>NC_083405.1:13480084-14729257 GCF_020745735.1 Hemiscyllium ocellatum | reverse complement strand
TGATGTCTCTGATCGTGTTTTCCGGGTCCTTAAGGGGTAAGGGAGCAGCCCGAATTCGTGGTCCACATTGGCACCAACGACAAATGTAGGAAGAGGGATGAGGATGTTAGGCAGGCTTTCAGGGAGCTAGGTTGGAAGCAGAGTTAGAACAAATAGAGTTGTTGTCTCTGGTTTGTTACCCGTGCCACGTGATAGAGAGTCGAGGAATAGGGAGAGGGAGCAGTTAAATGCGTGGCTACAGGGATGGTGCAGGAGGGAGGGATTTCGGTATCTGGATAACTGGGGTTCTTTCTGGGGAAGTTGGGATCTCTATAAACAGCATGGTCTACACCTGAACCTGAGGGGCACCAGTGTCCTTGGGGGGAGGTTTGCTAGTGCTCTTCGGGGGGTTTACACTAACTCTGCAGGGGCATGGGAACCTAGAATGTTGCTTTCGGGTACAGGATCTGGAGTGTAGGGAGGTTAGTAACATGGGATCAATCTCGAAGGAGGGTGCCTGTAAACAGGAAGTTGGCTTGAAGTGTGTATACTTCAATGCGAGAAATATATGAAATAAGGTAGGTGAAATTGCAGCGCGGGTTGTTACCTGGGATTTTGATGTTGTGGCTATTACGGAGACATGGGTAGAACAGGGACAGGATTGGTTGTTGCAGGTTCCAGGGTTTAAATGTTTTAGTGGGTTCAGAGGTGGGGGTAAAAGTGGCGGAGGTGTGGCATTGCTTGTCAAAGATAGTATTACAGCGGGGGAAAGGACGATGGATGAAAACTCGCCATTTGAGGTAGTTTGGGCTGAGGTTAGAAATAGGAAAGGTGAGGTCACGCTGTTAGGTGTTTTCTACACTCCTCCTAATCATCCAAGAGACGGAGAAGAAAGGATTGCCAGTATGATTCAGGAGAAGAGTGAAAGTAAAAGGGTGGTTGTTATGGGGTCTTTAACTTCCAGGTATTGACTGGGAAAACTATAGCTCGAGTACGTTAGATGGGTTGGTGGTTGTCCAATGTGTGCAGGAGGGTTTCCTGACACAATATGTAGACAGGCCAACAAGAGGTGAAGCCATACTGGATTTGGTTCTGAGTAACTAACCGGGCCAGCAGTTAGAATTGGAGGTAGGTGAGCACTTCGGGGACAGTGACCACAATTCGGTGATTTTTACTTTAGTGATGGAAAGGGATAAGGGTGCACTGCAGGGCAAGAGATATAGCTGGGGGCAGGAAAATTATGACGCAGTGAGGCATGACTTAGGATGTGTGGCTTGGAAAAGTAGGCTTCAAGGGAAGGGCGCAATCGATATGTGCAGCTTGTTCAAGGGTCAACTATTGAGTGTCCTTGATAAATATGTGCCTGTCAGGCAGGGAGGAAAGGGTCATGTGAGGGAGCCATGGTTTAATAAGGAATTGGAATCCCTTTTTAAAGGGAAGAGGGCGGCCTATGTAAAGATGAGACGTGAAGTTTCAATTGGGGCGATTGAGAGTTATAAAGTAGCCAGTAAGGATCTAAAGGGAGAGCTAAGAGCAGCAAGGAGGGGACATAAAAATTTCTTGGTTGGTAGAATTAAGGAAAACACAAAGGCTTTCTGTAGGTACGTCAGGAATAAAAGAATGACTAGGGTAGGAATAGGTCCAGTGAATCATAATAGTGTGAAGTTGCGTGTGGAGGCTGAAGAGATTGGGGAGACACTGAATGAATACGTTTCGTCAGTATTCACTCAGGAACAGGGCATTGTTGCCGATGTGAATATTGAGTCACAATTAATTAGAATGGATGGCTTTGGGGTATGTAGGGAAGACGTGATGGAACTTCTGGAAAGGATAACAATAGATAAGTTCCCTGGGCTTGATGGCACTTATCCTAGGATTCTCTGGGAAGCAAGGGAGGAGTTTGAAGAACCATTGGCCTTGATTTTTATGTCCTAGTTGTCTACAGGAATAGTGCCAGAAGACTGGAGGATAGCAAGTGTGGTTCCCTTGGTCAGGTAGAGGAGTAGGGATAACCCTAGTAACTATAGCTCGGTGTGTCTCACTTCTGTTGTGGGCAAAGTCTTAGAGAGAATTGTAAGGGATAGGATTTATGAACATCTGGATAGGAATAATGTGATCTAGGATAGTCAGCATGGTTTTGTGAAGGGCAGGTCGTGCCTCACAACCCTTATTGAATTCTTTGAGAAGGTGACTAAGGAGCTGAACGAGGGTAGAGTGGTAGATGTGGTGTATATGGATTTTAGTAAGGAGTTTGATAAGGTTCCCCATGGTAGGCTACTGCAAAAAATAGGAGGTATGGCCTTGAGCGTGAGTTGGATGATTTGATTAGGAATTGGCTGGCTGGAAGAAGACAGAGGGTAGTAGTTGATGGTAAAGGTTCATCTTGGAGTGCAGTTACTAGCGGTGTTCCGCAAGGATCTCTTTTGGGACCATTGCTGTTTGTCATTTTTATAAATGACCTGGAGGAGGGGCTAGAAGGTTGCTGAGCAAGTTTGCGGATGCTACGAAAGTCGGTGGAGTTGTTGACAGTGAGGAAGGATGTGGCAGGTTACAGCGGGATATAGATTAGCTGCAGAGCTGGGCAGAAAGGTGGCAAATGGAGTACAGTGTAAGTAAGTATGAAGTGATTCACTTTGTTAAGAGTAACGCGAAGATGGGATACTGGGCTAATTGTCGGATACTTGGTAGTGTGGATGAGCAGAGGGATCTTGGTGTCCAAGTACACGGATGTCTGAAAGTTGCCACCCAGGTAAATAGTACTGCAAAGAAGGCATATGGCGTACTTGCATTTATTGGTAGAGGAACTGAGTTCCGGAGTCCTGAGGTCATGTTGCAGTTGTATAAGACTCTGGTGCGGCCGCATCTGGAGTATTGTGTGCCGTTTTGGTCGCCATACTATAGGAAGGATGTGGAGGCACTGGAACGGGTGCAACGGATGTTTACCAGGATGTTGCCTGGAATGGTAAGAAAATCGTACGAGGAAACGCGGAGGCACTTGGGTCTGTTTTCATTGGGGAAAAGAACGTTTATGGGTGACTTGATAGAGGTGTACAAGATGATTCGGGGTTTAGATGGGGTTCACCATGAGAACCTTTTTCCGTGTATGGATTCTGATCTTACGAGGGTGCATAGGATTAAATTAAGGGGTGGTAGGTATAGGACAGATGTTATGGGTAGATTCTTTACTCAGCGAGTTCTGAGTTCATGGAATGCCATGCCAGTAGTGGTGATGGATTCTCCGTCTTCATGGGCATTTAAACGGGCATTGGGTAGGCATATGGAGGATAGTTGGCTAGTGTAGGTGAGGTGGGCTTGGATCGGCACAACATCGAGGGCCAAAGGGCCTGTACTGCACTGTGTTTTGCTGTGTTCTATGTTTTATTTCCAATCTTACAGCCAACCACCTAGTGGGTATATGTACACTAGTCACTGTGTCAATGCCATCCCCAGCACTTTGACCCCAGAACTCACAGCTGTGCATGAACCTCGAAGGTCTGTGCAGATGAAAATACGAAAATCCGCATAAGTCCCTTAAAAACAATATTTTTAACCTATCCCTTTTCAAATGGCAGGCTACTGTCCTGTTGTTCTCACCAAAGTAGACAACAGCACATTTAACACATATTGGTCTTCATCTGCCATGTACTTAACCATTCACTCCAATTATCTCAGTCACCTTGAAGCATTTTCATATCCTCCTTACCCACTCACAGTCAGACGCTGTTTAGTGCTGTCAGCAGGCTTGTAAATATTGCCTTTAGGTCCGACAACTCTATGCTTGAGGTATGTTGGAATACCTGGGGCCCAAGGCCGAATTCCTATCACACACAACGATAAGTCCACCCCCAAAAAAGTGTTCTCACACTCAGGGATCAGTGCAGAAACCCCCTCTGGACTTCCTGGTTTGCTGCCGTTCATTGAGTACTACCTTGTCTGCGTTTTTACTTCTGAGGTGCCTTACCTCATATTTATCAGCGCTACATTGCATCTGTCATTGATCTGGCCATACCATCTATATGTTCCTGTTACATAAGACCTTCCTCCTCACTGTCAAACAAACACTTGTTATCCACATTCCTCACCACCTTCAACATCCACATCTCCATTATTTTGGAGTGCACCAAATAGGAAGTGACACAGCACTGATCCTTGTGTTACACGTCTCCAGTCACACAAACAGCATTCTGCCACCACCCTCCTTCTCCTTCCACTGAGATAGTTTTGGATATAACTTGCTAAGTTAACCTTGAAACCATAAGATTTTAATAAATTTATCAGTTTCCCATGCGGGGCTTTGTCAATGGATTTGGTGAGAAAACCATTAAAAGAACGCCTTGAAACATTCCAACAAAATTTATTAGGCATGACTTCCCTCCAATTATGCCATGGTGACTGTCCTTGTTGAAACATTGCCTCTCAAGTTGAGATCCATTTTATCCTTCTTTGTATTCTCCAATAGCTTCCCTGAAAGTGAACTCATGCTCACTGATCTACAGTGCCCTGGTCTTTCTGCACCACCCTTCCAGTACAGTATAAATGCATCAATCCTCTAGCTTCTCTCTCCTATCACCAGATTCTACTTATAAAAAAAAAGTCAGGTCTTTTCTTCCTTATCTTCAACAGCAGCCTGGGAAAAAAACGCATCCGGATGATTTTTATCCAGTTTTTAGACCAACTAAAATCATCAATCGAAGATCACATCTTATATCAATTTTCCCAACAGCTTCCCATTCCATCTTCTCAAATTCTGTCCATGCCTCCTCCTTCGCACACTGATGGTTTCTAATGGGTTCTAACTGTTCGCTTGTAACAGTATTCTGCTTGCTGTCCTTGTGGAAACTCTTTGGACACTCCACAATCTTGCCTGCTACCAATTCTCCAAGTTTCTGTTTTATTCAAACCCTTTCTGTGTGAACTTTCTCGTTTTCATTAAGATTGCTTTTCAATTTTTGAAATTCTAGGTAACACAGGCCAAGTGCCCTCATCAGACAATCTTGCCATATGTGGGATTAATCTGGAGACTGCCCTTTCAGTATATGTTGCCAGTATATTCTTCCCTAGATTCTTCCCGAAACTTTACACAGTATTTTAGGCACAGTCTCAGCAGCACTCGGCGAAAACGAGGAAATACACATTTACCTTTAATAAAAGTAAATTACTGTCGATGCTGGAATCAGTCCTGAAAACAAGAAATGCAGATGACCACAGCTATTCCGACAGCCCCAATGGAGAGAGAGCAAGCTAATGTTCCAGTCTGGATGACTGTTCGTCATTTACATTCCGATTCCCATCAAAAAAAGGTAAACCGAAAAAATATTTCTTCATGTTTCGACATGTTTCTCCAATACCCGTTTCTTCAGTTTCTTTCTAATAGCGTGCTCTGGCATTTCAAAAACAATCCTCCTGAATATACAATTATATCATATCTGTTGGTTCTCCATTGTTTATATCTACAAGCGGTATCTTCAAGAAAAAAAGTCTGAAAATTATAACGTCCTTTTCATATAAGCATTCTCTTGAAGTTTGCTATTACTTTCTAAATGACCAATAACACATTTGTTATAACAAATTTAAAAAGATTCCCTCCTTTGCATGACAAGTTACTTGGTCTTTACTTCCCCACTTGTCCTCTTCTTCCCTTTTTGGATCGTGGAATGCATTTATCATCTTGCAAATTGCACGGGAGAAGTACTGTGTTGCCCAATGCAATCAATCTGTGCATTGCCTCGCTCTCTGAAATTTCATTTTGAATACATTTGCTCAGACTTATCAATCACTAACCCGGCTATGTTTTCAAACACTCCTCATTACTAATATGAATGTTTTTAGTCTTTAGTTGCATAACTCTCATGGTCACTTTGTATTTCTGGGAGATGTGATGTATTCCTCCACGAAGACAGACACAACATAACGAGTTAGTTTCCCTGCAATTTCTCTTTTATGAGCAGTAAATTATCCGATCCACATTTGTTCCACACTGCTGAACATTTCATGTGTTTTCAAAATTACCTTTCAAATATTGTCAGAAACATTGCATTAGTCTTTTTTAGTTTGCAGTCTTGATGTCATTTTAATGTCCTTATCAATTTCTTAAGTTCTTCTTCGTTGCAATGAATCCATACTGTCTTCCATTTTTCTGATCGACTTTCCTTGATATAATACAAATTTTCACTTCGTCTGTTAATCGTGGTTGAGTCACCTTACCCTTTTGCTCTTTTAAAATTGTCACCTTGCTCCTCATGCATTCATGCCTCCAGACAGATACACGTAATTTAATTTTTAAAAATAGTTTGTATTCAAAATTAAATATATTAAGATGGTTATTTCTAAAGGTTCCTTTTCCGCATGGTTTTCAAATAGTTCTTCTGATCACATAGCACCTTCTAAACAGCCTGATCTCGAGTTCACTGTTCAATATATTGTTCAAGGAAAGCAGCTCATACACACTCATGAAACGCATTTTCCCAGCATTAACATTAACTTTGATTCACATTGTTTAGATGCGACTATAATTTCTCCATAATTACTGCAGTACCCAAAATTTTGCATTTCTATTTTCTTATTTTGTTACATACACAACATTTGTTTCACAGCATTGACATTGATAAACACCTCCCATCAATATTTGCTTATCCTTGCAGCTTATAAGCTCCACTTTAGCAGATTCTGTGGAATCTGAGCGACGTAGGATCGAGGAAAATTAATAGCTGATTCAGACGAAATGTTTGGCCAAGGCATATTTGAACATTGACATTATCTAGCTGCATCCTAGACGTTCTTCACAAGTGTCATCCTGACATTTTCACCAATTCTCCCGTTATGCTCGTGAAGTAGAGAAGAGCAAAGTATTTCAACAATGCTGTGCATTCCCCCAGATAACGGAGATCACTCTGACCTGGGTGTGAAACTTACACCAGGCAGGTAAATTGTTGCTGCTGCTGGACAGGATCATAGTGCGATCATACATGGAGTAGTGCGTACAGATTTAATCTCCACACTGAGGAAAGGCTATTTGAATTAACCAAGAGATTGTTCCCTTAACTTATTTCCGCCGTGAATATTCTAATCATAGCATCTCTACAGTGTGGAAGCTGGCAATTTGACCCATCGACTCCACATTGAGCCTCAGGAGACCATCACATCCCAATCCGAAACACTGCTCTTCCCCAAATATTCCGTGTAACCCTGCATTTTCCATGATTAGTGCATTTAGCCTGCACATCCCCGGACGTCCATTGTAATTTAGTATAGCAAATCCACTTATTCTTCACATTTTGGGACAGTGCATCAAAACTGAAATATCAATGGAAAACTTGACAGACACGGGGAGAATGTGGAAACCCCGCTCAGACAGTTAATTGAGGCGGGAATTGAACGCCGGTCTCTAGAGCTGAGAGACAGCAGTGCTTACGACTGAGCTACATTCTGTCGGTTTTAGAACTTGCCTACAAAATAAAGGAGCAGCGAACGCTTGTTTCGATGTCGGGACTTTTCCCACGTGAAGTGAATGTAACAACTACCACAGAATCACAATGTGGCCGCTGACTTTCTGAAGACTCTGCGTTGTCCCTCATCATAGATCACTTTGCAAGAAACAGGTTACATTTTTGTCATGTTCAATTTAAACATAGCTCTCTCACACGAAGATTAAGCATAACACGCAATTAGCACAAATGACAGTGATGGGATTCAAGCCCACAACGATTTTAACAGTGTCGCTTACAAGCTGTGCCCTATCTTGCTCTGCCACACCACCACGCAAAACTGAACCCATGAACAGGATTTGACTCGAGCTCCTGAAGACATTACTATATTTTTGGCTGCATAGGGAAGTGCACAAATACCAGTGCACAATCACCTCAACTGAGCAGAACATTGTCTGATGGCGGGACAAGCCCAGCTTATAGGAGAGGGAGCGCTGTTACCTTCAAACACAGGAAACACGTATAATGGATAATTAACAAAATTAACATTTGCTTTGTAATCCGAAATAGATTACTTTGCTAAATCTAACACTTCGCTTAAATTTTAAGTAGACAGCCTGCTTTTGCTGGATTCTGCAGGCAGACAGCTTGCCATTACAAGTCTTGCAAAACTGTCATATTCAGCAATAGTCAGGGAAAACATAAACTTCATATCAACAGCCGAATGTTCCCAGTTCTTGTCCTAGAGAAGGATAAACGAAATTTAGTACAAAAAGAATATGTGAAAGTTATGCAGCCTCTCACATACGGCATCTTGGCAAGTGTGTATGAGTCCCCTGCAGAAGTTACAATAAAGCTTTCTCTTTGCTCTTGCTAGCATTTGAGTCGAGTCGATTTAATTTCTACGACTGTAAGCATGGGGGCTCCTCCGGGACCCGACGACTGGGTAAGAATCAGTGTTCACAGGAGGTGAATGCGCCAGCGCGTTGAAGGACTTTCACTTCATCTCGAGCGCTGAATTGGCCCCTTTCCTTGAGAGGACTGGGAATCTGTGGATCACCCCATCGCCGGTGTTTCAATCAAATAAGGCCGGTGTAAGAGTCGTAGCTTAAGTAATCTTACATAGAGAATCATTCTAAGAGAATAAATAAATCTAGAAGAGGTTCCAGTGAACTTTCGCACGGTATTTGAGTAAAACTAAAAGTGATGGATTACCGTCTCTACAATTCTTTGGAGACATCAAGGTTAAGGGTAGTTTGAGACTTGGAGCCACCACTGCCTGAGTTAGACTTGCCAAAGATGTACCAGACATGTGGTTTCTTGGATTGCGAAATCCAAGGCATTAAGGCGGAAGCGTCCAATGTGAGGAGGCACCTCCAGAGGTAAAATCAAGTCAAAAAGGAAAAGATAACAACACAAAGCAAGAGAGAGACAGAGACAGTTGTACACTTTTCCAGTAAATTTGAAATGGGCTCCAGCAAGTGGAAACAAAAAAAGTGTACAGAGGGGACTTGGAATGATCAACCAAAAGTACAGTACATGTTAAATAATTACGGCCCAGAGTCTGTGAAATAGTTAGAATCGTGGATTAAGGAATGTGTTTTTCAGGAGCGTGGCAGTTTTAGTTGAAGGCAGTTAGAACTATTGAAGTCACGTTTGGAAGTGAGAGAGAAGGAGAAACGGAAGGGAAGAATAAAACCTATGAATTGGAGTGCTTATAAAATGTGGAAGGCTGATATCAGGGAACGTAAATACCAAGTAAAAGATAGACCAGGTACGTGTATAAACACTAGCACACCTGCAGACTTGCACAGAAAACAACCTGATGAAGCTGTAGTGTCCAAAGTGTGTTCCACATGCTGACCATGATGACTGTCCTCCCAGTCCTACAGCCCCCCGACGAGATTCACCTGCCGAAGGTTCAAGCCAGCGGCCGCCGTCTTATGGTCTGCTGGATCACCAATAGCCTATCGTACCCTCAACCAATTGAAGTAAAGTGCCTAAAATGAGGACGGCCATTCCAAGACTGAAAGACATCCATGGCCTGCTCACGATCAGTCCACGGTGGACGATAAGTCAGACGGCGACAGTACTGATGCGCGATCATCAAAGCAGGTAGTTCTGCAAGCAATGATGGTTGAGGTTGCAGGTCCAGAATGGCGCCCAGTGCTGGTCCACCGATCATGGACCATAAAGAATTTATAAACTGCCTATGGGCAGTTGCCTGACCCACATGTGGTTGGGGGTAATACGTTTCTGAAAAGGTAACCAAGTTCCGTGTCAAGCTCCATCCCACTCACATGAGATGAGACATCTCCTGGGCAAACACTGGTGCCGATGTCATCACAATCAAGTATAAATCGCCAGCCATAATCGTCCATGCCAGATCAACCAATCTGCAAGATTAAGAGAACAGAGTTAAATGCTTTTGCTCCATGTTGGCAGCCGCCTGTAGGGAGGCATTCCCAGTGCGAATGGACGTGACCAACGTTGCAATGTGTAAACAACAAGAAGGTGAGACATTCTCCCAGTACCTTACGCGCCTCAATTAAGTCCATAACGACCATGGTGGACGGAGACCATCCGAGGACATGACGACAGCAGAAATTACACCGTATGAAGCACACCTGAGGAACAACTTCGTCAACGGAATCAAAGACGAAATAGTCAAAAATGTAAAAGACACATGTATTACCTGGGACACTAGAAAGCTGAATTTGATAGAACAAAATGCAATATTTGCTGAAAAAAATACAAGCCCAAGGGAAGGATAAGCAGAAACTAAAGGTGGAACAGCAAGCACATAAACTTCAGCTTACTATGATGTGAATGGTCACCCGTTGGAGGGAGGTGCTGCCGGGAGAGAGACAGATGCATAGGTTGCGGAAGAGGAAGATGAAGGGGTCATGGAAGAGGCGCTGGCAGAGATAGATCTGGCGGGTACTTTGTTTGCGGAACAATGGGCCACTGGGAGAGACAATGTCCGTCCAGACAATACCAATCGGCCCTGGAGGCTGGGCAGCAGGGTGACTGACAAAGAAATGCTGAGGTGAAGGTGGGAAGCCCACAAGGTACAGGTAGGTTTCTTTCCCGTATGCTTGGAAACGAAGGCTCGCTTCTGCTAATCTCTTCTGCTAAACGTTCGGGCACTGAAACAAGTCCCAAGGCCATATTGAGCACTGAGATTGCGAAGTGTGGACTATATATTCAATACAACTATGATGTGTATAAGTGGATGCTTGATGCTGAGAGTTTTTGCAGCAGATTATTGGCTTCATTAAGACTGACTATCACAGCGCAAAGTTCAAATAGCAGATGGGATGAGCCAGCGAAGCATATCCTACAGGTGTCAGTAATTATACTGAGGTTTGGGCAGGTTATGGTGTCAGGAAACAAATCAGGACCAAAGGGATCATTACTGCTGTCATCTGTCTGTTTCAGGCTCAGGTGTTGGTCAGGGATGGGATGGAGTCAAAGGAAGGAAATTGATTTTGCAATTAGAATAGAAAACAGTGCTCTATGCTCCCAGTATTTAAATATCAAGGGCAGTGATACAATGAAACATGGTTCACAGTTGAAAGTGAGTAAATCTACATAGAGACCCATGAGTAACACTGCCGGAAGCAATGAATGAGATAGTGAATTATCAAGTTCACTGATGCAGTTAGTATTGGTTTGTAAAGTTAAGATCTGAATTCAGAGTCTCAGCAGGAACATTTGGAGCGGCGAGGATGGTAGTGTCAATGAAAAGAACAGTTTTACAGTCAAACATGATTTATAGAATAAATGACTGAGGTGTGAGACCTACCAGAGACACCAAAGAAAGTTCGGAATGCATAATCAAAATATTGAATAATATTTGATCCAACATGATCATTACCTTCGATCATAATATGTAGAAGGAAGTCAAATATAACAATATAAACTTCTGTCCATTGTTGGAACATTCCGTCTAATGTTCTCAGATTGTGATCAATTGTTGGAACATCCTAGTCTAACGTTCTTGTATTCTGTTCTCTCCACTCCATCTCTGTGGAGCTGCTAATCCCTGTTAGTCTTGTTGGTGATGTTCCACTCGTCCAATTGGTTAACACATTTAATGGATCCGACTTATGACTAACAGATGGAAACCCTCCACTGGAATGCTGAGAGTATTTGGAGATTGCCATTAATCTCAGTCACTAAAGGAAGAGGCGAAATTAACCCCTTCCTTACATCACTTTACATATCACAATAAAAGGAACATTTCCTCGATCTGGATGGAATGGATGAGGTTGGCTGATCATAAGCATCTTATATTATAAATCTTTCCTCCCTATATGTAGGAGCACTGTCAGAACACAGCTTAACAATACGGTGTAGGCCATTTAGGACAGAGATGAGGAGAAACTTCTTCACACAGAGAGTGGTGGCTGTGTGGAATGGATTCATTTAAGAAAGAGTTGGATAGAGCTCTCAAAGATAGTGGAATCAAGGCTTATGGAGATAAGGCAGGAAGCGGATACTGATTAGGAATGATCCGCCATGATCATATTAAATGGCGGTGCAGGCTCGAAGGGATGAATGGCCTACTCCTGCACCTATTGTCTATTGTCTATTGTCTGTTAACACTGCAGGATTGCATATGACAGAGATAAAATAACAGACCACCTGCACAAAATGTCTGCTGCCCATTGCCTTTGGTAATTTCACTCCAATTGTTAAGTGCCCTTTTACAAATCCTTCCAAAGCCTCGAGGAATCATCTAAAGCATTTGAACTGCTACTTAGGAACAGCAGGTAGCAATTCTGTCCCCATGTGCCATTTGCAGAAGGATAGGAGAAGACCATCAGCATCTCTTGCCTGTGATAACAGGATAATTCAGCCTCTCGAGTCTGTTACAGAGGGACAGAAGGAGGCCAATCAGCCCCTTGACCCTGTCACGGATGAACAGGAGGAAGCCATTCTACGTATTTAATCTGTTATGCAGTAAATGTTTGTTTTAAAATACTTATGGAGAAAGTAGTACTGACATAAACGTTAAAGGTTGAGTAAGGGCAACTTTGTAAATTTTAGGCTGGCACTTTGAAAAACTGCTTGAGAGAAGCTATTGGCATGAAATTGGGAGGCCTTCACGAATGAGATTAAAGAGTCTAGCGACAGTATATTTCTTTCATGAGGAGGGTAAGGCTGGTAGCTGTAGAGAATGCTGGATGACTAAATGGAGGGAGGATCTGCTCCACAAAATAAAGAAGCATATGATAGGTGTAGATAGCAAAGATTCACTGAATCCATCGAAAAGTACAAGGATAGCAGGATAATACTCAAGAGGGAAATAAGGAGGGAAACATGGCGACATAATATAATTTTGGAAAATAGGGTAAGCACTGATCCAAAGAGTTTCTGCAAACATATTAAGGTCAAATGAGTAACTGGGAGAGAATAGGCCCTCTTAAAGTTCAGCAAGGCGACCAACATGAGGAACCACAGGATTTGGGGAGACACGAAACAGATGTATCGCGTTCGTATGTACTGTGGAGAAGGATACGTGATGCAGATAACTTGAGGAAATGAACAATGATATCTTGACAAGCGTTCCTGTGACAGAAGATGAGGACCTGTCCATGTTAAAATGTATTAAGGTGAATGAGTTTCTGTTTTTTTTCCCCTTTTTTTGGCAGGGGCTTTCCCCTGTGTTGTAACAGATTCAAGTTCGAGAATGTGCTTTATTCTTAATGCTACTGAAATAACTCCACAGAGGCCGGCATCCCATCATCAGAGAGAGAGTACTTGACACTGATCCAGCTCCCACAGAGGCAGCTCTCAGGGTGGTGACATGTCTGTTTATTTTTTCGGCACTCCTGTTCTTTGTGTGTACAGGTGTGAGATAGTGAAAGACACAAGATGTACAAAACTTCATTTCATTTCCACGACCAGGAAGAAAAGAAACACACAAGTGGCCAGCGACCAGTAGTGCCCTTCATACGAAAGGGCAATGTTGCATGATCAAACGGCGAAGGGGAGGGCAGGGATTAGGTCAAAATAGAGGTGGAACTCCCTGTCTTGAACGCGACTCCTGGATAGGCACGTGGAACTTAGGACAATGAAAGGCATGCAGGTTAGTATGGTTTTAGTGAAAGACCTGCACAATATCGAGGGCTAAATGGCCTGTACTGTTCGATGTTCTCTGACCTGATCAGGTGTTTCAGAGAACCCATTGGGAAGCTCGAAAATTAATTGTTGAGCCTAACGCTGAGATACTTGTATCATGGACAGGCACAGATAAGCTGCCAGTAGATGGTAGGGTGGCTTATATTGTGCGATTTTTAAAGAACAACTGGGAAGGAAAAGCCAGGGACTGCAGACCGGTCTGCCAGATGTCATTGATGGATAACTTGCTCCAGGGGATTCTGAGACACTTGTTTTTGGAAAGGCAAGGACTGAGCAAGATAGTCAATATGGCTTTTTATGTGGGAAATCATGTTTCACAAATTTGATTTAGTTTCTTGAAGAAATGACGAAGCAGATTGTTGAAGGGGTGGAAGTATGTATTTTCCATATGGCCTTCAGCAAGGTGTTGAAAAAGATTCCTCATGGTAAACTGGATAGCGCTTGTTAGATCTGATGAAATACTGGGAGAGTTGGAGGTAATTGACGGGAAGGTAAGAGATGAAGGAAATGGTCATGGAGAGTTTTTGTTTTGCACTGGAGGACATTTTCCAGCTGAGTGCCATCAGGATCTAATGGATTTTGTAATGAACATAAATGATTTGGATGTGAATAAGGTAGGAATTCATCGTAGGTGTGCAGGTAGCATCAACGTTCGTGATTTAGTGAACAGTGAAGATAGTTAACTCAGGGTACAACGGGACACTGATCAGTTGGGCCAAAATATCGAAGACTTGAAAATGGAATTTATGTTCTACAAACTTAAGGTGTAACGGTTTGATGAGGCAACTGCGGGCAGAAGTTATAGGTAGGATCTTGGGATATGTTGCCAGTCACAGACACCAAAATATCAATCATAGAAGCTCTGAAGTGTGGAAACAGGCCATTCGGCACATTGTGTGCACACTGACCGTCAACGAGCATCTCGATTAATACAGCCATTTATTACTCCGCTATCCTGACATTTCCCACAGCCAATCCACCACAACCAGGATACTGTGCAGCAGTTTAGCAAGGTCACTGCACATGTTGTACTGTGGAATGAAAACCAAAAACAGTGGTGAAACCCACACAGACCCAGCGAGAATGTGCAAACACCACACATGCAGTCACCCAAGTTAGGAATCAAAGCTAGGCCCTTGCTGCCGTGAGCCAGCAACTGAGCCACGTTCTACACCCATGACCAGCGCAGAGTGATTGCATTCTCCTACTTTCTCTGGAACCTTCCCATCTGTTCAGCTGATGTCGAGTTCCAGTGGGGTACTTTCGGCATGCCCATTTATTCTTTCAGACGAGGATTTTCGTTAACTCTCCCAAACTCTGATGGACAGGGCCTTCACCTGCAATTGACCCTTGTCTTGCACTTCTGCCCTCAGCCGCTCCCCCTTTCCTAGATCAACTCAACAATTACTACTGTGGTAAACATAATAATTGACGATTGGAAAATAAAACAAAGCGTACATATGCTAGAGATCTGAAACAAAAGTTCTTCTACTGCAGCATCCTCAGATTTGAAATGTTTACTCTGCTTTCTTCCTTCAGATGTTACGAGTCCTGTTGAGTTTTGCCAGCAATTTATTGCACATCTAATGCCATGCTTACAACATGCACAAATTTGCAGGTTTGAATTTGAGATATAACTCCCAACAGTAGTTGTTTCTTCTTGCTGTTTCTAAGGTCCAGATAAATTGTTTTTGCATATTCTGAGCGCCGTGGGTTGTTGTGAGATTAATTATAGATTTAGTGAGATGTTCCCTGAGGCCTTCATTGATGTTAAGAAAGCTCTCTGCGTCGTGTTTGTCGTTCTCAAGGGGACTGGTGAGATTCTTTCTGGGGCTCCCCCTGCGCTGGCTGAGTGGAGAATCGCAATGATCCCCCTACAATTATGTACATTTCTCTCGATACCTGTTCTAATCTTGGGAGGAAATTCAGAAAAGGCAAGCATGGTCTGCTCTCATAGCACTCACTCCTGGACATGGGGGAAGGGGAAGTCCTGCCTGTGACCCTTCTCACCCAAGAGAAGCCTATGTTCATGACCAAAGGTTTGAGGAGGGCAGTCATGTCATCCTGCCTGCCACGTACAGGCTCAATATCAGAGGCTGTGAAGGTTCTCTCCACACGACTGTGCTTGTCCCAGTGCACTATGGGTTTTCAAAAATGGCACAAGTTCCTTCGGATGCTGGGTAATTCCAGGCTCTCCAGTGGTGGCAATGGTGTGCTGTAAGAAGTGGGGGAATACCAATGTGATTCTCATGGTGAAGTCCCAAACAAGAATTAATGTGTGGAGTTTGTTGAGATCCCCTCAGCCTCATGTTCGAAAACTCTCCCCAAGCCCAAATCAACAGGCACTTTGCATAAAAATAATTATTATTAAGATGAAGCCATAAGAACATAAGGAATTGGAGCAGGATTCGGCCATCTAGCCCCTCAAGCCTGCACTGCAATAACGTCAGAGCGCATATTTTCATAGAGTCAGCTCCACTTACCCGCCCTCTAGCCCCTACCCTTGATTCCTTTACTCTTCCAAAATCTACCTTTGCTTAAAAAGCATTCCGAAAACTAGCCACAAGTATTTCAATCAACAGGGTGTTATACAGATTCACGTGAAGATGTTCCTCCCCAACTCTGTCCGAAATCTGCTCCCATTCATTTTGAGGATCCCCCTAGGTTTTAGTTTCACCCAACAGTGAGAATAAGCTCCCCACTATTACCGTATCTACTCCCTTCAAAATTTTATGTGAGCTTAAATCCCCAGTCATTCTTCTAAGTCCCTATATGTATAGTCCCAATCTACTTAATCTCTCTTCATTATTCAACGCTGCCTGTTCTAGAATCAGCATAGTGAAACTCTTCTGCACCCATCCAGTCCTAGTACATTCTTTCCAAGTAAGGAGTCCAAACCTGCATACGGTACATGAGATGTGGCAAAATCAGCACCATTTACAGCTCCAGCATAATCTTTCTGTGTTTAAACTGTATCCCTTCAGCAATGAAGGATAATATTCCATTTGCATTCTTAATTATCTGCAAATCAATGTGTTGTGCATCCTGCACAAGGAAAACCAGGACCCTCTGCATAGCAGCATGCTGCAATTTTTTTAACCATATAAAAGATTGTCCAGTGCCTTGTTATTCCTACTAAAATGGATGAACTCACATTGACCAACATCGTACTCAATCCGTGAGACCCTTCCCCACTCACTGTGAGACCCTTCCCCACTCACTATATTATCTATACCCATCTGCAGACGTTCAGTGTCTTCTGTACACTTCGCCCCTCCCCCCACTTATTTTATGTCACCTGCAAACTTTGTCACACAGGAAATCATCAACACAATACGCTGATCAATGGAATTGAGATCCTCCTTTTCAGGTCATTCTTTATTAGAAGATCTACCATACCTCAACTTTAGTTCTGTATATCATCCCTTACTTTAAATCCGGTGAAGGTACAGTTCTCAGTGTTGGTCGCCAGATCACCATCTTTCTCTCATGGCATTAAATCATACCAATTCCTCTATCCACTTTGAGAATATAAAACATTTTGCAATTGAGTAGCTTTCATCAACTTTTTAAAATCATTATTCCCTTCTTTACTTCCGCCTTTATTTTTCATACTGACGCCGTCAGGAAACAGTGTGACACCGTTATAGTCACAGAATCACGCTTGATGTGTAATTTTTGTAGAAACTTTATCACCTACACTAGGGCTATCTGTTCATCCGGCATGATAGACACACCAGTGGTGGCGACACGGTGGGAAACAGTCGGAAAAGGAGTTACCCCGGAATTCCCCAACATTGATTCCAGAACCCGGGAAATCTCATGGTAACAGTTCGGAGATGGTCAAGGTAAACTCCTGATGATGGACACCACCTATTCTCCACAATATTCCTCGTGATAACACAGTTCCCCTCGATGTTGAAAACAAATCGGAGGAAGCACTGAAGGTGCAAGGACATAAAACATAGTCTGGTTTTGGGACTTCAAGGTCTATCATCAAGAGTGTCGCCATAGTCCCACCACTGACTGAGCAGGGAGAGGCCTCAAATACACAGCAGCTATACTGGGGAAAGTGATGAGTGAACCAACAAGAGGAAAACATTTTCAACAAAACAATTGTTACAGATGGATCTGCCCCAACAGTATCTGAACGACCAGCCAGCACACGGTCCTGGTGGAGAGAAAATATCAGTTACATATTGAAGATACCGTCCACTGTGTTATGTGGCATTCCCTCCTGTGCAGTAGGACGCACTGCTAAAGGACTGAGCAAATGGAAACTGCACCTCCATGATGCACTGTGGGAGAGCAGTAGCTGCAGCATTCATGATCTTCCCTACATCATAAAATCAGAAGTGAGCTGTTCACTGATCGTTCCAAAATGATCAGCAGCATTCGCAACTACACCGATGCTAAAACAGGCTATTCAGACCATCCGAAAATTTAAAGAGGAACAGAAAGAGGCCATTCAGCCGTTCGAGTCTTTTACCTTGCAATTGAACCAGATCTTCTAATCTCATATGTCCTTTACATGGGAAATGGAAGGGAATATTCAGCCTTTCAAAGCTGCTACACAGGAATACTGGAAGGATTGGTTACTGTGATGGGAGCTGGGTTAAGTTAAGAATAAATCGGTCTCTATCAGTTTGACAGAAATTAACGACAGCCGTGACGCAGTGACCAGTGTTGGAGCCTCAGTTATTTGTCACTTTAATATCAACGTTTTCGAAATATTTAACAAATGCATTCTAACTAAGATATGCAGGAAGTTAAGTTGTCAGGAGGCGGTGCAGTATCACTAATTGGATAAACAATGGATGATTATTTGGCACCTGAAATATAACGTGGGTAACTGTGAACCTGTAACTTCTAGAGGAAGAATAATAAACTATATATCAATAAATGAGAGATTACAGGACTTCGTGATGAATGTGCACTGGAGGAGTCACGCTGTCCTACACAAATGGGAAGTGTTGCTTCATCTCTTTGAAGATCTGCTCCCTGATGTTCTCAGTGGCCTAGTTGATCTCAGTACACGCCAGATATTTTTATGTGCTTGGATGGCGGTGGGGAGTGCTGGTAGTGTGTGTTTTGTGCTGTGTATCGAGGGGAAGGCATTTATCCGAGAAGCAATCCTTTCTTTTGACGTGGAGACTCGAGGACAATGCGATGGCTGACTGTTTCTGAATGAAGAGGCTAGCACAATGGGTTTTCACGAAGATGATGTACTGTGCATGGTCACACTGCAACATGAATTGAGGGAGGGACGGAGGATCCAATCACAAGAATGAGAACTAAATGCATTGCCAGATTAGCTGAAATAGTGAGTTAGAACTTATTCTCAATCCAACACAGGGAGCCATTAATTCAGAGGAGATATCGGTTCAGTGCAGCGTGAAATTCAAACTCTGTTCAGTCTAACTGAGCAATCTGCCTAGTGTGGAAAAATGTGCAGACCACGCCAATGCATTAATTGACAAACTCGGACCAGATATGTGTCTAAAGCTGGGAGCTATCCCCACCACAGTAGTGTATTAATCCAGTCACACCAGATATCTGTCCAGCACTGGCAGCTATGCAGATCACAGCAGTGCATTTATCTATACAACCGGACGAGAGTATCTGCCCTGCACCACGAGCTATGCAGACCACAGCAATAGAACTGTATTCAGGCTACTCTCAGTGAAGCACACTGGAAGAGGTTGAGATGGATTTTCAGCCACTTTCTCTAACTTCCAATATTTTCTGATGTACTCTTCCAATTTTTAGTGAGAATGGATTATAAAGTCCTGAAACAAGCCCAATGTCAGCATGTGGGCCAGCAATGGACATGCCCATCTCCTTTTACTAAGAGACAGCATGGCAAGGAATTGGACAAAACTGTGTTGAGTCTCCAAAGTCATTCTTTGAAAAAGGAAACAAATATCCTAAAGATGGTGGAAGAGACAGAATGTTCCATCCGGAGCTTCTCTGCTCTGCCCGCTCGTTATATTTACCTTCATTATTCTGTTTTCTGGAGAGACTCCTTCTTTACAAACTTTTAAATTTTAAATTTCCTCCGATGGGAACGGAGGAGGTGAGTCACAGAGAGGGGGCTGTCGCGGGGGTGGGATTCCTCGAGAAAGCATGTTGGGGCCTGGAGACTGGGCCGTCTATAATCTATAATCTGGACTCGGTGCGGCCTGGAGAATGGGCCCGATGTGGTCTGGTGACTGAGCCTGGTATGGTGTGGAGACTGGGACTGGTATGGCCTGGAGACTGGGTCTGGCATGGTGTGGAAACTGTCCCTGGGCCGCCTGTAGACTGGGCCTGGATTTGTTTGGCGACTGGGCCTGGGGAACTATGTAGACTAGGCCGGTACAGTCAGTTGACTAGGTCTGGTACAGTCTGGAGACTGGGATTGGTACAGCCTGGGGATTGGGCCCATTACGGCCTGGAGGCTGAGCACGGTATGGCCAGGAGACTGTGGTCGCTGCAGTCTGGAGACTTGTTCTGGTGCGGTCTGGAGATTGGGCCCGGCACTGTCTGGCGACTGAGCCCTGGGCAACCTGGAGACAGGACTCGGTAGGATTCGATACTGAGCACAGTGAAGACTGGATACTGGGTCTGGTTCGTTCTGGAAGCTGGGCCTGGTATGGTGTGGAGACTGGGCTGGGCCGCTGGGATACGGGCCCAGTGCTGTCTTTGCGACTAGGCCTGTGGAACACTGGAGACTGGGCCCCATATTGACAGAAAACTAGGTCTGCTACAGTCTGGAGACTGGTCTCGAAGCCCTCTGGATACTGGCCCCAGTGCAGTCTGGAAACTGGGCCCGACCCAGTTTGGAGGCTGGGCCAGGTGCGATCTGGAGACTCTTTGGTGGCACAAACGGGTGTGTCATAGACTGTAATTCGTGTTGTTTTTTTTTGCCCTTATACTCTTCTTCTTGACTTTCATTTTTCATTCTTTCCTTTTTGTACCAAATAATTAAGGATCTGTACCTAGATTTCTTGTACCTAAGATGGCGCCAGAAGTGAAGCCATTGCAATGCTGACACTACATTCATTAAAGTGTACGTGACATTGAAGCCAATTCAATTGAATTGTGAGGGATTCACTGTCTTTAATGACTTTTCCAAACAGAGCTGCTGCTTGTGCAGTGGCACGGGGCGTGCAGTGAGGCTGATATTACATCACTTAGAACACAAGATGGAGAGACAAAGAGAGAGAGTGATAGAATGAGGAAGACGCACTTTGATCCTCATTTCAATAGATTCACTCGCAAAACAACAGAAACCCAATTGCTCAGAGACGCAGATGCAGAGATAGACACATTAACAAACTAAAGCATGAACACGAAGACACAGGAACACACACACACACACACACACACACACACACACACAGAAAAATGCATACATTCGGCCCCTAGTCGTTGCCTTGTCATTCAATAAGTTCATGGCTGATCTGATCCTGGCATCACCTTTGTTTCTTCTTGGGAATTAAGGCAGAGCATGCGGCTCAGCTGTTAAAATGTGTGACTGTAATACCATTAGTTTGAAAATAGTTCTGGAAAAGGATGAGCCTGGTCCTCAAGTTAGCATCATAAATCAGGGCAAAGCCAATTGTGATGATATTTGGCAGCAAGGTTCAAAAGATGATTGGAGAAGCTGTTCGCAGTTAAAAGGATATCTGGCAAGTGAGAGTGTTGCAATGCGTGATAGTGAGAGTTCAGGGACAGCATGTTCCTGTTCGTGTGAAGAGCAATGTTAGCAGGAGTAGGGATCAAGGCATGGCAGCGATTATTGAGTGCCTGGTCAAGGGAAAGCGAGAAAGTATATGTCAGGTATTGGCAGCAGGGATCAATGCAATCCCTTGAGCGTAAAGTGTATAGGAGTATACTTACCAGGGAAACCAGGAGGGCAAAAACGGGGCACGAGACAACTGTTCAAGTTAAGGAGAATTGAAAGAGATTATATTAGTATATTAAGAGCAAAAGAAAGTCTAGAGAGTGAATAGGGATCCTAAAAAAACTTAGACAGCCATCTTTGTGTGGACCCCCACAAACAATAAGTTTATAAGGACAGGAAAAACTGTGCAATTCGCCATATATGACACAAACTTAGGCACAAAGTTCCCCTCCCCCACCAAAGTACAGAATCTTGATAGAAAGCGAAAAAGTAAAGAAAACAGTTAAAATGTAAGGCATTATAGACATTCTGGTAAAAGTGGAAGCACAGAAACACAGTTAACAGGTGAACAACACACGACATATTTCTCAGACTATGCCGGGTTCACACAGCTCACAAAGAATGGAACTCACCCCACTCCGATGCCTTAGAACCCGTTCCTGCTCAATGAAAATATCGCGTCAGCATTTACTGTGGAGAAAGACCTGGAAGCTGGGGAACTTAGGGAAATAAATCGATGCAGTGATGTTTTGAAATGTGGCTACCTTACAGTAGAGGAAGTGCGGGAATTTTGAAAATGCACAACGTTAGATAAACACCCAGGGCCTGTTCAAGCATATGTTTTTTTCTATGTGGACCTTCGTGAGACACAACAAGATTCCACATAGTAGCCTGTTTAATAAGGTTAGTTCACAGGGGATCAGGAAGAGCTTCTAAATTAAAGTTGGAGATAGATGGTGCAGGGAGAGATATGCTGTGACCTGCGTGACACAGGACCAGTGCTGGGGCCACTGTTGTTTGTTACTTTGAGAAATTATTTGGATGAGAATATGCAAATGTTGGATGGTAACATTGTAGACGACACCGAATTGCTGGTTAAATGTCAGTGAGGAAGGTCATTTGAAAGGAAAATGAGATCATGATTAACTGCGACAGGAGGCTGAGGATTGGCAGGTGGAGCTTCCTGCAGATAAATATGAGATGCTGTCTCTTTCTTTACACAAATCAGAGCAGGACTTGCCCATGTGAACAGGGTGGTGTGGAAGGCAGTAGATACGATTACCTTCATCAATTAGACCAGTTAATATCGTAATTGGGACATAATGCTGTGGCTGTACAAGAGGACAGTAAGGTCAAATTTGGAGGACTGTGTACAATTCGTGTTGCCCTGATATACGAAACATGTGATAAACCGGAAAGGGAGCAAAATATTTACAATGATGAGAAAGAGACTGGAGGTCTTGAGGTATAAGGGCAGCTTGGATAGAACAAAGAGAAAATAGCAAAGATACTTTACAGCCCAGGACCTGTTTTG
The DNA here is from genome assembly GCF_020745735.1 of Hemiscyllium ocellatum. Lineage (NCBI taxonomy): Eukaryota > Metazoa > Chordata > Chondrichthyes > Orectolobiformes > Hemiscylliidae > Hemiscyllium > Hemiscyllium ocellatum. The sequence goes on along the minus strand of NC_083405.1, from coordinate 14,706,501 downwards.
GCACTCCAAGCCTGAGCCGATCCAAATCCACTGTGTAAACGGGTCGCCCGTTTGCTAAGCATCTGCATCCCTCTGTTCCCCATGTACTCATCTATCTGTTCAGGCGAATATGAAATGAATCTAACGTGTCTGCCTTTACTACTTCTGCAGGCAACGCGCTCCAGACGCCTACCACCCTCTGTGTAAGGTGTTTGCCGTGAGTATCCTCCTGAAAATTTTCACGTCTCACCTTGAAAGCGTGCCCTCTCATGACTGAATTCTTCAGTCTGGGAAAAGTTTATCTCGATCTACCCTGGCTATACCTTTCATGATTTTTTAAACCTCAATGAGGTCTCGCCTCAATCTCCTTTTTTCTAATAAAAACAATCCTAAGCGAATCAACCGCTCTTCATAGATAACACATTCCATACAGACAACATCCTCATAAACCTTGCCTGCACCCTCTCCAAAGCCTCCACATCTTTTTGGTTATGCTGCAACCAGAAATGTACACAGTATTCAAAATGCGGCCGAACCAATGTCTTGTACAATTTTAGCTGATCTGACAGTTCTTATACTCAACCCCACCCGATGAAGGCAAGCATACTATATGCCTTCTTGATCAATCCATCCACCTGTGAGTGACGATCAGGGTGCAATGGACTTTCACTCCCGATTTCTCTGCTCATCAACTTTTCACAATGCTATTCCGTTTACTGTATAATTCGTTCTAAAATTAGACTGGCTAAAATACATCCACTCACATTTGCCTGGAGTGAACTCCATCTACCACTTCTCTTCCAACCCTCCAGACTATCTATATTCTCCTGCATTCTTTGACATTGTCCTATGTTTTCTGCTCTGCCACCAAACCTCGTGTCATCTGCAAACTTGCTGATTATACCAACAGTGCCGTTTTCCTGATCATTTATGTACATCACAAACAGCATTGGTTCCAGCACTGATCCCTGTCGGACACCATTCGTCATCTTTCTCCATTTCGGGAAACTATCTTCAACTACTACTCTCGGTCTCCTGTTATTCAACCAGTTCCTAATCCACCCAGCTAGAACACTCTGTAGACATGTGACTTCACTTTCTCCATTAGGTTACCATGGGGACGTTCTCAACCGCCTTGTCAAAGTCTATGTAAGTGACACCTACAGCCCTTCCTTAATCTATCAAGGCAGTTGCTTACTCAAATAATTCGAGTAAGTTGGTCAGGCACGATCTGCCCCGCACAAAATCATTTTGCCTATCACTGCTACGTACATTCTGTTCAACATTCAAATAGATTTTACCCCTCAGTACTCTACAGCAACTTGCCCACCACAGATGTCAGGCTCACTGGACTGTAGTTAATCGAAATGTTACTAGTACCCTCTTGTACAGGAGAGCAACATGAGTAATTTTTCAATCCTCCAGCACCTCACCTGTGTATAAGGATGCTACAAAGGTAGTTGATAGGGTCTAGGTATTTTCTCTCTTGTCTCCCTTAGCAACCTGGAATACATCCCACCCAGTCCTGCGGACTTGTCCACGTTAAAAAGCTCTAGCCTACCAAACACATCTTAGCTACTTATATGGACGTGATCCAGAGTAATCAAACATCTATCTCTAATCTCAATATTCATCATATCCCTCTCCTCAGTGAACATTGATGCAAACTCATCATTCAGAATTTCATGCATTTTCTCATGTTCAAAATGCAGCCTTCCTTCCTTAACCTTTAGTGGACCAATCTTTTCTCCAGTTACCCGCTGGCTTCTTATCCCCGAATAAAGGTTTTGGGATTCTCATTAATTGTGCTCGCTAAAGTAATTTCATGACTACATTTAATAGAACATAGAACATAGAAAAGTAGGCCACCATCACCATTCACAATGCATTCCATGCATTCACAACTCTCTGCGGAAGGAACCTTCCTCTGACATTCCCTCTATACCTTTCTCCTGATATCTTAAAAACTATGAGCTCTCATACCAGTCAGTCCTGCACTGGGGAAACTCTCAGTCTATTGACTCTATCTATTTCTTTCATTATCTTGCAAACCTCGATCAAGTCTCTTCCTCCTCTCCAGAGGTAAAAGTCCGAGCTTGGTCAACCTCTCTTCAAAAGGCAAGCCCTCCAGTCCAGGCAGCAGCCTGATAAACATTTTTTGCACCATCTCCAAAACATCTGTACCTTTCCTACAATAGGGTGACCAGAACTGGACACAATATTCCATGTGTGGACTTGTAGAGCAGTAACAAAACCTCGTGGCATTAAATTCGACCCCCCTGTTAATGAAAACCAAAACACCATTTGTTCTTTAACACTCCGATCCATTTGGGTAGCAACTATGTGGGATATCTCTACTTGAACACGAAGATCTCTCTGTTCCTCCACACTGCCAAGAATCCTGTCTGTAGTCCTTTATTCAGCTTTCGAGTTCGACCTTCCAAAATGTATCACTTCATATTGTAAAGGTTGAACTCCATTTGTCATTTTCAGCCCAGCAATATATTTTGCCTATATCACGCTGTAGCTGCAGTATCTCTCGATGCTATAAATGGACTTCCAACAGTGTGTCTTCTGTAACTTTACTCACCAACTCCTCAACCTCTCACTCAACTCATTTTTAAAAAAGTACAAAGAACAAAGGCCCAAGAACCGAGCTCTGTGGGACGCACTCAACACTGACCTCCAGGCAGAATTCTTTCCACCTCTATGCACTCTCTGCCTTCTATCATCCAAGCAATTCTGAATCCGGATAGCCAAGTCTCCCTGTATCCCATACATCCTGACTTTATGAGTGAGGCTATCATGGAGAACCTTATCAAATGCCACATCTTCTGTTTGACTTTCGTCGACCTTCCTTGTCAACTCCCCAAAGAACTCAATAAACTTTGTGAGGTATGACCTGCCCCTCACAAGGCCATGCTGACTGCCTTTAGTCAGGCTATGCTTTTCCAAATATTCATAAATCTTATGTTAAAAACAGTGGTGCTGGAAAAACACAGCAGGCCAGGCAGCATCTGAGGAGCAGGAGAATCGACGTTTCCAGCATAAGCCCTTCTTGAGGAATGAAGAAGGGCTTATGCCCGAACCATCGATTCTTCTGCACCTCGAATGCAGCCTGGCCTGTTGTGTTTTTCCAGCACCACGTTTTTCAACTCTGGTACTGCAGCATTTGCAGTCCTGTCTTGCTCCTAGTCATAAATCCTATCCCTCAGCATTCTTTCCAAAACTTTGCTGACCATAGACGTAAGACTAACCCTACTCTGTAATTGCCAGGGATTTCCCTATTACCCTTTTTGAAAAGTGGAACAACCTCCTTTCCTGCTTCCCGAAGTAGCTTCGGATAAATCTGGCCTTGTCCTGGGAACTCACCAATCTTAATGATTGCCAAAGCGTCCAGCACATCAACTTCATCGGTCTTGATTGAATCAAGCCTGTGTACGAGTTTCTCAAAGTTCCCAGTCGAAACAAGGTCCCTTTCCTTCGTGATAACCGAAGCAAAACACTCATTTAGGGCTTCGCCTGTCAGCTCATATTCCACGCAAAAGTTTCCTCAGTCTCTCGGAAGACTTCGCGACGGCTGGTGGGTAAGTTTGGTCGTTTATTTAATAGTTGTAAATTTAAAGTTTTCCTTTAAAAAAGCGGTAGCAGACCCGGAAGGCGCGCTAGGTTACCTGGGTAAGGTTTTTTTTCTCCCCTTATTTAAAGGCGGGCTCCAAGTTTTAGGCCTCAGTCTCTCGGAAGACTTCGTGACGGCTGGTGGGTAAGTTTGGTCGTTTATTTAATAGTTGTAAATTTAAAGTTTTCCTTTAAAAAAGCGGTAGCAGACCCGGAAGGCGCGCTAGGTTACCTGGGTAAGGTTTTTTTTTCTCCCCTTATTTAAAGGCGGGCTCCGAGTTTTAGGCCTCACTCTCTCGGAAGACTTCGTGACGGCTGGTGGGTAAGTTTGGTCGTTTATTTAATAGTTGTAAATTTAAAGTTTTCCTTTAAAAAAGCGGTAGCAGACCCGGAAGGCGCGCTAGGTTACCTGGGTAAGGTTTTTTTTTCTCCCCTTATTTAAAGGCGGGCTCCGAGTTTTAGGCCTCAGTCTCTCGGAAGACTTCGCGACGGCTGGTGGGTAAGTTTGGTCGTTTATTTAATAGTTGTAAATTTAAAGTTTTCCTTTAAAAAAGCGGTAGCAGACCCGGAAGGCGCGCTAGGTTACCTGGGTAAGGTTTTTTTTTCTCCCCTTATTTAAAGGCGGGCTCCGAGTTTTAGGCCTCAGTCTCTCGGAAGACTTCGCGACGGCTGGTGGGTAAGTTTGGTCGTTTATTTAATAGTTGTAAATTTAAAGTTTTCCTTTAAAAAAGCGGTAGCAGACCCGGAAGGCGCGCTAGGTTACCTAGGTAAGGTTTTTTTTTCTCCCCTTATTTAAAGGCGTAGGCGAGTCACCCGAGGCACTACACGAGTAATGCCTCCCACCCTTCCACCTCCTCTCACCTAATAATAAGACCAATTGTGACTAGCGGGTAAGTGCTGCATTTTCCTTGTTTGTTTCTTTAGATTTAGTTGGTTTTTGTCCTTTTTTTTAAGGAAAGCTTACTTTTAGAGGGATGGCAGTGCAGAGAGGGCAATGTTCCTCTTGCAACATGTATGAGGTGAGGGAAGCCATTAGCGTCCCTGCTGAGTACACTTGCAAGAAGTGCACCCATCTCCAGCTCCTCCAAACCCGTGTTAGGGAACTGGAGCTGGAGTTGGATGAACTGCGGATCATTCGGGAGGCAGAGGAGGTCATAGATCGGAGCTTTAGGCAAGTAGTTACTCCGAAAGTTCAAGATAGATGGGTGACAGTGAGGGGGAGTGGGAGGAGGAAGCCAGTGCAGGGACCCCCTGCGGTCATTCCCCTCAAGAACAAGTATACCGTTTTGGATACTTGTGGGGGGGATGACTTACCAGGGGCAAGCAACGAGGTTCAGGCCTCTGGCACGGAGCCTGGCCCCGTTGCTCAGAAGGGTAGGGTGGAGAAAGGTAGAGCAATAGTTCTTGGGGACTCGATAGTGAGGGGTACAGACAGACGGTTTTGTGGGGGCGACAGGGACTCACGTTTGGTATGTTGTCTCCCAGGTGCAAGGGTACGTGATGTCGCTGATCGTGTTTTCCGGGTCCTTAAGGGGGAGGGGGAGCAGCCACAGATCGTGGTCCACGTTGGCACCAACGATATAGGTAGGAAGAAGGGTGAGGATGTCAGACAGGCTTTCAGGGAGCTAGGTTGGAAGCTCAGAGTTAGAACGAACAGAGTTGTTGTCTCTGGTTTGTTACCCGTGCCACGGGATAGAGAGTCGAGGAATAGGGAGAGAGAGCAGTTAAATGCGTGGCTACAGGGATGGTGCAGGAGGGAGGGATTCCGGTTTCTGGACAACTGGGGTCCTTTCTGGGGAAGGTGGGACCTCTATAAAAAGGATGGGCTACACCTGAACCTGAGGGGCACCAGTGTCCTTGGGGGGAGGTTTGCTAGTGCTCTTTGGGAGGGTTTAAACTAACTCCGCGGGGGCATGGGAACCAGGACTGTAGCTTTAGGGTACAGGACCTTGAGTGTAGGGAGGTTAGGAATAATGCAGCGATCTCTAAGGAGGGTGCCTGTAACCAGAAAGGTGGATTGAAGTGTGTATACTTCAATGCCAGAAGTATAAGGAATAAGGTAGGTGAACTTGCAGCGTGGGTTGGTACCTGGGACTTCGATGTTGTGGCCATTACAGAGACGTGGGTAGAACAGGGACAAGAATGGCTGTTGCACGTTCCAGGGTTCAAATGTTTTAGTAGGATCAGACATGGGGATAAAAAAGGGGGAGGCGTGGCATTACTTGTCAAAGACAGTATCACAGCAGTGGAATGGACGATGGAAGAGGACTTGCCATCTGAGGTAGTTTGGGCTGAGGTTAGAAATAGGAAAGGTGAGGTCACCCTGTTAGGTGTTTTCTACAGGCCTCCTAATAGTCCTAGAGAAGTAGAGGATAATATTGCGAGGATGATTCAGGAAAAGAGTGAAGGTAGCAGGGTGGTTGTTATGGGGGACTTTAACTTCCCAGATATTGACTGGGAGAGCTATAGCTCGAGTTCATTAGATGGGTCGGTGTTTGTACAATGTGTGCAGGAGGGTTTCCTGACACAATATGTCGACAGGCCAACAAGAGGAGAGGCTATATTGGATTTGGTTCTAGGTAATGAACCAGGCCAGGTGTTAGACTTGGAGGTAGGTGAGCACTTCGGGGACAGTGACCACAACTCGGTGACTTTTACTTTAGTGATGGAGAGGGATAATCGTGCGCCGCAGGGCAAGAGCTATAGCTGGGGGCAGGGAAATTATGATGCAGTGAGGCATGACTTAGGTTGTGTGGATTGGAAAAACAGGCTTCAAGAGAAGAACACTAATGAGATGTGGGGATTGTTCAAGGAGCAGCTACTGCGTGTCCTCGATAGGTATGTACCAGTCAGGCATGGTGTAAAGGGCCTTGTGAGGCAGCCGTGGTTTAGTAAGGAATTGGAGTCCCTTGTGAAAGGGAAGAAGGCGGCATATGTAAAGATGAGGCGTGAAGGTTCAGTAGGGGCGATTGAGAGTTATAAGGTAGCCAGGAAGGAGCTAAAGAGGGAGCTAAGAAAAGCGAGAAGGGGACATGAAAAGTCTTCAGCTGGTAGGATTAGGGAAAACCCAAAGGCTTTCTATAGGTATGTCAAGAATAAAAGGATGACTAGGGTAGGTATCGGTCCAGTCAAGGATAGTAGTGGGAAGTTGTGTGTGGAGGCGGAGGAGATTGGAGAGACATTAAATCAGTACTTTTCATCAGTATTCACTCAGGAACAGGACACTGTTGCTGATGTGAATATGGAATCACAAAGAATTAGAATGGATGCCCTGGAAATATGCAGGGAAGAGGTTTTGGGAATATTGGAAAGGATGAATATAGATAAGTCTCCTGGGCCTGATGGCATTTACCCCAGGATCCTATGGGAAGCTAGGGAGGAGATAGCAGAGCCATTGGCCTGGATTTTTATGTCGTCATTGTCAACGGGAATAGTACCAGAGGACTGGAGGATAGCGAATGTGGTCCCATTGTTCAAGAAAGGGAGTAGGGATAGCCCTAGTAACTATAGGCCAGTGAGTCTGACTTCAGTGGTGGGCAAAGTCTTAGAGAGAATGGTAAGGGATAAGATTTATGAACATCTGGGTAGGAATAACGTGATCAGGGATAGCCAGTATGGTTTTGTGAAGGGCAGGTCGTGCCTCACAAACCTTATTGAGTTCTTTGAGAAGGTGACTATGGAAGTGGATGAGGGTAAAGCAGTAGATGTTGTGTATATGGATTTTAGTAAGGCGTTCGATAAGGTTCCCCATGGTAGGCTAATGCTAAAACTTCGGAGGTATGGCATTGAGGATACATTAGAGGTTTGGATTAGGAATTGGCTGGCTGGAAGGAGACAGAGGGTAGTAGTTGATGGATTATGTTCATCTTGGAGCGCAGTTACTAGCGGTGTACCACAAGGATCTGTTTTGGGACCATTGCTTTTTGTTATCTTTATAAATGATCTAGAGGAAGGACTTGAAAGCTGGGTAAGCAAGTTTGCGGATGACACGAAAGTCGGTGGAGTTGTGGATAGTGAGGAAGGAAGTGGTAGGTTACAGCGGGATATAGATAAGTTGCAGAGCTGGGCTGAAATGTGGCAAATGGAATTCAATGTAGCTAAGTGCGAAGTCGTTCACTTTGGTAGGAATAACAAGATGATGGATTACTGGGATAATGGTAGGCTACTTGGTAGTGTGGATGAGCAGAGGGATCTTGGTGTCCATGTACACAGATCTCTGAAAGTTGCCACCCAGGTAAATAGTGCTGTGAGGAAGGCATATGGTGTACTGGGCTTTATTGGCAGAGGAATTGAGTTCCGGAGTCCTGAGGTCATGTTGCAGTTGTATAAGACTCTGGTGAGGCCTCATCTGGAGTATTGTGTGCAGTTTTGGTCGCCATACTATAGGAAGGATGTGGAAGCTTTAGAACGAGTGCAGAGGAGGTTTACCAGGATGTTGCCTGGAATGGTAGGAAAATCTTATGAGGAAAGGCTGAGGCACTTGGGGCTGTTCTCATTGGAGAAGAGAAGGTTTAGGGGAGATCTGATAGAAGTGTATAAGATGATTAGGGGTTTAGATAGGGTAGATACTAAGAACCTTTTACCGCTAATGGAGTCAGGTGTTACTAGGGGACATAGCTTTAAATTAAGGGGTGGTAGGTATAGGACAGATGTTAGAGGTAGATTCTTCACACAGCGGGTTGAGAGTTCATGGAATGCCCTGCCCGTATCAGTGGTTAACTCTCCTTCTTTATGTTCATTTAAGCGGGCATTGGATAGGCATTTGGAAGTTATTGGGCTAGTATAGGTTAGGTAGGACTCGGTCGGCGCAACATCGAGGGCCGAAGGGCCTGTACTGCGCTGTATCCTTCTATGTTCTATGTTCTATGATACCCCGGGTCGCCCCTACTTTATCCATGATCATTCTCTTATTCCTCACACATGAGTTAAATGCCTTTTTCATGCCCATTCCTGACTCGCCTCAATCCATTTCTGAGCTCCGTTCTAACAAGTCTGTGATCCTCTAAATCTGTGGTAGATCCTTGCTTCCTCCACTTTACGTAAGCTGCCTTCTTCCAATGGATGAAAAGTTCATCTGTACTAGTCATCCCCTTCTTACTCGTTTCAGAGAAACAATTTTTTTGCATCACTCGCAATAACTTCTCCTTAAACAGTCTTCACACGTCTTCTGTGTCCTTCCTGTGGTACAATAGCTCCCATGCTGTACGACCCAACCCCTGTCTGATAGCGTGATCATTTCCCAAATTAAGTATCTTCCCTACCTTTAATTGCTGTCTTCCCTCTCCAAGACTTCGATAATTGTGAGGCAATTATAATGAATGTCACCCAAGTGTTCTCCCACAGCGAGAACTGACACCGGTCCTGGCTCATTTTTGAGCACCAAATCTAAAATAGCCTCTCCATTCGTCGGCCTGTTTACATACTGAGTAAGGAAACCATCCTGAACAAACCTGACAAAAGCGGCTCCATCCAGACAATCTTCTCTAAGGAGATTCTAGTTGATTTTGGGAAAGTTGAAATCACCCATAATTACAACTTTGCTACATCTGCATTTTACCAAAAAGTTCCCAGGAATGATTTTTTCAATCTTATTAGTCCACTTAATTCCTCGTTTAAGAATAGTCCTACTCTCCCGATATTCGACGAGGGCCCGTTCTGTTCTTAGCTACCTGGACTTTATGTACACTTCCCTTTTCCTCTTGACTACTCTTACCATTTCTCCTGTCACCCACGGTTCACGAATCTTGCCTTTCCTATCCTTTGCTTTCAATGGGGCATGCTTATCCTGCACTATCTTTACACTATGTTTGAAAGCCTCCCACATATGAAATGTGGACTTCCCTTCAAATAGCTGCTCCCAATCCGCATTTCCCAGCTTCTGCCTAATTTTGAATAATTGGCCTTGACCCAGTTTAGAACTTTTCCTTTCAGACCACTCTCATCTTTGTCTATGAGTATTCTCAGGCCTTCAGAATGTGGTCACTGTTTCCAAAGAAATCCCCCAACGCAACTTCTACCACCTCGCCTCGATTATTCCCCACCACCAACTCCAATAAGGCCTCTTCCCTCGTTGGACTACTGATACACTGCTCCAGAAAACACTCCTGGACGTTTCTTATAAATTCTATTCTATCCAGACCTCAGACACTAATTGTCTGGGAGTCGCTGCTGGGAAAATTAAAATATCTAATCACCACCACACTGTTGGTTCGACATCTTTCCATAATCTGTTCACCTATTTGTCCTTCTACCCCACACGCACTGTTGGTAGGCCTGTAATACAGCTCCAACAATGTAACTGCACCCTTCTTATTTCACAGTTCCACCCATATGCTTCACTACTAAAGCCCACCATAATGCCCTCCTTTTGCAGGGCAGTGATATCATCCCTGACCACCCTTCCAACTCCTCCCCACCCTTTTTACTTCTTTCTCTGCCCTGTATGAAGCGTTTATATCCTGTAACATTTAGTTGCTAATCATGCCCTTCTTTCAACCAAGTCTCTGTGACTGTAATAACGACATAATTCCAGGCACCAACACAAACCCTAGGTTCATCTGCCTTCTCCACTATACTCCTTGCATGAACGTATATGCACTTGAGGGCACCAGTTAATTACGTTCATCTGTTCACTGCCTACTCTTCCCATTATTAATGTTAACTTCATGATTGTTATAGTCTCCAGTTTCCACCTTGTTGTCTACTTCTCTGCTAGTCTGATATCCAGCACACTGCCACATTACTTTAAAACCTCCCCAACAGCAGTAGCAAAAACTCCCCCAAGGATGTTAGTTCCTGTCTTATTCAGGTATAGACCATCCACTTTTTTAAAAGTCCCACCTGCCCCAGAACCGGTCCAAATGTCCAACAAACCTGAACCTCCTACAACATTCCCCAAGCCACGTGTTCATCCTGCCTATTCTTTCATTTTTTTTCTGCTGGCTAGCACGTGGTACGGGTAGTAATCCCGAGATCACGGCCTCTGATAGTCTAGGAATTATTTTCCCTTTTGCGTAGCAAGCTGAGTGGTGAACTTGCAGAGTGTTATCATAATGATGGACATGGATAGGGTAAATAGCCAAGTTCTTTTCCCCAGAGAAAAGGTGTCCAGAATCAAAGGCAAAGGTTTAAGGTAAGAATGGAGAGATGTATATAGATCGAAGAGTTAGATGTTTCGCACAGAATGTTGTGTAAATGTAATGAGCTGCCAGAGAAAGCAGTACAGGGAAATGCAATTAGAACATTTAAAGACATTTCCATGGATACATGAGTAGGAAAGATTTGGAAGGCTAAGTGCCAGATGCATATAAACAGGATTAGTTCAGTTTAGGAAACCTGGTGAGCATGGACAACTTGAGCTGAAGGGTCTCTATATGTGTTGTGTGAAGCTAAGACCCTATGACATTATAAATCCCTTTCATCACCAATGCTTTGTTCTCAGCTCATTTCTAGGACAAAAAGGCCTCTTCAAAGATCGTGCTCCTCTTCCTTTGAAATAACATTCTTAACATTGATGTAGTCACGCAAGCCACAGCAGCAGCAGCAAAATGGTATTGAACAACAACCTGAAACCTTTTGCCCGGTATACTGCCTCAGTCTACCATCACCAACAAGTCGATCTATGATTCAGTGATGCGTGTGTTGCACATGCCAGGGTTATAAACGTGTGTACTGAAACCTGGTCACAACCTGTTAAAGTTAATGGACTGATCTGGTTACATTCCAGACAGCAGAACTAACATCTGAAAGAGAAGGTGAAATGTTTTCAAGACCAACAGAGCAGATCGAAACTCTTCAGTCCTGCCCCATCTAGTCGTAAATGGTAATGGACGAACAAACAACTTACTGGAGGAGATGGCTCCACAAATATCCCAATTATTAAGAATAGATTAGCCCTGCACATCAGGGTAAAAGCAAAGCATGCAGTATTTGGACTATCATCAGGCAGAAGTGTTCAGTCGATGATCCACCTCACTCTCGCCATGATAACTACAGAATCACAGATTTCGACTTCAACCAATTCGATTCACTGCACCTGACGTGAGGAAACAGCTGAACAACACAGATATAACAAAGACAATGGACCGTGAGTAAAAAGTGAGGTCTGCAGATGATGGAGATCAGAGCTGAAAATGTGTTGCTGGTTAAAGCGCAGCAGGTTAGGCAGCATCCAAGGAATAGGAAATTCGACGTTTCGGGCACAAGTCCTTCATCAGGAATGAGGAAAGTGTGTCCAGCAGGCTAAGATAAAAGGTAGGGAGGAGGGAATTGGGGGAGGGGCGATGGAGATGTGATAGGTGGAAGGAGGTCAAGGTGAGGGTGATAGGCCGGAGTGGAGTGGGGCGGAGAGGTCAGGAAGAAAATTGCAGGTTAGGAGGGTTGTGCTGAGTTCGAGGGAATCGACTGAGACAAGATGGGGGGAGGGGAAAGGAGGAAATTGGAGAACTCTGAGTTCATCCCTTGTGGTTGGAGGGTTCCTAGGCGGAAGATGAGGCGCTCTTCCTCCAACCGTCGTGTTGTTATGTTCTGGCGATGGAGGAGTCCAAGGACCTTCATGTCCTTGGTGGAGTGGGAGGGAGAGTTAAAGTGTTGAGCCACGGGGTGATTGGGTTGGTTGGTCCGGGCATCCCAGAGGTGTTCCCAGAACTTACAGCGTTCTGCAAGTAGGTGGCTCGTCTCCCCAATATAGAAGAGGCCACATCGGGTGCAGCGGATGCAATAGATGATGTGTGTGGAGGTGCAGGTGAATTTGTGGCGGATATGGAATGATCCCTTGGGGCCTTCGAGAGATGTAAGGGAGGAGGTGTGGGTGCAAGTTTTGCATTTCCTGCGGTTGCAGGGGAAGGTGCCGGGAGAGGAGGTTGGGTTGGTAGGGGGTGTGGACGTGACGAGGGAGTCACGAAGGGAGTGGTCTTTGCGGAACGCTGATAGGGAGGGGAGGGAAATATATCCCTGGTGGTGGGGTCCGTGTGGATGTGGCGGAAATGACGGCGGATGATACGCTGTATACGGAGGTTGGTGGGGTGGTAGGTGAGAACCAGTGGGGTTCTGTCCTGGTGGCGGTTGGAGGGGCGCGGCTCAAGGGCGGAGGAGCGGGAAATGGAGGGGATACGGTGGAGGGCATCGTCGATCACGTCTGGGGGGAATCTGCGGTCTTTGAAGAAGGAGACCATCTGTGCTGTACGGTAATGGGCCGTGACACCATTCCTGGAATAGGACTGAAAACGTCTGTTGCATGTTGTCCCTGAGGAAACTGTTTCATTCCAGCTCCAACTCTCACAGCTCCATGACAACGTGGAAAATTATTTAGCTGTCTCCCATGCCCTAAGAGAAGAATAATTACAGTTTGACCAATTACCACCGCTTCAGTCCCATCAAGGCAGTAACATTGATGGGAGTTCTTTTTGGCAGAGCTGTGTGGTTTCTGATAGGTAACAGTGACCCTAACTTCAGCGTGGATTGGAAGCATCACTTTATTCCCCAATGTAGCTTCAGGAAGCAAATCTCGTGTGCTTTCCTGGTCTGCCCTAAATGTGACGTCAGACAGGCAGATATATGATGAACTCTTCAAAAGTCTCTGAAAGGGCCAAGCAAGACCATCAATTGTATTTCATTGCTCTGAAGTCTTCAAGGACAAACCGGATAAAACACCCATCACCAGGCTCAGAATTGGAAAAAGTATCCGGATACCCAGTCCTGGAGACATGCAGAGCCCGCCTTCCACACACATGACAGCTTGTGATCACATTTACAGAGTTTTCCCAAAGAATGCACAGAAACATCGGGAAAGGAGTAGGTCATTCAACACATTGAGCCTCAAACTATTCTAGTTCATTTGAGAATATCCCATCAATGCATTTTACCCACACAATGTGCATATTCTTAAATATTATTAAGTATTATAAAAACATAAACATAGACATTTGATTAATCCCTTTGGTTCATTGAGTTTCTACCATAATCCAAAAATGATGGCTGTTGCTCTATCTCCACACCATATGCCTGTTCACTCCCTCTAGTGTACAGAAATCCTTATTTATATTCAGTGCGTTGACATCCACAGCCTTAAGTGCGAGAAAGTCCCCCAAGTTCACCAGTCTCTGAGCGCAGATATTTATTGTCATCTCAATGCAGGGTGGCCTGTCTGTACCTAATGCTGTGGGCACTTGTTTTCGACGTCCCAGCCAGGGGAATTATCATCCATGCTTCCAATCGGTCTCACCCTGTCAAAGAATTATATAGGTATCTGAGATCTCCACTCATTTTCCTAAACGTTAAGGAATACTGGCTCATTCGCCCACACTCCTCTCCCACACAATCCTTTCATCCCAGAGTTCAGTCTGGCGCTACTTCGATAGTATCCCTCAATGTCTGGTGTCATTTGTTAGTTAGGTAGTCCAAAACTTTACTCAATTCTCCACAATATTCGAGATGAAGTATCACCAAGCCCCCTGTACAGTTGCAATGAGATACCATCACTGCTGGAATCAAATCCCTTGGAAATGACGTACAACACAACGTTTCTCTTAACTGTTTTCTGTTCCTGCAATATTGTTTTCGGTGACTGTAGTGAAAGGAGATCCAGGTCCTTTTCAGTGTTACAGCTGTCCAAGTGGGTCTGTGTACACTGGTCAGCGTGCCAATGCAATTTCCAGTATTGACTTCTGGCTTCAGATCTCAGTGTCCTGCATGGGCCTCGGAGGGGTTTGCAGCAGGAAAAAAGAAAATGACGATAATTCACCTTATTCTAACAATGTTTTTTCACCAATGTCTTTTCAAATGGTATTTTGCCATTCTATTTTCCCACCAAAGATCAGAACGTCAGATCTACACACATTGCTCTTCATCTGCCACGTATACGCCTAATCACTCCACTTGTCCCAATCACATTGGAGATTTATTACATCCTCCTCACCCAGTACCATCCAACATTGGTTAGTACCATCAGCAGACCTGGAAGTATTGCATTTGATCCTCCCAATCAAATGTTTGAGATGTACTGGGAATAGCTGAGGCCGAAGGACCTCTGTCTGTGGTATCCCATGATGCTTCTGCTACAAAGCAAGGATATCTTTAAACCGATGCACTGCTTCCTGTCAGCTCGCCCATTCTAAAACCATGTTCATGTATTAGCCCCATTACCACTCAGTTTGATTTTGCAACCTAGGCTTGGGACTTTATGAAAAATATTCCTAAAAACTCAAATGCGCTGCATCCACTGTTTCTCCATACTTCTTCGGACAGTCATGTTAACTTTGTCGATAACTATTACTTGCAACACAAAAAGTTTCTCTCAAACATTTTATTTAAACATGTCATTGTGTTGTCGAGAATGTGTTCCTGGGAATGTGCAACATGTCAGGCAGCCACCGAGAAGCAGGAGAATCAACGTTTCAGGCATCAGCGCATCATCAGGAATGACGCTTGTAGGACAAAGCTGAGAGTTAAATGGGATGCGGTTATGGTTGGGGGGAGGTTAGCTGAGAAGGCGGTGTGTTTTAATGTGAAGGAGAAGGTGATAGGTCTGAGGGAGCAGGGATGGACAGTTCTGGTGGGCGGTGTCGAGTTGGAGGCTTGGGACTGGGATAATGAAAGGGGAGAGCAAGTGAGGAGGCTGTTAAAATCCACATGTATCCCATGTGCTTGTAGGGTCCCAAGGCGAAATATGAGGCATTCTTCATCCAGCAAGTAGCAACGGTTGGTTGGACCTGCAGGTCGTTGATGGAGAGGGAGCGAGCGCTGAAATGTCCAGCCACAGGACGGTGGTGTTGGTGGGTTCGGGTGACCCAGAGATGTTCCGTGAAATGATCCACAAGAAGGGAAGACAGAGCACCTTGTCTCCCTTTCCAGATTCCGAAAGTCTCCCTGAATGTCTGAGGCAGCTTACAGTACAACCTCCAACATGACATCCCCAGCAACCTGCACTAACGTTTCAATAACAGGAGAGAGTCAGAAGTCCCTAAGCTGCATGATAGATGCCTGACTCTTTAGAATAATACTCGAGGGACTTCCTCGTGTTACTGACAGCACAATCAGCTGAGAGGGATAAACAGGCGGTCTGTGGGCAGGCACAAACCAAGTTACAAAGACATAAGTCAAAGCTGCTGAAAGCACCTCTATCCAACATGGAGCACCATATGGGACACACTGGGAAGTGAACAACGGCCCGACACACACCATTTCATTTTTACTGATCTTCAAAATGCCACTACTCGACACAATGGGGAGTCAAAAGCCAAGGTCAGGGAAAGACACAGAAAGACAAGTAATTGATTAACTGCTAACATGTTGTGAACTTGTGGATAAGGAGACAGTAGAGTCGCAATAACTGGAGAATTGAGACAATGGTTGGCCAAATCACAAGGATGAGAAAATTCAATAAAGACATCGTTAGATCAGTATAAATGGTTTGTCACATCAAATTCGGAATCTGCCTCATAGAACCGCCTAGACACCATAAACGGGGCAAGGTACCAGCCAGAATGGAGAGCTGCACAGATCGTTCTAGTGGAGTACTCCATAAATTGGGCTAGTTGCCCAGCATGGGGAACATTGCAAACCATTGCAGTATACCACTCATATGCTTGCATTTGAGAAATGCGTTGCATGGGAGGATTTGCAATCCATCAAGTGACAGTAAATGAACTCCCATAAATGTATAGTTCTGTGTCTCATTTGCACCAGTATAAGCTATTACGTTTTGTGTATTTGTGTGGTGTGTTGGCAATTGATATGAAAATCGTGTTTTTTTAAATATAGAATACGCATGGAGGAAATCAGTTTAAATGTGATCAACTGGCAAAGGTTTGGATAATCAACATAGAGAGACAAAGCACCGTGTTACAAACAGAGAATATATCTTTTTTAAAAATGTTTTGCGATTTAGATATGAAAGAAATAATCTGAGTCTTTTTCAATATATAATTTCAATTACATCACACTGAAAACTTTTGCTATAAATTCTCTTGGACTATAACTTGGTGACTTTTAACTTTGTATGCCCCAGTTCAACACCAGTGTCTTCAAATCATGACAGAACAAATAGGTTCCGTTAACCCCTTCCTTACAGAATTTTTATATCATAATAAAAGGGAACATTTACTCGGACTGGATGGAATAGCCTCCTCCTAAGAGTGTATAGCAGGCAGGAGGTATTAAATAATGCAGCAACCCATGGATGATGAACAGCTAGTAAACGGTATTTGCTGGAGCTCTCACCCTTCTCAGTTATGGAAAAACAAACAGCACTATTTACTCCAGATGTCCTTTCATTAACACCGCACAGCAACACTCCTCCATGTTTCGACTCATTCCTTTTGCAAAATGTGCCAAATGTCAGCTTTCCATCTCTTTAAGTGGGTAAGGCTCGTAGGGGCTGAATAACGTCCGCACATCCCTCTGTAACAGACACATGATGTCAGATTGGTTTCTCCCCGTTCTTGAGCAGCAGTCTCGGTGCTCTGAAACATGGCTCAATGTTCTCAAAGGCTTTAATAACTGGGTATTTAAAACTTGGAGCAGCATTGCACAAAGTCAGTGAACAATAAATATTTTTATGTTGCTTTATGGCCTCTCGACATGGCCCCATCAGACATTAGATTAGATTACTTACAGTGTGGAAACAGGCCCTTCGGCCCAACAAGTCCACACCGACCCGCTGAAGCGAAACCCACCCATACCCCTACATTTAGCATAGTCAATTCGCCTGACCCGCACATCTTTGGACTGTGGGAGGAAACCGGAGCTCCCGGAGGAAACCCACGCAGACACGGGGAGAACGTGCAAACTCCACACAGTCAGTCGCCTGAGTCAGGAATTGAACCCAGGTCTCTGGCGCTGTGAGGCAGCAGTGCTAACCACTGTGCCACCGTGCTGCCCCATGTTATACAGCTGGTCTTTTTCATCTCTGTCTTGTTTTATAAACAGGTTGCGCCATATACAACCCTGCTCTGATCTGGCAGAAATACAAGAATTAAAATGATTGAAAGATTTATGGTCTATCCCTCAGCAACCGTCATCCATACCGTTGTTGCAACACGCCAGTAAAAGCTTCTGC
This sequence comes from Hemiscyllium ocellatum, assembly GCF_020745735.1. NCBI lineage: Eukaryota > Metazoa > Chordata > Chondrichthyes > Orectolobiformes > Hemiscylliidae > Hemiscyllium > Hemiscyllium ocellatum. The sequence continues at coordinate 14,688,848 of NC_083405.1, read as the reverse complement.
TAATTAAGCCACAGAAAAGCTCATCTTGCCTCGTAATCTGTTAAAGCATGAGTGGCAGAGAACTATCCCAAATATCACTGTTTAACAAAAAATCTAAGAATTCTATTCTTTCACTCCAAAAGTACCATTAAATAACAAAATATTTCAACTCCGAGCCTCCTTTGTCTAAAATATTTAGCTAACTTCTACGCTGTAACAATATACTGCTCCAATGAATCCCCGATTAAATTTACAGTCTATAATTTTCAATACCAGCCAGCAGTGTCGATCCTCATCTGCAGAACTCCCCGGGCCATACCTTTTAGAAAGAGTTGCAGTCGTTCAATGGCAGAAGGTGCTCTTTTTATTGCTAACTGTCTGTAATGTTGGCGTTTTATACCCCAAAACACTGGATCGTCTTATTGGTTCAGTCCTGTCAAAACAGTAAAATTCAAATGCGATTGACTTGTAGAATATTGGGGCATAATTTAAACAGGTTATTTGAATTCCAAATGCTGTGAAAACAACAAGGATTCTTATGTTAAAGCCAAAATGTTTCATTTTAAAATTGTTCAGGACACTTTGTGCCTGCAGTCAGCCACATGACAGCTTTTCAACTTTCTCTTAAAGGTAATATTTCAACTTCATGCTTTCAATTTCATCATTTTATAACTTCTCCAGAGTGGGTCACCAAATACTGTAAGCTTCTGGAATGTACACAGCAGCTTAAAACACAAATTCCACGGAGACAATCCCCAGCATTTCAAGTATATCTTCAATAACTGAAATAAATTTAATGTCACTGAATGACAAGTTAGAAACCTAGTCTAAATCAAATACAGTTGAAGGGATTCCTCATGCAACTGAGCAAATGATCAGCAAAGAGTGGTTAACAGTGGCTTTTAGTAGACAGACTCAGCGCAAGTTACAAAGACGTGTCTGAAAGCTGCTGAAATACCACTGTCCAACATGAAGCACCGTACAGGACAAAGAAACCGCAAGCTATGCTTTAAAAAAATATTTTCTTCAGCTTCTTAATAATGGAATCTGATGTTCTAGGGTAAACATCACTAAAGGCCAGGGAAAGGTACAGGATAGTTATTCACATTAAAACTGAATGCCAGTTTGATTAACAACAAACGTGAGGGTTTGGAAAGTAAACAGCGGGAGAGACATTGGGAGAGAGCATTGTCGAAGGATGTGTTCACAGATTTCACTATGCTGAAATTAAGAAATTTCAACAGCATTTTACTGCATTTCCAGTAATGATGCAAAAACAGAATTTTGGTGTGAGCTCAGACAGAGTCAGAGAGTCATGGAGAAGTATAACATTGAAATAAACCCTTCTATCCAACTGATATCTGCTGAACAGATATCCTAAAACAATCTCGTCACATTTTGCCTATATCGCTCTAAACCATTTGTAGTCATATACCTTTTAAATGCCTTTTAAATGTTGTAATTGTACCCGCCTCCACCGCATCCTGTGCCAGTTCATTCCAAACATACACCACCCACTGCATGAAAAAATTACTCCTTAGGTCCCCTTTAATGGTTTTCTCCAAGTTTTGGGGAAAATACCTTTGTTATTCACCCTGTCCATTCCCCTCACGCTCCAGGCAATGTAGCACCAAACTATTCAACCTCTATGTAAAGCTCAAGTCCCAGCAACATTTTTGTAAATATATTCTGACCCTCTTCAAGATTCACAACGTCTTTCCCACAGGAGGAGAGCTAGAATTAAATGCAATATTTGAAAAGTGATGGAACTACTGTCCAGTACCTCACGCCCCGATTCCTATAGTCAAAGCGTTGACCAATAATGACAAACATACCAGAATCCTTTTCACAATTCTGTCTAACTGTGACTGCACTTTCAAGGAACCATGAACCTGCACTCCTAGGTCTCTTTGCTTATCGACGCAGGACATGCTTATTGAGTGGAAAAGTCTTGCAATTATTCGCCTCTCCAAAATATAGCACTTCACATTTATCTATTGTAAACACCATCTGCTACTCCTCAGCCTATTGGCCCATCTAATCAAGAGCACATTGTACTCTGAGGTAACCTTCTTCCCTGTCCACTACACCATAAATTTTGTTGGTATCTTCCATCTTACCAATTCGTCCTCCTATGCTCACATCCAATACATTCATCTAAGCAAGGAAAACTAGTGGAACCAATCCCTGCGGCACACCTCTGGTCAAAGCAACTCTACACCAGAACCCTCAACTCCCACCTTCAAGTCAATTTTCTAATAAAATGGCTAGTTCTCCTGCATTCCATATATACTAATCTTGTTAAACGGTCTACCATGTAGAATTTTGTCAAATCACTTGCTGAGGTCCATTTCAACAATGTATATTTCTCTACCTCAATGAAGCAGGTTTGTCACTTGTTCAGAAACCTCAGACAAGTTAGCGAGACAGGATTTCCCATGCTTAAAACTATGTTGACTATCCCTAATCAGTTCATGCCTTTCAAAGTCCATGCAAACGCTATGCCTCATAATCCTCTCCCAACAACTTGTTCACCGCTGGCTCACCACTTTTCCTTATTACCCTTCTTAGATTCTTTTAGTAATGAAACCACGTTAGCCAAACTCCAGTCTTCCAACACCTGACCTGTGACTGTCCCATGATTCATATATCTCAGCATGGGGCCCAGCATTCACTTCCCTATCTTTCCACGACTTCGAGTGTACATCTGATCAGGTCCTGGAGATTTTTCCAACTTTATACTTTTTAAGAACTCCTCTGGAATACAGACACTTTCCAAGATGTCATTATTTATTTCGGAATTCTCTTGCTTCCATATCGTCCTGCACAGTCAATATGATACAAAATGTTGCTTTAATACCTCCATCATTTCTTGCAGTTCTGCACATCGGCAACGCTATTGATCTCCCTAGTTGTTCTTTTCTCTTTAATGCATTTCTAGAATGCCTTTGGATTCTACTTAAAATTACTTGCCAAAGCTACCTGATGTACCCTGTTTGCCCTCCTGACTTCCTTCTGAGGTGGATTCCTACTGCCTTTCGATTCTTCTGGCGATTCACTTTAAATCTGGAATTAAGAGTCAAATGACGATGATTAATCCATTTTTAATTGTGTGTAAAACCAATCTGATACACGAATGTCCTTTAAGGAAGCAAACTGCAATACTTATCTGGTCTGGTCTACATGTGACTCCAAACACACAGCAATGTGTTCAACTCTGAACTGCTTTATGGGAAGTTAGAGATGGTCAAAAATTTCTGCCTACTGAATGACATCTTCATCACATGACTATTGAAAAAAACTCGATTTCTACTGTCTATATCTGACATATGATTCCCACTTATCCAGGAACAGAACCTCAACTTCTTGATTCATTCGGCATTTCTCACACCTTCCACCTTTACCCTTCACCCTAACAGGACCATACTGACTCTGTTCTCTTGACATCTAGTTTTTGAAGGCGTTCCCCTTCCCAGCTGGCCACTTATCTGCCAGTATGAGGTCCAATCGTATTTTGAAAGTTCGAGCCTAATATCGTCAAATTTGACCTTCCTCCATTTTTAACTTTACCTTTTAGATCCCGTTCGTCCGTTTTCACCTCTATTTTAAAACTAATAGACATATGATGACTTGCCACAAATAGTGCCCCACCACAAAGGTAAGTCACGTTTAGCTCCTTCTCTGTGATAGCGAGTAACGGACAAGCTGCTACATCTTTGAAACGGGGGGCTGGGGGGTGGGTTCAGCAAAGTCTAAGACTCTTTGGGCTGAATCTAATAATACTTTGTCACAGTCACATTTCATTGAATATGACAGTGAATCATCTGCATGAGGCTGATCTAGTTTCCTTACAAACTCACTTCATTAACTACATCCCCCATTCCATGGTGTCCCTCTCATTCAATGACAGTTCAGTTCTCCCACCCATAATGGCTGGCGATACTCATCATCGCCCGATGCTCCTCGATATCCCGTAATCCCTAGCATCACGCTATCATTAAAAGGACAATGGACGTTTCTCAGTTGGGAACTATCCTGCACAGTTTATAGTGAGCATTCTAGATAAGTGACAAATTCTCAACGTTTTGTGGACGGGGGCACCAAAATCCTGGTGGATGGGCTCGTACAGAAGAGCACCATTCTCTTTCCAGAAGGGTCCACACCACCAGACCCACCAAGCATAGTCTGAGCTTACGACCCAGCCCAGTGCTGTATCTGCAGTGTGAAGAAATGCCCAGCAATACAAGACAAGCATTAACGACCTTCACCGTATCCTCTCTGCTCCCTCATGCTCACTGTTTATCTGTTATAGCACCTGCCCCGTGAACAAGACTCATTCTCCACCACTCTCTACACTGCATACAGCATCTTGTCTACCTCTCTCTCTCTCTCTTTGTCTGCAATACCCCAACAACCTTCTGCTATCCTCACAAATTAATAACACTGCATGGATTCAACACTGCAGACTGACTACGTACCGACACTACGCCAATTCATATGCCAACACAAACAGCACGGCCAACCACTCCTACCTTAACTCCCTCCTTTCCCATCTCCCATTCAAGGAGAAAAAACATGGAATATGACGGAAAGTGCCAAGCCAAGTGTTGGAGTGCCCGATATCTGTGACCTCACCCCCTTCCTGCCATCATGTGCAGGGGATCCTGGTACAATTCAGAGAGGACTAGGATGCCTCGCGTGGAGATTTGGAGATATCCACTCCCAACAATTGCGTCAGAAGCAATGTTCATTGAGGGACAATTCTCACTTTGAACCTACTGGCAGTTCCGTTTACCCACGGCATAACTCAGAAGGTGTGGCCCTGATGCCATCTACCTTTTGTGTCGAGTTGGTACAAATGGAATTCCCACTGTCTCAGTGGGCACGAGGGTGTGCTCACAACACATTGTCACCAACGCCTCCCAGGAAGGAAGCATGGTGGCACTTTCTTATGCATCCTACTGTAAACAGCTCAGGAACTGAAACGTATCTGTGGTATTTGCTGCTCTCCCTATCTGTCCTGGCATTTCCAATAATCTGTGTTTATATACACCCAGGACCGTCTGCTCTTGGACCCGTTGGGAAAGATACAGATTGTTTTATATTGTCTTTTAAAGTCATTCCTACCAAAGTGCACCACATTACACTGCTCTACTTTGATCCACAACGGCCACATATCTGCAAGCATGGAAATTGTACTACATCGTGATCCATGCAAGACAACTGACATACTGGCAAACTCAAACATCAGAGTAAGAATAATGCTGAGAAACCACGACCCAGCAAGTGAAATAGTTATAGTTTCCCTACGTCTGCATAAATGTCAAGGCATTATTGTGTATGCCTGTGTTTCTGTATGACTGTTTGTGTATCTGTATCAATGTGTTTTTAAGTGTAGGTACATTTATATGTGTAAAAAATGAGGTCTGCAGATGCTGGAGATCACAGCTGCAAATGGCTACTCTCTCTCATTCCTGATGAAGGGCTTATGCTCGAAACGTCGAATTCTCTATTCCTGAGATGGCATGCTGTGCTTTGACCAGCAACATTTATATGTGTATTTGTTTCTGCGTGAGTCTGTGTATGGATGCAGGTCTGGCAGTCACTGTGATGCCAAAAGAGACACAACATCGCCCACAGCGACAGGGACAGAGGATGATAGGCCTCAATGAATCAGTCTGGGATGCAGAGAGGGAGGATTGCAGGTCACAGAACCATCCAACCTGACAGCTCGTATACACACACAAATACCAAAGAATTGCCAATAGACTTGGATCAGTCAGAATGTAACTGTGACTTCCCACTGAACCATTTTATCTGGGGATGAAATTATTTATTGCACATTCATTAACTTACAAAGTTTTCGGCGGATAAAAAACATTGTCCGAGAAAGGATCAAAAATGCTGAAAAAAGGCTCAATATTGGTCGGAATAGCATTGAGGACAGTGGAATGAACAACATCGCTTACTATCGGCAAAACTGCTCTGTGCTTCCAAATATGCTATTTGGAAAACCAAACAACAGTGCAACATTCGAGATTCACATCATTTGGTGTCTTCTCGAAGTAAAAACGGCCACTCATGCAATCGTGTGGGTTCGCCAGCAGAGTGTAATGTCGTATGAATATATTAAAAACGGACAAACAGAGAGACAGGTGGAGACTTTGATTCCAATTTTAATGGAATTACTCGGAAAACAAGATTGCAGAGATGCAGACGGAAGTACACACAAGCAGAGACACTGACACTAATACACAGAACACATGCACAAAGAGATACATATGAACATTGGCACATACACACAAACACATGAACCCCCTCCCCCCAATAAAATATAGATAGAAATATGTATGTATATATTATTTCATTAGGCAGAGAATTGGTTGAGTTCAGTTGGCTGAATTGTTGTTTTAAGAGCAGAGTGACGCCAACAGCATGGGATCAATTCCCATTAGCGGTTAGAGGTCCACATGAAGGACCCTCCTTCGTGGTCTGTGGTTAAATCAGGTTAAATCATAACCTGAATGGTGCAGCAGGCTCGACGGACTGAATGGATAACTGCTTCTCCTAACCCATGTGCACTTATCATGGCTGTTGAAGTGGTAGATGAAGATCCCATTCACCCATTCTGCCCTCAACAGATTTATACAAGCATATGACACAGTATTGGAGTGGGGGGGGGGGGGATTGGAACCAAAGTTTCGACTCATCTACCCTACAACAGGTGAGGCCTGGTTAACTATAAGGGAAGAAATATTCACGATAATTGTTTATTTTCATGTTGTGAAGCGGTAACTTGGTGGAGTGCCTCAGGAATCAATGTGAGGCTATCAGCTATTTATAATCTATACCAATGACGTGGATGAGGGGATTGATTTGATTGGAGCTCAAATAGTTCATGCACTAAGATATGCATTTAATTGGGCATGGAGACTCTGCAATGGGCAAAAAAGACAGGGGAGGTTAGAGAGAAAATCTTCGGCAGTAATGATATAACGACGACTCGTGCTGTGACGGACGTAAAAAACAATATTGAAATGCTTAAATGGGGAAAAATGGCAATTGTCTGTGGTACTCAGTGATTTGTATGTTCCAGTACAAGAATCACTTCAACTTAGTCAGGAGATTTAGCAAATAATTAAGAAATTGTATGCAATGATGCAGTTTCATACAAAGGCTAACAGGTATAATCATGGGGATGTTTTATTGCATTTGTACATGGCAATGCTTAGATTATAATCTGATGCATTGTGTTAGTTCTAAAGCCCTATACTGTTAGAAAAAGTATGCAATTGATTTTGAAGCTTTTCAAAGATGTTGCACTTTTCTCGTTACTAAAATGAAGGCCTGATGGATGCATAACGTCACACAGCTAGTCGATTGACTATTCGGTCCAGCTCATCTGCACCGACCAGATATTTCAATGTGATGTAATTCCTTTTGCCGCATTAGGCAGATAACCGTCTAAACCCTTCTTATTCATATACCCAACCAGATGCGGCATAAAGTTTTTAATTGTATCCAACTCTACCACTTCCTCTGGCAGCTCGTTCCATATGCAACTTCCCTCTGCATGAAAATCTTGCCCCTATCACCTTAATTTATGCCCTCGATTTTATAGCCTATGAAAATAACCTTAGCTGTTAACCGTATCTATATCCCTCGTGGCCTATACACGTCCAGGGCAGTTCACGTATGAAAGTGGGAGATATTCGTATTGAACCATCTAACCTGAGGAGAGTGCATCAGAAGCATAGCCGATGGATGAAAAAATGAAACCAAGGACTCAATTTTAAGAAAACAATGCATTAATTTTATGGCAGGTACTATGAAGACATGAATTTATTTTAAATAAATTCATGCAGGCACATGTAAACATGCATTTTCATGTTAAACTATGAATCAGTCCTAAATTGAGAAGAGACCAATGATGGAGTCATACAATCAGGGGAACCTTCAACGATACTGTACATGGTGTTGGTTGATTTTCGCGTAACAGCAACATATGAGAGCTGAAAACCCATCAGACCATCTTTTACGTTTATGTAGGATCCCTGTTGAGGATTGAATGGAATATCTCTCCTGCCTGCAGGAAAGGAAATTCAGCTAAATGAAACTGTTCCACGAAGACACCCAATGCTAGCAGCTTGTGTGAACAGAATAACTTCAGGGGTAAAATAACAACTGAGACAATCGCAATTTTCTTTTTGTCATGAAATTAGCTATTATTTGGACGAAGCTCTTCTGAACTAATATTTTGCAGGATTGTGCACATTTCTGTGTCTCAGAAAAATAAATATAGATGTACATATCGTTTTTGTCCAAACTGTTTCTCATTTATCTTTCCATCGTAGCTCGAGTAACTTTGTTTCAGTACTTATTTTTTTTAAATTTAACAATTTGCATGACTTACTAGTAACATTAAACCTGACCCAGTCTGAGACCGATATCAACTGTCACAAGACACATTTGGTCACATTTCGAATTTCCTGGGATCTATGGAGAAGTGGGACTAGAAAAGGAAACAGTGACTCTCCGACTACAGTAGAAAAAGGAATCAGGAGAAATTCTCAAAAGGCCGTCTGATGGGAATTTTCTACCTGTGTGTGTGCATTTATTCAAAGCTACGTGTTAGTTAAATATTTTTTTGGAAAGGTGACTCGACGATAATGAACCACAGATGGGAAAGTAAAGCCACAATCTGATCAGCCACAATCTTTGTGCAGGTGGTGCATGGAACAACTCCTGCTCCTCAGTTCCACGTCACATTTTCAGTTAGCTCCTCAAAATTGCTAGACAGGAACAGTTGAAGACTACTTTCTCCTTGTAACTGATGCACAGAAAAAAAGCGGAGAAAATTCAGCCCCTGCTCACAGTAAAGCATGGTTTGATATGGATTGGAAAACGTTTTTGGGGGAAGAGTAGGTATTACAGTAAAACATTCACCTTGTTTCGTTTCTTCTTGCAGAAGTTCCCCTGTCTCCATTTATTAGCCATGTTGTACACCCAGATTCACTATGGATACATGCCTGATGTCGCATCCAGACATTACTCGTAAAATCGTTTAGTCTCTGTGACTGCAAAATTCCTTCACAGGACTTCTGGGAAAATAAAAGCAGTGAAACACTAATAACAGAATGAAAGAGCATAAGAAGCAGGTGTAGGCCACTCAGCCCCTAAAGCCTAACTTTTCCTTCAATCAGATCATGGCTGATCTGCTCCAGGCCTCAACTCCTGAACTGCTTGACATGTCAAACATCTATTGATACCTGTCTTCCAAAATTGTCAGTGACCGATCTCCCCTAACTCTCTGGAGAGGAGATGTCCCGACCGTCACTACCCTCTGTAAGAACGAAGCACTCACCATCTGTGCACCGTGACCCATTGACATGAATAAAAGGAAAAGTGTCAGGTTCTCAAACCAAGCAAGACTTAACTGAGGTTGGTGTCAAGAAACTCGAAGAAAATTGAACTTAATGGCAATCAGGAATAATCTCCCCAATGTTTGGACTGATTCAGAGCACTAAGGAAATGTTTGTGGTTCGTGGACATCTACTATCTCAGTCATGGGACATTTCTGCAGGCGATTCTCAGGGTAGATTACTCGATACAGTCATCTTCAGCTGCTTCATCAATTTGTTATTACCATCATAAGATCAGAAGTGCGGATGACCACTAAGGATTACACAATGATCGCAACAATGTGCCCCCTCATCTCCTGAAGTGGTCTATGTTCCTGTGCAGCAAGATGCGGACAGCATTCAGGCTTGTGCTGTTAAACTGTGAGTAAAATTCATGTCATCATACTGCTAGAGATTGCATATTTACCCAGAAGAAATAAGGAGATAACTGAGCATCTCAAGATTTATTTATAGGAATACAATGAAGCTAATCAGTCCCTAAACTATTAGATAAGAGGAATAGCCAATTCTCTCCCTCCTGCTGTTTAAACAGGAAGAGAAAGAAACTAGTCAAAATATTGAGTTGTTAAGCAGGAAACAACGGTCGCCAAATCATGTCCTTGAGCTTCTTCAAGTCGATCAGGAGACTTCAGTCCCTCAGGCCACTCAATACAAGGATGATATCAACGCCCCAACATGACAAACCAAGAAGCAGAGACTGGGAGAACAGACTACTCCACGTTGTTCCACCTGGCTCCAGTGTTAATGGTACACACGTGCTACTTTATAGTGGTTTGCTGACGGTGAGGACGGACAGTGGTTGCTTTGTGCCGAGTCTCAAGAAGGCAACTTCCATTTCCAATAAGACAGGTTAGTGTTCTCTTTGGAGGTCAGAAGCTGGTGGAACTTGCTACCTCTTTCAGGAATAAGGCATTCTGCCTACTGATAGCTGTATGAACAACATGATGTTCAGTGAACAGTCACAAACCAACTGCACATTGAGATAGTGGGAGTGTATTCAGTGCCTGGTGCTTTGTCTCACCTAATTGGGGGGCCCCACAGAGATACGTAAACTATCAGGCCAGGTATCATCACCAAAATGCAATATCTTATGCTATCAATGTCTTTCCATCGACATAGTGAGTGTTTGTCCATAATCTTTAACATTTAATAGAATCACCTCTTATTCTGCCAGAGTAATACAAATTGAACACTTATTTCCTTCACACTCTCCTCATAGTATCATCAACCCAGGGATTAGTCTGGTGAAAATCCATTGCACTGTCTGTGTGACATGGAGATGTTTGCTTATAAAGGAGCGAACCTCTGTCCAGAATATCCCAAATACTGCTTCAAGAACTCTCTACAGCTGTACGAAGGTGCCTTTACTCCTACCTCGATTCATTTTGTAAAGTAGGAAAACAAACAATTCACTGTACCAATTCAGCGTTGGCCTGCATGAATTTTGTTACTGACTTACGACCAAGGACATCAAGGTCCGTTTCGTGAAACGCACTTCCCTACTTTTCACCTTCTATGAAATACAAAATGAAAAGGACTCTATACGATACTCACATCATTCGTTGTTCAAATCAATTGTTTTCGTTGTGAATCGTGGTGTTTCAATGACTCGTGCATGCGATACCAATGAGCACTAGCCTTCCAAACAGAACAGGGCCCTGCTCCCAGTATTCTCTCCATCCTTCAATTCTCAATGCATTTAGTATACTCCCCCTTAACCTACACTATTACTTTCTTCATTCACCTGTGCGCAACCTTCTGAAAATGTCTTGTCAGATGAAAATACACCACTCCCACTGCTTCTCATTCATCGACGTCAAAACCAATATCCTCCATAAACTCCAGTATTTTTATCAAAAATAATTTCCCTGTCAAGAATCTCGGCTGACTCTGCTAAATCATATCATTATTCACCAAAGGTCTGGTTATCGTTAATTACAAAAAAATGTGAATATGTTCCTCATACCCCATGTCATGTTATCTATCTTTTGGTTTTTTGTTTTTCCACTTTGCGTTCAGACAGATTACAGTCTGTAGGATGCTTTTCCATCATCTAAAGAGTTTTGGTTAACTTTTTCCTCCCTCATAGAATTAAGGAATTGACAGTGCGGAAGGAGGCCATTGACCCGTCTTGTCTCTACGCGATCCCAAATGTGTTATCCAGCAAGCTCAATTCTCCAACACTATCTCTGTAGCCCTCTAGATTCATCATTCATCTTGTCAAGCAGGTTACCAACTTTCCTTACCATGTACTTTTCCAATACATAAACTTTCATAACTCGAGTTTTTGGAAGTTCCTCACTTTCGCCAATCACCCTGTTCTCTAACATTTCCAAAAGACTAGAACAGTCGGCCCTACCAATCATCAAACCAGAAATCTGGGTCCGCTCCGTAGATGACACCTTTTTCATCACAAAACGAAACAAGAAGGAAGAGACATGTAACATAATCAACAACATCCTCACAGGCATAAAGTTCACCAAGGAGGAAGAAACCGACAACAAACCTGCATTCCTGGACGTCAGAGTCGAAACAATGGACAACGGAGAACTACAAACCTGTGTATACTGAAAACCGACAAACATTGACCAAATACTTAACTACACCAGCAACCATCCCAACACAGGAGAAAGTGAGATCTGCAGATGCTGGAGATCAGAGCTGAAAATGTATTGCTGGAAAAGCGCAGCAGGTCAGGCAGCATCCAAGGAGCAGGAGATTCGACGTTTCGGTTTTAAGCCCTTCTTCAAGAAATCTGAAGAAGGGCTTATGCCCGAAACGTCGGATCTCCTGCTCCTTGGATGCTGCCTGTCCTGCTGCGCTTTTCCAGCAACACATTTTCAGCCACCATCCCAACACACACAAACTAAGTTGTATCATTACACTATTCCAACGAGCCACCACACACTGTAGCACAAACTTCCGAAAACAGAGCAGAACCACCTATACAACGTATTCAAGAAGAACAGATAGTCAAAAATACAGTGCGCAGCATCGTCAGGAACAAACCACGACAAGCAAACTTAACACAGCCACAAACCCTAACCACCTTACCAAACATCAAAGAAGTCTCAGAAATGACAGCCACGCTACTATGACATCTAGGAATGCCAATAACACACAAATCCACCAAAACCCTGAAACAAAAACTAACAAATTTATAAGACCCAGTACAACCCATGGACTAAACCAACGTCATCTACAAAATTCAATGCAAGGACTGCCACAAATCGACGTAGGACAAACAGTAAGAAAGTTAGCCACCAGGATACACGAACACCAGCTCGCCACAAAAAGACACAACCCGCTCTCCCACGTAGCCCTACACACGGTTAAAACAAAACACCATTTCGACTGGGACAACACATCCATCCTGGGACAGGCTAAGCAAAGACATGCCAGAGAATTCCTTGAGGCCTGGCAAACCAACCACAACGCCAGAAACAAACACATGGATCTAGATAGCATGTATCACCCTCTCAGAAAACGAACAGGAAATTATACTACCACAAACCCCAGGAACGCCATCCAGAACAAGCATATAAACAGAAAGAAGGAGACAACAGCTTTGCTTCACTTGGAGGTCGCCACTGATGATGTGAACTAGCCAGGTAATGAAACGTCTGGATATCAAACATACAGCTCAGCGAGCAAACCTATAACCAATTTGCAAAAGATTTTCTGTTGCTTCCTCTGAGGAGACACAACCAACATTTTTACCTCGGACAGAGATGGCCTCTGTCACGTAGAGAACACGTGAAAGGATGACGCTCTGGCATATTGGAGAAATCAACCACACATTTCCAGAATGTTCTCGAATCAAAACATTTGTTGAGTATTGACAGTACAGTCTTCTCTCTGGTATGAAACTGAAGGATATGCTGAATGAGTTTAGAAAGCTCTGTGACCTCCACATTGTTGAAATAATCTAGTTTCACACTTTGGACCTGGATAACACACAATATTGGGAAATAACTAAAATGGTATTGGAGTGACTTGGCCCTCGCTGTAACGTCTCTGCAAACCCAGACAATTTGTAATGCAGTGTTTACACCGTGTCCGTTGTGGGGATACAATACCCTCAGATCTCGATGAACAATCAGAGCTGCTGACAACACATCCAGTGAACTTCCTCTGACTTTCCAATAACAGGAACAAGTCAAATCTTCACGTCCATGAAACACCCGCTCAGTGTTAAAAATGCCATCCTCTCATTAATTTGCATTCCTAGCTAAGAACTGGCAACGTGCAGTGGTTCAAGAAAACAGCTCACCAACACCTTATCAAGGGCAACTGCGAAAGGGAAACGTATACTGACTCAGAAATAACACTGATGAACCATTAGTGAATAAAAGAAGATGACCACACTCAAGGAATAAAATAGAGGAAACATGACTAACTTCAAAAAGGGACACGTACTGACCTTGGCATGATACTACTCAGGAATATGGGAAAAAGTTATACATCAGTGAAATTAATCTGATATTTGATTATCAACAATTCATTTGCCAATTCCTTCTTCTTTCTCTCTATTTCTTCATATATTAGATCACTCCACCAACACACATTACACTATATCCCAGCTACTTTTAGACCTGACCCATGATCAATGTACTCAAAACTCTGTTTAGCTGTCAACAGAGGCTGCCAAACCTGTCCCGTTTTCCCAGCACTCTGCATATTTCTCTTTTCAGATCGCCAGTATCTTACTTTGCTTGATTTACCCTTTATTTTCTTATTTTATGGGATTTCAGCATCGCTGAAAAGGTCAGCATTTGATGACCATCACTAATTTCGGTTGACTTTGACCATTCCACAAGGCAGTATAGAACCAAACACATTGTTATGGGTATGGAGTCACTCTTAATCCAAACTCGGTAACAATGTTATATTTCATTACCAATGGAAATCAGTAAAACAGATAGGTTATTAAACAAAATGCTGCTGATTTTATGGTTACAGTTGGTGAAATTTGTTTTTTTTTATTTTGGTTCTTATTATTTGAATTTAAGTTCTGCTACCAGCTGTGGTCGGAGTTGCAACAGTATCTTTCTGACTTTCATGACCTCTGACTGTGAATTATCCATCCAGCAACTTTGCTACTCTGACTCATTGTCCCCATTATGACGTAAATTTGGAGACAAGAACAAGTTTGTGTTTGAAATATGCGTAACTGGATCAATGACCAGCAGAGAACTGGAATTGTAAAATCTGATCTTCACCTTGGCTTAGATAATGGTTTATTCAGCAACTGCACTGGCGCAGAGTTGGAGACTCGGGTATTATGAGACAGGTAGTGGACAGGTTTGGTGATGGAATTTAATTCAAATTATAATTCAGTCCAAGATAAAAACGATGCTGGATGTCTTGTTCTCAGATATTTGGGAGAAAAGGTTCTGAAATATACAGATAATGAATGGAGTTTATAATGAAACTAAATGCAATAGTTTCTTTATTTATCAGCTATACAAAACAGAAAAAAAAAGAATTTCAGCATCGTTTCTGTAATTAATAAATGAGCTCAATTTCAGGGACTTACCAGGAATACCAATAATAGCGAGGACTGGATAATAACCTGCCTGAATAATCAAGAGTACACATAGTATCAGTCTTGGTAAATCTGACTTAGATCTGGGGAACCAGTAAAGACCTTCGGATGCACGCCTGTGCGTAATTGTAACATTCCAGACCATTGTTCTCAGATTCTGATCCATTGATTCAACATTCCAGTCCATTGTTCTCAGATTCTGATCAATTGTTGGAATATTCCAGTCGACTGTTCTCAGGTTCTGATCTCTCCTTGCCCTGCCTCTGGAACTGCTGAACTCTATTTGTGACAGAGTTGATGCATCTCTTTCTACAATGGCATAATACATTGAAATGAGCCCCTTACTAATAGGAGAGAGGAACCCTCTAGTGACACAGTTAAGATCCATGCAGACTGACGTCAAAAACAGTTACTGAACAAACAGTTCCAGTTAACCCCTTCACGACAGAACTTCCAGCTCACATTAACAACTGGAATGGATTGGATGTCAACGTCACTAACTATTGATTTAACCTCCTGTCACCTGTTGCTCTAGCGAAGTTAGTGGTGAGGAGAAACGATGGAAGTTTTCTTTTCGCAGGCTATATGATTCGGAATGTTGTCCATTTACAATGTTGTAACCGTTTGCCTCCCTAAAAATCACACAATCAAGTTGTTGTTACTGTGCTGTTCTCTCCTCCGCTGCAACAAATGTCAACCAAAGGTTTGTCAAATTACAGAAGGAGCTTGGATTTGTCTGGACGTTATCTCACTTCCTGAGAAGGCCACGTTGTAATGTCAACACACAGTGCTGGTCACGATACTTTTAAAAAAATACTGACAAGCATCTTGTCGCTGTATTACTCGCGGTAAAACAATAATTGACTTTTCTTGACTTCAGACCAAAGTTAAACTTGGCATGTAATGGTACCTTGTTCATTAAAAACCCTAGATTTGTGAGTCAGGAACAGAGTGGATATACTATTAACTCGGAGACAGAAAGAAATGCGAACTGTGGCTGTGGAGATATTGCCTCAGTCACCATCTCTCTTTCTGCCAATGTGAACCAAACAGGATAATTTAAAAGGAGAGAAGAGTATGTTTTGTATAAACTGAAATCAGTGGATATACAGATCGACAAGGTTGAGCATATATACATAGGATATTGGGAATTGAGAACACAGATACAGAGAACCCAAATGCGCAGGGCCATGTGAGAATACAGAGAGAAAAAAAATCAAGAAATAACTCATTCCGACCTGGTGCAGAGATGATGGTCTCAGTAACTACCGCCTTTGTTGTAATTTTCACGGGTAATCCTAAATTATGACAGTGAGATATTCGGCCCATCGAACCTGCACTTACCTCTGAAGAGCACTGCACCCAGAACTACCTGCTACCCTATCATGTAGCTCCTAAGGCTATCCTAACACCTTCCGTCTTCCTGTATTCCCATAGCCAACTAAAGTAACTGCAGATGAGCAATTTAACATGGTCAATTCTTTTAAACCTTACATGTTTGGACTGTGGGAGGAATCGGGAACAGCTAAAGGAAGCACTTACAAACAAGGGAAGAATGTGAAAGCTCAATACAGGCACTGGACTATAAGGGTACAATTTTACCAAGGCCCGTAATGCTATAAGACAGCAACGCTAACCCTTGAGCCACCGTGCCACCGGACCACGCTCACAACTGCGTTACTGTGACAAGGAATACTGGGGAACATGGAAATCTGAAATGCAAACAGAAAATGGTGGCGAAATTCATCAGATGAATCAGGATCGAAGAGTGAAACAGAATTGGCATATTGTGTCTGATGTGACTCTTTTCTGAAAAACTCATACTGCTCTCAAAACATAAATTCTGTTTCTCGCTGCTCAGATGATGACAGATGTGCTTAGGTTTCCTGCGCTTTCAAGTGTCTTTTTATATTTTGGACTGGATATATATCTGACCTCAATGGAGATGTAGAAGCTGCCATTTCAGTTGGCTCTCAAGCATTTGGTAACAGAATGTGAACGTAAAATTTTAAAAAAATTGTATTTGACAAATTTCTCAATATCAATAACGTCATGAACTGTCATAACTTGCCATGAAAATGTTGAAATCAGTGGCCATGATGTCGCACAATCAACCCTCTGAAGGTAATCGTTTGAAGTAAAAAACCCAATCTTTAATTCAATGTCATGTCGTTTCCTGATGTCACTGGGATCGGACTCATCTAGCAAGTTTTCAAACATTATGAAACATTAAATACCTTGGCATATTTATACAGGACATATTCATCAGTGAGTATTGAACGCACTAGCATGGGAAGATTGTATTTGACAAACCGAATCATTTTGCAGAAGGTGACAGAGAGCTGTCTGAACGATGCACAGACGCATAAAACTGTTTTTAGTGACATTTCGTGATGTTTTTAACAACTGTTATTGAATTCACAACAAATTAGTCCCGAGACAGAATGACATGTAACTTGGAAGCTAACTTGCAGAGGTTGTTTTTTTTTCATTATTCGCATTACAAGTGCAGAATATTCTCTAATTCGGATTTGCCATAATTTGATCAGGGTCCATGATGCCACCTTCCATCAAGTCCTGCTTCGATGGAAAGGGAGTTTACTCTTCTCTCACCCCAAACTACACTGGAAGATCCATTGAAAGAATAAAGAGCAAAAGATGAGAAGACTGTTTCATTTAATAATGTCCTCAAAATTTTCAAAATTAAATTGAGCACGGACTTTTAATTGTGTCCGAAACTTTCTGTCCTTTTGGCAATAAGATTCTTTGGTTAAGCTTTGTGAAAGAGGGGAGGAAAGAAGTTCCATTTTTTTGTATCAGTATTGGCCAAAACCATGCATTCACGGTGCAGCAGTAGTTGGAAACATATTATTGTCTGTAGCTTTTGGAAATTGATCATTCCAAACTCATCATTCATTGATGACCTGCAGTAGCACAGACAATCAGCATCTAGTTGAGAGCAAAAAGCGAAAGTGATGGTCAGGGAAAGTGAGAGTAATAGGGAAAGTGGAGTGACATACGGTGCAGGAGGTGTTAAGGGAGATGGTCAGTGGAAGCATCTGTAGCAGCAAACCGCGCAATGCAAGGAAAGTATATGTTAAATGAAAGAGTTGGAAGATGAGGAGAAATTCGGACTGAAAAAGCATCAGTGGCAAAGAAAAGCCTGTATTTGGAAAAGTGAGATTTTTGGAGAATCAAATATCACTGTTCTGGAAATCTGGTGTCTGGTTTCCTTTGAAAATTAAGAAAAGATTTCTCATTCTTTTAAAATTAACAATAGATTCTTGTTCATATTGTGCATTCACTCTGAATTACCATATGTCTACCAAATGCACACAACATTTCCTTTTGTCCCCAATGTATTATTTAAAATTATGTCACATTTCAAAACAATATTCAGAACGGTGGTTGTTTCTTCTAATAATTTGCATCCAACTTAACCTAGGGATGAGAACGAGAAAAATGATCTTCCAAAGAGTGTTTAACTGTAGAATTGAATACAACCTTTATTCTCATCGATCTCGCTCTTGTAAATAAACTAACGAAAAGAGTCTGTGTCCGTCCTGCAGATGAAAAAAGATCTTCAGATCTGACTTATGCAGGGAATGACATTAAGGATAAGCTGCAGGTGTGCATAAAACGGAAATGTTACAATGCACAGTGCCAAAAGCTTGTCTAAAATTAATGACGTACTAGCCTTTTGCATAATACATTAGATTAGATTACTTACAATGTGGAAACAGGCCCTTCGTCCCAACAAGTGCATAACGACCCTCCGAAGAGCAACCCACCCAGACCCATTCCCCTCCATTTTATCCCTTCACCGAACACTACGGATAATTTAGCATGGCCAATTCACCTAACCTGTACATTTTTGATTTGGAGATGCCGGTGTTGGACTGGGGTGTACAAAGTTAAAAATCACACAACACCAGGTTATAGTCCAATAGGTTTAATTGGAAGCACACTAGCTTTCGGAGCGACGCTCCTTCATCAGGTGATTGTGGAGGGCTCGATTGTAACACAGAATTTATAGCAAAAATTTGCAGTGTGATGTTACTGAAATAATACATTGAAAAATTGATCATCTGTTAAGCCTTTCATCTGTTAGAATACTGTGATAGTTTCACTTCTTTCATGTCTAAATCACAACCCCCTTTTTTCAAAAAAGTTGCTTTCTCGGGTTAGCTGTTAACAATTGTGATAGCTAGACAATATGATGAAGGTGTTAGCCCGCTGTGTTATCTGTCTATGACCTGATGTTTAGATTGATTCCAATCTAAAAAGTGAGATAACAGAGATTTAGAGAATTTCATGCAGTTTTTGAGCTCAGAGTTCTACATGAATGTATGCAGTTTTTCAGCAAAATGCAATGTAACTCTGC
The DNA here is from genome assembly GCF_020745735.1 of Hemiscyllium ocellatum. Taxonomy (NCBI): domain Eukaryota; kingdom Metazoa; phylum Chordata; class Chondrichthyes; order Orectolobiformes; family Hemiscylliidae; genus Hemiscyllium; species Hemiscyllium ocellatum. Next base: position 14,669,515 of record NC_083405.1, on the reverse strand, counting down.
AAATACAAATTCACCACGCAAAATATATGTGTGCATGTGGCTCTTTGTCTGTGTGTGTATGTGTCTGCCTGTCTGGGGTGGGGGTTGTGAGTGTGAGAAAGTGTGTGTGCGTGTAGTGAGTGCAGAGTGTCTTAAGTCTGTGAGGGGTGCATGTGTGAGTGTGGGAGTGTGTGTGTCTATAAGGGTGTGTGTGGGTGTCTGTGTGTGTGTCCGTGTGTACCTGTGTCCATTTGTATGTGAGACAGTGTGTGTGTAGGAATATCTGTGTGTGTGTGTAGTGCAATGGTGATCACCTATAATGTGACATGAACCCAAGGTCCCAGTTGAGGCCCTCCACATGGGTACCGAACTTAGCTATCAGCCTCTGTTCGTCCACTTTCCTCTGTTGCATGTCCCGAAGTCCACCTTGGAGGATGGTCACCCGAAGGTCCAATTCTGAATGACCTGGACCACTGACGTGTTCCCCAACTGGGAGGGAACCCTCCTGTCTGTTGATTGTTGTGCGGTGCCCATTTATCTGTTGTCGTAGCCTTTGCTCAGATTTCTTAATGTACCATGCCTCCGGGCATCCTTGCCTGCACTGTATAAGATAGACAATGTTGGCTGAGTCACATGAGTACCTGCCATGTACAAAGTGGGAGGTGTTCCCACGCGTAATAGTTGTATCTATGACCACAATCAGACACGTCTTGCAGCGTCCACCGTGACAGGGTTGAATGGAGATGTCCTGAGAGCCGGGCAGTTTGCTACGAACAATGATCTGTTTGAGGTTGGGCGGTTGTTTAAAGGAAAGTAGTGGCGGTGTGGGGAAGGTCTTGATGAGGTGCTCATCCTCATTGGCAATGTGTTGCAGGTCACGAAGAACATGGCGTAATTTTTCAGCCCCTGGAAAGTACTGAACCTCATCTGCTCAGATGAGAAGGAACGTGACGGACATCTGGAAGTACTCAAGGATGCCCTCACAAGAACGGGGTACGATGCTCAACTCATCTACCGCCAGTTCCGACGTGCCAAAGCAAGGAACCGTAATGACCTCCTCAGGAGACAGACACGTGCTGAAACTGACAGGGTACACTTCGTTGCTCAGACTTTCAGAGGAAAGAGCAGGGGCTCTGACAGAGATCTTCGTCGCCTCCTTAAACACAGGTGAAGTGCTGGAGGACTGGATCATTATTAATGTTGTTCCCCTGTTCAAGAAGGGTCCTCAGGATATTTCAGGTAATTACAGACATGTATGCCTGATGTCAGTGGTGGGAAATTTGGTGGAGAAGTTACAGAGTGATAGGATCCATTTCTGTTTGGTAGATAATTATCAATGTACAATGATCTCTGACGGGTTATTCTTCCCTTTTCAGAATATTCTGCACCCTCTGTGAGACATACTTGACTCTGGTTCTAAAGCACCACCCCATTCTGATGTCTCACTCTCAGCAACATAAACGGCAGTCAATGCCCCTGTCTACACAGTCCCTTATCACCATTGATTACTTGGAACCTTATTTACGTCTTATTACACTAGGATCAGCCTCACTTAGTGGGCTAGTGTAGGTTTGGTGGGCTTGGATCGGGGCAACATCGAGGGCCAAAGGGCCTGTACTGCGCTGTATTTTTCTATGTTCTATATTCAGTACCAGTAACTTGGCTGTCAGTGCTACATTCTCCCGAGAGTCTGTGACCCCGACGTTTTCTGAAACAGTATGCATGATTGAGATGGAGATAACCAGAGGCGAATCCTGCCGGAACTGACCTCTCCTCCTACCCTTCAGAGAGTTTACCCATCTACCTGACTGGATGTGAAGTTTTCCTAACTTTCTAAAACTGCCTAATATCAAACCCGCTGATTCCTGAAAATTCTTCATAACCTTGAACGACCTCTCCCTCTGATCCATGAAATCCAATATGATTTGCACGCTCACTTCCTGCAGACAATCATCGGGATCATTAAAACTCTCCCTAATCTCCCACATCCAAAAGAAAGAACACATCACTCTATGAATGGCTGTCTCTGCACCCTAACATTCCACAGACCCAGAAAAAGGCAGTCTTACGGCTTCACAAAATATTACTCTAAATATATTAGAACCAATATTTTATATTTTAGGGATTTAAGCAAAATATCATAAGGTATCTATGTAAAGAAATAAACCCTCACCGCATTGATTGTTGTAGCATTACGAAAGTAAAATGGACGAAGGTTTATTTTTTAAGAAACTAAAACACCCTGAGCTGTGAGTCACAGAGGTGAACAGCATGTAATTGAACCCTCTGTCAAATTTGTCCATGCCGAGCAGATATCCTCACCTTATCTCGTCCCCTTTGCCAGCACCTGGGTCATATCCTTCTAAACTGTTCGAAGTAAATATCCAGATGCGTTTAAAATGCACTAATTGTATGAGCCTCCATCACTTCCTCTAGCAGCTCATTCCATATACTCACCACCCTCTGCCTGAAAAAGTTGTTCCTTAGTTCCATTTTATAAATTTCCCCTCTCATCCAAAACCTCCACCCTCTAGTTCTGGACTCTTCTACCCCAGGAGAAAGAAATTTTCTCATAGTGCTATGAACCTATAAACATCTATGAGGTCACCACTTAGCCTCTGATGTTCCAGGGAAAAAAAAAGTCCTAGGCTATTCGGCCTCTTCCTACAGCTGAAACCCTCTAACCATGCCAACATCCTTGTAATTCTTTTTTGAACCGTTTCAAGGTTCACATCATCCTTCCGATAGAAAGAGAACAGAATTGCACACAATTTTCCAAAAGGGTCTCAACCATTGGAATGCACAAATGCTACCTGACCTTGCAACGACTATACTCAATGCTCTGACCAATAAAGGAAAGCATAGCAAACAGCTTCTTCGCTATTCCTTATATCTGCGACTGCCCATTAAAAGAAATATGACCCTGCTCTGCAAGATCTATTTGTTCAGCAACAACACCTAGGAATTTTCCATGAAGTATGAATATCAGATAATCTTTAAGAATTTACCAAACTTTATGGATTACAACATACACAACACTTCCTCCTCTATAAGTTGGATATTTTCAAAATGTCACCATCTATTTCCTCAAATCTATGTCTTCCATCTCCTACTCCACAGGAAACCCTGATGCCAGATATTCGATTAGTATCTCCCCCATCTCCTGTGGTTCCACATATAGGCTGCCTTGTTGCTCTTTGAGGGATCCAGTTCTTTCTTGAGTTACCGTTTTGTTCTGAAGGCATTTATTAAAAAATATCCTTTGGATTATCCTTACCTATTTGCCAAAGCTATCTCATGCCCCCTTTTTGTTGTCATTATTTCCCTCTAAAGTACTTCGACTGTATTTGTAATCTCAGGATCTTTTGGATTTTTGGATTTGAATAAATTCAAACTTTTGCGTCCTGATAAAACAAACGAGGGCAGTCGAGCCTTGGTTAGTGACAGAGAACAAAGACACCAGGGGATTCAGATCTTTTAAGTTTGCGTCACATGTCGATATTTGGTTAAAAAGGCGTTGAAACACATACCTCCATTTTTGAGATCTTTGAGTGTAGGAAATCGGTTTGTTGCGGTTATACAGAATGTTGGTGAGGTCTTTTCTGGAATTCTGTATCCAATTCTGGTTGCGCTGTTATCGGGAGGATATTATTAAATTGGATCTGGTTCAGAAGAAATTTAGAACGATGTTGATGGGATTGGATGATTTGAATTAAACGCAGAGGCTGGATAGGTTGGTACTACTTCCACTGAAGCAGAAGTGTATGAGGGGGTGATCGTATTAGAGGTCTATAAAATCAAGAGGGGGATAGATAATGTCATTAGTCGGTTTACTTTCTGTTGATTGATTGGATCACCGGGTCTGTTTTGGTGCTGTATATCTTTATGACTAACTCTCGCTATATGTGAATTCCTCGATCTTCACAACTCTATCATTGTCACCTCACCCAGGAGGGTGCGCGATTCAAGACTGAGTGAATGCTTTTTAAGGTGAGAGGGGACCGGCTTTAAGAAGACGTTCGTTTTGTTTTATTATTTTTGTACAGACATTGGTTCATGTGTGAAACGAGCTTCCAGAGGAAGTGGTGGTTGTGAATACAATTACAATCGTAGGGTTGCACGGTTGCTCAGTGGTTAGCATTGCTGCCTCAGCGCTAGGGTCCCAGGTTCTATTCCAGACTTGGGCAACTGTCTCTGTGGGGTTTCCACATTCTTCCCGTGTCTTCGTGGGTTTCTTCCCAGTGCTTCAGTTCCCTTCCACATTCCAAAGATGTGTATTGTCCATGGGAAATTGCACAGAGTATTCAGGGATGTGTAGGCTAGGTGAATTAGTCATGGACGGATATAGAGTAGGGGAATGGGGTTCTTTGAGAAAGACATTTGGGCAGCGACGTTGTTTGGATGGGTTTGGATCAAGCGGATGCAGGTGGGAACAGTTCGGTTTGGAGTAATTGTTGACGTGGATTGGTTGGATCACCGGATCTGTTTTGGTTCTGTATATCTCTATGACTAACTCTCGCTATTTGTGAATTCCTCGATCTTCACAAATCTATCACTGTCACCTCGTCCAGCCTCAGAACTCCTCCATATCTCTAATTCTTCTCCAGGCTCAACACCCACACTAGCTCTGTTGTCACAAACATCGCTATCTTTGTAACATTCTCGAACCTCACGGTCCTCCCGAACTCTAATCTCTTCCAGCCTCATTAACCTCCCGATCTCTAATCTCTTCGACTTTCCGCAAGCTCAGCTATATGTGCAATTACAGCCCTGAGAATACCCTCTTTTTACTTCGCATGTGACGATGGCACTATCAGATTCCTGTACCCCTCTCCCCAGGCTCCAGAATTTCCTCCTGAAGCTCTCCGTCTCACTTTACTCCCAAAATCGTCAACCAATCATGTGTCATCTAATCTAATATCACCTCTCTGACTTCAAATGTGGTTTGTCATATTCCTCTATCAATCGCCTCAGCGGTCTATAAGACAGAAAAAAGACTGCGTGGTCTAAAGTGTTATCTCTCATGGCAACGCCAATGTACACCTCAATACGTATTAAATGTTTTCGGTAATCCTGTGTCTCCCACCCTTACAGACAGTGAGGTTTAATGCAATTGTTGCTCTATGGTGGCATTACCCACAAGAATACGGAGCCGCTGGATCTGTCCATCCAGAGATCAATCACACATTAGAAAAGATGGCAGGATACCTGAGAGAGTGCATTGGAGATTTACCAGGTTTGTTCAAAGAATGGGGCATTTTAGTTGAAGAGACATGGGTGTTGATGATACACATCAAATATATCCATCTGCAAGAGATCTACTCTCCATTTCAACCTCTCCCCTTGCCCTGGCTGGTTTCACCTTCAGGTTAAAACGACACCAGTCATCTCTCCATAATGAGAGAGCAGCCTTACGGTCTGGAAAGACAATGCTGACTTTACCTTTTACACAGTGATGCCACAGTGCCTCGGGGATGGAGAGAGGGAATGCTGAAGTTGGTGGATGGGACACTATTCAGGCATAGTGCTTTGTCCTGGAAGATGTTCACTTTATTTCATATTGTTGGGAGCTGCACTGATGCAGAGAAGTGGAGATTCGTCCAACACAATTCTGTTCTGACCTTATAGATAGCAAACAGACATTGGGGAATCAGGGGTTTGGAGAAACTGAAATTGTTCTCCATGTAGCAAAGGAAATTGAGGGGATCTGTGAGGTAGGCATTTACAAAAGATATACATCAAGTTGATAAAACTAACACTCATCAGCTCATCATAAAAGGATTACAGGGCAGATATTGCAGATTTCGTGGAGATGTTTTTAGGTAATGGTTCGATTCAAAGGAAAACTTCTATGCATCAAATGAGAACGAATTGGAAAACAATACTCATATACAATGTGAATATCCAGGTCCTGATGAGTTGAGTAATCCTGGCAGAGTTTGCCATTACAATTACTGAGATTACCATCCTAATGTCCACCTGTAATATCCAGTAATACAAGTTTATAAAACCCGTCACTGTCAGTTAAGATTGGAAATTCAAACCATCCCTTCCTCCTGCCGCAGGATGACTGGAGACATTACCTCTTATGGACATCAGCAGTGAGTACAGGGGGAAATCTATGTGGGTTTCTATGAGTTTGCACCTTGGGACTCCATGTGACATGCAGAACTGATCTTTGATACATGGGACAAAATATTCCAAGAGTTGGTGAGATGCAGTGAGCAGGATTTGCTTCATTTCTTTCCTTCTGAGCTGCCGCTGTACCTCACGAATAAGACATTGGATGTGAAAGGCGAATGCAACTTGGTGAGCAGGTTATCTCTATTCTGAAGAATGGTCAGCAATGCCCTTACAGTCATTCCATAGACAAGGATAAAAACTGAGCATGCTGCTCACTGGCCAGTGCTCCCAGGAAATGTTTAGAAGAATGAGGTGTGAAATCCCCGAGAAAAGCATAACATTAATGTTCCAAAAAGATTATAATACAGACAGATATTCACAGATGTGATCAACAAGTTCGAAAATGGTCTATAACATGGGAAATGGTCAATTTGTTCATTTTGGAGGAGATAATAAAAGAACAGCGTACTATTTAAATGGTGTAAACTGTAGAAAGCTACAGGTAATTGTCAGAAAACACAGAAAGCTAGCACGCAGTTACAACAGGTCATCAAGAATGTGAATAGAATGTTGTTCCTTATTTCAAGGGGTTTGCAGAATAAGTATTTGGAGTATATGCTTAGGGCAACTGTCCGAAGTGCGAGTGAGACTACATCTGGAGTAATGTAAGACGATTTGGTCCGTTTATTTACTGAAATGTATCACTTCATTGTAGGCATTTCAGAGAACATTGTCTGGGACAATCCCTGGTTTGTAGGGATTATCTTTTAAGCAAAGGTTGTTGAAATTGGGAATCTTCTCCATGGATTTTGGAAGAATGAGAGATGATCCGATTGAAACATATAGGATTATTAAGGGGTTTGATAGGATAAATAATCAGAAGATGTTTCCAATCAAACGGGTGCCCAGGACCAGATTCTGCGTCATTCATGGAATGAATGGTTCTGTTTCGGAATCGTCAGGCTGACGGCAACACAGAAATGGGTCGGGGTTTCCGTAGCAATGGAGCTGGGGTGAGGAGGAGATAAGCAACGTTTCAGAGATTGGAATTCCTGGTGTTTGTGATTGTGTAGATGTCTGATCAGAAGGGTACCTTGTCATCAGATTTGCTAGCAATATTGTGAAGAGTGTAGTTCTGCCTCAGATATATCCCAGTGAGAGAGAGAGGGGCTCATCTGGAAGGGAAATTAATTTGTAATAGCAACTGAAGGCATAGGGTTCAAATATTGCAAGGTTTAATTGGAGGAAATTGCATTGAATCGGGTAGTGGAAGCGTGATAAGCAGTTTAATAACTGTAACACTGCAGCTATGGAGAGGGATTCGAATAGATTAGATTACATAGTGTGGAAATAGGCACTTCGTCCCAACCAGTCCACACCGACCCTCCAAAGAGTAACCCAACCAGACAGATTTCCCTCTGACTAATTTACCTAACACTATGGGCAATTTAACATGCCCAATTCACCTGACCAGCACAACTTTGGGAGGAAACCGCAGCACCCGGAGGAAGTCCACGCAGACACGAGGAGAATGTACAAAATCCACATTGACAGTCACCCAAGACTGGAATCGATCCTGGGGCCCTGGCGCTGTGAGGTAGCATTGCGAACCACAGTGCCATTATGCCACCCCGTAAGGATGATGAGGAGGTACAGCTGGGCAGTGTTAAAGTACGTGTGAAACCCAACAAGATATTTTAAACGATGTCACCTCCTGTATGTCGGTGAGAAACAGGAAGGACAAATGATAGGTCCTGGAGGGACATCAAATACATAGAATTCAGAAAGGAAAGTGCGCGTGGAGATGGAGCAAGAATTTCCAACCACAGTGAGATCAAATATTAGATTTATTAGAATGGTTGAGAAGGACATAACTAGAATAGACAGACAGACAGAACGAAGAACAATATCTGTGATGTGGTTAGGGAGACTGATGAGGTGGAGAAGAAGACAAAGTTGTAATGTCTGTAGTTTAGTGAGATTAGGGGAAAGGATCAAGATGAGCTCTAATTAAGCTTGACAAGAAACTGGAGAAAGATGTTAGTTTAAGACTAAAACGATGAGCACCACGTGAGGCAGTTTGGCTTGGTAGGCTAATTGAAGGGATGGAAGCAGCAGAGGCAGCTGATCGGATTGTCTCAATCGTAGTGACAGAGAAACAGCATGTGCTCCTCACTGTTGAAGGGTAGAATGGAGAAGACAGGATGATGGGCAATGTTTAACAAAGAAACAACTCCTGGGTTCGTGATATTTAAAATGCGTGAACAAATCTGATGTATTTAACTTCTATCCAGAATATTAAAATGTGCAGCTGAAGTCCGGATTCGAATCCCACCTCGGCTGATGGTGGAATCTGTATTCAATATATATATATATATAAAACAACTGGAATTAAGAGTCCACTGATCTCCATTGAACAATTGTCAATGGCAGAAAAAAGTCCCTAATGCCCTTCAGGGAAAAGTAACTGGAAATGTGTCAGTGGCCCAGAACGCTACTCATTGTATTCATCACTGTAAAGTCTCAGCAAAGAAACTAACTGGATGGATCACATGACATCTACCAAGGCACCAGAAAATACAACCACCAAATCAGCCCTCTCGACCCTGCAACTTTCTCTTCGCTAACATCTGGCGCTAATGCGAATATGTGGACAGCTATCTCACAGACTAGTCATGGAACAGCTTGACATAGTCATGCTCACGCAATGATGAATTACTGACAAAAACGAGAATCCACCATTTCCATTCCTAGATATGACCTAGCCCACCTGCAGGACAGACCAGACAGAGGTGGTGGCGTAATGGTATACAGACAGGAATGACTTGCACTGGGAGTACTCAGCATTAACAGAAGAATGCAGGATGTATCATGGCTCCTGCTGATTACCATACACCGTCATCCCTCGACTGATGAATCAGCATTCCTCCATGTTGAGTAACACTTGTATGAAGCACTGAGGGTGTAAATGGTACGAACTGTACTGTCGGTCTGGGATTTCAATATGCACCACTAAGAGTAGCTCAGCAGCAGGATTAGTGACTCAGCTGGTTGGGAACTAAAGGATGTATCTGCTCAACTGGGTCCGCAGCAGGTGGTGAGAGAACCAAGACGAGGGAAAAACATAATTGATCTAATTGTTATGAATTGACCAGCTACAGATACATCTGTCCATGACAGCATTAGTAAGAACGACCATCACACAGTCCTTTGTAGATAATGCCTTGCATTCAAGTTGAGAGTAGTCTCGAGTGTGTTTATTGACACTATCACTTTGCTGAATGGGATATACTTCGAGCAGATGTAGGACTTCAAAACTGAGCATCTCTGACGCACTGTGGTACAACAATAGCAGAATTGCATTCCAGAACAACCTGAAATCTCATGGACTGGCATACCCTCACTCAACCATGCCATCAAGCTAGAGGATTCTAGAGGATGCAAAGTGCAGGAAGGCATGCCAGGATGAGCGTCATGCATACCAAAAAGAGGTAGGCGAATGTGAGGACTGCGAGTGCTGCAGATCAGAGACAAAATTAGAGTGGTGCTGGAAAAGCACAGCGGGTAAGGCAGCATCTGAGCAGCCGGAAAATCAATGTTCTGGGCAGGGTCCTTGTATCATACCTAAAACAGCGACCAAACCTGCATGGCAAACTGCACAAGCAACGAGAAACAGAACTAAGCGATTCCACAACCAATGGATTAAATCTGAGCACTGCAATTTTGCAACACCCAGTCATAAATGGTGATGGACAATTAAACAACTCACTGGAGGAATCATCACAGAATATCCCCACCCTTACTGATGGAGGGGCCTCACACATCCATGCAGCAGATAAGACGCCAGACGTGCCATGTGGATGATCCATCTCAGCCTTCCTCATTGGTTACCAATATCATAGATGCTCAAACCCAATCGTTTCAATTTAAATTATACAAGAAATGGACAAAGACTGTCAGGGGCATGAGCCCTACCCCTTACTGTACATTCGGGCTACTGTACTGATGGCTTGTGCTCCAGAACTTTCCAACCACAAACCCCAACAACGCTACAGCACCGGCATCGACTGACAACGTGGAACGCTGCCTAGGGATGTTCAATACAGAAACACAGGACACAGCCAACCCAGCCAATTTCCCTCCATCAGGCCACACTCGATCTGTAGTAAAGTAATGGAATGTCTCGCCAACAGTGCTCTCAAGCAGTAGATGCTAAGCAATAACCTGCTCAATGATGCCCAGTTTAGGTTCTGCCAGGGCCATTCAGTTCCTGAACTTTTTGCAGACTTGATTCACAAACTGACAAACAGCTAAATCCCAGAGATGAGCTGAGGGCTACAGCCTAATCCCACTCCAAAACTGCTATTTCTACATCAGTGACTCCGTCCAACTCCACCCCAGTCTCAGCTCATTTGGTGATTCTCTTATCCATCCCAATGCTATCTCCAGATTTTATTTTCCAAACACACTCCTGGCCAGCCTCCCACATTCAACTTACATGTAACCTCAAGGATATCTAAAACTCTGCTGGCCAAGTGCTCACTTGTACCAAAACTTGTTGATGCATCAAAAGCTTCCTATTTATAAGCAACAAGAACTTAAAATTCTCACCCTTGATTTAATTCCTGGCTGTAAACATTCTGAACTTCCTGCACCGTACAACATTTTAGGTATCGACAACTTATTTTCTTTCAGTCTCCCAAACATGTTTATGCATTGTTTCACCTGCCTAGGTCTTTCTACTGTTGCCAAGGCAACAGTCTGGACTTCCCACCCTCACGCTCTCAGATGTGCTTTCCTCCTTGAAACTATTCCTGAATTCCCGCTTATTTGGCAATGTTTTTGATCACCTGACCTCATATCTTTTGTGTCAGGAGTTATAAAAGTAGTAAAAGTACAAACTGTTTTGATTTGCACATATGTTGTCACCTCTTCACTATTGCTGAGTGAATAATCTGCAACATCTCTTAGCGAACGACATTGTGGGAATACCTTCATCACACGAAGTGCAGCAGAACAAAGAAGTCAAACATCACATTCTCCACAGGCAACGTTGGCATTGGTCATTGGAATCTATGGAGGTAGAAACACAGCTGATGTTTCAGGGATTGCAAAATGAATTACAGGGAATAAAAATGCTGCAGAATTTGACAGTCAGAAATGGAAGGAAAATCCACTTTTTTGGAAAAACAAATTATAGATCGTTAAACATATCGTTGAAAATGTAATCCGGTCAGAGAGCAGCAAATGCTCAGAGGCTGAGCAGCTATGGAAGACTCATTTGTAAAAGTTCTGTGAAAGTACCATTAAACCACTAAACAAACACGTTGCGTCCGAAGCCTCTAACATCCCCTCGCACATCACCAAGGACATTTATCTCCTAGGCCTCCTCCACCCCCAAATCCAAAGCATATGATGTCTGGAGGAAGAATGCCTTATCTTCTGCCTTGGTACTCTACAATGACATGGCATCAATGTGGATTTGAGCAGTTTCCACATTTCCCCTGCCCCACTTTATCTTAGACACAATTTTCCAATTTGGCACCGCCTTCTTGACATGTCTTTCCAGTACATATTCCTTCCCACCGATTGGCTGCTGCCTGACCTACTGTGCTTACCAGCATCACACTCTTGGACTTTGAAAATACCCTGACTCTGGCGCATTGTGTAAATTCTGCACTATCACTCCCTGACAGGGAAGGCTGTGCATCCGTCCTGCGGCAGCTTGCCCCTCACAAACTTGACAGCCGAGGATCACTACCCTCCAATAAAGATTCCGGCGCTCACTCGGGCCTATTGCTATCTGAGGAAAACACGGGCCTGGGATTTTCAAATTTGTGTTCTCCGATGTGCTCTAAGTTGCTGTAAAACTTCTGAGCACATACCAACACCATTTCCCTCCCTCTTCCTGACGTTAATTTCTTGCATTTCACGTGTTCTGCACAATCACATTCCCAATGCCTTGTTCACAACATTACTGCGCTGTTCGCGAAGCTGATCATGTGATCACGTATAGTCCCGCCCCTCATTCACTCTGATTGTTTGGCGATCTAATCCAGTGCCATGTCCTCTTATTGGTCACGCGCTGACATCAATCACCCGAGGCTCATTGTGGGCTGTTGCATGAATAGCGCTTCTGCTTTACTGCTGTTCATCAGGTAGAAGAGAGAAGGTTCATTCCTGTTTCTCCCAATGTTAGAAAATAACAACAACTACTTGCATTGTATGGAGCTTTCGACATTGACAAATCTCCTAAAGTGCTTCACGAATGATGGAAACATTGATTAAAGAGAACGATGTAAGATTCATCTTACAGGTGGACAGAGAGGGTTAGGGAGGGTATCCCAGAGGATTGTGTCCTGGGCAGCTCCAATCTTGGAGTGATGTAGGTGGGGAACAGTTTACAGTGGAGACAGTTAGTAGCCAACCGTAGGTTAACAAACGCATGTCCTAGCCCAATACCCACACACCACACATTCTTATCGCAGCCTGCCATGATGCACTTACTATGGTTAGACACTAACAATCTCCATTAACAGCTATTCACCCTCCCAGCCACACCATTATCCATTCCTTTACCCAACCATTCCTATCTCTCAATCCCCACCTATCCTTTATTCCTTATACCTCCCACCACCCTGCCTTCTGCATATAAACCGATTTTTTTTTATTTTCTGATAACATCAGCTCTGAGGAAGGGTCAGTGGATCTGAAAGTTTATCTCTGTTTTCTCTTCACTTATGTTGCTAGAACTGCTGACATTCTCCAGAACCTCCTGGTTGTTGTTTCTGATTACAGCATTCACAGTTCTTTTGGTTTTAATTTACTGGGAGTTTGTAATTCATGTATAGCAGTGTCAGTCCCAGTCCCTTCACACTCACTGAGTGCCCCATCAGAGTAGCACTGTGCCTGGACAGATCATGGTCACGTGTCATATTGCTGGCCACACCCGTCTTTCACTCTCATTGGCTGGAAGGCCACACCAACTCTCATCCTCTAAGTTGGTGAGCTGCTGTCAATCAGCCAGGCACCGTTGTGAGGTGAGTGGTGGGATCGTACTTCTTTTTGCCCTGGGATGGCTTCTTTATTGAAATGAGGCAGTAGGACAGAGCACAGGGGCTGGGAGCTATTCAACCCATTGAAGCTGTTGTCTCTCCGTCTGGAGATGCTGCAAATCTGTTGCAATTCCCCGGCCAATTGCCCATAGCCCTCCAAATCGTTCCTTAAATTGGAGAATTCTAAATCTGCTTGAGGATAACTGCTGAATCTGTGTCCAGCTGCCGTTCAGACTGTTCCAGATGCTCTAAACTTACTAAGTAAAATAATCTTCATATTTTAACCCTGCATTATTTGTCAATTAGTAGTAAATAAAAATTGTGTCAGTGTTACCAATGGGTCAGGCAGCATCCAAGGAACAGGAAATTCGACGTTTCGGGGCATAAACCCTTCATCATTCCTGATGAAGGGCTTATGCCCGAATGGTCGAATTTCCTGTTCCTTGGATGCTGCCAGACCTGCTGCGCTTTAACCAGCAACACATTTTCAGCTCTGATCTCCAGCATCTGCAGACCTCACTTTTTCCTCAGTGTTACCAATTCCTCTCTCTGCAAATTAAATATCCTGGAAACAAATCTTCACCTGATCGAAATCACTGCTTAACTTTCTCAGCTTTAAGGATAATTATCTGTGCTCTCCATGAAAGTGGAATGCAGATTATTTTCACATATTAATGTCATACAGAAGTACAGCACAGAAGGAGACCTTTGGTCCAATTCGTCCATTCCAACTAGAAATCCTAAGCAAATGGAGTCTCATTTGCCAGTTATTGGTCCATATACTTCGAACCCCTTCATATTCATGTACCCAATCGGATGCCTTTTAAATGTTGTAATTGTATCAGCCTCCACTACTTGATCTGGAATCTCATTCCAGACATACACCACACTCAACGAGAAAGCGATGCCTCTTAGATCCCTTTTAAATCTTTGCCCTCTCAACTGAAACACATTTGTCCTTGTTTGGATCCACCTAACCTGGGTTGAAAACACGCCGGCTGTTCACCTTATCCATGCCTCTCATGAATGTATAAATGTCCATCAGGTCACCTCTTAGTCTTTCACTCGCCAGAGAAAATAGACCCAGTTTATTCAGCCTTTCACTGTCGCCCAAATCCTCAAACCTTGGCAATGTCTTGTCTGATCCCTTTCACATTTCACACCATCCTCCGAGAACTGGCAAATTCGAACTTAACATTAAATTCCAGAAGTGGCTTAATCAATGTTTTCTTCTGCCACTGTATGACATCACAGCTTCTGTATTCAATCTATTGAACAATATATAGAAGGGTACCAAATGCTTTCTTGAATCTCCTGCCTACCTGCAACTATACTTTCAAGGAAACATGAACCTGCACTCAATGGTAGTTTTGTTCAACAGAACTCGCCAGGACCTTACCATTAATTGCATAAATCCTACCCTGGTCTGCCTTTGCAAAATGCAGCAGATCACATTTATCTAAATTGAACTCCGTCTTCCATTTCACACTCCCTTGGCCCATCTGATCAAGATCCAATGTATTCTGAACTAACTTTCTTCACTGTCCACTACACCTCCAATTTTGATACAATGTGTAACCTATTGATCATAACACATGCATTCACATCCAAGCCACTTATATAATTTATTACCTAAAGGCGTTCAGGAAAGGAATCTGCCTTCCTTTTCTGATTTGGCTCACATGTGACGCCTGACCTATAGCAACGTGGTAGTTTCTTAACTGCCTTCTGGATAATTAGTGATGGGCAATAAATTCTGGACCAGCCAGTGACGTCATCACCCTGTGAATGGATGAAAAAATAAGGTCAAGTTTTGTTCCTTCTCTAGTAGGTACATCCTACAATATGAATCAAAAATGTTCTCATATACACTGAACAAATATCTTTCCATCCAAGCCCTTAACAACATTCCGAGGCTTAGTTTGGAAAGTTAAAACCCCTTATCATTACAACCATATTATTATTATTTCAGATAACAGTTAGATTAGATTAGATTAGACTTACAGTGTGGAAACAGGCCCTTCGGCCCAACAAGTCCACACCGACCCGCCGAAGCGCAACCCACCTATACCCCTACATTTACCCCTTACCTAACACTACGGGCAATTTAGCATGGCCAATTCACCTGACCCGCACATCTTTGGACTGTGGGAGGAAACCGGAGCACCCGGAGGAAACCCACGCAGACACGGGGAGAACATGCAAACTCCACACAGTCAGTCGCCTGAGGCGGGAATTGAACCCAGGTCTCTGGCGCTGTGAGGCAGCAGTGCTAACCACTGTGCCACCGTGCCGCCCAGTATTCTCCCAGTATATTTGTTTGTCAATTCCCCACTGACGGTTCAGGGGTGGGGGCAGGGTGGGGGGTGGTGTCAAACGCACAATCGCAATAAGGAGATCATCACTTTGTTATTTCTCCGTTCCAATCAAATAACGTATCTGGATGTGCTCCCAGGAATGTCCTCCAGAATTCCAACCGTAATGTTATCCCTTAGCAAAAACGCCACTCCCCCTGCTCTGTTCTCTCTTTCTATCCTTGCTATAACATCTATATCTTAGAACATGAACTGCTAGTACTATCCTCCCCTGAGTCATGCCTTTGTAGTTGTGATAATATTCCAATACCATGTTCAAAACCATAATATGTGCTCATCTGCCTTACTGGTCAAGACTCTTGGATTGAAATAAAAGCAGTGTAACTGGTCAGCCGCACCTCATTCTGTGGCTTGCACTTGCTTGGCTTGACAGTCTGACCTCTGAACAGTAACAGCCTCACATTTAGCTCTTTGCTCATTGTCTCTTTGCGTTTACCCCCACTCCATCACTGGTTTAATGCCTCTTGAGCAGCACTAGCAAATCTCCCTGCCTCAATACTAGTTCCCTTCCAATGCAGGTGCAATATGTCTTTGTTATGTAGGTCAGATATACCACAGATGAAATTCCCATGATCCAAATATGTCATTCCATCTCCCCTGCAACAGGTCCTTCACCAAACATTCATCTCCTCCATCCTGCTATTCCTACTCTCAATAGCATGTTGCACCGGGAATAATCTAGATATTACTATAATTGAGAACCTGCTTTTTAACTTTCTACATAACTTCTTGTATTCTCTCACCAGGACCCCCTTCCTCTGTCATTGGTATCAATGTGCAATGACCTCCCATTGATCATTATCTGCTTTGATAATATTATGTGTTAGCGCTGACAATAACAGTTTCACACTGTCTTAGTTTTTCATCTGGCGTGTGGCATGTACCTCGGAGGGTGATTTCAAAAGGTCTTCATTATTACTGTGTGATACCCTATGGCACAGATGTATTTTGGCTGTGTCAATATAACTGTGATTTCACTCAGAATCACAAAATATGTCACAGTGCAAAGTAAGGCTATGCAGCCCACCTTCGCTGAGCGGGTACCAAACAATAAGGAAATGTTTTTGTGGTTCAATTGATTGACATTACTTGATTGATTGATTGCCACATGAACCTGAGTACAGTGAAAACCTTTGTTTGACATTGGTAAAGTCAGATCATAGTAATCAAAGGCATGCAGATCACAGCGTGAGACAAAAAACATTTTGGGCATATCAAGGCTTTCTGGTTACTCCACACAGAACGTGCACACGGCAAAATCCACATTAACAGGATCAGCATCCTTTAAAGATAAAGAATCCATTTCTCCGTCTAGTAACGGCCTAAAAGAAGGTGCTGTTGTGTGTCTTTAAGCTTCCCTACCTTGATCTGACCTCGATCTCATCAAAGTTATACATTCTGAGTCAAAAATGGAACTGGATGCAAAACTCCAGGGCTCAAGTGTAACTTCTCGCACTTACATCACCCACCCGAGGCGATATCACACCAAGAACAACAAGCCAGACCGCAACAGAAGCAGGATCCATAAATCAGGTGAGTCTCTTTGGTTAAAAAAATCTTTTTCCGTTATTTCGGAGTGAATGCAGCGTTGACTTTTAATAACAGTTCCTTGCCATTCTGACTCCCGGTTCCCCAGAAGCTGTGCTAGCGATTTCCCCTGAGAACGGGCTCCCACCAATGGCAGCTGGAGCAACTCAGCTTCTATTGGCAATCAGTGACATGGGAGTGAAACGTGAACGCGCACTTCAGTTCCTTATCAACCACGGGCTTCTTCAGCGGGAGGCGGTTAGAGGGATTGGGAAGTATGGAAATTCTGGAAAGGTGTATAAAAGGGAGATCCGACATGCACAGGAACTCACTTGAGAACCTTGTGCAAAAACGCCATCTGAGACAGATAGATAAGTGCAGAACTGCTGGGAAAGAGAGAATCTCTCCTAGTCATCGAGGACAAAGGCTGTGTCCTTCTTGAAGTCACAGCGAGGACTGTGCTGTCTGAATCAGCATGGGATGTTACTGCAGTGAGTCCTGTCGCTCAGGCACACTGCACCTGATGTGTATAAGCTTGCGTATAAAATGATTCAACATGATGTTAGCTACTGAAGATTGCTCGGTCTCTCAGCAGGAAATGACTTGCCGCTCTTCCAACTCACGCTGTTCTATGTGGGATCCCTGCAGTAGACCAAACTGAAATGGAGGCATGGGAACACAACGGGATGTTGCAGTGACAGGAACATGGAAGCTCAGATTCTTAATTTTTTCTTGCAGACAGAACGTAGGTGTACTCACGTTTGTCATCCGCTTTATTTTTCTCTCCCCAGTCTAGATGAGATCACATTTTGAGCAGGAATGCAGTTTGCGAAATTGACTGATGGGCAGATAATTCACTGTAACCTTACACAGTGAGGACAAACATCGTAAACGAGCAGCATTACTCCTTTTGTGATTTCGTGGAATGGTGCCATATGACGAAGTGCTGGGGGTCAAGGTGGATTGGACGAGGGTATACTGAGAGGTCTGGGCCAGTGAGGAAAGCTTCCTGCTCTAAGTATACACCTCACTACGGAGCAAATCTACCAAATGATTTTCATTTCAACACAGACACTTGGTACAGCTTGCAGAAGTCACGTGTTTGCACTGTCACTTTCAGTCTGTCTCCCCGGGAGCAGTAGTACTCACCCACGCTGATTCAGACAGCACAGTTCTTCCTGTGAGATGCCCCTTCGAGCATGGAAGGACAGGTATTAATAAACTGCACTTGGAACAGAGTATCTGTATTGCTTAATAACAATCGCTTACCTATCCTAACTGCTTTTTAAATCACTTGACACAAAGCATTGTATGTCTTGGAATCACAAATTCACATCTGAATACTTAGGAAAGTTATGTGGATTTCTGCCTCTCCGAGTCTTGCAGAGACTGTGTTCAAGATTTCCACCACCAACTGATTGAAAATATTTCTCCATGCATTCACTGCTATTTTTCCACCTCTGACCGTAAAGCAATGGTCTCTCGTGATCGAAATCTCCATAAAAGTGAAACGTGTACTCAGTCTATGCTATCCATATCACTCAGTACTTTGTACATCTTAATCATGCCTCCCCCCACCCCCACCCCAATCTCCTCTGCTCTAAGAAAAACAACTCCAGTTTGTCAAATCTCTCTTCTTCAGCCCAGACAATATCCTGTCAAATCTCCTCTGCATCGTTTCCAGTGCTACCCATCCCTGCTCTAATGTGAATTGTATAACTACACACAATAGTCTCGCTCGAGCCGAATGAACAAGTGAAATAAATGATGCACAAGTCCACAGAAACTGGTGTTTTTGAATAAAGTTTACTTTCCTCAATGCTGCCCTGTGCCCTTTCCCTAAGCCTGATGTTTCAGTAATCACTGGCCCATGTCAGTAAAAGCTTCGACATGGGGATTCATCTCACGACCGCAGTATCGAATTGGATCCACTGGCTTGAAGGTCTCGATAGTGAGACTTCGACATGGTCTCCCATCAACAGTGAGTGCAGCAGCATAGACTGAACGGGGTGAATGTGAAAGTGATTGTAAAGAAAATGGGAGGGGGAACTTAAAGGCGGTAAGTGTTTGCGGGAGGGAGGGAAATCTCTGAGAATGGGTGAGTCTGAATCGTGATTTATGACTCGCAGAAATGGGAGAGAAGGGTTTAATGAGAAAAAAAAATCACAATCTCTGAGAATGCTTTCATGCAAAATCAACTAATTCCTTTATGTGTTTCTTCAGCATGAGTCACATGGAATAAAGTGCAGTGATTCGGATTCGAACGAGCTTCCTGCAGCCATAATGCAGAATATTTTCACATTCACACCATCACTGAGTCATGCAGAGACATGCGTTTAAGCCAGTAATAATTAGTGACAGAGGATATGTTAGGAAGAGTAGCAGATGCACAACAGGAATATTAGGCGAGCGATAGCAGACATGTGAGAATTCAGAATTAGCTGAATCTTTAAATTCGATATCCCCAGACGCTGTGATGGTTCAATCGAGGACTGCATGCTGAAGACTGAGTTTGATAGATTTCCAGAAACAAAAAGGTTCAGGGAATAGTGCGGTATATTAGTGAAATGTATGTTTAAATAACAATGTGTTATTAACAATGTGTTAATAACAGTTTCTTCACCAACTTTCCCACACAAGGAAGTACCCATTATAGCAGTTAGTGACATAACCCCAGTTCCGACAACCAGAATCAGACAAATGTCGTGGCGCAGCCGTGAAGGCCAAACCGGAAGTTGTGGTGTAAATGAGCACGTGAAGCTATACTGTGGCACCAGTGACATGATAGGTAAAGGCCAGGTCATAGAGTCATAAAGTTATAGAGATGTACAGCATGGTCCAACCCGCCCATACCGACTAGATATCCCAACCCAATATCGTCCCACCTGCCAGCACCCTGCTGATATCCCTCCAAAACCTTCCTATTTATATACCCATCCAAATGCCTCTGAAATGTTGCAATTTTACCAGCCTCCACCACTTCCCCACACAGCTCATTCCATACACTCACCACCCTCTGTATGAAAAAAATAGTCCCTTACGTCTCTGTTATATCGTTCCATACTCAGACTAAATGTATGCCGCCTCGTTCTCGACTCCACGACCCCAGGGAAAAGACTTTGTCTATTTATCTAAGCACATGAAATGCTGAGGCTAGGAGACCTTCTGGTTAAAGGCAAGGTGGAAGGGCATATTGTCTCAATCTATTAAATTATTAAGATTCAGCACCAGCATGAACCCACACTGAGGATTAGCTCAGAGGAAGCGTGCTGGAGCCTTAAGTGAGACGTCGATGTATGGTAAACATTCTAAGAGAATTTCCTTAACAAAGCGGTGGTTTTGTCAATTTGACAGTAAGAACTGCTTTTGCTCACATCGCCTCCACAACAATCTCTTGCTCCAGTAAACACTGCAATTCAGCATACACTGTTTCCATTCCAACACAGAAACGCGTCCTATTGTCTCTCCATTTGGGATAATCTGAATTGACAATGTCATTGCTTGAATGGTGAAATGCAGTGGGGAGTTGTTAGTGCAGTGGCGATCTATTGGGCTAGTAATCTTTGGAGACTGGAACGTGGCAGCTGCTATCATTTAAATTCGATGGATTAAAACGGAAAATAACCCTAATCTCAGGAACAGAGACAATAACTTTTATATGCTGAAAAATCATTCATTCATATCCCTACGAAATGGAAATCTGCCTACCATAATGAGTCCTGTCATCATGTAACTCCAGATCCGTAACAACGTGGTTCACCCATAAGTGCCCTCTGACTCAGATCAAGGTGAAATAAGAATGATCAACAGATGGTCTTCAGGCCAATGATAGCCAAATTCCGTTGGAGAATAAGGAAGAATAAAAATACATGGACAATGAGGAAAATGGGAATCGTGTCTGTATGGACCCGAAGTCAATTGATTATCCAAACTAAATAGACAGAAGGATACCCGCAGCGCCAACAAGTCAGGGCCATGGAGTGATTGCAGGAGGAGATTCAATTACCCGCTGAGGTATAAACTCACTTACTCAGTCACAGTGCGCACAGGTCAATCACCACTCCCAAATGTGAGAAGTGATCACTCAGGAGACCAACTGACAGAGTCACCAGCAAATTGACAAATGACAGCAGGAGTTCGATTCTGCTGTTATTGCAGCTGTTAATGCCAACCAGCAATGAACCCTGTTTGGATGCCTGTTCCCAGTGGGGTTCCACTGTTTTCTGATATAGACCAATGATTTAGACATGGTTGTAGGAGCCATAATTCAGAAGTTTGCTGATGAAGCAAAAATTGGTCGTGTAATTGATTATGATGAAGAATGTCAGAGACTGCAGGGATGTATCAATCAGGTGGAAAGGTAAAATGCTGAATGGAATTGAACCCAGATCAATGAGTGTAAATGAATTTGGGGAGAAGAAACAATAACAGTGAGTATTCTTTGTGGTGTAGACGGACAAAAAGGTCATGGAGTGAACAATCATGATCGCTGAAGATCAATGGACAGGGGAATCATTTGGACGGAAGTGCGTACTTTATATGCTGGAAATCAGAATCAAGATTAGAGTGATGCTGAAGAAGCACAGAAGGTCAGGCAGCATCCGAGTTGCAGAAAAAAAATGACGGTTCGGGCAAAAGACCTTCATCAGGAATAAAGCTGGGAGCCTCTAGCGTGGAGAGGTAAAGGGGAGGAGTGGGTCTGTGAAGAATTTGGCTGAGAGTGCAATAAGTGGATGGAAATGGGGTTTAAGGTGATAGGTTGGACAAGAGAGTGGAGCAGATGGGAGGGAAGGAAGGTAGACAGGTGGGACAGGTCAGTAAGATGGTGCCAAACTAGAAGGTTGGAACTCGGATAAGGTGGGCGTGGGGTGATGAGAAAACTGGGGAACACCACATTGATGCCCTGGGGATGAAGGGACACGTGGTGTAAGTTGAAGCGTCGGGTGGTGAGGGAATGGCGGGTAGAGGAGGCACAGAACCTGTATTTCCTCGAGAGAGTGGGGGGTGGGGCGAGTTGATGTGTTTTGTCATGGGGCGGTGCGCGAAGGTGTCTGTTAGCCCAAATGTAGAGGAGACTGCATCGGGAGCAACAGATGCAATAAATGACATGTATGGAAGTGCAGATGCACATTTGATGCATGTGGAAGGCTCCGTTGGAGTCTTGGAAGGATGTGAGGGGGAAGATGTGGGTGCAAGTATTGAATTCCTGTGGTGGCAGGGTACTGTGCCGAGAGGGGAGGGTGGGTCATTTTAGGGAGTGGACTTGACTAGGTAGTCAGGGAGGTAACAGTCTTTGTGAAACATGGATAGTGGTGGGGAGGCAAATATATCCCTCGAGGTCAGTGTTGCTGGCATTTTTTTTACAAACGCACTGATTCCCACAGCTATCTGGATTATGCCTCCTCCCACCCCACCTCTTGTGCAAATATTTTCCTGTATCCCAATTCCTCCACCTCAATCGTGTCTGCTCCCAAAGGACTAGTTCCACCACAGAACTTACCAGATGGCCTCCTTTTTTAAAGACCGGAACTTCCCCTCTTATGTGGTTGAAGATGCTCTCCAACGCATCTCATCCATGTCGCGTACCTCTACCATGGATCCCACACCTCCCACCACAACAGGGACAGAACCCCCCTGGTCCTCATCTTCTATCCCACCAAGCTTCGCATAAATCACGTCATCCACTGACAGTTTTGCCACCTCTAAATGGATCCCATCATCAGGGATATGTGATCCCCCCAGCCCTATCCACTTTCCGCCAAGACCATTCCCTCTGTGACTATCTAGTCAGGTCCACGCCCTCCAATGACCCAGCCTTCACTCCAGGCACCTTCCCCTGTCACTGCAGGAATTGCAAAATCTGCACCCACATCTACACCCTCACCTCTGTCCAAGGCTCAAATAGAGGCTTCCACATCCATCAAGGTTCACCTGCACTTCCACAAACGTCATTTATTGTGTCCCTTGCTCACGATGCAGTCTACTCTAATTTGGGGCGACCGGATGTCTTCTCACAGAGCACTTCAGAGAATATCTCCAGGACACCCGCAAGAATCAACCCCAGTGCCCCATGGCCAAACATTTCAACT
Organism: Hemiscyllium ocellatum; assembly: GCF_020745735.1. NCBI lineage: Eukaryota > Metazoa > Chordata > Chondrichthyes > Orectolobiformes > Hemiscylliidae > Hemiscyllium > Hemiscyllium ocellatum. Next base: position 14,646,367 of record NC_083405.1, on the reverse strand, counting down.
CCCCCTCCCACTCTCCCGAGGACATGCAGTTCCCCGGCCTCCTCCATCGCCACTGCCTTACCACCCGATGCCTGGAGGAAGAAAGCCTCATCTTCCACCTCTGGACCATTCAACCCTATGGCATCAATTCGGACTTCAACAGTTTCCTCATTTCCTCTCCACCTATCTTACCCTAGTTCCCACGTTCCAGCTCAGCACCATCCTCCTGACCTGTCCCACCTGTGCAAATTCATTCCCACCTATCCACTCTACCTTCTTCTCTGACATATCACGTTCACCACCCCCACCCCCCCCCACCTCCTTCCACTTACTGCACTCTCAGCTACCTTATCCTCGGCTCCATTCCCCTCCTATTTATCACTCCATCCCATATGCTCCCAGTCTCATTCCTGATGAAGGGCTTTTGCCTGAAACGTTCATTTTTCCTGCTCCTCAGATGCTACCAGACCTGCTGTGCTTCTCCGACACCACTCTAATCTTGAGGGAAATCAGTTGATTGAGAGGGTTTTCGTTTATTTTATATTGTTGAACACAGGCTGTGGATGATAGTAGAGCTTTAGCAACCATCAATTAAGGGAACAGCTAAATGACTGAGCACAAGTCTGGTCACCACATAAATCAGCATTTTTTTTGAAAAATTGTAAGATAAAAGATGGAAGGCTGAATTATGCAACTTTGCCCATCAAGACCGTTTCACCAATGAGTTTAGCACTGATTCCTTTCCACGTCAGGGTGTTTTGGAGGGGAACTTGCAAATTGTAGCGTTTCGTTGCATCTTCAAACCTTGTCCTTATAGCCAGTACAGCTGTTGAACTTTGAAGGTTCTATCAAAAATGCCCGGATGACGTACTCCAGTACATCTTGTAGTTGGTGCACTCTGCTGCAATTGTGCCTTAGCGGTGAAGGGAATGAATATTGCAGGTATTGAAGAGGGTACAATCAAATGACTGCATTGCCATGGACGCTGTCCAGTTCCTTAAGTGTTACTGAAGTTACACCCATCTAGGCAAAAGGAAAGAGTTATGTTCCACGACTTATTTGTGCCTTGCAAATAATGTAGGATTCACGGAGACACGAGTTGAGTTTATAATCCAAAAATGTTTACCAAAGGACATGTTTTTGTTGTCAAATGTTTATATAGCCTTTTTCTATCCTTTTTTCCCCTAAATACTAGCGCTGTGGACGATTCCACGGGGTAATTTGGTTACAGTAAAGCCATTGAATGCCAGTGGGATATGATTAGAATCTCATTTGTCAGAGTTACATTACTCTATTTCGTCCTTGTGTGGACCAATCTGACTCCAGTCGCTGGCTGATTACAAGTTCCAATTTCCGTCTGTGCTTGAAATTTCAACTGTTTCTTCGCATAAATGTCTCCACCTGCCTTAATAATATGCAAGGCCGCTGCAGGGGACAGCAGAGATTTATGGACATGTTGTTAACACTGGAGAAAATGGAGCTTAGACTGGGATTATTCTCCTTGAAACAAAGGAGTGAAGCTCTATAATCACATAATAACATTTATAAACGTTCAATATTCATGGGATCTTGACAGGGTAGTTACGGGAAGGTGGTTTACCCTCTGGTGTGAGGAGAGCACCCGAGGACATGAACTCAGAACAAGATATTGCCTTTTTAATTCAGAAATAAGGAGTAATTTCTTTGCTCGAGGGTCAGTGAATCGGTGGAACTCTTTACCGAAACTGTTGCTGCAGCTGATTTGTTGTTTATTTTCAAACTGTGCCAGACAGATATTTAACCAGAAAGACGATGAAGCTTTGTCGATGCAATGCTGGAGAAGGAAGTTGAGGATTATCACATCATCCATAAGTTCATTGAATGTTCAAGCAGACTCGATGGTCTGAATGGCCGACTTCCAATCCTACATCATTTGGTCTAACGTCTTATTTTGTTTATACATTTTGAATTCTGAGTGGATGCGATGAAGTGAAAGAAAAGGTTTCTCAAACTAATCAGACAGATCAGGAACTAGGCTTCTAGATTATGAAGAAGAAATGTGCTATGGCCTGGAGACAACAAATGGCACTGGACACACTGCAGATGCATATGTGCAGAAGGTGTGATTGCTAGAGAAAATTGGTGGATCTTATATTGTTGTTAACTTGATGATCACGCTGGATGATGGATCGTGGTATGATTCATATAGCAAAAGCTTGTGAAAGAATAAAAAGTTCGTTTGATTGGAAAGGTTTTCAGCGGTTTCAATTCCAATTGTGTTTTTGAAATACTGATCGGAACTTTGTGTGAAGTTTAATATTAAAATTCACAATCCCACTGGATGCCATATTGCACCCAGTCTCCCCTTATTTGTTTCGCTTTCATTCGATGTAACTTCACAGAAAGTCAAGATGGAATGAAAGGAGGAAAGAAACTTTCCTTTTCATTATCCCAATTTAACTTACAACAGAATCAAATTACTTTATTCCGACTTTGATGTGGCATCGATCTATCACAATTCTCCAGTGCAATGAAGGACAAGAGCAAGATTTTCCATCCAATGTATGCTAAAGATACGAGGCACAAAGGGAAACCACAGATGTGTTTGATAGAAGTAACAGCCAGAGTAGGATTCACATCAATACATGCACAATGAAGGACCAACCCGCCGCCTTAAACTCTGGGCCACTTCAGCCTATGCAAAGGAGCTCACACGTGACCACATCAAGATTACATAATGTGCACCGAGGGGATAAGGCACTCCCTGAGCGGAATCGAATCCACACCATTACGTGTCTGCTTTCAGCGGAATAATAATACCAGCAAAATCCAAGGAATTGACTTCGTCCTTGGAAGGAATACCTTGCCCTTGATTCATTCGAGCTGGAACTGTCTCAGAGTAAACCTGCAAACATGAAATTCCCGTCACATTCATACGCACATTTAGTGTTGACGCATAATTTTTTCAGACAGATTCTCTTTCACGTGAATAAGTATATATGGAGAGAGAAGTGACGGTGATGTTTTAGCTCATGGTCTTTCTCATATGGCTGCATCTGAACTGGGTAAAATTCCTGGAAACGCAGTTTTGTTCGTTTCATTTTATTATTCTTTCTGCAACCTCAATCTGTTCATTGCAATGATCAGAAGTGGAATGGAATTATATCATTGGAACGTTTAATGTTGTAATCAATTTTGTTCCGAATTTATTTCAGATTAAAGAAAATACTGATGAGAAAAACAGAAGGTTAAACGACAAATTGAATGTCATTTTTGATGCTCAGTTACTTTGGCAGATATCAGTGGGTATTAAATGAACCAACATCATGGCGGTTGTCCTCCCATCTTTCAGGCATGGTATTAAAGCAGAAAATCGATCTCCAAGAGACGGGTCACTTCCTATTCATTATGGAATATCTTTCCTTGACAATACACAAGATTTGCTCTGTTCCATTTATAATGCTTCATTTGAAACATTCATGGCAATTTTTCAAAAGTCTTGCGATTTTTTTTGCTGAATCTTATTCAGCTACATACGTTTCCAATATTTCTTTACATTTAAAGTCATCGAAAGTAGACATTGTTTCATCCGACCTTCCATCCCCCACACCGCACTTTTACACATTTACCTGGCCACTGTCCGTCTCTCTCCTGGTGAAACTCACTGCTTGTGAGGTGTGGAAGAGTAAATAGGTTGTAAATTCTCTCTTGCAAGTTAGTAAATTTCTGAATGTAAGGCTTTCAAAACCGTTGATGTCGGACAAAGAAATGATGGGAGCACTGCTTGTATGTCTCTAAGAGTGCCTTTCCAAATATTTTGGAAACCTATTCTCTGAGTGACAGAAATTATTTATTTGTCCTATATCAACAGTTTTGAAAACCTGACGTTCAGAATTTTACAAACTTGAAAGTGAGAATTTACCGCCTATTTACTCTCTCCAAACCTCAAATACTCTGGAAAACTTCCATTCGGTTTCACATGCTTCAGTTTCAAATTTTCCAACAAACAAATGAATAAAATTTCATCCCCACTAAACGCCGTCAGCATCGTCTCTAATGTCACAGTAGCCCAGTAAAAGCTGGCAGTGTCCTCTCTGAGAGAATCACAGATTCCGTACAATTCAGAAAGTACAGTTCAGCCAATCGAGTCTGTAGGGACACTTTGAAGAGTGTCTAAACCAGACCTAGCCCTCAATACTCCCTGGACACATTCGCGTAATTTAACATGCTCAATCCACGTAAACTACAGACATAACAGCAGTGCGAACCACTGAGCAAACGTACAATCACATTTAGCTCCATCTGCATCATTTTTAATGGCTTTATACACTGGTAACTCAGCCGAGTGAAAGCAAGCTGCGCCCATCAACCCAAACTCAAAGCATCCAAACGTGGTTCTGCGCTGCACAACCTTATTAGTGCTGCGCTCTGATCTGAATTGGTTTACTCTGTTTTCGTCCTTAGATTCCTGCTTTAAATAAACATATCAGTCAGGAACAACTCTATCAAATGGTTTTCATTCCAACACAAACACAACGTGCAATTTGCAGAAGTTACGTGTTTGCACTTACAGTTACACTCTCTCTCCCCATGCGCTGCAGTCCTTCCCCACGCTGATTCAGACAGCACTGTCCTTCCTGTGACACGTCCCACCGAGAATGGAAGGCCAGGCATAAATAACCTTCACTGTGTGAGAGAGCGACACGTTTAAAACATTTTCGATGCCCCCAGCGGTGAATTGAGCCCTGTGACAGGCGGGGACAAAAAACACGATTCTGCCAAAGGCAACAACATTGAAGGAGACCTTCAGCCTGTTGGCCCGCACTTGTCCAACACAACCGCTTAACGACCTGAATCAAATTTTCCATCGTTTAGCCCATAGTCTTATATCTCTTGTCATCAGAAATTCATATCTGATTTTTTTCATGTTAAAACAGTTTCCGCCTCTTTGACCCTTTGTGCACATCTGCTTTAACGTTTCTGCCTTTTCCCGAAATCTCTTGACCCCGGTGTTTGATCCCTCCATCAATAAGAAACGCTTCTTTCAGTCTGTCCTATCCATATCATTGTTTACTTTGTACATCTCAGTCGAGTCTTCTCCAACCTCCTCTGCTCTGCGATAAACAACCGCAGTCTGTCCAAACTTTCCTCACGACTGAAACTCTGCAGCCCAGACATTATCCCAGTTAATCTCTCCTGCAACTTTCCCAGTGCGATCGCATACATGCTATACTGTGAATTGCAGAATTGCACATAGTAATCTAGCTAGAGCAGAACTATTTTTTTCTTCTATTCTGTTACAGTATGAGGGCGTCGCTGGCTCTGCAGGATTAATTGCGATCCCGAATTGCACACCGGTTATTTGAGACTCAACTATATTGCAGTGAGTCTGGAGTCACATTGAAGCCAGACCAAGTAAGAATGGCAGGTTCCTTCTTCAAAAGACGTCATTGAACCCGATCGTTTTGTTTTTTCAACAATTGAACATGGATTTATAGGTGTTATTCGATTCGTAATTCCAGATATGTATTAATCTCAATTCCAACATCTGGTATGGTCGGAGTCAAACCCGGGTGCCTGGTTCATTTGCTTGGCGTCTGAATTAACAGTTCAGTGGTAACAGAGCTCGGCCATTGCAGAAAACCCGTGAAACTAATCTTTCCCAATTAAGTCGCTTTTCCGCGATATTGTCTTTTGTCATTTTTTCTGAGCTTGACCCCCAATAATCGCGAGTCCATATCAGTAAAAGCTGCTATGTGAGGATTGGCCTCACAACAGCGGTAACCGAATGGATCAACTGGTCTGCAGGTCCCCATGGTGGGGCTGCGGCACGTTCACCCAGCAACAGTGACCACAGCAGCACGGACTGAATGGTATCAATGTGAGAGTCAGTGTTCGATTCTGTAGTGCCTTAATGAAATAGGAAATGACTCCACAACGACATGTTGAAAGAGCAGCGCTCCGAAAACTAGTTCTCAGTTAAACGTGTTAGACTCTTACCTGGTGCTGTGTGATTTTTAACTTTGTACACCATAGTCCAACACCGGCATCTCTAAATCAATGAAATGGGGGCATGGGACGGAAAGTTCAGTTAGTGATCGAAGGAGGGAGAAAAATCTCTGAGAACGGGTGGATTTGAATTCTGACATATGAAATACGGAGATGTGAGCAAGCAGAATTTGACGGAAAACGATCATCACCTTGGAGAAAATTACCATGGTAAAACAACTGATTCCTTTGTGTTTCATAAAAACTGAGGCAGACAGAGCAATTACTGCCGTGGCGCAGATTCGAACCGACGTTACTGCGGTCACAATGCAGAGTAACAACCATTGTAAGAGCACGGCATTCCACAGAAGAGCACATTAAGAATGTGCAATGAGTACAGTAACATAGGAAATGTTAGGCAGCGCACCAAACGCACAATGTCAGTGCTAAGCGAACAGTGGCAGATATTTGGGAACTCAGAATGGGCTGACCGTTTAATATCGGTTCTCCCAGTGGTTATGGTGAGTCCATCATTACTCTGCTGAACTTTGAGATAAATAGTTTTCTCCAAAACATCGAAAACTCCGGGGACAGTGCAGGTGTTGTTGAAATGTATGCTTCAATCGTAATGCAGTTTACCATCGGCTACTTCACCAGTTTCCACCCCCCCCCCCACCCCGACAAGGCAGTAGCCGCTGCAGTCACATAGTCCCAATTCCCAGCCACAGAATCAGAGGAATTGAGTGGCGCAGTCGCGAAGATCGAACTGGAAGTCGGGAGGGGAATGAGGGCACACAGATACTCGATGGCTCCAGTGACACAACCGGTGAATGAACGATATTTCTGTGACGGTTTAGAGGCGCAAGCAATTCCGAGGTTGGGAGTGCTTCTGGTCAAAGGTGGGGCAGGAGGGAAAATTTGTTCCCGTTTATAGCAATCTACAGTGCATCTTGCTGAGACAGCTGAGTGCCAGAACTGGAGCATGGGCGGCTGGTTTGAAGTTTGATCTTGATTTACTATATCCAAATTGCCTGGAATGAATTGCTTTCACCATTTTCATTTTCAATTGTTTAATATCTCCCTGCCGTCTGCAGCTTTTTTTTCTTCATGGTTAATTGCATGACTAACTGTTGCATGATTTGCATACTGCTAAAGCACGGCCACTACAAGTAAATATGAATCATTGACCTAGATGAGAAAACAGTGGAACTCACTGCAGGCATGCTTCGTAGGTTTGAAGGCGATAACAGAATTGTAGACAGTGAGGAAAACGATCTAAGATTCAAAAGGATCTTAATCCAACGAGTCGTTGGACTGAAAAAATGTAACACTAAGTTCAATCTGGATAGATGGAAGGTATTGCATTTTGGTACAACAACAAGAGTAGGGCTTTGCGTAGTGTTGGAGAACACGGAAGCTCAGGGTGCAGGTACATAATTCCTTGTAGTTTGCATCACCTACAGACAAGATGGTTCAAAGGCAGTTAACATACTTCCCTTCATTGCTTAGTCCTTTGTGTATAGTAGTTGGGACGTTATGTTGGCGTTTTGCAGGACATTGATGAGGCCTCTTCTGGAATATTATATCCAGTTCTGGTCGCACAGTTGTAGGAATGATATTATTCAGCTGGAGCAGGTTCAGAAAAGATATGCACGCATGTTGCCGTGTGTGGAAAGTTTGAGTTATAATGAAAGGCTGGATAGGCTGAGATTATTTTAAGATTCGAGATCGGGGTGCTGAAAATCCACAACATGTAAGGCAGCATCCGAGGAACAGGAGAATCCTTTTTTTTGCGCAAGAGTCGTTCATCAGGCTCTTCCCTGAAACGTCGATTGTCCTGCTCCTCAAATGTTGCGTGACCTACTGTGCTTTCCGAGCACAACACTCTCGACTCTGAGCACTCATCTGCAGTTCTCACTTTCTCTTAGTTGAGACTGTTTTGACTCGAGGTTAGGAGTTTGAGTGGCGGCCTGACAGAAGTTTATGAATTATTGAGTGGCAAGTTAGAGTTAACGATAGCTGCCTTTTCCCAGGAGGGGGATTTCAAGACGAGAGAGCATATGTTTCAGATGAAAAGAGAGAGATTTTTTTTAAAAAAGACACGTGAGGCATTGTTTTAGGGAAGGTGTTTTACGTGTGCAATTAACTTGCTGAGGAAGTGATGGACGGGGGTAGGTTTGCAACATTTAATGGACAATTGATTCCAAATATGAATGGGAAGGTGTGATTTTTAAAATAAATTTATTCATGCCTAGAATACCGGTTATTTCCCAGAGGACATTTAAGAGTCAACCACGAGATTATCCACCTGGAGTCTCCTGAGGGACAGAGCAGATGAATATGACAGTTTGCTTCCCGATCTGGCATGAGTGAATCAGATGAAATTTTCCACACAACTGATTCAGGTCATCACGAGACTCTTCAATTCCAAGTGCTTATTGAATTCAAATTCCACCATCTATCCTGCCAGGACCTGAACCCTTTGTCCCCAAAATATTTCCTGCGTTTTTGGATTAACAACAAAGTAATAAAACTACAAGGGCATTATAACCAGTCAACGGGTACTGGAGGAGGCAGATGGGACTAGATTACTTTGGCACCATGTTCAGCATGGATTGGTTGGACTGACGGGCCTGTATGCATTCATGCTGTATGACTCTACGATTGACGTTATAGAACAAATAGCTGGTTGGGATTAACAGGCAGCATTGACAGGCTAATCGAACACCTGATGGGATATGTAATCTTGCTGGAGTCTCCGGAGGTTTTTTTGCTCAGTGATCCCTTCCCACACACGGGATTAGTAAACGGTGTCTCCCCAGTGTTACTGATTAAATGAGTTTCCATTTCTGTGGTTAATTGAATGCCTTCCTGCAGTTCCCACATTGCCCTGCTTTCTCTGTGGTATCAGCGTCCTTTTTCTCTACCGAGAGTGAACGATCCTTTCAAAGTGTATCCACACAGATACAAATTCTGTTTTCCACGTTGTTAATGTGTTTTCATTCTTTCTCATTCACCCACAGGGTGTGATTATGACTGGTCAGGACAACATTTATTTTTCGCCCCTCGTTCATTCCTGTCTGGCTGCACCACACACCCGGGTGTTATTCCAGCTCCAGGGCTCTGTCCGTGGGCAGTCTGCACATTCTCTGCGTGTTTATATTTTTATTTCTCGCTCTGACCAAAGATGTGCCAGTTACAGTGATCAACGGCGGGAAATGCAGGCTTATGGGATATGGAATACCGCGGGGTCTGGTGGGACGTGCTTCGGATGGATGTGAGTACAGGAAGGCCGACTAGAATGCTTCCCAACACGATGGGGTTTCCTGAATTAAGGGTCAGCTCATGTTTTCTTTCTGGTTCTCGAGTCTCTCGTAGGCAGGACTGGGTGAAGATGGTAGAATTCCCTGCATAAGTGACATGAATGAATGTGATTGAAGGAAATTAAAGTCATGATCTCTGTTCCTGAGGTCAGGCTTCCATTTCAGGCTTTATTTGTCGAACTTGAACATCACCCTTTCCGTGTTCCAATCGCCAAGGATGACTAGTTTAAAATATCACCCCATCATCACCTTCTCCAGGTTGAAATCTTGACTGTGTAAAGAAACAGATACTGAGCTGATGCAAGCAAATGTAGCTGCCACCACCAGTGTCGGAAACTCAGATCCAAATTGCGAAATCATCTTTCAACCCCACCACTGTAAAGTTAAGAGCTCAACACGTTCCGCTTGTGCCATTCAGCTGTCTTAGAAAGATGCACCGGAAATCGCTATGACAGCACAAACGAGGACAACCATTCCCGTGAACAGGAGCACACTCAACCAAGGAATTTCTTGCGCCTCGATACCGTCATAGAAGGACAACACGTTCACCTATTTCATCACTGGAGCCAGAGAGTGACACTGCGCACTCATTCCCATCCACATTTCCGGTTGGATCTGGGAGGCGGTGCCGATGTTAAGCTAAAGTGCTAATGTAGCATACATTTCAACAATATCCTGTACTGTTCACCGAGTCTTTGATTTTTTTTCGAAATTGATCCATCTCATTTTTCAGCATTCTCATTCAAGGCATCTCCACAGCCTCTGAGGACAGCGAACTGACAAGTTCAGCTCATTGACAGTTCCCACATGTCTGTCACTGTTCGCTGAGTACTGATATTGCACATTTGCTGTTCTTCCGAACATTTCCTCTGCTAGTATACTTATTGCTGCTTGAAAGCACCCTGTTCTGTGGTTCCTGTGATCGTGGTTGTCGGTATTTTGCATTGTGACCACAGCAACCTCGATTTGAAATCAAATCACGGCACGAAGTGTTCTCTCCGTTGTCCTTTTTTGTGACACATGCTAAGAAATTAATTGTTCTACCTTTAAATTCCGCACTCTCATATCTCTGCGTTCAAATGTCAGGATTCAAACACACCCGTTGTCGGAGATTTCTCTCCTTCCCACGATCATTAAACCTCCTTTCCGTCCCTCCCCCCATTTCTCTGTGTCAATACACAACCTATCCCTCTCTTTCCCATTGATGCTGTTCTTTCTGTGCTGCGGTCACTGTTGTTGGATGAACGTTTTCCAATATCAACATCGGGACCTCCAAACAAATCGATCCATTTGAATACCGTGGTTGTGATATCAATCCTCATTTACCAGCTTTTACTGACATAGGCCAGAGACAATTGGAGCCGCAGGCTCATGGAGAAGATCCAGAGCAGTTTTGATGAAAAGAGATTTTCTTGGAAAGTTTTAGCTTTTATGGCTTTCTGCGTTGGTCTTGTGGTAATTTCATAGGACGAATAATTTGGAGACCGAGGTAATAGTCTGGGTACTCGGGCTTGAATCCAACCGTGCCATGATTGTCAAATTTGTATTCAAAAATATCTGCAAGGAAGAATCTAATGACTACTATAGATCCATTGACAATTGTTGAATAGAAATACGTTTTACTGATGTCATTTCGGGATGGAATTTGTTATCCTTACTTGGTCTGGGCTGCATGTGACTTCAGACTCAGAGCAATATTGTTGAGTCTCAACTGCCCTCTGGGCAATTCGGAATGGGTAATACATTCTGCTGAGCCAGAATCGCCCTCAAAAGCAAATGCCCATTAGGCTCAAGCAAAATATTGTGGGCAGTTTTGAAAGTCACATTATAGCAGAGTGTTATCACACTGAGAAAATTGCAGGAGACATTTACCGGGATATTGTTTGGGCTGGGGAGTTTCAGTTGTGAAGAAAGTCAGGACAGAGTGGAGTGTTTGTCGCAGTGCAAAGAAGATGTAGATAAGACATGATTGAGTTAGAGTACGGACAGGGTTGACAGAACGAGATTCCCATTGATGGAGGGATCGATCTGCAGGGGAGAGAGATTTAAGGAGAAAGAAAGAAAGATTTGAGAAGATGTGCAAAGAAGAGTTATCAGTCAGTGGATGGTTGGAATTTGGAATAAACTATCTGCATTTTTCAGAGCGGTAGAAACACTTACAAACTGAATAATCCAAAAAGCCGGGTAATATTTTGGGGACAAAGGGTTGAGGTCCGAGCAGGACAGTTAGTGGAGTTTGAATTCAATAAGCACCTGGAATTTAAGAGTCTCGTGATGACCTGAATCAGTTGTGCGGAAAATCCCATCTGATTCACGCATGTCAGTTCAGGAAGCAAACTGTCATATTCATCTACTCTGCCCCACATGAGACTCCAGATGGATAATACCGTGGTTGACTCTTAAATGTCCTCTAGGAAATAACTGATGTACTAGGCATGAATAAATTTATTTTAAAAATCTCACTTTGCCATTCATGCTTGGATCTATTTGTGCAAAAAATGTTGCAAATGTACCCTCATTCATCACTTCCTCAGCAAGTTAATTGCACACGTAAAACAACTTCCCTAAAGCAATGCCTCGCTTTATTTTTTAAAAAAAACTCTCTCTTTTCATCTTAAACAAATGCCCTCTCGTCTTGAAATCCCCACCCTGGGAAAAAGGTTTGCTATCGTTAACTCTAACTTACCTCTCAATAATTCACAAACTTCTGTCAGGTCGCCGTTCAAACCCCTAACCTAGACTGAAAACAGTCTCAACCAAGAGAAAGTGAGTACTGCATATGAGAGATCAGAGACGAGAGTGTTGTGCTGGGAAAGCACAGCAGGTCAGGCAGCTTCTGAGGAGAAGGAGAATCGACGTTTCGGGGAAGAGCCTGATGAACGACACTGCTCCTCGGATGCTGCCTTACCTGTTGTGGTTTTCCAGCACCCCGATGTCGAATCTGATAATCGTCTCAGCCTATCCAGCCTTTCATTATAACTCAAACCTTCCACACACGGCAACATGCGTGCATACCTTTTCTGAACCTGCTCCAGCTAAATAATATCATTCTTAAAACTGGGCGACCAGAAATGGACATAATATTTCAGAAGAGGTCTCATCAATGTCATGCAAAGCTTTAATATAACGTCCCAACTACTATACACAAAGGACTGAAAAATAAAGGGAAGCATGTTAACTGCCTTTGAACATCTTGTCTGTAGGTGATGCAAACTACAAGGAATTATGTACCTGCACACTGAGCTTCCGTGTTCTCCAACACTACGCAAATCCCTACTCTTGTTGTTGTCCCAAAATGCAATACCTTCCATTTATCCAGATTGAACTCCATGTTACATTTTTTGGTCCCACTCATTGGATTAAGATTCTTTTGAAACTTAGATAATCTTCCTCACTGTCTACAATTCTGGCGTCGCCTGCAAATCTACGATGCATGCCTGCAGTGAGTTCCACTGTTTTCTCATATAGATCGATGATTCATATTTACTTGTAGTGGCCTTGATTTAGGAGTATGCAGATCATACAACTGTTAGTCATGCAATTAACCATGAGGAAGAAAGCCGCAGACTGCAGGGAGATATTAAACAATTGAAAATAAAAATGGTGAAAACAATTCATTCCAGGCAAGTTGGTGATAGTAAAGCAAGTTCAAACTTCAAACCAGCCGCCCACGCTCCAGTTGTGGCACTCATCTGTCTCATCAAGATGCACTGTAGATTGCTATGTCATTATAAACGGGAACAAATTTTCCCTCCTGCCCCACATTTGACCAAAATCACTCCCAACCTCCGAATTGCTTGCGCCTCTAAACCGTCATAGAAATACTGTGCATCCACCGGTTGTGTCACTGGAGTCCTCGATTATCTGTCCGACCTCATTCCCATTCCGACTTCCAGTTGGATCTTCCCGACGGCGCCACACAATTCCTCTGATTCTGCGGCTGGGAATTGGGACAATGTGGCAGCAGTGGTTACTGCCTTGTGGGTTGAAACTGATGAAGTAGCCGATGTCAAACTGCATCACTATTAAAGCATACATTTCAACAACACCTGCACAATCCGTGGAGCTTTCGATGTTTTGGAGAAATCTACTTATCTCAGCCTTCAGCATATTAATGATGCACTCGCTACAGCCTCCAGGAGCACCGATATTAAATGGTCAGCCCATTCTGAGTTCCCACTTCGCACTGATATTGTGCAATTGGTGCTTTGCTTAACATTTTCTATGATACTGTACTTATTGCGCCCTGTAAGTGTGCCTGTCTGTGGGATGTAGTGAACGCATTGTGGCTAGTACTCTGCGTTGTGGCCGCAGCAAACTCAGTTGGAATTCGAGTCCCGGCAGCAATTCCTCTATGTGTCCCAGCTTTTGTGGAAAACAAAGGAATCAGTTGTTTTAACATGGTATTTTTCTCCAAGGTGATGATCTTTACCCTTCAAATTCTGCTCGCTCACATCTCTGTGTTTCATATGTCAGAATTCAAATCCACCCGTTCTCAGAGATTTCGCTCCCTCCTTCAATAACTGAACTGCCCGTCACATTTGTGGGCGGCACGATGGCACAGTGGTTAGTGCTCCTGCCTCATCACGCCAGAGTCCGTGTTCAACTCTCACCTCAGGCGACTGACTGTGAGGAGTTTGCACATTCTCCCCGTGTCTGCGTGTGTTCCCTGTGGTTTCCTCCCACAGTGCCCATAGTGTTAGGTAAGGGGTAAATGTGTGGGTGGGTTGCGCTTCGCCGGGTCAGTGTGGAATTCTTGGGCCGAAGGGCCTGTTTCCACACTGTAAGGTAATCTAATCGACCCCATTTCATTAATTTAGAGATGCTGGTGTTGGACTATTGTGTACAAAGTTAAAAATCTCGCAACACCAGGTTCGAGTTTAACTGAGCACTAGTTTTGGGAGTGCTGCTCTTTCATCATTTCCTATTTCATTGAGGCACTGCAGAAACTAACACTGACTCTTACATTGATACTGTTCACTCTGTGGTGCTGTGGTCACTGTTGCTGGGTGAACGTGTACTGGAGGGCTCATTCTGACCCGATCAGACACGGGAAGTGTTTCTCCATCTCCCTGATATTCCCAGTGACCCCATTGCTCTCAACCACCATATATATCCCCCGTCTCCAAATGGTGATGTTGACGTTGGCATACTGGGAGATGATGAAGCTGTCACCTACTTCTGCCTGTGAAGTTCCAGATCATAGAAGCTGAATGAAACAGTGACCCTAACAGCCGCTGGCAGCACCGTCCTCCCCCTGGTGTGAAGATGCAGGTCGTGTTGAAGGAAGTGACACCACTCTATGACCAGCTCCTTGTTCAGTCAAGGTCCCTTCACAATCTACTCCTGAGTTAGATGTAACTTGGGAAGCTGTTCCTGGAAAACCAGGTGTGGATACAGCAGATCCCTTTCCGCACACACACTCACTCCGTGGTTTCAGGTCTTCCTCTCTGTGCAGCCTCAGTTTCATTTGTTGTTCATCTTACAGACACAGATGCTGCAACTACAGTCCCTATGATCCATCCAGAGTTGTGTCACCAATCCTCACGTCTCCCTGAATGTCTGAGGCGGGTCACAACACATCCTTGAGCAAACCATCCCCAGCACAGCAACTAATTATCCAATAACAGTAGTCAGTCACAAGCCCCTCAGCTACACGTTAGATGCCTGCTCTTTTACAATAATACTCAAGAAGTTTCTTCGTGTTACTGACTACACAATCATCTGAGAGGAACAAGCGCAGGTGTTCAGTGGGCACCCACAGACCAAAGTTCAATGGTGTGTCAAAAGCTCCTTGTTCAACATGAAGCACCACATGACACACGCTGGGAAGTGAGCAACAATCAAACACATGCACCCCTGTCCATGGAGTACCACATGGGGCACGCTAGGAAGTCAACAACAGTCAAACATACACCCCTGTCCACATGGGGCACACAGAGAAGGGAACAATAGCCTATCACACACCTCCCTGTCTATGAAGCACCACACAGGACACACCTGGAAGTGAACAACTCAGCTCTCTATGGAGCGTTATATGGGGCAGACCGGGAAGTGAACAAAAGTCTGAAACACACCACTTCATTGTTTCTAAACTTCACAATGTCAGCTCTCGATACACTCGGGAACCAAATGGAACCCACAGCCAGGACGTCCAGGAGAGCACGCGCCTGACACTCTGCACATTGTTTCTGATCTTCATAATGATTTCCTGGGATTCCAGGCATAAGAGAACCAACGGCCAGGTTAAGGTACAGAAGGACGGGTATTCATGTTATAATTGAATGTTTACTTGATCGACAAGTTCAATAAACATGGCTTTTCTCAGACAAATGGGATAAACTGGATGAGTATTACTTTCGTAGGTCCAATAACAAAAATAAGAATATAAAGAAAGTGTGCTGACAAATCAGCTGAAATCCACGTCTCCGAATCAGACACCATAATCCAGATGATATATCTGTGCAGCATACATCAGTGTTCAGACCAGGCAAGTACACTGCTCAATACAACCCAGCAATCTGAGCAGACCACACCAGTCCATGTTCTATCTCTCCAGCACTGGGAGCTATGCAGTGAGCAGGAGTGCATTGCTGTGTAAACCAGGAGTAAGTATCCCCCGAGCAAGTAGAGCAGTGTACACTGCCCCAGGGCATTGATCTGTAAACCAGGAGCAGTTACACTCTCAGCATGTAGAGCTATTTACACTGTCCCAGGACACGGACCTGTAAACCAGGAGCAGTTCCCATCCCAGCATGTAGAGCTGTGAACACGGCCCCAGTGCATTGACCTGTAAACCAGGAACCGTTACTATCCTGGCATGTGTAGCTGTGTACACTGCCGCAGTACATTGTTCATTGACACTGTGTTAGATCACTACCCAGCGCGGGGAAACTTGCAGCTCATGCTGGAAGTGAAAGGATGTGCAGCTCCCATCCATTTGCAGCTCGATATCTCCATTCTGTCAATGAATGGAGAATATCTCAAGAGGAAGGAGGAAGATGACTTAAGGTTAAGTAGGCAAGGATCAGACAGGGCTCTACAGGGTTACAAGGTAGTCAGGAATGAAATGAAGAATTGTCTCAGGAGAGCAAGAAGTGGCCATGAAAAAGATTTGGTGAGTAGGATTAAGGTAAAAGTTAAGACGTTCTACACTTTTGTGAGGAACAAGATGATGGCCTGAGTGCGGGTAGGGCTCATCAGGGTAGTGGAGGGAACTTGCGCCAGGCGTCGGAGGAGGTAGGGGAACATAGAACATAGAACAGTACGGTGCAGTACAGGTACTTTGGCCATCGATGTTGCTCCGACCTGTCATACCAATCTGAAGCCCATCTAATCTACATTATTCTATGTATATCCATATGCTTGTCCAATGACGACTTAAATGTACTTAAAGTTGTCGAATCTACTACTGTTGCAGGCAAAGCATTCCATACCCTTCCTACTCTCTGAGTAAAGAGTCTACCTCTGACTTCTGTCCTCTATCTTTCATCCCTCAGTTTAAAGCTATGCCCCCTCGTTCTCGCTGTCACCATACTTGGAAAAAGGCGCTCCCTCTCCACCCTATCTAACCCTCTGATTATCTTATATGTCTCTGTTAAGTCATGTCTCAACCTTCATCTGTCTAATGAAAAGAGCCTCAAATCCCTCAGCCTTTCCTCGTAAGACGTTCCCTCCATACCAGACAACATCCTAGTAAATCTCCTCTGCACCCTTTCCAAAGCTTCCAAAACCTTCTTATAATGTGGTGACCAGAACTGTACACAATACTCTAAGTGCGGCCGCACCAGAGTTTTGTACAGCTGCAGCATAACTCATGGTTCTAGGATCGATCCCTCGCTTAATAAAAGCTAGAAAATTGTAAGCCTTCTAAACAACCCTGTCAACCTGGGTGGCAACTTTCAAGGATCTGTGTACCTGGACACCGAGATCTCTCTGTTCGTCTACACGACCAAGAATCTTACCATTAGCCCAGTACTTTGCATTCTGGTTACTTCAACCAAAGTGAATCACCTCATATTAGTCCGCAGTACATTCCATTTGTCACCTCTCAGCCCAGCTCTGCAGCTTATTTGTGTCTCTCTGTAACTGACAACATTCTTCTTCACTACCCACAACTCCACCGATCTTAGTGTCATCTGCAAATTTACTAATCAAACTTCTACACCTTCATTCAGGTCATTTATAAATATTACAAACAGCAGTGGACCGCAACACAGACCCTTGTGGAACACGACTGGTAACTGGACTCCAGGATGAACATTTTCCATGAACCAACACTCTCTGTCTTATTTCAGCAAGCCAATTACTGATCCAAACTGCTATATCTTCCACAATACCATTCCTCTGCATTTTGTACAATGGCCTATTGTGGGGAATATTATCGAACACCTTGCTGAAATCCATATACAGCACATCAACCGGTTTACTCTCATCTACCTGTTTGGTCACGTTCTCAAAGAACTCAATAAGGTTTGTGAGGCACGACGTCCCCTTCATAAAACCGTGCTGAATATCGTTAATCAAATTATTCTTTTCTAGATGATTATAAATCATATCTATTATAACCTTTTTCCCACACATTACCAACAACTGGAATAAATTGTTGTATAATCACCAGAGTAATCAACGGAACACCCATGAGATCACCAATCTCGGGACTCGTAGCAGAGGCAGTTATGCAAAGGTTAGAACAAACAGCCCTACCACAAATTCAACCCAAACTCTGTGTCAGATATGTCGATGACACTTTCGTAATCATCAAAAACACGGAAATAGAAAAAAAACACACCGGATCATCAACGCCACACGCACAGGAATCCGATTCACGAGAGAAGGAGAAAAGGATAGCCAAGTTCCATTCCGAGACGTGATAGTACAGAGAACACCGAACGGAGAATTCACCACGAGGGTACACAAGAAAACAACACACACAGACCAAGTCCTAAACTATGAAAGGAACCACCCCAACACACACAAACGAAGCTGCACTATTCAAAAGAGCTACAACACACTGCAGTACACCAGAATTGCGAAAAGAGGAAGAGGAACACCTATACAAGGTATTCGCCAAAAACGGATACCCGCGCAACTTTATCAACAGATGCCTAAGAGATAGGCCACGGAACGAGGACATGCCATAATCAAAAGGACTAGCCACACTACCATACATCAGGAGCGTTTCAGAACTGACAGCCAGACTACTGCGACCCTTAGGACTCATAACGGCACACAAACCAACAGCCACGCTCAGACAACAACTTACTAGAACAAAGGAGCCAATACCCAACATGAGCAAAACTAATGTAATTTATAAAATACCATGCAAGGACTGCACAAAACACTATATAGGACAAACAGGAAGACAGCTAACAATCCGCATCCATGAACACCAACTAGCCACGAAACAACACGACCAGCTATCCCTAGTAGCCACACACTCAGACAACAAGCAACATGAATTCGACTGGGAAAACACTACTATCATAGGGCAAGCCAGACAGAGAACAGCCAGGGAATTCCTAGGGGCATGGCATTCATCCACAAACTCCATCAACAAACACATCGACCTGGAAACAATATACCAACCACCACATCGGACAGCTGAAACTGACACCCGGAAGTGGCAAGGACAGACCACTATAAATGCCGGAAGAAACATCAAAGAAGCGCTTCGCAGGAGACTCCAGAGCACTGATCATGTCTCCTAGCCAGGGGACGAAACGTTTGCAACAAAAACTTCCAGCTCGGCGAACAGAACCACTGCAACAAGCACCCGAGCTACAAATCTTCGCACAAACTTTGCTATCCATTCCTCTATATCTTTGGAACTATTTGGAGGCCTATAGAAAACTCCCAACAGGATGACCTCTCCTTTCCTGTTTCTAAATTCATTCCATACTATCTCAGTTGACGAGTCCTCAAACATCCTTTCCGCAACTGTAGTACTGTCCTTGACCAACAATGCCACAGCTCCCCCTCTTTTACCATCTTCTTTGTTCTTCCTGAAACATCTAAATCCTGGAACCTGCAACAACCATTCCTGTCCCTGCTCTAACCATGTCTCCGAAATAGCCACAACATTGAAGTCCCAGGTACCAACCCATGCTGCAAGTTCACCTACCTTATTCCGGATCCTCCTGGCTTTGAAGTGGACACACTTGCTTACCGGTGCCATCTTGCTTCCCTGAAACTTGATTTTGGACCTCCCTACTCTCAACCTTTTCTCTACGCGGACTACAATTTTGGTTCCCATACCCCTGTTGGATTAGTTTAAACCCACCCCAATAGCCTGAGCGAATTTCCCATCCTAAGGTATTGGTACCCCTCCGGTTCAGTTGAAGACCACCCTGCTTGTCGAGGTCCCACCTACCCCAGAAAGAGCTCCAGTTATCCAAGAATCCAAAACCGTCCCTCCTGCACTATCCCTGTAGCCACGTGTTCACCTTCTCGCTCTCCCTATTCCTTGCCTCACTAGCACGTGGCACGGGCAACAAACCAGAGCAAACCACTCTATTCGTCCTAGCTCTAAGCTTCCATCATAGTTCCCTGAATTTCTGCCTTAAATCCCCATCTCTCTTCCTACCTATCTCGTTGGTGGTGCCTATGTGGACCACGAGTTGGGCCTCCTCCCGCTCCCCCTTCAGGATCCCAAAAACACGATCAGAGATATCACGAACGCTGGCACCCGGGAGGCAACACCCCAACCGTGAGTGTTTCTCGTCCGAACAGAACCTCCTATCTGTCCCCTAACCATGGAGTCTCAAATGACTCCTGCTCTGCTCCTCTTCCCTTTTCCCTTCTGAGCAGCATGGACAGACTCTGTGCCAGAGCCCTCTGCCTTCCCTGGTAAGACTCCCCCCCTACAGTATCTAAAACGGTATACTTATTGTTGAGGGGAATGGCCACAGTTGATCCCTGTATTGTCTGCTGGTTCCCTTTCCATCCGCTGACTGTAACCCATTTGCCTTTTTCTTGTGCCATAAGAGTGATTCTCAATAATCCTCTCTGCCTCCCGAATGATCCGAAGTTAATCCAGCTCTAGCTTCAGGTCCCTAACGCGGTTTTCAAGGAGCTGGAGTTGTGTGCACTTCCCGCAGATGTAGTCATCAGGGACACTGGTGGTGACCCTTACCTCCCACATTCTGCAGGAGGAACATTCACTGCCCTAAACTCCATTCCCCCTATTCTAAATTCCCAAAGGGACTGTTGAAAAAAATTAGGAATATAAAATACTCGTTACCTTACCAATCTGTCGCACAGGTCCTTTGTTTTGCGTTAGAGGAGGATGGGTGGGAGACACCACCCGAACAGTGTTTCGGGTAACGCAACAACACAAATATATGACTTCCCAGAAGGCCTTGGCTACTCCCTCGTACCTCTCGGCAAATGGAGGCCCGACTCCCGAGGTAAGTCCCTTTTAATGTGGGAAAACCGACAGCCCTCGCTTCACCTCTCCTTCTCTCCTCGCCACTCTGGCAACATTCATTCACGACCTCTAAGTATTCAGTACTGAGAGGGACTTTCACGTTTTGGGGTTCAGCGTGAATCAGGCTGAAATGCTAGAACAGGAGGACGTGCTGAAAATTTTGAGAATCACAAGGTTAGTCAAATCTTCTTGGCCAGATGGGAAAAAAAACTAGGATACTATAGGAAGCGATTTAAGAGATTGCTGTGTGTTTTGCGATGATCTTTTTGTCAGCACTGTCCACTGGATTCGTGCCAGATGACAGGAGGTTGGCAAATGTTATTCCCTTGTTCAAGAAAGGGAATAGGGATAATCCTGGGAATTAGAGGCAAATCAGTCTTACGCCAGTGATGGGTAAAGTATTGGAGAGGATTTGAGAGACACGATTTATGTTTACTTAGAAAACCATAGTTTGATTAGAGGCAGTCAGCATGCCTTTGTGAGGAACAGCTCATGCCACATGAGTCTTATTGAACTTTTTGAGGATGTGAAAAAACACATTGATGAAGGAAATTTGGACGGTGGGTTGGTAAGTTTGCCGATGACACAGAGGTTGGTGGAGTTGTGGATAGTGTGGAAGGTTGTCGTACTTTGTAACAAGACATTGACAGAACTGAGCTGGTGAGTGGCAGATCGAGTTAATCCTGGAAAAGTGTGAGGTAATTCACTTTGGAAGGTAAAATTTGCATGCAGTGTACAGGTTTAAAGGCAGGATACTTGGTGGTTTTGAGGAATAGAGAGATCTTGGGTTCCATGTCCACAGATGCACAAAGTTGTCACCCAGGTTGATGTGGTTATTGAGAAGGCGCAAGGTGTGTTGGCTTTCACAAGCCGGGGAACTGGGTTTCAGAGCTGTGAGTTTATGCTGCAGCTCTATGAAATTGATTGCTGCTATACATTGAGAGCTTGTAAGCACCTGTCTTATGACTAGCTAGCAGTCTCAGATTGTTCTGGAAAATTGAAAATATGTAACGTTTGACTGTTAAACAGATACCTTGAGTTTCAGTTGTTCTTTGGATAACTTTTTATGTTAAACGATTCTGTTTAAATTATGCCTCAGGATAATAAACATGTTGTCTGTTCTGTATGTCCAGCAGGTTGGCTATTGTTTCTCTGGCTATGGTTTTGTCGATAGAGGTGAACAGTGCCGTTACATCGAATGACCATGATTTCTTCCTTGTCTATGTGTATATTTCTGATGATGTCCAAGAATTCCTGTGTTGATTGTATAGAGTGTCTGGATCCGCTGATCAGGTGTTTCAGTTTCTGCTGTAGTTCTTTAGCCAGATTGTGCGATCGTGTCCCTGGTAATGATACGATGGGTCTGCGTGGGATGTCTGGTTTGTGCACTTCAGGTAGTCAATAGAATCTGGGGGTGTTGTTGCTTTCTTTGTAGGTCAAACCTGGTTATCTGTCCGATGTTTTGTAGATTTCTCAGTGCGTTGCTTGTCCTATTGGTGAGCTGTGGGGTGGGGTCAAACTCCCTCTTCTGGTAGGTGTTGGTATCTGCAAGTGGTTGTTGCGTTTTTTGGATGCACTCTGCTTTGTCCAGGATGACCGTCATTCTGCCTTTGTCTGCTGGTAATATGATGATGTTCTTATCGTTTCTTAGTGATTTTAGTGCTTCCCTCTCCTTGGTGTTGAGGTTAGGTGTTTGTCTGTTCCTTGTTATCAGAGGTACGATACTTTGTGTCACTGTTTGTTGTGTCCCTTCTGTCAGTCCATTGTTCGTGAGTGTGCATTCTCGTGCTGCTGGAAGTCTGCTGTCCTGGCGTCCCTTTGGTTGTAGTTGAGTCCCTTGGCCAGTATTGTTCTTTCCGTGTCTGTGAGCTGTCTGTGGGAGAGGTTTTTAACCCAGGCGTGTGTTGTGGTGTTAGTTTGGCCATTTTTTCTCTTAGTGCCGTTTTTTTTTGCTGTGTGTGGTCCTGTTCTGTCCTCTGGTGACGGCCTATTTTATGGTCCGGGTCCATTTCTGATTGGTGGTTTTTGAAATTGACGATTTTTAGCGCACAATGTCTTGTCTGTATTTGTGAAGTCTGTTGTGAGCGTCTGTAATCATTACCTGGATCATCCTGATTCCGTTCTGTATGGCTGTGTCCCTGGCTTTTGGATTGTTGACTGGTGGTCTGTATCAGACACATGGTGGAAGGATTCGATTCTTTCGGCAGTCATGCAGGAACCGGAGTTGTTCATATGTGGCGCTTAGGCGGTTGGCACAGGATTCCTACTTCATGGCTTGTCTGAGAGTCTCTCACCCGTAGTTGTTCAAAGATTAGGAGAAGATTTGTAGCTCGGGTGCTTGTTGTTGTGGTTCTGTTCACCGAGCTGGGAATTTGTGTTGCAACCGTTTCGTCCCCTGTCTCGGTGACATCCTCAGTGCTTGGGAGCCTCCTGTGAAGCGCTTCTGTGATGTTTCCTCCGGCATTTATAGCGGTATACCTGCGGAATTTCATCAACAGATGCCTAAGGGAAAGACAACGGAACGAGGACATGCTGCAATCCAAAGGACTAGCCACACTACCATACATCCGGAGCATTTCCGAAATGACAGCCAGACCACTGCGACCACTAGGACTCATAACAGCACACAAACCAACAGCCACTCTCAGACAACAACTCACCAGAACGACAGAACAAAGGACACGATACCCAGCATGAGCAAAACCAATGTAGTGTACAAAATCCCATGCAAGGACTGCACAAAACACTACATAGACAAACAGAAAGACAGCTAATGATCTGCATCCATGAACACCAACCAGCCACGAAACGACACGACCAGTGGTCCTGAGTAGCCACACACGCAGATGGCAAGCAACATGAGTTCGACTGGGACAACACTACTCTTATAGGGCAAGCCAAACAGAGAACAGCCAGGGAATCCCCAGAGGCATGACACTCAGCCACAGATTCTATCAACAAACACATCGACTTGGACCCAATATACCGGCCACTGCAGTGGACAGCTGGAACTGACAACTGGAAGTGGCAGACACAATCTACTATAAATGCCGTTGGAAACACCACCGAAGCGCTTCCCAGGAGGCTCCCAAGCACTGAGGATGTCACCTAGACAGGAGGCGAAATGTTTGCAACACAAATTCCCAGCTAGGCGAACAGAACCACAAAAAGATGGTGAGAGTTACAGACAGAGTAAATAGCCAGTGTGGAAATGGCTTTCACGACGAAAACATAATTTTAAGGTGATTGGAGAAAGGTTTTGGGAGATGTCAAAGGCAGTTTGTTTTTACTCAGAATGGTGGATGCGTGGAAAGCACTGCCAGCGGTGATAGTAGAATCACATACAGTAAGGACAGTCAAGTGACTCTTGGATAGGCACATGGGAGATAGTAAGATTAAGGGTATGTCGGTATATGTTATCTTAAAGTTGGCATAACATTGAGGGCTAAATTGTTCTATGTTCTTATTTCATTCACTCTTGTCAGCTTTAACTTCAGTGGAGGCTACATTTGGTAAATTAGATTAGATTAGATTACTTACAGTGTGGAAACAGGCCCTTCGGCCAAACAAGTCCACACCAACCCACTGAAGCACAACCCACCCATACCCCTACATTTACCCCTTAACTGACACTATGGGCAATTTAGCATGGCCAATTCACCTGACCTGCACATCTTTGGACTGTGGGAGGAAACCGGAGCACCCGAAGGAAACCCACGCAGGCACGGGGAGAATGTGCAAACTCCACACAGTCAGTCGCCTGAGGCGGGAATTGCATCCGGGTTTCTGGAGCTGTGAGGCAGCAGTGCTAACCACTGTTCCACCTTGCCGCCCACAGTATTCGATTGAAGAGAGTTAATGGAAATGTGGACACGTTTGAGGGACTGAATGGTCTATACCTGTTCCTAATTGTTGTGTCCTTGTGTTTCGAAAGAGTGGTGATTGGTTTGAGGGGAACAGATTTTGAGAATAAGGACATTCCCATTTCAGACTGAGACAGGGATGTTCCTTTCTCTTTAGGATTGTGTGATCTGTGGTGTTCTCATCCCCAGGGAGCAGAGAAGACTGGGGTTCCTGAAAATATTCAAGCTTGAGTTCCGTAGCACTTTGATGAACGATAGAATCCATGTTTACTGGGATGACATGAAGGGGATGAGTAGTTACGTCAACAATGCACATTTCGAATGATGCAGCAGGCTCGAAGGGCTGAGTGGCCAACTGCTACTCCTGCCCCATGTGTTGTTCTCTCACTCAACCCCTCGAGGCTGTTACAGAGAGAGGAAGATCCCATTCAGCCAGTCAGGATCGAGACAATGAGACACGAGGAGACCTCTGTGCCCCCTAAGGATTTATAAAGGGAGAGAATGAAGTCATTCAGCCGTTTGACTACAATACACAGAACAAGAGGAGGCCATCCAACCTTTGTAGGCTGCTACACAGGAACGTGGAGCCCTGAGTAACAATCAGGAAATTGACAAAAGGGATAAATGTTTATTTTCAGGTAGGAAAACTTTAACTTAGTGCAGTACCTCAGAGATCAGTGCAAGATCAACAACTATTTCGAATCTGTCAATGATTTGGATGTGAGGATTGTTTGTATTGGAGCTCTATTAGATCAGCTACCAAGATAGTCATTCAATAAGCTCTCAAGTTGAGGTAGAGAGTCTTTGATGGGATATAGACAGGGGAGTCTAGTGTGCAAATCCTCAGCAGAAACAGTATAATCTGGGCTACCAAGGTTTATACTGTGAAAGAAAGGTAAAACAAAAGTAAACAGTTTAAATGGCGCGAGGTCACAAAACTCAGTGTGCAAAGGGATTTATGAATCCTGGTATAGACATCAAACAAATTTATTTTGCAAAAGTAGCAAGTTATTAGGAAGGTATATGGAATGACTCTACTTTATTTCAAGGCTGTCAGGACATTTTAGTGCATCTGTACAGGGCGTTAGTGAGGCCACATTAGATGTATTGTATGTAGCTATGACTCCCTAAACTGAATAGTAAAAGACTCAATTGTTTTCGAGTCTTTGTGAAAATGTTTCACTTTACTTTTTTCCCCCTGGAATGAAGGCCTTATTCTGTCATACGCTATGGAAATAGAAACTTTGGTCCAAATTTCCCAGGCCGACTGAATGTTATAAATTAATCTAATCCCATTTGCCAGCATTTGACCGATATCCCAATGAACAATGCTTATTCATGCACCAAACCAAATGGACTTTAAATACTGTAATTGTCCCAACTTCCAACATTTCATTCCATACACTCCATGAAAAGGTTTCCACTTTTGTCTCTTTTAAATCTTTCCCTTTTTGCCTTACATTTTTGTGATCTAGTTTTGGATTCCCCCAGTCAAGGATATGTCACCATTTCCATGCCCCTCGTCATTTTATAAACCTCTACAGGGCCAGAGTACTTCAGGATTGAAAATGAGTGATTTTCATACTGAATGATAAGATCGTGAGGATAGTGTATCAGTTGTGCAGCTGATAGACATCTCCTACGGTTATGTGAGACAAGGACTAAGGATTCAAATTTAAGAGAACGATGTACTCATTTTAAAGCAGATACTTTGAAGACATGAATTTATTGGACAAAAAATATGAGGGCACGTACAAACGTATCTTCAAATTATACTTTATAAATTGCTACTACAGGGAGCAGGTTACCGGGATGGAGTCATACAATCCCGAGAATGTTCAAGGAGGCTTCACATGATCCAGGATGGTGTTCAGATAACATTATTGCATATTTCAGCTAAAAGATCGAGATAATGCAACCTGCTTGAGAAGCCACAGCGTATTGTTCCCTCTCTTCCCTTCTTCCTTCTTACAGCAACGTATGAGAGGTGAAAACCGTAAGTCATCTTTACCATTCATGAAGAATTCCTGTTGAGGATTCGTTGGAATCTTCACATTTCCTGAAGCTAAGGGAATTCAGCCAACTCCAACTGTCACAGGAAGGAATCCGATTGCCAACAGATTGTGTGAACAGAATTACCTCAGAAGCAGAATACCATTTTTTTTTGTTTTTCCTTTTTGTCTCGAATTTAATTATTTCTTGGAAAGCTCTTTTGAGCTGGTATTCTGCAGAGATTTTTGTCTGTTTGTCTTCAGGCATGTGTATCAGTCTGTCTGTGTGCACCTGTTTATGTGTCTGTGCGTATGCACAAAGTGTGTTGGTGCATGCATTGAAAGATAAATATCAATGTACATAAGTGTCCAAACTGCTTGTCAAGTATCTTTCCATCTTACTTTGATTACTGTTGTGGTTCTGCTCGCCGAGCTGGAAGTTTTTGCTGCAAACGTTTCGTTCCCTGGCTAGGGAACATCATCAGTGCTGTTGGAGCCTCGTGTGAAGCGCTGCTTTGATGTTTCTTCCGGTATTTATATTGGTTTGTTCTTGCCGCTTCCGGGTGTCAGTTTCAGCTGCAGTGATTTGTATGTGGGGTCCAGGTCGATGTGTCTGTTGATGGCTCACTATCATAGGACAAGCCAGACAGAGAACAGCCAGAGAATTCCTAGAAGCATGGCATTCATCCCCAAACTCCATCAACAGACACATTGACCTGGACACCATATACAAACCACTACAGCTGAAACTGACACCCGGAAACGGCAAGAACATCCATCAACAGACACATCGACCTGGACCCCACATACAAATCACTGCAGCTGAAACTGACACCCGGAAGCGGCAAGAACAAACCAATATAAATACCAGAAGAAACATCAAAGCAGCGCTTCACACGAGGCTCCACCAGCACTGATGATGTTCCCTAGCCAGGGAACGAAACGTTTGCAGCAAAAACTTCCAGCTCGGTGAGCAGAACCACAACAACGGATACCCGAGCTACAAATCTTCAATCAGATTTTACTTTGATTACCTTTGATTTGGTGAATTATTTTTGAAAATGTAAGATATCGAACTGACTTGTCCCTCACAAAGAACGTGACCTAGTCTGAGACCTATACCACTGGCCATAACACCAACCCAGTTACATTTAAAATATATAATGACAAATGGAGGAGCGGCACTAGAAAATAAAACAGTGACCCCTGGAACTGCAGTCTGAGCATGGATGTGGAGAAATACACAAAGGACAGTTTGAGTGGAAACGCTCTTCCCCAGAATTTTGTGGTGCCTGTGTGTTTGCGTTCAATCAAAGCTGTTAGTTAGATATTGGACAGTAAAGGGCAATGAACTACAGATAGGAAATTGGGGCTGAGAACACAAACTGATCAGCCACAATCTAACTGACTGCTGGAGAAAGCTCAATGTGTCTAATAACCCACTCCTGATCCTCAGTCCAACGTCCCTATGTTTCATTCAGCTCCTCAAACTTGCCAGACCTGAATATTTCGAGGTCATTTATTTCAATAAGCTGGTACACAGAAACAGAGCAGACCATTCAGGACCTGAAGACTCGAGAGTGTAGTCGTGGAAAAGCACAGCAGGTCAGACAGCATTCAAGGAGCAGGAGAATCGACGTTTTGGGCATAAACGATTCATCAGGATTCCTGACAAAGGACTTATTCCCGAAATGTCGATTATCTTGCTCGTCGGATGCTGCCTCGCCTGCTGTCCTTTTCCAGCACTACACTGTCGACTCTGATCTCCAGCATCTGCAGTCCTCACTTTTTCTTAGCGCCTGAAGACAGTTGGTGCCTGTGTGAAACATTCTACTCTTCTTTCTTTACAGTACTGTGTTCATTTGTTGGTTATGTTGCAGACCCAGATTCTTTATGTGTACAGCTCCCATATCTCACCCAGAGGTGGCTCACAAGATCATAAGGTCTCCCTGACTGCAATCTTCAATAACAGGATTTCCAGGAAAATAACTTTCCAATAACCAAATGCGAGAACAGAAACACAAATAAGTCATTTAGCCCGATAAGCCTGTCTTTCCCTTCAATAAGATCATGACTGATCTGCTCAATGCCACTACTTCTCTTTTGTGCCCAATTCCTGCAGCCCTCAGCTCTCTGATGCGTCAAATATCCATAGTGCACCCAACCCCTCCCAAAATTCTCAGTCATCCATCTCCGTTAACCCTCTGGAATTGAGGCATTCTGATTGTCACTACCCTCTGTGAGGAGGATATGCTCCATGCACACACACCATGACGTATTGACATGAATCAATATATGAAAACAAGGGAAGAGTGACAGGCCTTGATATCAATGCAAGATTTAACTGAGGATGGTATCCAGGACCCCAAACAGAATTGAATGTAATGGGAATGACGTGTAAACTCCTCACTGGTTAGATGCCACTCAGAGCACGCGGGAAAATGTTTGCGTTTGGTGAGGATCAACCATCTCAGTCACAGGACATCTCTGCAGGCATCCTCTAGATAGATTTTTTCAGCTGCTTCAACATCTTTCCCAGAGCATACAGTTAGAAATGGGAGATGTTCTCAGAAGATCGCAGAATGTTCAGAATACGTTGTCACCTCTCTGCCACTGAAGCAGTCTGTGTCCATGTGCAGCAATACCTGGATATCATTTAAACTGTGCTGTAAGTATCATTCATTTAACAGTCCTGCTAGACATTGCTCATCTCCACAGTTAAATATGAGGAGCTCATTCAGCACCTCAAGCTGGTTTCAACGGAATATAGATAAGCCCATTCAGTCCTTTCTGTCTATTACACAAGTAGGGAAAGAGTGTAGTCAGCACATCGAGATGTTAAAGAGGAACCAGGAGTCACTAAGTCAGGTCTTTGAGCCACTTCCATATTACCAGGAAGAGGCATTGCAGCTTGCCAAGCTACTGATTCAGAAATAGGAGAAATGTACTGATTCCCCACAGATAGACTGCTGCATGTTGTTCCTCCTGGCTCTATTGCTTTTGGTAGACATGTGTCACTTTAAGCTGGTTTGCTGAAGGTGAAGATGGAAAATGAATGGTTTGAGCAAAGTCTCAAGAAAATACCTTCTAACTCTGAGAAGATACGCTGGCGTTCTGTGGAGGTCAGAAGTTGGTGGGAATGGCTAACTCTTTCAGGAAGAAGGCACTGTGCCTACTGACAGATTTATTAATAGTGAAGAGCGGCACACAACTGCACACTGTGACCGTGAGAGTTCATTTAAAGCATAAAACTCCATTTCAACAAACATGGAGATTCGACACAGGTATGTGAAATATTGGGAAAATGTATCATGTGGAAAATGCAATTTCTCACAAAATCACTGAATTTTTTTCTCGACATAATGAATGTTATTCCATAATCCTCAAGTTTAAATGTAATCGCCTGCTATTGTCTCGCAGTGCTACAGATTAAACACTCATTTCCTTTATAGTCTCTTTCTCATCCAGAAATTAGTCTAGTGAAACTCCTTTGCAGTCTCGATCGCAACAAAATCGTTCCTTACAAAAGAGAGGCTTTCTGCCAACAGTGCCCCAAATACTATCCCAGCAACACTCTACAACTGCAGGAAGATGTCTTTACTTCTTTACTTGAATAATTTTATAATGAATGACAACACTGTTCTGCTTACTTGCCTTTTAACAACTGCAGTTCCCAACCTCTCATCTCCTCAGCAATACCAAACGGAAAGGACTGCATTTGTTGCCCACATTCAAATTATTTATTTGCCTTGTGAACAGCTGTGCACCAAGCACTGATAAATTTGATACCCTATGAGCAATGACCTTCAGTTCAGAGCAGGAACTTCCTCTCTGTATTCTCCCCATTATCCAATTCTCAATCCATTTAGCATATTCATCCCTTACTGAAGGATTCTAACGTTCTTCGCACACCTGTCAAATGCATTCTGAAAATTCAAATACACCATTCCTATTGGTTCTCTCGATGTCGCAATCTACATTCTCCAAAAACTCCTACTCGTTTATCAAAAACTATTTTCCCTTCCATGACTCTAAGCTGACTCTGCGAATCATATCATTATTCTCCAAAGACCTAATTGTTATTAATGACTTTAAAAATCTCATATTTTCCTCATGACTGACATCAATTTATCCAGCCGTTGATATTCTGTTGTTCCTCTCTCTCTCTCTCTCTCTCTCTCTCTCTCTCCTGTTTTAAATATTTGCGGTAACAGTAGCTACTTTCAAATCTGCAGGACCCTTTCCATAATATAAAGCGCTTTGACCACCCTGATAGAGTTATGGAATTGACAGTACAGAAGGAGGCCACTGACACACTGTGTCCATTCCTGATCCGGACAGATCTATCCAGCAAACGCAACTCTCCAGCCCTAAGTCTGTGACCCTCTCAATCCATCACTCATCTGGTCCAGAAACTTACCAAGCATCAATACAATGAGGTTTTCCCCAGTATTTCCACTTTAATAATTCTAATTTCTTGCAGTTCTTAATTTTCCCCGGTCACTCTGCTCCTTAATATTTCAGCAGAATTTTCGATTGCTCCCTCGATGGAGACAGAACCAAGACAGAGATAGCCTCTGTCACCTCATGAATACATAAAAGGATGGCATTCTAGCATAATGGGTATGTCACCCACTTCTGCCTGGAACGTTCCAGAACAAAACCATTGTTGGAGATTGTGAGTACAGTCCTCTCCCTGGTGTGAGACTATTGGATATACTGAAGGAGGTTCACAGCTCTGTGACCTCCACCTTGTTGAAATAAACTGGCTTCACACTTTGCATCTGGAAAAATATGTCATTGGGAAATATTTGTAGAAATTTCAGAACAGTGCAATATCCTGCTCCTCCCTGTAGACACTGAGACTCTATAAATGTAGTGCCCGCACCTTGTACTGAGTGGGAACGCTAGACACTCGAATCTCCCAAAATAATCGCAGCAGCCGACAAACCAAATCCGAGAAAAACATCCAGAGAACCTCCACTGACGTTCCATGACAGGAACAAGTGAAAACGCTGTAGACGGGCACATCCACTCAATGTTAACAATGCTTTTCACTTCAGTTTCTATTCGGTTTCTGCAAAGTCGCTGTCACCTAAATATTAACAGCTTTTTTCTCCATGGAAGTATTTGACAATGTAACTGCACAATTTCCTTACCTCAGTCATGATAATAGCAACACTGCTATTTAAAATGCAGTTGTTGGGGAGGTGATGGTCTCGTGTTATTTTCTCCAGACTATAAATCTATGGACCCAGGTAATGACCCAAATACAGCCTTCAATCCCCCCACAGCAGACTGTAGAATTTTAATTCAACAAAATATTTGGAAGTAGCAATCTACTGAAAGATTTATGGTTGTAATTTTAAAATCCCCGGCTCACTCGTGTCCCACATGGAAGGAAACTGGTACCGTCACTGGTCTGATCGACATGTTACTCCAGACTCTCAGCACTGGTAGATTCTCAAATGCCCTTTGAAATGGCCAAGCCAACCATTCAGTTATAACACTACAAGATCTCAAGGAAGTGAAACTAGATAGACCTGAGCACTGGCAGCCGACAGCACATCGAAGTACAGTGGTTCAGAAAGGCAGTTCCTCAACAGCTTCTCAATAGCAAATAGGAAAGAGAAATAAACTCTGGCCCAGCCAACACCAAACATGTTCCATTCATAAAGGAAAGAAGATGGCCACACTGAGGAAAGAGATCGAGGGGACAGAACTCACTTCAAACAGGGACATGGATATATGCTCACACGTGCATGAAACTCAGGGGTGAAAAATAAATTAAAATAATGTCACATTTTATTTCCATCCCAGCTGATTATCAATAATCCCTTTGTTTATGTATTCAAATTCTCTATTTCCCCGTATATTTATCTCACTTCACCAACACACATTACATTAATTCCCAGCTGCTTTCGGATCTGATACATCGTCAGTGTACTCAAATGTCAACTTTATTTTTCTCTCGATACAGGCTGCAAACCTGCTCCATTTCCCCTGCACTCTGTTTCTTTTTCGTTCAGGCTTCCAGTACCTTCCATTGTTTGATTTAACATTATTTTATGGGACATAGGCCCTTCGAATCCACACTGACCCACTGAAAAGCATTGCACCCAGACCGACCTCATGCCCTACTCCTGCATTTCCCATGGCTAAGCCGACTACTAATCTACCCCTGCATCTAACATAACTAATACACCGAGCTGCACATGATTGGTGGGACTGTGGGAGGAACCTGGAGCACCTGGAGGAAACACTTGCAGAGCCGGGGAGAATGGGAAAATTCAATCCAAAAAGTCCTAAGGGCGGAAGCAAACTGGGTCCCTGCTACTATGACACAGCCATGCTAACCACTGAGACACAATGCCCACCTCCCCAAACCCCAAACCGCGTCCCTGGTACTGTAAGACAGCCGTGATAACCACTGAGACACCATGCATCCTCCCCGCCCCACAAACCGGGTCTCTGGTACTGTGAGATAGCTGTGCTAACCACTGAGACATCATGCCCTCTCCCCTCTAAATCGGGTCCGCGGTACTGTGAGACAGCCGTGCTAACTACTGAGACATCATGCCCCTCTCCCCTCCCCAAAAACAGGGTCCCTTGCCCTGTGAGACAGCCGTGGTAACCACTGAGACACCATGCCCCTCTGTCCTCCCCCCAAACCTGGTCCCTGGTACTTCGAGTGAACTGTGTTAACCACTGAGACACTGTGTCCCAATTCCCCACGCCCACCCCTCAAACCGGGACCCTGGTACTGAGAGACAGCCGTGATAACCACTGAGACACCATGCATCCTCCCCCTCTCCCTCTCAAACTGGGTTCTTGGTATTGTGAGACCGCTGTGCTAAAAACTAAGACCGCATACCCCCTCCCCATTCCTCCAAATCGGGTCCGTGGTAAAGCGAGACACCATGCACCCTGCCTCTCTCTCCCAAACTTGGTCCCTGGTACTGTGAAACAGACATGCTAATCACTGAGACACCATGCCCCCCCTCACTGCCTCCTCCCCCAAAATGGAGTCACTGTGCTCAGTAATACTGGAGAAAATGTGAATAAAAGTGATGAGCGTAGAGCTATGATGTTTTGACCATAACCGAGACATGGGTTTCTCAGGGGCAGGAATGGCTGCTAGATGTTCCAGGGTTTAAACCATTTAATAAGAATAGGGAGGAGGTAAAAATAGGAGGAGGGGAACATTGCAAATCAGAGAGTGCATCGCAGCTACAGATGTTACCATTTTCGAGGAGGGTCTGCCTACTGAGTCAGTATGGGTGGAAATTAGGAACATTAAGGCCTCACCTTACCGTAATCACCTCATTAGAGGTTTACTACCGGCCCGCTAATAGAATCAGGGAGATTGAAGAAAGCATAGGTCGGCAGACTTTGGAAAGTGTGAATGGAATAGGGTAGTTTTAATGGGTGACAACCTGTCCCATTATTTATTGGAACCTCCTTCCATCAGATGGTTTGGAAGGAGCTGTTTTTGTAAGGTGTGTTCAGGAGGGTTTCCTAACTCAGTACGTTGACAGGTCGACGAGGGAAGATGACATTTTGGATTCGGTGCTCGGCGGTGAGCTGGGGCAGGTGTCAGATCTTGCAGTGGGAGAGCGTTTTGGTGATAGTGACCACAAAAGCCTCACATTCTACATAGCCATTGAGAAGGAGAGAAGCAGGCGCAATGGGAGGATATTTAATTAGAGAAAAGGAAACTATGATACTACCAGACTGCGTTGCGAAGCATGGACTTTGAGCAATTGTTACATGGAAAGAGCACTATAGACATGTGGAGACGGTTTAAGGGACAGTTGTTGTGAGTGATGCACAAATGTGCTCCTTTGAGATAGGCAAGAAGGAGTAAGATAAAGGAACCTTAGATGACGAGAGCAGAGGAGCTTCCCTTCAAAAGAAAGAAGGCAGCATACGTAAGGTGGAGGAATCACGGGTCTTGCTCATCTCTATAGGATTACAGGCAGGCGAGGAGGAGACCCTGGAGTGGGCACGGAAAAAGGCTTGGCAAGAAGGATTAGGGAGAATCTAAAGGCATTTTGCACACATGTGACGAATAAGAGAATGATCAAAGAAAGAGTAGAGCCTATCAGGGATAGCATAGGGATCTTGAGTATAGTGTCTGAGGAGGTAGGGAAGCCCTAAATGAGTTTTTTGCTTCGTTTTTTTCCGAAAGAAAAGGACCTTGTAGTGAATGAAACCACTTGAGGAGCAGGTAAGCATGCTGCAACCGATAGATTGAGAAAGCTGTTGTGCTGAAAATTTTGACAAACATTAATATTAACAAGTCCCCAGGGCCAATCCAGATTTATCCTCGGCAGCTCTCGGAAGCGAGAAATGTGATTGCTTCACCACTTGCGAAGAAATTTGCAACCTCGCTTTCCACAGGATTCGTACCGGAGGAATGCAGGGAGACAAATGTAATTCCTCTCTTCAAGAAAGGAAACAGGGAAATCCCCGGAAATTACAGATCAGTCGGTCTCACGTCTTTCATCTGCAATGCGTTCGAAAGGATTCTGAGGGATAGGATTTATGACCATCTGGAAGACCATCTGGATAAAAGGCAGTCAGCACGGTTTTGTGAGGGGCATGCCATACCTCACAAATCTTATTGAGTTCTTTGAGGATGTTACTAAACAAGGTGATGAGGGTCGAGCGGTGGATGTGGTGTATCTGGACTTCAGTAAGGCATTTGATAAGGGTCCCCATGGTGGGCTCGTTCAGAAGGTCAGAATGAATGGGATAAAGGAAAATTTAGCTGTCTGAATATGGAATTGGCTGGTCGACAGAAGACAGCGAGTGGTAGTGGAGGAAAATATTCTGCCTGGAAGGCTGTGGTGAGTGGTGTTCCACAGGGCTCTGTTCTTGGTTACTCTACACATTGCAATTTTTATTAATGCCTGGATGAGAAGATTGAAGGATGGGTTAGCAAGTTTACAGATGACACAAAGGTTGGAGGTGTCGTTGGCAGTGTATAGGACTGTTGTAGGCTGCAGCGTGACATTGACAGGATGCAGAGATGGGTTGAGAGTTGGTTGATGGAATTCAAATTGGATAAAAGCGAGGTGATGCATTTTGGAAGATCGAACTTGAAAGTTGAATACAGGATCAAAGGAAGGATTCTTGGCACTGTGGAGGAACAGCGGGATCTTGGTGTGCAAGTACATAGATGTGTTAAAATCTCCACCCAGATGGACAGGGTTTTTAAGAAAGCATACGGTGTTTTGGCTTTCATTAACGGGGGATTGAGATTAAGTGCTGTGAGATCTTGCTTCGGCTCGATAAAACTTTGGTTAGACTGCACTTGGAGTACTGTGTCCAGTTCTGATTGCCCTATTATAGGAAAGGTGTGGATGCTTTGAAGAGGGTTCAGAGGAGGTTTACCGGGATGCTGCCTGGAATGGAGGGCTTACCTTAAGAAGAAAGGTTGACTGAGCTCGGACATTTTTTTCGAAAAAAGAAGGTAGAGAGGCGACCTCACTGAAGTGTCCAAAATAATGAGAGGCATAGATAGAGTTGACAGCCAGAAACCTTTTCCCAGGGCAGAAATTATTAACACGAGGGGTCATAGTTATAAGCTGGTTGGCGGAAAGTATGGAGCGGATGTCAGAGGAGGTTTCCTTACGCAGAGATTTGTGAGAGCATGAATGCGTTGCCAGAAACAATTGTGGAAGCGAGTCATTGGGGATATTTAAGAGACTGCTGAACATGCATATGCTCACAGAAATTTGAGAGTTTGTATATCAGGTTTATCTCACATGAGGATCAATGATCGGCGCAACATAGTGGGATGAAGGGCCTGTTCTGTGCTGTACTGTTCTATGTTCTGTGTTCTCAGCAGTAAACAGTGACAAAACCCCACAGATGGGTCAGGACCTGGAGGTAAAAACAGAGGTATCATATTGAGTCTGATATGTTCCTCTTCTGAAAAACTCATGTAGGACTCAAAAAGTTAATTGTGTTTCTCTCTGCTCAGAACCTGCAAATGTTTTCCTGCATTTTCAACTTAGTTACTCTTTTGGACTGTGGATATTTTTCTGATCTGAAAGGGAATAGAGAAGCTGCCATTTCTGTTGACGCTCAAGAATTTGGTTATGATTTTTGAATGAAAAATGAAAAACTATGTGTCTGACAGCTCCCCAAATACCTATAATTTATTGCCACTGTCAAAATGCATTATGAAAATTTTGAAATCGGTGGTCATGACATCACATGATCAATCCTCTGAAAGTAGCTGATTGAAGTACTGCTCCTAATTGTTATCAATGTCTTATCATGCTCTTGCTGTCACTGGCATCATACTCATCCAGCAAGATCTTACCTTTCCAAGAGTTTACATATAACGATGAAAACATAAAATGTCTTTGTATTTTTTAACAGGACATATTCATCCAGGGTTTTGGAAGGCACTAGCAAGGGAAGAGTTTATTTGTCATCCCCAATGATTATGGAATAAGCGATACAGAGTTGCCCTGCTTTACCTCTTCAATCCAAAGTGATGCAGATCCAGACAGAGCTGTTTGCAGGGGGATTCCAAGATTTTTAACAAATACTTATGAAGGAACAGCAAATGAGTCCCTAGTCAGGATGACATGTAACTTGGAAGATAACTTGCAGAGACTGATTTTTCTATTGCTCCCATTCCCAGTGCAAAATGTTCTCTAATTCCCATTAATCACAATTTTGCTCAGGGTCCTTGATTCCACCCTTAGTCAAGTCCTGCTTCGATTGAAAGGGAAGTCACTCTGATCTCTCCTCAAATTCCACGGGAAGATCAGTTGACAGAATAAGGAGCAAAAGGCAAGAACACTGTTTGTTTGAATAATGTCCTCGCAATATTCAAAAGAAAATTAATGCATGATCTTCCTTAATGCATTATTTCAATATGACATCACGTTTTAAACAATATTCAGAATGGGGGGTATTTGTTCTTTTAATTTGCATCCAATTCAATGTATAAATGAGAACGTGAATTGATCTTCTCTAATGTGTTTATAATCCAGAATTTATTTCAACCTTTATCATAATTGCTCTAGCTCTTTCAAGCAAAAATAATGAATAAGCCTGTGTTCATCCTGGAGATTAAAAAGTTATGTTAGATCTGAGTATTGTAGCGAAAGTTGTAAAGATTAAGCAATAGGTTCAAGTAAAATGGGAAATGTTGCAGGGCCAGGTGCCAAAAGTTAGTCCAAGGTTAATGATGTTCAAGCCATATGATTAATACGTGCGGAGGGGCGGAGTATAAAAGCAGAATTCAGGTCCATGTCCAAACTAATATTTGTGGCTCTCTCACAAAAGACCACAGCTGATTCATGCTGTAAATTCACCAAAATAGGAAAACACAAGAGACTGGAATTCCTAATTCTGCAGCAACATCTGCAGAACAGGAAGAAAATCAAGGTTTGTTTCTGAAAATCATAAATGTTGATGAAAAGAATGGGAAATTGAGAAGATATTGCAGGTGATAAGCCATGTTGTAGATGACACAATGATTAGCCGGGTGGGTCACAGTGAGCAGGAATGTGTTGGTTACAAGAGGGCACAAATGGATTGTCAGATGGCCAGATCAATGACTGATAAACGGTAACACTGAAATACGTGAGATGCTGCTGCACTTTGGAAGATGTAACAAAACAAGAGTGATGTCAAACCATGATGATCCATTGCATTTTCTTTTGGAGCAGAGAAGAGTTAGGGGTGAACCTGACAGAAGTGTATTGCAGCATGAGAGACAACAGCTATTCCCCTTAGTCAAAGGGTCAAAAACAAGGGGAAATACGGTTGAAGTGAAAGAGAAGATACTAAGAGAGGATTTGTGAAATCTGTTTGGAACACAGAGCCTGGTAATGTCAAAAATGTATTGCCTGGGAGCGTGGTTCAGGAAGGTAACCACACAAACATTAAAAAAACACTTGTATCAGCACTGGGTAGTGCAGACTCGATGGGCATTGTCTTTACTTCATGATTCCATGTGGTGGCAGCCATGAAAGCTTTGGTATATTCTGAAGCAGCACCCAATAGGACATGTTGGTTTGTTAAATCGAGCTGTGCTCAGTAAGTGGCGAGATTATAAGCAAGCATCATCCCATGGAGCATCAGCACATACTCAACCGAAGTCAGCCCAGCCATCTCTGAGCTCATCCAGGATAATTCACATGCTCAGTGCAAGAATCGTCCAACAACATCATCAACATTATTCCAGCTGCTTGACGCCATTATTTTAAGATCAATAATAACATAGAAACCGACTTCGCTTCATTATTATATAGACTTCTCGTGTAAGGTTGTTCTCTTAAGACTAATAAATTCCTTCCCATATATTCGTATTGACAAAGGGTCTGTTACCCTGTGAGCTGTTCATCACGGCATGGTGGCTTGTTTAACACTCCATCCATCACCAGTAATATTTACTCAAAGTTAAACCGGCACATGAGATGCAGTGCTGGTACTCCCTCTCAATGGCCACTTGGCTGGACCAACGTCAACTGGACTGGAACTTCTCAAGGGCAATTAATGCTGGTCGAGTTGCATTAAAATTCCCAATGAACTGAACAAAATTCCGATTTTCTAAAAATTATTAAACAACGAGGACATTTTATTGATCTGATGAGTTTGTTGCTGTCTTTGATGTTGTGTGATCTATTTCTGTGAAACCATTTCGTGCATATATTGGAAAAACAAAAAAGCTCAGCTCACAGAAACTCGATAACGCAGCACCTAAACGCAAAATGCTAGGGAATAGTAGGTTATATGTCTTCAGGTAACTGGGAATAATATAGTTTGGTGTTTTCTAGCTGGCGTAGTTCAATTGGGCAGAAGGGCCGGTTGGTATGTTGTATGACTCCGTCACTTTAATTGTTGGAAACAGAGAATGAAGTCTCCCTATTTCCATTGCTTGTGAGCATCAAATAGTAAGAAATACAATCTCCAAGGGCATACAGGATTTGAAGTTATATCATTCTCCCTTCACTATAAAATTGTTAAGAACCCCATTTCTCTCTTTGTAACATTCCTGGTAGTGTTTTTGCACGACAAGAACCCCTGGGGTTTATCACCGTATTCTGATCAGAATTTAAACACACGCAACAGAATGCTGACCTTGCCAATGAAACGCACCTCTCAAGAACAACTGAAAGAAAT
The DNA here is from genome assembly GCF_020745735.1 of Hemiscyllium ocellatum. Lineage (NCBI taxonomy): Eukaryota > Metazoa > Chordata > Chondrichthyes > Orectolobiformes > Hemiscylliidae > Hemiscyllium > Hemiscyllium ocellatum. Next base: position 14,606,661 of record NC_083405.1, on the reverse strand, counting down.
CTGCCTTATTAAAGTTATCAATTCGACACAAACTGATTCCTAAAGCAGTTTCAAGCGAAGCTTTCCCTTTATGATATGCTCCTGACTAATCTACGACATCATGAACCTTTCCTGAGTGCTTTTGAGTGCTCAATAATCTGAAAGGAAAAGTCTTCATGTCCATGAGAAAAGCGTCATATTCTTTTCAGTATCTAAAGACAACAGAAATGTAGAAACTAGCTTCAGGGGTAAGGAATTAAAACAGCTCCATCATGTGATAAGGTCGTGGATGATCTGATTGTGGCCTCAATCACACATTCCTCCTTTGCCTTTACAAAGTTTATGCATTATTCTTAGTCAAGAATCTGTCTTAGGAATAATCAATGTCTTATCCGTCATCACTCTCTGGGAAGAGAGTTCCACAAGACACAACACATTGAGAAGTTTACACCAAATCACCATCTTCTTCACTGAGATATTCTTCAGTTTTACAGTCCATCCACTCATGGTAATCTCTCACACAAGCTGAAATATTGTTTTAGAATTCAATTTGAAAAGACTACTTGGAATATTCTGGGGGGAAATAAGATCACATGTTGTTCACTTAAACCCCAGCACAACCAGGGCCAGTCAGTTCAAGATTTCCTCCTAAAATAAACGATCCTCACAAGAGACAGATGAATGAATCTTCTCTGGACAGCATTTCATGTCATTGTGGTCATAGCACTTTCGATGTGGTTAAACTATTACCTTGTAGATCTGTAGAAAATATTCCCTACTTTTAAATGTATTCTGTTTCAGAAACTTTCAGCATTTAACTTATCTCCCTAAAAAAATTATGTACATTTAAAGGTTTTATTTTGTAATCCAGTTGCCTGGTTCCTCGGTTCCTCTATGCCTCAAGTCAATCTCTCCATTGAAATAATACTCTGCGTTTCCATTCAACCCTCAAACAACTTTGAGTACAGACATATTTTCCAACTGTGCTCCATACACCAATATTTGGCTGTTCACTTGACCCACCTTAATCTCTTTATAGACTCAAGTCCTCGTCATATCTTCCTTCTGTCACATTTTCAAAGGTTTTTATTCTTTCATAATACCAACAGAATATTTGGCCAAATAAATACACTGTGGCGACATTCCAAAGCAAATGACAATGAAATATTTTTTACTAAATGCCTTAGCTATAAATTTGTGGCAATGCTGAATTATCTTGCAGTCCCATCACTCAGTTCCCATTACTCTAAATGGAGTTAGATAGTGTGGAATGTGTGTGGGCAGAATTACGGTAACAAAAGGTGCAAAACCATACTTGGAGTTATATACAGGCCTACAAACTGTAGTAAGGAGATGGGGCACAAGACAGAGCAGGAGATGGCAGAAAAAAAACATGTGTCGGAAATGCAAAGATACAGTGATTGTGGGGATTTCAATATGCAGGTGGACTTGGAAAATCACTGGCAGCAGTTTGCAAGGAAAGGAATTTGTGGAATGTCTACGAGATGGTTTTTTTGGAGCAGCTCGTGTGCAGGCAACAAGGGAAAGGACAATACTGGATTTCGTGTTGTGCAATAAGGCAGGCTTGATCAGGAAGCTTAAGGTGAAGGAACCCTTTGAAGGCGGTGATCATAATTTATAGAGGCTACTCTTCAATTTGAGAGGGAATAGGTAGAATCGAAGTTAATATTACAGCCGAATAAAGACAACCACAAAGGCATGAGGGAGGATCTGAGTAGAATTGACAGGGAGAGGAATCCATCTGGAAACACAGTGGAATAGTAATGGCGGGAGTTTCTCGGAGCAATTTAGGAATCACAGCAGACATTCATCCCGAGGTAAAAGATGCATTGTACAGGAAGGATGAGGCAACAATGGATGGCTGAGGAATTCATGCTCGGGTAAAAGAAAAACAGAAAGTAGGTAACATGGCAAATGGCAGCGGGAAATCAGAGGATTGGGAAGCTTTCAAGGACAAACAAAGGGCAACAAAGTAAGAAATAAATAGGGGGAATATTAAATATAAGGTTAAGCTAGCCAGTGATAGGAACGACGACTGTAAGAGTTTGTTTAGATATACAAAGGGCAAAAAAGAGAAGCAGAAGTGGACATTGAGGCACTGGAAAATGACGCTGGAGTGATAGTAGTGTGGAACAAATAATAGATGAGAAATTGATTAATTATTTCACGTCAGATTTCACGGTGCATGACATGAATAATATCCAAAAAAATCAAGACAGTGAGGAGGCAGAGCGGATTAGGAGAAATTGCTCGAAAAACTAAATGGATAAATAAACTGGATGGAGGCATTAATGGTGATCTTTCAGGGAGGATCCCAGAAGACCAGAAAATTGCGAACGTGACACCCTGATTTTTTTAGTAGATATTTTTAATTGAAAACAAAGGTTTTGGAAATATTTTACAAAATTACAAAAATAGTATGAACTACTGTATTCTGCTTTACAATATAATAACAACCCCAATATAGAATTTGTAAAAAAAACCTATTAATCCATTCTACAAACGATCAAAACATGAAAGAGGATATCCTGCAATACTAACAATGAACAAAAAGAGAAAAAGAAAATAAATAAGAAAGTAAATAACTAGATACATATTCGAAATAAATTTATATTAAGTCATAACAGAACCCGCATTTATATGGGATTCCTCCTCCCGGGAGCCCACAAAACAACCAGAACCATCACCACTGCAAAGCAAATGCGCTGAACTATGTGGCTGATATATCTGTGTCAATGTAGTTCAAAAGGGCTGCCATGTTCTCTAAAATAATTCCGTTTTTGGTGCAGCATATTCATAAGGAAGTCAAGGGGGAGATATTCCTTGACTATCCTGCGCCAGTTTGAAGCACCTGGGGGACCTTCCGATACCCAATTCAAGAAAATATCTTTCCTCAAATAAAACGAAAGGATAGTGAATTATTTAATCCTGTGTACTTCCAAACAGGGGAAATTCGGGCAGCCCAAAAATGGAGACACTGGGTCCAACCCAATCTCCGTAACCAAATCTTTGCAAAGGCATTCGCTACTCTGCCCCACTACCTGCAGATTTATGGCATGTCCACAGACAATGCGTGAGATTATCAACTGCTATTTTGCATATGGGACACATTGGAGACGCTCCTGCTTTGAACTTTGCAAGTCACACATGTGCCATCTGAGCCCTATGAAGTATCTTCAACTGGATACCCTGAGTTGTTACAGAAAGAGATCATCATGGCGGTTTCCCAGATGCCCTCCCATACAGCTCTAAAAGATTTCCATCCCCAATTCTTGACTCTAGGTTTCATATATCCGTTCCATGTCCTTCTATACCTTATTAAGTAAGTTAGTGTTTGACAGTACTGACCGTGGGCGGACCCATCGGCCGAAGGACTCTCCTTTCCCTATCCGATTTATAAGGACTAATTATCAATATGGTCTTCTTTTGTATAAAGTCTCCTATATGAAAATATTAAAAAAGATCTTTTCTATGCAGTCCAAAATTCTGACGCAGCTATTTGAAGGACATCATGACCTCGCCACCGCACAGAACTGCCAAACAGGAGATACCTTTGCACTCCCAGGCTCTGAGTACAGCATCACTCAGCCCTGGCTGGAATCCCAACATTCCCACTAGAGGGGTATAAGGGAGGTTTTTTTTTGTAGTTTACTCTCATCCTGTCGCATTATCCTCTGGGCTTTGATTGTATTTAATACAATAGAATTTTTACAATGATCCGTAATAACTTTCATCTTGTCCATAAACAGTAGATTGAGGAGGGGATATTTTGCTAGTGAGGCTTCAATATGTAACCAGAATGATTGTGGTTCACAAGAGACCCAATCAGTTACGTAGGGTAACAGAGAGCTCAATCGGTACCTCCTAAAATCAGGAAAATCCAACCCTCCCCTTACTTGTGGAAGCTGCAGCTTTTCTAATTTAATAAGGGGTCATCTATGACTCCAAATATAGGATCCGAGCCAACCATAAAGCTTACCCAGCACCTGTCTCAGCAGCATCAAGAGGATCATTCTCATAGCGCATAAAAGGCCAGGTAGGATGTTCATGTTGACGAAAACTATTCTATCCAGCCAGGATATCGGGCGATCTTCCCAGCGTTGACAGTCCTATCTTATTTTCTCCAATAAATGTGTATAATTGGCTTTACATAGCTGACAGAATGCCGGAGTATTAAAAATACCAAAGTAAAGAAAACCTCCCAGTGACCACCCAAAGGGAAAACGGGATCCATCGAGAAAATTTGATATACTGGTAGGAGCTCCCAGCAGCATGGCCTCCGATTTCATTAAATTGATTTTATAACCTAAGAACACACCAAATAAGTTGACCACTTGACTTAAGCAGGGCACAGATGTCAATCGACCATTTACAAAAAGGAGGATATCATCTGCATAGAGAGTAATTTTGTGTTTACCCGATCTAACCTCCAGAACTATTGTAATAGGGTCGGCTCATGTAGCTTCCGCCAACAGCTCAATCACTAGCGTAAACAATAATGGTGAGAGAGGGCAGTCCTGTCAACAAGCTCTCCCAATGATAATGCTATCCGAACTTAAACGGCTGCTTTTGGGATCATTAGTTCATAAACTAACCCATTTAGTTAAGACCTGTCCAACATGAAAACATTCCAGCGCATAAAAAAGATATGTCCATTCTACCTGATCGAATGCCTTCTCTGCCTCTAGGGAGATAACTAATCCCAGTATCGCTCCGCCCTGGCAGGTTTATACCATATTTAAATTCTTCTAATGTTATTCGTTGATCTGCGACTCTTTATAAACTCTGTCTGGTCCTCTTTTATAACAAATCGTAAAACCCTCACCAGTCTTAATGCCAAAATTTTTATGAGAACTTCAAAATCCACATTCAACAAGGATATAGGTCTGTACGAAGAGCAGTTATCTGGGGCCTTTCCCTTCTTAAGAATGAGAGAAATATTTGCTTCTCTCAGAGAAGGCGAGAGGCAGCCCTGACTATGTGAATAATTATACATATTTATCAGTGGCCCGGCCAATTCCCCAATAAATTCTTTATGGAACTCAGCTTGGAATCCATCTGGTCCCGGCGTTTTACCACCCTGGAGCTGCCTCACTTCCTCCTGTCTATCCTGGGTTGCCGGGGGCATTCTAGAACAACACCTGCTCCAAGGCTAGGCCCGGGAGGTCCAGATTTCTTTTTTAAAAAGACTCTATCTTCCTCGTTCTATCCTCACAGCCCTTTGACCGATACAATTTGAAACAGAACTTGCAAAAGGCTGCATTGCTCATTTCACGATTTCAAGTCAGGGTACCAACACTCTTTCGAAAGAGGTAATGGCTTGGGGAGCCTTTTTTTCTTTCTGGCTAGGTATGCTAGATATTTTTTAGGCTTGTCACCGCGTTTGAATGATCTCTACTTCGCAAATAATACCTCCCCTTTGCTATTTGAGTCAGTGTGATATTCAAAGTTACCTTAAGGGCTGTGATCCCCTGCAGTTTAGTAATGGAGGGTCAATCAACATTCACCGTCTAACCCGCCTTCAGGCGAGATTGGAGCAGACCCTGTTGTTCTCCCTTTTGTCTTTTCCGGGTCACAGAAGATGAGATAACCAAGCCTCACACATATGCCTTACTAGTCTCCCACATCACCGAACGGTTACTGGCCGTGTTTGAGTTGATCTCCCAGAAGTTTTTAATTTCCTGCGAGAAATATTTTATGAACGTACTATCCTTCAATAGGAAAGGGTCCATACGCCAATGTCGGGAAGCTATCTCGTCATTACTAGTCTTAACCTCCATATATACTGCAGCATGGTCGGAAATAGTTATGTTACCTACTTTACAAAACAATATTGAGTTCAAATGTGTCGAGGGGACACAAACATATTGCTTCTTGTATGGCACTTGTGTGGGTTAGAATAAAAAGAAAAGTCTCTACCCTGAGGGTGAAGACACCTCCAATCATCTACCAGCCCCAACTCCCTACTCAGATCTGCCAACTGCCGAGATCTCGAAGACATGCCCGCAGAGATCTGAGGTATTCTGTCCAGCCCTGGGTCGATGATACAATTAAATCACCCCCTATAATTGCTATAATTGTGTGTTGCACCCCAAGAGCCACCAACTTGGAGATCACTTCCATTACAAATTTAAATGGTGAGCCAGCGGGCAATAGAGATTCAAAATCGCATATTCTTCTCCGTATATTAGGGCTTCAATTAACATATATCATCCAGTCATCTTTTATCTGGCTTTGCATTTGGAAGAGAAGATTCTTCCCAGTAAGACTGGCAACTCCCCTACTTTTTGAGCTGAAAGATGAAAAGAACACCTGGCCCAATCCATCCAGTTGCAGCTTCAAATGCTCCTTAGCAAGTAGATGTGTCTCCTGTGGAAGGGCTACATCCACCTTGTCTTTTTTTTAAGATTTGATTAATGAGTGGCTCCCCTTGACATTCCAAGTGCTCCACCGAAACGAATCACTAGACATGATAGTCCAAGCAAACCCGAGACTCCCCAGGAGGAAGAGCCCCACCCAAAAGACATTGAATAAAAACGAAAAATGATTCACACATAGAACACTCTTTAAAACAGCTAAATCAAAACAACTAAGAACTATTCCTAAAAGAAAACATAAAACATACTTGAAAGGAGACGTTCCTCATTGTTCAAAAGGGGCACTACTACCTTCCAATAATCCCACCACAACATTTCCCAGCCAGAGGCATGCCCCGTCCCAGGCATGACAAATTAGAGAAAATAAATTGCATAATCGTATAAGACATAAGTTAAAGTTGGGCGACCCCCCGACACCTGCACCTTGATACACTTAGAAAAACAACACAAGATGAAAATATACAAAATAACAAAATTACAATCCCAGCAAGTAATAAGCAACCAAATTTTTTTTTAAAAAAACACTCCAAAACAACTCCCAATAATCAAATAAACCGCACGAGCTATAGAAAAGAGTCCATAGAAAGGATAAAGAATGAGCAATCCCCCTCCCCCACCACCACGGAAACATAGAGAATAGGAAAAAAGGAAGAAAGGAGGAGGTTAAAAAAAAGAAGAAAAGAGGGGCAAAATAATGTCATTATCCATATAATTCAAATCCTGCCGTCTATTTGAGAGCATTCAGGAATTCCTTTACTTTATTGCTGGTGATCTGAAGTCATATACAAATTCTCCATGACTGCAGCACAGCATTGCCAGATATAGCATAGAATATCGAATATTTAAATCCCTTAGACGCTTCGTCACCTCATCGCCTTCATCTTGTGGACCACAGGCAGAGAACAACATTATCCGGGATATCCTGCATATCTTGGCATGGGGATCCTTCCCCGAGTCTCTGGTGGACTCCAGCAGCATCTGTTTTTTCCCTCTAATGTTGAAGCTGAACTAAGACCTGGCAGGGGCGCTGGTCCAACCCGAGCCGGAGCACAGCAACCCGATGGGCCTGCTCAATGGGCAACCAACCCAGCTCTGACTCCAGTTTCAGCAGCTGTGGGAGCCATTGCTCCTGGAAATCAACAAGCTGCCCTTCCTCCTCCAGTTCAGGAAGGTCCAGCGACCGAAATTTTTTTTTCTCTGGTGACCTCGATTTTCGAGGTCGTCAATATGTTCATCTAAGGTCGGGACTCAACCTTCCAGAGCCCAGACCTGACCCGTGGATGACTCAGCGATGGTCTCGGAGGCTACGGCCCTTTGCCCCACCCCATCCTGACACGCTGCCCGAGTTTGTCAATCTCTTCATCATGTTTCTTCAGCATGACTGAGATCGACTCCAACCTGGACTGGTCTCTTCAATGGACGCAACAATCATCTCTCAGAGTTTAACAAGCTCTGCGATAATGCTCGCCCAAGCAGGTCACGCCCCATCTCTGTTACTAAGGGGTAGTTGGGGAGAACTCCCTGTCTGTTGTGAACTGCGAGAGCCTTTACATCTGTTCATTTTAAAAATCACAAGAATGCTAACGTTTGATGTAGAATGGCCAAGGATGGTGGGCAAAAACTATTTGAGAAATTTAACAGGTGAGGTGAGGGTGGGTACCCCACTTTGCCTGAGTGTTTGGCAGAGCTCTGCAGAATCAGACCTACTGGGTCGCCGCCTTTTTGGATCTCGCTGACGCCCTGTTAAAAAGGGGAATAAGGCAAAAGACAGAAAATTGCAAACTGATTAGCCTACCTCTGTCGTGGGTATGTTCCTAGAATCCATTGCGAAGAATGAGATTTCTGAGTTATTGCCGGTGCATGGTAAAGTAGGGCGAAGTCAGTATGGTTTCATCAATGGGAGGTCATGCTCATGAGTCTGTTAGAACGCTTTGAGGATATAACAAGCAGGTTAGACCAAGGAGAGCTAATGGATACAATGTAACTGACTTCCAAGAAGGAAGTTGACAAGGTGCTTCACAGGAGGCTGCTGAGTAAGATAAGGGCCCACGGTATCAGAGACTAGGTACTATTGTGTACAGAAACTTGACTGTTAGGCATAAGGTACAGAGTGAGAGTAAAAGGGTGCTTCTCAGGATAGCAGCCAATGACAACTGGTATTCCGCTAGGGAACCAGAACTTTTTACATTGTACATTAACAATCTAGATGACGGAACTGAGGGCAATCCAGCGAGGTGCTTAGATGATGCAAAGGTAGACATAGGGACAGGTATCATTGAGATGTCAGGGAGGCTGCAGAAGGATTCAGACAGGGTAGGAGAGTGGGCAAAGACGTGGCAGATGGAGTATAACCTGGGCAAGTGCGAGGTCATGCACTTTAGGAGATAGAAGAGAGGCATGGACTATTTTATAACTGGGGAGAAAATTCAGAATTCTGAAGTGCAGAGTTTTGTGAGTTCCAGTCAGGATTGTCTCAAGGTAAATGAGAAGGTTGTGTCAGTAGTTAGGAAGGTGCTGTATTTGCCGCACAGTGTGTTTGAAATCTTATATTCAGCAAAAAAACTAAGCCAACTCTTATAAAAAAATGACATTTGTTTATTGAACACAATTAATATGAGCACAATAAAACGTATTATAAAGTAATGAAAAACACGACAGTCTATCTTATGGTTCAACTCAACTTTGGATTATCACATACCACCCCACCAGAAGTTGACCGGATTCCACCTGGTGAAGTCCTCTTGTTCTTCTGATGGTCTTGTAAGTATCTTCTCTTTCAGTGGTTATTCTAGAGTTACTACTCTCGGAGCGGTTTTACGGTGGTTCTTATCCTTCCAAGTCTTCACGCCTTTTGGGAAGGTGTGGTGGATCTGCCAATGGAATGATCAGGTTCATTTACCCTGATCAATGAGATCCAACCTAGGAATATCACATTGATGGGTCAAAGGCGACATTCCATTATCACATTCAGGTCCAACTTCAGGTATGTATTACAGATTCTGTAGCTGTTAGGCTTGTTCGCAAACTATCTCTGGTTAGCTGCAGTTGTCTGCATGCTGCAGTATGTGGATGAGCACAGAGAGTTTGGTCAAGGCTGGGTTCTACTTCCCAGCATGTTTCAATCATTGTTTATTTTTGTCACAATTTACTATTGTCCATCTTAAGATAATTATTTCAGGTGGCCCATCTGGTCAGGAAGGCAAATACAGTGATGACATTTCTTTTGCGATGACTTGAATGGATGGATTTCCACTGCTCTGAAAGACTCAGGTCAGACCACATTGGAGTGTTGTGTACCGTTTTGAGCCCCATGACTAAGGAAGGATGTACCACCCCTGACCGTGTTAGAGGAGCTTCATAAGAATGGTCCTAGGAATGAAAGGCTCAACATATGAGGTCTCTGGGTCTATACTCGCTGGAGTTTATAAGGATGAAGCGGGCTCGAATAGAAGCATACAGAATACTGGGTGCCTGGTCAGAATTGATGTTGGGAAGATGCTTCCACTGTTACGATAGAAAGGATTCAAGGACATAACCTAAGAGTCAAGAGAAAATCTTTAGAATGGAAATAAGAAGATACATCTTCAGCCTGAGAGTGGTGAATCTATGGGAGAATGGCAGTTTCCTTCACTAAACGACTTCAGTGAACCAGGTAAGTTTTTCTCGGCAATCGATTCATAACCACCATCAGTCTCTTAATTCCAGATTTGAATTTAAGCTCCACCACAGGACTTGAACCCAGGTCGCTCGAACATTATCACGTGGGACTTCAATGATAACACCACAAGTTCACTGATTGCCCAATCCTCCACAGTGTGGCTCACGTATGCAGTATGATATACACTGGGATTTGCCTTCATGTTATCCTTGACTTTATCATCAAAATATGGATGATTTTTCTCCGTAATTCCTCTTGGGATTTTAGTATCTCCCTAATTATTACCAATTGCTTCAAATGTCCTGCCTTTGACTGTTCTTTTCTTCCCCCAGTCCACCCAGGCCCAATCCTTCCTTAATTCAGTTTAGTTATCATTGCCAAACACTAAAACTCTCATGTGTGACTCAGCCTTCATTCTTTCAATCTGATTGTGAAATTCCAGCAAGTTGTGGTTACTACTTCCAAGGCACAGCTCATTCACCAATCCTTTCTTGTTATATAATATCAACTCTAAATTAGATTAGATTCACTACAGTATGGAAACAGGCCCTTCGTTTCAACAAGTCCACACCGACCCTCCGAAAAGCAACCCACCCATTCGCATTTCCCTCTGAGTAATGCACCTAACTGGCAATTTAGCATGGCCAATTCACATGACCTGCACATCTTTGGACTGTGAGAGGAAATCCACACAGACGGGGGGAGCATGTGCAAACTACTCACAGACAGTCCCCCGAGGCTGGAATCCAACCTGGACGCTGATGCTGTGTCAACAACTGAGCCTCCATGTCGTCCCATTTTCTGGTTGGTTCCATGACGTCCTGCACTAGAAATAATCTCTCATACACTCTATGAATCTTTATTCAAGGGTATCACTGTCAAGTTGATTAATTGAGCCAATTTGCGTGTTCAAATCACCCATAGTTACTGTTGTGCCCTAGTTAGAAACCCTCATTCTTTACTACCTCAGAAGTACTTTGGGGGGGACAGTGGCTGAAAATTACTCTTCCCAAGAGGTTTCTTCTCTTGCTTTTTTTTGCACTGAGACGGACTTCAAATATTTTTTGGGAACAAAACACTTTGAAAAGATCTAAATAATCACTCACACGAACAAATGTTTATTTTCTTTTCACAATCGAGGATTCAAGAGGGCTAAAAGTGATCATGAGATATCGTTAGCCAGCAGGGTTGAGGAAAATCCCAAAGACTTTTTTCATATAAAAGGAGCAAGAGGGTAACTAGAGAAACGTTTTGCCCACACAAGGACAAAGGAAGAATGTTATGCATGGAGTCAGATAAAATGGGTGAGATTCTTAAGGAGTACTTTGCATCTGTATTCACCAAGGAGAGGGACATGACGGATGTTGGGGTTAGGGATAGATCTCTGAGTACGCTGGGTCAAGTCGACATAAATACGGAGGAAGTTTTGGATACTCTAAAATGTATTAAGGTAGACAAGCCCCCCAGTCTGGATGTGATCAACCAAAGGTTTCTGAGGGGTGTGAGTGTGGAAATAACTGGGGCTTTAACATAGAGTTTTGCAGGATGATTGAACATGGGTGAGGTCCCGGAGGACTGGCGAATTTCTAATGTTGTCTCCTTATTTAACAAGGATAGCAGGGATAAGCCAGGTAATTGTAGACGGGCGAGCCTGACATCAGTGGGAGGGAAGCTGCTGGAGAAGATACTGAGGGACTTGAGTGAGGCGTTTTATTAGGTTCTCCATGGTCGGCTGATGGAGAAGGTGACTTCGCATGGGTTTCAGGGTGTTTTATGCAGATGGATAGAGAACTGGTTGGGCAACAGAGACTAGTATTGGAAGGGGATTTATCAACATGAAGACCTATGACCAGTGGTGTGCAACAGCGATCCGTGCTGGGACCACTGTTGTTTGTGATACATATCAATGATTTGGAAGAAGGTATCGTTTGTCTGATTAGCAAGTTTGCAGATTAAACTTGTTGAAGTAGCAGATAGTGAAGGGGACCGTCAGAGAATACAGCAGAATATGGATAGATTGGGGAGATGGGCACAGAAATGGCAGATGGAGTTCAATCTGTGCAATGCAAGGCGACGCATTTTGAAAGAACCAGTTCAAGAGTAAACAGCGCAGTAAACGGAAAAGTCCTGGGGAAAATTGAGATCTGGGTGTTCGGGTCCATTGTTTCCTGAAGACACCAACACAGGTCAGTAAAGTTGTCAAGGTGGCAGATGGCATGCTTTCCTTCATTGGATCAGGTGTTGAGTAGAAGCATTGGCAGGTCATTTTACAGTTGCATACGACTTTGGTTTGGCCGCATTTGGAATACTGCATATAGTTCTGGTCACCACATTACCAAAAGGATGAAGATGCTTTGAATAGGGTACAGAGTAGGTTCACCAGGATGCTGCCTAGGTTGGACAATGCTGGCTATGAAGAAAGATTGAGTAGATTAGGACTATTTTCATTACAAGGTCGAAGGTTGAGGTCTACAATATCAAGACAGATATACACAGGGTGGATAGCAAGAAGCTTTTTTTCCCCAGATTGTGGAACTCAATTACTCGGGGTCATGAGTTCAAAGTAAGAGGGGAAAGGTTTAGTGCAGATATATGTGGAAAGTTCTTTACACATAGCGCGGTGGCAGCCTGGAACGTGTGGCCATCTGAGGTGGTAGGGGCAGGAACGATAGCATTATCTAAGATGTATTTAGACAGAAACATGAATGGGCAGGGAGCTGAGGGATACACACCCTTAGAAAATAGGTGGTATGTTTAGAAAATAGGAGGATCTGGATCAGCACAGGCTAGGTGGGCCGAAGGGTCTGTTCCTGTGTTGGAATGTTCTTTGCTCTTTAGCATTCATTCTAAAAATAGCAAGTGTTCAACTTATTGTATGCTACAATTTAATAATATAAACGATTTATTTATTTGATAGTGCATGTCAAATTATTGGCATTTCTAAATTACAGTTACAGGATCAAAGAGATGTGCAGCATGGAAACAGCCCTTCAGTCCAACCTGTCCATGCTGACCAGATATCCCAAACCAATCTAGTCGCACCTGCCAGCAGTCAGCCCATATCCCACTAAACACATTCTATTCATATACCCATCCGGGCGCCATCTAAATGTTGCAGTTGTACCAACCACCATCACATCCACTGTCAATTCATTCCACGCACGTACAACCTTCTGAGTGAAAAACAAAATGTCCCTTACATCTCTTTTACATTTTTTCCCTTCCTAACCGAAACCTATGCCCTCTAGTTCTGGACTCCACCACTCCAGGGAAAAGACCTTGTCTATTTACTATATCCATGCCCCTTATGATTACTTAAAACTCTATAAGGTCACCCCTCAATCTCCAACGTTCCAGGGAAAACAGCCCCAGCTTGTTCAACCTCCAGCTATAGCTCAAACCCTCCAACCTTGGCAACATGCACGTAAATCTTTTCTGAACCCTTTCAAGTTTCACCTGATCGATCAGGTCTTGGGGATTTTTGCATCTTCATGCATTTCAAGACATCGAACACTTCTTTGTCTGTAATATGGACATTTTTCATGATATCACCAACTATTTCTCTGTATACCTACATCTCCCATGTCCTTCTCCTGAGTAAACACTGACACAAAATACTCATCTAGTATCTCTCCCATTTCCTGTGGCTCCACAAAAAAGGCTGCCTTGCTGATCGTTGGGCTCTTTTCTCTCCCAGTTTACCCTTTTGTTCTCATTGTATTTGTAAAATCCTTTTGGATTCTCCTTAGCTCTATTTGCCAAAGCTATCTCATGTCCCCTTTTTCCCTTCCTGATTTCCCTCTTTAGAATACTCCTCCCGCTTTTATACTCTTCTAAGGATTCACTCAGTCTATTCTGTCTGTACCTGTCATATCCTTCCTTCTTATTCTTAACCAGCCCTTCAATCTCTTTAGTCATTCAGCACTCTCTATACCTACCAGTCTTTCCTTTCACCCTACAAAGGTTATACTGTCTCTGGGCTCCGGCTATCTAATTTCTGAAGGCTTCCCATTCTCTAGCCATACCCTTACCTACGAACATTTGACGCGATCATCTGTTGAATAATCTTGCCTAATACTGTCAAAATTGGTCTTTCTCCAATTTAAAAGTTCAACTTTTAGATCTAGTGTATCATTTTCTATCATTATTTGAAAACTAATAGAATTGTTGGCAAATAACTGAAACTCACACATTTCAGGTGAGAAATTAAATCGAATGATTATATTTAAATGTTATAACTTTATTTGGTTGTTCAATCAAATGCTCGCTCTGAATATTCAGATGTCAACTATTTTGCAAATGATAGAGCGACAATGTATGCATTTGAATACTGAGATTCAATGTGTAATTGTGATCACCAACACAGCCAGACAACATGTTCTTTTTCGATAAAACAAAATGTGCATTCTTTACATTTGTATCATAACAGGTCTTTCGGTGTTTACATTTTAATTACATCAACATAGAATCAATTTTAATGTCTTCAGAGATGATGCAGTTATTGTTCAGTTGAATAATTATAGTTCATACTTTATTATTGCACAATCCACAAACATGGCAAACTCCTGATTATCGTGCAGGTCCGTAAACCAATCATTTTGCCTCATGACCAACATTAAAAGTGGATTCCAAATGGGTGAATTCAGGTAAAGTGCTACTGGACCTCACAGCTGCATGCAGCACTCAGAGAGACACTGGCCTGGTCCTTAATCTGTGAAGAGAGTTTCCAACCTGGGTCAGGGCAGTCATTCAAACATTCCCTCACAGAGAATCATTTGGAATCCACCTTGAGCAGGAGGAAACTAGCCAACAGGCTATCACTGCTCTCCGTGTAGGTGTAAATGCTGGGTAAATTAGATACCAATGACTGACCAGGAACCATGCCTTTCAAATGTACCCTCAGTCAGAGTCTGGCCCAGGGAGCAGATGTATTGACAAGGGGTGTCAGATTCACATCTCACAACTTACGTAAAGTGATGACATCTGGCAGGTACCCCATACTCCATACGTCTGCACCCTGGATCAGACACTGTGTGAAAACGTTCACAATTGACAGTCTATTGCAGCATTTTGTGTCTCACAGTCAACCCTCTGAAACCGTATCCAATAAATGTACTTTCACATTCAACAGTATCAAAATAAAACTATACATGTCTGTGGATGCTCAGATACTAATTCATAGATCACTCAGCAGAATGTATCTGAAGAAACCAGGAACAAATGGCAAGTTTAAAATTGTTTTAATAACTGAACTTGTGGATTTTGTCTGGTCTTGGTAACCACATATTGCGCTGATACTCAGGTGAATGCAACAATTACATCAAAACTGGACATCTTGGTCTAACGCCCCTCCCCACCTCCTGTCCTCACACACCTCACTCCCTCACACACTCCATTCCCTCACTCCCTCACACACCTCACTCCCTCACACATTCACCAACTGATGAGAATCTACAAGCTGAGTGAAACTTGGAACATTGGACGGTATAGTACAGGGCAGGCACTTCAGCCCTCACTGTTTTGCCAGCCATTTATCCTACTCTAAGATCAGACTAACCTTCATAACCTTGAATGCACTCACTTTCGTGTGTCTATCCAAGAGTCTTCTTAAATATCCCTAATGTATCTGACTCTACTACCGCTGGAGAAAAGCCATGGCCGCTCAACTTTTCTTTGTAAGACATGCCCTCCAGTCCAGGCAGCACCCTGGTAAGTCTCCTCTGCACACTCTCTGAGGCTTCCAAGTGTTTCCGATAATGAGACAACCAGAACTGTACACAATATTCCAAGTGTGGTTGAACCACAGCTTTATAGAGCGAAGAAATAACCTCACTGCTCTTAAATTCAATCCCCCTGGTAATGAAAGGCAACACACCGTATTGCTTCTGAACAACTGTATCAACTTGGGTGGGAACTTTGAGATATCTATGGAAAATGACCCTAAGATCCCTCTGTCAGTCGACACAGCCAAAGATTCTGCTTTTAACCCTGTATTCTTTTTGCAAATTCACTCTTCCAAATAAATTGCTTCACACTTTTTAAGGTTGAACTCCATCTGTCACTTATCAGCCCAGCTCTGCATCCTGTCAATATCCTGTTGCAACCTATAATGCCCGCCACACTATCCACAATCCCAGCAACATTCGTTTCATCGGCAAACTTACTAACCTATTTGTCCACTTCCTCGAAACGTCGAATTCTCTATTCCTGAGATGCTGCCTAACCTGCTGTGCTTTGACCAGCAACACATTTGCAGCTGTGATCTCCAGCATCTGCAGACCTCATTTTTTACTCGAAACCCCTCTCACCCACTCCAACCTCTCACCCTCAGAACGTGCAGCCCTCCACTCCCTCCGCTCCAATCCCAACCTCACCATCAAACCCGCAGACAAGGGAGGCGCGGTGGTAGTTTGGCGCACTGACCTGTACACCGCTGAAGCCAAACGCCAGCTCGCGGACGCCTCCTCTTATCGCCCCCTTGACCACGACCCCACCTCCCACCACCAAACCATCATCTCCCAGACCATCCAGGACCTCATCACCTCAGGGGATCTCCCATCCACCGCCTCCAACCTCATAGTCCCACAACCCCGCACCGCCCGTTTCTACCTCCTGCCCAAAATCCACAAACCTGCCTGCCCCGGCCGACCCATTGTCTCAGCCTGCTCCTGCCCCACCGAACTCATCTCCCAATACCTCGACACGGTCCTGTCCCCTTTAGTCCAAGAACTCCCCACCTACGTTCGGGACACCACCCACGCCCTCCACCTCCTCCAGGAATTTCGCTTCCCCGGTCCCCAACGCCTTATTTTCACTATGGACATCCAGTCCCTGTACACCTCCATCCCCCATCACGAAGGACTCAAAGCCCTCCGCTTCTTCCTTTCCCGCCGCACCAACCAATACCCTTCCACTGACACCCTCCTTCGACTGACTGAACTG
The DNA here is from genome assembly GCF_020745735.1 of Hemiscyllium ocellatum. Taxonomy (NCBI): domain Eukaryota; kingdom Metazoa; phylum Chordata; class Chondrichthyes; order Orectolobiformes; family Hemiscylliidae; genus Hemiscyllium; species Hemiscyllium ocellatum. Next base: position 14,589,684 of record NC_083405.1, on the reverse strand, counting down.
GTCCTCACCCTGAATAACTTCTCTTTTCAATCCTCCCACTTCCTCCAAACTAAAGGAGTTGCCATGGGCACCCGCATGGGCCCCAGCTATGCCTGCCTCTTCGTAGGATATGTGGAACAGTCCATCTTCCGCAACTACACTGGCACCACCCCCCACCTTTTCCTCCGCTACATCGATGACTGTATCGGCGCTGCCTCGTGCTCCCATGAGGAGGTTGAACAGTTCATCAACTTTACTAACACCTTCCATCCCGACCTGAAATTCACCTGGACTGTCTCAGACTCCTCCCTCCCCTTCCTAGACCTTTCCATTTCTATCTCGGGCGACCGACTCAACACAGACATCTATTATAAACCGACTGACTCCCACAGCTACCTGGACTACACCTCCTCCCACCCTGCCCCCTGTAAAAACGCCATCCCATATTCCCAATTCCTTCGTCTCCGCCGCATCTGCTCCCAGGAGGACCAATTCCAACACCGCACAGCCCAGATGGCCTCCTTCTTCAAGGACCGCAGATTCCCCCCAGACGTGATCGACGATGCCCTCCACCGCATCTCCTCCACTTCCCGCTCCTCCGCCCTTGAGCCCCGCTCCTCCAACCGCCACCAAGACAGAACCCCACTGGTTCTCACCTACCACCCCACCAACCTGCGCATACAATGTATTATCCGCCGCCATTTCCGCCACCTCCAAACGGACCCCACCACCAAGGATATATTTCCCTCCCCTCCCCTATCAGCGTTCCGCAAGGACCACTCCCTTCGTGACTCCCTTGTCAGATCCACACCCCCCACCAACCCAACCTCCACCCCCGGCACCTTCCCCTGCAACCGCAGGAAATGTAAAACTTGCGCCCACACCTCCACACTCACTTCCCTCCAAGGCCCCAAGGGATCCTTCCATATCCGCCACAAGTTCACCTGTACCTCCACACACATCATCTATTGCATCCGCTGCACCCGATGTGGCCTCCTCTATATTGGTGAGACAGGCCGCTTACTTGCGGAACGCTTCAGAGAACACCTCTGGGCCGCCCGAACCAACCAACCCAATCACCCCGTGGCTCAACACTTTAACTCCCCCTCCCACTCCACCGAGGACATGCAGGTCCTTGGACTCCTCCACCGGCAGAACACAACTACACGACGGCTGGAGGAGGAGCGCCTCATCTTCCGCCTGGGAACCCTCCAACCACAAGTTATGAATTCAGATTTCTCCAGCTTCCTCATTTCCCCTCCCCCCACCTTGTCTCAGTCGGTTCCCTCAACTCAGCACCGCCCTCCTAACCTGCAATCCTCTTCCTGACCTCTCCGCCCCCACCCCACTCCGGCCTATCACCCTCACCTTGACCTCCTTCCACCTATCCCACCTCCATCGCCCCTCCCCCTAGTCCCTCCTCCCTACCTTTTATCTCAGCCTGCTTGGCTCTCTCTCTTATTCCTGATGAAGGGCTTATGCTCGAAACGTCGAATTCTCTATTCCTGAGATGCTGCCTAACCTGCTGTGCTTTGACCAGCAACACATTTGCAGCTGTGATCTCCAGCATCTGCAGACCTCATTTTTTACCACTTCCTCATCAAAGTCATTTATAAAAATCAAAAAGAGCATAGGTCCCAGAGCCGATCCCTGTGGAACACCACTGGTCATTGAGCTCCAAACTGAATACTTTCCATCTGCTACCATCTTCTGTCTTCTATGGGCCAGCCACGCCCGTATCCAGACAGCCAAATGTTTCTGCGCCCCATGCTTCCATACCTTCTGAATGCCCCTACAATGGAGAAAGCCTTGCTAAAATTCTTGTTCACCACATCGACTGGTCGACTATCATCAACGTGTTTTTTTAATATCTTCAAAGAACTTAATAAGGGTTCTGGGGGATGACCTGCTCCTCACAAAGCCATGCTGACTATCTCTAATCATCTATCGTTTCCTAAATAATTGTAAACACGCTCTCTCAGAAAAGTCTGCAATACTTTGCCCACCACTGATGTAAGACTAATTGTTCGGTCATTCCCAGAGTTATCCCTATTGCCTTTCCCGAACAAGGGAATAACATTTGTCATCCTCCAAACATCTGGCTAGCACTGCTCCAGTAGACAGTAAGGACGCAAAGATCATCACCAAAGGCACGCCAATCTCTCCCGTCACTTCCTCGAGTAACCTAGGGTAACCCTATCTGGCCTGGGGATTTACCTATCCATTTGTTTGTAAATCATACAATCAGTGTATACTTCGCTTCAACTTTTCTATTCCCTGTCCAACCAACTGATTGACTGTTTTCCATTTCAGTTCAAAATACAGTGCTGCTTTCTTGAGTAAGTACACTTCACAACATTCTGTGAGTCATGGAATGAAAAAGTAATGGAATGCACCAATGCCTTCCTGATGAAGAGATTATGACCGAAATATCGACTCTCCTACCCCTAGGATGCTGCCTGACCTAGTGTGCTTTTCATCACCACACTTTTTGACTCTGATCTCTATCAACTGCAGGCCTTACTTTCTCCATTGCTGTGGGCTGTGCCCTCTGCACACTGAGTGGGGAATTAACCATCAGAAACACATTGTATGTGGAGCTGACTGCTCTGTTCTGGACAGTTGCACTTGATGAATAGATTTTTTTAAAAAGGAAATTACGTTTCCACAGGCATTCATTCAGTGCTAGAGTTAGAGTTGTGGTTCATGGTTTCAGCAGCTTGATAACAAACAGGAAATGACTGAAGAAATCTGAGGTACAGGGTATTCCAAGTATTATATTCCTGCTTACATTAATGCTGGGAGTATTATCAGACAGGCTGACAGATGTGATAAGTAATGAGTTGACATGTGGAGGTGTGACATTTTTGCCATCACGGAGTCGCATTTGAGGGAGTTCAGGGCTAACAACTCAATAATCTGTTGTATTGAAACGATAGGCAGGACAGGGCAGGGTGTTAAAGAGGAAGTGGTGCTGCATTATTAATTATCAAGCCAGTTATTGCAGAAAGGATGGACAATATCTTTGAAGGGTCTTCAAATGAGGCTTTGTGGGTTGAGCTTCGACTCAAAACAATGACAGATGCAGATCGGAAACAGGGCCTTTGGCCGAACAAGTCGGCACCGACCCTCGGAAGCACAAGCAACACAAACCTATTATTCGACATCGAGCAATACGGGCAATTAAGTATGGCCAATTCACCTTACCTTCGGATTGTGGATGAAAGTGGGAGTACACGCAGGAAACCCATGTCGACATAGGGAGAATGTGCAAACTCCATACCGTCAGTTGCTTGAGGCGGGAACTGAACCCAGGTCTCTGGCACTGTAAGGTAGTAGTAATATCCACTGCGCCACCGCGCTACCCGCAGCGCAACGGCAAAACAGGAGCACATATATAACCAATTCACTGAGATGTGGAGGAAAGCACCGCTAGTGATACAGAGACAGGAAAGCAAAGGCTGGAGATGTTACAGAGATAGAAAAGCAAGGTTGGAGATGTTACAGAGATAAGAAAGCAAGGCTGGAGATGTTACAGAGATAGAAAAGCAAGTTTGGAGATGTTACAGAGATAAGAAAGCAAGGCTGGAGATGTTACAGAGATGGGAAAGCAGGGCTGGAGGTATTCAAGAGATAGCGTGACTTGTGCATGTTAGAAGATGTTAGTGAGATATTTTTAAAAATCATTCACAGGATATACAGAGAGGTGTAGCCGCTGGACGTTAGAGAGATAGGGAGGGGTGCAGGGGCTGGCACAATTTGCAGTGATAGATGGGGTTGGAATATGAGATAAAGATTGTGGAGATACGGAGGGTTACTGAGATACAGATGAATGCAGCGGCTGGTGGAGATGACGGGAAAGATGCAGAGAAACACATAGTTTAAAAACGGTATTGTGCAATGACGTAACAGAGAAAATATTGTAGAAATCTGTGGAATAAACAAGGCACTGGGAGGAACTGAAGGAGTGAGACCTTGGAGTGTCCAATGACAAGAGTCATAGAGTGTCATACAGACAGAAGAGGCTCTTCAATTGATAGTGACAAAAACAAAAGTCCTGCAGACTCTGGAAACCCCTCTTTCCTAATATCTGGGGGCTATGGCAAGATTTGGGAGAGGTGTCTTACAGACTGCTCAAGCAACAATGTGACATAACAAAACCAATACTTGCCAATGATTGGACAATGTTCAACACCATTCATAATTTACTCAGATACTGAAGGAATCCTTATCCAAATGCAAAAAGAACCTGGAAATATGCAGGTGTGTGCTTAACAGTGACAAGGACCACTTCCATTACACACATGCCAGATAACAATTACCTCTAACAATAAAGAACTGAACCATATCCTCTAACGGTCAATGCCACCACCATCACTGATCATTCATCTAGCAATATCCCAGGGATTACTCTAAACCAGAACTGGATTGATCATATAATTTCATTACCATTTCCTGTGAAGGGCTTATGCTAAAATATCGATTCTCCTGTACCTCAGATGCTGCCTGACCTCTTGTGTTTTTCCAGCGGCACACTTTTCGACATATGTAAGTTAATTGGCTGCACGAATGTGTCAGGAGCTAGGAATCCTGCATAAATACGATGGCACAGTGGTTAGCACTGCTGCATCACAACGCCAGTGACCCAGCTTCAATTCCTGTCTCGGGCAAATGTCCGAGTGGAGTTTGTCCATTCCCTCCGTGTCTGCGTGGGTTTGCTCCGGTTTCCTTCCACAGTCCAAAGATGTGCTGGTTGGTTGAATTGGCCATGCTAAATTACCCATATAGTTAGGTGAAGGGGTAAATGTAGGGGTGCGTTTCTCTTCGGAGGGTTGGTGTGGACTTATTGGGCCAAAGTGTCTGTTTCCACACTGTAAGTAATTTAATCTAATAATTTACCGCATGGTTTCTGAAAGCCTGTCCCCTCTCTCTCAGACACATGTTGAATGTGTGCGATGAAATACCCACCCCCTCCCCATTTGCCAGTGCGAGTACAGCTTCAACCCTCATTCACTGGCACTCAGGAGTAGCAATTCCTGCCATCTACACGGTGCCCTGCAGAAATGTACCAAGACTCCTTATAACGTATCTTCGAACCACAACCATCAAGAAGGACAAGGGGAGCAGATATATGGGGGCCTGACCATGTTCACATTCCGATCCAAGCCACCCACCACCCTGATTGGGAAATATATTGCTGTTCCTTCAATGTCACTGATTCAATGACCCTCCCAAATGGTATTGTAAGTCTAACGACAACACATCGACTGCAGTGGTCTAGTGCGGAAGTTCACAGCCACCTTCTCAAGGGGAACAAAGGGCAGACAATAAATACTGGCACAATAATAGAACATAAAACATAGAACATAGAACAATACAGCACCGAACAGGCCCTTCGGCCCACAATGTTGTGCCGAACATCTATCCTACATTAAGCACCCATCCATGTACCTATCCAATTGCCGCTTAAAGGTCACCAATGATTCTGACTCTACCACTCCCACGGGCAGCGCATTCCATGCCCCCACCACTCTCTGGGTAAAGAACCCACCCCTGACATCTCCCCTATACCTTCCACCCTTCACCTTAAATTTATGTCCCCTTGTAACACTCTGTTGTACCCGGGGAAATAGTTTCTGACTGTCTACTTTGTCTAATCCTCTGATCATCTTATAAACCTCTATCAAGTCACCCCTCATCCTTCGCCGTTCCAACGAGAAAAGGCCGAGAACTCTCAACCTATCCTCGTACGACCTATTCTCCATTCCAGGCAACATCCTGGTAAATCTTCTCTGTACCCTCTCCAAAGCTTCCACATCTTTCCTAAAGTGAGGTGACCAGAACTGCACACAGTACTCCAAATGTGGCCTAACCAAAGTCCTGTACAGCTGCAACATCACTTCACGACTCTTGAATTCAATCCCTCTGCTAATGAACGCTATTACGCCATAGGCCTTCTTACAAGCTGTATCCACCTGAGTGGGAACTTTCAAAGATCTATGTACATAGACCCAAGATCGCTCTGTTCCTCCACCTGACTAAGAACCCTACCGTTAACCCTGTATTCCGCATTCTTATTTGTTCTTCCAAAATGGACAACCTCACACTTGGCAGGGTTGAACTCCATCTGCCACTCCTCAGCCCAGCCCTGCATCATATCTAAGTCCCTTTGCAGCCGACAACAGCCCTCCTCATTGTCCACAACTTCACCAATCTTCTTATCATCTGCAAATTTACTGACCCACCCTTCGACTCCCTCATCCAAGTCATTAATAAAAATTACAAACAGCAGAGGATCCAGAAGTGATCCCTGCGGAACACCACTTGTAACTGGGCTCCAGGCTGAATATTCACCATCTACCACCACTCTCTGACTTCGACCGGTTAGCCAGTTTTCTATCCAATTGGCCAAATTTCCCTCTATCCCGTGCCTCCTGACCTTCCGCATAAGCCTACCATGGGGAACCTTATCAAATGCCTTACTAAACTCCATGTACACTACATCCACTGCTCTACCCTCATCCACATGCTTGATCACCTCCTCAAAGAATTCAATAAGACTTGTAAGGCAAGACCTACCCTTCACAAATCCGTGCTGGCTGTCCCTAATCAAGCAGTGTCTTTCCAGATTCTCATAAATCCTATCCCTCAGTACCCTTTCCATTACTTTGCCTACCACAGAAGTAAGGCTAACTGGCCTGTAATTCCCGGGGTTATCCCTATTCCCTTTTTTGAGCAGGGGCACAGCATTCGCTACTCTACAGTCCCCTGGTAGCACGCCCGTTGACAGTGAAGACGAAAAGATGATTGCCAACGGTACTGCCATTTCCTCTCTTGCTTCCCACATAATCCTAGGATATATCCAGTCAGGCCCGGGGGACTTGTCTATCCTCAAGTTGTTCAAAATGTCCAACACATCTTCCTTCCAAACAAGTATCTCTTCTAGCTTACCAGTCCGTTTCACACTCTCCTCTTCAACAATACGGTCCCTCTCGTTCGTAAATACTGAAGAAAAGTACTCATTAAAGACCTCTCCTATCTCTTCCGACTCAATACACAATCTCCCACTACTGTCCTTGATCGGACCTACCCTCGTTCTCGTCATTCTCATGTTTTTCACATACGCATAAAATGCCTTGGGGTTATCCTTGATACTATCCGCCAAGGATTTTTCATGCCCTCTCTTAGCTCTCCTAATCCCTTTCTTCAGGTCCCTTCTGGCTATCCTGTATCCCTCCACTGCCCGGTCTGAACCCTGTTTCCTCAGCCTTATGTAAGCCTCCTTCTTCCTCTTTACTCGACATTCAATCTCCCGCGTTAACCAAGTCTCCCTCACACGACCATTTTTTTTTCCTGCCTGATAGGTACATACATATCAAGGACATGTTGCATCTGCTCCTTTAAAAAGTTCCACATTTCCACCACATCCTTCCCTGACAGCCTATGCTCCCAACTTATGTTCCTAAAATCCTGTCTTACAGCATCGTAATTTCCCTTCCCCCAATTGTAAAATCTACCCTTTTGTGCGCACCTATCTCTCTCCATGACCAAGGTGAAAGTCACAGAATTGTGGTCACCATCACCAAAATGTTCACCCACTAACAAGCCCATCACTCGTCCTGGTTCATTACCGAGTACCAAATCCAATATGGCCTCCCCTCTGGTTGGACATTCTACATACTGAGTTAGAAAAGCTTCCTGGACACACTGCACGAATACTGCCACATCCAATCTACTTGATCTAAAGAGCTTCCAATCAATATTTGGGAAGTTGAAGTCGCCCATGACTACGACCCTGTGGCTTCTGCACCTTTCCAAAATTTGTTTCCCAATCTGTTTCTCCACATCTCTGCTGCTATTGGGGGGCCTATAGTAAACACCCAACAAGGTGACTGCACCTTTCCTATTTCTGACTTCAGCCCATACTACCTCCAAAGGCAGATCCACCTCAAACTTCCTTTCTGCAGCTGTTATGCCATTTCTAATTAGCAATGCCACCCCCTCCTTTTTTACCACCCTCCCTAATCTTACTGAAGCATCTGTAACCAGGTTACAGATATTCCTCATGTTCTATGAATAAACTAAAATGAAAAATATTGTCCAAACATGCCCGATGCTAGACACTATGCTTTGGGTTTTGTGAACTCAGGCTGGTTGGGTTGAGTCCGTAACTTGCTTGTTGTGAACAGCTGAAGGGATAATCTGTCATTCTCTCAGAGGCTTGGCCTATATACCGAGCATCACATAGACATTGACATTCACACCCAATATTACTGAGCTCTGAGATAGAAATAAGCAATTCAAAATGTACTCGTATCTGACTAACATGTTTAAACACACAGTGAAATTGTTACCACAAAAATGATTATGAGTGAATATTTCCAGGGAGAAAGTGAGGACTGCAGATACTGAAGATCAACGTAAAAATGTGGTTCTGAAAAAGCACAGCTGTTCAGGCAGCATCTGAGAAGCAGGAGAGTCGACTATGGATTCACAACATTGCAAAAGAAGATAATTGCATATTTTCAAAGTCCTTGCACTTAATAATAATTGGTCTTGGGTGTGGAAATGAGACTCATCATTTCAATACTCCTTACTGTGAGTCCTGCACTGTTTTCATCATATTGTTACAAAAATGAACTGAATGGCGGGGGGGGGGGGGGGAGGGCGGGGTTGTGTTTATTGGACATTCTAAATGTTGGTATTACGAACGTATGTTAGACTTCAGTAAAGAGACTTTGCTGCTAATGGTTAGAACAATGCTGCAAACATTTGGACAGAGATTTCCAGTTCAAGTCACACACAAGGACATTGGGCTGGGATCATACTGGCCATCAATGGAGCTGTACAATTCTGTTTGGACACTGACATTGTGGAGCTAATATACACTGGATATGGTTTATGAGTGATTCAATGTAAGATGTTATGTGCAGCAGGAGTCCATCACCTTTATAACACCTTCATTCAGGATCGGGTCCAAGACTCAGAATTACAGAGTTTAGGTGGCACACAAGAAGAGATATACTTGCAAGACATGGTCGTTTATATTTCATTGTTACAAATGTTGAACTGCGTCTGGACCAACGCCATGTGCTAGTCCATTGACCAGTCTGGCCCACACACATCTCCCCGTTGTTCAAGTATGTCTCGAACCAGTCTATTGTGAGGAATTGTATCAGTAACTGCCCAGCTTCAGTTTGGAAGCTCTCTGGACAAATTTTGGAGATGGCCAGTGTTTTGGAGGTCATGGTGAGGGTCAGTAAAACTGTGTCTGATTGTAGGTTTTTTCTCAATGTCATTTCGAACAGCTTTGCTGCCTGCAAGATGGTGTGTTCCCTGAACTGAACATCAATTGGCTATTTACGATAGTCACTGAACTGCAATAATTAGGTGTGCACTCTGGTACATCAATTATTGTTCACTTCAATTGCTTTCAACTTAAAAATAATGATGTTTGGTTTATTTTAAAATATATAAGAAATAAAGTGATATTAACTCTTCATTATACAGAATGTAAAAGTGACTTGTTGTGTATTTCCCACAGACTAATCAAGCAACAATCAGATATTGTCTAGAAAGCACGATTATGTGAACAGGGCTATGTCCCAAGCAAGATCACCATCCTCTCTGGTACGTTCTGTCCCACTGAAAGGGCACAGCCAGGCAGAAGAGAGCAGCTCTTTAGCATATCGACAATATAGGGCGGCATGGCGGCTGAGTCGTTAGCACTGCTGCCTCACAGCACCAGGGACCCAGATTTGATTCCAGCCTTGGGTAACTGCCTGTGTGGAGGTTGCACATTCTCCCTGTGTCTGCGTGGGTTTTCTCCCACAGTCCCAAGAAATGCAGCTCAGGTGAATTGGCCATGGTAGTGGGTTGCTCATCGGAGGGGTGGTGTGAACTGGTTGGGACAAAGGGTCTGTTCCCACACTGTAGGGAATTTAATCTGATTATAGTGCTCAGCATTTATGCTGGATCCTATGGCGGTTAGACTGCTCTGTGGCAGGTTATGGGGAACGAATAAAAGGGAACCCAATAACTGACCACATCATCACTGATCTGCCTGCTGCAGATACATCTCTCCATTTCATATATCGGTAAGAATGTTCACTGCACAGTCCTTATGTTCACATTTTGCAGACCCTCCTCACTATGGCATTTACTAAATGGTAAAGACTTTAAACAGATTGAACAACCGATGACGATGCACCCATGAAGTACAATGGCCCAACGGCGGCAGCACAATCATAGTCTGTACAACTCATACAGTCAGCAACTTCCTGGACCGACATGCCTCCCTCTGTACAGTAACCATCATGGCCCGACATACCTCCCACTGTGCAGGAACCATCACGGCCTGACATACCTCCCACTGTACAGTAACCATCACACCACGACACACCTCCCACTGTACAGTAACTATCACGGCCAGACATAACTCCCACTGTACAGTAACCATCGCGGCCCTGCAGACCTCCCACTGTACAATAACCATCACGGCCCAACATACCTCCCACCGTACAGTAACTATCACGGGCCGATATGCCTCCATCTGTACAGTAACTATCACGGCCCGATATGCCTCCTACTGTACAGTAACCGTCACACCCCGACATACCTCCCACTGTACAGTGACCATCACACCCCGACACACTTTCCACTGTACAGTAACCATCACGGCCCGACATACCTCCCACTGTACAGTAACTATCACAGCCAAACATGCCTCCAAATGTACAGTAACGGTCAAGGTCCGAGATACCTCCCACTGTACAGTAGCCATCACGGCCTGACATACCTCCCACAGCACTGTTATCATCACGGCCCGCCATAGCTCCCACTGTACAGTAACCATAACGGCCCGACATACCTCCCACTGTACTTTTATCATCACGGGCTGACATACCTCCCGTTGTAGAGTAACGGTCACAGCCCAACTTACCTCCCAGGCCCAATATATCTCCCACTCTACAGTAACTGGGTCAGTGTTGATTGCAGAAGAACATGCTGATAGCAGCACCAGCCAGACCTGGAGAGACTCTTACTGCCTTCAGCTGCAAAACCGGACGACTTGCATTCCGACAGCACAAGCAGCAAGTGATGGACAGAGCTCAGTGATCCGACTATCAATGGTTCAGATCTAAGCCTGCAGTCCTGCCGCATGTAGTGATAAAAGATAGTGGACGATTTAAGAGACCACTGGAGGAGGAGGTTGCTGCTCTTCAACAATGAAATCCCCAATTATTGGGGAGACCAGCACAGCAGGAATAAAATAATGCTGCTGCATTTGGAACAACTTTCAGCCAGGCGGGCTGAGCAGATGATCCATTTCACCCTCCTTCAGTAGGCCCCAGTATCACTGACCCCAATCTTCAGACAATTCGATTCACTCCACACAATGTCAACAAATGGCTGGAGAGTCTGGAAACTGTGGTTTAACTCCAGAGATTGGCACATCTCTAGCCAAGCTGTTCCATTCCAGCAAGAACACTGACACCTACCAACAATGTGATAAACTGCCCTCATGTGTCCTGTGAACGAAAGGCAAGACCCTTGTATTGCAGCCAGTCACTGACCCATCGGTGTCCGGTCCACCGTGGAAATGTGTTGGAAGGTGTCAGCAATAATGGGATCAATCGGCAATAGTCTGCTCAGTGTCATTCAGGTAGTGTCCCATCAGGCTCACTCAGATCCTGAACCCACTGCAAACCCACTGCAAGCTCAGTTTAAAAGAGTGGAACTCCAGATGGGCAGTGAGAGTAATTAATTTTCACATCGAGTCACTATTTAACAGGATGTGACAATAGGAGCCCAATTAAAACTATAGTTAATCAGAATATGGGGCAAGTATTCTCCTGGTTGCAATTACCCGCACCAACAATAATGCCTGTTGCCAGTGTGAGTAATTATCCCCAGCAACAATAATACCTGCTGTCAGTGTGAGTAATTATCCCCAGCAATAATAATGCCTGTTCTCAATGTGAGTAATTACCCCCAGCAACAATAAAACCTGTTGTCAGTGTGAGTAATTATCCCCAGCAGCAATAATGCTTGTTGTCAGTGTCATTAATCATCCCCAGGAAAAAATAATGCCAGTTGTCAGTGTGAGTAACTTTCCCCAGCAACAATAATGCCTGTTGTCAGTGTGAGTGATTGTCCCCATCAACAATAATGCTTGTTGTCAGTGTGAGTAATCATCCCCAACAACAAGAATGCGTGTTGTCAGTGTGAGTAATTGGAACTCCAGGAAAGCTCTGCAGCCATTCCTCAGGGAAGAGAGTATCTGAGGCTCAACCATTTCCAGCTGCTGCAATGATCCTCTCTCCATCATAAGGGCAGACGGGGAAATGGTCACTGATGATACCATTCTGGAAAAAAGGCCATTCTGAAATGCAACAAGGCCTGGAAAACATCCGGGTTTTGTCTGTCAAACAGCAAGTAATGTTCACGAAACTCAATCATTAGACAAATATGACAATAAAGAATCAAACCATCAATTTTTGATTTTCAATAGCATTCCCATCATTGAGTTCCCATCACTGAGGCCCCAACACGGTGTCTATCAGCATCCTGGGTGCCATCATTGCCCTGGACAAGCCATATTAATACCATTGCCTTTAAGAGCAGGTCAGAGGTGAAAAATTCACCTACTAACTCCCCAAAACCTGTGATGGTTATTCTTACAATGTAATTTAAGGTGAAATTCCAGCCAATTTAATAATTCCATCCATATTCCACTGATGCGCAGCAATAGCAGTGTATACCATCTACAAGACTCACTGCTCCAAGGCTTATTGGACAGTACTTTCTAAACACACTGCCATCTAGAAGAACAACGGCAGCAGGGAGTTACTATCTGCACGCTCACGCCTTCATACGATGAGATGTGATGAGGTTGGCTCATGAGTTTACAAATCCCAACTCCTCAGATCACAAAAATCAGTCCAAATGCAGCGAGACTTGGAGAGCAGCCTGGCTTCGGGGCTGACAAGTGACAAGTAACATCTGTCCCACACAAATGTCAGACAATGACCATCATAAACCACCTCAGCATCGCCATTCAACATTCAAAGGCAGTACCATTGCTGAATCCATTGGCATTAACATTCTCAGGTTAATCCAAGACCATTTCACTGATACAGAGGGAACATCAGATAAGAAGTTAGGAATCCTGCAGCAAGTAACTTTTCTTCTGACTTGCCGAAACCTGGCCTAATTCTCCAAGGTTAAATTCATGAATATGATTAAATAATCTCCACTTGTTTGACGAGTGCAACTCCAGAAGTACTCAGACAGTTTGACACGATAAAAGACCGACCAGCCGAAATCATGGTCCCCATCCACAACGTCTCCCTCCCTCCACCACCGACACTCAGCAGCAGGTATGAGTACATTGACATTTCCTCAGTTAGCACCATCCACAGTCATTACCATCGCCATCTGGAAGGAAAAGGACAATATTTAGGGAATAGTGATCATAATTCATTTGATTTTAACATAAGTATTGTAAAGGACAAAGCTAGATGAAGAAGACACTGTTTAACTTTATTTCTTGAAGTAAACAGAAACAAGTAACTAGAAGATAAATCAGAATCAGAGCAGTGGCATTTAGTCAGAGAGGAGATTAAAGTGGTTCCAAGAAAATGTGTTCTCATAAAGTGAAAAGGGTCAGGCAGCTAAATCCAGAGCGCCCTTGAAATATAGAAATACAAAGACAGAACAGGAAACCTTACATCATACAATGGGTACGTAATACTACAGAATGCCGAGAGGAGTACTGAATATGGAGGGATGAGATCCAAAATGAAATTAGAAAGCAAACAGTGTTTGTGAAATGATGATGTCAAGAAATATCAAGTCATCTTTAGCAGATTTCTTTTCAGAGCAGAGAAGGAAAAGTAAAATAAGGAATATAAAAAGGCAAGCAATAGAAACTGTTGATAGTTTGTATATAGTACTAAGTTTCAATTAAAGCTTAAAGGACCTCAACAATGGGGGCTATTGTGATGAATCTGGGAGAATTGTCTGAGAAGCCCATCAGGCCCTTGTCGATGTTACTATATTCAGAGATATGAGATCTGGTCATGGAGACAGGGTGGTAAGGTTGGCAACATTTGGGAAAGTTTAATGACAAGTGAAATTGTCAGTTCAGTCAAAAAGAAAAAGGATGCACATCTAAGAGTTTGGGAACTGAAGACACTCAGAAGCCTCGAAAAACATGATAAAAGACAGGAAAACGCAAAGAAAGAGAGTTGGGAGGATGAAAACGCACGATGGAATGTCTTTATAAAACAGGTTTAATGAAAATGCCAAAGCAGTTTATCAGGAGGAACAGAGTAGGCAAGGAAAGAGTACGCCCGATCAAGGACAAAGAAGGGAATTAATGCGCGGAGCAGGAGGAAGAGGGTGAAGTCCTTAACAAATACATTGTATTGGTATTCACAAAGGAGGAGGACATGGTGGGTGGTGAGTCAAGAGATGGATATGCTGATATCCGGTGTCATTTTGATAGTAAAAATGGAGACTGTGTTGGGTGTTTCGAAAAATATTACGGTCGACAAGTCTCCATGATATGATGGGATTAATCCAGGAACACTGAGGGGATCGAGGGAGAAAATTGCTAAGACTTTGTGCACACACTTGGTTTGGTCTTCGGTGACAGCAGAGGTTCCGGAGAACTGGAAAATTGCCAATGATGCTCCTTGGTTGTAGAAGAGCAACACGGATAATTCCAGAAATTTCAGCTCGGAGAGCCTGACATCAGTGGTAGGGACAATATTGGAGATTCTAAGTGAGAGGACTAACTCACATTTGGAAAAATATGGACTTACTCACGATGGGCAACACGGCTTTGTGTGGGGAAAATTGTGTCTCACAAACGTGTTTGAACATTTCGGGAAAGTGACAAAGTGAATGATGAGGGCATGGAGCTGGATGTTGGCCATCTGGACCTCTGCAAGGCCTTTGATTTGGTTCCTTAGAGCAGGCTCATATAGAAGGGGATGTGAAATAGGATCAGAGGTCAGTCAGTAACATAGGCAGAGAACTACTTGATCATAGCAGTCAGTCGTGGTGGAAGGGTGTTTTGTTTCTGTCTGGATATGCGTGAATAGATTGGGGAGGGAGTTGCAGATTGTCCAGTTGATTGGCAGATGATGCAGAAAGATATACGTGGGCTGGAGATTTGGATGGAGAAAAAGCAGATTTAATTTAAAATGGGCAATTGCGAGTTGATACCTTTGAGAAAGTCTGCTGCAAGAGAGAACTACACAATAAATGAAAGATCTCTAAATAGTTTCAACATTGAAGGGATCTGTGCATACAGGTTCGTAGTTCCCTGAAAGTAGCAACGGAGGGAAACATTGTTCCATGTTGTAGCTGGATAGCACTATATTTCGGCATCTTTTAGAATTATGTGTGCAGGACTGTTACCAGATCAGCAAAAGGATGTAGAGTTATTGGAGAGGGTTTGAAAACCGTTTACTAGGATGTTGTCTGGTTTGGAGGATATTAGACATAAGTGGAACCTGTTACCGGTTTACAAAATTATGAGAGGCATGGATAGAATAGACAGTGGGAGTCGTTTTTATTCCCCAGAGTAGAAATATTAATTGCGAGGGGGCAAAAGTTTTACATACACGAGGATATATGAGAAGCAAGCCTTTTTTGCTCGGTTCCAGACAGAATGTGAAAGTGCCCGGAATGCACTGAGGGAGGAGGCTGTAGAAGAAGATACAACAGCAATGAGGGTATCTTGACATGTACATGAGTTTGCAGGGAATATTATGATATTCAACATTTTATAACTTCTAAAGGCATCAAGGATCAGTGCAACTGAGGGGGTTGACAGGCCTGCTCCTGTGCTGTACAGTTCAAGACAAGATTTCAGCAAGATCGTGGCCAATTGCTGGTTGAATAACTCCTGATGATCAGCAGCCACATTCATGCAAATCTCTCCTCATTAATTTTCAGGCTCATGTTCTCCCTCCCACTGTGGGGAAACTTAATATGGACAATTTGACATGAATGTTCGAGCTGGTATCTGACCAGCCATCATGACCCTCGCTCCAGTGGCCTTCTGTCTTGAACACCAGCGTCTCAGGGGACACTGCACAGACCAAAGCTTCATGCACTACATATCCTCCAATGTTGGCATCTGACATATGTCAGCTTCACCATACCATCCCAGGAGATCTCCGACCTACTGACAGTACACTCCTGTACTTCAATGCTGGAGCCCAGGGTGCACTGATAGCTCTCATTGCAATGCTGCTGCAAGGGTACTGTGCTCAGGGACACACCCAGGTCATGGTCTGTCCCTTTGGGCTGCTCACTCCATGTTTGTAAACACTCAATGCTGCTGCAATTACACTGTGCTCATGGACACATACCCAGCTCATGGGCTGTCCCTCTGGGCTGATCACTCCGTGTTTGCACACACTCAATACAGCTGCAAGGACACTATGCTCAGGGACACACTCCCACATCATGGACTGTCCCTTTGGGCTGCTCACTCTGTGTTTGTAGACACTCACTTTGAGCTGACTTGAATGCTCACAGAATTATTGTCTTACCTCACCCTGCCTTCAGCAGTTTTACCCCTCAGCTAGAGCTACCAGGCTCACCCGCCTGCTGTTTTGTCTTCGTGTTTAGTGCAGACACAAACCCACAGTCAGTGTCCACAGTCAGTCACGGTGCCCAGCACAGATCCCAGTCCGGGAGCTTGGGCACGGTCTGTCAGTCTCTCGTGGTTGTTAGGATAATCATCCTTCCCCTGTGAGATGGGGGGGAGGGGCTGGTGGTTGAGGAGCTGAATGTTGGAGGAAGGCATCGGTTCCTTGATTAGCAAGTTTGCAGATGACACTAAGATTGGTGGAGTAGCAGACAGTGAAGGGGAATATCAGATAATACAGCAGAATATAGATAGATTGGAGAGGCGGGCAGAGAAATGGCAGATGGAGTTCAATCTGGGCAAATGCGAAGTGATGCATTTCGAAAGATCCAATTCAAAAGTGAATTGTACAGTAAATGCGACGTTCCTGGGGAAAATTAAGATCTGGGTATTCAGGTCCATTGTTCCTTGAAGGTGGTTATGCAGGTCAGTAAAGTGGTCAAGGCAGCACACGGCATGCTTTCCTTCATCGGACGTGGTATTGAGTACAACAGTTGTCAGGTCATGTTACAGTTGTATAGGACTTTGGTTTAGAATATTACGTACGGTTCTGGTCTGCACATTACCAAAAGGATATGCATGCATTGGAGAGGGTGCAGGATGTTGCCTGGTATAGAGGGCGCTAGCAACAAGGAGAGATTGAATAGTTTTGGATTATTTTCATTAGAAAAACGAAGGTTGACTGGGGATCTGAATGAGGTCTGCAAACTCATGGGATGTATAAACAAGGTGGATAAAAAAAACATTTTTCCCCCAGAGTGTGGGGCTCAACTACTAGGGGTCACGAGTTCACAGTGACAGGGGAAAGGTTTAGGGCAGATATGCGTGGAAAGGTCTTTACACAGAGAATGAAGGGGGCTTGGAACACTTTGCCAGCGGAGATGGTACAGGCGGGAATTATAACGTCAGTTAAGATGTATCCAGACAGATATATGAATGGGTAGGGAGCAACGTGGTTCAGATCCTCACCAATATAGGCGACAGCATAGGTGACAGGTTTAGACAGAGAATCTGGATCAGTGGAGGCTTAGCGGCCTGAAGTGCCTGTTCCTGTGCTGTGATTTTCTTTGTTCTTTCAATGGCCTGCAGGTTCGATTGACCTTATAGGAGGATAAAAGATTGACACAACATTGAGGGCTAAAGGACCTGTACTGTGCTGTACTGTTCTGTGTTCTAAATAGGGAGGGTTACAATGACAGGAAGAAGTTTCAGGAGGCTGGAGAGGATGGAATCTGAATGAATAGATATTAGGAAGGGTTTACTAGGATTGTCGGAGGTAACACAGACAGCAATGGTCTGATCTGAAGAAAACGACACAGAATGGGAGGGTTGTGGGGACTGGAGGTAGTTTCATAGGGAGCACATAGAACCACAGGGTGTTACAGAAATGTGTTCATGAAGATGGAGAGGTTGGTAGGGATTGAGCAGTCCACAGGGAGAAGGGTGTTCGTGCGATGGAGCGGTTTACATAGACAGGGAGGACTTTTGGTGAATGGAGCAGACGACAGAGATAAAGTGGGTTGTATAGACTGGAGGACCAAACAGAGATATGGCAGGTCGTCATGACTGAAGATGTTTATAGATATAGGAAGTTTTACTTCTGCAGATTATTTAGATATGAAGGTTGTGGAGCTAAACAGATTTTCCAGAAGGGCAGTAATTTTGGTTGGAGACATTTTCACAGATAAGGAAGCATTAGTAACCTCCTCCAGTTTGGTCAAAATGGAAAGGGTTGTAGGGGAGGTGACATTTACACAGGTAGGGGCGTAAGAACTGGAGAAGGTTATGGAGATGTGTAAAATGATGGAGATACAGGAGGGGCTTACATTGAAAGAGTGGGTGTTAGCGATGGGATGATGTTACACAGAGAGTGAGTCTCGTCAGAACTGGATCAGGAGAATCACAAGCTTTCAGTAGGTTATACAGATCGGGAGTGCTGCAGGGACCTGAGAGGATTGTTGTGTTCCACTGAGTGATAGTGCCTTTCGGACTGGAAGAGGTTACGTAGATACAGAAACATTGAATACAATATATGTCGCCTTCTTTTTCTTGAACAGAGCCTCAATATCTCCCATCAACGAGGGATCCCTAAACCTGCCAGCTTTTTCCTTCACTCTAACAGATGCATATTGCATTCTTGAGATCACACTTTTAAAAACCTCCCATTTGCCTGTCATTCCTTTTCCTTCAAACAGAACACCCAGTGGATGGGAGCATGATGTGGAGGAGTTGGTGTTGGACTGGGATGGATAATGTTAAAAATCACACAACACCAGCTTACAGTCCAGCGGGTTTGTTTGGAGACAGTGGGATTCATAGCGCTGCTTCATCAGGTGGTTGTGGAGCATAATAATCAGACACAGAATTTATAACAACAGGATTGCAGTGTGATGGAATGTAATACCCAACAAATTTAGTTCACGTTTTCATCTTTCAGAATGATTACCTGGACTTCGAAAGCTGGTGCATTGAATAGAACAAGAAGTGCACCAGTATCCCTGGGTGGAGATTTGCTTGTCTTAACCTGGAGGGTTTAAACTAGTTTGTCAGGTGTTTGGACTCTGAGTAAGAGAGATACCATCAACCAGTCAGGGGAAAATACATCAGCCATCGAGAGCAAGTTTCCTATCCCGGATATCCGGGGCACACTAGAGGGAGGGAAGACTTCTGGTTTAACCTGGATTTATTTCAACACACGAGACCTGACAGGTAAGGCAGACGAGCTCAGAGCATGGATTGGCTCTGGGGACTGGGGTATTATAGCCATAACAGTAACATGGCTGAGAGAAGGACAGGACTAGCAGCTTAGTGTTCCAGGACACACAATGTACAGGTGTGACAGAAGGAGATGTAAATGAGATGGACGGCTGCCTTATTGGTAAGGGAGGACATAACAACCGTGCTTTGAGAGTATACTCTTTCGGGGTGATCAAATGAGGTCATATGGTTAGAAGTTAGAAACAAAAAGGGGATGGTCAGTCTGCTGAGATGATGTTCTGGATCCCCAAGTAGCCAGTGGGTACTAGAGGAGCAGATGTGAAGGGAGATTGCAGCTACCTATAGAAATAATAGAATAGTATTGGTTGGAGATTTTAACTTCTCCTGTATTGACTGAACCACCCAGAGTGTAAAAGTCCTCTATGGGGTGGAATTTGTCAAATGTGTTATGTTAACGTGATACAGTGAGAAATCATGGTCAGTGTGGTCCTGACAAGGGAATAGAAAAGACAGCAAGTCCAACGAATATTGGTTAAGCGACATCATGAGTTTGATAAAGAAAATACATTGCAATAAACTCAGGTGAAGCCATTCGAAAGTATAGAGTGTGCAAGGGGTCTCCTTAAAAATGAAGGACAAACAATGGCCATTAAACATCCTTGGTAGATAGTGTAAAGGAAAAGCCACGAGGTATTTTAGCAGTATAGTGAGAATAAGAGAATTGCTGGGAAAGTAAGAAACCAAAGGGACAATCGGTGCATGGAGCCAGTGGAAGTAGGTGAGGTCTTCAAAGAATACTTCCCATTGTAGCTGGAGATT
This sequence comes from Hemiscyllium ocellatum, assembly GCF_020745735.1. Classification (NCBI taxonomy): domain Eukaryota; kingdom Metazoa; phylum Chordata; class Chondrichthyes; order Orectolobiformes; family Hemiscylliidae; genus Hemiscyllium; species Hemiscyllium ocellatum. The sequence continues at coordinate 14,569,496 of NC_083405.1, read as the reverse complement.
TCAGTTGGGATGGTGAGATTCGCAAGCATATTAAGATCAATAAGAAGGAGGTATTAAATGTTTTCACAGGCTTAAAGGTGGAGAAATCCCCAGTGCCCAATGAAATGTATCCCACGCTGCTATGGGAGGTAAGGGAGGAGATTGTTGGGGCCCTGGTGGATATATTTAATACATTGCTGGCCACAGGTAAGGTGCTGAATGACTGGAGGAACGCTAATATGGTTCCTTTGTACAAGAAGGGCCGCAGGGATAGGCCAGATAATTACAGAGCAGATAGTCTGAGAGCAGGGGGAGGGAAATTATTGGGAACATTTCTGACGAACAGAATGAATCAAAATTTGGAAAGGCAGAGACCGATTAGAGATATTCATCATAGATTTGGTAAATTAAGATCCTTTCCCAAATTCAGCTGAGATTTTTATTTGAAATTACGATTGAGGATTTTGATGAGGGCTGTGAAGAATGTATGGGTTACATGGAGTGCATTACATCGTTTGAGAGGTCCCACATAGAAGGCTGGTCCAACAGACCAATGGGATCCAAGGCAATTTGGCAAACAGGTTCCAAAACTGGTGGAGGGCTGTTTTTACGATTGAAATTCTGTCACCAACGGGTGTGGGTGTACCACAGGGATCTGTGCGGGAGCCATTGATGTTTATTATATACATTAATAACTCTGATGTGAAAGCAGAAGGTATCATTAGTAGGTTTGCAAATGACATGAAAGGTGAGGGTGTTGTCCATAGTGAGGTGGATGGTGCCAGGCTGCAGTTTGAAGGTAGAGGCTGGGACAGAATTTCAAGACAGGAACTTAAGTAGAAACATCAGGAAAGAACACAGCAGACATTGAGGGAAATCTGATTGATTAAAGTGCATTTATTTCAAAATAAAAGATCTAACAATTAAGGCAAATGAAGTCGGCGCATGGATGAGAACATGCGACAGAATACCATAGATATGGCAGAAACACAGCTGAGAGTGGGACAGGACTGGGAGCTAAATGCTTCAAAGTACAGATTCCGTAGGGAGAAAAGAACAGAAGGTGAGAGAGGAGGGAGTGGAGTTTTTGATCAGTGAAACATCACTGCAGCACTTAAAAGGGTATTCTGGGGGAACGCCCATTGAAGTTTTAATAGTGCAATTGAGAAATGCGAATGGGTCATCAGTTTGATATGACTGTATTAGAGGCCGCCAATAGTCAGCGAGAATTTGAGCAGCAAATATGTCGGGAGAATCAGATATCTATAAGAATGATAGGGTTGGAATGGTCAGGTATTTTAACTTTCAAAACCTAGTCTGGGACTGCCGGAGTCCTCAGAGCTTGAATGGGTAGAATTTGTTAGGCATGTACAAGAAAAATGTCTCTGTCAGAATGTAAATGGTTGGACTGCAGGAAGGGGTAAAATAGGGTGGAGGGTGCGGGGCTGGAGGACTGGGACAATGGGATTGTAAACAATGAATGAATGAGGAGGGACATTGGGGGATGGACAGGTCAGTGAGGGACAGGATCAGTGCAGCAGCAGGAGGGGATATTGGACAATCTGAGCAATGGGAGAGTCTGACAGGAGAAAACTACAAGAAGGTTCTGTTTGGTGTCTCAGGCAGGGACAGCTTGGAGACAGTATGGACAGGTGGCTTGGCCAGGCTTTCCAATCAGCCTCTTCAAAGAGCCTGTTACTCAACTATGAAGCCAATCCTCCTGGTCCAGAGGTAAGGGTACTACCACCATTTCCTGGTGGGCTCGTGGAATGAAGGAAACTCCATGAGCTCCACCCACATACTGTCTACCGTGGGGATGGAGGAGACAGAGCAGATGGGAGGGTGGTTATGGATATAGGGACTGGCTTTCCAAACGAACTCACCTGTGTTGATGATATGAACAAGACTCAATACACAGTCACCAATACAAAGCTGGTGGACGTGACCTTTATACTGAATATTAGCAGCTATGCAGACCTTAATGTACAGAGTTAAGTCCTGGATATTCATAACAGCTTTGTGCGTGGGAAATCATGACTCATGAACTGGCCTGAGTTTACTGAAGAAGTAACAAAGAGGATTAATGGGGGCAGAGCGGTGGACATGATCTACATGGACTTCAATAAGGCGTTCGGCAAGGTTCCTCATGGGAGACTGTTTTGCAAGGTTAGATATCATGGAATACAAAGAGAACTAACCATTTAAATACAGAACTGGCTCAAAGGTAGGAGGCAGAGGGTGGTTCCAGATGGATGCTTTTTCAGGCTGGAGGCCTGTGACCAGTGGAGTGTCACAAGGATTGGTGCTAGATCCTCTACTTTTCGTCAGTTATATCAATGATTTGGATGTGAACACAAAAGGTATTAGTAAGACTGCAGATGACACCAAAATTGGGGATGAGGTGGACAGTGAAAAAGACTACCTCAGAGTGCAAGGTAATCTGGATCAGATGAGTGAATGGACTGAGGAGTTCAGTTTAGAAAAAAATGTGAGGGTGCTGCATTTTGGAAAAGCAAACCTTAGCAGGACTTACACAGTTAATATTGAGTTCCTGGAGAGCGTTTCAAAATATAGGGACCTTGCAATGCAGGTTCATAGTTCCTTGAAGAAGGCAGTTCGTCTACTTTCTTTATTGATCAGAACATTGTGTATAGGGGTTGGGATGTCATATTGTGGTTGTGCAGGACATTGATTAGGCAACTTTTGGAATATTCCATGCAATGTTGGTCTCCTTACTGTCAGAAGGATGTTCTCAAACTTGAAAGGCGTCAGAAAAGAATTACAAGGATGTTGCCAGGTCTGGATAGTCTGTTTTACCTGGAGTGTCAGAGGCTGAGGGGTGACCTTATAGCGATTTATCAACTCAGGCAGGACATGGGTAGTGTAAATAGACAAAGTCTTTTCCCTGTGGTTAGGGAGTACAGAACGAGGAGACATGGAGGGGAGGGTAGACAGAGAGAGAGGTAGGCAGAGGGTGTGTGTGAAGAGAGGGTTATGGAGATAGAGAGGGGAGGCACAGAAACGGGTGAGGGGAGAGAGGAGGGGAACGGGAACCAGGGGACAGGCAGAAGAGCTTGGGGTGGGGGGGGGGTCACCGGAGGAACAGAGTGGGGAGGGGACAGAGTTATTTTATAGATCTACAACTCAACTCTGTTCCTGTTTTCTCCTCCTCACCTTCAATCCCTTTGAACGGCTCAGAACAACTGTGCAGTTCCTGGAAAGTAGAGTTTCAGGGAGATCAGGTGCTGAAGGTGGCATTTGGGATGCCTACTATTATTGGTCTGTGCACTGATCAATAAAGGGACCTGGGTTCGATTCCACTGTGTGGTGTTTGCACATTCTCCCTCTGTGTCTCTCCGTGGGCTTCTTCTGTGTGCTCAGACTTCCTCGAACAATCAGAAGTCGTGCAGGTTAGATGGATTACCTGTGGGAAATGCTTGGTTACATGGTTCAGGTGGGATGCTGATCCAATGATTCGGTATCGTCTCATGGGATGAATGGCCTGCTTCCACATTATAGGGATTCTGTCCCTGAGTATAAGGGGTAGGAGGTCATGTTGTGGCTGTAAAGGGATTGGCGAGGCCTGTTTTAGAGTACTACATTCAATTCTCGTCTCCCGACTTTAGAATCATGTTACCAGAATATGACTCAACCCCATAATGACAAGTTCCTGGGAAGTTTTGACGAACAAATAGACCTTGCAGTGTGACTTGAAAGTTCCTTGAAAGTGGGTTTGGAGTTAGACAGGTCAGTGAAGGTGGTGTTTGTTATACTAGCCGTTATTGAGTATAGGAGTTGCAAAATCATGTTTCGGTTGTACAGTTTATTGGCTTGGCCACTTTTGGAATGCCCATACTGCTTTCCATTCCAGTCTTCCTGCTATAGAAAATACGTTGGGAAACTTGAAAGAGTTCAGAAAAGATTTACAAGAGTGTTGCCAGTGTTGAAATATGTGAACCATGTGGAGAAGCTGAGGACATTTTCCCTGGAGCAGTGGATGCTGTGGGATGGCATTATACAACTTCTTCAAGGATGCAATGTTTCCTGCATCTGTCACCATTTCAGATGCTGCCAGACCTACTGAGGGTCTCTCGCACTTTTTGGTTTTATTGCAGATTTCCACCATTTTGCTGAAACGCTAAGAGGCAGAGAGCTGTACAGCTCCCCGTTTTGTTGACTGATTCCTGGGATGGCAGGACTGATGGATGAAGAGGGACTCAATCCTCGTTTAATCCTCCTTTCGTTTGGCTTTCTGAGCCGCTGACTGCATCACTAATGTTCAACGTCCCATTCCCGGACCTAAATCTGACCCATCTAACCTGACACTTTAGTAACCATCCCCCTGCCAGACTAGTTACAACCTCACCCATGGAACTGGCAATAGCCCCCACCAGGAGGTTTCTCCCAGCCCTGCTCAGGGGTAACTGCTCAGGCTGGTACAGGTCCCCCCGAACCCAGAAACTGTCTTAATGCCTGAAGAATCCAAACCCTTTTCTGGTACATCAATTCTCCAGTCACACAACCAGCTGATCTACCCTCTTATTCCTGCTCTCACTAACACATGGCACTGGGAGCAAGTCTGATATTATTTTATTTCAGTAGCTACATTTTACTGTATCCCTGATCTCCCTGTATCCAGCTTTCACGCCCTCATCCCTTTCTTTCGCGATGTCGTTGGTATCTATGTGCTGCAGCGCTCAATGATATGTTGGATCCTGGCACCAGGGATGTAACATACCATCCTGGATTCATAGCTGTGGCCACAGAAGTGCCTTCCCTAGCCCTGACTATTGTATTCCGTCACTATAGCCCTGCCACTGTCTTTCCTTCCGTTCTGTGCAGCAGAGCTATCTGGTGTCATAAACCTGACTGTTGCGGATTTCCCAAGAAGCCACCTTACGCATTCACCCCCAAAAGAATCCCAAGCGGTATATCTCTCTCTGTTTGAGAATGTGATGATCACTGGTAACTTCTGCACTTCCTTCCTGAGCCTTTTACTTGATCTGATGGTTACCCATTCCCTTTCTGCCTGTGTAACCCTCACCTGCAGTGTGACTAACTCACTAAACGTGCCGTCCATAACATTCTCAGTATCGCAGATGCTCCACAGTGTTTCCAGGTCTGAAAAGCAGTTTCCCAGTAGCTGCAGATGGGCACACTTCCTGCACACATAGCCGTCAGGGACACTGGAAGTGTCCCTTATTTCCCACATTGTACAAGAGGAGCACACCACGGGTCTGAGGGCTCCTGTCGCAATTTCTCTCTAGTTTCAGCTAATTACTGTCATGAAGAGAAGTGAAAAGAGCTGTCAAACTTCCTTCACTCCAAACATTTCCATTATATATTAAAAATCCCAATCTTTACTTAAGTGATACTTTAAAAAAACTTAAATACTCCACAGGTATCGCTTACAACTTGGCTGTTCCCTTTGGGATCATGTGAATTGCTGAACGGCCTGAACTAAAACTGAAGTTGTGGTTCACCTTCTCCCTGTCTCCCCTCGCTCTGTATACACCCAACTCCAAAACACTCTCATTGAGCCTAGCAGCACTCACAATGCAGCCCTGTTATTTTCATTGTCTGCTCACACCTACACTGCCCTCAGCCTCCTGTACTGTTCCAATGTATCTCAATGGGAACTCAGGAACAGCATCTCATCTTTCAATTCAGCCCTTTGTAACCCCAGAGTTAACATGGACCTCAGCAGTTTCTTAATGAACAGACAGTTGTCAGAACCTGGAACATTCCACCCGAAATAGTGCTGGAATTTGAGTCCATAAGGATTTTTAATGAGAATTTTGCAGAGAGTTGAAAATGAGGAGTTTACATGTTAACATCATGAAGTGGGTAATTGGGTCTAAATCTGAAAATTCCTATAAAGGGACGAGGTGTAATTTGGATAAATCTGTGCTCCCTCTCAGGCCAAATCTCCCAAGGGTGATTCAACCACTAATTTGAACATCTTTCTGCATTTTGCTTGACGAAAGTATTGGAGATATTTTCCCAGAGACAGAACAGTCAAACCTATTTGCTTCCACAGTTAAATACTAATGGTATTCAGATCCTGATGACTCCGCTGACTCCAGATACCGGCTTTTGAGATCCTAGCCTTAATTATTCTCAATTAATATCCTATAAAAAGAATTCACAAAACAAAACTCAATCAGTGCAGTATGAATTAGAAAGACAAATATTTCTCTGCTATGTAAATTCTCCTCGCTGTACCTTGCCCCAAATAACGATGGCAGCCATAACCCAGGACCTATCACTGTCTGCGGGCCACAGCCATTTTCCTATTTGCTGCAAAACATGGGACTAAGGGTTTCTAATTCAGGACTAACTACCTGTACAGAGTGTAATTAAACCCTCCCAGTCTAAACTGAATCATTTTCTCACTGTTTCCGCTGCCACTTCCCTTCCAGCTCCTGCACACACCAGTGACCCTTCCTCAAAACCAATGGTAGCTGGGAAAATTTGAATCCCTACAGTGTGGAAACAGGCCATTTGGCCCAACAAATCCACACCGACCCTCCGAAGAGTATCACATCCAGACCCATTCCCCTATTATTCTACATTTCTCCTGACTAATGCACCTATCTTACTCATCCCTGAACATGACTGGAAATTTAGCTTGGCCAATTCACCCAACCTACACATCTTTGAACTGCAAGAGATAGGGGCAAAAGGCTAAATAATAGGTAGTGATGGTGCGACCCTTCAACAACATGGCATCAACATTTCCTCATCTACTCTCCCCGACTTTTTCCCAGATCCAATCCTACAACTCTGCACCACCCACAAACTGTCCCACTTGTCCATCTTCCTTCCCAATTATCCACTCCACCCTCTCATCATTCCGCCCACCTGCATTTTCCTTTCACCTTCCCAACTACCTTCCCACCCAGCCCCACACACCCATCCTATTATCTGTCAGCCCTCTTCCCAACCCTCACATTCCTGATGAACTGCTTAGGCCCAATATGTCAATTCTCCTGCTCCTTGGATATTGCTTGGCCTGGTGTGCATCTCCAGCGCCACACTTTAACACAAGCTGGATGAACATCACCTCATCTTGTACCTGGGGACCTTCAGCCCTATGGCCTCAATATTGGCTTCGATAATTTTAGGTCCCAAGTCTCCCACGTCATAGTGTCCTAGCCCCCACCCCATAGACCAGGCCTTGTTATTACATAGGCTGCCATTACATGTTACCTATGGTTATCCACTAAAAGTCTCCATAAATAGCTATTCACCCTCCCCCAGCCAGATCGTTATCCATTCCTTTGTCCAACAGCTCCCATCTCTTTCTTTGGAATCTATCACCACCTGTCATTTACTCCTTAACCTCTACCTTCTGCATATAAACCGACATTTTTTCTCAGTAACATCAGTTATAACGAAGGGTCATTGTATCAGAAATGTTAACTCTGATTTCACTTCACAGATGCTGCCAGACCCGCTGAGGTTTTCAGTATCTTCTGGTTGTTGTTTCTAATTTACAGCATCCGCAATTCTTTTGGTTTTCATTTACTGGGAGATTGTAATTCAGGTCGAGCAGCCTACATTGATTGTTTATAAACCTGCCCATTACACAAACTCAATTTCTCTCCCAGTCTCTGCTAGCTCTCCCACTCCCATCACAATCACTGAATCCCCCCTCAATGACGCTGCACCTGCACAGCTCATGGTCATGTGTTGGTCTGCTGGACCCACACCCCATTCACTCCTATTGGCTGGAGGATCACACCAACTCTCCTATTTGTCTGAAGCTGCCGTCAATCAGCCAGGCCCCATTGTGACTTGAGTGGTGGGAGGCTGAGACGTGACCTCAGGGGTTTATAAAATCATGAGGGGCATGGGATACAGAGACAAGGTCTTTTCCCTGGGGTTTGGAAGTGCAGAACGAGAGGGCATAGGTTTAAGGTGAGAGGAGAAAGATATAAAAGGGACCCCAGGGGCAACGTTTTTCAAGTAGAGGGTGCTGCATGTATGGAATCTACTGTCAGGGGAAGTGGTGACAGCTAGAATAGTTACACCATTTGAAAGGCATCTGGATGGGTATATGAATAGGAAGGGTCCAGAGGGATATGGGCAAACTGCTACCATATAGGACTATATTAGGTTGGAATATCTGGTCGGTGTGGACGATTATGACCAAAGGGTCTGTTTCCGTGCTGTACATGACTATGACTCTGCCCTGGGATGAACTTCATCATTCACAGTGAGTGGGGCAGTATCACAGAGTACAGGGGCTGGGGGCTATTCAGCCAATTGGGTCTGTTCTCTCTCCCTCTGGAGAAGCTGCCAATCTGTCCTTTCTCCCTCCCATTTACCAGTAACCCTCCACATTTATCCTCAAATAATTAAATTCCAAATCTGTTTTGACAATAACTGCTGAAGCTGCATCCAGCTGTGGTTCAAACTGTTCCAGATGCTCAGATCTTACTGAGTAAAATAACCTTCACAATTTTACCCTGCATTATTTGCCACTTACCTGAAAGTAGTTACTAAAAATTGTGACAATAATTTCTCTCTGTCTCTCTGTAAATTAAATATCCAGGAAACAAATCTGCTCCTGGTTGAAATCAATGCTTAAACGTCTCAGCTCCAAGGAGAATTGTCTGAGCTTCTGATAACTCTCCATAAAAAGAGAAACCTACCTTAAATTTAATTCATTCGTGTCATAGAGATGCACAGCACAGAAACAGATCATTCGGTACAACTCGTCCATGCTGCCCAGATATCTTAAATTAATCTCGTCCCATTTGCCAGCACTTGGTCCATAACCTTCTAAACCTTTCCTAATCACACACCCAATCAGACGCCTTTTAAATGTTGTAATTTTACCAGCCTCCACACTTTTTCTGGCAGCTCATTCCATACACGTTACACATTCAGCTTGGAAACATTGCTCCTTAGATCCCTTTTAAATCTTTTCTCTTACATCTTAAGCCTGTGTCCTCTAGTGTTGGACTCACTCAACCTGGGGATAAGACTCTGGCTGTTCATCTATCCATGTCCTTCACAATTTCATCAATCTCAAAGGTCATCACTCAGCATCCGATGCTCCAAGGAAAACAGCCCCAGCCTATTCAGCTCCCCCTCCACATCTTTGCACATCTTTTCAGAATCCTTTCAAGCTTTGAACTATCACTCCTACAATGGGGAGACGAAGATTGAAAGCAGAATTCCAGAAGTGGCTGAATTAGTGTCCTGTATAGCTGCAAAATAATGTTGCAACTCCTATACTCAAAGCACTGACCAATAAAGACAAGTGCACCAAACACCTCCTTCACTACCCTGCCTGTCTATGATTCAATAGACAATAGATTGGGTGTAGGAGTAGGCCATTCTGCCCTTCAAGCCTGCAACACCTGCAGTATCCTGTTCCTGCATCATCTCCATAACCCTTGATTCCATTATCCTTGAGAGCTCTATCCAAGTCTTTCTTAAACGAATCTGGGGCAGAGCATTCCACACACCCACCACTGTCTGGGTGAAGAAGTTTCTACTCATCTCTGTCCTAAATGGACCAGCCCTTATTTTTAAGCTGTGTCCTCTGGTTCGGGACTCACCCATCAGCGGAAACAAGTTTCCTGCCTCCACAGTGTGCAATCCTTTAAAAACTTATATGTCTCAATCAGATCCCTTCTCAGACTTCTAATCTCAAGGGTATAAGGGTATACAAGCCCAGTCGCTCCAATCTTTCAACATAGGATTGTCCCGCCATTCCAGGAATTTGCCTCATGAACCTACGCTGCACTCCCTAAATAGCCAGAATGTCTTTCCTCAAATTTGGAGACCAGAACTGCACACAATATTCCAGGTGCAGTCTCACCAGGGCCCTGTACAGCTGCAGAAGAATCTCTTTGCTTCCATGCTCAATCCCTCTTGTTATGAAGGCCAGCTTTCTTCACTACTTGCTGTACCTGCATGCTTGCCTTCATTGACTGGAGTACAATAACCCCCAGATCTCTTTGTAATGCCCTTTTACCTAACTTGATTCCTTTTAGGTAGTAATCTACCTTCCTGTTCATGTCAGCAAAGTGGAGAGCCATATATTTATCCACATTAAACTGCATCTGCCATGCATCTGACCACTCACCTAACCTGTCCAGGTCACCCTGTTATCTTCTAACATCCTCCTCACATCTCATCCTGTCACCCAGCTTTGTATCATCAGCAAATTTGCTAATGTTACTATTAATACCATCTTCTATATCATTAGCATATATTGTAAAAAGCTGTGATCCCAGCATTGATCCCTGCAGTACCCCACTGGTCACTGCCTGCCATTCCGATAGTGAGATGTTTATCACTACTCTGTTTCCTGTCAGCACTTTCAAAGAACTTTGAACCTGCACCTCTTTGTTCAGTAACATTCCCAGGACCTCCCCATGAAGTGTGTAAGTCCTGCCCTGATTTACTTTTCCAAAATGCAACACCTCACATTTATCTGAATTACACTCTATCTGCCACTCCTCAGCCCATTTGATTGAAGTTCCATTGTACTCTGAGGTAACCTTCTTCCCTGTCCACCGCACCTCCAATCTTGGTGTCTTTGTAAAGTCACTATACCTACCTCCTATTTTCACATAGAAATCATTTATATAAATGATGAAAAGCATTGGACCCAACACCCATCCTTACACCATATTGCTCATCACAGGCGTCCAGTCCGAAAAGCAACCTTCCACAACTATCCTCTGTCTCCAACCTTCCAGCCAATTTTGTATCTAATTTGCTGACCAGTCTGTTATGGGGAACCTTGTTGAATGTCTTTCTGAAGTCCAAGTTAGTAATTTCCATGTAAAATGTCATGCTGACTATCCCTAACCATTTGTTGTCTTTCCAATTACATCCAAATCCTGTCCCTGAGAAGCCCTTCCAACAACTTGCCTGACTCCAGGCTCACCAGTGTATTGTTCCCTGGCCTTTCCTCATCACCTTTCTCAAATACTGGCGCCTGTCTTGCAGCACCTCACCTGTGGCTATCGGTGATACAATTATCTCAGTGATGGACCCGACAATCACTTCCCTAACTTCCCACAAAGTTCTGGGACACACCTGATCGGATCCCAGGGATTTATTCAGCATTCTGTATTCTAAGATACCCAGTACCACTTCCTCTGAACAATGGACACTTGTCAAGATGTCACTATTTCTTTCTCCAAACTCTCTCGCTTCCATAACCTCTTTCATGAAAAGCTGACATGAAATACGCAGATAGTGTCTCTCCCATAGACAGCCTTGTTGATCTTTGAGGGTCCCTATTCTCTGCCTGACTATTCTTTTGTCCTTAGTGTATTTCTAGAATCTCTTTGGATTTTCTCTAAATCTATTTCCCAAAGCTCTCTCATGTTCCCTTTTTGCCCTCCCGGTTTCCCTCGAGTATACTCCAACTGCTCTTATACTCCTCGAGGGATTCATACAAAAACAGCAGTCAGTCCCTGCCATATCCCTCCTTCATTTTCTTGACCAGAGTGTCAATTTCTCTGGACAGGCAGCATTCCCTACAACTACCAGTCCCGGCCTTAACAGGAACATACTGCCTATGCACTCTCGGTGTTTCATTGTCGCAGGCCTATGGAGGCAATAGCAGATGAGGACAGAGAAACAATTATCATCAGTAAAGAGGTAATGTTGGGAAAGATAACAGCCGAAAAGTAGATGAGTCTCCTGGCCCTGATGGAATGCACCCCACGGGGCTATAACAGATGGCAGAGGGTAAATAGCAAATGAACTCGTGATAATTCACTAAAATCTGCTGGACTCTGGAACGGTTTTGACAGATTAGAAAGCTGTAAATGTGATGCCAATATTTCAAAATGAACCTGTTAGCTTAACTTCTGTAGTGGGGGAAATGCCCGATCTCTCAAGAAAGAAATAGTGAGGTATCCTGGTCGAAATTGTCTCATAAAGCAGACAACATCAATTCATGAAAGGTAGACGGCACTAAGATGAATGATAGAACAGAGGCCAGTGTACGTCTGCAGAGGGATCCAGATAGGTTCCGTAAGTGGGCAACAGTCTGGCAGATGGAGTAAAATGTTCGGAAAGGTGAGGTCATCCATTTTGGTCAGACTAACAGAAAACTGATGATGAAATGGTGAAAACTTGCAGCACGCTGCTGTGCAGAGGAAGCTGGGTGCCCTTGTGCATGAATAACAGGAAGTTGGTTTGCAGGTCCAGCAGGTAATGAAGGCAGTGAATGAAATATTGCCCTTCATTGCTAAAGGGATGGTTATGCTGAAGCTGTACAGGGTGCTGGTAAGGCCATTCCTGGAGTACTGTGTATAAGTTTGGTCTCCTTACTTCAGGAAGGATGTACTGGCATTGAAGGGGGTGCAGAGGAGGGTCACTAGTTTGAATCAGGAGTTGGAGGGTTGGCGTATGCAGAGTGCTTGAGAAAACTGGTACTATACTCATTGGAATTTCGAAGCATGGGAGGTTGGATAGGAAAAACAAAAAGTTATGAAGAGAGTAGATAAGATAGAAGCAGGGTGGTGAATTCTACTGGGGACGGGGCAAATTAGGGAACAGAGTATAAAAATAAGGGGGTATCAGATTTAGGACTGAGTTCAGGATGGACTTCTTCAGCTAAAGGATTGTACTCTGTGGATTTCCCTGCTGAGTGCAGCAGTTGAGCCTTTCATCTTGACTATCTTTAGGTCAAAATTTAGATTTGTGAACAGGAAAGAAATTAAGGGTTATGGTGAGGGAGCAGGAATGTGGAACTGAGGCCATGAAAAGATCACCCTGATCTTATTGAATGGCTGAGCAGGCTTGAGGGAACAGATGGCCTACTCCTGCTCCTCTTCCTTATGTTATGTTCCCACTTTCCAGCCGTTCATTTCCCTGGGAATAGGAAAGGAATATTGAAAGTTCTCACCTTGTACCGTCAAAATTCGCCTTTGTCTAATTTAGAACACTAACTTTTAGATCTGGTCCGTTATTGTTCAACTAGTAGCATTATCAGAGATCCCAACAGTGTGGAAGCAGGCCATTCAGCCCATCACATCCTCAATGACCCTCAAACTCCAACCCTACTCATGTAATGTTGCATTTCCCATCGATAATCCACTGAGCCTGCACTTCCCTGAACACTATGTGCAATTTACACTTCCCTGAATACTATGGGCAATTTAGCCTGGATAATCCACCCAACCTGCCTATCTTGGCTTGGAAAGGGTGGACGCTATGATTTTTTTTTCTGTTAGGCGAGGAGACTAAGACCCGTGGACACAGCCTTAGAATTAGAGGGGGTAAATTCAGAACAGAAATGTGGAGACATTTCTTCAGCCAGAGAGTGGTGGGCTTGTGGAATTCATTGCCACAGAGTGCAGTGGAGGCCGGGACAGTAAATGTATTCAAGGCAGAAATTGATACATTCTTGATGTCGCAAGGAATTTAGGACTACGGGGAGAATGCGGGTAAGTGGAGTTGAAATGCCCATCAGCCATGATTGAATGGCGGAGTGGACTCGATGAGCCGAATGGCCTTACTTCCACTCCTATGTCTTATATTCTTATATCTTTAGATAGTGGGTGGAAACCACAGCACCCGAACGAAACCCACGCGAATAACAGCACCAAGGTGATAATCTCTTTCTTATTTTCCTGTTCCACCCAAATAATTTCACTGGACGTACTCCCAGAAATATCCTCCCTAAGCAGAACCACAATGATATACCTAGTCAAAAATGTCCCTGCTCCTCCTCTCATGTCCCTCTTTCTATCCTTCCTCTTGCATCGATGCCCTGGAACATTAAGATGCCAGTCCCATCCATCCCGAGTCTCGTTTACATCATACCCATGATATCCCAGTGCCACGCTGAAAACCATACCCTGAGCCCATCTGCCTTCCTTCTCAGACCTCTTGCATTGAAGTCAATGCAGTGTAACTAGTCAGTTCTACCTGGTTCTGTGCCTTGCCTGCCTTAACTGTTGACTTCTGAACTGTACCAGACTCCGACAATCCTCTTTTCTCACTATCTCTTTGGGTTTACCCGCACACCCACAATGTTTTAATGCCTCTTGAGTAGCACTAGATAATCTCCCAGCCTGGATATTAGATACCTTCCAATTCAGGTACAATCCATCCTCTTATGCACATCAACTCTACTCTAGAGTTGAAAACAATGATCAATAGATGTGAATCCTTCTGCCCTGCACCAGCTCCTTAGCCACTCATTCATCTGTGAGTAAAAAATTAGGTCTGCAGATGCTGGAGATCACAGCTGCAAATGTGTTGCTGGTCAAAGCACAGCAGGCCAGGCAGCATCTCAGGAATAGAGAATTCGACGTTTCGAGCATAAGCCCTTCATCAGGAATATGGGAGAGAGCCAAGCAGGCTAAGATAAAAGGTAGGGAGGAGGGACTAGGGGGAGGGGCGATGGAGGTGGGATAGGTGGAAGGAGGTCAAGGTGAGGGTGATAGGCCGGAGTGGGGTGGGGGCGGAGAGGTCAGGAAGAGGATTGCAAGTTAGGAGGGCGGTGCTGAGTTGAGGGAACCGACTGAGACAAGGTGGGGGGAGAGGAAATGAGGAAACTGGAGAAATCTGAATTCATACCTTGTGGTTGGAGGGTTCCCAGGCGGAAGATGAGGCGCTCCTCCTCCAGCCATCGTGTTGTTGTGTTCTGCCGGTGGAGGAGTCCAAGGACCTGCATGTCCTCTGTGGAGTGGGAGGGAGAGTTAAAGTGTTGAGCCACGGGGTGATTGGGTTGGTTGGTTCAGGCGGCCCGGAGGTGTTCTCTGAAGCGTTCCGAAAGTAAGCGGCCTGTCTCACGACAGAGGAGGCCACATCGGGTGCAGCGGATGCAATAGATGATGTGTGTGGAGGTACAGGTGAACTTGTGGCGGATATGGAAGGATCCCTTGGGGCCTTGGAGGGAAGTGAGTGTGGAGGTGTGGGCGCAAGTTTTACATTTCCTGCGGTTGCAGGGGAAGGTGCCGAGGGTGGAGGTTGGGTTGGTGGGGGGTGTGGATCTGACGAGGGAGTCACGAAGGGAGTGGTCCTTGCGGAACGCTGATAGGGGAGGGGAGGGAAATATATCCTTGGTGGTGGGGTCCGTTTGGAGGTGGCGGAAATGGCGGCGGATGATACGTTGTATGCGGAGGTTGGTGGGGTGGTAGGTGAGAACCAGTGGGGTTCTGTCTTGGTGGCGGTTGGAGGAGCGGGGCTCAAGAGCGGAGGAGCGGGAAATGGATTCCCCGTCTGGGGGGAATCTGTGGTCCTTGATGATGTAGTCAGTCGGTTTATAATAGATGTCTGTGTTGAGTCGGTCGCCCGAGATAGAAATGGAAAGGTCTAGGAAGGGGAGGGAGGAGTCTGAGACAGTCCAGGTGAATTTCAGGTCGGGATGGAAGGTGTTAGTAAAGTTGATGAACTGTTCAACCTCCTCGTGGGAGCACGAGGCAGCGCCGATACAGTCATCGATGTAGCGGAGGAAAAGGTGGGGAGTGGTGCCAGTGTAGTTGCGGAAGATTGTCTGTTCCACATATCCTACGAAGAGGCAGGCATAGCCGGGGCACATGCGGGTGCCCATGGCAACTCCTTTAGTTTGGAGGAAGTGGGAGGATTGAAAAGAGAAGTTATTCAGGGTGAGGACCAGTTCAGTCAGTCGAAGGAGGGTGTCAGTGGAAGGGTACTGGTTGGTGCGGCGGGAAAGGAAGAAGCGGAGGGCTTTGAGTCCTTCGTGATGGGGGATGCAGGTGTACAGGGACTGGATGTCCATAGTGAAAATAAGGCGTTGGGGACCTGGGAAGCGAAAATCCTGGAGGAGGTGGAGGGCGTGGGTGGTGTCCCGAACGTAGGTGGGGAGTTCTTGGACTAAAGGGGACAGGACCGTGTCGAGGTATTGGGAGATGAGTTCGGTGGGGCAGGAGCAGGCTGAGACAATGGGTCGGCCGGGGCAGGCAGGTTTGTGGATTTTGGGCAGAAGGTAGAAACGGGCGGTGCGGGGTTGTGGGACTATGAGGTTGGAGGCGGTGGATGGGAGATCCCCTGAGGTGATGAGGTCTTGGATGGTCTGGGAGATGATGGTTTATTGGTGGGAGGTGGGGTCATGGTCAAGGGGGCGATAAGAGGAGGCGTCCGCGAGCTGGCGTTTGGCTTCAGCGGTATACAGGTCAGTGCGCCAAACTACCACCGCGCCTCCCTTGTCTGCGGGTTTGATGGTGAGGTTGGGATTGGAGCAGAGGGAGTGGAGGGCTGCACGTTCTGAGGGTGAGAGGTTGGAGTGGGTGAGAGGGGTGGACAGGTTGAGTCGGTTAATGTAACGGCGGCAGTTGGCTATAAAGAGGTCGAGGGCGGGTAGGAGGCCAGCACGGGTTGTCCAGGTGGATGGGGTGTGTTGGAGGCGGGAGAAGGGGTCGTCAGAGGGTGGGCAGGAGTCTTGGTTGTGAAAGTAGGCACGGAGGCGAAGGCGGCGGAAGAATTGCTCAATATCTCGCCGCGTGTTGAACTCATTAATCCGAGGGCGTAGGGGAATGAAGGTGAGGCCCCTGCTGAGGACTGATCTTTCATCCTCAGAGAGGGGGAGATCTGGAGGGATGGTGAAAATCCGGCAAGGCTGGGAGCTTGGACCTGGTGTGGGACTGGAGCTCGGGCTGGGGGCGGGGTTAGGGGCGGGGACAGACGTGGTGACGTTGCTCGATGTGGGGGCGGGTCATGCGTCGTGACGGAAATAAGCGTGGGGGCGGGGTTACGTGAAGTGACGAAATACGGCGTGGGGGCGGGGTTATGTGTGGTGACGAAGGTTTGCGTGGGGGCGGGCTTACGCGTAGTGACGAAAGACGACGTGGGGCCGGGGAAACACACCACCCCACCAACCTCTGCATACAACGTATCATCCGCCGCCATTTCCGCCACCTCCAAACGGACCCCACCACCAAGGATATATTTCCCTCCCCTCTCCTATCAGCGTTCCGCAAGGACCACTCCCTTCATGACTCCCTCGTCAGATCCACACCCCCCACCAACCCAACATCCACCCCCGGCACCTTCCCCTGCAACCGCAGGAAATGTAAAACTTGCGCCCACACCTCCACACTCACTTCCTTCCAAGGCCCCAAGGGATCCTTCCATATCCGCCACAAGTTCACCTGTACCTCCACACACATCAACTATTGCATCCGCTGCACCCGATGTGGCCTCCTCTGTCGTGAGACAGGCCGCTTACTTTCGGAACGCTTCAGAGAACACCTCCGGGCCGCCTGAACCAACCAACCCAATCACGCCGTGGCTCAACACTTTAACTCTCCCTCCCACTCCACAGAGGACATGCAGGTCCTTGGACTCCTCCACCGGCAGAACACAACAACACGATGGCTGGAGGAGGAGCGCCTCATCTTCCGCCTGGGAACCCTCCAACCACAAGGTATGAATTCAGATTTCTCCAGTTTCCTCATTTCCCCTCCCCCCACCTTGTCTCAGTCGGTTCCCTCAACTCAGCACCGCCCTCCTAACCTGCAATCCTCTTCCTGACCTCTCCGCTCCCACCCCACTCCGGCCTATCACCCTCACCTTGACCTCCTTCCACCTATCCCACCTCCATCGCCCCTCCCCCTAGTCCCTCCTCCCTACCTTTTATCTTAGCCTGCTTGGCTCTCTCTCTTATTCCTGATGAAGGGCTTATGCTCGAAACGTCGAATTCTCTATTCCTGAGATGCTGCCTGGCCTGCTGTGCTTTGACCAGCAACACATTTGCAGCACTCATTCATCTGCTCCAGCCTGCATTTCCTACACTCACTAGCCTGAAGTACCGGGAGTAATAAGGATATTACGATCAAGGACCTACTTTTTATATTCCAGTCTAATTTGCTCTATTCTCTCATCAGGACTTCATCCTTTCCCATTCCTATGTCATTGGTACCAAAGTACAACGCCCTCCCACTGTTCATTGTCCCCTTTGAGAATATTCTGCTACCTGTCTGAAACATCCTTGACCCCCGCACGAGGGAGGTACCACTCCATTCCGATGTCTCAGTGTCAGGTGTAGAAACAGCAGTCCGTGTCTGACTAGAGAGTCCCTTATCATCATTGAGCATTTGGAATCTGATATACCCCTCATTACAGCATGGCCAGTCTCAGAACCAGGAACTTGGCTGTCAGTACAACATTCCCCTGCGAGTCTATGAACACCTACATTATCCAAAATAGTATAGTTGTTTGACATTGTATAGCCACAGGAGACTCCTGCATTACCTACCTCCCTCTCCTACCTTTCCGAGAGGTAACCCATCTACTTTACTGTACCTGCAGTTTTCCAGCTGAAACTGCCCCTATCACACACCCTGACTGTTGTAAATTATTCATTACCATTAAGCACCGCTCCATCTGATCCATGTGATCTAAGAGTATTTGCATCCTCACTTCCTGCAGACTATCATCAGGATCATTGAAACTCTTCATAATCTCCGACATCCTCCAGGAAGAGCACATCACTGTGCGAACAGTCATTTCTGCACCTTAGTCTAGAGACACAGAAAAAGGCAGAGTCTTACAGCTTTACAAAAGACTACTCTCGAATACATTAGTAACTCTATTTTATATTGAAAACATTCAACCAAATGATCAGAAGACAGGTACTTAAACTAATAAACCCTCAATATACTGAATTTTGCAATTAAAAAAAATAAAACAGACTAAGATTTACCTTTTAAGAGACTGAAACACACTGAGCTGATCCTTGGCTGTGAGTCACAGACATACAGCACGGAAACAAACCCTTCGGTCAAACTCGTCAATGCTGACCAGATACCTGAACCTAATCTCGTCCTATTTGCCAGCACTTGGTCGATATCCCTCTAAACCCTTCCTATTCATGTACCCATCCCGATGCCCAATAAATGTTGCAATTTTACAACCCTTCAAAACGTCCTCTGGCAGCTCATTCCATAAACGCACCACTGTCGCGTGAAAATGTTGTCCCTTAGGTCCCTTTTATATCTTTCCCCTCTCACGCTAAATCTATTCCCTCTAGTTCTATACTCCCATACCCCCGTGTCTATCTATCTGATTCGTGCCCCTCGTGATTTAATAAAGCTCTGAGATCACTCCTCAGCCTCTGACGCTCGAGGGAAAACTTTGCCTATACAGCTTCTCCCTAACGATCAAACCCCCTGACCCTGACAATATCCTTGTACATCTTTTCTGAACTTTCCATGTTACACAACATCCTACTGATAGGTGGAGAACAGGATTGCACAAATTATTGCAAGATGGCCAAACCAATGTCCTGAACAGGTGCAACATGACCTCCCAACCCTTGTATCAATGCTCTCACCAGTAAAGGAAATCATACCAAACACCTTCACTATTCTATCAACCTGTACCTCTACTTTTGAGGAATTATGAACCTGCACAGCAAGGTCTCTTTGTTCAGCAAAACTCTCCGGGACCTGACCAGTAAGTGTATCAGTCCTGCTAAGCTTTGCTTTTGCAAAATGCAGCACCTTGCATTTATCAAAATTAAACTACATCTGCCACTCCTCAGCCCATTTGCCCATCTGATCAAGATCCCATTGTAATCGAGGTAACCTCCTTCACTGCCCACTACACCTCCAATTTTGGTGTCATCTGCAAACTTACTAACTTTACCTCCTATGTTCACATTCAATTCATTTGTATAAATGATGAGAAGTAGAGGACCCAGCACCGATCCTTGTGGCACTCCACTGGTCACAGGTCTTCAGTCTGAAAAACAACCCTCCACCACCACCCTCTGTCTACTACCTTTGAGCCAGTCTGTATCCAAATGGCTGATTCTCCCTGTATTGCGTGAGATCTAACCTTCCTAACCAGTCTCCTATGGGGAACCTTGCCGAAAATCTCACAGAAGTTCACATCGATCATATCTACCGCTCTGTCCTCATCAAACCTCTTTGTTAATTCTTAAAAAACCAGCTCAATCAAGTACGTGACACAAAGCCATGCAGACTATTCCTGATCAGTCCTTGCTTTTCCAAATACATGCAAATCCTGTCACTCAGGGTTCCCTCCAACAACTTATCTGGCACTGACGACAGGGTCACGCGTCTGTAGTTCCCGGGCTTCTCCAAACCGCCTTCATTAAATAGTAGCACCATATTAACAAACCCCCAGTCTTCTGGCACCACAGCTGTGCCTATCCATTGTACAAAAATCTCAGCCACGGGCCCAGCAATCACTTCCTTAGCTTCCCACACAGTTCTAGGGTACACCTGACCAGATCTTGGGGATGTATTCAGCTTTATGCATTTAACGACATCCAGTTCTCTGCAAATGGACATTTTTCAAGATGTCGCCATCTATTTGCCCCCAGTCTACATCTCCCATGTCCTTCTCCACACTAAATACTGCTGCAAAATATTACATCTTGATAAAACAAACGAGGGCAGGACGTACACTAATTAAAAGTAGGGTCTTGAGTTGTGATATGGAACAAAGAGAATGAGGAGTTCAGTCTTTGAAGTTTGTGTCACATGTAGACAGGGTGGTTAAGAAGGTGTTTAGCACACTTGCCTTCATTGCTCAGACCTTTTGAGTACAGGATTTGGGACGTTGTGTTGAAGCTGTACAGGATGTTGGTGGGGCCTCTTCTGGAATTCTGTGTTCAATTCTGCTTTTGCTGTTATAGAAGAATGCGATTACTATAAATCGACCGACTTCCACAGCTACCTGGACTACACCTCCTCCCACCCTGCCCCCTGTAAAAACGCCATCCCATATTCCCAATTCCTTCGTCTCCGCCGCATCTGCTTCCAGGAGGACCAGTTCCAATACCGAACAACCCAGATGGCCTCCTTCTTCAAAGACTGCAATTTCCCCTCAGACGTGATTGACGATGCTCTCCACTTCATCTCCTCCACTTCCTCCTCCTCTGCCCTTGAGCACCGCCCCTCCAATCGCCACCAGGACAGAACCCCACTTGTCCGCACTTACCATCCCACCAACCTCCACATAAATCGTATCATTTGTCGTAATTTCCGCCACCTCCAAACGGACCCCACCACCAGGGATATAATTCCCTCTCCTCCCCTATCAGCGTTCCGAAAAGGCCACCCCCTCCGTGACTCCCTCGTCAGGTCCACACCCCCCCCCCACCAACCCAAACTCCACTTCCAGCACCTACCCCTGAAAGCGCAAGAAATGCAAATCTTGCGTCCACATCTCCCCCATTACTTCCCTTCAAGGCCTCAAGGGATCCTTCCATACCCACCACAAATTCACCACACATCATTTACTGCATCCGCTGCACCCGATGTGGCCTCCTCTATATTGGGGAGATAGACCGTCTACTTGCAGAACATTTCAGAAAACACCTCTGGGACACCCGGACCAACCAGCCCAACCACCCCGTGGCTCAACACTTCAACTCCCCCTCCCAGTCCACCAAGGACATGCAGGTCATTGGACTCCTCCTTCGCCAGACCATAACAACACGATGGCTGGAGGAAGAGCGCCTCATCTTCCGCTTAAGAACCCTCCAACTACAAGGGATGAACTCAGATTTCTCCAGTTTCCTCATTTCTCCTCCCTCACCTTGTCACAGTCCCAACCCTCAAACCCAGCATCACCTTCCTAACCTGAAATCTTCTTCCTGACCTCTCTGCCCCCACTCCCAGTCCGGGCTATCACCCTCACCTTAACCTCCTTCCACCTATCGCACTTCCAACACCCCTCCCCCAAGCCCATCCTCCCTACCTTTTATCTTAACCTGCTTGGCACACTTTCCTCATTCCTGAAGAAGGGCTCATGCCCGAAACGTCGATTCTCCTGCTCCTTGGACGCTGCCTGACCAGCTGCACTGATCCAGCAACACGTTTTCAGCTCTAATCGCCAACATCTGTAGTCCTCACTTTCTCCTTAACCCTATTCACAAAACTGTGTCCTATCCCCTTTTTGCCTTACTGGTTTTAGTTCTGTTGTCTTTAAATTCTCATGTTGCTTTGGATTTTTGGATTGGAATAAATGCAAAATATTACATCGTGATAAAGCAAACGTGGGCAGGACTTACACTGTTTAAAAGTCGCACCTTGAATAGCGATATGGAACAAAGAGACCGAGGGGTTCATGTCTTTGAACTATGTGTCACATGTAGACAGGGTAGTTAGGAAGGTGGTTAGCACTTTTTTTTCATTGCTCAGATCTTTGAGTATAGGAGTTGGGACGTTATGTTGAGATTGTACAGGATGTTGGTGAGGTCTCTTCTGGAATACTGTGCCCAGTTCTGGCTGTGCTGTTATCGGAGGGATATTACTAAATCGGAGCGGGTTCAGAAGAGATTTACCAGGATGTTATGGGAATGCATGGTTTGACTTATAAGTGGAGGCTGGGACTTCTTTTCTTGGAGCACAGGAGGCTGAGGGGTGACCTTGTTAGAGTTTTTTAAAATCCGGAAGAGTATAGGTAATGTAAACAGCAGGTGCCCTTTCCAGGAGGGGGCACAACTTAAGTTGAGGGAAGGAAGGCTTTAAAGAGACGTTCCGGATATATTTTTTTGTTTTTGAACAGTGTTTGGTTCACATGTGGAATAAACTTGCAGAGGACGTGGTAGCTTTGAATACATTTACAATTTCAGTGTGGCACAGTGGCTCAACAATTAGTACTGCTGCCTCACAGCGCCAGGGACACAGGTTCAATTCCTGCATAGGGTCGCTGTCCATGTGGAGGTTGCATATTATTCCCCGTGTCAATGTGGGGTCCTCTGGGTGCTCCCGTTTCAGCGGACAAACCACAGATATACAGGGTAGTTGAACTAGCCATGCTCAATTCCCCATAGTGTTCAGGGATGATTAGGTTTAGTGAATGAGTCAGGAGTAAATGAAGGGCAAAAGGTTGGGGGAATGGGATTCTAAGAGGAAAAAACGTTTGGACCCATATATCAATGGGGAAAGCTAGGATGGATTTGGACAAAGTGGAGGCAGATGCGATTAGTTCAGTTCGAAATTATGGTCGACACGGACTGTTTGGACCACAGGGTTAGACCACAGAATATATAACTTTATTACTCTAACGCTCATTATCTCTGTAAATTCCTCTATGCTCAGAACTCTCCCTGTCAATGCCACCTCATCCAGCGTTACAACTCTTCCTTATCTCGATAATTCCTCTCCAGCCTCAAAATCGAAAAACCTCGACCACAAATATCTCGATCTATGTAACATCTTCCATCCTCACAATCCTTTCCAACTTTCATCTCCTCCAGCTTCATTATCCTCCCTATCGCTAATCCCCTCCAGTCTCTCAAAGCTCTGTTATATGTGCCTTTATATCCAGCCTTCTTGATACACAATGTTTATTTCTCACTTGATGAAGGCCCTTTCCCATTCCTGCCTTGAGCTTCTGAATTTCCTCTTAAACCTTTCAGTCTCACTTTCCTCCCAGAAACATCGACCAGTCACGTGTCATCTATTCTAGTATCCACTGTTCTGACCTGATGTCCAATGGAGCCTGTCATATTCCTATAATAAACATCTCAGCGCTCTACAGAACAGAAAAAAGTCTCTGGTGGCCCATCGGGTCTGTGAGAAAGAAAATTACCACCGAACTATCCTCATCTATTTTCTAGTTATTGTGTAAAAGTGTTATCCATAATGGCATCGCAAGTGCATACTAAATACATCTCAAATGCTATTGGGATTTCTGTGTCTCCCACCCTTACCGACAGTGAGTTTTAGCGCAACTGTTGCTCGATGATGACATCCCCTACAAGAAAACAGAGCAGCTGGGTCTGTGCAAAGCAGAGATCGCCCACACATTGGGAAGGATGGCAGGGTCCCTGAGAGGATGCACAGGAGATTTACCAGAATGTTTCAAGGAATGGGGGATTTTAGTTGCAGGGACATGTCTGTTCATGTTACATATCAAGAACATCCATCTAAAATAGATGGACTCTCCTTCTTAAACTCTCCCCTTGCATGGGCTGGGTAACCTTCAGGTTAAACCACCACCAGAAATTTCTCCCTAATGATAGAGCAACCCTATGGTCTGGTAGGACAATGCTGACTTTACCTTTTACACAGTGATGCCACTGTGCTTCGGGGATGGAGAGAGGGAATGCTGAAGATGGTGGATGGGCCACCACTCAGGCACAGTGTTTTGTCCTGGAGGATATTCACCTTCTTTAATATTGTTTGGAGCTGCACTGATGCAGACAAGTGGAGAATGTTCCAACACAATCCTGATGTGTGCCTTATAGAGAGCAAGCAGACATTGGGGGATCGGGGAATTGGAGAAACAGAGGTTGTTCTCCTTGTAGCGGAGGAAATTGCAGGTGCCCTGTGACAGAGAGTTTTACAGAATTTTTACATTAGTTTAATCAACCTTACGCTCATGAGTTCATCGTAAAAGGATTACAGGACACATATTGAAATCTTGTGGGAGATCCATTGAGAGAATGGGGTGATTCAAAAGAGAACATTTATGTAGCAAATGGGGATGAGCTGGAACACAATACTCTCACACAGTGTGAATATCCAAGCCCTGATGAATAGAGTAATTCTGTCATAGTTTGGCGTTACAATTACAGAGATTACCATCTGAATGTCCATCTGTAATACACGCTTATGAAATCAGTCGCTGTCTGTTCATTTAAGGAACTCACACCATTCCCTCCTCCTGGCCCAGGATGACTGTACACATTACTCCTTTTGGAGGTCAGCATCAAATCAGGGGGAAATCGACATGAGTTTCTATGAATCTCCACCTTAGGACCTAATGTGACTGAACAGAACTGATCTTTGATACACAGGACAGAATGATCCAAAAGTCAGTGAGATATGGGCAGCAGGATTTGCTTCCTTTTCTTTCCTTCCGTGCTGCCGCTGTGCTTCATCAATAAAACATGGGGAGGTGGAGGGGTGGGGGGGGGGGGCTTGCTGGGGGTGGGAGGGGTGAAAGGCTCATGCAGCTTGATGGACAAGTTGCCTCCATTTTCACCAAGGGGCAGCAAGCTCCTCCCAGTCATTCCAAAGACTCTCTGAAAAGATAACCACTGCTTCCCACTGAAATTATCAATAGTATTTCTGTGAAATTATAAAAATGATAAAAATACAAACTGTTGGTGTTTTGCACATACATTGTCAACTTTTCACTGTTGCTGGGTGAATAATCGGTAACATCTCTTACCCAACCACATTGTGGGAGCACCTTCACCACACGAACTGCAGCAGCATAGGAAGTCAAACATCACCTTCTCCACAGGCAATGGGGCTTTAACATTAATCACTGGTATCTGTGGAGGGAGAAAAACACAGTTGATATTTCAGGGAGTGTTAAATGCATTACAGGGAATGAAAATGTTGCAGAATTTGATGGTCAGAAATGAAAGGAAAATGCACTCTTTTGTTGAAAAAAGAATGATTCACTGGCAAAGTGGTTGTGGAAAATTCAGTCCATTTAGAGAGCATTGTCAGGGGTTGGGCAGCAGAGAAAAATTAACTTACAAAAGGTCTTTGATAGTAACAGTAAAACACTAAACAACCCAAACACCTTGTGTCCAAAGACTTTAACTCCCCTTCCCGCTCCACATTAAGGTCCTGGGACACCTCCACCGCCAAATCCAAGGTATCTGATGCCTGGACGAAAAACGCCTCATCTTCCGTGTTCAGATCCTCCAACCACATGAGATCAATGTGGATTTCACCAGTTTCCTTATTTTTACTCCCCGCACCTTATCCCAGATCCTGCCTTCTAACTCGGCACCGCCCTCTTGACCTGTTCTTCGTGTCCATCTTCCTTCTCACCGATCGTCTGCTGCCTGACCTGCTGTGCTTTTCCAGAATCACATGCTTCGATATTGAAAACATCCTGACTCTGACACTCTGGGTAAATCCTGCCCTATCACACCCTGCCAGGTAAAGTTGCGCATGCGTCGCCCTGCAGCTTGACCCTCACACAGTTGGCTGCCACATACATGTCCTGTGGATCACTGCCCCCAATGAAGATGGCGGCTCTCACTCACGTCATTTACCATTTGAAGCAATTTCCAGTTTGCCGCAAACACAAGCCTGGGATTTTCAAATTTGTGTTTTCCAATGTACACTAAGGTTTGTAAAATGTCTCAGCCCATTCCATTAAAACTTCCTTCTCTTTCTGGTCAATATGTCTTTCCTTAACCGTGACCTGCACCATCACACATTTCCAGTGCCTTGGTCACAACACACACTGTGCTGTCAGTGAAGCTTATCACGTGGTTTAGTATAGCCACGCCCCTCATTCACTCAGATTGGTTGGAGGACCAACCAGCATTGCCCAGTCCTCCCGCCCCATCACCATCCTCTCATTGGTCCTGTGCTGAGATCAATCACCAGAGGTCCATTGTGGGCTGGAGCATGCTCAGTACTTCCGAATTTTGCTCCTGTTCATCAGGTATACAGGATAAAGGATAAAAAAGAGAGGGTTCATTACTGTTTCTCCTAATTTCAGACATTAACAACAATTACTTGCATTGTATGGAGCCTTTCACACTGATAAATCTCCTAAAGTGCTTCACGAATGCTGGAAATATTGATTAAAGAGAACAGCTTTAACGAGGTCAGTGGGGGTTAGGAAAGATATTCAAGAGTTATTTTTAGATTAGATCGCTTACAGCATGGAAACAAGCCCACAACAACCCATGTCCTAGCCCCCTACCACACACACACCAGGCCTTGTTCTCACAGTCTGTCATTACACACTACCTATGGTTAGCCACTAACGGTCTCCATTACAGCTATTCACCCTACCAGCCAGATCGTTATCCTTTATCCAACCGTTCTTTTCGCTCTATCCCCACCTATCCTTTACCGTAAACCCTACCATCTGCATATAAACCAACACTTTTTCTCTCAATAACGTCAGTTCTGACTAAGGGACACCAGATCAGAAACGTTAACTGATTTCTCTTCACAGATGCTTCTCGACCTGCTGTCATTTTTCGACCCTCCTGGTTTTTGTTTCTGATTTACAGCATCGCAGTTCTTTTGGTTTTAATTTACCAGGAGTTTCTAATTCAGGCCTAGCAGCCTCTATCCCAGTCTTTGCTGTCACTCCCACTCCATCCACACTAACTGAGTGTCTCCCCAACCCCCCCCCCACAGTGACAATGCCTTTGCACAGCACATGGTCACGTGTTGGTTTGCTGACCACACCCCTCATTCACTCCCATTGGCTGCAGGACCACACAGTATCTCCTCCAATTGATCTTGAACTGCCGTCAATCAGCCGGGCCCTATTGTGAGGTGAGTGATGGGATCCTCCCTCTCTCAGCCCTGGGCTAAGCTTCATAATTTACAGTCAATGGGGGCAGTATCACAGACCACAGGTGCTGGGGGATATTCAGCCCATTGGGGCTGTACTCTCTACCTCTGGGGATATTGCAAATCTGTCCCAATTCCCCTCACATTTGCCCACAGCCCCCCAAATATTTCCTTAAAATATAAAATTCTAAATTTATTTGCGAATAACCAACTGCTGTCCAGTCTGTTCCAGATGTTCAGAACTTAGTGAATAAAATAATGTTCACGTTTTTACGTTGCATTATTTGCCAATTGCTTGAAAGTAGTTAATAAAAATTGTGACAGTGTTAACAATTCCTCTCTCTCTCTGCAAATTCAATATCTTGGAACCAAATCTGCACCAGGTCGAAATCACTGCTTCACCTTCTCAGCTCCAAGGATAGTTGTCTGCGTTTCAGCTAGCTCTCCACAAAAGAGATGAATGCATCTTAATGTAATAACATCAAAGAAATGTACAGCACAGAAACAGGCCTTCGGTCCAATTTGTCCATACCAACTAGAAATCCTAAACAATGGATTCCTATTTACCAGCTATTCTTGTACACAATCAGATGCCTTTTAAATGTTGTGATTTTATCAGCCTCCAATACTTCATCTGGTAGCTCCTCCCATACACACACCACACTCAGCTTGAAAATCTTGCCACTTAGATCCCTTTTAAAGCTTTGCCCTCAACCTAAACCCATGTGCTCTAGTTTTGGACCCATCTCACCTGAGGAAATAGGACGCCAGCAGCTCACCTTTTCCACGCCCCTCGTGATTTTATAAATCTCCATGAAGTCACCTCTCAGTCTTTGACTCTCCAGAGAAAATAGCCCCAACCTATTCAGCCTCTCCCTGTAGCCCAAAACCTCCAATTCTCGTAACATTTTTGTAAATCTTGTCCGAACATTTTCAAGTTTCACAACATCCTTCCCAGAACAGGGAAATTCAAACTGAAAACAGAATTCCAGAAGTGGCTTAATCAATGTCCTGTCCGGCCACAATATGCCACCCCAGCTTCTATATTCAATGCTTTGACCAATAACGGAGAGTGTTAATGGAGTCCCATTTGACAACGGTTCACCATTATCTCTTTAAATCCTTCCTCTTCAACTTCCCAATCAGATGCCTATTAAATGCTTTAATTATACAGCCTCCACCCCTTCATCTGGAAGTTCATTCCACACATGCACTGCCCTCAACATGAAAAAAATGCCCCTTAAATCCACTTTAAATCTTTTCCCTCTCACCTTAAGCCGGTACCCTCTCGTTCCGGACCCACGGAACTTGGGAAAAAGTCCCTGACTGCTCATCTTCATGATTTTATAAGATCACCTCCCAGTCTCCCACTCTCCAGGGAAAATAGGCCCAGCCTATTCAGCCTTTCCCAATAGCTCAAACTGTCCAACCCTGGCAGCCTTTGCAAAGAATTCCAGAAGGACCTTAATCAATATTCTGTCAAGCCACAGTGTGACATCACAACAGCTGCATTCAATGCATTGACCAATAACGGGGAGCATATCAAATGCTGCATTCACTCCTTTGCCTACCTGTGACTATACTTTCAAGGAACTATGAACCTGCACTCCAAGGTCTCTTTGTTCAGCAACGCTCCCCAGGACATTACCATTAAGTGCATAAGTCCTGCCCTGATTTGCCTTTCCAAAAAACAACAACTCACATTTATCTAAATTTAACTCCGTCTGCCATTCCTTGCTCCAATGGTCCATCTGATCAAGATCCTGATGTATTCTTAACTTACTTTCTTCACTTTCCACTACACCTCCAATTTTGGTGTCTTCTGTAAATCTACTGACCATACCTCATATATTCACATCCAAGACATTTATTTAAGGACCGAATATCGATCCTTGCAGCACACTGCTGCTCACAGGCCTCCGGTCCGCAAAACAACCCTCCATCACCACCCTCTGTCTTCTACTTCCAAGGATGTTTTGTACCCAAATGGCTAGTTCTCCCTTCATTCCATGTTATGTAACCTTGCTAACCAGTCTGCTTTGTGGAAACTTGTTGAATGCCCATATAATCAATGTTCACAGTCTGGCTTCATCAATTTTCTTTGTCACTTCAAAACATTCAGTCAAATTAGTGAGACACGATTGTGCACGTACAAATCCACATTGACTCTCCCTAATCATTCCTTACCTTTCCAAATAGATGGATATCCTGTCCCTCAGAATTTCTTCCAACAACTTGCCTGCCACTGATTTCATGCTAACTGTTCTCTTGTTCCATGGCCTCTCTTTACAATCTTTTTTTTAAAATAATGCCACCTCATCTGTCGCTATTAACGATACAAATACCTCAGGAGATGCCCAAAAATCAGTTCCCGAGATTTCCAGAAAGTTCCAGGATACACCTGATCAGGCTCCAGGGCTTTATTCACCTTGATGCGATTTAAGACATCCAGTACCACCTCCTATGTACATGATCACTTTCCAAGTTATCTTTGTTTATTTCTCCAGACTCTCGAGCGTCCATATCCTTCTCCAGTTAAAAAAATGAGGTGACGTATTCACATATCTTTCTCATCCCCTGTGGTTCCATAGACAGCCTTGTTGATCTTGAAGGGGTCCTATTCTCTAGTCCAGTAAATCTTTTGTCTGTGATATATTTGTTTAATCTGTTTGGATTCTATTTAAGCAATTTTCTGAAATTATTTCATGTCTCCTTTTTTTCCTCCTGATTTCCCTTGAGAATACCCATTTAAAAATGTGATCATGTACTCCCAATTCCTCTGCCTCACCATATCTACTCCAAGGAGGAACAATTCCATTCCAGGACATCCCAGAAAGGCTTCCTTCAAGGATCGTAATTTTCCTCTGACTTGATCAAAAATGCCCTCCAATGCATACCCTCCACTTCCTGCACCTCCGCATTTACCCCACTCCTCCAGCCACAATAAGAATATAACCCCACGGTCTTCATCTACCACCCCACTAATCTCCAGATACAGTGCATTAACCTCTTATTTCTGCTACCTAAAGTCAGACCCCACCACAAGAGAGATATTTCCTTCCCTACCTCCATCTGTGTTCCGCAGAGACCATTCCCTCGGCGACTCCCTTGTTAAGCCCAAACCTTCCCACCAACTCTGACTCCACACCCTTGACCCTCCCTTGCCACCACAGGAGATGTAAAACATGTGGCCACACCTCCCTCTGACCTCTGTTCAAGACCCCAAAAGGATCTTTTCACATCAGGCCTGCACATCCCAAAACCTCATCTACTGCATTGGGACACTGTGGGAAACTTAACATGGATAATCCAACTAACCAACATATCTTTGGACTGTGGGAGCAAACTGGACAGACACTGGGCAGAATGTGCCAACTCCAACACAGACAGTCGCTTGAGGCTGGAATCAAACCCAGGTCCCTGGTGCTGAGGAAACTGCGCTATCCACTGGGCCACAATACTATTGGATCTTTGGTGCTGATTTGCTGCCCCACTGATATCAGAGTCACTCACTTTGCCTCATTTCCTAGTGATAATGGAGTGAAATCATGATAGACAATTAATCCAGAGACCCAGATAACGTTCTGGGGACCCGGGTTTGAATCCCATCACTGCAGATGGTGGAATGTGAATTCAATAAATATCTGGAAATAATAATCTAGTGACGACAAGGAATCCATTGTCAATTGTTGGAAAACCCATCTGGTTCACTCATGACCTTTAGGGAAGGAAAATGCCATCCTTACCTGGTCGGGTCTGTGTGACCCCTGACATATAGCAACGTGGTTGAATCTTTACTGCCCTCTGGGTAAACGCAGCAATAAATGCTGACCGAGCCAGTGACCGCCTCATCCTGTGAATGAATAAAGAAAACAGGTCAAGTTTTGTTCCTTCTCGAGTAGGTACATCCTACAAACTAAAATCAGAAATGTTCTCGTACACACTGAACAAATACCTTTCCATCCAAGCACTTAACACTACAGCACTCCGAGGCCATGTTGGTAAAGATAAAACTCCTTATCGTTGCAACCATATTATTCTTACAGATAACTGAGGTCTCCCGGTAAAATTGTGTCTCAATTCCCTGATGACGATTGCGAGAGGGTATTTTAACACAATCCCAGTAAGGTGATCATCTCTTTCTTATTTCTCATTACCACCCAAATAACTTGCCTGGATGTACTCCGAGGAATATCCTCCGAAATCCCAGTCATAATGTTATCCCTAATCAAAAACACCTCTCCTCCTGCTCTGTTGCCCCCTTTCTATCCTTGCGAAAGCATCCATACCCTGGAACATTAGCTGTTAGTGTTATCCATCCCTGAGCAATGCCTCTCTAATTGCTGTAGTATCCCAGTCACATGTTCAAAACTGTACCCTGAGCTCATTTGCCTGACCTGTCACGTCTCTTGCACTCAAGTAACTGCAGTGCAACTGGTCCATCCTACCTCATTCTGTGGCTTGCTCTTGCCTGCCTTGACAGTCTGACATGTGAACAGTACCAGCCTCAGACAGACTTTTTTCTTACTATCTCTTAAGGTTTACCCCGACTCCCTTACTGGTTTAATGTCTCCCGAGTGGCACGAGCAAATCTCCCTGCTCGTCAGGACCCCATGCTTTCACCTTCCTATGCCATTGGTACCAATGTACAATGACCTCCCACTGGTTATTTTCCCTTTTGAGAATATTCTGCTCACTCTGAGAAACATCCTTGACACTGGCACCAGGGCAGCACCACCCCATTCTGATGTCTCACTGTCAGCTGCAGGAACAGCGGACTGTGCCCCTGACTAGAGAGTCCCCTATGACCATCGATCGTGTGGAACTGGATATACCTCACATTATGTTAGAAGCCAGTCTCAGTACCAGCAACTTGGCTGTCAGTGCTACATTCCCCTGAAAGTCTATTAACACTTACAATATACTTGTCTGAGATGGGGATAGCCACAGCAGACTCCTGCAGTACCTACCTACCCCTCCTAGCTTTCCTGGAGGTAACCCACTACCTGACTGTATCTGCAGTTTCCTGCAATTCTGAGATTGCCACCTACCACACACACCCGGCTTCTGTCAATTCCTCACTGCCTTTAATCACTCCTCCACCAGTCCATGCGATCCAATAGGATTTGCAATCACACTTCCTGCAGGATCATTGAAACTCTCCCTAATCTCCCACATCCGCCAGGAACAGCACACCACTCTACAACAGGCCATCTATCCTCCTTAACAATCTACGGACCAAGACAAACGCACAGTCTTACTGCTTGAAAAATACTGCCCAAGAATAACTTAATGCTTATGTTTCATATCTTAAACGTTTAATCAAAAGATCATTAGACATTAAAAAAATCCTCACCTGACTCACGGTAATATATTGAACAAAATAAAACCGACTAAGATTGATATTTGAAGAGACTGAAAGTCATTGAGCTGATCCCCGGCTCTGAGTACTTCCACGGGTGAGGTCTCCCTGAGGGCAGCTGTGAAATGTCACTGTTTCTCTTCTCTGCCCACTGCGTTACCAGAGAGATTTTTAACTTCACATCAAGTCAGCTCAGAGAGGTCACTGCTTGGTTTTATTCACTGGGCGTTGCCTTTGCTGCCCAGACCAGTATTTATTGGCCACCTGTACTTGTCTTGTAGAAAGTGATGGTTAACCGCCTCCCTGAAATGCTGCAGTCCATGTACACCACAGTGATGTTTGGACAACAGTCCCCCTCTGGCATCAAAACCCTTCCTGTTTCTGTAATCCCCCTCTGGCTTCAGAAATTACACGTTCGTGTCATAAGATTTTTATTTAGATTCATTTTTGGTAAATAAACCCCACCCCAAAAAATAGTGAAATATTTCACCCCCAAACAAATTTCTGTTGATTGACCTTTTGGAGAGGCTGAGACATGGACGTTGCAGTATTTTATCTCACATTGTACACGTAGAATGATGGAAGGGAGTCAATTGCTTAATGGTATTCCTGCCAGATGAGTGATATGTGCAGTATTCCGAGGATTAGGGTTAGAATCCCAACATGATGGTGCCATCGGAATTCAATGTAATCTAGAATGAAAAGGCTAACGATGACCATGTAACTATTGTCGATTTTTAGAAAACCCATCTGGTTCACTAATGTCCTGTAGGGAAGGAAACGGTCATCCTCACTTGGTCTGGCCTACATGTAACTCCAGACCCACAGCAATGTGGTTAACTCTCAACTGCCCTCAGGAAAAATACTTTAACAAACTGTTGACAAATACTCCGCAGGTCTCACTTAAAAAACTGGCTGTTCCCATTGGAACCATGTGAATTTCTGGACGGCCTGAACTAAAACTGAGTTTCAACTTCACCTTCTCCCTGTGTCACATCAGTCTGCTGACACCCAACTCCAAAACACTCTCGTTGAGCCAAGCAGCCCTCACTGTGCAGCCCTGTCATTTTCATTGTCTGCTCATACCCACATTGCCCTCAGCCTCCTGTACTGTTCCAATGCATCTCAATGGGGAGGTCACGGACAGCACCTCATCTTTCAATTCAGCCCTTTGTAAGCCCAGCGTCAACATGGACCTCAGCAGTTTCTAAATGAACAGACAGTTGTCAGAAGCTGGAACATTCCACCTGAAAAGGGAATGGAATTTGAATCCAAAAGGACTTTTAATGGAAAGTTTGCAGGTAATTGAAAACATGACGTTTACGGGTTAACAGCATGAAGTGGATGATTGGATCTAAATCTGAGAGTTCTTTCAAAGAGACGAGGTGTAATTTGGATAAATCTGTGCTCCTTCTGAGGCCAACATCTCATTCCTCGGCTGCAGTGCCCAGAGCAGAGCACATACACAAAGGGTGATCCAACCACGAATTTGTACATCTGTCTGCTTAACAAAAATATTGGAGATATTTCCCACAAACAGAACAGACGAACCTTTCTCCTTCCACAGCTAAATACCATGATATTCAGATCCATTGACTGTAAAAACGTGCTTTTGAAATCCCAGCCTCAATTATTCTGATTTAATATCCTATAAAATAAATTCACTAAACAAAACTCACAGTCAGTACAGAAAGAATATAAAGACATACTTTGTTCTTGGTATGTGCATGATGTGTAAATGCCTCTCTTCATGTTATACGGACCCCACCATCCTAGGAAGGGGACATGCACATGCGCCTCACTGTACCTTACCCCCAATAAAAATGGCGGCGATATCCCAGGACCTTTCACTGCCTGAGGGCAGCAGCCATTTTCCCATCTGCTGCAAACGCGGAATTAAGAGTTTCTAATTCAGACCTACGAACCGCACAGAGTGTAATTAAAACTTCCCAGTTTAAAGTGACTCATTATCTCCCTGTCTCCGAGGCCACTCACCCCTTCCCTGTTTGCGTCTCCCACATTCACCAACGGCCGAGTCATGTGGCACTGCATCGGCTGAGTTACTGGTGACGTGTCATCCCATTGGCCACGCCTCTCATTCACTCCCATTGTTTGGATGACCAGCTGGTTCCACTTCGTCCACCAGTCCCACCACCATTTCCTATTGGTCCGAAGCTGCCATCAATCAGCTGGACCCCATTGTGAAGTCAGTGGTGGGGTCGTCCCCCTGTCTGAATCAAACCCGGAAGGTGAATGGATGGTGTCAATCAGGAACAACAAGCAGAAGGTGCTGGGAAAGCTCAACAGGTCTGGCAGCATCTGGGAACTGAAATCTGTCCAGTGGCCTTTCCTCAGAACCGATGGGAGCTGGGAAAATTAGAATGCTGACAGTGTGGAAACAGGCCATTCGGCCAAAAGTTCCACAGCGTCCCTCCGAAGCGTATCCCACCCAGACCCATTCCCCTACACTATTACTGTATATTTTTCCTGACTAATGCACCTAACCTCGATATCCCTGAACATTATGGGAAATTTAGCATGGCCAATTCAACTAACCTGCAGATCTTTGTACTGCAGGAGATAGGGGTTAAAGAGTAAATAATAGGCTTGGACAGAATCCAAAGAGAGACCGGAACATTTGGAAAGACAAAGGA
This sequence comes from Hemiscyllium ocellatum, assembly GCF_020745735.1. NCBI lineage: Eukaryota > Metazoa > Chordata > Chondrichthyes > Orectolobiformes > Hemiscylliidae > Hemiscyllium > Hemiscyllium ocellatum. Next base: position 14,534,277 of record NC_083405.1, on the reverse strand, counting down.
ATGGATTACGATCTGGCTGGGTTGTGGGGTGGGGGGGGGTGCATATCTTTTAATGGAGAGTACAGGAAGCGGTGTCTGGCAGCATCTCAGTGGAGGTGGCGGAAATGGTGACTGATGATCTCCGTTCTGCTGCAAAAAACAGACCCCGAGCTTCCAGCTGCCTGCCACTTTAATACACGAGCCTGTTCCCTGGCCAACATCTCTGTCTCATGCTTACTGTAGTGTTCCAGTGAAGCCAGAATATAGCAAATGACCCGGTATTTCAAGGACTGCAATTTCCCCTCCCATGTGATCAATACCATCCACTATATCTTCCCTACTTCCCGCACCTAAGCCTTCGAAACCCACACCTCCAACTGCAACAAGGATAGAACACCCCTCCAAGTCCTTACCTTCCACCCAGATACAACATATCATCCTCTGTCACTTCCACCACCAACAATCAGACCGCACCACCAGATTCTTAAGGGGTTTGACAGAATATATACTGATGTGTCTGAGGGTAAATACTGAGGGGGGAGTTTGAAACGAGATTCTGAGTCCGTCACGAAATCAAGGGTTCTGTTTCGGATTCGTCAAGTTTAAGGCAACACAGACACGGGTAAGACGTTTCAGTAGCAATGAAGCTGGGGTGAGAAGGAGACAAGCAACGTTTAAAAGATTGGAATTCCTGGTGTATGGGATTGTGAAGATGTCTGATCAGAAGGTCAGCTTCACGTCAGATATAACTGCAATACTGTGAAGAGTGTAGTTCTGATGCATAGTCCCCAGTTAGAGGGAGAGGCTCAGCAGTAAGGGAAAGGAATTTATCAGGCAACGGGTTCAACCATTACAATGTTTCATTGGAGGAAACTGCACCTAATCGAGTAGTGGGAATGTGGTAAGCGGTTTGATAACTGAGTAACACTGGAGTAATGGAGAGGGATGATGGGGAGGGAGAACTGGGCATCGTCAGTGTACATGTGAAACCCAACATGGTGCTTTTGCACAATGTCACCTCCTGGCAGTATGTGCGTGAGACACAGAAGAGACCAAGGACACCAAATGCAAGGAATTCAGAAAGGAAAGTGAGAGTGAGATGGAGCAAGATTTTGGGAGAAAAGGACATAACCAGAAAAGACAGAACAAGGAACAATATCTGTGAATCGGTGAGGGGGACTGATGAGGAGGAGGAGGAAAGAGAGTTGGAAAGCCTATAGTTTCGTGAAATTAGGGTAACGGTTCAAGATGAGCTCTGATAAGTCTGTGCAAGAGACTGGAGGAAGATGTAAGTTTAGGACAAAAACCGGGAGCACCACGTGAGGCAGTTTGGCTCGGCGGGCTAGTGGGAGGGAGGGAAGCTATAGATCGGATTATCTCAGTCTGAGTGACAGAGAAACTCCATGCGATCCAAACTCTTGTTGTTGGAGAGAAGGATGGAGGAGACAGGATGATTGACAGTGTCTCACAAAGAAACAAAACCTGGGTAAATGATATTTAAAGTGAGTGAACAAACCTAATGTATTTAACTTTTATCCAAAATATTAAAACAAACGACTGAAGTCCTGGTTCGAATCCCATCTTGGCAGATGGTGAAATCTGAATTCAAGAAAAAATAACTGGAATTAGGAATCTCGTGATCTCCATGGAACCATTGTCAATGGCAGAAAAAATCCTGTCAACCCGACAGTGGCCCAGCCAGCTACTCACTGTATTAATCACTGCAAAGTCTCAACAAAGGAATGAAACTGGATGGACCATTCGGCATCTAAGAAGGCACCATTTAATACAACCACAGAATCAGCCCGCTCGATGGTGCAACGTCCTCCAGACTAACATCTGGAGTTTGGTGCCAAAATGTGCGGCGCTGTCTCACAGACCAATCAAGGCACAGCCTGACATAGTCATACTCATGAAATCAACTCTTACAGACAACGACCAGACACCACCATCACCATTCCAAGATATTGAGATTGTGGTGATGAAAAAGCACCTCAGGCAGCATCCGAGGAGGGGAATCGACGTTTCGAGCCTAAGCCCTTAATCACCCTGACCTGCTGTACTTTTCCAGCACCACAGTCTCCACTCTGATCTCAAGCATCTGCAGTCTTCACTTTCTCCTGAAATCTCTGGATATGTCCTTCCCCACCAACAGGACAGACCAGGCAGAGGTGGTGGCACAGGCAGGGAGGATTTGCCCTCGGAGTATTCAGCATTGACTCCGGACACTAGGAAGTCTCATGGCTTCTGCTGGTTACCACGTACTGTCCTCCCTTGGCTGATGGAGCAGTTCTCCTTCATGTTGAACACCATTTGGAGAAAGCACTGAGGAAGTAAAATGGTGTCAAACGTACTCTGGGTACAGGATTTCAATGCCTACAATCGAGATTAGCTCTGCAAAAGAATTACTGACTGTGCTGGCCAGGTCCTAAAGCCATAACTGCTCATCTGAGTCTGCAGTGGGTGGTGAGGGAACGAAGGGGGAAAAACATAGTTGATCTCATTGTTATGAATTGACCAACTGCAGATACATCTGTCCCTGACAGTATCGATAAGAGCGACCATCACACATTCCTTTTGCAGACACAAATCTTGGCTTAAAGTTGAGGTTGAGTGACAATATCACTGTTCTAAACGGAACAGACTTTGAAGCGATGTAGGATTTCAAACTGGATATCTCTGAGGCACAGTGGGACATCAACAGCAGCAGAAATGTACTCCAGCACAATCTGTAATCTCATGGGTTTGTAAATCCCGCGCTCACCCATCACAACGGACAGGAAAGGAGGGCGTGACAAGAGCAGCACCAGGCACACGTAAAAATGAAGTGACAACCTGGTGAAGCTACCAAACAGGACCATCTGCATTTCAAACAGCATCAGCAGCAAGCAACAGAGCTAAATGATACCACAACCAATGGAACAGATCAGAGCTCTGCAGTTCTGCCATACCCAGTTTTGAACCGTGATGGACAATTAAACAACTCACTGGAGGAAGCATCACATATATCCCCACTCTGACTGATGGAGGGGCCTCACACATCCATGCACCAGATAAGACAACAGGATTTGCAGCAATCTGTATCCAGAAGTTGGATGATCCATTTCAGCCTTCTCCACTGGTTTCCCACATCATAGATGAAAGTTTTCAGCCAGTTTGAATAACATCAAGAAATGGTTTAGTAATGCAAAGGCTATGGGCCCTGCCACTATTCTGGCAATAATACTAATGGCTTGTGTTCCAGAACTTGCCACCCACCAAGCCAAGTACTGCTCCAGCGCTGGCTTCTACCCGACAATGTAGAACATTGAACATTCCTGGGCAACATAAAAATACAGGGCAAATCCAACCCACGCAATTTCCATCTATCAGTCCACACTCGGTCAACAGTAAAGTGATAGAAGATGTCATCAATAGGGCTACCAAGCAGCAGCTGCTCAGCAACAGCCAGCTGAGCGACATTCATTTTAGGTTTCACCATGGCCACTCAGCTCCCGATTGTGTAACCACCTTATTCACATTCTGACAAGCAGCTGAATCCCAGAGGTGAGGTGAGGGGGACAGCCCAGTCCCACTTCAAGACCACTATTTTTAGCTGATTCTACCCTTGTCTCATCTACCTTGTGTTATCTCCAGACTTCATTATCCAAACACACTCCTGGCCAACATTGTACATTCAACCTTCCTGTAATCTCAAGAAAATCTAAATCTCTTCTGCCCAAGTACTCCCTCGGACCACAACTTGTTGATCCATCCAAAGACTCCTATTCATAATCAACAACATAGAGCCACAGAGAGGTACAGCATGGAAACAGACCCTTCAATCCAACCCGTCCATGCCGACCAGATATCCCAACCCAATCTAGTCTCACCTGCCAGCATCTGGCCCACATCTCTCAATTTAAAATTCTCACCCTTGATTTAATTCCTGGTTGTGATCATCCCCAGCTCGCTGCATCACACACCCTTTGAGACCACGACAACCCATTCTGTTCGCGACTCCCAATGAACTGTGAATTCATTACTTCACCTGTGTGGCTGCTTTTACAGCAGCCAAAGCAACAAGGGTCTGAAATTAGCAGCCAAAACCTCTCAGGTATGCTTTTCTCCTTTAACACATTCCTCAAAACCTACTTATTTGTCAATGCTTTTGGTTGCCTGACCTAAAATAACCATCTCTCACCTGATGTCTAAAGTTCCCAATAATATTTTTGTGAAAATATAAGCATGAAGATAAAACTACAAACTCTTCTTAATTTGGACATGATCTTCAAATCATCACTGTTGCTGTAATGAATAATCTGTAATGTCTCTTACCCAACCACATTGTAGGAGCACATTCACCACACAAACTTCAGCTGTAAAACATCACCCACTCCCTAGGCAACAGGGCTTTGGCAATAATCACTGGTATCTTTGGGAGGAGAAACACTGTTGATGTATCAGCTCTCTGTACCTGCCATAGGCAGCATTCTCTACACCTACCAGCCTTGGCCTTAACAGGAACGTACTGTCTATATACTCTCTTTGTCGCAGGCCTATGGAGGCAATGGCAGATGAGGACAGAGAAGCAATCATTCTCAGTAAAGAGGTAGTGTTGGGAAAGATAACAGCCTAAAAGTAGATAGGTCTCCTGGCTCTGATGGATTTCATCCCAGGGATTAAAGGAGATCGGGGGGAATGGTGGTGGAAGGAAGAAAGAATAGCAAATGCACTCATGATAATTCACTAAAATTTGCTGGATTCTGGGATGGTTTTGACAAACTGGAAGCTGCAAATGTGGTGCCACTATTTTTCAAAAAGGACTCGTTAGCTTAACTTCTGTCATGGAGAAAATGCTTGAATCTCTCAAGGACGTAGTGGTGAAATATCTGGGTAGAAATAGTCTCATTTAGGAGACACAGCATGGATTCATGAAAGGCAGGTCATGTTGAACGCATTTATTGGAATTATGTGAGGATACGATGAGCGTATTGACAAGGTGGACCCGGTGGATGTGGTGTACTTGGATTTCCAGAAGGTATTTCGATAAGTTGCCACACAAAAGGCTTCTGAATAAGGTAAAGATGCACTGCATTATGGGTAATTATCATTGATAGAGGATCGGTTACCCAACAAAAAAATAAAGAATGGGGATAAATGGGTGTTTGGATTAGTGTTGGCACAACAACTGTTTGCAATTTACAGAAATGTTTTGGCGTTGAGGACCAAGTGTACGGTATAAGAGTTCACATTTGATACGAAGAGAAGTAAAGCAATATCTGCAGAATCCATTGTAAGTCTGCACAGGGATACAGATAGTTTACGTGAGTGGGTAAGTATCTGGCAGATGCAGTTCAATGTTGGGATATGTGAGGTCATCCATTTTGGTCGGACTAACAGCAAACTGGATGATGAAATGGTGAAAAAATGAAGCATGCGGCTGTGCAGAGGGAGCTGGGCTTCCTTGTGCATGAATCACAGCAAGCTGGTTTGCAGGTGCAGCAGGTAATTAAGGCAGTGAAGGGAATATTGTCCTTCATTGCTAGAGGGATGGTTATGCTGCAGCTTTACAGGGTGTTGGTGAGGCCACACCTGGAGTACTGTGTACAGGTTTGGTTGTCTTACATTAGCGAGGATGTACTGGCACTGGAAGGAGTACAGAGGAGGTTCACTAGTTTGAGTTGGGAGTTGAGAGGGTTTGCTTATGTGGAGTGATTGAGAAAACTGGTTCTATAGTCAATGTAATTTAGAATAATGGGAGTTTGGAGAGGAAACAATAAAATTATGAAGAAATTATTTAAGACAGAAGCAGGGAGGCTATTTCCACTGGGGGCGGGTCAAACTACAGAGCATAACCTCAAAATAAGGGGGAGCAGATTTAGGACTGAGTTTAGGAGGAGCTTTTTCAGCTAAAGGGTTGTGAATCTGTCAAATTCCCTGCTGAGTGCAACATTTGACATTATCAACTTGAATGCCTTAAAGACAAAGTGTAGATTTGTGAAAAGGAAAAGAATGAAGGGTTATGGTGAGAAAGCAGGAATGTGGAGCTGAGGCCATGAAAAGATCAGCTCTAATCTTAGTGAATGGCAGAGCATCCTTGAAGGGCCAACCTTCTTGCCTTGTGCCATCCAAATTGGCCTTTATCCAATTCAGAACCTTAATTTTTAGATCTGGCATATTATTTTCTCTAACTATTTTAAAACTAGTAGAATTATCAGAGGATCCCAAGTGTGGAAGCAGGTCATTCAGTCCATCACATTGATACTGACCCTGAGAGCCTCCTAACCTCCCCCTATAACATTGCATTTCCCAGGGTCACCCAACCTACACATCCCTGAACATTATGGGCAATTCAGCCTGGACAATTCACCCAACCTGCACATCCTTGGAATGTAGGAGGGAACCTGAGAACCCAGACGAAATTCATGCAGAAAACCCCAATAAGGTGATCATCCCTTTCCTATTTCCCAGTTCCACCTAAATAACATCACTGGGTATACTCCCAGGAATATCGTCCCTAAACAAAAACATAATGCTACCCGAATCAGAAATGCCACTCCCCCTCCTCTCTTGTCCCGCTTTCTGTTCTTCCTCTAACATCTATACGCTGGAACATTAAGCTGCCAATCCTATCCATCAGAGTGATGCCGCTGTAATTGCTATAATATCCCAGTGCCATGTTCAAAACTATACCATGAGCTCATCTGCCTTCCCGGTCAGGCCTCTTCTATTGAATTAAAGCAGTGCAACTGCTTGGTCCGACTTCATTCTGTGCTTTACTCTTGTCTGCCTTGATTATTTGACATCTGACCTGTACCAGTCTCAGGCATACCTCTTTTCTCACTATCGTCTTGGGTTTACACCCACTCCCTCACTGGTTGAATGCCTCCTGAGTATCACTAGCAAGTCTCCCTGCCTAAATATTAGACACGTTCCAATTCAGGTACAATCCATCCTTCTTATGCAGATCAATTCTACTCCGGAGGAGGCCACAATGATCCAAAAAATGCGACTGCTTTCCCCCTGCACCGGCTCCTTAGCCACTCATTGAGCACCTCCTCCTCTGTAATGTGGACATATTTCAAGATGTCACCATTTATTTCCCCACATTCTATATCTCCCATGTACTTCTTCACAGTAAACACTGAGGCAAAATGCTTGCTTCCCTATTCCGCCCATCACCTGCAGCTCCACACAATGGCTGTCTTGCTGATCTTTGAGGGTCTCTATTTTCACCCTAGTTAGCGTTTTGTTCTTCATGTATTTATAAAAGTCCTTCGGATTATACTTAAACCTATTCACCAAAGCTATCTCAAGTACCTTTTTTGCCTCCTGATTTTGGTCTTAATTATACTCCTACTTGCCTTTATACTCAACATGTTTTTTTGGATTGGAATAAATGCAAAATACAACATCCTGACAAACAAACTAGGGCAGGACTTACACTTATAAAAGTAGGGCCTTGAGTAGTGATATGGGAACAAAGAGACCAAGGGCTTCATGTCATTGAAGTTTGTGTTACATGTAGACAAGGTGTTTAAGAAGGTGCTTAGCACACTTATCTTCATTGTTCAGACCTTGGCGTACAGGAGTTGGGACGCTATATTGAGGATGTACAGGACTTTGGGGAGGCATCTTCTGGAATATTCAGTCCCGTTCCGGTTGTGCTGTTATAGGAAGGATATTATTAAATTAGAGCAGGTTCAGAAGAGATTTACCAGCATGCTGCCATGAATGGAATGATTGTGTTCTAAGGAGAAGCTGGATAGGCTGGGAAGTTTTTCACTGGCGTGCACGAGGTTGGGCGGTGATCTTATGAGAGGTTTATAAAATCAGAAAGAGTGTAGTCAAGGTGAATAGCCGGGGGAGAGGGGGATTCAAAACTCGGGTGCATTCATTTTGAGAAGAAATGAGAAAGATTTGAGAAAAGACATTAGGGTTTTTAAAAAAAATACACGTGTGGAATGAACTTCCAGAGGAAGTGGTAGCTGTAAATACAATTACGATATTTAAAAGACATTCAGATAAGTACAAAAATAGGAAATATTTGGATGGATGTTGACCAAGCTGAGGCAGGTACAATTAGTTCAGTTTGGAATTATGGTCGGCATGGACTGGTTGGACCATAGGGCCTGTTTCCTTGCTGTATAACATTATGACTCTAATTCTCACTAACTAAATTCCTCCATCGTCAACTCTCCCGATCACTGTCACCTCATCCACCCTCACAACTTTTCCTTATTTATACAATTCCTCTCCAGCCACAGAACGCTCCCCATCTCACGTCCTCCAGTTTCTCAAAACTCTGCGATATGTGCCTTTCTTTAGTTCCAACCTTGAGGATGCCCTCATTCACTCGGATTAGTTGGAGGACAGACTGGTATGACCTGTTCCTCCATACTGTCCCCTGCCCCCATTGGCTTGCGGTGACATCAATCAGCCTGGCCACATTGTGAGGCGAGTGGTGGTATCCTCCCTCTCTCTGCCCTGGGATGAGCTTCAGCATTCACAGTCAATAGGGCAGCATCACAGAGCACAGGGGCTGGGTGCTATTCAGCCCATTGGGGCTGTACTCTCTCCCTCTGGAGATGCTGCAAATCTGTTCTAATTCCCATCCCATTTGCCCATAGCCCCCAAAATCTTCCCTTAAAAAGTAAAATTCGTAATCTGTTTATGAATAACTGTGGAGTCTGTCCAGCTGCCATTCAGACTATTCCAGATGCTCAGAACTTAGTGAATAAAATAATGTTCACATATTCACATATTATTTGCCAATTACCTGAAAATGGTTACTAAAATTGTGCCATTGTTAACAATTCCCCTCTCTCTGCAAATTAAATATGCTAGAAACAAATCTGCACCTGGTCAAAATCACAGCTTTGCCTTCTCAGCTACAAGAACAATTATCTGTGCTTCTGCTCGCTCTCCCCAAAAGAGGAACACATCTCATTTTCATTTATTAGTGTCATAGTGATGTACAGCACGGAAATAGACCTTTGGTCCAATTTGTCCATGCCAACTAGGAATCCTCAACAAATGGAGCCCCATTTGCCAGCTTACATTTGTCTAAGTTGAACTCAGTCTGCTATTCCTCACCCCCATGGTCCATCTGGTCAAGATTCTGTTGCATTCTGAACTAACCTTCTTCATTATCCACTACACCTCATATTTTGATGTTTTCTGTAAACCTACTGGACCAATCTCATATATTCACACCCAAGTCAATTATTTAAGGACCCAATATCCATTTCTGCAGCACACTGCTGCTCACAGGCCTCCAGTCCACAAAGGAACCCTCTTTCACCAGCCTCTGCCTCCTACCTTCAGGCTAGTTTTGTATCCAAATGGCTAGTTCTCCCTATATTCTATGTTACCTAACCTTGCTAACCAGTCTTCTTTGTGGAACATCGTTCAGTGTCCACATAGACAACGTTCACAATCGCCCTTCATCAATCATCTTCCCACACACAAAGCCATGTTAACTATCCCTAATCATTCCTTGTCCTTCCAAATACATGTAAATCCTGTCCCTCAGAATCCATTCCGACAACTTGCCTGCCACTGACTTCAGCCTCACTGTTCTCTTGTTCCCTGGCGTTTCGTTACCACCTTTTAAAATAATGGTACATGCCTTCCACCACCTCACCTGTCACCAATGACAATATAAATACCTCAGGGCGGGGCACTGCCATCATTTTCTTAGCTTTCCACAATGTCAGGGATACACCAGGAATTTATCCACCTTGCTACGACTTAAGACATCCAGTACTACGTCCTCTGTAATATGACCAGGAGCCGGGCAGCAGTGGAGAATTCATTTACAGAAAGGTCTATGAACGTAATAGTAAAATACTTAACAGAGCAAAAATACACTCACGGTAGACTGAGGAAGCTAGATAAAGAACAAGTGGACATCAAGGAGCTCAGAAGCCAATCAGAGCAGTGTTCACTTTTCTGATCCCACAGTCAGATGTCTAGCACCGAAACAGACTCTTCAGGCCAACCCGTCTATACCAACTAGATATTCTAACCTAATCTATTCTCATTTGCCAGCACTTGGCTGACATCCTTCTGAACCTTATCTATCCAAATGCCTTTGAAATGTTACAATTGTTGTTGCCCTTTAGGCTCTTGTTGAATTTTCCCCCTCACACTCTAAACCTATATCCTCTAGCTCTGGGCTCCACCAACCCAGGGTAAACAACTTGTCTATTTACGCTATCCATGCCCCTCACAATTATATAAACTTTTTTGACATCACACCTCAGCCTATGACACTCCAGGAAAAATAGCCCAAGCCTATTATTCCTCTCCCAGCCACTCAAATCCTCCAACAGTGGCAACATCCTTGAAAATCAATTCTCAAACCTTTCAAGTTTCAGTGCCCTCTTCTGATAAGAGGGAGACCTGAACTGCACACAATATTCCAAAATTGACCTAACCAATGTCCTGTGCAGCTCCCTTCCTCAGCGCTCTGACCAATAAAGGGAAGCATACCAAATGCCTTCTTCACTATCCTATCTGTGACTCTACTTCCAAGAAACTGTGAACCTGCATATCAAAGTCCCTTTGTTCAACAAGACTTTCCAATATCTTACAATTCAGTGTGTGAGTCCTGCTTTGATTTGCTTTTCTAAAATGCTGCAACTCATATTTATCTAAATTAAACCCTATCCGCCACTGCACAGCACATTGGGCTACCTGATCAAGATCCCATTGTATTCTGAGACAACCTTTATCACTGACCACAATACTAACAATTTTGGTGTCACTTGCAAAGTTACTAACTTTTCCGTCTCTATTCACATCCAAATCATTTAAATGAATGATGAACCAAATCCAGAGAAAAAAAAAATCAATTTCTCTGGGTTTGAATGTGCTCTGTGTATATCCTGCCCTATCACTCTATAGCAGGGAGAGCTGCACATACACCTCTCTGAACATTTGCCCCCTATAAAGCTGGCCGCTGCGCTCGTGTCCAGTGAACCTTTGCCCCGAATAAACATGGCGGCGCTCACTCGGACTGATCACAAAATGAGGCATTTTCCCGTTTACTGTAAAAAACGAGACTGTAAGTTTCAAATTTGTATTTTCCGATGTGCACCAAATGTTTGCAAAACGTCTCAGCCCATCCCAAAACCATTTCCCTCCCACTTCCTGTTTATTTCTTTTCTGAGCGACAGCTCTCCGCCCGCGCTTCTGCGAGAATGATCACGTGATATAGTCAAATCCCGCCCCTCGTTCACTCTGATTGATCAGAGGGCCAACTGCCCCGCCAGGTCCTCCAGCCCCGCCCTGTACGTCCATTGGTCCGCCGCTGATATCTATCATCCGAGAACTATTGTTGGCTGGAGCATGCGCACTGCTTCGTGGCTTTTGTTGCTCTGGATAAATTACAAGAGTGAGGTACAAAGTTAAAATCACACAACAACCTGATGAAGCAGCAGCAACGCTAGTGATTCCAAATAAACCTGTTGGACTATAACCTGGTGTTCTGTGAATTTTAATTTTGTCCATCCTAACCCAACACAAGCACTTCCAAGTCACGAGTGAGGGAGGAAAGCATAGCATAAAAACTAAGAACAGGCTAAGGCCATCCTGCCCTTTGAGATTGCTCTGCTACTCAATAAAATCATGGCTGATCATGTCGTGGACGCAGAACCATTTACCCAAGTTCTCACCATATTCGCTAATTAATTATTTCTTTTTTTATAAAGCTACCTTAACTTTAAAAACATTTACTGAACTAGCATCAACTACTTCCCTGGGCAATTCCATTGAGGTTAAGAAGTTCCTTCTCAATTCAGTCCTAAATTTGCTGCCTCTAATCTTGAGTTGATGCCCTCTTCTCCTAGCTTCATCTGCCAGTGGAAACATCCTCTCTACTTCTACTATATCCATTTCATTCATTATTTTATATGTTTCCATTCTTCTGAATTTCAATGAATATAATCCCAATCTACTCAGTCTCTGTTAAGCCAACCCCCTCAACTCTGGAATCAATTTATTTAACCTCCTGTGCACCCCCTCTAGTGCCAGTACATTCTTTCTCAACTAAGGAGATAAAAACTACATGGAGTACTCCAGCTGTAGCCTCACCAGCACCCAATACACCTGGAACATAACCTCTGCTTTTGAGCACAATCTCTTCTGCAATGAAGAACAAACTTGCATTTGCCTTCTGAATTGATTGTTATACCTGGTGACCAACCTTCTTGCAGAAGGATACTCAGATGCCTCTGCTTAGCAAATAATGCAACTTTTTAAAAATTCAAGTAATAATCTCTTTTTAATGTTACTCCAACCAAACAGTATGACATTACATTTATGAACGTTATATTCCATATGACCGACCATTGCCCACTCACTCAATGTATCTATGTTCCTCTGCAAAGTTTCACAGTCCTCCGCGAACTTTGTCCTGCTACTCATCTTAGTGTCATATGCAAACGTTGACACCCTACATGTGGTCCCCAACTCCAAATCATCTGCATCAATTCTAAATAATTGCAGTCACAAAACTGATCCCTGAGGCACACCACTAGTCACTGATTGCCAGCCAGAATAATACACATTTTCCCCCACACTTTGCTTCCTGTGAGTCAATCAATCATCTACCCCTGCTAATACTCAACCCCTAATGTCATGCACCCTGATGTTATACAACAGCGTCTTGTTGAAGGCCTTTTGGAAATCCAGGTTCACCGTATCCACTGGATTCCCATCGTCCACCTTGCACGAAATGTCTTCATGGAATTCCAAAAGATTTGTCAAGCATGACCTGCACTTCATGAACCCATGCTATGTCTGCCCAATGGGACAATTTCTATCGAGTCCCTGCTATTTCTTCCTTGATAGTAGACACAAACATCTTTCCCACTACAGAGAGTAAGCCAACTGGTGTATAATTACCCATCTCTTGTCCACCTCCTTTTTAAAACAGTGGCGCCACTTTTGCTGCTTTCTAATCTGCAGGGACTGCCATAGAGTCCAGTGAATTTTGGAAAATTACTGCTAGTGCATTTGCTATTTCTCCTGGCATCTCTGTTCGTACCCTGGTTTCCAAATCCTCACCTACCTTTGTCTCTCTGTTAATTACTGGCAAGATATTAGTACCCTCCACTGTCTTTTCCCATAAGTAAATGCTCCTCCTCATTTTACAAAGGGCCAACGTTTACGTCAGCCACTCTTTTCTCGTTCAATATAAACCTTTGCTATCTGTCTTTATAGTCCGTGCTAGTTTATTTTTCACATGTTCTATCTAACTTTTCTTTGTAGGTCTTCTGTGGTTTTCTGTTGACCTTTAAAGTTTTCCCCGTTCTAGTTTCATGCTGTTTTTGTCCACTTTGTATGCCTTCTCTTTCAATTTGATTGCTTTCCTTAGATACCGCAGAGTATGCCTTGTCTTACAATCCTTCCTTTTCACTGGAATATATCTTTGCTGAACACTTTGTAAAATGCCTTTGAAAATCTTCCAACGCTCATCAACTGTCCCACCATAAAATCTTTGCTTCCAGTCTACTTTATCCAGGTTCTCGCCCATTCTATTGTAGTTCCCTGTGTTCAAGCACAAGACCCAGGTATTAAATTTTCTCTTCAAAATCTCTGTATGTATTCTAAATTCAACCGTCCAGTGATCACTTCTTCAAAGATGATCCCTAACTCTGAAATCATTAATTATTCCTGTCTCATTGCACAGGGGCCGAACTTGGATAGCTTGCTCTCTTGTCAGTTCCATTTCATACTGGTCAAAAAAAACTATCATGGATACACTTAATAAACTCCTCAACACTATTCTTACTGAGCTGGTTTGACCATTCTAAATGTAGATTAAAATCACCCATGATAATAAACGTACCATTTTTACAGGCATTAGTTATTTCTTTGTTTATTGCCCATCACAATGTGATGTTATTATTTGGTGGCCTACACACTACACCTATCAGTGACTTTCTTGGTAGAATTTTGAATGCATAATTCCTGGTTCTCCTAATGTAAGGCAATAACAACAACTACTTGCATTGTATGGAACCTTTCACAATGGCAAGTCTCCTAAGGTGCTTTGTGGATGATCAAATCATTGATTTAGGAGAATGATTTTAAAATACATCTTAAAGGAGGATAGAGAAGGTTAAGGAAGCTATTCCACAGACTTCTGGCCTTGCCAGCTCCAATTGTGGTGTGATGCAGATGGGGTGTGTTGGAAAGGAAATGTGCAAAGGGAAAATGGAGGAGCGCAGTCAGTGTACAAGGTCTTAAGGCAGAGGAAGCTCCAGACTGAGTCTGTCTGTCATATAGAGTATGGCTGCCTCATGGGGTTTGAAAAACCGCAATGGGTTTATGCATGTTATATTAGTCAAGTCTGAGAGAACTTTTGATGAGGACTCCTCTACTGAGGTAGTGTGGGCTGACATTAGAAACAGGAGAGGAGAGGTCACACTGCTTGGAGTATTTTATAGGCCTCCTCAGAGTTTCAGGGAAGTGGAAGAGAGGATTATCAAAATTATTCTGGATAAGAGCAAAACTAACACGGTGGACATTATGGGGGACTTTAGCTTCCCCAACATTGACTGGGAATGCTATAACTCTAGTACGTTGGATAGATCAGTTTTTGTCCAGTGTGCATAGGAGGATTTCCTGACATAGTATGTCGAAGGGCTGACAAGAGGGGAGGCCACATTGGATCTGGTGCTTGGTAATGAACTAGACCAGGTGTTTGATTTGGTTTTAGGTGAGCTCGTTGGAGAGAGTGACCATAATTCAGATATGTTTAGTTTAGCAATGGAAAGGGACAGGTAAATGCCACAGGGCAAGAGTTATCAATGGAGCAAGGACAATTATAATGCGATTAGGCAGGAATTAGGATGCATAGAATGGGGTAGCAAAATGCAGGGGATGCAGACAATGGAAATGTGGAGCTGGTTTAAGGAACAGATATTGCATATTCTTGATAGGTTTGTCCCGGTCAGGCAGGGGGGAAGTGATAAGATAAGGGAACCATGGTTTACAACAGAAATTGCATCTCCTGTGAAGAAGAAGAAGGTGGCTTATGTGATGATGAGACAAGATGATTCAGATGAGGAGATGGAGAGTTAAAGATCAGCAAGGAAGGATTTAAAGAGTGAGTTAAGAAGAGGGAAGAGAGGACATGAGCAGTCTATAGCAAATAGAATAAAGAAGAACCCTAAAGTTGTCGATAGGTATGAGAGGAATAAAAGGATGATGAGGGTAGGAATAGGTTCAATCAATGACAGAAGTGGGAAGTTGAGTGTGTACCCCGTGGAGGTTGGAGAGCTGCCAATGAACATTTCTCATCAGTTTTCACTCTGGAAAAAGGAGAAGATTGTAGAGGAGAAGAATGTGGTACGAGATATTAGACTAGCAAGGAGGGAGATTAGTTAGAAACAGGTGTTATAAATTCTAGAAGGAGTGAAAGTAGTCAAGTCTCCTGGGCCGGATGGGATTTATCCGAGGATTCTCTGGGAAGCTCGGGAGGAGATAGCAGAGCCTTTGGCTTTGATATTTGAGTCGTCATTGTCTACAGGTTTGGTCTCCAGAGGACTGGAGAATTGCAAATGTTGTGCCTTTGATCAAGAAGGGCAGTAGAGATGACCCAGGTAATTATACTCCAGTGAGACTGACTTCTGTTGTAGGAAAGTCTTTGGAAAGGATTATGTGAGATAAGATTTATAATCATCTTGCAAACAACAATTTGATTTCAGATATTCAACATGGGTTCATCAAGGGCAGGTTGTGTCTCGCAAACCTCATTGAGTTTTTTTTTGAGAAGGTACCAAGCATGTAGATGAGGGTAGGGCAGTGGATGTGGTATACATGGACTTCAGTAAAGTTGTGGTTCTGCTCGCCGAGCTGGAAGTTTTTGCTGCAAACGTTTCGCTCCCTGGCTATGGAACCCAAACTCTGGATCAGATATGTTGATGACACCTTTGTAATCATCAAAAACACAGATATAGAAAAAACACACCGAATCATCAACGCCACACTCACAGGAATCCGATTCACACGAGAAGAGGAAAAGGATAGCCAACTCCCATTCTTGGACGTGTTAGGAGAGAGAACACCCAACGGAGAATTCACCACAAGGGTGCACAGGAAACCAACACACACAGATCAAGTCTTAAACTATGAAAGTAACCACCCCAACACACACAAACGAAGCTGCATCAGGACACTATTCAAAAGAGCCACAACACACTGCAGTACACCAGAACTGCGAAAAGAGGAAGAGGAACATCTATACAAGGTATTCGCCAAAAACGGATACCCACGCAACTTTATCACCAGATGCCTAAGAGATAGACCACGGAACGAGGACATGCCACAACCAAAAGGACTAGCCACTCTACCATACGTCAGGAGCGTCTCAGAACTGACAGCCAGACTACTGCGACCTTTAGGACTCATAACAGCACACAAGCCAACATCCACGCTCAGACAACAACTCACTAGAAGAAAGGACCCAATACCCAGCATGAGCCAAACTAACGTAGTTTACAAAATACCATGCAAGGACTGCACAAAACACTATATAGGACAAACAGGAAGACAGCTAACAATCCGCATCCATGAACATCAGCTAGCCACAAAACGACACGACCAGCTATCTCTAGTAGCCATACACTCAGACAACCAGCAACATGAGTTTGACTGGGAAAACAGCACTATCATAGGACAAGCCAGACAGAGAACAGCCAGAGAATTCCTAGAAGCATGGCATTCATCCCCAAACTCCATCAACAGACACATTGACCTTGACCCCATATACAAACCACTACAGCTGAAACTGACACCCGGAAGCAGCAAGAACATCCATCAACAGACACATCGACCTGGACCCAATATACAAATCACTGCAGCTGAAACTGACACCCGGAAGCGGCAAGAACAAACCAATATAAACACCGGAAGAAACATCAAAGCAGCGCTTCACACGAGGCTCCAACAACACTGATGATGTTCCCTAGCCAGGGAACGAAACGTTTGCAGCAAAAACTTCCAGCTCGGCGAGCAGAACCACAACAACGGATACCCGAGCTACAAATCTTCAATCAGATTTTAAACTTCAGTAAAGCCTTTGATAAGGTTCCACATGGTAGGCTGTTGGAGAAAATTCAGAGGCATGGAATTGAGGGTGATTTAGCAGTTTGGATAAGAAACTCTGCAAATGGAAGGAAGGGGTGGAAATGGAGGACCGAGCAGCAGCCGGTCCTCCTACCAGAATGTGTGAGGTGCGGGGTCAAAGTATTCTCGCGGAATGATTGGTCAGAAAGCAAACTGTTTTGCACGATTGATCATTCTTACTCCATAGTGTAGCATTAAAACTCTCTCATAAATCAATGTGAGATTTTAAGAAGTAGTTGAAATGTAAATCTGAAAACGTACATATTTCCAGTCAGTTTACGCACCAAGAGTAAGAAATGCCATCCCATATTACCAATTCCTTCGTCTCTGCCGCATTCTCCCAGGAGGACCAGTTCCAGTACCGAACAACCCAGATGGCCTCCTTCTTCAAAGACCGCAATTTCCCCCCAGACGTGATCGACGATGCTCTCTACCACATCTCCTCCACTTCCCGCCCCTCCAATCGTCACCAGGACAGAACCCCACTGGTTCTCACCTACCACCACACCAACCTTCATATACATCATATCATCCATTGTCATTTCCGCCACCTCCAAACGGACCCCACCACCAGGGATATATTTCCGTCCCCTCCCCTATCAGCGCTCCGAAAAGATCATTCCCTCCGTGACTCCCTCGTCAGGTCCACACCGCTCACCAACCCAACCTCCACTCCTGGTACCTTCCCCTGCAACCGCAAGAAATTCAAAACTTGCGCCCACACCTCTCCCCTTACTTCCCTCCAAGGCCCCAAGGGATCCTTCCATATCCACCACAAATTCACCTGCACCTCCACACACATCATTTACTGCATCCGCTGCACCCGATGTGGCCTCCTCTATATTGGGGAGACAGGCCACCTACTTGCGGAACATTTCAGACAACACCTCTGGGATACCCGGACAAACCAACCCAACCACCCCATGGTTCCACACTTCAACTCTCCCTCCCACTCTTCCAAGGACATGCAGGTCCTTGGACTCCTCCAGCCCCAGACCACAGCAACATGACGGCTGGAGGAAGAGCGCCTCATCTTCTGCCTAGGAACTCTCCAACCACAAGGGAGGAACTCAGATTTCTCCAGTTTCCTCATTTCCCCTCCCCACAACTTGTCTCAGTCCCAAACCTCAAACTGAGCACCACCTTCCTCACCTGCAATCTTCTTCCTGACCTCTCTGCCCCACCCCCAGTCCGGCCTATCACCCTCACCGTAACCTCCTTCCACCAACGCCCCTCCCACAAGTCCCTCCTCCCGACCTTTATCTTAGCCTGCTTGGCACACTCTCCTCATTCCTGAAGAAGGGCTCATGCCCGAAACGCCGATTCTCCTGCTTCTTGGATGCTGCCTGACCTGATGGGCTTTTCCAGCAACACATTTTCAGCTCTGATCCCCAGCATCTGCAGTCCTCACTTTCTCCTAAGAAATTTATTTTCAAACTCCCAGAACTATTGATAATTTACATACCTGGTCAGTATGGTTAAGTTGGACCAAACGATCTATTTGCATGCTAGACAGCTGTATGTCTCTAACTCGACAGACAAATTTTTCATGATAAGGGTTTCACCCAAGATTCCGTGCAGATATGAATATTATGTATCAACTCACCAATAACCTCAGACGCACGCGCAGTTTGGTTTCTATGCAGAGCATGCGCAGTGTCACATTTGTCAGGACAGTGAGAGAGAGAGAGCAGTGGAGCAGCTTTTTCCAGTAGTGGCTGCAATCGGTTTCAGCGAGCGGTGCTCAGAGCTAGTGTGTGGGAGCCTCACAGGGAGAAAGGAGAGGACAGAATTCACAAGTCCTGGATACAGGTAAAAATAAACCCGAAAATGTCCTTCCAGGCCCGGATAAGGAGGTGGTGGTCTCTGAACAGGGAAGCGGCCAAGAGTCACGGCCGCCCTATGTTTGAGGGAAGCGGGAGTGCGGGCCTTAAATACGCCATCTTGAGAAAGTCAGGGTGCAGATGTTAAAAATCACACAGCAACAGGTTATAGTCCAACAGGTTTAATTGGAAGCACACTAGTGGAGGGCTCGATTCTAATGTAAAAAGTGAGATAACAAAGTTTTATAAAAATTCATGCAGTGGTCCAGGACATTTCAACCTTGACCTTCAGGTGGCCATCCTCCAAGGTGGGCTTCGGGACAGGCAGCAGAGAAAATTGGCCGAGCAGAGACTGATAGCTAAGTTCGGTACCCAGAGGGAGGGCCTCAACTGTGACCTTGGGTGCATGTCACATTACAGGTGATCATCATTGCACTACACACACACTCTCACATACACATGGACACAGGTACACACAGACGTGCACACAGACACCCACACACACCCTTTTAGACACACACACTCCCAGACTCACACATGCACCCCCTCACAGGCTTAAGATACTCTGCACTCAATGTACGCACACACTTTCTCACACTCACAACCCCCACCCCAGACAGACACACACACACACACACACACACAGACAAAGACCCACATGCACTCAAATATTTTGTCGGGTGAATTTGTACTTGCAGAATTACATCGCACTTTGCTCAAATACTGCATGCATTCATGTAGAACTCTGAGCTCAAAAACTGCATAAATTTACGTAAAACTCTTATCTTATTTTTTAGATTAGAATCAATCTAAAATCAGGTCATAGACAGAGAACACAGGGGGCTAATACCTTCAACATATTCTCTAGCTATCGCCATTGTTATCAGCTAAACCGAGAATGCAACTTTAAAAAAAGGTTTTGTAATTTAGACATGAAAGAAGTGAAACTATCATTGTATTCTAACAGATGAAAGGCTTAACAGACAATCAATTTTTCAATGTATAATTTCAGTTAGGTCACACTGTAAATTTTTGCGATAAAATCTGTGTTACGATCGAGCCCTCCACTAACACCTGATGAAGGAGTGTCGCTCCGAAAGCTAGTGTGCTTCCAATTCAACCTGTTGGACGAGAACTTGCTGTTGTGAGATTTTTAACTTTGTACACCCAAGTCCAACACCGGCATCTCCAAATCATGTTCAGGAGGGCAGTTCTGTCGGAGTCTGTAGAACAATCAGAGGAAAGTGAAGACCCATTTTTATTGATTAATTCCACGAACAGAGCTTCGCTAGGTGATCCCGCAGGAAAATCCCCTCTCAGTCCTGCTGTGATGTTTCACTCAATCAGAACCAGCAACTCTCCTCCTCTCGCAGCTCCCCTTCTGTCCTTCCTGCAGCATCTACCCCCGGAACATTGAGCTGCCTGTCCTGTCCCTCCCTCAGCTGTTGTTCTTGTAATTCCTGTGATATCTCAGTCCCATCTTAGATTACTTCACGAAAGACATGAATCCACCCAATTGATTTTTCTTGACATCTGCAATTGTTTAATACTCACTTACAGGTTTTTAATTGCATCTTTTTTGAAGCATTTAATTCGCATTCAATCATTTGCAACGGTGGGATTTAAACCTGTGTCCAGAGAACATTTGCTAAGTTTCTGGATAAATTGTCTCACAATAATGCCACTAAGCCATCACTTCACCTTTTCACAGGTTGCACATCCCACTGCAACATGAATCAAAACTCTTTCTTCCTGCACAATTGTTTGATCCTGCACTCTGATGATATCACTCAATACCACTTCATGTGGTATCCCTCATTGTGTAGGTCTAATTGCTGCCTCTGTCAGCGTCTCTCACTTTTGCAGCTACTCCAGATCCTGAGCCAACAGAACTCTCCACTCCAGAGAGAGGAGGCAGCACAGGTCAGGAATGGAGACTGGGCTTTTCCAGATCTATGGAGGACTCAGTGTTATTCTACACATATAGCCCTCACAGCATCAGCCTAATTTCCCATTGAGCCTACTTCTGTGTCTTCTACAGGTACTCAGCGAGTTCCTGATTCAATAGACTTGCGAACCGTTGGTTGGGAAGATGGTTGGTCAGCCAGAGAGATAAAGATCAGGGAGGCCCTTAACCTTCAATAAATCCTGCAACCAGGTAAAACCATTCCAGTGCAGAGAACATTGAGAGGGCTCCAAACAACAGCTAACAAGACTTGACATAGATATAGTGGTGGAGGGCAAGCACAGTACAGGCAAACTCCAGGTTCAGGCACCACCTTTACTTTAAGTTTTGTTGCACTGAGACAGCACCAGGGGTTGCCGGTTTTCAATCCAAGCATGTGTTGCCTTGGTGAGCACCAGGACAACAGAGCGGAATGCAGGCCTTCAACGAAAGGGTGGTAATGCTGCCAGCGATATTTCTGTTCCCTAATCCCTCTCCAACATGGTATCTATGGCTCATCTTGTGGACCAGTGTCTTCAATGTTTCTAACGCCTATAACAGTTCCTATATCTGTCGTCTCCTCCCCCTCACCAATTACTTCACATATTTGAAACCTCCAGTCCAGACGACAATCCATATCACTGTAACTTGCTTCAGTCTCTACAACATGCCTTACCTCGATAGTCTCCTCCTCCAACAACTGGAGATATCGGGTCTGTTTCTGTGCTGCATGACTCTTCGGCCGAGGTTTCTGAAATGGAATGAGTCGCATTTGTCTGTGTTTGGCCCATATCCCTTCAAATCCTCTCCTCTCCATGTACCTGCCCAAGTGATGTTGTAATTGTATTTGTTTTTAACATGTACTCTGGCAGCCCATTCGATCTATGCACCACCTTGTGTGGAAAATGTTGCCCCTCAGCTCCCTCTTTAAATCCTTGATCTCTCACCTCACGTTTATGCCTCTAGCTTTGGACTCACCTACCTTTGGCTATTCACGTTACTTAGGCCCTACATGGTTTCATAAATCTTTATAAGGTCACCCCTTGGCCTCCTCTGCTCAGTGGAAATATTGACTACAATGTTACAAATATCTCCAACTCATGTACTCAGTGTTCTGACCAATGAAGACAACTGTGCCAAATGCTGCTTTCCTCACGCTGTCCCCCTGTGATTACATTCCAAGAAACAATGAAACTGCACCCCTTGATTTCTCTTTGCTCAACAACACTGTCCAAGGCCAGACCTTTAACTGTGTTAGTCCTCCCTGGTTTGTCTGAACTATATTCAACACCTGAGGTAAACCCCATCTTTAATTCTTTGGCCCAATTGATTAACATCCCCTTCGATAGCTATATTCCCTGCCCGCTATTTCACTAATCTTGGTATCTGTAAACATACTAACAGGGACTCCTATATTTTCACTCAAAATTTTTATGTAAATAATGCAAACAGTGGTCCCAGCACCAATTCTTACAGCACAGGCTGAACAACAACCGTCTCCCACCACCCTCTGTCTCCCACTGTCATCGCATTTTGTATCCAGTTGGCAAGCTCTCCCTGATCTCTTGTGATCGCCCCTTACTAACCAATGTATCATGCTACACCCTGACCAAGGGTTTGCTGAAGCCAGAAACAATATTTATTGCTCTGCCTTCGTCTATCTTCTTAGTCACATTTTGAGTAAAATCTGCACAAGTGTGTGAGATATGTTTTCCCATGCACAAAGCCATGCTGGCTGTCCGTAATCAGTCTTTATCTTTCCAAATGCATTTAAGTCCGACCTCTCAGAATGACCTTCAACAACTGACCCACCCTGATGTCTGGCTCATCAGTCTGTAGTTCCCTGGCTTTCTCTTGCAGCTTTCTTAATTAATGAGACAACATTATAGTCATAGTCAGAAAGTCAAACGCATTATTCAGTTAACACTAACCATACGCTAAAACTGATCTCGTCCCACCAGCCCATTCATGGATCATGTCCCTTCGAACCTTTCCTATTCCTGTACTAATCCAAATATCTTTTAAGCATTGTCATTGTCCCCGCATGCACCCCTTCCTTGGGAAGTTCATACCACACAAACCCACCCTTTGTGTAACAATGTGCCCCTCATGACTTTTCTTTAATAAGTCTCTCCTCTAAACTTAAAAATGTAGTGCCTTGTCTTGAAACTCTCCTGTCCATGGGAAAAGAAACTCCCATTAACTCTATCTATCCCTCTCACGATTTTACAAACTTCTATGAGGTCATTAGATTACTTACAGTGTGGAAACAGGCCCTTCGGCCCAACAAGTCCACACCGACCCGCCGAAGCGCAACCCACCCATACCCCTACACATACCCCTTACCTATCACTACGGGCAATTTAGCATGGCCAATTCACCTGACCTGATTTTGGAAAAGTGTGCACGTAGTAGGGTTAGACCAGGGAAACCCAGTGAATGTGGTCTATCTTGATTTCCAAAAGGTCTTTGATAAGGAGCCACATGGGAGGCTGCTAAGCAAGGTGAGGACCCATGTTGTTCGAGGTGAGCTACTGGTATGGATTGAGGATTGGCTGTCTGACAGAAGGCAGAGAGTTGGGATAAAAGCTTCTTTTTTGGAATGGCAGCCGGTGACACGCGGTGTCCCGCAACGTTCAGTGTTGAGGCCGCAGCTGTTCACATTATATATTAATGATCTGGATGAGGGGACTGGGGGCATTCTAGCGAAGTTTGCCGATGATACAAAGTTAGGTGGACAGGCATGTAGTACTGAGGAAGTGGGGAGGCTGCAGAAGGATCTAGACAGTTTGGGAGAGTAGTATGAAATGGCTGATGGATTTCTATGCGAGGTTTGCACTTTGGAAAAAAGAATACCATCATGGACTACCTTCTAAACGTTGAGAAAATTCGTAAAGCCAAAATACAAAGGGATCTGGGAGTGCTAGTCAAGGATTCTCTAAAGATAAACATGCAGGTTGTGTCCGTGATGAAGGAAGCGAATGCAATGTTGTCATATATTTCAAGAGGGTTGGAATATAAAAGCACTGTTGTGCTCCTGAGACTTTATAAAGCTCTGGTTAGGCCCCATTTGGAATACTGTGTCCAGGTTTGGTCCCCACACCTCAGGAAGTACATACTGGCACTGGAGCATGTCCAGGGGATATTCACACGGATGATCCTTGCAATGGTAGGTCTAACATACGAGGAATGGCTGAGGATCCTGGGATTGTATTCATTTGAGTTTAGACGATTAAGGGGAATCTAATAGAAACTTACAAGATAATACATGGCTTGGAAAGGGTGGACGCTAGGAAATTGTTTCCATTAGACGAGGAGACTAGGACCCGTGGACACAGCCTTAGAATTAGAGGGGGTAAATTCAGAATAGAAATGCAGAGACATTTCTTCAGCCAGAGTGGTGGGCCTGTGGAATTCATTGCCGCAGAGAGCAGTGGAGGCAGAGATTGATAAATGTCTTCAAAAAAGAGATTGATAAATTCTTGATGTCACAAAGAATTAAGAGCTACGGGGAGAATGCTGGTAAGTGGAGTTGAAATGCCCATCAGCCATGATTGAATAGCGGAGTGGACTCAATGGGCGGAATGGTCTTACTTCCACTCCTATGTCTTACGGTCTTATGGTCTTATCCAATCGGTCCTGGGGATTTGTGCACATTAATAACCTCTAGCATACCCAACAAATTTTCCCTACTTATGCCAACATTTCCAGACGAATCAAGCTTCTATATCTAATCTCAGGATTCATCATGTTTGTCTCCTCCGTGAACACTGATGCAAAGTAATCATTCAGAGTTTCACCATTCTCTCAGGTTCGACACACAGCCTTCCTTCATTATCTCTAAGTGGACAAATCATTTCTCTAGTTACCCACTTGCTTTTTATATAAGAATAAAATGCTTTGGGATTCTCCTTAATTCTGCTCGTGAAAGCTATTTCATGACCATTTTTAGCCTGCTTGATTCCTTGTTTCAGACTGTTCCAACTCTTCCAATATTCCTCCAGGGCCCATTCTGTTCTATATATGCTTCATTTTTCCCCTTGGCTAGTCGTACAATTTCTCCTGTCATCCACGGTTCACGAATCTTGTCTTTCCAATCTTTTGCCTTCAATGGGACATGCTTATCCTGCACATTCTTTAACCTATCTTTGAAAGCCGACCACATATCAAAGGTGGACTTTCCTTCAAGTAGTTATTGCCAACATTTCCCCACACCTGCCTAATTTTGATCTAATTGACCGATGATCCACTTTAACACTCTTCCCCTTGGACCACTCTCATCTTTTTCTACGAGTATTCTAAAACTTACAGAATTGTGGTCAAAGAAATCCCTCACTGCAACTTTTATCACCTGGCCTGGCTCATTCCCCAAATCCAATATGGCCCCTTCCCTCGTCGGACTATTGACGTACTTCTCTAGAAAACTCTCCTGGACTCTTGTTGCAAATTCTACTCCATCCAGATCTCCGACATGAAGTGTATCCCAGTCAATGTTGGAAAAATTAAAATCTCACATCACTATTACCCTACTGCCTTTATATCTTGCCATAATCTGTTTACCTATTTGTTCTTCTCCCTGACGTTAATTGTTGAGAGGCCTGTAATACAGCCCCAACAATGTAACTGCACCCTTTTTATTTCTCACCTCCACCCATAATTCCTCACTACTCAAGCTCTCCATAGTGTCATCCTTTCGCACAGCCGTGATATCCTTCCTGACCAGATATGCAACTCTACTACACCCCCCTCCCACACACACACACGTTTACTTCCCCCCTTGTCCCGTCTGAAGCGTCTATACCCTGGAACATTTAGTTGCCAATCATGGCCTTGCTTCACCAAGTTTCTGTGATTGCAATAACGTCATACTCCTAGGCACCAATCCAAGATCTAAGTGCATTTGCCTTACACTCCTTGCATTAAAGTAGATGCGCTTCAGGCCAGTAGTGTTCATCTGCTCTCTGCCTACTCTTCCCCTTATTAATGCTACCCTCATGGTTCTTACAGTCTCCAGTTTCAACTTTGCCATCTGCTAGTCACTGGATATTGGAAAGCCTTTGATAAGGTTCCACGTGGTAGGCTGTTGGAGAAACTGCAGAGATATTGCATTGAGGGTGATTTAACAATTTGGATTAGAAACTGGCTTTCTGAAAGACGGCAGTGAGTGGTGGTTGGTGGAAAATATTCAGCCTGGAATCTGGTTACTCGTGGCGTGCCACAAGGATCCCTTTTGGGACCACTGCTGGTTTTCATTTTAACAAATGACTTAGACGCAAGCATAGGTGGATGGATTAGTAAATTTGCAGATGACACTAAAGTTGATGGAGTAACGGATAGTTTGGAAGAATGTTACAGGTTGCAGCGAACTTGGATAAACTGCAGAATTGGGTGGAGAGGTGGCAAATGGAGTTCAATGCAGTTAAAAATGATGTGATGCACTTTGAGAAGAATAACAGGAAGACAGAATACTGGATCATTGAAAAGGTTCTTGGTAAAGGGATCTTGGAGTCCATGGTATATAGATCCCTGAAAATTGCCACCCAAGGTGACAGTGCCGTTAAGTAGGCTTACAGTTTTTGAGGTTTCATTGTTAGAGGGATTGAGTTCCGGAGCCGGACTATCATGCTGCAACAATACAAAACGCTGGTGCAGCCACACTCGAAATATTGTGTACAGTTCTGGTCACCATATTTTGGGAAAGATGTGGAAGCATTGGAAAAGGTGCAGATGAGATTTACCAGGATGTTACCTGGTCTGGAGGGAAGGTCTAATGAGGAAAGGCTGAGAGACTTGGGTCTGTTCTCATTGGAAAGAAGAAGGCTAAGAGGGAATTTGATAGAGACATACAAGGTGATCAGAGGATTAGGTAGACAATGAAAGTCTTTTTTCTAGGAGGATTACGTCGGCTTCTAGGAGGGTGATAGAGTTAAGACAGATGTCAGAGGCAGATTCTTTACTCAGAGAGTGTTAAGGGCGTAGAATGCCGTACCTGCCAATGTAGTTAACTCAGCCACATGAGGGAGATTTAAACAGTCCTTGGATAAACACATGGATGATGATGGGATAATGTGGGGGGATGAGCTGAGAATCGTTTACAGTTCGGCAAAATATTGAGGGCCGAAGGGCCTGTTCTGCGCTGTATTGTTCTATGTTCTTTGGATTGACGAAGAGGATTGATGAAGGCTCTGACAAGCTCCCTCATGGTCCACTAGTTATCAAGATTATGTCACATGGAATGTAGGGAAATCTAGCTATTTGGATACACAACTGGTTTGAAAGTAGGAAGTAGGTAGTGGTGATGGGAGTTGTTTTTCAGATAGAAGTCCTGTAAGCTGTGGGGTGCCAAAAGGATCGGCTCTGGGCCCACTGCTTTTTGCCATTTGTATGAATTATTTGGATGTGAACAGAGGATATATAGTTACTAAGTTTGCAGGTGACACCAAAATTGGATGTGTAGTGCACAGCGATGATGGTTACCTCAGAGTATAATGGGATCTTGGTCAGATGGGCCAATGGGCTGAGGAGCGACTGATGAAGTTTAATTTTGGTAAATGAGAGATACTTCATTTTAGAAAGGAAAACCAGGACAGGATTTATACACTTAATAGTAAGGTCCTGGGAGTGTCCAATGAAACCTTGGAGTGTAGATTCACAGTTCCTTGAAAGTGGAATGGCAGATAGATAGAATAGTGAAGAAGGCGCCTGGTATGCTTACCTTTATGGTACAGAACATTGAACACAGGAGTTGGGAGATCATATTGCGGCTGTGCAGGAGATTAGTTAAGCCACTTTTGGATTATTGTGTGCAATTCTGGTTTTCTTCCTCTTTGAAGCATGTTGTGAAACTAGGAAGAGTTAGAAAATACACGGGAACTAATGTTCTCTGTAATATGCACAAGATCTGCTCTTCTCTATATCACAGACA
Organism: Hemiscyllium ocellatum; assembly: GCF_020745735.1. Classification (NCBI taxonomy): domain Eukaryota; kingdom Metazoa; phylum Chordata; class Chondrichthyes; order Orectolobiformes; family Hemiscylliidae; genus Hemiscyllium; species Hemiscyllium ocellatum. Next base: position 14,506,481 of record NC_083405.1, on the reverse strand, counting down.
GAGACTGCTACTCTCTGCAATACACACGGGGACGTCTGTTCCGTTTCACACACTCAGAAATTACTGTTTACCATAGAACACACACGGACCACTATTCAATGCAATATAGACAGCAAATGCTATTCTATATACTCTGACAATGCAGGTCAGGGGATGACCCAGTGGTTTACTGTTGGAATGTTAATCCAGAGAACCAGGTAATGTGCTAGGGATCCAAATTCAAATCCTGCCATGGCAGATAGTGGAATGTGAATTTTAGAAAAATCTGCAAGTATGAGAGTAATCATGGCCAACAATTGATGATTGTTGGGAAAACCCAACTTGTTCACGAAAAACGTATAGGGGAAGAATTGCTATCTTTACCTGCTCTGGTCTCCATGTTTCTCCAGACCCACAGCAATGTGGTTTAATCTTAACTGCTCTTTGCACCATTAGGGATGGTCAATAAACACTGGCCCAGAACACAACACCCTCATCCCACAAATTAATAAAAAAATGATTAACCAACTGGAACAGAAACAATATGCCAAAATGCCTCCCTTGGTGTTGTAACACAACGTTGATTACTATTTGAGGTCCTATGGGGTGTAAATTGTGGAATTTCTCTGGAATAGTTTTGTTCAAAAAGTGTGGTGCTGGAAAAACACAGCCAGTCAGGCAGCATCCGAGGAGGAGGAGAGTCGCTGTTTCCATCATAAGCTCTTCCTCAAGACCATCTGTGCTTTTCCAGCACTACACGTTTTGAATCTGTTCTCCAGCATCTGCAGTCCTCACTTTCTCTCAGAATAATTTTGTTGTAGAGCAAGAAACTGATTGTTTTTTTTCTGTGTCTCTGAACTTAACAGTATTTCTGTAATTGTGGTAATTTCTTAAAAGGACGGGTGACAAAGCTGGGCTGTAGAATGGATGGGTTTTGTGCATTAATGATTGTTTAATCAAGCTATGTCTCAAAGTCAAACAAAGTTCAACTTTTGGAAAGACAATCAATTAATTCAGTACAATCCTAGCTGTTCTGTTTAAGCTGAATATCAAAGCAACAAAGGTGATCAACCTTATCCCAAACTGTAATCCCAGCATTTCAAGCAAATTATGTCAGTGATATTACTCACAAACCTGTTCTCTTGATTTGAAAATATTGTGAAAGGAAGATGAAGCTGATTGACTGTGCCATCAATACCATGGAGATGCAGCAAAAACAGTTAGCTGTCAATCTTAATTCTCAGACCAGATAGGTGGACTCTGATTGGTCAGGATGTCACCATAAGGGTAGAACACAGTTTGGTTCTCTCCATGATACCTTTCTCTTCAAAGAAGTGCAATGTCTGTAAAAAAATATTTTTGCCTGTATGAACCAGGGTCTTAGATAATTATATTTGTTGCTTCTAACTCATACATCCAGCTGTTGATCTTAAATTGGTTTCCAGTTTAACTCTTGGCACAGTTCAGATTATTTAATCAATGATTTCCAAAGCAGAATCACTTCTAATGAGGTTTACAAACATGGGCTGGTTGAGTACAGGCAGCTTGCTGCCAGCAGAGATTGGTCAAATGGACATGTTGTCTGACACAGTCCGCCAGTTGTCAGGATGTAGGGCCTACATATCTGGCATCGCAGCAGCACCAAAACACATGTAATGTTATTCATTTGTGATTCACCTGTTGGCGTTGTGTGTAAAGGTAGTAACCTACTTTATGATGCATATGGTAGAATTTGTTCTCACGGTTCACGTACCCACCAGATACGGGATAACCGAGAGACACAAAATTGATGTCTTTTTTTCCGTCCTAACAGATCTGTGACAGAGTCTGCACAACTTGAATTGGTTAAATGCTTTGTGAAACTGTTATAATAATGCCTAAATCTGCTTTCCATATGCAGGGTGAAGGACTCTTTCACATTCACGAAGACTATATCAGAGCTACACTCTAAAAGTGATAGCATGCCCATGTGCTCTTTCAATATTGCCAGCTTATTTATCAGTATACAGATCAGATAAGTCATGGAAATCTAAACATATCACCTGTGTCTGATTCAGTGTTCATCAAACATCATCTCTTTTTCCATTTCTGGTGGCACAGTAGCTTCGTGGTTAGCACTGCTGCCTCACAGGCCCAGGACCTGGGTTTAATTCAAGCCTAGGTAAACTGTCTGTGTGGATATTCTCCCCATGTCTGCATGAGTTTCCTCCCATAATCCAAAGATGTGCAGGTTAGGTGCATTAGTCTGGGAAAAATGTGCAGTAATAGGAGAATGGGTCTGGGTGGCTTACTCTCTGGAGGGTTAGTGTAGACTTGTTGGGCCGAAGGGAGACTATGTAACACATGAACTTAGTACCTGGTGTCGTTGACTTCAGTTCAAATGACAATGTGTATGACAAATAGATGATGTTACCATGGGATATTCTCAAGGGTAAACTCTTCCTAACAACTTTATTGGTAATCATGCAAAACACATCTTTCATGGCATGATATCTAGCCTCTATCCGCTTGCATATATTCAACATGTAGGTGACATGTTTGCGAAATTCGAATCTGCATTAAAGAGTTTCTTTATAAAACTCGATGATCGCCACCTGATTCTAAAATTTACCACTGAAATGGAGTACCCTTTCCTTGATACATTCATTGAAAAATCAGCCAAATTGGCTTTAAACTCCGATTACTGAAAGCCTAAATTCACTGGTCAGTAGACATGTTAGGGTTCCTACGTCCCTCAAGATCAACTTATGGGGACCTTCATGAATACAGTCCTCACCATCCTCTCACTGTGTGGACTTGACACTGAGATAGAGCTGATCAAAACTAGTTCTTGTAATAACAGATTCACAGATGAAATTGCCACTCATTGTACATCATACAAACTGGTCAAAGGGCTTGTCTCCACCATTTTGACACTTTGCAGTGCCTTATCTAGTTCATTATCTGGGAAGGAAAATGTCATCGAATCATAAAGTCATCGATGTCCTACAGCATAAAGCCAGCACCTTCGGCCCATACTGGTCTAGGATGATCAGAAAATACCATCCACGCTAACCTAATTTCCGTGCACTTGGCCTATATCCTTCCACATCTTTGCTCTCTATGTATTTGTCCAAATGTCTTTTAAAGTTTGTTAATGTACCCGCCTCAAACACTTCTACTGGTCACTTATTCCATACATGTACTACCCTCTGTGTAAAAATGTTTCCCCTCAGGTTCCCTTTCATTCTTTCCCTTCGAACCTTTAACTGATGCCCTCTACTCAGTTCCCCATCCCTGGAAAACAGACTGAGTAAATTTACCTTATCCATACCTCTCATGGTCTTACACACTTCTATAAGATCCCCCCCCCCAATTTCCTGCACTCGAAAGATAACAGCCCTCTTTTGTCCAACGTCTCCCCATTAACTCCATCCCCTGAGGCCTGGCAACATCTTTGTAAATTTCTTTTGCACTCTTTCCAGTTTAACACCATCCTTCCTCGAGTAAGGTGATCAAAACTGAATACAACATTCCATGTATGGCCTCACCAACATCCGGTAAAAGTGCGTAATAACTTCCCAACTTCACTCCTCAATGCTCTGACTAACGAAGACCAGTGTGCCAAAAGCCTACTTCATTGCCGTCTCAAACTGTATCTCCAATTTCAAAGAATCGTGCACCTGAACTCCATGATCCCTCTGTTCCACTACAATTCTTAAGGCCCTACAATTCACCATGAAACTCTGACCTTGATTCGATTTTTCTCCAAATGCAAGACCTCACACTTATCTGTATTAAACTCCATTTGCGATTTCTCAGCCCACTTCCCCAGCTGATTGAGGTCCTGCTGCAGTTTTTGATAACCATCCTCAATGTCTAGGGTACTACCTATTTCAGTATCATCTGCAAACTTACTAATCATGCTTTATACATTCTCATCCAAGTCATTGATATAAATAGCAAATGGCAACGGGCTGAACACCGAACCCTGAAGCACTCCACAGGCCTCCAGTCTGACAAGCTTCCTTCCACTATTAACCTCTGCTTCCTACCATCAAGCGAATTGTGTATCCAATTTGACAGACTCCTCATGATTCCATGTGATCTAACCTTCCAGAGCAGCCGAGCATGTGGAACCTTACCAAAGATCTTAGTGAAATCCGTATAGATATTATCGACGGCCCTGCTATCATCAAGCTTCCTGGTAACTTTATCAAAGATCTCGAACAAATTTCTGAGGCATATTCTCCCACACACAAAACCATTCTGACTATTCCTAATCAAACCCTATCTTTCCAAAAGCCTCTCAGGATCTTCTCAAGTCCCTTACCTGCCACAGATGTTCGGCTTACAGGTCAATAGTTCCTAGGTTTCTCTTTGCATGCGTTCATGAATAAGGGCAAAACATTCACTATCCACCAGTCTTCTGGGACCTCACCCGTGGCTAACAATAATGGAAACCTATCAGCCAGGGATCCTGCAATTTCTTTTCCTCACTCTTGTAGGAAGGTGTCTCAAACATTTGATTAACAACTGAATGTAGCCATCACACACCAATATCATCCAGTAAATCAATGACTGTTTTTCTCCATTTAAAAGAATGCTGCCTACCCACTGCTGGCTGCGACCAATGGAAATAAGGTATTCGTTGAGCATTAATCTTCCAAGGATCTCAATTTATGGTGGGCAGGAAGAATGTCCACAGACCACCCACATTGAAATTCATCTCATGGAGGGGGGACGATGTCAGGGACTTCACCTGCTAATCTCCTGCGTGATGAATACTCAGTGTCCCATAGCCTCTATACCTCCGTTCCGGAAATCCAAAAAAATCCACTGACAAATCAAAGGAATCGCCTTTATTCAAAGGGTAGTCAGGATTGTGCTTCATTGAGGGCACTGAAGTCACTGTAATAGGGGAGGTTAAGGGCAATCAGTGGTTGCAGGAGAGTGGATGGAGATTGATACATGTCCGATGTGATATGTCATCCTTACCTTTGTACATTGTTCAGGTTCCTGTTTGAAAGTGGTCACTGATAAGACAGATTGTTTGCTGGGATTCACCTGCCCCTTTGCCTTCTTTGTTTACTCCTCTACTATTTGGCATCCTTTAAGTAATACAGAAATTCAGTGTGATAAAACAAAGTTTTATGTTGAACAAAATTTTGGCTCCCCAACAATCATAATGTTCTCAGTTATTTTACTGCAGTATTATCGAAACCTAAAAATACAGATTGAAGCAGCAGACATGCTGAGTCCCATAATCTCTAATTTAAAGCTGCAAGTTTCTTATCCTCAATGAGCTCTCTGACTGTCTTCAATTTATTTCTGGAACCCGGTTCCATCACCTTTTCTAGTCAAATAATCAAAGATCCTGTCTACTCTCAGAATAAGAAAACCATCCTCCTCATCTGTCATCTTAGTGACATACCAATGATGTTGAACTTCTGGTTATCCACTTCCAAGATACCTCACATTGAGAATCACTTCCATTGTGTTGAGTGGCATTTTACTCTGTTAAATAGAACAGACTTCAAACAGGCCGACCAACTAAAGGCTGGGCATCCATGAGGCACTGTGGACCATCAAGAGGAGCAGAATTGTACTCCAGCATAATCTGTAACCTCATGGTCAGGTATATCCCCCATTCAATCATTTCATTCATGAAGTTGCTGACCAGTGAATAGGGGTTGAGAAATAATTTGGCTGATTTCTCAAAGAATACGTCAAGGAAAGTGTACTCCACTTCAGTGATATATTTCAGCATAAGATGGAGATTATAGAGAATTATAAAAAAAAAGATTTTGCAGATTCAAATATCAAAAACATATCATCTACATGTTGGAAATATGCAAGGGATCGAAGCTAATTATGATGTCATCAAAGATGTATTATGCATGGTTACCGAGAAACCATACTTGGTGGATGTGGTGAACTGTGAGAACAAATTCTATCATATACATCGTGCGGCAGGTTGCCACCTTTACACAAGTCTAACAAGTGATTTACAAATGAATAACATGACACGTGTCATGTTGGTGGGATGCCAGATATGTCGGCCATACATCCTGACAACTGGTGGACCATGTCAGAAAATATGCCCGTTTGACTATTCTCTGCTGGCAGCAAGGTGCCTGTTCTCAACCAGCCTCTAATGTAATCCTCATTAGAAGTGATTCTGCTTTGGAAATCATTTATTAAATAATCTGAACTATGCTAAGTATTAAACTGGAAACCAATTCAAGATCAACAGCTGGGATGATAGAGTGATGCATTGGTGCATGAGTCAGAAGCAACAAATATAATTACGCAAAACTTTGGTTCATGTAGGCAAAAGGAATTTTTACAGACATTGCTCTTCTTTGATGAGAAAGGCATCATGGAGAGAACCAAACCTTGCTGTATTCCCATCGTGACACCCTGACCAATCAGAGCCCACTTATCTGGTCTGAGAATTAAGATTGACAGCTAACTTTTTGCTGCATCTCCATGGTAATGACGAGCTAGCCAATCGACATTACCTGAGCATTCTGTATTTAAAAAAAAGCTTTAACTCCTTTTGCAATGTTTTCAACAATTTGAAATGGCTTTTTACCTGTGTGCGAGTAGTATTGCTGACACAGTTTGTTTGAAATGCTGGGATTACAGTTTGGGATATGGTTGATTACATTTATTGCATCAGAATTTCATCTTAGCAGAAGGGCTAGGAATTTGGTGAACTGGGTGAATCTCTTTAGAATAATTTAAATTTATTCGGCTTTAAGACATAACAATTCAGATTTAACAGATTTCATCGGCACACAAAACCCATCCACTCTACAGCCCAGTTTTGAAATCTGTCCTTTTAAGAAATCACCACAATTACAGAAATACTGAAAAGGTAGTTGTAAATTTCAAATACACAGAGAAAGCAACCAGTTTCTTATTCAACAACAAAGTTATTCCATATCAATTCCGCAATTTAACTATTCAGGACCTCAAGTAATATTCATTGTAGTGTTAAAGTGCAGAAGGAGGCATTTTGGCCCATCGTTTCTGTTCTAGCTTATTAAATGTTACCTTTTTTATTCATTTGTGGGCTGAAGGCATTGCTGGATAGGCCAGCATTGATTGCCCATCCCTAATGGCCCAAAGAGCAGTTAAGAGTCCACCATGTTGCTGTGTGTTTGGAGAAACATGGAGGCCAGACCAGGTGAAGATGCCAGGTTCCTTTCCTGAAAGATAATAATGAACAAATTGCTTCTCCCAACAATCGGCAATGGATTCATGGCCATCTTTAATCTCATACTTGCAGATTTTGTTTGAATTCAAATTCCACCATCTGCCATGGCAGGATTTGAAATTGGGTTGAGAGTGTGGTGCTGGAAAAGCAACGCAGGTCAGGCAGCATCTGAGGAGCATCCGAGTTTCAAGCAAAAGCCCTTCATCAGGAATGAAGCTGTGAGCCAAAGGGGTGGTGAGATAAAATTGGGATAAAATTGAGATAAAATTTGAAATTCAGTCCCCAACACATTACCTGGGTCTCTGGATTAACAATCACCTGGCTTTCAATATTAGATTGTAGCGAATAGCATTTACTGTCTGTATGGGAGTGAACAGCAATCACTCTGCATGTCCTAGAGAACAGCAATCATTGTATATGCTATGCTACACAGCAATTTCTGAGTAGATGAAATAAAACAGAAGGCTTTGTGCATATCACAGAGAATAGCAGTCCTTGCCTGTATTACAGAGAATAGATGTTAGTGAGAAAGGTCATTCCAATCCAGGTATCAATCCACATGGGACCCATGCTCTTGGGCATATTGCAAACAGCATTAGTTCCCGTGTATTTCCAGAGAACAACTCTTGCTCTGTATAATTACAGAGAAAGCTGTCTCTATATTTATTATTGAGAACAGCAGTAACTCTATAAAACAATAGTTTCTTTTCGACTGAACATCTGACTCTTTATATGAAACCGAACTGCCATCCCTATGTCCATTACATGAGAAGAGCAGTTCCTGTGTATATTACTGAGAACAACAGTTTCTGCGTTTCTTACAGCTGTCCCGCTGTAAATTGCAGAGAACAGATGTCCTGGGACTGATGTAGTGAATAGCAATTCCCGACAATAAACAGAACAGTGGTGCCTGTCTGCTTCACTTCGAGCTGTAGTCCCTATCAATATGATAGAGAAGAACAGTGCCTGTTTATATTGTAGTAAACAGCAATCCCTGTGAATAGTATATTGAAGGGCATATATGAACCTGAACAGCAATCCCTGTGTATATGACAAAGAATGGCAGTCCCAGTATATATTAAAAAGAATAGCAGTTGCCATGCACATTGCAGACAACAGTAGTTTCTGTGTATATTGCAGACATAAGCAGCCCGTGTGCATATTGAGGAGACCAGCAGTCTCTGTGAGTGTTACTGAACACGAAAGTCTCCTTGTCAATGGGAGTGAACATCACCCTAAACCTCTAAATTGTTATTCTAGCCCCCAGAGAAAAGATTTGGAGTTGCTGGTGTTGGACTGGGATGTACAAAGTTAAAAATCACACAACATCAGGTTATAGTCCAACAGGTTTAAACGGAAGCACACTAGGTTTCGGAGCGACGCTCCTTCTTCACTACCACCTGATGAAGGAGCGTCGCTCTGAAAGCTAGTGTGCTTCCAATTATCTTTTTTGGGCTATAACCTGGTGTTGTGTGATTTTTAACTTTGTCTATTTATCCTTTTCATGACTTGGAGGTGCTGGTGTTGAACTGGCGTGGAGAAAGTTCAAAATCCCACAATACCAGGTTTATTTGGAAGCACAAGCTTTCGAGAGGCTGCCTTTTCATCATGTGGTCAATTTTATAAACCTCTGTAAGGCCACCGCTCTAAAACTGATGTGCCAGAGGACACAACCCCCATCAATAAGGTTCTCTCTTTTGAACAAATCCTCCAACCCTGGCAACATCCTTGTAAAGCTTTTCTGAACCTTTTCAAGTTGACCAACATCCTACCAATAGGAAGGAGATCAGCATTGCATGAAATATTCCAAAAGTGGCCTAACCTATTAACTGTACAGCCGCAACATTACCTCGCAACTCCTATATTCAATGCTCTGATCAATAAAAGAAAATATACCATACACCTTCTTCACTATCCTATCGACCTGCGACTTCACTTTCAAGGAACTATGAACCTGCACTCCAAGGTCTCTTTGTTCAGCAACACTCCCCAGGACCTTACCATTAAGTGTATAGGTCCTACTCAGGTTTGCTTTCCCTTGCATTTATCTGAATTAAACTCCATTTGCCACGTCTCAGCCCATTGGCCCACCTGATCAAGATCTCATTGTAATCTGAGGGAAACTTCTTTGCTATCCACTACACTTCCAATTTTGGTGTCATCTGCAAACTTATTAACTGTACCTCTTATGCTCACATCCGAATCATTTCCATAAATGATGAAAAGTAGTGGACCCATCACCGATCCTTGTGGCACTCCACTGGTCACAGGCCTCCAGTGTGAATAAACAACCCTCCACCACCACCCTCTGTCTTCTACCTTTGAGCCAGTTCTGTATCCAAATGGCGAGTTCTCCCTGTATTCCATGAGACATAACGTTACTAACACTCTCCCATGGGGAACCTAGTCAAATGCCTTACTGAAATCCACACAGATCACATCTACCACTCTGCCCTCATCAATCCTCTTGATGATTTGTTTAAGAAAGGTTGTGAGGAGAAACGTGGCATGATGTATCTGTTAGTCGGACTTCGGTTGAGGGTATATTGTTGGAAGTGATAATAAAAAATAGGATTTATGGACATTTAGAGAGACAAAATTCATTAGGAATATTCAGCATGGTTTTGGATGAGGAAAATCATGTCTCACAAACTTGATTGCGTTTTTCGAGGATGTTACCAAAAAGGCTGATGACGGCAGAGCAATGGACTCTGTTTAGTTGGATTTTATTAAAGCCTTTGATAATGGTAGAACAATCAGCAAAGTTCTGTTTCATGGGATTCAGGTTGAGCTTGCCAATTGGATACATCATTGGATTACCAGCAGGAGACAGGAATAATGTTGGAGGGTTGCTTTTTGGACTGCAGGCCTGTGCCCAGCAGTGTTCCACAGGGATTGGTGCTTGGGTCTTCTTTTGTTTGTCTTTTATATAAATGATTTGGATGAGAAAAAACTTGTTAACTTTACAGGTGATGCCAGAATTGGTGGCACAATAGACAGTGAAGGAAGTGTTCCAAGATTACAACTGTATCATGATCAAATGGACCAATGGTAGATGGAGTTCAATGTGGGTAAATGAGAGGTATTGCATTTTGGTACAACAACAAGGGTCGGGCTTGTACAATTAATGTTCGAGCCTTGTGGAGTGTTGTAGTGCAGAGGGACCCAAGATTGCAGTGTCACAATTCTTTAAAGTTTGCGTCATCCAAACAGGCTGATTAAAAAGGCATTTGGCTTGTCTTCACTGCTCAGTCCTTTGAGTCTAGGATTTGGGGTAAAAACAATGATTGAAAATGCTGGAAACCAGATTCTGGATTAGAGTGGTGCTGGAAAAGAATCCAGAATCTATGAATCGGGGTGTTATGTGGAGGTTATGCAGGACATTGATGAGGCGTCTTCTGGAATGTTGTGTCCAGTACTGGGCGCCCAGTTATTAGAGGATATTATCAAGTTGGAGGGAGTTCAGAAGAGATATGTTTCTGGGGATGGAAGTTTTGAGTTATAAACAAGAGACTGGATTGGCTAAGATATTTTTCACTGAAGTTGAGGAGTTTGAGAGGTGATACGATAGAAGTTTATAAAATAAGGAGAGATGTGGATAGAGTTAATGATAGTTGTCTCTTCCTCAAGCTGGGGGACTTAAAGATGAGGGGGCATGTTTTTCAGGTGAGAGGCAAGGGTTTCAAGAAAAGAAATCAGAGATATGTTTTGACAGAGAAGGTGGTTCACGCCTGGAAGGAATTTTCTGAGGAAGTGGTCGATGTGGGGATAATACAACATTTCAAAGACATTTGGACGGATGCATGAATAGGTAAGGTTTGAAGAGCTATGGGCCAGCAGCAGCCTGGTGGGAATAGTTTAGTTTGGGATTATGTTTGGCATGGACTGGTTGGACTGAAGTGTCTGTTTCCATTAAGTTGGGGTAACCTGTTGGGTTTTTGGATAGGTCCAGTTATTCTATATTCTGTTCTTTTTTTACTTTGTGTTTCATTCAGTAATCTTATCCATAAGATTTGTTTTGTTTAAAACTATGTGGTTCGACAAACTGCATCTCTCCTGGAATATCCGCATTATTCCTGCTGAAAAAAAACGATGAAAGTTAGGGTGTGGGCTGCATACCTGAAATGTTTTGAGGGTGTCTCTGGCCTGGTCCATACCACATCTGAGGTCAAATAATTAATTTGGGTTCCATACTTCCATGTTCCCAGCTTTCTCTCCTTCATTTCTCCTTCAATCCCAATTTCTCCCATTCCTCATGTCTTCCTCAGAATCACTAAAGTGTGGAATCAGGCACTTCAGCCCAACAAGTCCACACGCATCCTCCAAAGAGTAATTCCCTTGCACCCATTCCCCATTACAGCACATTTATCTCTGACTAATGCATCTAACCTCCCCATCCCTGAACAATATTAGCAATTTAGTTTGGCCAATCTGGGGGTAGGGGCAAAATTTAGATTGGGGGAATATATAGGTAGGGGCAAATAGGAGGGGGATGTCAGATAAAGCACCTTTCACAGTGATGAGTGGATGATGGTGAATGGCTGGAGAGTGGGACCTTGCTGTGCATCCCTTCAGTGAGTGAAAAAGCCAGTGAGTCTCTGCACACTCTCACTGTGTGGAGCAGAGCGGGTTGTCAGCGAGGAGTGGCCTCCATAGGAAGTGGATTTAATGGCATCATGCAGGGGCAACTCCTGAGGACAGTGGACAAAATTTGGTCAGGGTCAGGGTCAGGGTGAGCCTGACTTTTGGGCTTTTCAAGCTGCAGTGTCATTCTGGAGGTGCTGTATCATTGTGTGAGAGAGTCCCATTAGTGGGTCGTTAAAATAATTTTTTTCCTTCGCTTAGGTAAAACCTCATTCACTCTACCGAGTTCCTAGGTATAACTAATTTGAGTCACCAATGACATTATGGGTAGGACCTCTTTTACCTCGGCACAAACGGGCTTCTGTCAGCAAAAAGATTTGTAAGCAAAATGGTTTCCCCTTCTCCCACAGAATTGCTTTCTCACATCTATCCTGAAAGCTATGGCCCAAATTCTCAGACACTGCTACTTCACATTCTAGATTCTCCAAACAGTGGGAATCATTGAACTTGATCTGTCTCATTCTAGTAATTTCTTGAATACTTAGATGACTATGATCAGTGTTTATGATTATCTCAGATACTTTACTGGTAACATAAAAACTGAAATGCTATAATGCCAACACCAAGCACAACATCTCTTTGTCAACTGTTGAATATTTCTGCTGATGAATGTTCAACTTCCTGGAGAAATAGGTTTTTCTATCTGCTTGTCATCTTCTTGCAGGAGCACAACACTGACACCGCATCACTTGCACAAATACCTCTGATAGTCCACTGTCCTCTAAAACATCTTGCCTTTCTGTAGCAATTCAGTGAGTGGAGCAGCCACACTGCTAAAATTTGATACTAATTTTCGATAAAATCCACTTCATCCCAAGATCCGTAGTAGTGCTCGTTTAGTCAATATAATGGGAAACTCCCCAATTACTTTTGTTTCTGCAACCCATGGGGCCATGTATCTGTGTCCATGGACCAGGAAGGTGACTGGAGCTTTGGAAAATTCACTTTTTGCTCAGTTTATCACTAAGTATGCCTATCAACGTCAATCAAACAAGTCCGATAAATGGCACAAATATTCCTTCCATGTGTGACTAAATGCCACCAGGTCAGCGATATAAACAACACAATCGGGTAATCCAGCAATGGCCTTATTGGTTAGTCTCTGAAATGTAGCTGGCACATGTTAATGCCAGATGACATAACTTTAAACTGATAAAATTCATTTCGCGTTACAAAAGCTGAAATCACCTTTGATCTTTCTGACAAAGGTATCTGCCAATATCCTCTGAGCTATTCAAACTGAGATGATGCATCAATCTTTGTAACTGCATTGAGTCTTCAATGCCTGATGCCACCTTTCTGGCGCTCCTGCTACTCTGGATGGTGCACAGTGGATTTGACTTGTTTTATTCCTAAGATGTCCATAAATTCATTGAAACGTTTTGATGAGAAGTTGACCTTTAATCAGATTGTATCGCTGCCAGTAGTCCATTTCTCATGAAAAGTTTAATTAATTCCTCTCCAGTCGTTTTTACTGTGATACTGCAGAATGGAACAGCCTCTGGAAATCTAGTTGATACAGTCATTGTTGTTAACAAATACTCATTCCCACTTTTTGTTTGAGGTAGGGGACCTATGCAATCAATTCAGACTCTTGTAAAAGGTTCCTCAAATGCATGAGTTAAAGGTGCAGGTTTTATTACTGCCTATGGTAATCAACTACATCCTTGTGCAGTCCAAGTTAGTAAAAATGCTTTTTGTATTTATTTTGTGTTTTGGTCACTCCTAAATGACCTCCAGGTGGTAGTTCATACACCACTCACAGCATCTCCTTCCTACATCCCAATGGCAATATGATTAAATGCCTGAGTATATGATGGTCCCTATTTCCTCGTGAACACATCATTTTTAATAACATTCCCGGATACTTTTAAATTCCTTTTTTCTGCTTGGCTTTTGATACAATTATTTTAAATTTTCATCTTTCTGCTGAAACGCAGTTAATCCATCTAAGGTAAAGATGTCTGTTGTGTCCTCACTCTGCTCCTGGGCTGTCTCAGCCATCCGATCAAGCAGGGTCTCTGCTAATTCCACTTCAACTTTCTTATCTGGTCTCTTTGATCTCTCCTGTTCCAACTGGTGACATTGTGACCTCACTACCACACAGTCAAGGAAAAATCCCAGTTGTGTCTCCTGCAATAGTTCAGTTGCCTGAGTTTTGACTGGCTTTTCAACCACAATAAACAGCACTCCGACTGGTGAATCAAGTGTATCATTAGCAAGGATTAATCATATTCCTGGAGTTGAGTGTTTGTCCAGTATTCCTACCACAAATTCTCCACTTTTCCCTGGATACTCTTACCTCACTTTATATATTTCAGCACTTTTTGTCTCACCATGAATTCCTGTTACTCGTATCTACTCTAGCAATAGCCTCTCAAAAGTAACAACTGTTTAGCAACTTTTTCAAATGAGAGGAGAAAGGCTTCCATATCCTTCTCATCAAATTTAGGCAATGATTGAATACATTTAATCAGATTCCCTCCAGGACTTTGATTACCATGGGCTTGCTCATCCTCACTCACTTCCTCACTGAGCCTACCTTCAGCCTTCATCTCAGCCTTTGAAGCTGACTTTTCTGTCTAAGTGGCAATTTCCAAACTTCAAACTATCTCGCTTTTACTCTTTCTTCTCTCTCTCTTTCTTTCTCTTTCCTCTGCTTTTAATCAAAAATCGTGCCTTTTGCCTCTAACTCAAGCTACTTCATTTTCAATTGAATTTTAGCCATCTCTAAAGATTCGGATGGTGTTTCCAGTAAATGTAGATGCTGAGCTACTGCTGTTATTGTCTCTCATTTCCTCATGGAAGGAGGCAGCACTAGTAACAATTGGTTTTCTAATTCCAGCAGCTTGGCCTTAATCACCTTTTGTAAAACCCCCAAGGCAACTTCTTCCACCCCAAGAAAACTGTTGATGACTGAAGGAGCCGTTGCTATCCCAAACACTGTTTAAATCAACCAAATTAAACCCCCGGAACAAAAGACACACACACACCTACCTTGCCTTCGAGTTCAACAACTCCAATCCCAGTTTTGAATTACAGAACAAATCCCACAAAGAGCCCCCAAACTGTTATGGACCAGTCTAGATCCCTCAAAACATTGTACAAAGGTAGCCCGGACCATAAACTTGCTTGTTTTTTTTAAGCAGCTGCATAGTAAGTATGGTAAAAACAAGGAGTGCAGATGCTGGAAACCAGCGTACAGATTAGAGTGGTGCTGGGAAAGCACAGCTGGTCAGGCAGCATCCGAGGAGCAGGAAAATCGATGTTTCAGGCAAAATCCCTTCATCAGCATTAGAGGGGGTGGTGCCTGCAGAGTGGAGAGATAAAAGAGAGGAGGGTGGGGGTGAGGTGAAAATAGCATAGAGTACAATAGGTGAATGGGGATGGGGATGGAGGGATCAGGTCAGAGAGGAGGGTGAAGTGGATAGGTGGAAAGGAAGATAGGCAGATAGGACAGGTCATGGCGATGGTTCTGAGCTGGAAGGTTGGAACTGGGCTAAGGTGGGGGGAGGGGAAATAAGGAAACTGGTGAAGTGCACATTGATGCCCTGGGGCTAAAGTGTTCCAAGGTGGAAGATGAGGGCGTTCTTCCTCCAGGTGTCGGGTGGTGAGGTAGCCGCCATGGAGGAGGCCCAGTAACTGCATGTCCTCGGCAGAGTGGCAGTGGGAGTTGAAATGTTGGACCACAGAGTGGTGGGGTTGATTGGCGTAGATGTCCTGGAGATGTTCCCTAAAGCGCTCTGCTAGAAGGCGTCCAGTCATCCCAATGTAGAGGAGACCGCATCAGGAGCAATGGATACTGGTGGATGTGCAGGTAAAAGGTTTATGGATGTGGAATACTCGTTTGAGTCCTCGGATGGAGGTAAGGGAAAGAGTGTGGGCGCAGGGTTTGCAACTCCTGAAGTGGCAGGGGAAGGTGCCAGGAAGGGAGGGGGCGTGGAGCTGACCATGTAGTCATGGAGAGAATGTTTTTTGTGGCAAGCGGAAAGGGGTGGGGAGGGAAATATACCCCTGGTGGTGGTGTCCGTTTGGAGGTGGTGGAAGGTGATGCGGTTTATGCGAAGGTTGGTAGGGTAGAAGGTGAACACCAGAGGCGTTCTGTCCTTGTTACGGTTGGAGGATTGGGGTCTGAGGGCGGAGGTGCGGGATGTGGACGAAACGTATTCCAGGGCATCTTTAACCACATGAGAAGGGAAATTGCAATCTCTACAGAAGGAGGCCATCTGGTGTGTTCTGTGGTGCGTTGTCACGCTGACTGTATCTCTATTCCCATTTCAATGTTTTGTCACTCTCTCTCTCTATTTGTGTGGTGTATCTCAGTCTCTCTCCCTCTCTCTCTCTCTACCGGTTCAGTGTCTTGTCACCCTGACTCTCCATACCCTGTTCAATGTGTTGTCGCTTTGTTTCTCTCTATCCCTATTTCAGTGTGTTGTCACTGTATCTCTGTCTCTCTCTAAACCGAGTTCAGATTGTTGTTACTCTGTATCTCTGTGTTCACAGTTCAGAGTGCTGGCTGCCCTGGTCTCTCTCTCTCTCGTCCCAACTCTGTGTGTTATCTGTCTTTCCCTCTCCTTACTCAGTTCACTGTGTTGCTATTCTATCTCTTTCTATTCTCAAAATACAGTATGTTAGTTCTCTGTCGGTCTCCAGTACCGGTTAAGATTGTTGTCACACACTCTGTCCCTCTTGATCCATAGTTCATTGTGTTGATACTCTGATGTTCTCAGTTCCGAGTTCACTGTCTTGTCACACTGTCTTACTATTATCAGTTCAGAGTGTTATCACTCTGCCTTCCGCTGTGCCTATTTTCAGTGTGTTGTCTGCTTGTCTGTCTCTATTCCCAGTTCAGCCTATTGTCTCTCTGTTTCTATTCCTAGTTTATTGCGTTGCCATTGTGTCTCTCTCCACTCCTGGTTCATTCTGTTGTCTCTGTTTCATGCTATTTTCAGTTCTATGTGTTGATCCCCTGTTTGTCTTCCCTGCAGTTGAATATGTTGTCTGTCTAACCTATTTATTCACAGTTCAGTGTATTGTCACTCTGTCTCTCCATTCTCAATTTGTTCTGTTGTGTCTCTGTCTGTCTCTATTCCATATACAGTGTGTTGTAACTCTGAATCCATTCCCAGTTCAGTTCTCTTACGGTCTCTCTATCCCCACTTCAGTGTGTTGCCTGTCTGTCTCTCTGTGTTACCAGATCAGTGTCTTGTCACACTCTATGTCTCTGTCTGAACTGTTCGGCATGTTATCACTCTGAGTCTCTCTATTCCCTCTTCAGTGTGTTGATTCCATCTCTCTCCATTCCCGGGTCAGGGAATCGTCACTCTGCCTTGCTCCATTGCCAGTTCAGTGTGTTGTCGAACTGTCTCTGGCTATTCCATGTTCGGTGTGTTCTCACTCTATCTCTGTCTCTCTCTATGCCTAGTTAATGCCTAGCTTAAGCTGTTCTCACTCTGGGATTCTGTATTTGCTCTCTTTATGCCCAGTTTTGTCTGTTGTCATACTCTCTGTCTCTGTCTCTGTCTCTCTCTCACTCTCTCTGTTCTATGGTCATTGTATTGTCTGTTTGTCTTTCTCCATTCCCACATCAATGAGTTGACAGTTTATCTCCCTCTATTTCTAGTTCAGTGGGTTGTCTCTCTCTGTCTCTCTATATCCAGTTCACTCTCTTGTCACACTGTCTACCTCTACTCCCAAGTCAGTGGGTTGTCTGTCTATCTTTCTCTTTTTTCTATCCAATGGGATGTATCTATGTCTTTCTCTCTATCCGCAGTTCAATGAATGGTCTATTCATCTCCCTCTATTCCCAGTTCAATGTGTTATCTGTCTGTTTTTCTCTGTTACCAGATCAGTGTGTTGTCACACTCTACATTTCTCGTTTGGCTGTTCAATGTTTGTCAATGTGACACTCTCTATTCCCAATTATGTGTGCAGTCATATTTTGTCAATCTTCCCAGTTCAGAATGTTGACTGTCTTTTTTCCAAGTTCAGTTTGTTGATACTCTGTTCCACTCTATTCCAGGTTCAGTGTATGCGCAATCTACCTGTCTATCTATTAAGGGATCTCAGTGTTGCCATTTTGTCTCTCACTATTTCTGGTTCGTCATGTTGTCTCTTTGTCTCATGCTGTTCTCAGTTCAATGTGCTGATTCTCTATCTGTACACACAGTTCATTTTGTTTCTCTATTTGTGCTCGTAGGTCAGACTGTTGTTACTCGATCTGCACACTCAGTTCAGTGTGTTTTTTCAGTATATGTCCTCTCAGTTTAGTGCATTGTTTTCTATCTGTACTCTCATTTCAGTGTGTTGTTTCTGTATTCTCTGTTTACTTTGTTGTCTCTCTATCTGCACTCATGTATCAGTGTTTTTTCTGTATCCGTACTTGCAGTTCAATGTGTTGCTCCTCTCAGTTCAGTGTGTTATTTCTTTATCTGTACTCTATGTTCAGTGTTGTTTTTTCTTTCTGCATTCTCAGTTCACGGAATTGCTTCTCTCTCTGTTCTCACATTTCAGTGTGCTGCTCTCTGTGTGTGCTCTTTCTAAATCTGTGCTCTCTGTTCAGTGTGTTGTCTCTCGGTATTCTCAGTTCAGTGTGCTGTTTCACTGTCTGTTCTCACAGTTCAGTGTGTTGCTCTCTATGTGTGCTCTTTCTCTATCTGTACTCTCTGCTCAGTGTTTTGTTTCTCTGTCTGAATTCTCAGTTAGTTATTTTGTTTCTCTGCATCAAGTTGCAGTTCAGTGTGTTGTTTCTCTTTCTGTACTCTCAGTTCAGTGTGTTGTTTCTCTTTCTGTACTGTCCAATCAGTGCGTTATTTCTCTATCTGTTCTCTCAGTTCATTGTGTTTTTCCTGTACCTATGCTCTCAGTTCAGCGTGTTGTTTCCTTATCTGTACTGTCAGCTCGGTGTGCTGTTTCTGTACCAGTACACTCAGTTCATTGTCGTATTTCTCTGTCTGTACTTTCAGTTCATTGTTTTGGTTGTCTCTCTCTCATCTTGCAGTTCATTGTGCTATTTCTCTATCTGTACTCTCACTTCAGTGTGCTGCTTCTCCATCTGTACTCTCATTTCCGTGTGTTATTTCGTTATCTGTATCTCAGATCAGGGAGACGTTTATGCCTCTGCACACTCAGTTTATTGTGTTAGTTCTCTACCTGTACTCACAGTTAATGTGCTGTTTCTCGATCTGTACACTCAGATCGTTGTGTTCTTTCACCGTCTGTACTCTCAGTTCAGTGTGGTGTTTCTCTATCTGCACTCAGTGTTCAGTGTTTTATTTCTTTATCTGTACTCACCGTTCAGTGTTGTTTCGGTATCTGTACACTCAGTTCAGTGTGCTGGCACTTTGCTTGCACTCTCCGTTCAGTGTGCTGTTTCTTTATCTTATCTCTCAGTTCAGTGTACTTTTTTGTACCTGTATACTCAGTTTTTTGTTTTATTGCTCTATACGTACTCACAGTTCAGTGTGCTGTTTCTCTATCTGTACACTCAGTTCAGTGTGTTGCATCCATTCCTGTCCTCTCAGTTTAGTGTGCTGTTTCCATATCTGAACACTCAGTTCATTGTGTTATTTCTCTATCTGTACTCGCAGTTCAGTGTGTTGTTTCTTTATCTGTGGTATCAGTTCAGTGTGCTGTTTCTGTATCTGTACACTTAGTTCATTGTGTTGTTTCTCTATCCGTAATGACAATTTTAAGTGTTATTTCTCTATCTGTTCTGTCTGTTCAATGTGTTATTTCTCTATCTGTACTCTTGGTTCATTGTGTTCGTTCTCTAACTGTACTCTCAGTTCAGTGTACTGTTTCTTTGTCTGTACTCTCAGTTCAGTATGTTGTTTCTTCATCTGTACTGTCAATTGAGTGTGCTATTCCTGAATCTGTACACTCAGTTCATTGTCTTAATAATCTGTCTGTACTTCCACTTCGGTGTGTTATTTCTTGATGTGTACTCTCTGCTCAGTGTGTTGTTTCTTTCTCTGTTTTGCCTGTTCAGTATGCTCTTTCTGTAAGTGTACACGCAGTTCATTTAGTTATGTCTGTGTCTGTACTCTTAGTTCAGTGTGCTGTTTCTCTATCTGTACTCTCATTTCAGTGTGTAATTTCCATATCTGTATTGTTAGTTCATTGTGCTGTTTCACTTTGCCTACTCTCAGTTCAGTGTGCTCTTTCACGTATCTGTTATCTCAGTTCATTGTGTTACTTCTCTATCTGTACTCTCAGTTCATGTGTAGTTTCTATTTATTTTCTCTGTAACTGTACACTCAGTTAATTGTATTATTTTCTCTACCTGTACTCTCAGTTCAGTGTGCTGTTTCTCTGCGTGTACTCTCCATTCTGTGTGCTGTTTCTCTATGTGTTCTCTCATTTCAATGTGCTGTTTTTGTATCTGTACACTTGTTTCATTTTTTACATCTCTCTGTGTGCTCTCAGTTCATTGTGCTATTTCTCTCACTCTCCACTCAGCTCAGTGTGCTGCATCTGTATCTGTGCACTCAGTTCATTATGTTATTTTTCTATCTGTAATCTCTTTTCAGATTTTTGTTTCTTTATCTGTACTATCTTTTCAGTGTGCTGTTTATTTATCTATACTCTCAGTTCAAAGCATTATTTATCTACCTGTCCTCGCAGTTCAGTGTGCTGTTTCAGTACCTGTACACTCAGTTCATTGTCTTATTTCTCTAGTTGTACTCTTAGTTCAGTGTGCCATTTCTGCATCAGTGCACTCAGTTCATTGAGTTATTTCTCTATCTGTGCTCGCAGTTCAGTGTGTTGTTTCTTTATCTGTAGTTTCAGTTCAGTGTGCTGTTTCTGTATCGGTACGCTCAGTTCATTTAGTTATATCTCTGTCTGTACTCTTAGTTCAGTGTGCTGTTTCTCTATCTGTAATCGCAGTTCAAAGTGTTATTTCTCTATCTGTTCTGTCTGTTCAGTGTGCTGTTTTTGTAATTATGCACTCAGTTCATCGATTTATTTCTCTATCTGTACTCTCAGTTCAATGTGTTATTTCTCTATCTGTACTCTTGGTTCGTTGTGTTCGTTCTCTAACTGTACTCTCAGTTCAGTGTGCTGTTTCTTTGTCTGTACTTTCAGTTTTGTATGTTGTTTCTTTATCAGTACTCTCAGTTCATTGTGTTATTTCTCTAACTGTATGCGCAGTCCAGTGTGCTGCTTCAACATCTGTTCATTCAGTTAATTGTCTTAGTTCTCTGTTGCTGCTCTCTGTTCAGAGTTTTGTTTCTTTATCTGTACTCTCAGTTCAGTATGGTGTTTCTTCATCTGTACTGTCAGTTGTGTGTGCTGTTCCTGAATCTGTACACTCAGTTCATTGTCTTAATAATCTGTCTGTACTTCCACTTCGGTGTGTTATTTCTTGATCTGTACTCTCTGTTCAGTGTGTTTTTTTTAATCTGTTTTGTCTGTTCAGTGTGCTCTTTCTGTAAGTGTACCTCAGTTCATTTAGTTATGTCTCTCTCTGTACTCTTAGTTCAGTGTGCTGTTTCTCTATCTGGACTCTCAGTTCAGTGTACAGTTTCGGTATCTGAACACTCAGTTCGTTGTGTTCTTTCGCCATCTGTACTCTCAGTTCAGTGTGATGTTTCTCTATCTGCACTCTCAGTTCAGTGTTTTATTTCTTCATCATGTACTCACCGTTCAGTGTTGTTTCGGTATCTGTACACTCAGTTCTTTGTATTCTTTCTGTATCTGTACACTCAGTTCAGTGTACTGGTACTTTGCCTGCACTCTCAGTTCAGTGTGCTGTTTCTTTATCTTATCTCTCAGTTCAGTGTACTTTTTTGTACCTGTATACTCAGTTTTTTGTTTTATTGCTCTATACGTACTCACAGTTCAGTGTGCTGTTTCTCTATCTGTACACTCAGTTCAGTGTGTTGCATCCATTCCTGTCCTCTCAGTTTAGTGTGCTGTTTCCATATCTGAACACTCAGTTCATTGTGTTATTTCTCTATCTGTACTCGCAGTTCAGTGTGTTGTTTCTTTATCTGTGGTATCAGTTCAGTGTGCTGTTTCTGTATCTGTACACTTAGTTCATTGTGTTGTTTCTCTATCCGTAATGACAATTTTAAGTGTTATTTCTCTATCTGTTCTGTCTGTTCAATGTGTTATTTCTCTATCTGTACTCTTGGTTCATTGTGTTCGTTCTCTAACTGTACTCTCAGTTCAGTGTACTGTTTCTTTGTCTGTACTCTCAGTTCAGTATGTTGTTTCTTCATCTGTACTGTCAATTGAGTGTGCTATTCCTGAATCTGTACACTCAGTTCATTGTCTTAATAATCTGTCTGTACTTCCACTTCGGTGTGTTATTTCTTGATGTGTACTCTCTGCTCAGTGTGTTGTTTCTTTCTCTGTTTTGCCTGTTCAGTATGCTCTTTCTGTAAGTGTACACGCAGTTCATTTAGTTATGTCTGTGTCTGTACTCTTAGTTCAGTGTGCTGTTTCTCTATCTGTACTCTCATTTCAGTGTGTAATTTCCATATCTGTATTGTTAGTTCATTGTGCTGTTTCACTTTGCCTACTCTCAGTTCAGTGTGCTCTTTCACGTATCTGTTATCTCAGTTCATTGTGTTACTTCTCTATCTGTACTCTCAGTTCATGTGTAGTTTCTATTTATTTTCTCTGTAACTGTACACTCAGTTAATTGTATTATTTTCTCTACCTGTACTCTCAGTTCAGTGTGCTGTTTCTCTGCGTGTACTCTCCATTCTGTGTGCTGTTTCTCTATGTGTTCTCTCATTTCAATGTGCTGTTTTTGTATCTGTACACTTGTTTCATTTTTTACATCTCTCTGTGTGCTCTCAGTTCATTGTGCTATTTCTCTCACTCTCCACTCAGCTCAGTGTGCTGCATCTGTATCTGTGCACTCAGTTCATTATGTTATTTTTCTATCTGTAATCCCTTTTCAGATTTTTGTTTCTTTATCTGTACTATCTTTTCAGTGTGCTGTTTATTTATCTATACTCTCAGTTCAAAGCATTATTTATCTACCTGTCCTCGCAGTTCAGTGTGCTGTTTCAGTACCTGTACACTCAGTTCATTGTCTTATTTCTCTAGTTGTACTCTTAGTTCAGTGTGCCATTTCTGCATCAGTGCACTCAGTTCATTGAGTTATTTCTCTATCTGTGCTCGCAGTTCAGTGTGTTGTTTCTTTATCTGTAGTTTCAGTTCAGTGTGCTGTTTCTGTATCGGTACGCTCAGTTCATTTAGTTATATCTCTGTCTGTACTCTTAGTTCAGTGTGCTGTTTCTCTATCTGTAATCGCAGTTCAAAGTGTTATTTCTCTATCTGTTCTGTCTGTTCAGTGTGCTGTTTTTGTAATTATGCACTCAGTTCATCGATTTATTTCTCTATCTGTACTCTCAGTTCAATGTGTTATTTCTCTATCTGTACTCTTGGTTCGTTGTGTTCGTTCTCTAACTGTACTCTCAGTTCAGTGTGCTGTTTCTTTGTCTGTACTTTCAGTTTTGTATGTTGTTTCTTTATCAGTACTCTCAGTTCATTGTGTTATTTCTCTAACTGTATGCGCAGTCCAGTGTGCTGCTTCAACATCTGTTCATTCAGTTAATTGTCTTAGTTCTCTGTTGCTGCTCTCTGTTCAGAGTTTTGTTTCTTTATCTGTACTCTCAGTTCAGTATGGTGTTTCTTCATCTGTACTGTCAGTTGTGTGTGCTGTTCCTGAATCTGTACACTCAGTTCATTGTCTTAATAATCTGTCTGTACTTCCACTTCGGTGTGTTATTTCTTGATCTGTACTCTCTGTTCAGTGTGTTTTTTTTAATCTGTTTTGTCTGTTCAGTGTGCTCTTTCTGTACGTGTACACTCAGTTCATTTAGTTATGTCTCTCTCTGTACTCTTAGTTCAGTGTGCTGTTTCTCTATCTGGACTCTCAGTTCAGTGTACAGTTTCGGTATCTGAACACTCAGTTCGTTGTGTTCTTTCGCCATCTGTACTCTCAGTTCAGTGTGATGTTTCTCTATCTGCACTCTCAGTTCAGTGTTTTATTTCTTCATCATGTACTCACCGTTCAGTGTTGTTTCGGTATCTGTACACTCAGTTCTTTGTATTCTTTCTGTATCTGTACACTCAGTTCAGTGTACTGGTACTTTGCCTGCACTCTCAGTTCAGTGTGCTGTTTCTTTATCTTATCTCTCAGTTCAGTGTACTTTTTTGTACCTGTACACTGAGTTTTTTTTTGTTTTAATGCTCTATATGTACTCACACTTCAGTGTGCTGTTTCTCGATCTGTACACTCAGTTCAGTGTGTTGTATCCATATCTGTCCTCTCAGTTTAGTGTGCTGTTTCCATATCTGAACACTCAGTTCCTTGTGTTATTTCTCTATCTGTACTCGCAGTTCAGTGTGTTGTTTCTATATCTGTAGTGTCAATTCAGTGTGCTGTTTCTGTATCTGTACACTTAGTTCATTGTGTTGTTTCTCTATTTGTAATCACAGTTCAAAGTGTTATTTCTCTATCTGTTATGTCTGTTCAGTGTGCTGTTTTTGTAATTATACACACAGTTCATTGATTAATTTCTGTATGTATTCACTCAGTTCAATGTGCTGTTTCTGTATCTGTACACTTGGTTCATTGTATTCGTTCTGTAACTGTATACTCAGTTCAATGTGTTCTTTCTTTGTCTGTACTCTCAGATAAGTGTGCCGTTTCTTTTTCAGTACTCTCAGTTCATTGTATTATTTCTCTAACTGTACTCGCAGTTCAGTGTGCTGCTTCAGCATCTGTTCACTCAGTTAATTGTCTTCGTTCTCTGTTGCTACTCTCTGTTCAGAGTATTGCTTCTTTATCTGTACTCTCAGTTCAGTATGTTGTTTCTTTATCTGTACATTCAGTTGAGTGTGCTGTTCCTATATCTGTACACTCAGTTCATTGTCTTAATAATCTGTCTGTACTCTCAATTCAGTTAGTTGTTTCTCTGCCTGAACTCATAGTTCAGTGTGTTGTTTCTTTATCTGTACTCTCACTTCAGTGTGTTATTTCTTGATCTGCACTCTATATTCAGTGTGTTGTTTCTTTATTTGTTTTGTCTGTTCAGTGTGCTCTTTCTGTAATTGTACACTCAGTTTATTTAGTTATGTCTCTGTCTGCACACTCAGTTCATTGTGTTATTTCTCCATCTGTACGCTCAGTTCAGTGTTTGTTCTTCTATCTGTACTCTCAGTTCATTGTGTTATTTCTCTATCTGTATTTTCAGTTCCGTGTGCTGTTTCTGTTTTAGTACACTCAGTTCATTGTGTTATCACTCTATATGTACTCTCAGTTCAGTGTGCTGTTTCTCTGTACTGTCATTTCAGTGAGACCTTTCTGTATCTGTACTCTCAGTTCATGTCTTATTTCTTTTTCTGTACGCTCAGTTCATTGTTTTGTTCGTCAGTCTGAACTTGAAGTTCAGTGTGTTGTTTCTCTTTCGATACTCTCATTTCAGTGTGCTGTTTCTGTTCCTGTGCACTCAATTCATTGTCTAATTTCTCTATCTGTACTCTCAGTTCAATGCGTTGTTTCTTTATCTGTACTCTCAGTTCAGTGTGGTTTTTTTTTCTGTACTGTGTTCAATGTCCTGTTACTCTATTTGTGCTCTCAGTTCATTGTGTTATTTCTCTCACAGTACTCCATGATCAGTGTGCTGTTTCTCTATCTATACTGTGCAATGAGTGTGTTAATCCTCTATCCGTTCTCTCAGTTCAATATGTTTTTTTCTTATCTGTTTGGTCAGTTCAGTGTGCTCTTTCTGTATCTGTATACTCAGTGCATTGTGTTTCTTCTGTATTTGTACTCAGTGTTCAGTGTGCTGATTCTCTCACTGTACTCTAGGTACAACGTGCTGTTTCTGTATCTGTATGCTTAGTTCAGTGTTTTGTTTCTCTAACTGAACATGCAGTTCAGTGTGCTGTAACTGTATCTGTACACTCTGTTCATTGCGTTCTTTCTCTATCTGTACTCTCAGTTCAGTGTTTTGATTCTTGATCTGTACTGTCTGTTCTGTATGATCTTTCTGTATCAGTGCACTCAGTTCATTGTGTTACTTCTCTATCTGCACTCTCACTTCACTGTGTTGTTTCTATATCTGTTCTCTGTAAATGTACACTGAGTTAATTGTGTTAGTTTTTGTACCTGTACTCTCAGTTCAGTGTGCTCTTTCTCTGCGTGTACTCTCCGTTCTTTGTGCTGTTTCTCTATCTGTCTTTCAGGTCAGTGGATTGTTTCTTGATCTGTACTCTTCAGTTCAGTTTACTGTTTCTCTGTCTGCACTCTCAGTTCTGTGTGTTGTTTCTGTAACTGTACACTCAGTTCATTGTATTATTACTCTATATGTACTCACAATTCTGTGTGCTGTGTGCTATAAACTCAGAACATTGTGTTATTTGTCTTTCTGTACTCTCCGGTCATTGTGTTGTTTCTCTACCTGTATTCTCAGTTTAGTGTACTTTTTCTGTACACTCAGTTCATTGTTTTGTTTCTCAATACGTACTCTCAGTTCCGTGTGCTGTTTCTTTATGTATGCTCTCAGTTCAGTGTGTTGTTTCTCATTGGATACACTCAGTACCATGTGTTGTTTCTCTATCTGTACTCTCAGTTCAGTGTATTGTTTCTGTATTTGTACACTCAGCTCATTGTTTTGTTTCTCTATCTGTACTCTGAGTTCCGTGTGTCGTTTATTTATCTGAACTCTAATTTCATTGAGTTATTTCTACAACTGTACTCTCAGTTCTGTGTACTCGTTCTCAGTTTTTGCTCTTGGTGCATTTTACCATTTCTGTTTCTGTATTCTCAGTTCATTATTTTATTTCCCTATGTGAACTCTCAGTTCAGTGTGCTGTTTCTTTATCTCTACTCTCAGTTCAGTGTGCTGTATGTCAATCTGTACACTCAGTTCATTCTGTTATTTCTCTATCCATACTCTCTTTTCAATGTGCTATTTGACTATCTGTACACTCAGTTCATTGCATTATTTCTCTATATATACTCTCAGTTCAGTGTGTTGTTTCTCTGTGTGTACTCTCATTTCAGTGTACTGTTTCTGTATCTGTACTCTCAGTTCCTTGTGCCCTTTCTGTATCTTTACACACTTCATTACGTATTTAATCTCAGTTTTTTGTTTTGTCTCGATGTGTACTCTCAGTTCAGTTTACTTTTTCTCTATCTGTACTCTCAGTTAATTGTTTTGTTTCTCAAAGTATACTCTCATTTCAGTGTGCTGTTTCTCTATCTGTACTCTCAGTTCCGTGTGCTGTTTCTGCATCTGTACACTCAGTTCATTGTTTTGTTTCTTTATCTGTACTCTCAGTTCACTGTGTTGTTTCTCTATCTGTTCTCTCAGTTCAGTGTGCTGTTTCTGGGTCTGTATTCTCAGTTCATTGTGTTATTTCTCTATCTGCACTCTCAGTTCAGTATGTTGTTTCTCTATCTGTACTCTCAGTTCAGTGTGGTGTTTCTTTATCTATTCCCACAGTGCAGCATGTTGTTTCTGTAACTGTACACCCAGTTCATTGTGTTATATCTCTCTCCGTACTCTCAGTTCAGTGTGCTGTTTCTCTATCTGTACATTCAGTTCAGCGTGCCATTTGTGTAACTGTACACTTAGTAATTTATGTTTTCTTTCTATGTATACTCTCAGTTCAGTGTGCTGTTTCTCGATATATAATCTCAGTTCCGTGTGTTCTTATTCTATGTCTACTCTCAGTTCAGTGTATTATTTCTGTATATGTACTCAATTCATTCTGCTGTTCTGTACACTCAGTTCATTGTGTTATTTCTCCATCTGTACTCCCAGTTCAGTGTGTTGTTTCTCTGTGTGTATTCTCAGTTCACTGTGTTGTTTCTCTATCTGTTCTCTCAGTTCAGTTTGCTGTTTCTGTATTTGTACCCTCAGTTCATTGTGTTATTTTTTCTCTGTACACTCAGTTCAGTGTGCTGTTTCTGTATCTGTACACTCAGTTCATTGTTCTGTTTCTCTATCTGTACTCTGTTAACTGTGTTGTTTCTCTATCTGTTCTCTCAGTTCAGTCTGCTGTTTCTGTATATGTACCCTCAGTTCATTGTGTTATTTCTCTCTCCGTACCCGCAGTTCAGTGTACTGTTTCTCTATCTGTACACTCAGTTCAGCGTGCCATTTGTGTAACTGTACACTTAGTAATTTATGTTATCTTTCTATGTATACTCTCAGTTCAATGTGCTGTTTCTCTATATATAATCTCAGTTCCGTGTGTTCTTATTCTATGTCTACTCTCAGTTCAGTGTATTATTTCTGTACCTGTACTCAATTCATTCTGCTTTTCTGTACACTCAGTTCATTGTGTTATTTCTCCATCTGTACTCCCAGTTCAGTGTGTTGTTTCTCTGTGTGTATTCTCAGTTCACTGTGTTGTTTCTCTATCTGTTATCTCAGTTCAGTTTGCTGTTTCTGTATTTGTACCCTCAGTTCATTGTGTTATTTTTTCTCTGTACACTCAGTTCAGTGTGCTGTTTCTGTATCTGTACACTCAGTTCATTGTTCTGTTTCTCTATCTGTACTCTGTTAACTGTGTTGTTTCTCTATCTGTTCTCTCAGTTCAGTCTGCTGTTTCTGTATATGTAACCTAAGTTCATTGTGTTATTTCTCTCTCCGTACCCGCAGTTCACTGTACTGTTTCTCTATCTGTACATTCAGTTCAGCGTGCCATTTGTGTAACTGTACACTTAGTAATTTATGTTATCTTTCTATGTATACTCTCAGTTCAATGTGCTGTTTCTCTATATATAATCTCAGTTCCGTGTGTTCTTATTCTATGTCTACTCTCAGTTCAGTGTATTATTTCTGTACCTGTACTCAATTCATTCTGCTGTTCTGTACGCTCAGTTCATTGTGTTATTTCTCGATCTGTACTCCCAGTTCAGTGTGTTGTTTCTCTGTG
This sequence comes from Hemiscyllium ocellatum, assembly GCF_020745735.1. Lineage (NCBI taxonomy): Eukaryota > Metazoa > Chordata > Chondrichthyes > Orectolobiformes > Hemiscylliidae > Hemiscyllium > Hemiscyllium ocellatum. Next base: position 14,477,737 of record NC_083405.1, on the reverse strand, counting down.
TGTATTCTCAGTTCACTGTGTTGTTTCTCTATCTGTTCTCTCAGTTCAGTTTGCTGTTTCTGTATTTGTACCCTCAGTTCATTGTGTTATTTTTCTCTCTGTACACTCAGTTCAGTGTGCTGTTTCTGTATCTGTACACTCAGTTCATTGTTCTGTTTCTCTATCTGTACTCTGTTAACTGTGTTGTTTCTCTATCTGTTCTCTCAGTTCAGTCTGCTGTTTCTGTATAAGTACCCTCTGTTCATTGTGTTATTTCTCTATCTGTACACTCAGTTCAGTGTGCTGTTTCTCTATCTGTACACTCAGTTCATTCTTTGCTTTCTCTATCTATACTCTCAGTTCAGTATGTTGTTTCTCTATCTGTACTCTCACTTCAGTGTGGTGTTTCTCTAAGTGTACTGTCAGTTCAGTGTGGTGTTTCTTTATATGTTCTCACAGTGCAGCGTGCTGTATCTGTAACTGTATACTCGGTTCATTGTGTTATATCTCTCTCTGTACACTCAGTTCAGCGTGCCGTTTCTGTAACTGTACACTTAGTAAATTATGTTATCTCTCTATGTATACTCTCAGTTCAGTGTGCTGTTTCTCTATATATACTCTCAGTTCAATGTGTTCTTATTCCATGTCTACTCTCAGTTCAGTGTGGTGTTTCTTTATCTGTTCCCACAGTTCTGCGTGCTGTTTCTGTAACTGTACACTCAGTTCATTGTGTTATATCTCTCTCTGTACTCTCAGTTCAGTGTGCTGTTTCTCTATCTGTACACTCAGTTCAGCGTACTGTTTCTGTAACTGTACACTTCGTAAATTATGTTATCTCTCTATGTGTACTCTCAGTTCAGTTTGCTGTTTCTCTGTATGTACTCTCAGTTCAGTGTGTTCTTATTATGTGTGCACTCTCAGTTCTGTGTATTATTTCTGTATGTTTACTCAGTGCATTCTGCTGTTCTGTACACTCAGTTCATTGTGTTATTTCTCGATCTGACTCTCAGTTCAGTGTTTTGTTTCTCTTGAGAACGGACAGTTCAGTGCTTTGTTACTATGTCTGTACTCTCAGTTCAGTGTGTTTTTTCTACATCTGCACTCTGAGTTTAGTGTGCGGTTTCTATATCTGTAAACTCAGTTCTTTGCATTATTTCTCTATATGTACTCTTAGTTCAGTGTGTTGTTTCACTTTGTGTACTCTCAGTTCTGTGGGCTGTTTTTCTGTTTGTTCTCTCAGTTCAGTGTACTGTTTCTGTATCAGTACTCTCAGTTAATTCTTTTGTTTCTCAATGTATACTCTCATTTCAGTGTGCTGTTTCTCTATCTGTAAACTCAGTTCATTGTGTTATTTTCTTATTTATACTCTCAGTCCAGTGTGTTGTTTCTCTATCTGTACTTTAAATTCAGTGTATTGTTTTGGTATCTGTACACTCCGTTCATTGGTTTGTTCCTCAATATGTACTCTCAAGTTCAGTGTGTTGCTTCTTTATCTGTATTCTCAGTTCAGTGTGTTTTTTCTCTATCTGTACTCCATTCAGTGTGCTGTTTCTGTATCTTGCACTCAGTTCATTGTGTTACTTCTCTATCAGTACTCGCAGTTCAGTGTGCTCTTTCAGTATCTGTACACTCAGTTAATTGTCTTATTTCTCTGTTTGTGCTCTCAGTTCCGTGCTTTGTTTCTTTATCTGTACTGTCAGTTGAGTGTGCTCTTCCTGTATCTGTCACTTAGTTCATTGTCTGCATAATCTGTCTATAATCTCAGTTCAGTTAGTTGTTTCTCTACCTGAACTCATAGTTCAGTATGTTGTTTACCGAACTGTACACCCACTTCAGTAGGTTAATTCTCGGTCTGTACTCTTTGTTCAGAGTGTTGTTTCTTTATCAGTTTTGCCTGTTCAGTGTGCTCTTTCTGTCAGTGTAGACTCAATTCATCTAGTTATGTCACTTTCTCTACTTTTAGTTCAGTCTGCTGTTTCTCCATGTGTACTCTCAGTACAGTGTGTTTTCTCCATATCTGTACAGTCACTTCAGAGTGCTGTTTCACTTTGCCAATTATCAGTGCAGTGTGCTCTTTCGCGTATCTGTACACTCAGTTCATTATCTTATTTCTGTATTCGTTCTCTCAGTTCGGTGTATTGTTTCTTGATCTGCACACTCAGTTAAGTGTGCTGTTTCGGAATCTGTACATCCAGTTCATTGTGTAACTTCTCGATCTGTACTCTCAGTTTACTGTGTTATTCCTCTCTCTGAAATCATAGTTCAGTTTGTTGTTTCGCTAACTGTACACTAGTTCAGTGTGTTATTTCTCTCTCTACAATATCAGTTCAGTGTGTTCGTTCTTTATCTGTACTGTCAGTTCAGTGTGCTGTTTCTTTTTGTTTTCTCTGTGTCCAGTGTGCTATTTCATGTATCTGTGCAATCAGTTCATTGCATTTGTTTCTCTATCTTTATTCTATATTCAGTGTGCTGGTTCTCTCACTGTACGCTCAATACAGTGTGCTGTCGCTGTATCTACACACTCAGTACAGTGTTTGGTTCCTCTAACTCGCATTTAGTGTGCTGTGACTTTATCTGTACACTCAGTCCATTGTGTTATTTCTCTATCTGTACTCTCTGATCAATGTTGTTTCTATATCTGTCCCGCAGTTCATTGCATTTTTTCCTATATCTGTACTCTCATTTCAATGTGTTCTTTCTTTATCTGAACTCTCAGTTGATTGGGTTATTTCTCCACCTGTACTCTCTTTTCAGTGTGCTCGTTCTCAGTCTTGACTCTTGGTGCATTGTGCTATTTCTGTATCTGTATTCCCAGTTCATTCTTTCATTTCTCTATATGTACTCTCATTTTAGTGGGTTGATTCTTTATCTGTACTCTCAGTTCAGTGTGTTGTTTGTCAATCTGTACTCTCAGTTCATTGTGTTGTTTCTTATCTGTACTCTCAGTTCAGTGTGTTGTTTCTTTACCTGTTCTCTCATTTAATTGTGCTTGTTCTGTATCTGTACTCTTGGTGCATTGTGCTGATTATGTAACTGTACACTCAGTTCATTGTGTTGGTTTCTCTATCTGTTTTCTCAGTTCAGTGTACTGTTTCTGTATGTGTACTCTCAGTTCATTGTTTTGTTTCTCAATCTGTAAGCTCTGTTCAGTGTGTCATTTCTCTATTTGTACTCTCAGTTCTGTGTGCTGTTTCTGTTACCGTACACTCAGTTCATTGTGTTATTACTCTATAAGTACTCTCAGTTCAGTGTGCTGTTTCTTTATCTGTACTCTCAGTTCAATGTGCTGTTTGTCAATCTGTACACTCCCAGTCTGTACACTCAGTTCATTTATTATTTTTCTAGCCGTATTATCTGTTCAATGTGTTGTTTCTCTATCTGTACTCTCAATTCAGTCTGCTGTTCCTGTATTTGTACACTAATTTCAATGCATTATTTCTCTATATGCACTCTCAGTTCAGTGTGTTGTTTCTCTGTGTGTACTTTCATTTCTATGTTCTGTTTCTGTATCTGTACACTCAGTTAAGTGTTCTGTTTTGTATCTGTACTCTCAGTTCCTTATGCTTTTTCTCTATCTTCACACATAGTTCATTGTGTTATTACTCTGTATTTACTGTCAGTTCAGTGTGTTGTTTATTTATCTGTACTCTCAGTTCAATGTGCTGTTTCTCTATTTATAATATCAGTTCATTGTGTTATTTCTCTCTCTGCACTCTCAGTTCAGTTCACTTTTTCTCTCTCTGGACTCTCAGTTCCTTGTGCTGATTCTGTATTTTTACATACAGTTCATTGTGTCATTACTCTGTATTCACTGTCAGGTCAGTGTGCTGTTTTTTTATCCTTACTCTCACTCAGTGTGTTGTTTCTCTTTCTGTACTCTCAGTTCAGTGTGTTGTTTCTTTACCTGTACTCTCAGTTCCTTGTGCTCTTTCTGTATTTTTACCCGCAGTTCATTGTGTTATTATCCTGTATTTACTCTCAGTTCTGTGGGCTGTCTCGATGTGTACTCTCATTTCATTGTGCTGTTTCTCTATCTGTACTCTCAGTTCAGATTACTTTTTCACTTTCTGAACTCTCAGTTCCTTGTGCTGTTTCTGTATTTTTACATTCAGTTCATTGTGTCATTACTCTGTACTTACTGTCAACTCAGTGTGCTGTTTCTTTATCCTTACTCTCACTTCAGTGTGTTGTTTCTCGATCTGTACTCTCATTTCAGTATGTTGGTTCTTTAACTGTACTCTCAGTTCCTTGTGTTTTTTTTCTCTATATGTACTCTCAGTTCAGTGTCCTTGTTCTGTATCTGTATTCTTGGCGCATTGTGCTGATTCTGTAACTGTACACTCAGTTCATTGTGTTAGTTTCTCCATCTGTTCTGTCAGTTCAGTGTACTGTTTCTGTATCTGTACTCTCAGTTTACTGTTTTGTTTCTCAAAGTGTACTCTCATTTCGGTGTGGCGTTTCTCTATCTGTATTCTCAGTTCAGTGTACTGTTTCTGTATGTGGACACTCAGTTCTCTGTACTGTTTCTGTATCTGGACACTCAGTTCATTGTTTTGTTTCTCAATATGTAATCTCAGTCCTGTGTACCCTTTCTGTATCTGTGCACTCAGTTAATTGTGTTATTTCTCTATCTGTACTCTCAGTTCTTTGTTGTTTCTATGTCTGTTCTCTCATTTCAGTGCGTTGTTTATTTATCTGAACGATCATTTCATTGTGTTATTTCTTCATCTGTACTCTCAGTTCAGTGCACGTTCTCAGTCCTTACTCTTGGTGCATTATGCTATTTCTGTATCTGTATTCTCACTTCATTCTTTTACTTCCCTATATGTACTCTCAGTTCAGTGTGCTCGTTCTGCTTCTGCACTCTTGGTGCATTGTCCTGTCTCTGTATGTGTATTCTCAGTTCATTCTTTTATTTCTCTATATGTACTCGCAGTTTGGTGTGCTGTTTCTGCAACTGTGCACTCAATTCATTGTGTTAGTTTCCCTATCTGTACTCTCAGTTCAGTGTGCTGTTTATCAATCTGTACACTCAGTTCATTCTGTTATTTCTCCATCTCTACTCTCTGTTCAGTGTTCTGTTTCTCTGTATGTCCGCTCAGTTCAGTTTGTTGTTTTTCCATAGGTACACTCAGTTCAGTCTGCTTCTTTTTATCTGTACACTCAGTACATTGCATTATTTTTTCCTTTTGTACTCTCAGTTCAGTGTGTTGTTTCTCGGGCGATACTCTCAATTCACTGTCCTTTTTCTCTATCTGTACTCTCAGTCAGTATACTATTTTTGTATCTGTACACTCCGTTCATTGTTTTGATTCTTAATATGTACTCTCTTTTCAGTGTGCTTTTTCTCTACCTCTTCTGTTCGTTCAGTTTGCTGTTTCTGTATACTCTGTTCATTTTGTTATTTCTCTATTTGTCCTGTCTGTCCAGTCTGCTGCTCCTGTATGTGTGCACTCATTTCATCATGTTACTTCTCGATCTGTACTCCCATTTCTGTGTGCTGTTTGTCTATCTGTAGTCTATGTTCAATGTGCTATTTCTGTACCTGTACTCTCAGTTCATTGTCTTATTTCTCTATCTGTACTCTCAGTTCAGTGTGTTGTTTCTCCATGTGTAATCTCAGTTCAGTTTGCTCTTTCTGCATTTGTGAACTCAGAGACCTGTGTTAGTTCTCTATTTGTACTCTTAGTTCAGTGTGTTATTTCTCTATCTTTACACACTGTTCAGTGAGGTGTTTCCACATTTCAGCATGCTGTTTCTGTTGCTGTATACTTAGTTCATTGTGTTATCTCTCTAGCTCTACTCTCAGTTCAGTGTGCTCGTTCTGTATCTGTACTCTTGGTGCATTGTGCTGTTTCTCTCTCAGTAATCTCAGTTTTTGTATTTTTATATATGTACTCTCAGTTCAGTGTGCTGTTTCTGTATCTGTACACTCAGTTCATTGTGTTATTTCTCAATCTGTACTCTTAGTTCAGTGTGTTGTTTCTCTATCTGTACTCTCAGTTCAGTGTGTTGTTCCTCTACCTGTTCTTTCAGTTCAGTGTGCAGTTCCTGTATCTGTACTCTCAGTTAATTGTTTTATTTCTCTGTCGGTACTCTCAGTTGAGTGTGCTGTTTCTGTTTCTCTGCGCTCAGTTCATTGTGTTATTTCTCTATCGGTACTCTCAGTTCAGTGTGTTCTTTTTCTGTGTGTTCTCTCAGTTCAGTGTACTATTTTTGTATCTGCATTCAGTTCATTGTGTTATTTCTCTTTCTGTAATTTCAGTTCCGTGTTTTGTTTCCCTTTCTGAACTCGGAGATCAGTGCTTTGTTTCTCTGTCTGTATTCTCAGTTCAGTGTGTTGTTTCTCTAACTGTACTCTGAGTTTTGTGTGCGGTTTCTGTGTATGTACTCTCAGTTCATTGTGTTATTTCTCTGTCTGTACTCACGTTTCTCTGTGCTGTGTATATATCTGTTACCTCAGTTAGGTGTACTGTTTTTGTATCTGTACTCCCAGTTCATTGTTTTGTTTCTCAATATGTCCTCTCATTTCAGTGTGTTGTTTTTCTGTCTGTACTCTCAGTTCTGTGTCCTGTTTTCGTATCTGCCTACACAGTTCATTGTGTTATTACTCTTTACGTACTCTGAGTTCAGTGTGCTGTTTCTCTATCTGTAAACTCAGTTTATTGTGTTATTTTATCTGTTCCCACAGTTCAGCATGCTCTTTCCATAACTGTACAGGCAGTTCATTGTGTTAGATCTCTATCTCCACTCTCAGTACAGTGTGCTGTTTCTCTATCTGTACACTCTGTTCATTGTGTAATTTCTCTGTCCGTACTCTCTGTTCAGTGATTTGTTTCTATATCTGTACAATGAGTTTAGTGTGCAGTTTCTGTCTCTGTACTCTCAGTTCATTGTGTTATTTCCACATCTGTACTCGCAGTTCAGTGTGTTGTTTCTGTATCTGTACACTCAGTTCATTGTTTTATTTCTCTCTCGAATCTTGCAGTTCATTGTGTTGTTTCTCATTCTGTCCTCTCAGTTCAGTGCGTTTTTTTTAAATCTGTACTGTCGGTTCAATGAGCTGTTTCGGTATCTGTACACTCAGTTCATTGCGTTGTTTTCCTATCTGTGCTCTTATTTCTGTGTGTTGTTTCTTTATCTGTGTACTGATTTCATTGTGCTATTTCTCTATCAGTACTCTCAGTTCAATGTATTGTTTCTGTATCTGTTCACGCAGTTCATTGTTTTGTTTCTCAATTTGTCCCTCATTTCATTGTGTTAGTTCTATATCTGTGCTCTCTATTCAGTGTGCTGTTTATTTATCTTTACACTTAGTTCATTGTCTTATATCTCTATCTGTACTCTCAGTTCAGAGTTTTGTTTCTCTATCTGTACTTGCAGTTCAGTGTGTTGTTTGTCTTTTTGTACACTCGGTTCATTGTTTTATTTCTCTTCCTGTACTCTCAGTTCATTCTTTTATTTCTCTTTCTTTACTCCCAGTTCAGTGTGCTGTTTCTCTATCTGTACACTCAGTTTACTGTTTTGTTTCTATATCTGTACTCTCAGTTCAGTGTGATTTTTCTCCATCTGTACGCTCAGTTCAGTGTGCTGTGCCTGTATCTGTACACTCAGTTCATTGTGTAATTTCTCTATCTGTACTCTAAGTTCAATGATTTGTTTCTCGATCTGAATTTGCAGTTCAGTGCTTTGTTTCTCTTTCTGTGCTCTCAGTTCAGTGCACTGTTTCCTTATCTGTACTCTCTGTTCAGTGTGTTGCTTCTGTAAAAGTACACTCTGAAAAAGATGTTAGTTCTACATTTCTACGCTCAGTTCAATTTGCTCTTTTTCTGTCTGTACTCTCAGTTCAATGTGCTGTTTGTTTTTATCCGGACACACATTTCCTTTTGTTGTTTGCTCTTTTTCTGTCTGTGCACTCAAGTCAGTCAGTTGGTTCTCTGAGTGTACTCTCAATTCAGGATGTTGTTTTTGCATCAACTCACTCAGTTCATTGAATTGGTTCTCTACCTGTACTCTCAGTTCAGTGCACTGTTTTTGTATCTGTACACTCAGTTCATTGACTTGTTTCTCAATATGTACTCTTATTTCATTGTGCTGTTTCTCTAACTGTTCTCTGGTCAGTTTGATGTTTCTGTATCTGTACACTCAGATTATTGTATTATTTCTCTGTCTGTTTTCTCGGTTAAGTGTGTTGCTTCTGTATCTGTATACTCAGTTCATTGTGTCATTTCTCTCTCTCTCTCTGTACTCTCATTTCTGTTTGCTCTTTCTCTGTTTGTACTTTGAGTGTGCTGTTTCTGTACCTTTACACTCAGTTCATTGTCTTATTCCTCTATCTGTACTCTCAGTTCAGAGGTTTGTTTCTCCATCTGTACTCTCAGTTCAGTGCGTTATTTCTCCATCTATACTCTCAGTTCAGTGTGCTGTTTCTATATCAGTACACTCAGTTCATTGTGTTATTTCTCTGTTTGTACTCTCTGTGTAGTATACTACTTCTCTATCGGTACTCACAGTTCAGTGTGCTGTTTCTTTTTCTGTACACTCAGTTCATTGTGTTATTTCTCTCCCTGTACACTCATGACATGTGTTTTGTTTATCTGTCTGAAATCGCAGTTGGTGTACTGCTACTGTAACTGTGCACTCATTTTTTGTCTTATTTCTCTATCTGTACTCTCAGTTCAGTGTTTTGTTTCTCTGCCTACAATCTCATTTCAGTGTTTTGTTTCTACATCTGCGTTCTCAGTTTAGTGTGCAGTTTCTGTATCTGCACACAATTTCATTGCGTTAATCCTCTATCGGTTCTGTCCGTTCAGTGTTCTATTTCTGTATCTGAACACTCAGTTCATTATGTTATTTCTTTATGTGAACTCTTAGCTCAGTGTGTTGCTTCTTTATCTGTACAGTCAGTTCAGTGTGCTATTTCTCGATCTGTATTCACAGTCCATTGTACTGTTTCTCTGTCACTATTCACTGTTGAGTGTCCTGTTTCTGTATCTGTACACACAGGCCATTGTTTTGCTTCTCAATATGTACTCTCATTTCAGTGTGCTGTTTCTATATGTGTGCACCCAGTTCATTGTGTTATTTCTCTCTCTGTACTCTCATTTCTGTGTGCACTTTCACTGTTTGCACTTACCGTTCAGTGTGTTGTTTCTGTATCTTGACACTCATTTTATTGTCTTATTTCTCTACCTGTACTCTCAGTTCAGTGCTTTGTTCCTCTATCTGATCTTGTATTTCAGTGTGTTGTTACTCTTTCTGTACTCTCAATTCTGTGTGTTGTTTCTTTATATGTACTCTCAGTTCAGTGTGCTCTTTCGTTATCTGTACTCTTGGTTAAGTGTGTTGTTTCTCTTTCTGTACTCTCAGTTCATTCTTTTATTTCTCTTTCTCTACTTTCAGTTCAGTGTGCTGTTTCTCTATCTGTACTCTCAGTTCAGTGTACTCTTTCTGTCTCTGTACTCTCAGTTCAGTATACGGTTTCTATATCTGTACTCTCAATTCAATGTGCTGTTCCTGTATCTGTTCACTCAGTTCGTTGTGTTATTTCTCAATTTGAACTCGCAGTTCAGTGCTTTGTTTCTCTATCTGCACTGTCATTTCAATGTGCTGCTTCTCTATCTTTACTCACTGTTGAGTGTACTGATTCTGTATCTGTACACACAGGTCATTGTTTTGTTTCTCTTTCTGTACTCTCAGATCAGTGTACTGTACCTCTATCTGTTCACTCAGTTCATTGTGTTATTTCTCTATTTGAACTCGCAGTTCAGTGCTTTGTTTTTCTATCTGTACTGTCAGTTCAGTGTGTTGTTTCTATATCTGTGCTCTCAATTTCGTGTGCACTTTCTGTATCTGTACACTCAGTTCATTGTTTTATTTCTGTGTTAGAACTCTCAGTTGAGTGTGTTTTTTTCGGATCTATACACTCAGTTCATTGTGTTATTTCTCCATCTGTACTCTCAGTTCTGTGTGCTCTTTCTCTATCTGTACTCTTAGTTAAGTGTGCTGTTTCTGTATCTTGTACACTCAGTTCTTTGTTTTATTTCTCTATCTGTACACTCATTTGAGTGCGTTGTTTCTCTGTTTGTACCCTCAGTTCATTGTGCTGTTTGTCAATCTGTACTGTCAGATCAGTCAATTATTTCTCTATCTGTGCTCTCAGTTCAGTATGTTGATTCTGTATCTGTACTCTCAGTTCAGTGTCCTGTTTCTCTATGCGTATTCTCAGTTTAGTGTGCTGTTTCTCTATCTGTACTCTCAGTTCATAGTGCTGTTTCTTTATCTGTACTGTCCATTCAGTGTGTTATTTCTCTATCAAGTTTTATTTCTCTTCCTGTATTCTCAGTTCAGTGTGCTTATTCTGCAGCTATACTCCCAGTTCAGTGTGTTGCTTCTCTATCTATATTCACAGTTCAATGTTCTGTTTCTCTTTCTGTACTCACTGTTGAGTGTACTGTTTCTGTATCTGTACACATAGGTCATTGTTTTGTTTCCCAATATGTGCTCTCATTTCAGTGTCCTGTTTCTGTATGTGTGCACTCAGTTAATTGTGTTATTTCTCTCTCTGTACTCTCATTTCTGTGTGCTCTTTTTTCTTTTTTCACTTTCCGTTCAGTGCGTTGTTTCTGTATCTTTACACTCAGTTTATTGTCTTATTTCTCTATCTGTACTCTCAGTTCAATGTGTTGTTCCTCTGTGTGAACTTGCATTTCAGTGTGTTTTTACTCTTTCTGCACTCTCAGTTCCGTGTGTTTTTTTTATCTGTAATCTCAGTTCGGTGTGCTCTTTTATTATCTGTACTCTTGGTTCAGTGTGCTGCTTCTCTTTCTGTATTCTCAGTTCGTTGTTTTCTTTCTCTTACTATACTCTCAGTTAAGTGTTCTGTTTCTGTATTTGTAGACTAAGTTCTTTATTTTATTTCTCCATCTGTTCTCTCATTTCAGTGTTTTCTTTCTCTGTATGTACCCTCAGTTCATGTACTGTTATGCTTTGTGCGCATTCAGTTCAGTGTGTAGTTTCTGTTGCTGTACTATCAGTTGAATGTGTCGTTTCTTTATCTGTACAGGCATTTCAGTGTACGGTTTCTGTATCTGTACACTCAGTTCATTGCGTTATTTCTCTGTCTGTACTCTCTGTTAATTTTGCGGCTTCTCTATCGGCACTCTAGGTTCAGTGCATTATTTCTTTATCTGTAAACTCAGGTCAGTGTTTTGTTTCTCTATCTTAAATCGCAGTGAGGTGTGCTGTTCGTGTCCACTTAGTTCATTGTGTTATTTCTCTATCAGTACTCTCTGTTTATTGTTTTGTTTCTCTATCAAAACTTGCAGCTCAGTATTTTGTTTCTCTGTCTGTACTCTCAGTTCAGTGTGTTGTTTTTGTATCTGTACTCTCAGTTAGTGTGCAGTTTCTTTATCTGTACACTAATTTCATTGTGTTAATTCTCTATCTATCCTCTCCGTTCAGTTTGCTAGTTCTGTATCTATACACTCAGGTCATTGTCTTATTTCTTTTGTGAACTCTCATTTCAGTGTGTTGTTTCTTTATCTGTACTGTCATTTCTGTGTGCTGTTTCTCGATCTGTGCTCTCAGTTTACTGTGTTATTTCTCCATCTGTACTCAGATCAGTGTGCTGCTCGTTTATCTGTTCACTCAGTTCATTGTGTTATTTCTCTATTTAAACTCGCAGTTCAGTGCTTTGTTTCTATAACTGTACTGTCAGTTCTGTGTACTGTTTCTCTATTGTACTCTCAGTTCAGTGTACTGTTTCTGTATCTGCACACGAAGTTCATTGTTTTGTTTCTTAATATGTACTCTCATTTCAGAGTGCTGTTTCTCTTTCTGTCCTCTCAGTTCTTGTGCTGGTTCTCCATCTGTCCTCTCAGTTCAGTGAGCTGTTTCTCTATCTGTACTCTGACTTCAGTGCTTTGTTCCTTTATCTATACTCTCAGTTCAGTGTGCTGTTTCTGTATCTGTGCTCTCAGCTCAGTGTGCCGTTTCTGTACCTGTACACTCAGTTCATTGTGTTATTTCTCTATCTGTATTCTGAGTTCAATGTGCTGTTCTTTATCGGTACACTCAGTTCAGTGTATTGTTTCCCTATCTGTTTTGTTCAAGTAGTGTTCGTTCTCTGTCTGTACTCTCAGTTCAGTGTGTTGTTTGATTATTTGTACTGTCAGTACAGTGTACTCTTTCTGTACCTATACTCCATGGGGTCATTGTGTTATTTCTGTATCTGTACTTTCTGTCCATTGTGCTCTTTCTCAATCTGGACTCTCACTTCAGTGCCTCGTTTATTTATCTGTACTCTCAGATCAGTGTATTGTTTCTCTATGTTAACTCCCAGTTCAGTGTGCTGTTTCTGTATCCGTACTCTCAGTTCATTGTAGTTTTTCTCTCTCTGTATTGTCCAATCAGTGTGCTATTTCTGTATCTGTACTCTCCGTTTAATGTGTTGTTACTTTATCGGTACTCTCGGTTCAGTGTGCTGTTTCTCTAACTGTACCTTCAGTTCGTTTTGTTATTTTTATTGAACTGTTATTTCTCTATGTGCGCTCTCTCTTTCGTGTGCTTTTTCTCCATCGGTACTCTCAGTTCAGTGCGCTGTTTCCTTATCTGTACTGTCTGATCAATGTCTTATTTCTATATCTTTACTCTCACTAAAGTGTGCTGTTTCTCTATCTTTACTTTCAGTTCAGTGTGCTGTTATTCATCTGTATTGTCCTTTCAGTGTGCTTTTTTTTAAATCTGTACACTCAGTTCATTGCGTTCTTTGTCTATCTGTATTCTCAATTCAGAGTGCTCTTTCTTTATCTGTACTCAGTTCTGTGTGTTGTTTCCCTATCTGTACTGTCAGATCAGTGTGTTATTTCATTATCTGTACTCTCAGTTCAGTGAGCTGTTTCCCTATCTGTACTGTCTGATCAGTGTCTTATTTCTCCACCTGTGCTCTCATTTAAGTGTGCTGCTTCTGTACCTGTACACTCAGTCCATGTGATATTTCTCTATCTGTTCTCTCAGTTCTGTGTGCTATTTCTTTATCTGTTCTCTCCGTTCAGTGTGATGTTTCTCCATCTGTACACTCAGTTCGGTGTGCTGTAGTCTATCCATACTGTCCATTCAGTGTGTCATTTCTCTGTCTGTGCTCTCAGTTCAGTGTGCTATTTGTCTATCTGTACTTTCCAAACAGAGTGTTATTTCTTTATCTGTACTGTCCGATCAATCTGTTATTTCTCTATATCTATTCTCCGTTCAGTGTATTGTTTCTTAATTTATACTGTCCATTCAGTTTGCTGTTTTTGTATCTGTATGCTCAGGTCGTTGTACTCTTTCTTTGTCTGTACTCTCACTTTCGTGTGCTTTTTCTCTACCGGTACTCTCAGTTCAGTGTGCTGTTTCCCTATCTGTACTGTCTGATCAGTGTGTTATTTCTCTATTGGTACTGTCTATTCTGTGTGCTGTTTCTGTACCTGTACAGTCATTTCATGTTTTATTTCTCTTCCTGTATTCTCGGTTCAGTGTGCTTATTCTGCAGCTGTACTCCCAGTTCAGTGTGTTGTTTCTCTATCTTTACTCTCAGATCAGTGTGCTGTTATTTTATCTGTATTGTCCTTTCGGTGTGCTTTTTTTTATTTGTGCACTCAGTTCAATGTGCTGTTTCTCTATCTGTACTGTCTGATTAGTGTGTTATTTCTCTATCTGTATTCTCAGTTCAGTGAGCTGTTTCTCTATCTGTACTGTCTGATCAGTGTCTTATTTCTCTATCTGCACTCTCATTTAAGTTGCTGTTTTTGTATCTGTATACTCAGTTCAGTGTGCTGTTGCTCTAAATGAACTCTCAGTTCCGAGTACTGTTTCTCTATCTGTACTCTCCATTTAGTGTGTTGTTTCTATACATGTACAGTCAAAGCCGTTTGTTATTTCTTTATCTGTACTCTCTGTTCAGTGTACTGTTTGTCTATCTGTACAGTCCATTCAGTGTGTTATTTCTCTGTCTGTACTCTCAGTTCGGTGTGTTATTTCTCTGTCTGTACTCTCAGTTCAGTGTGTTATTTCTCTATCAGTACTCTCAGTTCAGTATGCTGTTTATCTGTCAGTGCTGTCAGTACAGTGTGCTATTTCTGTATGTGTACACTCAGACCATTTTATTATTTCTCTATCTGTACTCTCAGTTCAGTTTGCTGTTTTTCTATCTGTACTCTCCGTTCAGTGTTCTGTTTCTGTATCTGTACACTCGGTCCATGTGATATTTCTTTTTCTGTATGCTCTGTTCACTGTTCTTTTTTTGGTCTGTGCATTCCATTCATTCTGTTATTTCTCTATGTGTACTCTCTCTTTCGTGTGCTTTTTCTCCATCGGTACTCTCAGTTCAGTGTGCTGTTTCTCTATCTTTACTTTCAGTTCAGTGTGCTGTTATTTATCTGTATTGTCCTTTCAGTGTGCTGTTTTTTTATCTGTACACTCAGTTCATTGCGTTTTTTGTCTATCTGTATTCTCAATTCAGAGTGCTCTTTCTTGATCTGTACTCAGTTCTGTGTGTTGTTTCCCTATCTGTACTGTCAGATCAGTGTGTTATTTCATTACCTGTACTCTCAGTTCAGTGAGCTGTTTCCCTATCTGTAGTGTCTGGTCAGTGTCTTATTTCTCTACCTGTGCTCTTATTTAAGTGTGTTGTTTCTTTATCTGTGCTCTCCGTTCAGTGTGATGTTTCTCCATCTGTACACTCAGTTCAGTGTCTCGGCCTTTTCTCGTTGGAACGGCGAAGGATGAGGGGTGACCTGATAGAGGTTTATAAGGTGATCAGAGGAATAGATAGAGTAGACAGTCAGAAACCTTTTCCCCGGGTACAACAGAGTATTACAAGGGGACATAAACTTAAGGTGAAGGGTGGAAGGTATAGGGGAGATGTCAGGGGTGGTTTCTTTACCCAGAGAGTGGTGGGGGCATGGAATGCGCTGCCCGTGGGAGTGGTAGAGTCAGAATCATTGGCGATCTTTAAGCGGCAATTGGATAGGTACGTGAATGGGTGCTTAATCTAGGATAGATGTTCAGCACAACATCGTGGGCCGAAGGGCCTGTTCTGTGCTGTATTGTTCTATGTTCTATGTTCTATCTGTACTGCCTGTTAGTGTGTTATTTCTCTATCTGTACTCTCAGTTCTGTGTGCTGTTTCTCTATATGTGTTCTCATTTCAGTGTGCTGTTTCTGTATCTGTACACTCAGTCCATGTGATATTTCTCATTCTGTACACGCTGTTCAGTGTGCTGGTCCTGTGTCTGTGCTATCCGATCGGTCTGTTATTTTTCTATCTGTACTCTCAGTTCACTGTGCTGTCTCTTTATCTGTACACTCAGTTCACTGTGCTGTTTCTCTACTTGTGCTCTCAGTTCAGAGTGCTGTTCCTCAATCTGTACTCTCCAGTCAGTGTGCTGTTTCTGTATCTGTTAACTCAGACTATTTGGTTATGTCTCTTTCTGCAATCTCTGTTCAGTGTGCTTTTTCTATATCTGAACTCTCTGTTCAGTGTGCTTTTTCTACATCTGTACTGTCCAATCTGTCTGGTATTTCTCTATCTGTACTCTCAGTTCAGTGTGCTGTTTCTTTATCTATACTTTCCTTTCAGTGTGCTGTTGGTGTATTTGTACACTCAGTTCATTGTGTTCTTTATCTATCTGTACTCTCAGTTCAGTATGCTGTTTCCCTATTTGTACTGTCCAATCAGTCTGGTATTCCTCTATCTGTACTCTCATTTCTTTGTGCTGTTTCTCTGCCTGTACTGTCCGAATAGTGTGTTATTTCTCTATCTGTACTCTCAGTTCAATGTGTTGATTCTGTCTGTACTGTCCGAATAGTATGTTATTTCTCTATCTGCACTCTCAGTTCAGTGTACTGTTTCTCTATCTGTACTGTTCAAATAGGGTGTTACTTCTCTATCTGTACTCTCAGGTCAGTGTGCAGTTTTTTTATCTGCACTCTCATATCTGTGTGCTGTTCCCCTCTATGTACTGTTCGAACCGTGTTTTATTTCATTATCTGCACTCTTAGTTCAGTGTTTTGTTTCTCTGTCTGAAATCACACTTGAGTGTGTTATTTCTCTTTCTGTACTCTCAGTCAAGTGTACTATTTCTGGATCCGCACACTCAGTACATTGTTTTATTTCTCTCTTTACTCTCAGTTCAGTGTGCTGTTTCTCTATATGTCCTGTCCGGTCAGCGTGTTATTTCTCCATCTGTACTCTCTGTTCAGTGTGCTGTTTCAGTATCTGCACACTCAGTTCTTTGTTGTTATGTCTCTATTTGTACTCTCAGTTCAGTTTTCTTTTCTCTATCCGTATTCTCAGTTCACTACGGTGTTTCCCTACCTGCACGGTCCGAATAGTGTGTTATTTATCGTACAGTTTTCTCATTTCAGTGTGCTGTTTCTCTATATGTCCTGTCCGGTCAGCGTGTTATTTCTCCATCTGTACTCTCTGTTCAGTGTGCTGTTTCAGTATCTGCGCACTCAGTTCTTTGTTGTTATGTCTCTATTTGTACTCTCAGTTCAGTTTTCTTTTCTCTATCTGTATTCTCAGTTCACTATGGTGTTTCCCTACCTGCACGGTCCGAATAGTGTGTTATTTATCGAACAGTTTTCTCATTTCAGTGTACTGTTTCTCTATCTGTGCTCTCAGTTCATTCTACTCTGTCTCTATCCGAAAATGTGTTGCTGGTAAAGCGCAGCAGGTCAGGCAGCATCCAAGGAACAAGGGATTCGACCTTTCGGACATAAGCCTGTCTTCAGGAATGAGGAAAGTGTGTCCAGCAGGCTAAGATAAAAGGTAGGGAGGGGGGACTTGGGGAGGGGCGATGGAGATGCAATAGGTGGAAAGAGGTCAAGGTGAGGGTGATAGGCCGGAGTGGGGTGTGGACGGAAAGGTCAGGAAGAAGATTGCAGGTTAGGAAGGCAGAGCTGAGTTCGAGGGATTTGACTGAGACAAGGTGGGGGGGGAGGGGAAATGAGTAAACTGGAGAAATCTGAGTTCATCCCTTGTGGTTGGAGGGTTCCCAGGCGGAAGATGAGGCGGTCTTCCTCCAACCGTCGTGTTGTTATGGTCTGGCGATGGAGGAGTCCAAGGACCTGCATGTCCTTGGTGGAGTGGGCTGGGGAGTTAAAGTGTTGAGCCACGGGGTGATTGGGTTGGTTGGTCCGGGTGTCCCAGAGGTGTCCTTTGAAATGTTCCGCAAGTAGGTGGCCTGCCTCCCCAGTATAGAGGAGGTCACATCGGGTGCAGCGGATGCAATAGATGATGTGTGTGGAGGTGCAGGTGAATTTGTGGTGGATATGGAAGGATCCCTTGGGGCCTTGGAGAGAAGTAAGGAAGGAGGTGTGAGCGCAAGTTTTGCATTTCTTGCGGTTGCAGGGGAGGGTGCCGGGAGTGGAGGTTGGGTTTGTGGGAGATGTGGACCTGACGAGGGAGTGGTCTTTTCGGAAAGCTGATAGGGGAAGGGACGGAAATATATCCCTGGTGGTGGGGTCCGTTTAGAGGTGGCGGAAATGACAACGGATGATACGCTGTATATGGAGGTTGGTGGGGTGGTAGGTGAGAAACAGTGGGTTTCTCTATATGTACTGTCCGATCAGTCTATTAGTTCTTTACCTGCACTCTCAATTCAGTGTGCTGTTTCTCTATATGTCCTGTCCATTCTCTGTGTTATTTCTCTTTCTGTGCTCTCAGTTCAGTGTGCTGTTTCTCTATCTGTACTGTGCATTCATTGTGTTATTTCTGTGCTCTCCGTTCAGTGCCCTAAATCTCTGCACTCTCATTTCAGTTTGCTGTTTTTCTATCTGTACACACAGTCAATGTGATATTTCTCTTTCTGTACTCTCTGTTGTTCAGTGTGCTCCTTCCTTGTCTGTGCTCTCAGTTCAGTGTGGTTTTTCTCTATCTGTACTGTCCATTCAGTGTGTTATTTCTCTATCTGTAATGTCTGTTCAGTGTACTGTTCCTTCATCAGTACAGTGTGCTGTTTCTCTATCTGTACCCTCAGTTCATACGCTGTTTCACTTTGCCTACTCTCAGTTCAGTGTGCTCTTTCACGTATCTGTACAATCAGTTCATTGTGGTATTTCTCCATGCGTATCCTCAGTTCAGCAATTTTTTTTTCTGTTTCTGAACTCACCGTTCAGTGTGTTGTGTCTTTATCTGATCTCTCAGTTCAGTGTTCTGTTTCTCTGTCTGTACTGTAAGTTCAGTGTGCTGTTTCTGTATCTGTACAGTCAGTATATTGTCTTATTTCTCTAACTGTAATCTTCCTTCAGGGTGCTGTTTCTCTGTCTGCACACTCAGAACATTGTGTTATTTCTCCATTTGTACACTCAGTTCAGTGTTTTGTTCTTCTATCTGTACTCTCAGTTCATTATGTTATTTCTCTATCTGTAGTTTCAGTTCAGTGTGCTGTTTCTGTTTTACTACTCTCTGTTCATTGTGTTATTATTCTATATGTACTCTCAGTTCAGTGTGCTGTGTCTCTGTGCTGTCA
Source organism: Hemiscyllium ocellatum (assembly GCF_020745735.1). NCBI lineage: Eukaryota > Metazoa > Chordata > Chondrichthyes > Orectolobiformes > Hemiscylliidae > Hemiscyllium > Hemiscyllium ocellatum. The sequence continues at coordinate 14,459,243 of NC_083405.1, read as the reverse complement.
GTTTAGTGTGACCTTTCTGTATTTGTACACTCAGTTCATTGTCTTATTTCTCTCTGTGTACGCTCAGTTTATTGTTTTGTTCCTCAGTCTGAACTTGTAGTTCAGTGTGTTGTTTCAATTTCGATGCATCTGTTTCTGCATCTGTGCACTCAAATCATTGTCTTATTTCTCTATCTGTACTCACAGTTCAGTGCGTTGTTTCTTTATCTGTACTCTCATGACAGTGTGTTGTTTTTTTGTATTGTCAGTTCAATGTCCTGTTTCTCTATCTGTACACTCAGTACATTGTGTTTCTTCTGTATCTGTATGCTTAGTTCAGTGGTTTTTTCCTCTATCTGAACACGCAGTTCAATGTGCTGTAACTGTATCTGTACACTCAGTTCATTGTGTTTTTTCCTGTCTCTATTCTCTGTTCAGTGTGCTGTTTCTCTATGTGTCTGCTCAGTTCAGTGTGTTGTTTCTCCATCTGTGCTCGCAGTTCTGTGTTTTGTTTCGCTGTCTGAACTCGCAGTTCAGTGTGTTGTTTCTCTGTCTGTAATGTCAGTTCAATGTGCTGTTTCTTGATCTGTACTCTCAAATCAGTATGCTGTTTTTCTCTCTGTGTACTCGCAGTTCAGTGTGTTATTTCCTCATCTGTACTGTCTGTTTTGTGTGATCTTTCTGTATCTGTGCACTCGGTTCATTGTGTTACTTCTCTATCTGTACCCTCAGTTCACTGTATCGTTTCTCTATCTGTACTCTCAGTTCAGTGTACTGTTTCTTTATCTGTACTCTCAGTTCCTTGTGCTCTTTCTGTATCTTTACACACTTCATTGTGTTATTACTCTGTATTTGTTCTTAGTTCTGTGTGCTGTCTCGATATGTACTCTCATTTCAGTGTGCTGTTTCTCTATCTGTACTCTCAGTTCCTTGTTCTGTGTCTGTATCTTTACATGCAGTTCATTGTGTTATTACTCTGTATTTACTCTCAGTTAAGTGTGCTGTTTCTTTATCTGTACTCTCAGTTCATTGTCCTCTCAGTGTGTTGTTTCCTCATCTGTACTGTCTGTTCTGTGTGATCAATCTGTATCTGTGCACACAGTTCATTGTGTTACTTCTCTATCTGTACTCTCAGTTCACTGTGTAGTTTGTATATCTGTTCTCTGTAACTATACACTCAGTTAATTGTGTTAGTTTCTCTACCGGTATTATCAGTTCAGTGTGCTGTTTCTCTGCGTGTACTCTCCGTTCTGTGTGATGTTTCTCTATCGTGTCTCTCAGTTCAGTGTACTGTATCGGTATCTGCACTCTCAATTTATTGTTTTATTTCTCAATGTGTACTCTCATTTCAATGTATTGTTTCTCGGTCTGTACTCTCAGTTCAGCTTACTGTTTCTCTGTCTGTACTCTGTTCTGTGTGCGGATTCGGTAACTGTAATTGTGTTATTACTCTATATGTACTCTCAGTTCAGTGTGCTGTTTCTTTATGTGTACTCATAATTCTGTGTGCTGTTCCTGTATCTATAAACTCAGTACATTGTGTTGTATATCTGTACTCTCAGATCAGTGTGTTGTTTCCCTATGTGTAGTCTCAGTTCACTGTGTTGTTTCTCTATCTGTACTCTCAGTTCAGTGTACTGTTTCTGTACACTCAGTTCATTGTTTTGTTTCTCAATACGTACTCTCAGTTCAGTGTGCTGTTTCTCCGTCTGTACTCCCAACACATTGTGTTATTTCTCTATCTATGCTCTCAGGTCAGTGTGTCGTTTCTCCTTGGGTACTCTCAGTACCATGTGTTGTTTCTCTATCTGTATTTTCAGTTCAGTGTATTGTTTCTGTATCGGAACACTCAGTTCATTGTTTTGTTCCTCAATATGTACTCTCAGTTCTGTTTGCTCGTTCTGTATCTGTGCACTCAGTTCATTGTGCTATTTCTCTATCTGTACTCTCAGTTAACTGTTGTTTCTGTATCTATTCTCACAGTTCAGTGTGTTCTTTCTCTATCTGTACTCTCAGTTCCGTGCGTTGTTTTTTTTATCTGAACTCCCATTTCATTGAGTTATTTCTACAACTGTACTCTCAGTTCTGTGTGCTCGTTCTCAGTTTTCGCTCATGGTGCATTGTATCATTTCTGTGTCTTTATTCTTAGTTCATTCTTTTATTTCCCTATGTGTACTGTCAGTTCAGTGTGCTGTTTCCTTATCTCTACTTTCAGTTCAGTGTGCTGTATGTCAATCTGTGCACTCAGTTCATTCTGTTGTTTCTCTATCCATACTATCAGTTCAATGTGCTGTTTCTCTATCTGTACGCTCAGTTCTCTGTGTTGTTTCTCTATCTGTACTGTCAGTTCAGTCTGCTGTTTCTGTATCTGTACACGCAGTTCATTGCATTATTTATCTATACATACTCTCAGTTCAGTGTGTTTTTTCTCTGTGTGTACTGTCAATACTGTGTACTGTATTTGTATCTGTACTCTCAATTCCATGTGCTCTTTTTGTATCTTTACACACTTCATTGTGTTTTTACTCTGTTTTTTCTCTCAGTTCTTTGTGCTGTCTCTATGAGTACTCTCATTTCAGTGTGCTGTTCTCTATCTGTACTCTCAGTTAATTGTTTTGTTCCTCAATATGTCCTTAGTTCAGTGTGTTGTTACTTTATCTGTACTCTCAAGTCAGTCTGCTGTTTCTCTATTTGTACTCTCAGTTCAGTGCGCTGTTCTGTAACTGTGCACTCTTTTCATTGTGGTCTTTCTCAATCTGTACTCTCAGTTCATTGAGTTATTTTTCTATCTGTACTCTCAGTTCACTGTGTTATTTCTCTATCTGTACTCTCAGTTCAGTATGTTGTTTCTCTATCTGTACTCTCAGTTCAGTGTGGTGTTTCTTTATCTGTTCCCTCCGTTCGGCGTGCTGTTTCTGTAACTGTACACTTAGTAAATTATGTTATCTCTCTATGTGTACTCTCAGTTCAGTTGTCTGTTTCTCTATATGTACTCTCAGTTCAGTGTGTTCTTATTCTGTGTGTACTCTCAGTTCAGTATATTATTTCTGTATCTGTACTCAGTTCATTCTACTGTTCTGTACGCTCAGTTCATTGTGTTATTTCTCGATCTGTACTCTCAGTTCAGTGTGCTATTTCTCTATCTGTACTCTCAGTTCAGTATGTTGTTTCTCTATCTGTACTCTCAGATCCGTGTGGTGTTTATTTGTCTGTTTCCACAGTGCGGCATGCTGTTTCTGTAACTGGACACTCAGTTCATTGTGTTATATCTCTCTCTGTACTCTCCGTTCTGTGTGTTGTTTCTCTATCTGTATACTCAGTTCAGCGTGCTGTTTCTGTAACTGAACACTTAGTAAATTATGTTACCTCTCTATATGTACTCTCAGTTCAGTTTACTATTTCTGTATCTATACTCAGTTCACTCTGCTGTTCTGTAAACTCAATTTATTGTGTTATTTCTCGAGCTGTACTCTCAATTCAGTGTTTTGTTTCTCTTGTGAATGCGCAGTTCAGTGCTTTGTTACTCTGTCTGTCCTGTCAGCTCAGTGTGTTTTTTCTGCATCTGTACTCTGATTTTCGTGTGCAGTTTCTGTATCTTTACACTCAGTTCTTCACATCATTTCTCTATATGTACTCTTAGTTCAGTGTATTGTTGCTGTGTGTGTACTTTCAGTTCTGTGTGATGTTTTTTTCTATTTGTTCTCTCAGTTCAGTGTACTGTTTCTGTAACTGCACGCTCAGTAAATTGTTTTGTTTCTCAATATATACTCTCATTTCAGTCTGCTGTTTCTCCATCTGTACTCTTAGTTTGGTGTGCTGTTTCTCTATCTGTAAACTCAGTTCATTGACTTATTTGTTTATCTATACTCTCTGTTCAGTGTGTTATTTCTCTATCTGTTCTTTCAATTCAGTATATTGTTTCGGTATCTGTACACACTCAGTTCATTGTTTGTTACTCAATATGTACTCTCAAGTTCAGTGTATTGCTTCTTTATCTGTATTCTCAGTTCAGTGTGTTATTTCTCTATCTGTACTCCGTTCAGTGTGCTGTTTCTATATCTGTGCAGTCAGTTCATTGTATTATTTCTCTATCAGTACTCGCAGTTCAGTGTGTTTTTTCAGTATCAGTACACTCAGTTAATTGTCTTATTTCTCTATTTGTGCTCTCAGTTCAGTGCTTTGTTTCTTTATCGGTACTTTCAGTCTAGTGTGTTGTTTCTTTATCTCTACTGTCAGTTGAGTGTGCTGTTCCTGTATCTGTAACTTGAGTTCATTGTCTTAATCATCTGTCTGTAATCTCAGTTCAGTTAGTTGTTTCTCCACCTGAACTCATAGTCCAGTGTGTTTTTTCTCTATCTGTACTCTCACTTCCGTGTGTTATTTCTCGATCTGTACTCTTTGTTCAGAGTGTTGTTTCTTTATCTGTTTTGTCTGTTCAGTATGCTCTTTCTGTCGATGTACACTCTGTTCATCTAGTTATGTCTCGTTCTCTACTTTTAGTTCAGTGTGCTGTTTATCTGTGTGTACTCTCAGTTCAGTATGTTTTCTCCATATCTGTACAGTCACTTCAGAGTGCTGTTTCACTTTGCCAACTCTCAGTTCAGTGTGCTCTTTCACATATCTGTACATTTAGTTCATTGTCTTATTTCTGTATCTGTACTCTCAGTTCAATGTGTTGTTTATTGATCTGTACACTCAGTTAAGTGTGCTGTTTCGGAATCTGTACATTAAGTTCATTGTGTAACTTCTCGATCTGTACTCTCAGTTCACTGAGTTGTTCCTCTCTCTGAAATCATAGATCAGTTTGTTGTTTTTCTATCTGTACACTCATTTCAGTGTGTTATTTCTCTCTCTACAATATCTGTTCAGTGTGTTCGTTCTTTATCTGTACTGTCCGTTCAATGTGCTGTATCTGTACACTCATTCCATATGTTATTTCTCAATCTGCACTCACTGTTCAGTGTTTTGTTTCTGAATCTGTACTCTCTACTCAGTTTACTGTTTCTCTATCTGTACTGTCAGTTCGGTGTGCTGTTTTTGTAACTGTAAACTCATTACATTGTGTTATTGGTCTACCTATACTCTCAGTTCAGTGTGCTGTTTCTCTCTCTGTACTCTCAGTTCAGTGTACTGTTTCTCTACCTGCACTTTCAGTTCCTTGTGCTGTTTCTGTATCTTTACACACGCTTCATTGTGTTATTACTCTGTATTTACTCTCAGTTCTGTGTGCTTGTTCTTTTTCTCTACTCTTGTGCATTGTGCTGATTCTGTAACTGTACGCTCAGTTCATTATATTAGTTTCTCTACCTGTATTCTCAGTTCAGTGTGCTGTTTCTCTGCGTGTACTCTCAGTTCTGGGTGCTGTTGTTTTACCTGTACTCTCAGTTCTGTGCTGTTTCTATAACTGTACACTCAATTCATTGTTTTGTTTTGCAAGATGTACTCTCAGTTCAGTGTATTGCTTCGTTATTTGTACTCTCCATTCAGTGTGTTCTTTCTCTATCTGTACTCTCTGTTCATTGTGCTTGTTCTGTATCTGTACTCTTGGTGCATTGTGCTGATTATGTAACTGTACGCTCAGTTCATTGTCTTAGTTTCTCTATCTGTTCTCTCACTTCAGTGTACTGTTTCTGTATCTGTACTCTCGATTCATTGTTTTGTTTCTCAATATGTACTCTCATTTCAGTGTGCTTTTTCCCTATCTGTACTCTCAGTTCAGTGTGCTGTCTCTGTATCTGAACACTCAGTACAGTGTTTTGTTTCTCTCATTCACATTTCAGTGTGCTGTGACTTTGTCTGTACACTCAGTTCATTGTGTTATTTCTCCGTCTGAACTCTCAGTTCAGTGTTTTGTTTCTTTATCTGAACTCACAATTCTGTGTGTTGTTTCTCTATATGTCAGTTCAATATGCTCTTTCTGTATCTGTACACTCATTTCATGTGTTATATTTCTCTCTATACTCACTGTTCAGTGTGCTGTTTCTCTATCTGTACTGTCCAAAATGCTTTTTAATTCTCTATCTGTTATCTCAGTTCAGAATGTTGTTGTTCTTTATCTGTGCTCTCAGTTAAGTGTGCTCTTTCTGCATCTGTATACTCAGTTCATTGTGTTCTTCCTCTATCTGAACTCTCAGTTCAATGTTTTGTTTCGGTATCTGGACTCGCAGCTCAGTGTGTGGTTTCTCAATCTGTACTGTCTGTTCAATGTGCTGTTTCTGTATCTGTATACTCATTTCATATGTTATTTCACACTTTGTACTCACTTTTCAGTGTTCTGTTTCTGAATCTGTACTCTCTGTTCAGTTTTCTATTTCTCTATCTGTACTGTCAGTTCAGTGTGCTGTTTCTGTTACTGTACACTCAGTTCATTGTGTTATTACTCTATATTTACTCTCAGTTCAGTGTGCTGTTTCTCGGCGTGTACTCTCTGTTCTCTGTGCTGTTTATCTATCTGTTCTCTCAGTTCAGTGTACTGTTGCTCTATCTGTACTCTCAATTCACTGTTTTGTTTCTCAAAGTGTACTCTCATTTCAGTGTGGTGTTTCTCTATCTGTACTCTCGGTTCAGTTTACTGTTTATCGATCTGTGCTCTCATTTCTGTGTGCTGTTTCTGTAACTGTACACTCAATTCATTGTTTTGTTTCTCTATCTGTTCTCTCAGTTCAGTGTATTGCTTCTTTATTTGTACTCTCCATTCAGTGTGTTGTTTCTCTATCTGTACTCTCTTTTCATTGTGCTTGTTCTGTATATTTACTCTTGGTGCATTGTGCTGATTCTGTAACTGTACTCTCAGTTCATTGTGTTAGTTTCTCTATCTGTTCTCTCACTTCAGTGTACTGTTTCTGTGTCTGTACTCTCGAGTCATTGATTTGTTTCTCATTATGTACTCTCATTTCAGTATGCTCTTTCTCGATCTGTACTCTCAGTTCTGTGTGCTGTTTCTGTAACTGTACACTCATTTCATTGTATTATTACTCTATATGTACTCTCATTTCAGTGTGCTGTTGCATTAACTGTACTCACAGTTCTCTGTGCCGTTTGTCCATTTATAAATTCAGTACATTGTGTTATTGGTCTATCTATACACTTAATTCAGTGTGTTATTTGTCTATCTATACTCACAGTTCAGTGTGCTGTTTCTCTATCGGTACTCTCAGTTCAGTTTACTGTTTGTCTATCTGTACTCTCAGTTCCTTGTGCTTTTTCTGTATCTTTACACACAGTTCATTGTGTTATTACTCTGTATTTGCTCTCTGTTCAGTGTGCTGTTTCTTCATCTGTACTTCATTTCAGTGTTTTTTTTCTATCTGTCTACTCAGTTCATTGTGTTATTTCTCTATCTGCACTCTCAGTTCAGTGTGCAGTTTCTTTATCCGTACTCCCAGATCACTGTGCTGTGTCTCTGTATCTGCAAACTCAGTTCATTCTGTTATTTCTCTGTGTGTACTCTCAGTTCAGTGTGTTGTTTCTCTATCTGTACTCTCAGTTCACAGTGTTTTTTTCTCTATCTGCACTCACTTCAGTGTGCTCGTTCTGTATCTGCACTCTCGGTGTATTGTCCTGTTTCTGTATCTGTATTCTCAGTTCGTTCTTCTATTTCTCTGTATGTACTCTCAGTTTGGCGTGCTGTTTCTGCAACTGTGCACTCAATTCATTGTGTTAGTTTCCCTAACTGTACTCTCAGTTCAGTGTGCTGTTTATCAATCTGTACACTCAGTTCATTCCGTTATTTCTCTATCTCTACTCTCTGTTCAGTGTTCTGTTTCTCTGTATGTCCGCTCAGTTCAGTTTGTTGTTTCTCCATAGGTACTCTCAATTCAGTCTGCTTCTTTTTATCTGTACACTCAGTACATTGCATTATTTTTTCATTTTGTACTCTCAGTTCAGTGTGTTGTTTCTCGGGAGATACTCTCAATTCACTGTCCTTTTTCTCTATCTGTACTCTCAGTCAGTATACTATTTTTGTATCTGTACACTCCGTTCATTGTTTTGATTCTCAACATGTACTCTCTTTTCAGTGTGCTTTTTCTCTACCTCTTCTGTTCGTTCAGTTTGCTGTTTCTGTACACTCGGTTCATTGTGTTATTTCTCTATCTGTCCTGCCTGTCCAGTCTGCTGCTCCTGTATGTGTGCACTCATTTCATCGTGTTATTTCTCGATCTGGACTCCCATTTCTGTGTGCTGTTTGTCTATCTGTAGTCTATGTTCAGTGTGCTATTTCTGTACCTGTACACTCAGTTCCTTGTCTTATTTCTCTCTCTGTACTCTCAGTTCAGTGTGTTGTTTCTCCATGTGTACTCTCAGTTCAGTGTGTTGTTTCTCCATGTGCTCTCTCTGTTCAGTTTGCTCTTTCTGCATTTGTGCACTCAGTGCGCTGTGTTAGTTCTCTCTTTGTACTCTCAGGTCACTGTGTTAGTTTCTCTATCTTTACACTCAGTTCAGTGTGTTATTTCTCTATCTGTACTTTCTGTTCAGTGTGCTGTTTCTTTATCTGTTTCCACAGTTCAACATGCTGTTTCTGTTACTGTATACTGAGTTCATTGTGTTATCTTTCTACCTGTACTCTCAGTTCAGTGTGCCCGTTCTCTATCTGTACTCTTGGTGCATTGTGTTTTTTCTCTATCTGTATTCTCAGTTCATTCTTTTATTTCTCTATATGTAATCTCAGTTCAGTGTGCTGTTTCTCTCTCTGTACTCTCAGTTCAGTTTACTGTTTCTCTATCTGCACTTTCAGTTCCTTGTGCTGTTTCTGTAACTTTACACACAATTCGTTGTGTTATTACTCTGTATTTACTCTCAGTTCTGTGTGCTTGTTCTGTATCTGTACGCTTGGTGCATTGTGCTGATTCTGTAACTGTGCGCTCTGTTTATTGTGTTCATTTCTCTACCTGTACTCTCATTTCAGTGTGCTGTTTCTCGGCGTGTACTCTCTGTTCTCTGTGCTGTTTATCTATCTGTTCTCTCAGTTCAGTGTACTGTTGCTCTATCTGTACTCTCAATTCACTGTTTTGTTTCTCAAAGTGTACTCTCATTTCAGTGTGGTGTTTCTCTATCTGTACTCTCGGTTCAGTTTACTGTTTATCGATCTGTGCTCTCATTTCTGTGTGCTGTTTCTGTAACTGTACACTCAATTCATTGTTTTGTTTCTCTATCTGTTCTCTCAGTTCAGTGTATTGCTTCTTTATTTGTACTCTCCATTCAGTGTGTTGTTTCTCTATCTGTACTCTCTTTTCATTGTGCTTGTTCTGTATATTTACTCTTGGTGCATTGTGCTGATTCTGTAACTGTACTCTCAGTTCATTGTGTTAGTTTCTCTATCTGTTCTCTCACTTCAGTGTACTGTTTCTGTGTCTGTACTCTCGAGTCATTGTTTTGTTTCTCATTATGTACTCTCATTTCAGTATGCTCTTTCTCGATCTGGACTCTCAGTTCTGTGTGCTGTTTCTGTAACTGTACACTCAGTTCATTGTATTATTACTCTATATGTACTCTCATTTCAGTGTGCTGTTGCATTAACTGTACTCACAGTTCTCTGTGCCGTTTGTCCATTTGTAAACTCAGTACATTGTGTTATTGGTCTATCTATACTCTTAATTCAGTGTGTTATTTGTCTATCTATACTCACAGTTCAGTGTGCTGTTTCTCTATCGGTACTCTTGGTTCAGTGTACTGTTTCAGTATCTATATATTCAGTTCATTATTTTGTTTCTCAATATGTACTCTCTGTTCTGTGTGCTGTTTCTCTACCTATTCTCTCAGTTCAGTGTACTGTTTCTGTATCTGTACTCTCAGTTCATTGTTTTGTTTCTCAATGTGTACTCTCATTTCAGTGTGCTGTTTATCTGTACTCTCAGTTCAGTTTACTGTTTCTCTATATGTCCTCTCAGTTCTGTGTGCTGTTTTTGTAACTGTACACTTTGTTCATTGTGTTATAACTCTATATGTACTGTCAGTTCAGTGTGCTGTTGCTGTATCTGAAAACTCATTACATTGTTTTATTGTTCTATCTGTACTCTCAGTTCTGTGTGCTGTTTCTCTATCTGTACTCTCAGTTCAGTTTACTGTTTGTCTATCTGTACTCTCAGTTCCTTGTGCTTTTTCTGTATCTTTACACACAGTTCATTGTGTTATTACTCTGTATTTGCTCTCTGTTCAGTGTGCTGTTTCTTCATCTGTACTTCATTTCAGTGTTTTTTTTTCTATCTGTCAACTCAGTTCATTGTGTTATTTCTCTGTGTGTACTCTCAGTTCAGTGTGTTGTTTCTCTATCTGTACTCTCAGTTCACAGTGTTTTTTTCTCTATCTGCACTCACTTCAGTGTGCTCGTTCTGTATCTGCACTCTCGGTGTATTGTCCTGTTTCTGTATCTGTATTCTCAGTTCGTTCTTCTATTTCTCTGTATGTACTCTCAGTTTGGCGTGCTGTTTCTGCAACTGTGCACTCAATTCATTGTGTTAGTTTCCCTATCTGTACTCTCAGTTCAGTGTGCTGTTTATCAATCTGTACACTCAGTTCATTCTGTTATTTCTCTATCTCTACTCTCTGTTCAGTGTTCTGTTTCTCTGTATGTCCGCTCAGTTCAGTTTGTTGTTTCTCCATAGGTACTCTCAATTCAGTCTGCTTCTTTTTATCTGTACACTCAGTACATTGCATTATTTTTTCATTTTGTACTCTCAGTTCAGTGTGTTGTTTCTCGGGAGATACTCTCAATTCACTGTCCTTTTTCTCTATCTGTACTCTCAGTCAGTATACTATTTTTGTATCTGTACACTCCGTTCATTGTTTTGATTCTCAACATGTACTCTCTTTTCAGTGTGCTTTTTCTCTACCTCTTCTGTTCGTTCAGTTTGCTGTTTCTGTACACTCGGTTCATTGTGTTATTTCTCTATCTGTCCTGTCTGTCCAGTCTGCTGCTCCTGTATGTGTGCACTCATTTCATCGTGTTATTTCTCGATCTGTACTCCCATTTCTGTGTGCTGTTTGTCTATCTGTAGTCTATGTTCAGTGTGCTATTCCTGTACCTGTACACTCAGTTCCTTGTCTTATTTCTCTCTCTGTACTCTCAGTTCAGTGTGTTGTTTCTCCATGTGTACTCTCAGTTCAGTGTGTTGTTTCTCCATGTGCTCTCTCTGTTCAGTTTGCTCTTTCTGCATTTGTGCACTCAGTGCGCTGTGTTAGTTCTCTCTTTGTACTCTCAGGTCACTGTGTTAGTTTCTCTATCTTTACACTCAGTTCAGTGTGTTATTTCTCTATCTGTACTTTCTGTTCAGTGTGCTGTTTCTTTATCTGTTTCCACAGTTCAACATGCTGTTTCTGTTACTGTATACTGAGTTCATTGTGTTATCTTTCTACCTGTACTCTCAGTTCAGTGTGCCCGTTCTCTATCTGTACTCTTGGTGCATTGTGTTTTTTCTCTATCTGTATTCTCAGTTCATTCTTTTATTTCTCTATATGTAATCTCAGTTCAGTGTGCTGTTTCTCTCTCTGTACTCTCAGTTCAGTTTACTGTTTCTCTATCTGCACTTTCAGTTCCTTGTGCTGTTTCTGTAACTTTACACACAATTCGTTGTGTTATTACTCTGTATTTACTCTCAGTTCTGTGTGCTTGTTCTGTATCTGTACGCTTGGTGCATTGTGCTGATTCTGTAACTGTGCGCTCTGTTTATTGTGTTCATTTCTCTACCTGTACTCTCATTTCAGTGTGCTGTTTCTCGGCGTGTACTCTCTGTTCTCTGTGCTGTTTATCTATCTGTTCTCTCAGTTCAGTGTACTGTTGCTCTATCTGTACTCTCAATTCACTGTTTTGTTTCTCAAAGTGTACTCTCATTTCAGTGTGGTGTTTCTCTATCTGTACTCTCGGTTCAGTTTACTGTTTATCGATCTGTGCTCTCATTTCTGTGTGCTGTTTCTGTAACTGTACACTCAATTCATTGTTTTGTTTCTCTATCTGTTCTCTCAGTTCAGTGTATTGCTTCTTTATTTGTACTCTCCATTCAGTGTGTTGTTTCTCTATCTGTACTCTCTTTTCATTGTGCTTGTTCTGTATATTTACTCTTGGTGCATTGTGCTGATTCTGTAACTGTACTCTCAGTTCATTGTGTTAGTTTCTCTATCTGTTCTCTCACTTCAGTGTACTGTTTCTGTGTCTGTACTCTCGAGTCATTGTTTTGTTTCTCATTATGTACTCTCATTTCAGTATGCTCTTTCTCGATCTCGACTCTCAGTTCTGTGTGCTGTTTCTGTAACTGTACACTCAGTTCATTGTATTATTACTCTATATGTACTCTCATTTCAGTGTGCTGTTGCATTAACTGTACTCACAGTTCTCTGTGCCGTTTGTCCATTTGTAAACTCAGTACATTGTGTTATTGGTCTATCTATACTCTTAATTCAGTGTGTTATTTGTCTATCTATACTCACAGTTCAGTGTGCTGTTTCTCTATCGGTACTCTTGGTTCAGTGTACTGTTTCAGTATCTATATATTCAGTTCATTATTTTGTTTCTCAATATGTACTCTCTGTTCTGTGTGCTGTTTCTCTACCTATTCTCTCAGTTCAGTGTACTGTTTCTGTATCTGTACTCTCAGTTCATTGTTTTGTTTCTCAATGTGTACTCTCATTTCAGTGTGCTGTTTATCTGTACTCTCAGTTCAGTTTACTGTTTCTCTATATGTCCTCTCAGTTCTGTGTGCTGTTTTTGTAACTGTACACTTTGTTCATTGTGTTATAACTCTATATGTACTGTCAGTTCAGTGTGCTGTTGCTGTATCTGAAAACTCATTACATTGTTTTATTGTTCTATCTGTACTCTCAGTTCTGTGTGCTGTTTCTCTATCTGTACTCTCAGTTCAGTTTACTGTTTCTCTATCTGTACTCTCAGTTCCTTGTGCTTTTTCTGTATCTTTACACACAGTTCATTGTGTTATTACTCTGTATTTGCTCTCTGTTCAGTGTGCTGTTTCTTCATCTGTACTTCATTTCAGTGTTTTTTTTTTCTATCTGTCAACTCAGTTCATTGTGTTATTTCTCTGTGTGTACTCTCAGTTCAGTGTGTTGTTTCTCTATCTGTACTCTCAGTTCACAGTGTTTTTTTCTCTATCTGCACTCACTTCAGTGTGCTCGTTCTGTATCTGCACTCTCGGTGTATTGTCCTGTTTCTGTATCTGTATTCTCAGTTCGTTCTTCTATTTCTCTGTATGTACTCTCAGTTTGGCGTGCTGTTTCTGCAACTGTGCACTCAATTCATTGTGTTAGTTTCCCTATCTGTACTCTCAGTTCAGTGTGCTGTTTATCAATCTGTACACTCAGTTCATTCTGTTATTTCTCTATCTCTACTCTCTGTTCAGTGTTCTGTTTCTCTGTATGTCCGCTCAGTTCAGTTTGTTGTTTCTCCATAGGTACTCTCAATTCAGTCTGCTTCTTTTTATCTGTACACTCAGTACATTGCATTATTTTTTCATTTTGTACTCTCAGTTCAGTGTGTTGTTTCTCGGGAGATACTCTCAATTCACTGTCCTTTTTCTCTATCTGTACTCTCAGTCAGTATGCTATTTTTGTATCTGTACACTCCGTTCATTGTTTTGATTCTCAACATGTACTCTCTTTTCAGTGTGCTTTTTCTCTACCTCTTCTGTTCGTTCAGTTTGCTGTTTCTGTACACTCGGTTCATTGTGTTATTTCTCTATCTGTCCTGTCTGTCCAGTCTGCTGCTCCTGTATGTGTGCACTCATTTCATCGTGTTATTTCTCGATCTGTACTCCCATTTCTGTGTGCTGTTTGTCTATCTGTAGTCTATGTTCAGTGTGCTATTCCTGTACCTGTACACTCAGTTCCTTGTCTTATTTCTCTCTCTGTACTCTCAGTTCAGTGTGTTGTTTCTCCATGTGTACTCTCAGTTCAGTGTGTTGTTTCTCCATGTGCTCTCTCTGTTCAGTTTGCTCTTTCTGCATTTGTGCACTCAGTGCGCTGTGTTAGTTCTCTCTTTGTACTCTCAGGTCACTGTGTTAGTTTCTCTATCTTTACATTCAGTTCAGTGTGTTATTTCTCTATCTGTACTTTCTGTTCAGTGTGCTGTTTCTTTATCTGTTTCTACAGTTCAACATGCTGTTTCTGTTACTGTATACTGAGTTCATTGTGTTATCTTTCTACCTGTACTCTCAGTTCAGTGTGCCCGTTCTCTATCTGTACTCTTGGTGCATTGTGTTTTTTCTCTATCTGTATTCTCAGTTCATTCTTTTATTTCTCTATATGTAATCTCCGTTCAGTGTGCTGTTTCTCTCTCTGTACTCTCAGTTCAGTTTACTGTTTCTCTATCTGCACTTTCAGTTCCTTGTGCTGTTTCTGTAACTTTACACACAATTCGTTGTGTTATTACTCTGTATTTACTCTCAGTTCTGTGTGCTTGTTCTGTATCTGTACGCTTGGTGCATTGTGCTGATTCTGTAACTGTGCGCTCTGTTTATTGTGTTCATTTCTCTACCTGTACTCTCATTTCAGTGTGCTGTTTCTCGGCGTGTACTCTCTGTTCTCTGTGCTGTTTATCTATCTGTTCTCTCAGTTCAGTGTACTGTTGCTCTATCTGTACTCTCAATTCACTGTTTTGTTTCTCAAAGTGTACTCTCATTTCAGTGTGGTGTTTCTCTATCTGTACTCTCGGTTCAGTTTACTGTTTATCGATCTGTGCTCTCATTTCTGTGTGCTGTTTCTGTAACTGTACACTCAATTCATTGTTTTGTTTCTCTATCTGTTCTCTCAGTTCAGTGTATTGCTTCTTTATTTGTACTCTCCATTCAGTGTGTTGTTTCTCTATCTGTACTCTCTTTTCATTGTGCTTGTTCTGTATATTTACTCTTGGTGCATTGTGCTGATTCTGTAACTGTACTCTCAGTTCATTGTGTTAGTTTCTCTATCTGTTCTCTCACTTCAGTGTACTGTTTCTGTGTCTGTACTCTCGAGTCATTGTTTTGTTTCTCATTATGTACTCTCATTTCAGTATGCTCTTTCTCGATCTGGACTCTCAGTTCTGTGTGCTGTTTCTGTAACTGTACACTCAGTTCATTGTATTATTACTCTATATGTACTCTCATTTCAGTGTGCTGTTGCATTAACTGTACTCACAGTTCTCTGTGCCGTTTGTCCATTTGTAAACTCAGTACATTGTGTTATTGGTCTATCTATACTCTTAATTCAGTGTGTTATTTGTCTATCTATACTCACAGTTCAGTGTGCTGTTTCTCTATCGGTACTCTTGGTTCAGTGTACTGTTTCAGTATCTATATATTCAGTTCATTATTTTGTTTCTCAATATGTACTCTCTGTTCTGTGTGCTGTTTCTCTACCTATTCTCTCAGTTCAGTGTACTGTTTCTGTATCTGTACTCTCAGTTCATTGTTTTGTTTCTCAATGTGTACTCTCATTTCAGTGTGCTGTTTATCTGTACTCTCAGTTCAGTTTACTGTTTCTCTATATGTCCTCTCAGTTCTGTGTGCTGGTTTTGTAACTGTACACTTTGTTCATTGTGTTATAACTCTATATGTACTGTCAGTTCAGTGTGCTGTTGCTGTATCTGAAAACTCATTACATTGTTTTATTGTTCTATCTGTACTCTCAGTTCTGTGTGCTGTTTCTCTATCTGTACTCTCAGTTCAGTTTACTGTTTCTCTATCTGTACTCTCAGTTCAGTTTACTGTTTGTCTATCTGTACTCTCAGTTCCTTGTGCTTTTTCTGTATCTTTACACACAGTTCATTGTGTTATTACTCTGTATTTGCTCTCTGTTCAGTGTGCTGTTTCTTCATCTGTACTTCATTTCAGTGTTTTTTTTTCTATCTGTCAACTCAGTTCATTGTGTTATTTCTCTGTGTGTACTCTCAGTTCAGTGTGTTGTTTCTCTATCTGTACTCTCAGTTCACAGTGTTTTTTTCTCTATCTGCACTCACTTCAGTGTGCTCGTTCTGTATCTGCACTCTCGGTGTATTGTCCTGTTTCTGTATCTGTATTCTCAGTTCGTTCTTCTATTTCTCTGTATGTACTCTCAGTTTGGCGTGCTGTTTCTGCAACTGTGCACTCAATTCATTGTGTTAGTTTCCCTATCTGTACTCTCAGTTCAGTGTGCTGTTTATCAATCTGTACACTCAGTTCATTCTGTTATTTCTCTATCTCTACTCTCTGTTCAGTGTTCTGTTTCTCTGTATGTCCGCTCAGTTCAGTTTGTTGTTTCTCCATAGGTACTCTCAATTCAGTCTGCTTCTTTTTATCTGTACACTCAGTACATTGCATTATTTTTTCATTTTGTACTCTCAGTTCAGTGTGTTGTTTCTCGGGAGATACTCTCAATTCACTGTCCTTTTTCTCTATCTGTACTCTCAGTCAGTATGCTATTTTTGTATCTGTACACTCCGTTCATTGTTTTGATTCTCAACATGTACTCTCTTTTCAGTGTGCTTTTTCTCTACCTCTTCTGTTCGTTCAGTTTGCTGTTTCTGTACACTCGGTTCATTGTGTTATTTCTCTATCTGTCCTGTCTGTCCAGTCTGCTGCTCCTGTATGTGTGCACTCATTTCATCGTGTTATTTCTCGATCTGTACTCCCATTTCTGTGTGCTGTTTGTCTATCTGTAGTCTATGTTCAGTGTGCTATTCCTGTACCTGTACACTCAGTTCCTTGTCTTATTTCTCTCTCTGTACTCTCAGTTCAGTGTGTTGTTTCTCCATGTGTACTCTCAGTTCAGTGTGTTGTTTCTCCATGTGCTCTCTCTGTTCAGTTTGCTCTTTCTGCATTTGTGCACTCAGTGCGCTGTGTTAGTTCTCTCTTTGTACTCTCAGGTCACTGTGTTAGTTTCTCTCTCTCTCTGTACTCTCATTTCTGCGTGCGCTTTCTCTGTATGTACTTTCAGTGTGTTGTTTCTGTATCTGTATACGCAACTCATTGTCTTATTCCTCGATCTGTACACTCAGTTCAGAGTTTTGTTTCTTTATCTGTACTCTCAGTTCAGTTTGTTATTTCTCCATCTATACTCTCAGTTCAGTGTGCTGTTGCTGTATCTGTTCACTCCATTCATTGTGTTATTTCTCCATTTGTATCGCAGTCCAGTGCTTTGTTTCTTTATCTGTACTGTCAGTTCAGTGTTTTGTTTCTATATCAGTGCTCTCAGTCTAGTGTGCACTTTCTGTCTCTGTACACTCAGATCATTGTTTTATTTCTCTATCTGAACTCTCAGTTGTGTGCTGTTTCTATATCCGTACACTAAGTTCATTTCTCTGTTTGTACTCTCTGTGTAGTATACTTCTTCTCTATCAGTACTCACAGTTCAGTGTGCTGTTTTTTGTCTCTGTACACTCAGTTGATTGTGTTATATCTCTCCCAGTACACTCATGTCAGTGTTTTGTTGCTCTGTCTGAAATCGCTGTTGTGCTGTTACTGCATCTGTACACTCATTTCATTGTGTTATTTCTCTATCTGTACACTCAGTTCATTGTTTTATTGCTCTTTCTGAAAGGGCAGTTCAGTGTTTTGTTTCTATGTCTGTGCTCTCAGTTTAGTGTGCATTTTCAGTATCTGCACACAATTTCATAGCATTAACCCTGTCTGCACTGTCCGTTCAGTGAGTTATTTCTATATCTGTACATTCAGTTCATTGTGTTATTTCTTTATATGATCTCTTAGTTCAATGTGTTACTTCTTTATCTGCATGTCAGTTCTGTGTCCTGTTTCTCCATCTATATTCACAGTTCAATGTACTGTATCGCTGTCTGTATTCACTGTTGAGTGTACTGTTTCTGTATCTGTACTCACAGGTCATTGTTTTGTTTCTCAATATGTGCTCTCATTTCAGTGTGCTGTTTCTGAATGTGTGCACTCAGTTCATTGTGTTATTTCTCTCTCTGTACTCTCATTTCTGTGTGCTCTTTCACTGTTTGTACTTTCCGTTCAGTGTGTTGTTTCTGTATCTTTACACTCATTTTATTGTCTTATTTCTCTATCTGTACTCTCACTTCCTCTACCTGAGCTTTAATTTCAGTGTGTTGTTATTCTTTCTGTACTCTCAGTATAGTGTGCTCTTTCTCTATCTGTACTCTTAGTTAAGTGTGCTGTTTCTCTTTCTGTACTCTCAGTGTTCATTGTTTTCTTTCTCTTTCTGTACTCTCACTTCAGTGTGCTCTTTCTCTATCTGTACTCTCAGTTCAGTGTACGCTTTCTGTCTCTGTACTCTCAGTTCAGTGTACTGTTTCTCTACCTGTACTTTCAGTTTACTGGGTTATTTCTCCATCTGTACTCTCAATTCATTGTGCTGTTCCTGTATCTGTTCACTGAGTTCTTTGTGTTATTTCTCTATTTGAACTCGCAGTTCAGTGCTTTGTTTCTCTGCCTGCACTGTCAGTTCAGTGTGTTGTTTCTATATCTGTGCTCTCAATTTTGTGTGCACTTTCTGCGTCTGTACACTCAGTTCTTTGTTTTATTTCTGTGTTAGTACTCTCAGTTAAGGGTGCTGGTTTTTCATATCTATAAACTCAATTCATTGTGTTATTTCTCCATCTGTACTCTCAGTTCAGTGTGCTCTTTCTCTATCTGTACTCTTAGTTAAGTGTGCTGTTTCCGTATCTGTACACTAAGTTCTTGTTTTTTTTCTCTGTCTGTTCTCTCATTGTGTTGTTTCTCTGTTTGTACCATCGGTTCATTGTGCTGTTTCTCAATCTGTACTGTCCGATCAGTCTATTATTTCTCTCTCTGTAAACTCAATACAATGTGTTTTATCTATCTGTACTCTCAGTTCAGTATGTTGATTCTGTATCTGTACTCTCAGTTCTGTATGCTGTTTCTCTGTGCGTACAGTCAGTTCAGTCTGCTGTTTCTCTATCTGTACTCTTAGTTCAGAGTGCTGTTTCACTACCTGTACAGTCCGATCAGTCTATTATTTCTCTATCAATGCTCTCAGTTCATAGTGCTGTTTCTCTATCTGTATTGTCCGATCAGTGTATTATTTCTCTATCAGTAATCTCAATTCAGTATGTTATTTCTCTATCTGTACTCTCAATTCAGTATGTTGATTCTCTATCTGTACTCTCATTTCAGTGTGTTGTTTCTCTAGGCGTACTTTCAGTTCAGTCTGCTGTTTCTCTATCTGTACTCACAGTTCAGACTGTTGTTTCTCTATCAGTACTTTCCATTCAGTGTGCTGTTTCTGTATCTGTACACTCAGAACAATTTTGTTATTTCTCTATCTGTACTCTCTGTTCATTGTGTTGATTCTTGATCTGTACTCTCAGTTCAGTGTGCTGTTTTTCTCTCTGTACTGTCACTCAGTGTGTTGTTTCCTCATCTGTGCTGTCAGTTCTGTGTGCTGTTTCTGTATGTGCACTCAGTTCATTGCGTTATTTCTCTATCTGTACTTTCAGTTCACTGTGTTGTTTCTATGTCCGTACCCTCAGTTCAGTATGTTGTTTCTTTACCTGAACTCTCAGTTCATTGTGTTATTGTCTTATTTCTCTGGCAGTACTTTCAGTTCAGTGTTTTGTTCTTCTATCTTAACTTGCATTTCAGTGTGTTGTTACTCTTTCTGTACTTTCAGTTCCGTATGTTGTTTCTTTATCTGTACTCTCAGTTCAGTGTGCTGTTTCTCTACCTGTACTCTCAGTTCATGGCTTTCTTTCACTTTCTGTACTCTCAGTTCAGTCTGCATTTTAGATTAGATCACTTACAGTCTGGAAACCGGCCCTTCGGCCCAACAATACCACACCGACCCGCCGAAGCACACACCACCCAGACCATTCCCTTCACCTAATACTCCAGGAATTTAGCATGGCCAATTCACCTAACCTGCACATTTTTGGCCTGTGGGAGGAAACTGGAGCACCCAGAGGAAACCTGCGCAGACACAGGGAGAATGTGTCTGTCAGTCACCTGAGGTGGGAATTGAACCGTGAGGCAGCAGTGCTAACCACCGTCTCTCTATCTGTACTCTCAGTTCAGTGTACTCTTTTCGTCTCTGTACTCTCATTTCAGTATACTGTTTCTCTATCTGTACTCAGTTTACTGAGTTATTTCTCTATCTGTACTCTCAATTCAGTGTGCTGTTCCTGTATCTGTTCACTCAGTTCATTGTGTTATTTCTCTATTTGAACTCACAGTTCAGTGCTTTGTTTCTCTATCTGTACTGTCAGTTCAGTGTGTTGTTTCTATATCTGTGCTCTCAATTTCGTGTGCACTTTCTGTATCTGTACACTCAGTTCATTGTTTTATTTCTGTGCTAGTACTCTCAGTTGAGAGTGCTTTTTTTATATCTCTACCCTCAGTTCATTGTTGTTTTATTTCACCTGTAATCTCAAGTCACTGTGCGCTTTCTCTATCTGTACTCTTAGTTAAGTGTGCTGTTTCTGTATCTACACACTAAATTCTTTGTTTTATTTCTCTATTTGTACTCTCATTTCAGTGTGTTGTTTCTCTGTTTGTACCCTCAGTTCATTGTGCTGTTTCTCAATCTGTACTGTATGGTCAGTCTATTATTTCTCTATCTGTAGTCTCAATTCAGTGTGTTATTTCTCTATCTGTACACTCAGTTCAGTGTGTTGATTCTGAATCTGATGTCTCAGTTCAGTTTGTTGTTTCTCTATGCATTCTCTCAGTTCAATCTGCTACTTCTCTATCTGTACTCTCAGTTCTGAGTGCTGTTTCATTATCTGTACTCTCTGTTCAGTGTGTTGCTTCTGTAAAAGTACACTCTGTAAAAGATATCAGTTCTCCATCTCTACGATCAGTTCAGTTTGCTCTTTCTTTGTCTGTACTCTCAGTTCAATGTGCTGTTTATCCATCTGGACACTCAGTTCCTTTTGTTATTTCTCTGTCTGTACTCTCAATTCAGGCAGTTGGTTCTCTGTGTGTAACCTCAATTCAGGGTGTTGTTTTTGCATTGACTCACTCAGTTCATTGTATTAGTTCTCTACCTGTATGCTCAGTTCAGTGTGCTGTTTCTCTGGGTGCACTCTGTTCTGTGTGCTGTTTCTGTATCTGTACACTCAGTTCATTGTTTGTTTCTCAATGAGAAATTGAATATCTGTTAACCCTTTAATCTGTTAGAATACAGTGATAGTTCCACTTCTTTCATGTGTAAATCACAAAACCTTTTTTTTTAAATTGCGTTCTCGCGTTAGCTCTTAACAATGGTGACAGCTAGACAATATGTTTAAGGTGTTGGCCCCCTGTGTTCTCTGTCTATGCCATGATGTTTAGATTGATTCTAATCTAAAAAATGAGATAACGGAGTTTTACATGAATTCATGCAGTTTTTGAGCTCAGATTTCTGCATGAATGCAAGCAGTTTTCGAACGAAGTACAATGTAACTCGGCAAGTACAAAATCACCCCACAAAATGTATGTGTGCATGTGGGTCTTTGTCTGTCTATGCGTGTGTGTGTCTTTCTGGGGTGGGGGTTGTGAGTGTAAAATGTGCATGCATGCGTGTGTGTGTCTGGTGAGTGCAGAGTGTGTTAAGTCTGAGAGGGGGTGCGTGTGGGAGTGTGTATGTCTGTAAGTGTGTGTGTGGGGGGGTGTCTGTGTGCACGTCTGTGTGTACCTGTGTCCATGTGTATGTGACAGTGTGTGTGTGCAGGAGTATCTGTGTGTGTGGAGTGCAATGGTGGTCACCTGTAATGTGACATGAACCCAAGGTCCCAGTTGTGGCCCTCCCTATGGGTACCAAAATTAGTTATCAGCCTCTGCTTGGCCACTTTTCTCTGCTGCCTGTCCGGCAGTCCACCATGGAGGATGGTCACCTGAAGGTCCGAGGCTGAATGTCCTGAGGTATCAGTTTAGTGTGCATTTTCTGTATCAATACACTCAGTTCATTGTGTTATTTCTCTATCTGTGCTCTCAATTCAGTTTGCTGGTTCTGTATCTGTACACTCAGTTAAGTGTATTGGTTCTTTATTTGTACTGTCCGATTGTGTGTTGTTCCACTCACTGAACTCACAGTTCAATGTGATGGTTTTGTATCTGTGCTCTCAGTTCATTGTTGTGTTCTTCTTATATACTCTCACTTCAGTGGAACTTTTCTGCATGTGTGCATTCAGTTAGTTGTGTTAATTCTCTATCTGTACTCTCAGTTCAGTGTGTCGTTTCTCTGTCTGTACCCTCTGTTCAGTGTGTTGTTTCTAAATCTGCACACTCAATTCAATGTGTTGTTTCATTTAGCTGTACTATCAGTTCAGTGTGCTGTTTCGATATCGGTACACTTAGTTCATTGTGTTATTTCTCTGTCTGTACTCTCTGTTCAGTATACTGCTTCTCTATTGGTACTCACAATTCAGTGCATTGCTTCTTTTTCTGTACACTCAGTTCATTGTGTTATTTCTCTCCCTGTACACTCACGTCAGTGTTTTGTCTCTGTTTGAAATCGCAGTTTGGTGTGCTTTTACTGTATCTGTACACTCATTTTATTGTGTTATTTCTCTATCTCTACTCTAAGTTCAGTGTGTTGTTACTCTGTCTATACCCTCTGTTCAGTGTATTGTTTCTAAATCTGCACACTCAATTCAAAGTGTTGTTTCATTTATCTGTGCTGTCAGTTCAGTGTGCTGTTTCTGGATCTGTACACTCAGTTCATTGTGTTAGTTCTCTGTCTGTACTCTCTGTGCAGTATATTGCTTCTCTATCGGTATTCCCTGTTCAGTGCGCTGTTTCTTTGTCTGTACACTCAGATCATTGTGTTATTTCTCTCCCTGTACACTCAGGTCAGTGTTTTTTTTGGATTAGATTACTTACAGTGTGGAAAGAGGCCCTTCGGCCCAACAAGTCCACACCGACCCGCCGAAGCTCAACCCACCCATACCCCTACATTTACCCCTTACCTAACACTACGGGCAATTTAACTTGGCCAATTCACCTGACCCGCACTTCTTTGGACTGTGGGAGGAAACCGGAAGCCCCGGAGGAAACCCACGCAGACACGGGGAGAACGTGCAAACTCCACACAGTCAGTCACCTGAGTCGGGAATTGAACCCGGGTCTCAGGCGCTGTGAGGCAGCAGTGCTAACCACTGTGCCACCCACAATAAAACGTTTTAGATTAATTACAGTGTGGAAACAGGCCCTTTGACCCAACAAGTCCATACCGACCCGATGAAGCGAAACCCACCCATACCCCAACATATACCCCTTACCTAACACTACGGGCAATTTAGCATGGGCAATTTACCTGACCGGCACATCTTTGGACTGTGGGAGGAAACCGGAGCACCCGGAGGAAACCCACCCAGACACGGGGAGAACGTGCAGACTCCACACACAGTCAGTCGCCTGAGACAGGAATTGAACCCGGGTCTCTGGCGCTACGAGGCAGCAGTGCTAACCACTGTGCCAACGTGCCACCCTATTGTTTCTCTGTCTGAAATCGCAGTTTGGTGTGCTGTACTGTAACTGTGCACTCATTTTATTATGTTATTTCTCTATCAGTACTCTCAGTTCATTGTTTTGTTTCTTGATCTGAACTTGCAGTTCAGTGTTTTGTCACTCTGTGTGAAGTCAGTGTTTTGTTTCTGTATCTGTGCTCTCAGTTTGATGTGCAGTTTCTGAATCTGCACACAATTTCATTGTGTTAATTCTCTATCTGTCCTGTCCATTCAGTGTGCTCTTTCTGTATCTCAGTTCATTGTGTTATTTCATTATGTGAACTCTTAGTTCAGTGTGTTGTTTCTTTATCTGTACTGTCAGTTCAATGTGCTGTTTCTCTATCTGTACTCACTGTTGAGTGTACTGTTTCTGTTTCTGTACACACAGGCCATTGTTTTCTGTCTCTTTCTCTTCTCTCAGTTCAGTGTACTCTTCCTGTACCTGTTCACTCAGTTTTTTGTGTTATTTCTCAGTTTGAACTCGCAGTTCAGTGCTTTGTTTCTCTATCTGTACTGTCAGTTCAATGTGCTGTTTCTCTATTTGTACTCACTGTTGAGTGTCCTGTTTCTGTATCGGTACACACAGATTATATTTTTGTTTCTCAATATGTGTTCTCATTTCAGTGTGCTATTTCTGTATGTATGCACTCAGTTCATTGTGTTATTTCTCTCTTTGTACTCACATTTCTGTGTGCTCTTTCACTGTTTGTATTTTCCGTTCAGTGTGTTGTTTCTGTACCTTTACACTCAGTCTATTGTCTTATTTCTCTTTCTGTACTCTCAGTTCAGTGTGTTGTTCCTCTATGTGAACTTGCATTTCAGTGTGTTGTTACTCTTTCTGTACTCTCAGTTCCGTGTGTTGTTTCTTCATCTGTACTCTATGTTCAGTGTGCTCTTTCGTTATCTGTACTCTTGGTTCAGTGTGCTGTTTCTCTTTCTGTACTCTCAGTTCAGTGTGCTGTTTCTCTATCTGTACTCGCAGTTCAGTGTACTCTTTTTGTCTCTGTACTCCCAGTTCAGTGTACTGTTTCTCTCTCTGTACTCTCAAGTTTAATGCCTTATTTCTCCATCTGTACTCTCAGTTCAGTGTGCTGTTCCTGTATCTGTTCACTCAGTTCATTATGCAATTTCTTTATTTGAACTCGCAGTTCAGTGCATCGTCTCTCTATCTGTACTGTCAGTTCAGTGTGTTGTTTCTATATCTGTGCTTTCAATTGCGTGTGGACTTTCATATCTGTACACTCAGTTCATTGGTTTATTTCTCTGTTAGGACACTCAGTTGAGTGCGCTTTTTTTTATCTATACACTCAGTTCATTGTGTTATGTCTCCATCTGTACTCTCAGTTAAGTGTACTGTTTCTGTATCTGTCCACTAAGTTCTTTGCTTTATTTCTGTATATGTACTCAAATTTCAGTGTTTTGTTTCTCTGTGTTATTTCTCCATCTGTAACCTCAGTTCATGGTGCTGTTTCTCTATCTGCACAGTCAGTTCAGTGTGTTGTTTCTTTAGCCGTACTATCAGTTTAATATGTTCTTTCTTTACCTGCACTGTCATTTCAGTGTACTGTTTCTCTTTATGTACTCTCAGTTTACTGTGTTATTTCTCCAGCTGCACTCTCAGATCAATGTGCTGTTCCTGTATCTGTTCACTCCGTTCATTGTGTAGTTTCTCGATATGAACTCAAAGTTCTGTGCTTTGTTTCTATACCTGTATTGTTTCTCTATTGTACTCTCCGTTCAGTATACTGTTTCTGAATCTGTATACTAAGTTCATTGTTTTGTTTCTCAATATGTACTGTCATTTCACTGTGCTGTTTCTCTACCTGTACTGTCCATTCAGTTTGTTATTTCTTTATCTGTACTCTCTGTTCAGTGTGCTGTTTCTATATCTGTACTCTCAGTTCATTGTGCAGTTTCTCTATCTGTACACTCAGTCCGTGTGATATTTCTCTTTCTGTACTCTCTGTTCAGTGTGCTCTTTCCTTGTCTATACAGTCAGTTCATTGTGTTAATTCTCGATCGGTATTTTCAGTTCAGTATTCTGTTTCTACATTTGAACTCTCAGATCAGTGAGCTGTTTCTCCATCTGTACTCTCAGTTCAGTGTGCTGTTTCTCTATCTGCACTCATAGTTCAGTGTGCTGTTTGTCTATGTGTACTGTCCGATCAGTGTGTTATTTGTCTCTCTGTTCTCTCAGTCCAGTGTGCTGTTTCTTTATCTGTGCTACCCTTGCAGTGAGCTATTTTGTATCTGTACACTCGGTTCTTTCAATTCTTTCTCTACCTGTACTCTCAGTTCAGTGTGCTGTTTCTCCATCTGCTCTGTCCGAACACTGTGTCATTTCTCTACTTGTACTGTCTGTTCAGCGTGTTTTATCTTTATCTGTACTCTCCATTCAGGGTTCTGTTTCTGTGTCTCAGTCTATGTCGTAATTCTCTTTCTCTACTCTCTGTTCAGTATGCTCTTTCTGTGTCTGTACACTCAGTTCATTGTGTTATTTCAATGTGTTGTTCCTTCATCTGTACTCTCAGTTCATTGTGCTGTTTCTCCACCTGTCCTGTCCATTCAGTGTGCCATTTCTCTGTCTGTAATCTCAGGTCAGTGTATTGTTTCTCTACCTTTACTCTCAGTTCAGACTGCTGTTTTTTTATCTGTACTCGCAGTTCAGTGTGCTTTTTGTCTATCTGTTCTCTCCGTTCAGTGCGATATTTCTCTATCTGTTCTCTCAGTTCAGTGTGCTGTTTGTCTGTCTGTACTGTCCATTCAGTGTGTAATTGTTCTCTGTGTAATCTCAGTTCAGTGTGATGTTTCTTCATTTGTACTCTGTTCAGTGTGCTGTTTCTCCACCTGTACTGTCCATTCAGTGTGTTATTTCTCTGTCTGTAATCTCAGTTCAGTGTGTTGTTTCTTTTTCTGTACTCAGAACAGTTGTTTCTCTCTCTGTACTGTCCGATCTATCTGTTATTTCTTTATCTGTTCTCTCAGTTCAGTGCACTGTTTTCTTGTCTGTAGTGTCCGTTAGTGTGTTATTTCTCTATCTTGTCTCTCATTTCGGCGTGCAGTTTCTCTGTCTGTTCTCTCAGTTCAATGTGCAGTTTTTGTTTCTGTACACTCAGTCCACGTGATATTTCTCCTTCTGTACTCTCTGTTCAGTGTGCTCTTTCCTTGTCTGTACTCTTAGTTCATTGTGTTAATTGTCCATCTGTACTCCTAGTTCAGTACACTGTTTCTCTACCTGTACTGTCCATTCAGTGCGTTATTTCTCTATCTGTAATCTCAGGTCGCTGTGTTGTTTTTCTCTCTCTGTACTGTCACTCAGTGTGTTGTTTCTTTAGCTGTACTGTGCATTCAGTGTGTTATTTCTATATTTGTTCTTCCAGTTCGGTGTGCTGTTTCTCTATCTGTTCTGTTCATACAGTGTGTTAATTCTTTTCTGTACTCTCAGTTCAGTGGGCTTTTTCTCTATCTGTACTGTCCATTCAGTGTGTTATTTCTTTATCTGTTCTTTCTGCTCAGTGTGTTGTTTCACTATCTGTACTGTCCGATCAGTGTGTTATTTCTCTATCCGTACTCTCAGTTCAGTGTGCTATTTCTTCTTCTATGCTACCCTTGCAGTGTGCTAGTTTTGTATCTGTACACTCAGTTCATTGCATTCTTTCTCAATCTGTACTCTCAGTTCAGTGTGCAGTTTCTCTATCTGTACTCTCTGTTCAGTGTGCTGTTTGTCTATCTGTACTGACCATTCAGTGTGTTATTTCTGTCTGTAATCTCAGTTCAGTACGTTGTTTCGTTTTCTGTACTCAATTCAGTGAGCTGTTTCTCTATCTGTACTGTCCGATCAATCTGTTATTTTTCTATCTGTGGTTTCAGTTCAGTGCGCTGTTTGCCTACCTGTGCTGTCCATTCAGTTTGTTATTTCTCTGTTTGTACTCTCAGTTCAGTGTGCTGTTTCTATATCTGCACACTCAGTCCGTGTGATATTTCTCTTTCTGTACTCTCTGTTCAGTGTGCTCTTTCTATGTTTACACAGTCAGTTCATTGTGTTAATTCTCTATCGGTATTGTCAGTTCAGTTTTCTGTTTCTATATTTGCACACTTCGCTCAGTGTGCTGTTTCTCTATCTGCACGCTCAGTTCAGTGTGCTGTCTCTCTATCTGTTGTCTCCATTCAGTGTGCTGTTTCTCTATCTGTTCTCTCAGTTCTGTGAGCTGTTTATCTATCTGCACTGTCCATTCAGTGTGTAATTTCTCTGTCTGCAATCTTAATTCAGTGTGTTGCTTCTTTTTCTGTACTCCAAACAGCTGTTTCTCTATCTGTACTGTCCGATCTATCTATTATTTATTTATCTGTACTCTCAGTTCAGTGTGCTGTTTTCATGTCTGTACTGTCAGTTAGTTTGTTATTTCTCTATCTGTCGTTTCATTTCAGTGCGCTGTTTCTATATTTGTACTCTCAGTTCAGTGTGCTGTTTCTATATTTGTACACTCAGTCCATGTGATATTTTTCCTTCTGTACTCTCTGTTCAGTGTGCTCTTTCCTTGTCTGTACTCTTAGTTCATTGCATTGCTTGTCTGTCTGTATTCTCAATTCAGCGCACTATTTCTCTAAGTGTAAGAAATTTCTCTATCTGTAATCTCAAGTCAGTGTGTTGTTTCTATATCTGTGCTCTCAGTTCAGTGTGCTGTTTTTCCATCTTTACTGTCCATTCAGTGGGTTATTTCTATATCTCTTCATTCTGCTCAGTGTGTTATTTCACGATCTGTACTGTCCGATCAGTGTGTTACTTCTCTATATGTTCTCTCAGTTCAGTGTGCTGTTTCTCTAGCAGTACTGTAATCTGACCTGAGATTACGTATAGACAAATGACACACTGAATGGGTAGTACAGGTAGAAAAACAGCACACTGAACTGAGAGCACAGATGAAGAAATAACACACTGAACCTAGATTACACAAAGAGAAATAAAACACGGAAGGACAGAACAGAAAGACTAACAGCACACTGACCTGAGAGTACATATAGAGAAAGATCGCAATAAACTGAGAGTACAGATACAAAAACAGCACAAAGAAAGGGTCGTATAGATAAAGAATAAGCACACTGAACTGAGAGTACGGATAGAGATATTATACACTGAATGGACAATACAGATAGAGAAACAGCACACGGAATTGAGAGAACAGTTAGAACAATAATACAATGAACTAAGTGTACAGACACAGAAAGAGCATACTGAGCAGAGAGTACAGATAAAGATACAGCACACTGAGCTGAGAGTACAGGTAAAGAAATGAAACACTGTTCGGACAGTACAGATAGAGAAACAGCACACTGAACTGAGAGTACAAACAGAGAAATAACAAACCGATTGGACAGTACAGACAGAGAAACAGCACACTGAACTGAGAGTACAGATAGATAAACAACAAACTGAATGGACAGTACACACAGAGAAACAGCAAAGAGAACTGAGATTACAGGTAGAGAAATAATAGATTGATTGGGCAGGACAGATGGAGAAACAGCTCAATTAATTGAGAACAGAAAAAGAAACAACACACTGTTCTGAAATTACAGATAGAGAAATAACATACTGAATGGACAGTATAGAGAGACAAACCGCTCACTGAACTGAAAGAACAGATAGAGAAATAACACACTGATCGGACAGTATAGATAGTGAAACAGCATACTGAGCAAAATGAACAGATATAGAAATAACACACTGAATGGTCAGTACAGATGGAAAAACATCACACTGAACTGAGAGCACAGATATAGAAACAACACACTGACCTGAGATTATAGATAGAGAAATGACACACTGAACAGACAGTACACTTAGAGAAACAGTGCACTGAACTGAGAGTACAGACAATTAACGCAAGGAACTGAGAGTACAGACAAGGAAAGAGCACACTGAACAGAGAGGACAGAAGATGAAATAACACATGGACTGATGGGACAAATACAGAAACAGCACACTGACCTGAGAGTATAAATAGAGAAACTGCACGCTGAAATGAGACTACAGGTAGCTAAATAACACACTAACTGACAGTATAGATAGGAAAACAGCACACTGAACTGAGAGTACGGATAAAGAAATAACAGATAGATCGGACAGTACAGATATAGAAACAACTGCTTTGAGTACAGAAAAAGAAACAACACACTGAACTGAGATTACAGACAGAGAAATGACACACTGAATGGACAGTACAGGTGGGGAAACAACACACTGAACTGCGCGTACAAATGAAGAAACAACACACTGAACTGAGATTACACAGACAGAAATAACACACTGATTGGACAGAACAGATAGACAAACAGCACACAGAAATGAGAGAACAGATAGAGAAACATCGCACTGAACAAAGAGAACAAATATAGAAAGAATGCAGTGAATTGAGTGTACAGATACAAAAACAGCACACTGAAAGGGGAGTATAGATAAAGAAACAGAACACTGAACTGAGAGTACGGATAGAGAAATAACACAATGAACTGAGTGTACAGACACAGAAAGAGCATACTGAACAGAGAGTAGAGAAAGAGAAATACGACATAGACTGAGACACAGAAACAGAACCATGGAATGGAGAGTACAGATAAAGATAAAACACGTTGAATGGAGAGTATAGGTAGAGAAATGACACAGTGGTCGGACAGAGCAGATAGAGAATCAGCACACTGAACTGAGAGTACAAATAGAGAAATAACACACTGCAATGTGAGTACATACAGAGGAATAACACACTAATGGATAGTACAGATAGGAAAACAGCACACAGAACTGAGAGTACAGGAAGACAGGGTATAGATGAGGGTATAGATACAGAACCAGCACACTGAACTGAGAGTACAGATACAGAAACAGCACACTGAACAGAGAGTGCAGATAGAGAGCAGCACACTGAACGGAGAGCACAAACATAGAAACAGAATACTGAACTGATGATACCGATAGAGAATTGACACAATGAACTGACTACAGACAAGGAAAGAGCACATTGAACAGAGAGTACAGAAAGAGAAATATCACGTGGACTGAGTGTACAGATAGAGAAACTGCACACTGAACTGAGAGTACAGATAGAGAAATAACAAACTCAATGGACTGTACAGGTAGAGAAATAACGCACTGAACTGAGAGTACAGACAGAGAATTCACACAATGAACTGAATACAGATAGAGAAATAAGACACTGAACTGAGAGTACAGGAACAGAAATAACACAACGAAATGAGGGCATAGATACAGAAACAGCACACTGAAATAATAGACTGAAAGGACAGTAAAGATAGAGAACGAGCACACTGAACTGAGAGTACAGAGAATCAGCTCACTGCATTAAGTACAAAAAAAGAAACTGAGATTTCTGACAGAGGAATAACACACTGAATGGTCAGTACAGATAGACAAACAGCATATTGATTGAGAGTACAGATATAGAAACAGCACACTGAACTGAGAGTACAGAAAGAGAACGAAAACAACGAACTTAGAGTCCAGAAAGAGAAACAGCACACTGAACCAGAGTACAGATAACGAAAGAGCACACTGAATTTAGAGTACAGATAAAGAACCAACACACGGAACTGAGAGTACAGAAAGAGAAATAAATAAGACAATAAACTGAGTGTAAAGGTACAGAAACAACACACTGAACGGAAAGTACAAACAGTGAAAGAGCATACAGAAATGAGAGTACAAAGAGAGAAATAACACAATGAACTGAGTGCACACATACAGAAATAGCACACTGAAATGAGAGCACATTGATCTGAGAGTACAACAGAGAAACAGCACGCTGAAATGAGAGTCCAGATAGAGAAATAACACACTAATGGACAGTACAGACAAGAAAACAGCACACTGAACTGAGAGTACAGATAAAGAAACAGCACACTGAACTGAGATTATAGATGCAAAAACAGGACACTGCAAGGGTAGTGCAGACGTGCTACCCTGCTACCCTGATACAAAAACAGCACACTGAAGTGAGAGTACGGATAGAGAAATAACACACTGATCAGACAGTACAACTAGTGAATCAGCACACTGAGCAGAGAGAAAAGATATAGAAATAAAACACTGAATGGACAGTACAGATAGAGAAACAGCACACTGAACTGAGAGAACAGAAAAAGAAATAACACACTGAATTGAGTGTACAGATACAGAAACAGCACATCGAACTGAGAGAACTAATGGAGAAATAACATAATGATCGGACAGTACAGATAAAGAAACAGCACACTGAACTGAGATTACACCTAGAGAATTAACACAATGAACTGAGAGTACAGACAAGGAAAGAGCACACTGAACAGAGAGCACAGAACGAGAAATATCACATGGACTGAGTGTACAGATACAGAAACAGCAGACTGAACTGAGACTACAGGTAGAGAAACAGCACGCTGAACTGAGAGTACAGACAGAGAAATAACAAACTGAATGGACAGTACACACAGAGAAACAGCACACTGAACTGAGAGTACATAGAGAGAAACAGCACACTGACATGAAATTACGGATTGAGAAATAATAAACTGAAAGGACAGCCCAGGTAGAGAAACAGCTCACTGAATTGAGTACAGAAAAGGAAACAATACACTGAACTGAGAGTACAGACAGAGAAATAACACACTGAATGGAAAGGACAGATAGAGAAACGGCACACTGAACTGAGAGCACAGATAGAGAAACAGCACACTAAACGGAGAGAAGAGATAGAGGAACAGGGCACTGAATTGAGAGTACATATTGAGAAATGTCACACTAATCGGACAGTACAGATAGTGAGACAGCACACAGAGGAGAGAGAGCAGATATAGAAATAACACATTGATCGGACAATACAGATAGTAAAACAACACACTGAGCAGAGTGAACTGATATAGTAATAACACACTGAATGGACAGTACAGGTAGAGAAACAGCACACCGAACTGAGATAACAGATATAGAAATAACACACTGAATGCACAGTACAGCTAAAGAAACAACACACTGATCTGAGATTACAGATAGAGAAATAACACACTGAACAGACAGTAAAGGTAGAGAAACAGTGCACTGAACTGAGAGTACAGATAGATAATTAACACAATGAACTGAGAGTACAGACAAGGAAAGAGCACACTGAACTGAGAGTACAGAAGGAGAAATATTACATGAACTGAGTGTACAGATACAAAAACAGCACATTACACAGAGAGTAGACAGAGAAACAGCACACTGAAATGAGAGTTCAGATAGAGCAATAACAGATATTTCTGACAGCACAGAGAGAGAAACAACTGTTCTGAGTACAGAAAAAGAAACAACACACTGAACTGAGATTACAGACAGAGAAATGACACGCTGAATGGACAGTACAGGTGGAGAAACAGCACACTGAACTGAGAGTACAGATGGAGAAATAATACAGTAAACTGAGAGTACAGATAGAGAAACAGTACACAGAACAGAGAATACAGAGACAAAAACTGTAACTCAGAGTACA
This sequence comes from Hemiscyllium ocellatum, assembly GCF_020745735.1. Classification (NCBI taxonomy): domain Eukaryota; kingdom Metazoa; phylum Chordata; class Chondrichthyes; order Orectolobiformes; family Hemiscylliidae; genus Hemiscyllium; species Hemiscyllium ocellatum. The sequence continues at coordinate 14,426,366 of NC_083405.1, read as the reverse complement.
ATTAGAGAAACAGCACACTGAACTGAGAGTACAGAAAGAGAAAGAAAACAACGAACTGAGAGTACAGAAAGAGAAACAGCACACTGAAACAAGAGTACAGATAACGAAAGAGCGCAATGAACTTAGAGTACAGATAAGGAAACAACATACGGAACTGAAAGTACAGAAAGAGTAACAACACACTGAAATGCAAGTTCACATAGAGGAACAACACACTGAACTGAGAGTACAGGTTGAGAAATAAGACAATAAACTCAGTGTAAAGGTACAGAAACAACACACTGAACGGAAAGTACAAACAGTGAAAGAGCATACAGAAATGAGAGTACAAAGAGAGAAATAACACAATGAACTGAATGCACACATACAGAAACAGCACACTGAAATGAGAGCACATATTGAGAATCAAAACAATGGTCTGTGTTTACAGATACAAAAACAGGACACTCAACAGTGAGTACACATAGAGAAACAGCACATTGAACTGACAGTACAGATAGAGAAACAAAGCACTGAACTGAGAGTTCAAATAGAGAAATAACACAATGAACTGATGAACTGATACAGGAACAGTACACTGAACTGAGAATACAGAAAGAGAACGAAAACAAAGAACTGAGAGTACAGACAAGGAAAGAGCACACTGAATTGGGAGTACAGATAGAGAAAAATCACACTGAACTGAGAATACAGGAAGAGAAATAACAATGAAACGGGGTATAGATACAGAAATAGCACATTGAACAGAGAGTACAGATAGAGAACAGCACACTAAGTGAGAGTACAGATACAGATACAAAAACAGAACACTGCAAGGGTAGTGCAGAAGTGCTACCCTGCTACTCTGATACAAAAACAGCACTCTGAAGTGAGAGTACGGATAGAGAAATCACACACTGATCGGACACTACAGATAGTGAAACAGCACACTGAGCAGAGAGAAAAGATATAGAAATAACACACTGAATGGACAGTACAGATAAAGAAACAACACACTGAACTGAGAGTACCGAAAATAAAATAACACACAATGGACAGTACAGATAGAGAAACAGCACAGAGAACTGAGAGTACAGGTAGGGAAATAATAGATTGGTCGGACAGTACAGATAGAGAAAGACTTCAATGAATTGAGAACAGAAAAAGAAACAACACACTGATCTGAGATTAAAGATAGAGAAATAACACACTGAATGGACAGTACAGAGAGACAAACAGCACACTGAACTGAGAGTGTAGAGCCCATCACTGTCACTCTGACCGCCTAACACTCACTCCATCACTGTCACCCTGACCCTCTGACACTCACTCCATCACCATCACACTGAACCCCTCACACTCACTCCATTACCATCACCCTGACCACCTCACACTAACTCCATCACGTCACACTGACCCCCGAACACTCACACCATCACACTCATACTGACCCCTTTACACACACTCCATCACGCTCACACTGACCCCGTCACACTCACTCCATCACCATCACACTGACTCCCTCACAATCACTTCATCATGGTCACACTGACCCACTCACACTCACCACATCATCGTCACCCCGACACCCTCACACTCACTCCATCAACGTTACCCTGACCCCCTCACAATCACTCCATCACGGTCACACTGACCCCTTCACACTCACTCCATCACTGCCACACTTACCCCCTAACACTCACTCCATCACACTCACACTGACCCCCTTCCACTCACTCGATCATGGTCAAATTGATCCCCTCACACTCACTGCATCACCCACACTCTGACCCCCTCACACTCATACTGACCCACTCATACTCGCTCCATCACAATCTCACCAGCCACTCACATTCACTCCATCACCATTATCCTGATACACCCACACTCACTCCATCACAGTCACACTGATCCCCTCACACTCACTCCATCACTGTAACACTGATGCACTCACACTCACTCCAACACCCTAATAATAACCCCCTCAGTCTCACGACATCACCGTCACCCTGACCCCCTCACACTCACTCCAGCCCCGTCACCCTGAACATTAAACTTACACTCACTCCATCACTGTAAAAGTGACGCATTCACACACATTCCATCACCATCACACTGACGCACTCACACTCACTCCATCACAGACACACTGACCCACTCACACTCACTGCACCACCGTCATCCAGACCCCCTCACAGTTACTCCATCACGGTCATATTGACCCACTCACGCTCATTTCATCTCCGTCACCTTGACCCCATCCCACTCACCCCATCACTGTCATCCTGACCCCCTCACACTCACTCCATCATGGTCACATTAATCCCCTCATTCTCACTCTATCAACCTCACTGTGACCCCCTCACACTCACTCCATCACGGTCACACTGACCCACTCACACTCACTCCATCATGGTCACATTGATCCCCTCATTCTCACTCCATCAACCTTACTGTGACCCCCTCACACTCACTCCATCACGGTCACACTGACCCACTCACACTCACTCCATCACTGTAACATTGACCACCCAATATCACACTGACCTAATCACACTAACTTCATCACCGTCACCCTGACCCACTCACACTCACTCCATCACAATCCCACCAGCCACACACACTCACTCCATTACTATCGCCCGGATCCACTCACACTCACTCCATCACAGACACACTGACCCCCTCACACTCACTCCATCACAGTCACACTGAACCCCTCACACTCACTCCTTCAATATCACACTGACCTAATCACACTAACTTCATCACCATCACACTGACCCAATCACACTAACTCCATCACCATTACACTGATCCAATCACACAATCTCCATCGCTGTCACACTGGCCCAAACACACTCACTCCATCGCCTTCACCCTGACATCCTCAGACTCACTCCTTCACTGTCACACTGACCACCTCACACTCACTCCATCACTGTCGTGCTGACCCCCTCACACTTACTTCATCACGATCATACTGACCCACTCACACTCACTGCATCACTGTCACACTGACCGTCTCACACTCACTCCATCACTGTCATCCAGACTCCCTCACACTTACTCCATCTCAGTCACATTGACCCACTCACACTCACTCCATCTCCGTCACCTTTACCCCATCACACTCACTCCATCACTGTCACCCTGACCCACTCACACTCCATCACCATAACATTGACCCCCTCACATACACTCCATCACCGTCACCCTGACCCACTCACACTCATTCCATCACAATCTCACCAGTCACTCACACTCACTCCATCACCATCACCCTGATCCACACCCACTCACTCCATCACAGACACACTGATACCCTCACACTCACTCCATTACAGTCATACTGAACAACTCTCACTCACTCCTTCACTATCACATTGACCCAATCACACTAACTCCATCACCATCACACTGACCCAATCACACAAACTCCATCACCATCACACTGACCCAATCACACAAACTCCATCACGGTCACACAGACGCCCTCACATACACTCCATCTCTGTCACCCTGACCCCCTCGTACGCACTCCATCATGGTCACAGTGATCCCCTCACACTCACTCCTTCACCCTCGCTGAGATCCCCTCACACTCACTCCATCATTGTCACATTGATAAACGCGCATTCACTCCTTCACCTGCACTGTGATCCCCTCACACTCACTCCATCCAGGTCACACTGACCCACTCATACTCACTCCATCACCGTAATATTGACAACCTCCCATACACTCCATCACCGTCACCCTGACCCCTTCACACTCACTCCATCACAATCTCTCCGACCAGTCACACTCACTCCATCACCATCACCCAGATCCACTCACACTCACTCCATCACCAACACGCTGATACCCTCACACTCACTACATCACTGTCACCCTGACCATCTCACACTCACGCCATCCTGGTCACATTGTCCCTCTCACACTCACTCCATCACCATCACACTTACCGCCTCGCTCTTACTCCATCACCATCACCCTGATCCACTCACACTCCATGCTTCACTATCACACTGACCCAATCACACTAACTCCATCACCATTACACTTACCCAATCACACAATCTCCATCATGGTCACACTGGCCCACACACACTCACTCCATCGCCTTCACACTGACATCCTCACACTCACTCCATCACGGTCACACGGACCCCCTCACACTCACTCCATCACTGTAAAAGTGACGCACTCACGCACACTCCATCACCATCACACTGACGCACTCACACTCACTCCATCACAGACACACTGACCCACTCACACTCACTGCATCACTGTCACACTGACCGCATCACACTCACTCCATCACTGTCATCCAGATCCCCTCACACTTACTCCAACACGGTCACATTGACCCACTCACACTCACTCCATCTCCGTCACTTTGACCCCGTCGCACTCATTACATCACTGTCACCCTGACCACCTCACACTCACTCCATCATGGTAACACTGCCCCGCTCACACTCACTCCTTTACTGTCATAGTGACCTTCTCGCACTCACTCCATCACCATCATCCAGACTCCCTCGCACTCACTCCATCATTGTCACATAGATCCCCTCACACTCACTCCATCACCCTCACTCTGACCCCCTCGCACTCACTATATCATGGTCACTGTGACCCCCTCACACTCACTGCATCATTGTCACATTGATGCCCTCACACTCACTCCATCCAGGTCACACTGACCCACTCATACTCACTCCATCACCTAATATTGACAACCTCACATACACACCATCACCGTCACCCTGACCCCCCTCACATTGACTCCACCACAGACACACTGATACATCCAAACTCACTCCATCACAGTCACACCGAACCCCTCACACTCACTTCATCATGGTCACACTTACCCACTCACAATCACTGCATCACCGTCATCCTGACCCTCACACACTCACTTGATCACTGTCACCCTGACCCCCTCACACTTACTTCATCACGATCACACTGACGCACTCACACCCACTGTATCACCGTCACACTGACCGCCTCACACTCACTCCATCACTGTCACCCATACCCCCTCACACTTACTCCATCATGGTCACATTAGAACATTGAACATAGGAAAATACAGCGCAGTACAGCCCCTTCGGCCCTCGATGTTGCGCCGACCGAAGCCTACCTAACCTACACTAGCCCAATAACCTCCATCTGCTTATCCAATGCCCGCTTAAATGTCCATAAAGAGGGGGAGTCCACCACTGCTACTGGCAGGGCAATCCATGAACTCACAACCCGCTGAGTAAAGTATCTACCCCTAACATCTGTCCTATACCTACCACCCTTAATTTAAAACTGTGCCCCCTGGTAACAGCTGACTCTATTAGCGGAAAAAGGTTCTCACTGTCAACCCTATCTAAAAACCTAATCATCTTGTACACCTCTATCAAATCTCCCGTAAACCTTCTTTTCTCCAATGAGAACAGCCCCAATCCTACCATGCCAGGTAACATCCTGGTAAACCTCCTCTGCACTCGTTCCAATGCCTCCACATCCTTCCTATAGTATGGCGACCAAAACTGCACACAATACTCCAGATGAGGCCGCACCGGAGTCTTATACAACTGCAACATGACCTCAGGACTCCGGAACTCGATTCCTCTACCAATAAAGCCCAGCACACCATAAGCCTTCTTCACAGCACTATTTACCTGGGTGGCAACTTTCAGAGATCTGTGTACATGGACACCAAGTTCCCTCTGCTCATCCACACGATCAAGTAGCCTACCATTAGTCCAGTAATCCATCTTCTTGTTACTACTACCAAAGTGAATGACTTCACACTTAGCTACATAGAACTCCATTTGCCAGCTTTCTGCCCAGCTCGGCAACTTATCTATATCCCGCTGTAACCTGCCACATCCTTCTTCTCTGTCCACAACTCCACCGACTTTCGTGTCATCCACAAACTTGCTCACCCAGCCTTCAAGCCCCTTCTCTAGGTCATTTATAAAAATGACAAACAGCAATGGTCCCAAAACAGATCTTTGTGGAACACCGCGAGTAACTGCACTCCAAGATGAACCTATTCCATCAACTACTACCCTCTGTCTCCTTCCAGCCAGCCAATTCCTAATCCAAACCTCTAATGCACCCTCAATGCCATACCGCCGTAGTTTTTTTATTAGCCCTGCGATGGGGTACCTTATCGAACGCCTAGCAAAAATCCAAATACACCACATCTACTGCTTTACCCTCGTCCACTTCCTTGGTCACCTTCTCAAAGAACTAAATAAGGTCTGTGAGGCACGACCTGCCCTTCACAAAATTGATCCCCTCATTCTGACACCATCACCCTCACTCTGACCCCCTCACACTCACTCTTTCATGGTCACACTGACCCACTCACACTCACTCAATCGCCGTAACATTGACCTCCTCACATACACTCCATCACTGTCACTCTGACACACTCATACTCACTCCATCACAATCCCACCAGCCACTCACACTCACTCCATCACCATCACCCTGATCCACACACACAGATACCCTCACACTCACTCCATCACAGTCACACTGACCCCCTCACACTTACTCCATCACGGTCACATTGACACACTCACACTCACTCCATCTCCATCACCTTGACCCCATCTCACTCACTCCATCACTGTCACCCTGACCACCTCACACTCACTCCATCATGGTCATACTGCCCCGCTCACACTCACTCCTTCACTGTCACACTGATCCTCTCGCACTCACTCCATCACCGTCATCCTGACCCCCTCACACTCACTCCATCATGGTCACATTGATCCATTCACTCTCACTCCATCACCCTCCATCTGACCCCCTCACACTCACTCCATCACCGTAACTTTGACACCCTCACGTACACTCCATCACCGTAACCCTGCCCCACTCACACTCACTCCATCACAGTCCCACCAGCCACTCACACTCACTCCATCACCATCAACCTGATCCACTCACACTCACTCCATCACAGTCACACTGACCCACTCACACTCACTCCATCACTGTCACTCTGACCCCCTCTCACTTACTCCATCACCATCATACTGACCCACTCACACTCACTCCATCACCATCACACAGACCCCTTCACACTCACTCCATCACGGTCACACAGACCCCTTCACACTCACTCCATCACGGTCACACTGACCCGCTCACACTCACTCCATCACTGCAACACTGATGCACTCACACTCACTCCCACACCCTCGCACTGACCCCCTCAGTCTCACTCCACCACCGTCACCCTGACCCCCTCACACTCACTCCATCCCCATCACCCTGATCATTACACTCGCTCCATCACCATTACCCTAACCCTCTCAAACTCACTCCATCACCGTCACACTGACTCTTCACACGCACTCCATCACCATCATCCTGACCCCCTCATATTCACTCCATCACTGTCATCCATGAGCCCCCTCTCACACACTCCATCACGGCCACATTGACCCACACACACTCACTCCATCTCCATCACCCTGACTCCCTCGCACTCACTCCATCAGTGTCACCCTGACCACCTCACACTCTCTCCAGCACAGTCACCATGCTCCGCTCACACTCACTCCTTCACTGTCACACTGACCCTCTCGCACTCACACCATCACCGTCATCCAGACCCCCTCACACTCACTCCATCATGGTCACATTGATGTCCTCACACTCACTGCATCACCCACACTCTGACCCCCTCAGAATCTCTCCATCACGGTCATACTGACCCACTCATATTCACTCCATCACCATAACATTTACCCCCTCACATACACTCCATCACCATCACCCTGACCCACTCACACTCACTCCATCACAATCTCACCAGCCACTCATACTCACTCCATCACCATCACCCTGATCCACTCATACTCACTCCATCACAGTCACACAGATACCCTCACACTCACACCATCACGGTCACACTGACCCCCTCACACTCACTCCATCACTGTCATCCAGAACCGCCTCTCACTCACTCCATCACGGTAACACTGAACCACACACACTCACTCCATCTCCATCACCCTGACCCCATCGCACTGACTCCATCACTGTCACTCTGACCACCTCACATTCACTCCATCACGGTCACCATGCTCTGCTCACACTCACTCCTTCACTGTCACACTGACACTCTCGCACTCACTCCATCACCGTCATCCTGACCCCCTCACAATCACTCCATCATGGTCACACTGACCCACTCACACTCATTCCATCATGGTCACATTAATCCCCTCATTTTCGCTCCATCACAGACACACTGACCCCCTCACACTCACTCCATCACAGCCACACTGAACCACTCACACTCACTCCTTCAATATCACACTGACCTAATTACACTAACTTCATCACCATCACACTCACCCAATCACACTCCCTCCATCACCGTCACACTGACCGCCTCGCTCTTACTCCATCACCATCACCCTGATCCACTCACACTCCATCCTTCACTTTCACACTGACCCAATCACACGAACTCATCACCATTACAATGACCCAATCCCACCAGCTCCATCACGGTCACACTGGCCTACACACACTCACTCCATCGCCTTCACACTGACATCCTCACACTCACTCCATCACGGTCACACGGACCCCCTCACACTCACTCCATCACTGTAACAGTGACGCACTCACACTCACTCCATCACAGTTACACTGACCACTCACACTCACTGCATCACTGTCGCGCTGACCGCTTCACACTTACTCCATCACGGTCACATTGTGCCACTCACGCTCACTCCATCCCCATCACCTTGACCCCATCGCACTCACTCCATCACTGTCACCCTGACAACCTCACACTCACTCCATCACGGTCACATAGATCCCCTCACACTCACTCCATTACCCTCACTCTGACACCCTCACACTCACTCCATCACAATCACACTGACCCACTCACACTCACTCCATCACCCTCAATCTGACCACCTCACACTCACTCCATCACGATCACACTGACCCACTCACACTCACTCCATCACCATAACATTGACCCCCTCACATACACTCCATCACCGTCACTCTGACCCCCTCACACTCACTACATCACGGTCACACTGACCCACTCACACTCACTCCATCACTGTAACATTGACCACCCAATATCACACTGACCTAATCACACTAACTTCATCACCGTCACCCTGACCCACTCACACTCACTCCATCACAATCCCACCAGCCACACACACTCACTCCATTACTATCGCCCGGATCCACTCACACTCACTCCATCACAGACACACTGACCCCCTCACACTCACTCCATCACAGTCACACTGAACCCCTCACACTCACTCCTTCAATATCACACTGACCTAATCACACTAACTTCATCACCATCACACTGACCCAATCACACTAACTCCATCACCATTACACTGATCCAATCACACAATCTCCATCGCTGTCACACTGGCCCAAACACACTCACTCCATCGCCTTCACCCTGACATCCTCAGACTCACTCCTTCACTGTCACACTGACCACCTCACACTCACTCCATCACTGTCGTGCTGACCCCCTCACACTTACTTCATCACGATCATACTGACCCACTCACACTCACTGCATCACTGTCACACTGACCGTCTCACACTCACTCCATCACTGTCATCCAGACTCCCTCACACTTACTCCATCTCAGTCACATTGACCCACTCACACTCACTCCATCTCCGTCACCTTTACCCCATCACACTCACTCCATCACTGTCACCCTGACCCACTCACACTCACTCCATCACCATAACATTGACCCCCTCACATACACTCCATCACCGTCACCCTGACCCACTCACACTCATTCCATCACAATCTCACCAGTCACTCACACTCACTCCATCACCATCACCCTGATCCACACCCACTCACTCCATCACAGACACACTGATACCCTCACACTCACTCCATTACAGTCACACTGAACAACTCTCACTCACTCCTTCACTATCACATTGACCCAATCACACTAACTCCATCACCATCACACTGACCCAATCACACAAACTCCATCACCATCACACTGACCCAATCACACAAACTCCATCACGGTCACACAGACGCCCTCACATACACTCCATCTCTGTCACCCTGACCCCCTCGTACGCACTCCATCATGGTCACAGTGATCCCCTCACACTCACTCCTTCACCCTCGCTGAGATCCCCTCACACTCACTCCATCATTGTCACATTGATAAACGCGCATTCACTCCTTCACCTGCACTGTGATCCCCTCACACTCACTCCATCCAGGTCACACTGACCCACTCATACTCACTCCATCACCGTAATATTGACAACCTCCCATACACTCCATCACCGTCACCCTGACCCCTTCACACTCACTCCATCACAATCTCTCCGACCAGTCACACTCACTCCATCACCATCACCCAGATCCACTCACACTCACTCCATCACCAACACGCTGATACCCTCACACTCACTACATCACTGTCACCCTGACCATCTCACACTCACGCCATCCTGGTCACATTGTCCCTCTCACACTCACTCCATCACCATCACACTTACCGCCTCGCTCTTACTCCATCACCATCACCCTGATCCACTCACACTCCATGCTTCACTATCACACTGACCCAATCACACTAACTCCATCACCATTACACTTACCCAATCACACAATCTCCATCATGGTCACACTGGCCCACACACACTCACTCCATCGCCTTCACACTGACATCCTCACACTCACTCCATCACGGTCACACGGACCCCCTCACACTCACTCCATCACTGTAAAAGTGACGCACTCACGCACACTCCATCACCATCACACTGACGCACTCACACTCACTCCATCACAGACACACTGACCCACTCACACTCACTGCATCACTGTCACACTGACCGCATCACACTCACTCCATCACTGTCATCCAGATCCCCTCACACTTACTCCAACACGGTCACATTGACCCACTCACACTCACTCCATCTCCGTCACTTTGACCCCATCGCACTCATTACATCACTGTCACCCTGACCACCTCACACTCACTCCATCATGGTAACACTGCCCCGCTCACACTCACTCCTTTACTGTCATAGTGACCTTCTCGCACTCACTCCATCACCATCATCCAGACTCCCTCGCACTCACTCCATCATTGTCACATAGATCCCCTCACACTCACTCCATCACCCTCACTCTGACCCCCTCGCACTCACTATATCATGGTCACTGTGACCCCCTCACACTCACTGCATCATTGTCACATTGATGCCCTCACACTCACTCCATCCAGGTCACACTGACCCACTCATACTCACTCCATCACCTAATATTGACAACCTCACATACACACCATCACCGTCACCCTGACCCCCCTCACATTGACTCCACCACAGACACACTGATACATCCAAACTCACTCCATCACAGTCACACCGAACCCCTCACACTCACTTCATCATGGTCACACTTACCCACTCACAATCACTGCATCACCGTCATCCTGACCCTCACACACTCACTTGATCACTGTCACCCTGACCCCCTCACACTTACTTCATCACGATCACACTGACGCACTCACACCCACTGTATCACCGTCACACTGACCGCCTCACACTCACTCCATCACTGTCACCCATACCCCCTCACACTTACTCCATCATGGTCACATTAGAACATTGAACATAGGAAAATACAGCGCAGTACAGCCCCTTCGGCCCTCGATGTTGCGCCGACCGAAGCCTACCTAACCTACACTAGCCCAATAACCTCCATCTGCTTATCCAATGCCCGCTTAAATGTCCATAAAGAGGGGGAGTCCACCACTGCTACTGGCAGGGCAATCCATGAACTCACAACCCGCTGAGTAAAGTATCTACCCCTAACATCTGTCCTATACCTACCACCCTTAATTTAAAACTGTGCCCCCTGGTAACAGCTGACTCTATTAGCGGAAAAAGGTTCTCACTGTCAACCCTATCTAAAAACCTAATCATCTTGTACACCTCTATCAAATCTCCCGTAAACCTTCTTTTCTCCAATGAGAACAGCCCCAAGTGTCTCAGCCTTTCCTCATACGATCTTCCTACCATGCCAGGTAACATCCTGGTAAACCTCCTCTGCACTCGTTCCAATGCCTCCACATCCTTCCTATAGTATGGCGACCAAAACTGCACACAATACTCCAGATGAGGCCGCACCGGAGTCTTATACAACTGCAACATGACCTCAGGATTCCGGAACTCGATTCCTCTACCAATAAAGCCCAGCACACCATAAGCCTTCTTCACAGCACTATTTACCTGGGTGGCAACTTTCAGAGATCTGTGTACATGGACACCAAGATCCCTCTGCTCATCCACACGATCAAGTAGCCTACCATTAGTCCAGTAATCCATCTTCTTGTTACTACTACCAAAGTGAATGACTTCACACTTAGCTACATAGAACTCCATTTGCCAGCTTTCTGCCCAGCTCGGCAACTTATCTATATCCCGCTGTAACCTGCCACATCCTTCTTCTCTGTCCACAACTCCACCGACTTTCGTGTCATCCACAAACTTGCTCACCCAGCCTTCAAGCCCCTTCTCTAGGTCATTTATAAAAATGACAAACAGCAATGGTCCCAAAACAGATCTTTGTGGAACACCGCGAGTAACTGCACTCCAAGATGAACCTATTCCATCAACTACTACCCTCTGTCTCCTTCCAGCCAGCCAATTCCTAATCCAAACCTCTAATGCACCCTCAATGCCATACCGCCGTAGTTTTTTTATTAGCCCTGCGATGGGGTACCTTATCGAACGCCTAGCAAAAATCCAAATACACCACATCTACTGCTTTACCCTCGTCCACTTCCTTGGTCACCTTCTCAAAGAACTAAATAAGGTCTGTGAGGCACGACCTGCCCTTCACAAAATTGATCCCCTCATTCTGACACCATCACCCTCACTCTGACCCCCTCACACTCCATCACTGCAACACTGATGCACTCACACTCACTTCCACACCCTCGCACTGACCCCCTCAGTCTCACTCCACCACCGTCACCCTGACCCCCTCACACTCACTCCATCCCCATCACCCTGATCATTACACTCGCTCCATCACCATTACCCTAACCCTCTCAAACTCACTCCATCACCGTCACACTGACTCTTCACACGCACTCCATCACCATCATCCTGACCCCCTCATATTCACTCCATCACTGTCATCCATGAGCCCCCTCTCACACACTCCAACACGGCCACATTGACCCACACACACTCACTCCATCTCCATCACCCTGACTCCCTCGCACTCACTCCATCAGTGTCACCCTGACCACCTCACACTCTCTCCAGCACAGTCACCATGCTCCGCTCACACTCACTCCTTCACTGTCACACTGACCCTCTCGCACTCACACCATCACCGTCATCCAGACCCCCTCACACTCACTCCATCATGGTCACATTGATGCCCTCACACTCACTGCATCACCCACACTCTGACCCCCTCAGAATCTCTCCATCACGGTCATACTGACCCACTCATATTCACTCCATCACCATCACCCTGACCCACTCACACTCACTCCATCACAATCTCACCAGCCACTCACATTCACTCCATCACCATCACCCTGATCCACTCATACTCACTCCATCACAGTCACACAGATACCCTCACACTCACACCATCACGGTCACACTGACCCCCTCACACTCACTCCATCACTGTCATCCAGAACCGCCTCTCACTCACTCCATCACGGTAACACTGAACCACACACACTCACTCCATCTCCATCACCCTGACCCCATCGCACTGACTCCATCACTGTCACTCTGACCACCTCACATTCACTCCATCACGGTCACCATGCTCTGCTCACACTCACTCCTTCACTGTCACACTGACACTCTCGCACTCACTCCATCACCGTCATCCTGACCCCCTCACAATCACTCCATCATGGTCACACTGACCCACTCACACTCATTCCATCATGGTCACATTAATCCCCTCATTTTCGCTCCATCACAGACACACTGACCCCCTCACACTCACTCCATCACAGCCACACTGAACCACTCACACTCACTCCTTCAATATCACACTGACCTAATTACACTAACTTCATCACCATCACACTCACCCAATCACACTCCCTCCATCACCGTCACACTGACCGCCTCGCTCTTACTCCATCACCATCACACTGATCCACTCACACTCCATCCTTCACTTTCACACTGACCCAATCACACGAACTCATCACCATTACAATGACCCAATCCCACCAGCTCCATCACGGTCACACTGGCCTACACACACTCACTCCATCGCCTTCACACTGACATCCTCACACTCACTCCATCACGGTCACACGGACCCCCTCACACTCACTCCATCACTGTAACAGTGACGCACTCACACTCACTCCATCACAGTTACACTGACCACTCACACTCACTGCATCACTGTCGCGCTGACCGCTTCACACTTACTCCATCACGGTCACATTGTGCCACTCACGCTCACTCCATCTCCATCACCTTGACCCCATCGCACTCACTCCATCACTGTCACCCTGACAACCTCACACTCACTCCATCACGGTCACATAGATCCCCTCACACTCACTCCATTACCCTCACTCTGACACCCTCACACTCACTCCATCACAATCACACTGACCCACTCACACTCACTCCATCACCCTCAATCTGACCACCTCACACTCACTCCATCACGATCACACTGACCCACTCACACTCACTCCATCACCATAACATTGACCCCCTCACATACACTCCATCACCGTCACTCTGACCCCCTCACACTCACTACATCACGGTCACACTGACCCACTCACACTCACTCCATCACTGTAACATTGACCACCCAATATCACACTGACCTAATCACACTAACTTCATCACCGTCACCCTGACCCACTCACACTCACTCCATCACAATCCCACCAGCCACACACACTCACTCCATTACTATCGCCCGGATCCACTCACACTCACTCCATCACAGACACACTGACCCCCTCACACTCACTCCATCACAGTCACACTGAACCCCTCACACTCACTCCTTCAATATCACACTGACCTAATCACACTAACTTCATCACCATCACACTGACCCAATCACACTAACTCCATCACCATTACACTGATCCAATCACACAATCTCCATCGCTGTCACACTGGCCCAAACACACTCACTCCATCGCCTTCACCCTGACATCCTCAGACTCACTCCTTCACTGTCACACTGACCACCTCACACTCACTCCATCACTGTCGTGCTGACCCCCTCACACTTACTTCATCACGATCATACTGACCCACTCACACTCACTGCATCACTGTCACACTGACCGTCTCACACTCACTCCATCACTGTCATCCAGACTCCCTCACACTTACTCCATCTCAGTCACATTGACCCACTCACACTCACTCCATCTCCGTCACCTTTACCCCATCACACTCACTCCATCACTGTCACCCTGACCCACTCACACTCACTCCATCACCATAACATTGACCCCCTCACATACACTCCATCACCGTCACCCTGACCCACTCACACTCATTCCATCACAATCTCACCAGTCACTCACACTCACTCCATCACCATCACCCTGATCCACACCCACTCACTCCATCACAGTCACACTGATACCCTCACACTCACTCCATTACAGTCACACTGAACAACTCTCACTCACTCCTTCACTATCACATTGACCCAATCACACTAACTCCATCACCATCACACTGACCCAATCACACAAACTCCATCACCATCACACTGACCCAATCACACAAACTCCATCACGGTCACACAGACGCCCTCACATACACTCCATCTCTGTCACCCTGACCCCCTCGTACGCACTCCATCATGGTCACAGTGATCCCCTCACACTCACTCCTTCACCCTCGCTGAGATCCCCTCACACTCACTCCATCATTGTCACATTGATAAACGCGCATTCACTCCTTCACCTGCACTGTGATCCCCTCACACTCACTCCATCCAGGTCACACTGACCCACTCATACTCACTCCATCACCGTAATATTGACAACCTCCCATACACTCCATCACCGTCACCCTGACCCCTTCACACTCACTCCATCACAATCTCTCCGATCAGTCACACTCACTCCATCACCATCACCCAGATCCACTCACACTCACTCCATCACCAACACGCTGATACCCTCACACTCACTACATCACTGTCACCCTGACCATCTCACACTCACGCCATCCTGGTCACATTGTCCCTCTCACACTCACTCCATCACCATCACACTTACCGCCTCGCTCTTACTCCATCACCATCACCCTGATCCACTCACACTCCATGCTTCACTATCACACTGACCCAATCACACTAACTCCATCACCATTACACTTACCCAATCACACAATCTCCATCATGGTCACACTGGCCCACACACACTCACTCCATCGCCTTCACACTGACATCCTCACACTCACTCCATCACGGTCACACGGACCCCCTCACACTCACTCCATCACTGTAAAAGTGACGCACTCACGCACACTCCATCACCATCACACTGACGCACTCACACTCACTCCATCACAGACACACTGACCCACTCACACTCACTGCATCACTGTCACACTGACCGCATCACACTCACTCCATCACTGTCATCCAGATCCCCTCACACTTACTCCAACACGGTCACATTGACCCACTCACACTCACTCCATCTCCGTCACTTTGACCCCGTCGCACTCATTACATCACTGTCACCCTGACCACCTCACACTCACTCCATCATGGTAACACTGCCCCGCTCACACTCACTCCTTTACTGTCATAGTGACCTTCTCGCACTCACTCCATCACCATCATCCAGACTCCCTCGCACTCACTCCATCATTGTCACATAGATCCCCTCACACTCACTCCATCACCCTCACTCTGACCCCCTCGCACTCACTATATCATGGTCACTGTGACCCCCTCACACTCACTGCATCATTGTCACATTGATGCCCTCACACTCACTCCATCCAGGTCACACTGACCCACTCATACTCACTCCATCACCTAATATTGACAACCTCACATACACACCATCACCGTCACCCTGACCCCCCTCACATTGACTCCACCACAGACACACTGATACATCCAAACTCACTCCATCACAGTCACACCGAACCCCTCACACTCACTTCATCATGGTCACACTTACCCACTCACAATCACTGCATCACCGTCATCCTGACCCTCACACACTCACTTGATCACTGTCACCCTGACCCCCTCACACTTACTTCATCACGATCACACTGACGCACTCACACCCACTGTATCACCGTCACACTGACCGCCTCACACTCACTCCATCACTGTCACCCATACCCCCTCACACTTACTCCATCATGGTCACATTAGAACATTGAACATAGGAAAATACAGCGCAGTACAGCCCCTTCGGCCCTCGATGTTGCGCCGACCGAAGCCTACCTAACCTACACTAGCCCAATAACCTCCATCTGCTTATCCAATGCCCGCTTAAATGTCCATAAAGAGGGGGAGTCCACCACTGCTACTGGCAGGGCAATCCATGAACTCACAACCCGCTGAGTAAAGTATCTACCCCTAACATCTGTCCTATACCTACCACCCTTAATTTAAAACTGTGCCCCCTGGTAACAGCTGACTCTATTAGCGGAAAAAGGTTCTCACTGTCAACCCTATCTAAAAACCTAATCATCTTGTACACCTCTATCAAATCTCCCGTAAACCTTCTTTTCTCCAATGAGAACAGCCCCAAGTGTCTCAGCCTTTCCTCATACGATCTTCCTACCATGCCAGGTAACATCCTGGTAAACCTCCTCTGCACTCGTTCCAATGCCTCCACATCCTTCCTATAGTATGGCGACCAAAACTGCACACAATACTCCAGATGAGGCCGCACCGGAGTCTTATACAACTGCAACATGACCTCAGGATTCCGGAACTCGATTCCTCTACCAATAAAGCCCACCACACCATAAGCCTTCTTCACAGCACTATTTACCTGGGTGGCAACTTTCAGAGATCTGTGTACATGGACACCAAGATCCCTCTGCTCATCCACACGATCAAGTAGCCTACCATTAGTCCAGTAATCCATCTTCTTGTTACTACTACCAAAGTGAATGACTTCACACTTAGCTACATAGAACTCCATTTGCCAGCTTTCTGCCCAGCTCGGCAACTTATCTATATCCCGCTGTAACCTGCCACATCCTTCTTCTCTGTCCACAACTCCACCGACTTTCGTGTCATCCACAAACTTGCTCACCCAGCCTTCAAGCCCCTTCTCTAGGTCATTTATAAAAATGACAAACAGCAATGGTCCCAAAACAGATCTTTGTGGAACACCGCGAGTAACTGCACTCCAAGATGAACCTATTCCATCAACTACTACCCTCTGTCTCCTTCCAGCCAGCCAATTCCTAATCCAAACCTCTAATGCACCCTCAATGCCATACCGCCGTAGTTTTTTTATTAGCCCTGCGATGGGGTACCTTATCGAACGCCTAGCAAAAATCCAAATACACCACATCTACTGCTTTACCCTCGTCCACTTCCTTGGTCACCTTCTCAAAGAACTAAATAAGGTCTGTGAGGCACGACCTGCCCTTCACAAAATTGATCCCCTCATTCTGACACCATCACCCTCACTCTGACCCCCTCACACTCACTCTTTCATGGTCACACTGACCCACTCACACTCACTCAATCGCCGTAACATTGACCTCCTCACATACACTCCATCACTGTCACTCTGACACACTCATACTCACTCCATCACAATCCCACCAGCCACTCACACTCACTCCATCACCATCACCCTGATCCACACACACAGATACCCTCACACTCACTCCATCACAGTCACACTGACCCCCTCACACTTACTCCATCACGGTCACATTGACACACTCACACTCACTCCATCTCCATCACCTTGACCCCATCTCACTCACTCCATCACTGTCACCCTGACCACCTCACACTCACTCCATCACGGTCATACTGCCCCGCTCACACTCACTCCTTCACTGTCACACTGATCCTCTCGCACTCACTCCATCACCGTCATCCTGACCCCCTCACACTCACTCCATCATGGTCACATTGATCCATTCACTCTCACTCCATCACCCTCCATCTGACCCCCTCACACTCACTCCATCACCGTAACTTTGACACCCTCACGTACACTCCATCACCGTAACCCTGCCCCACTCACACTCACTCCATCACAGTCCCACCAGCCACTCACACTCACTCCATCACTGTCACTCTGACCCCCTCTCACTTACTCCATCACCATCATACTGACCCACTCACACTCACTCCATCACCATCACACAGACCCCTTCACACTCACTCCATCACGGTCACACAGACCCCTTCACACTCACTCCATCACGGTCACACTGACCCGCTCACACTCACTCCATCACTGCAACACTGATGCACTCACACTCACTTCCACACCCTCGCACTGACCCCCTCAGTCTCACTCCACCACCGTCACCCTGACCCCCTCACACTCACTCCATCCCCATCACCCTGATCATTACACTCGCTCCATCACCATTACCCTAACCCTCTCAAACTCACTCCATCACCGTCACACTGACTCTTCACACGCACTCCATCACCATCATCCTGACCCCCTCATATTCACTCCATCACTGTCATCCATGAGCCCCCTCTCACACACTCCAACACGGCCACATTGACCCACACACACTCACTCCATCTCCATCACCCTGACTCCCTCGCACTCACTCCATCAGTGTCACCCTGACCACCTCACACTCTCTCCAGCACAGTCACCATGCTCCGCTCACACTCACTCCTTCACTGTCACACTGACCCTCTCGCACTCACACCATCACCGTCATCCAGACCCCCTCACACTCACTCCATCATGGTCACATTGATGCCCTCACACTCACTGCATCACCCACACTCTGACCCCCTCAGAATCTCTCCATCACGGTCATACTGACCCACTCATATTCACTCCATCACCATCACCCTGACCCACTCACACTCACTCCATCACAATCTCACCAGCCACTCACATTCACTCCATCACCATCACCCTGATCCACTCATACTCACTCCATCACAGTCACACAGATACCCTCACACTCACACCATCACGGTCACACTGACCCCCTCACACTCACTCCATCACTGTCATCCAGAACCGCCTCTCACTCACTCCATCACGGTAACACTGAACCACACACACTCACTCCATCTCCATCACCCTGACCCCATCGCACTGACTCCATCACTGTCACTCTGACCACCTCACATTCACTCCATCACGGTCACCATGCTCTGCTCACACTCACTCCTTCACTGTCACACTGACACTCTCGCACTCACTCCATCACCGTCATCCTGACCCCCTCACAATCACTCCATCATGGTCACACTGACCCACTCACACTCATTCCATCATGGTCACATTAATCCCCTCATTTTCGCTCCATCACAGACACACTGACCCCCTCACACTCACTCCATCACAGCCACACTGAACCACTCACACTCACTCCTTCAATATCACACTGACCTAATTACACTAACTTCATCACCATCACACTCACCCAATCACACTCCCTCCATCACCGTCACACTGACCGCCTCGCTCTTACTCCATCACCATCACCCTGATCCACTCACACTCCATCCTTCACTTTCACACTGACCCAATCACACGAACTCATCACCATTACAATGACCCAATCCCACCAGCTCCATCACGGTCACACTGGCCTACACACACTCACTCCATCGCCTTCACACTGACATCCTCACACTCACTCCATCACGGTCACACGGACCCCCTCACACTCACTCCATCACTGTAACAGTGACGCACTCACACTCACTCCATCACAGTTACACTGACCACTCACACTCACTGCATCACTGTCGCGCTGACCGCTTCACACTTACTCCATCACGGTCACATTGTGCCACTCACGCTCACTCCATCTCCATCACCTTGACCCCATCGCACTCACTCCATCACTGTCACCCTGACAACCTCACACTCACTCCATCACGGTCACATAGATCCCCTCACACTCACTCCATTACCCTCACTCTGACACCCTCACACTCACTCCATCACAATCACACTGACCCACTCACACTCACTCCATCACCCTCAATCTGACCACCTCACACTCACTCCATCACGATCACACTGACCCACTCACACTCACTCCATCACCATAACATTGACCCCCTCACATACACTCCATCACCGTCACTCTGACCCCCTCACACTCACTACATCACGGTCACACTGACCCACTCACACTCACTCCATCACTGTAACATTGACCACCCAATATCACACTGACCTAATCACACTAACTTCATCACCGTCACCCTGACCCACTCACACTCACTCCATCACAATCCCACCAGCCACACACACTCACTCCATTACTATCGCCCGGATCCACTCACACTCACTCCATCACAGACACACTGACCCCCTCACACTCACTCCATCACAGTCACACTGAACCCCTCACACTCACTCCTTCAATATCACACTGACCTAATCACACTAACTTCATCACCATCACACTGACCCAATCACACTAACTCCATCACCATTACACTGATCCAATCACACAATCTCCATCGCTGTCACACTGGCCCAAACACACTCACTCCATCGCCTTCACCCTGACATCCTCAGACTCACTCCTTCACTGTCACACTGACCACCTCACACTCACTCCATCACTGTCGTGCTGACCCCCTCACACTTACTTCATCACGATCATACTGACCCACTCACACTCACTGCATCACTGTCACACTGACCGTCTCACACTCACTCCATCACTGTCATCCAGACTCCCTCACACTTACTCCATCTCAGTCACATTGACCCACTCACACTCACTCCATCTCCGTCACCTTTACCCCATCACACTCACTCCATCACTGTCACCCTGACCCACTCACACTCACTCCATCACCATAACATTGACCCCCTCACATACACTCCATCACCGTCACCCTGACCCACTCACACTCATTCCATCACAATCTCACCAGTCACTCACACTCACTCCATCACCATCACCCTGATCCACACCCACTCACTCCATCACAGACACACTGATACCCTCACACTCACTCCATTACAGTCACACTGAACAACTCTCACTCACTCCTTCACTATCACATTGACCCAATCACACTAACTCCATCACCATCACACTGACCCAATCACACAAACTCCATCACCATCACACTGACCCAATCACACAAACTCCATCACGGTCACACAGACGCCCTCACATACACTCCATCTCTGTCACCCTGACCCCCTCGTACGCACTCCATCATGGTCACAGTGATCCCCTCACACTCACTCCTTCACCCTCGCTGAGATCCCCTCACACTCACTCCATCATTGTCACATTGATAAACGCGCATTCACTCCTTCACCTGCACTGTGATCCCCTCACACTCACTCCATCCAGGTCACACTGACCCACTCATACTCACTCCATCACCGTAATATTGACAACCTCCCATACACTCCATCACCGTCACCCTGACCCCTTCACACTCACTCCATCACAATCTCTCCGACCAGTCACACTCACTCCATCACCATCACCCAGATCCACTCACACTCACTCCATCACCAACACGCTGATACCCTCACACTCACTACATCACTGTCACCCTGACCATCTCACACTCACGCCATCCTGGTCACATTGTCCCTCTCACACTCACTCCATCACCATCACACTTACCGCCTCGCTCTTACTCCATCACCATCACCCTGATCCACTCACACTCCATGCTTCACTATCACACTGACCCAATCACACTAACTCCATCACCATTACACTTACCCAATCACACAATCTCCATCATGGTCACACTGGCCCACACACACTCACTCCATCGCCTTCACACTGACATCCTCACACTCACTCCATCACGGTCACACGGACCCCCTCACACTCACTCCATCACTGTAAAAGTGACGCACTCACGCACACTCCATCACCATCACACTGACGCACTCACACTCACTCCATCACAGACACACTGACCCACTCACACTCACTGCATCACTGTCACACTGACCGCATCACACTCACTCCATCACTGTCATCCAGATCCCCTCACACTTACTCCAACACGGTCACATTGACCCACTCACACTCACTCCATCTCCGTCACTTTGACCCCGTCGCACTCATTACATCACTGTCACCCTGACCACCTCACACTCACTCCATCATGGTAACACTGCCCCGCTCACACTCACTCCTTTACTGTCATAGTGACCTTCTCGCACTCACTCCATCACCATCATCCAGACTCCCTCGCACTCACTCCATCATTGTCACATAGATCCCCTCACACTCACTCCATCACCCTCACTCTGACCCCCTCGCACTCACTATATCATGGTCACTGTGACCCCCTCACACTCACTGCATCATTGTCACATTGATGCCCTCACACTCACTCCATCCAGGTCACACTGACCCACTCATACTCACTCCATCACCTAATATTGACAACCTCACATACACACCATCACCGTCACCCTGACCCCCCTCACATTGACTCCACCACAGACACACTGATACATCCAAACTCACTCCATCACAGTCACACCGAACCCCTCACACTCACTTCATCATGGTCACACTTACCCACTCACAATCACTGCATCACCGTCATCCTGACCCTCACACACTCACTTGATCACTGTCACCCTGACCCCCTCACACTTACTTCATCACGATCACACTGACGCACTCACACCCACTGTATCACCGTCACACTGACCGCCTCACACTCACTCCATCACTGTCACCCATACCCCCTCACACTTACTCCATCATGGTCACATTAGAACATTGAACATAGGAAAATACAGCGCAGTACAGCCCCTTCGGCCCTCGATGTTGCGCCGACCGAAGCCTACCTAACCTACACTAGCCCAATAACCTCCATCTGCTTATCCAATGCCCGCTTAAATGTCCATAAAGAGGGGGAGTCCACCACTGCTACTGGCAGGGCAATCCATGAACTCACAACCCGCTGAGTAAAGTATCTACCCCTAACATCTGTCCTATACCTACCACCCTTAATTTAAAACTGTGCCCCCTGGTAACAGCTGACTCTATTAGCGGAAAAAGGTTCTCACTGTCAACCCTATCTAAAAACCTAATCATCTTGTACACCTCTATCAAATCTCCCGTAAACCTTCTTTTCTCCAATGAGAACAGCCCCAAGTGTCTCAGCCTTTCCTCATACGATCTTCCTACCATGCCAGGTAACATCCTGGTAAACCTCCTCTGCACTCGTTCCAATGCCTCCACATCCTTCCTATAGTATGGCGACCAAAACTGCACACAATACTCCAGATGAGGCCGCACCGGAGTCTTATACAACTGCAACATGACCTCAGGATTCCGGAACTCGATTCCTCTACCAATAAAGCCCAGCACACCATAAGCCTTCTTCACAGCACTATTTACCTGGGTGGCAACTTTCAGAGATCTGTGTACATGGACACCAAGATCCCTCTGCTCATCCACACGATCAAGTAGCCTACCATTAGTCCAGTAATCCATCTTCTTGTTACTACTACCAAAGTGAATGACTTCACACTTAGCTACATAGAACTCCATTTGCCAGCTTTCTGCCCAGCTCGGCAACTTATCTATATCCCGCTGTAACCTGCCACATCCTTCTTCTCTGTCCACAACTCCACCGACTTTCGTGTCATCCACAAACTTGCTCACCCAGCCTTCAAGCCCCTTCTCTAGGTCATTTATAAAAATGACAAACAGCAATGGTCCCAAAACAGATCTTTGTGGAACACCGCGAGTAACTGCACTCCAAGATGAACCTATTCCATCAACTACTACCCTCTGTCTCCTTCCAGCCAGCCAATTCCTAATCCAAACCTCTAATGCACCCTCAATGCCATACCGCCGTAGTTTTTTTATTAGCCCTGCGATGGGGTACCTTATCGAACGCCTAGCAAAAATCCAAATACACCACATCTACTGCTTTACCCTCGTCCACTTCCTTGGTCACCTTCTCAAAGAACTAAATAAGGTCTGTGAGGCACGACCTGCCCTTCACAAAATTGATCCCCTCATTCTGACACCATCACCCTCACTCTGACCCCCTCACACTCACTCTTTCATGGTCACACTGACCCACTCACACTCACTCAATCGCCGTAACATTGACCTCCTCACATACACTCCATCACTGTCACTCTGACACACTCATACTCACTCCATCACAATCCCACCAGCCACTCACACTCACTCCATCACCATCACCCTGATCCACACACACAGATACCCTCACACTCACTCCATCACAGTCACACTGACCCCCTCACACTTACTCCATCACGGTCACATTGACACACTCACACTCACTCCATCTCCATCACCTTGACCCCATCTCACTCACTCCATCACTGTCACCCTGACCACCTCACACTCACTCCATCACGGTCATACTGCCCCGCTCACACTCACTCCTTCACTGTCACACTGATCCTCTCGCACTCACTCCATCACCGTCATCCTGACCCCCTCACACTCACTCCATCATGGTCACATTGATCCATTCACTCTCACTCCATCACCCTCCATCTGACCCCCTCACACTCACTCCATCACCGTAACTTTGACACCCTCACGTACACTCCATCACCGTAACCCTGCCCCACTCACACTCACTCCATCACAGTCCCACCAGCCACTCACACTCACTCCATCACCATCAACCTGATCCACTCACACTCACTCCATCACAGTCACACTGACCCACTCACACTCACTCCATCACTGTCACTCTGACCCCCTCTCACTTACTCCATCACCATCATACTGACCCACTCACACTCACTCCATCACCATCACACAGACCCCTTCACACTCACTCCATCACGGTCACACAGACCCCTTCACACTCACTCCATCACGGTCACACTGACCCGCTCACACTCACTCCATCACTGCAACACTGATGCACTCACACTCACTCCCACACCCTCGCACTGACCCCCTCAGTCTCACTCCACCACCGTCACCCTGATCATTACACTCGCTCCATCACCATTACCCTAACCCTCT
Organism: Hemiscyllium ocellatum; assembly: GCF_020745735.1. Classification (NCBI taxonomy): domain Eukaryota; kingdom Metazoa; phylum Chordata; class Chondrichthyes; order Orectolobiformes; family Hemiscylliidae; genus Hemiscyllium; species Hemiscyllium ocellatum. The sequence goes on along the minus strand of NC_083405.1, from coordinate 14,400,104 downwards.
CAAACTCACTCCATCACCGTCACACTGACTCTTCACACGCACTCCATCACCATCATCCTGACCCCCTCATATTCACTCCATCACTGTCATCCATGAGCCCCCTCTCACACACTCCATCACGGCCACATTGACCCACACACACTCACTCCATCTCCATCACCCTGACTCCCTCGCACTCACTCCATCAGTGTCACCCTGACCACCTCACACTCTCTCCAGCACAGTCACCATGCTCCGCTCACACTCACTCCTTCACTGTCACACTGACCCTCTCGCACTCACACCATCACCGTCATCCAGACCCCCTCACACTCACTCCATCATGGTCACATTGATGCCCTCACACTCACTGCATCACCCACACTCTGACCCCCTCAGAATCTCTCCATCACGGTCATACTGACCCACTCATATTCACTCCATCACCATAACATTTACCCCCTCACATACACTCCATCACCATCACCCTGACCCACTCACACTCACTCCATCACAATCTCACCAGCCACTCACATTCACTCCATCACCATCACCCTGATCCACTCATACTCACTCCATCACAGTCACACAGATACCCTCACACTCACACCATCACGGTCACACTGACCCCCTCACACTCACTCCATCACTGTCATCCAGAACCGCCTCTCACTCACTCCATCACGGTAACACTGAACCACACACACTCACTCCATCTCCATCACCCTGACCCCATCGCACTGACTCCATCACTGTCACTCTGACCACCTCACATTCACTCCATCACGGTCACCATGCTCTGCTCACACTCACTCCTTCACTGTCACACTGACACTCTCGCACTCACTCCATCACCGTCATCCTGACCCCCTCACAATCACTCCATCATGGTCACACTGACCCACTCACACTCATTCCATCATGGTCACATTAATCCCCTCATTTTCGCTCCATCACAGACACACTGACCCCCTCACACTCACTCCATCACAGCCACACTGAACCACTCACACTCACTCCTTCAATATCACACTGACCTAATTACACTAACTTCATCACCATCACACTCACCCAATCACACTCCCTCCATCACCGTCACACTGACCGCCTCGCTCTTACTCCATCACCATCACCCTGATCCACTCACACTCCATCCTTCACTTTCACACTGACCCAATCACACGAACTCATCACCATTACAATGACCCAATCCCACCAGCTCCATCACGGTCACACTGGCCTACACACACTCACTCCATCGCCTTCACACTGACATCCTCACACTCACTCCATCACGGTCACACGGACCCCCTCACACTCACTCCATCACTGTAACAGTGACGCACTCACACTCACTCCATCACAGTTACACTGACCACTCACACTCACTGCATCACTGTCGCGCTGACCGCTTCACACTTACTCCATCACGGTCACATTGTGCCACTCACGCTCACTCCATCTCCATCACCTTGACCCCATCGCACTCACTCCATCACTGTCACCCTGACAACCTCACACTCACTCCATCACGGTCACATAGATCCCCTCACACTCACTCCATTACCCTCACTCTGACACCCTCACACTCACTCCATCACAATCACACTGACCCACTCACACTCACTCCATCACCCTCAATCTGACCACCTCACACTCACTCCATCACGATCACACTGACCCACTCACACTCACTCCATCACCATAACATTGACCCCCTCACATACACTCCATCACCGTCACTCTGACCCCCTCACACTCACTACATCACGGTCACACTGACCCACTCACACTCACTCCATCACTGTAACATTGACCACCCAATATCACACTGACCTAATCACACTAACTTCATCACCGTCACCCTGACCCACTCACACTCACTCCATCACAATCCCACCAGCCACACACACTCACTCCATTACTATCGCCCGGATCCACTCACACTCACTCCATCACAGACACACTGACCCCCTCACACTCACTCCATCACAGTCACACTGAACCCCTCACACTCACTCCTTCACCCTCACTGTGACGCCCGCACACTCACTCCATCCAGGTCACACTGGCCCACTCATACTCACTCCATCACGGTAATATTGACTACCTCACATACACTCCATCACCGTCACCCTGACCCCCTCACATTCACTCCACCACAGACACACTGATACCTTCACACTCACTCCATCACAGTCACACTTAACCCCTTACACTCACTTAATCATGATCACACTGACCCACTCACTCTCACTGCATCACCGTCATCCTGACCCTCTCACACTCCCTCCATCGCTGTCACCCTAACCCCCTCACACTTCCTTCATCACGATCAGACTGACCGCCTCACACTCACTCCATCACTGTTATCCAGACCCCTCTCACACTTACTCCATCATGATCACATTGATCCCCTCATTCTCACTCCATCACCCTCACTGTGACCCCCTCACACTCACTCCATCACGTTCACACTGACCCACTCACACTCACTCCATTACCGTAACATTGACCCCCTCACATACACTCCATAACTGTCACCGTGACCCACTCACACTCACTCCATCACAATCCCACCAGACACTCACACTCACTCCATGATCATCAACTGATCCACTCACACTCACTCCATCACAGTCACACTGAACCCCTCACACTCACTCCTTCAATATCACACTGACCTAATCACACTAACTCCATCACCATTACACTGACCCACTCACACTTACTCCATCACCATCACGCTGATCCACTCACACTCACTCCATCATTGTCACACTGACCCCCTCACACTAATTCCATTACAGTCACCCTGACCCCCTCGTACTCACTGCATCATGGTCACAGTGATCCCCTCACACGCACTCCATCATCCTTGCTGTGACCCCTTCACACCTACTCCATCATTGTCACATTGATTCCCTCACACTCTCTCCTTCACCCTCACTGTGACCCCTCACACTCACTCCATCCAGGTCACACTGACCAACTCATACTCACTCCATCACGGTAATATTGACCACTCCACACACACTCCATCACCGTCACCCTGACCCCCTCACATTCACTCCACCACAGACACACTGAACCCCTCACACTTCCTTCATCACGATCAGACTGACCACCTCACACTCACTCCATCACTGTCACTCAGATTCCCTCACACTTACTCCATCATGGTCACATTGATCCCCTCATTCTCACTCCATCACCCTCACTGTGACCCCCTCACACTCACTCCATCACGTTCACACTGACCCACTCACACTAACTCCATTACAGTCACCCAGACCCCCTCGTACTCACTCCATCATGGTCACAGTGATCCCCTCACAAGCACTCCATCACCCTTGCTGTGACCCCTTCACACTCACTCCATCATTGTCACATTGATCCCCTCACACTCACACCTTCACCTTCACTGTGACCCCCTCACACTCACTCCATCCAGGGCACACTGACCCACTCATACTCCATCACGGTAATATTGACCACCCCACATACGCTCCATCACAGTCACCCTGACCCCCTCACATTCACTCCACCACAGACACACTGAACCCCTCACACTCACTCCATCACAGTCACACTGAACCCCTCACACTTCCTTCATCACGATCAGACTGACCGCCTCACACTCACTGCATCACTGTCACCCAGATTCCCTCACACTTACTCCATCATGGTCACATTGATCCCCTCATTCTCACTCCATCACCCTCACTGTGACCCCCTCACACTCACTCCATCACGTTCACACTGACCCACTCACACTCACTCCATCACCGTAACATTGACCCCATCACATACACTCCATCACCGTCACCCTGACCCACTCACGCTCACTCCATCACAATCCCACCAGCCACTCACACTCACTCCATCACCATAACCTGATCCACTCACACTCACTCCAGCACAGACACACTGACCCCCTCACACTCACTCCATCACTGTAACACTGACACACTCACACTCACTCCATAACTGTCAGCCTGACCCTCTCCCACTTACTTCATCATCATCACACTGTCCCACTCACACTCACTGCATCACAGTCACACTGACAGCTTCACACTCACTTCATCACTGTCACCTTGACCCCATTGTAGTCACTCCATCACTGTCATCCTGACCACCTCATACTCACTCCATCACGGTCACACTGCCCCGCTCACACTCACTCCTTCAAAGTCACACTTACCCTCTCGCACTCACTACATCACTGTCATCCTGACCCCCTCACACTCACTCCATCATGGTCACATTGATCCCCTCACACACACTCCATCACCCTCACTCTGAACCCCTCACGCTCACTCCATCACGGTCACACTGACCCATTCACACTCATTCCATCACCATAACACTGACCCCCTCACATACACTCCATCCCCCTCACCCTGACACACTCTCACTCACTCCATCACATTCTCACCAGCCACTCACATTCACTCCATCACCATCACCCTGATCCACTCACACAAACTCCATCACGGTCACACAGACACCCTCACACTCACTCAATTACAGTCACCCTGACCCCTCGTACTTCTCCATCATGGTCACAGTGACCCCCTCTCACTCACACCATCATAGTCACATTGATCCGCTCACACTCACTCCTTCACCCTCACTGTGACCCCCTCACACTCATTACATCCAGGTCACACTGACCCACTCATACTCACTCCATCACGGTAATATTGACCACCTCACATACACTCCATCACCATCACCCAGACCCCCTCACATTCACTCCACCACAGACACACTGATACCTTCACACTCACTTCATCATGATCACACTGACCCACTCACACTCACTGCATCACCGTCACACTGACCGCCTCACACTCACTCCATCACGGTCACCCAGACCCCCTCACTCTTACTCCATGATGGTCACATTGACCCACTCACACTCACTCCATTACAATCTCGCCGACCATCACACTCACTCCATCACCATCACCTTGTTCCACTCCCACTAACTCCATCATAGACACACTGATACCCTCACACTCACTCCATCACTGTAACACTGACACACTCTCACTCACTCCATCACAGTAATACTGAACCCTCTCAAACTCACTCCATCACTGTCATCCTGATCTCCTCACACTCACTCCATCACTATCACACTGACCCAATCACACTAACGCCATCACCATCACACTGACCAATCACACTAACACCATCACGGTCATACTGGCCCACTCACACTCACTCCATCAATGTCATCCTGACATTTTCACACTCATTCCATCACAGTCACACTGTCCCGCTCACACTCGCTCCTTTACTGTCATAGTGACCCCTTCACACTCACTCCATCACCGTCATCCAGACGCCCTCACACTGACTCCATCATGGTCACATAGATCCCCTCACACTCACTCCACCACTATCAGTCTGACCCCCTCAGACTCACTCCATCACGGTCACACTGACCCACTCACAATCACTCCATCACCATAACATTGACCCCCTCACATACACTCCATCACCGTCACCCTAACCCACTCACACTCACTCCATCACAGTCACACTGTCCCGCTCACACTCACTCCTTTACTGTCATAGTGACCTTCTCGCACTCACTCCATCACCGTCATCCAGACACCCTCACACTCACTCCATCATTGTCAAATAGACCCACTCACACACACTCCATCACCATAACACTGACCCCCTCACATACACTCCATCACCGTCACCCTTACACACTCACACTCACTCCATCACAATCTCACCAGCCAATCACATTCACTCCATCACCATCACCCTGATCACTCAAACAAACTCAATCACGGTCACACAGACGCCCTCACACTCACTCAATTACAGTCACCCTGACCCCTCCTACTCACTCCATCATGGTCACAGTGACCCCCTCTCACTCACACCATCATTGTCACATTGATCCCCTCACACTCCATCACGATCACCCTGATCCACTCACACAAACTCCATCACAGTCACACAGACGCACTCACACTCACTCAATTTACAGTCACCATGACCCCTCGTACTCACTCCATCATGGTCACAGTGACCCCCTCTCACTCACACCATCATAGTCACATTGATCCGCTCACACTCACTCCTTCACCCTCACTGTGACCCCCTCACACTCACTCCATCCAGGTCACACTGACCCAATCATACTCACTCCATCACGGTAATATTGACCACCTCACATACACTTCATCACCGTCACCCTGACCCCCTCACATTCACTCCACCACAGACACACTGCTACCTTCACACTCACTCCATCACAGTCACACTGAACCCCTCACACTCACTTCATCATGATCACACTGACCCACTCAGACTCACTGCATCATCGTCATCCAGACCCTCTCACACTCACTCCATCACTGTCACCCTGAACCCCTCACACTTCCTTCATCACGATCAGACTGACCCCCTCAAACTCAACCCATCACTGTCGTCCAGACCCCCTCATGGTCACATTGATCCCCTCACTCTCACTCCATTACTATCACACTGACCCAATCACACTAACGCCATCACCATCACACTGACCAATCACACTAACACCTTCAAGGTCACACTGGCCCACTCACACGCACTCCATCACTGTCACCCTGACATCCTCACACTCACTCCATCACGGTCACACTGTCCCACTCAAACTCTCTCCATCACCATAACATTGACCCCCTCACATATACTCCATCATGGTCACCCTGACCCACTCACACTCACTCCATCATGGTCACATAGTTCCCCAATAAACTAACTTCATCACCCTCACTCTGACCCCCTCACACTCACTCCATCACAGTCACACTGACCCACTCTCACTCAGTCCATCACCATAGCATTGACCCCCTCACATACACTCCATCACCGTCACCCTGGCACAATCACACTTACTCCACCACAATCTCACCAGCCACTCACATTCACTTCATCACCATCACCCTGATCCATCACACAAACTCCATCACGGTCACGCAGACGCCCTCACACTCATTCAATTACAGTCACCTTGACCCCTCGTACTCACTCAATCATGGTCACAGTGACCCCCTCTCACTCACACCATCATTGTCACATTGATCCCCTCACACTCACTCCTTCACCCACACAATGACCCCCTCACACTCGCTACATCCATGTCACGCTGACCCACTCATACTCACTCCATCACGGTAATATTGACCACCTCACATACACTCCATCACCATCACCCTGACCCCCTCACATTCACTCCACCACAGACACACTGATACCTTCACACTCACTCCATCACAGTCACACTGAACCCTTCACACTCACTTCATCATGATCACACTGGCCCACTCACATTCATTGCATCACCGTCATCCTGACCCTCTCACACTTCCTTCATCACGATCAGATTGACCGCCTCACACTCACTCAATCACTGTCATGCAGACCCCCTCACACTTACTCCATCATGGTCACATTGATCCCCTCATTCTCACACCACCACCCTCACTGTGACCCCCTCACACTCACTCCATCACGTTCACACTGACCCACTCACACTCACCCCATCACAATCCCACCAGCCACTCACACTCACTCCATCACCATCACCTGATCCACTCACACTCACTCCATCACAGACACACACATACCCTCATACCCACTTCATCACAGTCACACTGAACCCCTCACACTCACTCCTTCAATATCACACTGACCTAATCACACTAACTCCATCATCATCACACTGAACCAATCACACAAACACCATCACGGTCATACTGGCCCTCTCACACTCACTCCATCACTGTCACCCTGACCCCCTCACACTTCCTTCATCATGATCAGACTGACCGCCTCACACTCACCCCATCACTGTCATCCAGACCCCCACACACTTACTCCATCACGGTCACATTGATCCCCTCATTCTCACTCCATCACCCTCACTGTGACCCACTCACACTCACTCCATCACGTTCACACTGACCCACTCACACTCACTCCATCACTGTAACATTGACCCCATCACATACACTCCATCACCGTCACCTTGACCCACTCACACTCACTCCATCACAATCCCACCAGCCACTCAAACTCACTCCATCACAGACACACAGATACCCTCACACTCACTCTATCACAGTCACACTGAACCCCTCACACTCACTTCTTCAATATCACACTGACCAAATCACACTAACTCCATTACGGTCATACTTGCCCTCTCACACTCACTCCATCGCCGTCACCCTGGCATCCTCACACTCACTCCATCTATGCCACCCTGACCCCATCACACTCATTTCATCACTGTCATCCTGAACCCATCGCACTCACTCTATCACTGGCACCATGACTCATCACACTCACTCCATCACTGTCACACTGTCCCCATCACATTCACTCAATCACTGCCACCGTCACCCCCTCACATTCATTCCATCACTGTCCCCCTGCCCGTTCACACTCACTCCAGCATCGTCACACTGACACAAATCACACTCAATCCATCACCGTAACATTGACCCCCTCACAACACCATCACCCTGACCCACTCCAACTCACTCAATCACAGACCCACTGATATCCTCACACTCACTCCATCACAGTCACACTGAACCCCTCAACTCACTCCTTCACTATCACACTGACCCAATCACACTAACTCCATCACCATTACACTTACCTAATCACACAAACTCCATCACGGTCACACTGGCCCACACACACTCTCTCCATCGCCGTCACCCTGACATCCTCACACTCACTCCATCACGGTCACAGTGACCCCCTCACACTCACTCCATCACTATCATCCAGACCCTCACACTTACTTCATCGCGGTCACACTGACCCACTCTCACTCACTGCATCACCGTCACACTGGACGCCTCACAATGACTCCATTATGGTCATCCAGTCCCCCTCACACTTACTCCATGAAGGTCACATTGACCCATTAACACTCACACCATTACAATCTCACCGACTGCTCACATTCACTCCATCACCATCACACTGATCCACTCCCATTAACTCTATCATAGACACACTGATACCCCCACACTCACTCCATCACTGTAACACTGACGCACTCACACTCACTCCATCCATGTCACCCTGACCCCCTCACATTTCCTGCATCGCGATCACACTGACCCACTCTCACTCACTGCATCACCGTCACATTGACCGCCTCACAGTCATCTGTCATTGTCATCCAGACCCCCTCACACTTACTCCACCATGGTCACATTGACCCACTCACACTCACTCCATCACCGTAACTTTGACCCCCTCATATACACTCCATCACCGTCACCGTGACCCACTCACACTCACTCCATCACAATCCCACCAGCCACTCACACTCACTCCATCACCATAGCATTGACCCCCTCACATACACTCCATCACCGTCACCGTGAACCACTCACACTCACTCCATCACAATCCCACCAGCCACTCACACTCACTCCATCACCATCACCTGATCCACTCACACTCACTCCATCACAGACACACAGATACCCTCACACTCACTCCATCACAGTCACACTGAACCACTCACACTCACTCCATCACAATCCCACCAGCCACTCACACTCACTCCATCACCATCACCTGATCCACTCACACTCACTCCATCACAGACACACAGATACCCTCACACTCACTCCATCACAGTCACACTGAACCCCTCACACTCACTCCTTCAATATCACACTGATCAAATCACACTAACTCCATCACGGTTATACTGGCCCTCTCACACTCACTCCATCGCCGTCACCTTGGCATCCTCACCCTCACTCCAACTATGCCACCCTGACCCCATCACACTCATTTCATCACTGTCATCATGAACCCATCGCACTCACTCCATCACTGTCACCATGACTCGTCACACTCAATCCTTCACTATCACACTGACCCAATCACACTAACTCCATCACCATTACACTTACCCAATCACACAATCTCCATCACGGTCACACTGGCCCACACACACTCACTCCATCGCCTTCACACTGACATCCTCACACTCACTCCATCACGGTCACACGGACCCCCTCACACTCACTCCATCACTGTAAAAGTGACGCACTCACGCACACTCCATCACCATCACACTGACGCACTCACACTCACTCCATCACGGTCACAGTGACCCCCTCACACTCACTCCATCACTATCACCCTGACCCCCTCAAACTTACTTCATCGCAGTCACACTAACCCACTCTCACTCACTGCATCACCGTCACACTGACCGCCTCACACTCACTCCATTACGGTCATCCAGACCCCCTCACACTTACTCCATGATGGTCACATTGACACACTCACACTCACTCCAATACAATCTCACCGACCACTCACATTCACTCCATCACCATCACCCTGATCCACTCCCATTAACTCCATCATATACACAATGATACCCTCACACTCACTCCATCACTGTAACACTGACGCACTCACACTCACTCCGTCCATGTCACCCTGACCCCCTCACACTTACTTCATCGCGATCACACTGACCCACTCTCACTCATTGCATCACCGTCACATTGACCGCCTCACAGTCACTCCATCATGGTCATCCAGACCCCCTCACACTTACTCCATCATGGTCACATTGACCCACGCACACTCACTCCATTACAATCTTACCGACCACTCACACACACTCCATTACCATCACGCTGAACCACTCACACTCACTCCATCACAGACACACGGATACCCTCACGCTCACTACATCACAGTAATACTGAAGCCCCTCACACTCACTCCATCACCGTCATCCTGATCCCCTCACACTCACACTATCACTATCACATTGACCCAATCACATTAACTCCATCACTATCACACTGACCAATCACACTATCACCATCACGGTCACACTGGCGCACTCACGCTCACTACATCACTGTCACCCTGACATCCTCACACTCACTCTATCACCGCCAACCTGACCCACTCACACTAACTCCATAACTGTCACCATGAACCCCTCACACTTACTCTATCACCATCATACTGACCAACTCAAATTCACTGCATCACCATCACACTGACCACCTCAAACTCACTCCATCACTGTTACACTGACACACTCACACTCACTCCAACCCACTCAGACTGACCCCTCAGACTCACTCCAACACCGTCAGCCTGATCCCCTTACACTCACTCCATCACCGTCACCATGACCCCATCACCTTCACTCCATCACCGTCGCCCTGACGCACTCACATTCACTCCATCACCTTCACACTTAAAAAACTCACACTCTCTCCATCACTGTCAACTTGACCCAATCACACGCACTAAAGCACCGACACACTGAACGCCAAACACTCACTCCATCACCAACTCCCTGAACATTACACTCACTCCATCACCGTCACACTGACCCGCTCACTCTCAATCCATCATTGTCACCATGACCACCTCACACTCACTCCATCACTGTCACCCTGACCCCCTCACACACACTCCATCACAATCTCACCGACCACTCACACTCACTCCATTACCAGGACCCTGGTCCACTCACACTCACTCCATCACAGACTCACTGATACCCTCACACTCACTCCACCACAGTCATACTGAACATCTCACACTCACTTCATCACTGTCACCCTGACCCCCTCACACTTAGTTCATCACCATTACCCTGATCCCCTCACACTCACTCCTTCACTATCACACTGACCCAATCACATGAACTCCAACACCGTCACCCTGAACATTACACTCACTCCATCACCATCACACTTACGCCCCACACTCACTCCATCACAGTCACACTGAACCACTCACACTCACACCATCACTGTCATCCAGACCCACTCACACTCACTCCATCACCATAACATTGACCCCCTCACATACACTCCATCACCATCACCCCGACCCACTCACACTCACTCCATCACTGTCACCCTGAGATACTCACACTCACTCCATCACGGTCACACTGTCCCGCTCATACTCACTCCTTTACTGTCACAGTGACCCTCTCGCACTCACTCCATCACCGTCATCCAGACCCCCTCACACTCAATCCATCATTGTCAAATAGATCCCTTCACACTCACTCCATCACCCTCACTCTGAACTCCTCACACTCACTCCATCACCGTCACCCTGACCCCTCACATTCACTCCACCACAGACACACTGATACCTTCACACTCACTCCATCACAGTCACACTGAACCCCTCACAATCACTTCATCATGATCACACTGACCCACTCTCACTCACTGCATCACCGTCATCCTGACCCTCTCACGCTCACTCCATCAGTTTCTCCCGGACCCCCTCACATTTCCTTCATCACGATCAGACTGACCGCCTCACAGTCACCCCATCACTGTCATCGAGACCCCCTCACACTTACTCCATCATGGTCACATTGATCCCCTCATTCTCACTCCATCACACTCACTGTGACCCCCTCACACTCACTTCATCACGTTCACACTGACCCACTCACACTCACTACATCACTTTCACCATGAACACCTCACACTTACTCTATCACCATCATACTGAACCACTCACATTCAGTGCATCACCGTCACCGTGATCCACTCACACTCACTCCATCACAAACCCACCAGCCACTCACACTCACTCCATCACCATAGCATTGACCCCCTCACATCCACTCCATCACCGTCACCCTAGCACACTCACACTCACTCCACCACAATCTCACCAGCCACTCACATTCACTCCATCACCATCACCCTGATCCACTCACACAAACTCCATCATCGTCACACCGACGCCCTCACACTCAATCAATTACAGTCACCTTGACCCCTCGTACTCACTCCATCATGGTCACAGTGACCCCCTCTCAATCACACCATCATTGTCACATTGATCCCCTCACACTCACTCCTTCACCCTCACTGTGACCCCCTCACACTCACTCCATCCAGGTCATACTGCCCAGTCATACTCATTCCATCACGGTAATATTGACCACCTCACATACACTCCATCACCGTCACCCTGAACCCCTCACATTCACTCCACCACAGACACACTGATACCTTCACATTCACTCCATCACAGTCACACTGAACCCCTCACACTCACTTCATCATGATCACACTGACCCACTCACACTCACTGCATCACCGTCATCCTGACCCTCTCACACTCACTCCATCACTGTCATCCAGTCCCCCTCACACTTACTCCATCATGGTCACATTGATCCCCTCATTCTAACTCCATCACCCTCACTGTGACCCCCTCACACTCACTCCATCACGTTCACACTGACCCACTCACACTCACTCCAACACCGTAACATTGACGCCCTCACATACACTCCATCGCCGTCACCGTGACCCACTCACACTCACTCCATCACAATCCCACCAGCCACTCACACTCACTCCATCACCATCACCTGATCCACTCACACTCATTCCATCACATACACACCGTTACCCTCACACTCACTCCATCACAGTCACACTGAACACCTCACACTCACTCCTTCAATATCACACTGACTAAATCACACTAACTCCATCACCATCACACTGGCCCAATCACACAAACTCCATTACGGTCATACTGGCCCTCTCACACTCACTCCATCGCCATCACCCTGGCATCCTCACACTCAATCCATCTATGCCACCCTGACCCCATCACACTCATTTCATCACTGTCATCCTGAACCCATCGCACTCACTCCATCACTGTCACCATGACTCGTCACACTCACTCCATCACTCTCACACTGTCCCCATCACATTCACTCAATCACTGCCACAGTCACCCCCTCACATTCACTCCATCACTGTCCCCCTGTCCGTTCACACTCACTCCAGCATCGTCACACTGACCCAAATCACACTCACTCTATCACTGTAACATTGACCCCCTCACAACACCGTCACCCTAACCCACTCACACTCACTCCATCACAGACCCACTGATACCCTCACAGTTACTCCATCACAGTCACACTGAACCCCTCAACTCACTCCTTCATTATCACACTGATCCAATCACACTAACTCCAGCACGGTCACACTGGCCCACACACACTCTCTCCATCGCCGTCACCCTGACATCCTCACACTCACTCCATCACGGTCACAGTGACCCGCTCACACTCACTCCATCACTATCACCCTGACCCCCTCACACTTACTTCATCGCGTTCACACTGACCCACTCTCACTCACTGCATCGACGTCACACTGACCGCCTCACACTCACTCCATTACGGTTTATCCAGACCCCCTCACACTTACTCCATGATGGTCCCATTGACCCACTCACACTCACTCCATTACAATCTCACCGACCACTCACATTCACTCCATCCTATCAACCTGGTCCACTCCCATTAACTCCATCATATACACACTGATACCCTCACACTCACTCCATCACTGTAACACTGACGCACTCACACTCACTCCATCACTGTCACCCTTACCCCCTCATACTTACTTCATCACGATCACACTGGCCCACTGACACTCACTGCATCACCGTCACACTGACAGCCTCACACTCACTTCATCACTGTCATCCAGACCACCTCACACTTACTCCATCATGATCACATTGACCCACTCACACTCACTCCATTACAATCTCACCGACCACTCACACTCACTCCATCACCATCACCCTGAACCACTCCCACTAACTCCATCATAGACACACTGATACCCTCACACTCACTCCATTACTGTAACACTGACGCACTCACACTCACTCCATCCATGTCACCCTGACCCCCTCACACTTACTTCATCGCGATCACATTGACCCACTCACACTCACTTCATTACAATCTCACTGACCACTCACAATCACTCCATCACCATCACCCTGATCCACTCCCACTAACTCCATCATAGACACACTGATACCCTCACACTCACTCCATCACACTAATAGTGAACCTCCTCACACTCACTACATCACGGTCATCCTGATCCCCTCACACTCACTCCAACATTATCACACTGACCCAATCACACTAACTCCATCACCATCACACTGACCAATCACACTTACACCATCACGGTTACACTGGCCCACTCATGCTCATTCCATCACTGTCACCCTGATGTCCTCACACTCACTCCATCTATGACACCCTGACCCCATCACACTCATTCCATCACCGTCAACATGACCCCATCGCACTCATTCGATCACTGCCACCGTGACCCCCTCACATTCACTCCATCACTGTCACCCTGCCCCTTCACACTCACTCCATCACCGCCAACCTGACCCACTCACACTCACTCCATCACCATCACACTGACCGCCTCACACTCACTCCATCACTGTAACACTGACACACTCACACTCAATCCAACACACTCACACTGACCCCTCAGACTCACTCCAACACCGTCAGCCTGATCCCCTTACACTCACTCCATCACCGTCACCCTGACCCCATCACACTCACTCTGTCACTGTCACCCTGACGCACTCACACTCACTCCATCACCGTCACCCTGAAAATCTCACACTCTCTCCATCACTGTCACCTTGATCCATTCACACGCACTACAGCGCCGTCACACTGAACGCCACACACTCACTCCATCACCATCTCCCCGAACATTACACTCACTCCATCACCGTCACACTGACCCGCTCACTCTCAATCCATCACTGTCACCCTGACCCCCTCACACACACTCCATCACAATCTCAGCGACCACTCACACTCACTCCATTACCAGGAGCCTGATCCACTCACACTCACTCCATCACAGACTCACTGATACCCTCACACTCACTCCATCACAGTCATACTGAACATCTCACACTCACTCCATCACTGTCACCCTGACCCCCTCACACTTAGTTCATCACCATTACCCTGATCCCCTCACACTCACTCCTTCAATATCACACTGACCCAATCACATGAACTCCATCACCGTCACCCTGAACATTACACTCACTCCATACTATCACACTGACGCCCCACACTCACTCCATCACAGTCACACTGAACCACTCACACTCACTCCATCACGGTGACACTGACCGCCTCACACTCTCACCATCACTGTCATCCAGACCCCCTCACACTCACTCCATCACCATAACCCCGACCCACTCACACTCACTCCATCACCATCACCCTGACCCTCTCACACTCACTCCATCTCCGTCACCCTGATCCCCTCGCACTCACTCCATCGCTGTCATCCAGACCCCCTCACAATAACTCCATCACCGTCACATTGACCCGCTCACACTCACTCCATCTCCGTCACCTTGACCCCATCGCAGTCACTTCATCACTGTCATCCTGACCACCTCGTACTCACTCCATCACGGTCACACTGTCCCGCTCACACTCACTCCTTCACTGTCACACTGACCCTCTCGCACTCACTGCATCACTGTCATCCTGACCCCCTCACACTCACTTCAACATGGTCACATTGATCCCCTCACACTCACTCCATCACCCTCACTCTGACCCCCTCACATTCACTCCAATCACACTAACCCCATCACCATTACACTTACCAAATCACACAATCTCCATCACGGTCACACTGGCCCACACACCCTCTCTCCATCGCCGTCACCCTGACATCCTCACACTCATTCCATCACGGTCACCGTGACCCCCTCACACTCACTCCATCACTGTAACACTGACACACTCACACTCACTCCATCACTGTCACCCTTACCCCCTCACACTTACTTCTTCGCGATCACACTGACCCACTCTCACTCACTGCATCACCGTCACACTGACCGCCTCACACTCACTCCATCACGGTCATCCAGACCAACTCACACTTACTCCATCATGGTCACATTGACCCACTCACACTCTCTCCATTACAATCTCACCGACCACTCACACTCACTTCATCCCCATCACCCTGATCCACTCACACGCACTCCATCACGGACTCACTGATACCCTCACACTCACTCCACCACAGTCATACTGAACATCTCACACTCACTTCATCACTGTCACCCTGACCGCCTCACACTTAGTTCATCACCATTACCCTGATCCCCTCACACTCACTCCTTCACTATCACACTGACCCAATCACATGAACTCCATCACCGTCACCCTGAACATTACACTCACTCCATTACCATCACACTGACGCCCCACACTCACTCCATCACTGTCACACTGAACCACTCACACTCGCTCCATCACGGTCACACTGACCGCCTCACACTCACACCATCACTGTCATCCAGACCCCCTCACACTCACTCCATCACCATAACCCCGACCCACTCACACTCACTCCATCGCCGTCCCCAATCCCCTCGCCCTCACTCCATCACTGTCACCCTGACATCCTCACACTCACTCCGTCACCGTCACCCTGATCCACTCGCACTCACTCCATCACCGTCACCGTGACCCCCTCACACTCACTCCATCTCTGTCAATCTGACCCACTCACATTGTCTCCATCATCATCAGACGGACCCACTCACACTCACTCCATCACCATAACACTGACCCACTCACACTCACTCCATTACAGTCACACTGACTCACTCACACTCACTCCATTACCATCACACTGACCGCCTCACTCTCACTCCACCACTGTCATCCAGACCCCCTCACACTCATAGAACATAGAACATAGAAAAATACAGCGCAGTACAGGCCCTTCGGCCCTCAATGTTGCGCCGACCGAATCCTACCTAACCTACACTAGCCCAATAACTTCCAAATGCCTATCCAATGCCCGCTTAAATGACCATAAAGAGGGAGAGTTCACCACTGCTACTGGCAGGGCATTCCATGAACTCACAACCCGCTGTGTAAAGAATCTACCCCTAACATCTGTCCTATACCTTCCACGCCTTAATTTAAAGCTGTGTCCCCTAGTAACAGCTGACTCCATTAGCGGTAAAAGGTTCTCAGTGTCTACCCTATCTAAATCCCTAATCATCTTGTACACCTCTATCAAATCTCCCCTACACCTTCTTTTCTCCAATGAGAACAGCCCCAAGTGCCTCAGTCTTTCCTCATACGATTTTCCTACCATACCAGGCAACATCCTGGTAAACCTCATCTGCACTCGTTCCAATGCCTCCAAATCCTTCCTATAGTATGGCGACCAAAACTGCACATAATACTCCAGATGAGGCCGCACCAGAATCTTATACAACTGCAACATGACCTCAGGACTCCGGAACTCAATTCCTCTGCCAATAAAGCCCATTGCACCATATGCCTTCCTCACAGCACTATTTACCTGGGTGGCAACTTTCAGAGATCTGTGTACATGGACACCAAGATCCCTCTGCTCATCCACACTACCAAGTAGCCTACCATTAGCCCAGTAATCCATCTTCTTGTTACTCCTACCAAAGTGAATGACTTCACACTTAGCTACATTGAATTCCATTTGCCACCTTTCTGCCCAGCTTTGCAACTTGTCTATATCCCGCTGTAACCTGCCACATCCTTCCTCACTATCCACAACTCCAACGACTTTTGTGTCATCCGCAAACTTACTCACCCAGCTTTCAAGCCCCTCCTCTAGATCATTTATAAAGATAACAAAAAGCAATGGTCCCAAAACAGATCCTTGTCGTACACCGCTAGTAACTGCACTCC
The DNA here is from genome assembly GCF_020745735.1 of Hemiscyllium ocellatum. Classification (NCBI taxonomy): domain Eukaryota; kingdom Metazoa; phylum Chordata; class Chondrichthyes; order Orectolobiformes; family Hemiscylliidae; genus Hemiscyllium; species Hemiscyllium ocellatum. The sequence continues at coordinate 14,381,458 of NC_083405.1, read as the reverse complement.
AAGATGAACCTATACCATCAACTACTACCCTCTGTCTCCTTCCAGCCAGCCAATTTCTAATCCAAACCTCTAATGCACCCTCAATGCCATACCTCCGTAGTTTTTGCATTAGCCTACCATGGGGTACCTTATCGAACGCCTTACTAAAATCCATATACACAACATCTACTGCTTTACCCTCGTCCACCTCCTTAGTCACCTGCTCAAAGAACTCAATAAGGTTTGTGAGGCACGATCTGCCCTTCACAAAACCATGCTGACTTTCCTTGATCACGTTATTCCTATCCAGATGTTCATAAATCTTATCCCTTACCATTCCCTCTAAGACTTTGCCCACCACAGAAGACAGACTCACTGGCCTATAGTTACTCGGGCTATCCCTACTCCCCTTCTTGAACAAGGGGACCACATTCGCCATCCTCCAGTCTTCCGGTACTATTCCCGTTGACAATGACAACATAAAAATCCAGGCCAATGGCTCTGCTATCTCCTCCCTAGCTTCCCAGAGGATCCTAGGATAAATGCCATCAGGCCCAGGAGACTTATCTATTTTCATCCTTTCCAGTATTCCCAAAACCTCTTCCCTACATACTTCAATGCCATCCATTCTAATCACTTGTGACTCAATATTCACACCAGCAACAGTATCCTGTTCCTGAGTGAATACTGACGAAAAGTATTGATTTAGTGTCTCTCCAATCTCCTCCACCTCCACGCAAAACTTCCCACTACTTTCCTTGACTGGACCGATACCTACCCTAGTCATCCTTTTATTCCTGACATACCTATAGAAAGCCTTTGGATTTTCCCTAATCCTACCAGCTAAGGACTTTTCATGTCCCCTTCTCGCTGCTCTTAACTCTCTCTTTAGATCCTTCCTGGCTACCTTATAACTCTCAATCGCCCCAACTGAACCTTCACGCCTCATCTTTACATATGCCGCCTTCTTCCCTTTCACAAGGGATTCCAATTCCTTATTAAACCACGACTCCCTCACAAGACCCTTAACTCCATGCCTGACTGGTACATACTTATCAAGGACACTCAGTAGCTGTTCCTTGAACAATCTCCACATATCATTAGTATTCTTCTCTTGAAGCCTGTTTTTCCAATCCACACATCCTAAGTCATGCCTCACCGCATCATAATTTCCCTGCCCCCAGCTATATCTCTTGCCCTGCAGTGCACATTTATCCCTCTCCATCACTAAAGTAAAAGTCACCGAGTTGTGGTCACTGTCCCCAAAGTGCTCACCGACCTCCAAGTCTAACACCTGGCCTGGTTCATTACCTAGAACCAAATCCAGTATAGCCTCACCTCTTATTGGCCTGTCTACATATTGTGTCAGGAAACCCTCCTGCACACATTGGACAAACACCAACCCATCTAACGACCTCGAGCTATAGCTTTCCCAGTCAATATCTGGGAAGTTAAAGTCCCCCATAACAACCACCCTGCTACTTTCACTCTTCCCCTGAATCATCCTCGCAATACTATCCTCTACTTCTCTCGGACTATTAGGGGGCCTGTAGAAAACACCTAACAGGGTGCCCTCACCTTTCCTATTTCTAACCTCAGCCCAAACTACCTCAGATGGCAAGTCTTCCTCCATCGTCCTTTCCACCGCTGTAATACTATCCTTGACAAGTAATGCCACACCTCCCCTCTTTTACCCCCATGTCTGACCCTACTAAAACATTTAAACCCTGGAACCTGCAACAGCCATTCTTGTCCCTGTTCTACCCACGTCTCTGTAATGGCCACAACATCGAAGTCCCAGGTACCAACCCACGCTGCAAGTTCACCTACCTTATTTCTTATACTTCTGGCATTGACGTATACACACTTCAGTCCACCCTTCTGTTTACAGGCACCCTCCTTCGAGATTGCTGCCTTGTTCATAACCTCTCTACACTCAAGGTCCTGTACCCTAAAGCTACAGTCCAGGTTCCCATGCCCCGGCGGAGTTAGTTTAAACCCTCCCAAAGAGCACTAGCAAACCTCCCCCCAAGGATACTGGTGCCCCTCAGGTTCAGGTGTAGACCATCCTTTTTATAGAGGTCCCACCTTCCCCAGAAAGAACCCCAGTTGGCCAGAAACCGGAATCCCTCCCTCCTGCACCATCCCTGTAGCCACGCGTTTAACTGCTCTCTCTCCCTGTTCCTCGACTCTCTATCACGTGGCATGGGTAACAAACCAGAGACAACAACTCTGTTTGTTCTAACTCTGAGCTTCCAACCTCGCTCCATCACGGTCACACTGACCCACTCACACTCATTCCATCATGGTCACATTTATCCCCTCAAACTCACTCTTGCACTCTCACTCTGACCCCCTCACAGTCACTCCATCACGGTCACACTGACCCACTCACACTCACTGCATCACCGTCATCTCTCCCCCCTCACATACACTCCATCTCTGTCACCCTGACCCACTCGCACTCACGCCATCACTGTCACTCTGACCCCTCACACTCACTTCATATTGGTCACATTGATCCCCTCACACTCACTCCTTCACGGTCTCATTGATTCCCTCACACTCACTCTATCACGGTCACCCTGACCCCCTCTCACTCACTCCATCACAATCTCATCGACCACTCACACTCACTCCATCACCATCACCCTGATACTCTCACACTCACTCCATCACAGACACACTGATACCCTCACACCCCCTCCATCATAGTAAGACTGAACCCCCTCACACTCACTCAATCACTGTCACCCAGACACCCTCACACTTACTTCATCATCATCACCCTGATCCACTCCCACTCTCTCCTTCGCTATCACACTGGCCCACTCACACTCGCTCCATCACCGTCATCCTGACACCCTCACACTCTTTCCATCAGTGTCACCCTGACACCCTCACACTTTCTTCATCACCATCACCCTGATCCACTCCCACTCTCTCCTTCACTATCACACTGGCCCACTCACACTCACTCCATCACCGTCATCCTGACACCCTCACACTCTTTCCGTCATTGTCACCCTGACCACTCACACTCACTCCATCACAATCACACTGACCCCCACACACTCGCTGCATCACTGTAACACTGACACACTCACACTCACTCCAACACCCTCACACTGACTCCTCAGATTCACTCCATCACCGTCAGCCTGATCCCCTCAACTTCACTCCACCACCGTCAGCCTGACACCCTCACACTCATTCCATCACCGTCACCCTGCAAATTTCACACTCTCTCCATCACTGTCACCCTGTCCCACTCACATGCACTACATTACCATCACCCTGAAATTTACACTCACTCTATCACCGTCCCCTGACCCATTTACTCTCAATCCATCACCATCACCATGACCCCCTCATACTCAATCCATCACTGTTACACAGACCCCCTCACTCACTCCATCACTGTCACCCTGACCCCCTCGCAATCACTCCTTCACCGTCACCCTGACCCAATCACACTCACACCATCACTGTCACATTGCCCCTCTCACACTCACTCCTTCAATGTCACACTGACCCTCTCACTCTCACTCCGTCACTGTCATCCTCAACCCCCCACACTCACTCCATCATGGTTACATTGCCCCTCTCACACTCACTCCTTCAAAGTCACACTGACCCTCTCGCACTCACTCAGTCACCATCATCCTCAACCCCCCACACTCACTCCATCGTGGTCACATTGATCCCATGATACTCATTCCATCACGCTCACTCTGACCCCCTCACACTCACTCCATCACGGACACACTGACCCAATCACACTCACACCATCACTGTAACATTGACACCCTCACATAAAATCCATCACCGTCACCCTCACCCACTCACACCCACTCCATCACAATCTCAGCGACCACTCACACTCACTCCATCACCAGGATCCTGATTCACTCACACTCACTCCATCACAGTCACACTGATACCCTCACACTCACTCTATCACAGTCACACTGAAACTCTCAAACTCACTCTATCACTGTCACCTTGACACCCTCACACTATGTTCATCACCATCACCCTGATCCCCTCACACTCACTTCTTCACTATCACACTGACCCAATCACATGAACTCCATCTCCGGCACCCTGAACATTGCACTCACTCCATCACCATCACTCTGACACTCACGCTTGCTCCATCACTGTCACCCTGAGCCCCTCACGCTCACTCCATCTCCGTCACCCTGATCCACTCGCACTCACTCCATCACTGTCACCCTGACATCCTCACACTCACTCCGTCACCGTCACCCTGACCCACTCACACTCACTCCATCACTGTCACCCTGACCCCCTCACACTCAATCCATCACTGTCAATCTGACCCACTCACACTTACTCCATCACCATCATACTGACCCCCTCACACTCACTCCATCACAGTCACACTGACCCAGTCACACTCACTCCATCACCGTCACACTGACCACCTCACACTGACTCCCACACCATCATTGTCATCCAGACCCTGTCACACTGACACCATCACAGTCACACTGCAACGCTCACCCTCACTCCTTCACTGTCACACTGACCTACTTGCACTCACTCCATCACTGTCACACTGACCCCCTCACACTCACTCCGTCATGGTCACATTGATCCCCTCACACTCACTCCATCACCCTCATTCTGACCCACTCACAATCACTCCATCACGGTCACACTAACCCACTCACACACACTCCATCACTGTCACCCTGACCCCCTCACACTCACTCCATCACAGTCATACTGCCCCGCTCACACTCACCCCTTCACTGTCACAGGTACCCTCTCGCACTCACTCCATCACCGTCACCCTGAACCCCTCACACTCACTCCATCATGGTCACATTGATCCCCTCACACTCACTCCTTCACGGTCACCCTGACCACCTCACACTCACTCTATCACAATCTCATCGACCACTCACACTCACTCCATCACCATCATCCTGATCCACTCACACTCACTCCATCACCGACACACTGATACCCTCACACTCACTCCATCACAGTAATACTGAACGCCCTTACACTCACTCCATCACTGTCACCCTGACACCCTCACACTTACTTCATCACCATAACCCTGATCCACTCTCACTCTCTCTTTCATTATCACACTGGCCCATTCACACTCACTCCATCACTGTCATGCTGACACCCTCACACTCTTTCCATCACTGTCACCCTGAACCACTCACACTCATTCCGTCACCGTCACGCTGCAAATCTCACACTCACTCCTTCACTGTCACCCTGACCCACTCACATGCACTATATCACCGCCACACTGAACCCCACACACTCACTCCATCACCAGCACCCTGAACATTACACTCACTCCATCACCGTCCCCTGACCCATTCACTCTCAATCCATCACTGTCACCATGACTCCCTCATACTCAATCCATCACTGTTACACTGACCCCCTCACACTCACTCCATCACTGTCACCCTGACCCCCTCACACTCACTCCATCTCCATCACACTGACCCCCTCGCAATCACTCCATCACTGTCACCCTGACCCACTCACACTCACTCCATCACCGTCACCCTGACCCATTCACACTCACTCCATCACTGTCACATTGCCCCTCTCACACTCACTCCTTCAAAGTCACACTGACCTTCTCGCACTCACTCCATCATCGTCATCCTCACCCTACCTCCAAACTCACTCCATCATGGTCACATTGATCCCCTCACACTCACTCCATCACCCTCACTCTGAACCCCTTAAACTCACTCCATCACGGTCACACTGACCCACTCACACTCCATCGCTGTAACATTGACCCCGTCACATACAATCCATCACCATCACCCTGACCCACTCACACTCACTCCATCACAATCTCAACGACCACTCACACTCACGCCATCACCAGGACCCTGATCCACTCACACTCACTACATCACAGACGCACTGATACCCTCACTCTCACTTCATCACTGTCACCCTGAACCCCTCACACTTACTTCATCACCAGCATCCTGATTCCCTCGCAATTCCACCTTCACTATCACACTGACCCAATCACATGAACTCCATCACCGTCACCCTGAACATTACACTCACTCCATCACCATCACACTCACACCCTCACACTCATCCATCACAGTCACACCGACAGACTCACACTCACTGCGTCACCGTCACACTGACCGCCTCACACTCACAACATCACTGTCATCCAGACCACCTCACACTCACTCCATCACTGTCGAACTGCCACGCTCACACCCACTCCTTCATTGTCAATCTGACCCCCTCACACTTACTCCATCACCATCACCCAGACCACCTCACACTCACTGCATCACGGTCACATTGCCACGCTCACACTCACTCCTTCAAAGTCACACTGACCTTCTCGCACTCACTCCATCATCGTCATCCTCACCCCACCTCCAAACTCACTCCATCATGGTCACATTGATCCCCTTACACTCACTCCATCACCCTCACTCTGAACCCCTCACACTCACTCCATCACGGTCACACTGACCCACTCACACTCCATCGCTGTAACATTGACCCCGTCACATACAATCCATCACCATCACCCTGACCCACTCACACTCACTCCATCACAATCTCAACGACCATTCACACTCACGCCATCACCAGGACCCTGATCCACTCACACTCACTACATCACAGACGCACTGATACCCTCACTCTCACTTCATCACTGTCACCCTGACCCCCTCACACTTACTTCATCACCAGCATCCTGATTCCCTCGCAATCCCGCCTTCACTATCACACTGACCCAATCACATGAACTCCATCACCGTCACCCTGAACATTACACTCACTCCATCACCATCACACTCACACCCTCACACTCATCCATCACAGTCACACCGACAGACTCACACTCACTGCGTCACCGCCACACTGACCGCCTCACACTCACAACATCACTGTCATCCAGACCACCTCACACTCACACCATCACTGTCGAACTGCCACGCTCACACCCACTCCTTCATTGTCAATCTGACCCCCTCACACTTACTCCATCACCATCACCCAGACCACCTCACACTCACTGCATCACGGTCACATTGCCACGCTCACACTCACTCCTTCAATGTCACACTGACCCTCTCGCTCTCACTCCATCACCGTCACCCTGACCCCTCACACTCACTCCTTCACTATCACACTGACCCAATCACATGAACTCCATCTCGTCACCCTGAACATTACACCCACTCCATCACCATCACACCGACCCCCTCTCACTCATTCCATCCCAGTCACAATGACCCACTCACATGCACTACATCACCGCCACACTGAACCCACACACTCACTCCATCACCAGCACCCTGAACATTACACTCCCTCCATCACTGTCCCCTGACCCATTCACTCTCAATTCATCAACATCACCATGACCCCCTCATACTCAATCCATCACTGTTACACTGACCCCCTCACACTCACTCCATCACTGTCACCCTGACCAACTCACACTCACTCCATCTCATTCACCCTGACTCCCTCGCAATCACTCCATCACTGTCTCCCTGACCCACTCACACTCACTCCATCACCGTCACCCTGACCCCCTCACACTCACTCCATCACTGTCACATTTCCCTCTCTCACTCACACCTTCAATGTCACACTGACCCTCTCGCACTCCCTCCATCATCATCATCCTCACCCCACCTCCACACTCACTCCATCATGGTCACATTGATCCCCTCACACTCACCCATTCACCCTCACTCTGTACCCCTCACACTCACTCCATCACGGTCACACTGACCCACTCATACTCCATCGCCGTGACATTGACCCCGTCACATACAATCCATCACCGTCACCCTGACCCACTCCCACTCACTCCATCACAATCTCAGCGACCACTCACACTCACGCCATCACCAGGACCCTGATCCACTCACACTCACTACATCACAGACACACTGATACCCTCACTCTCACTCCATCACAGTCACACTGAACCTCTCCCACTCACTCCATCACTGTCACCCTGACCCCCTCACACTTACTTCATCACCATCACCCTGATTCCCTCGCAATCCTGCCTTCACTATCACACTGACCCAATCACATGAATTCCATCACCGTCACCCTGAACATTACACTCACTCCATCACCATCACACTCACACCCTCACACTCACTCCATCACAGTCACACTGACCCACTCACACTCACTGCGTCACCGTCACACTGACTACCTCACACTCACAACATCACTGTCATCCAGACCACCTCACACTCACTCCATCACTGTCACACTGCCACGCTCACACTCACTCCTTCATTGTCAATCTGACCCCCTCACACTTACTCCATCACCATCACCCAGACCACCTCACACTCACTCCACCACGGTCACAATGCCACACTCACACTCATTCCTTCAATGTCACACTGACCCTCTCGCAATCACTCCATCACCGTCACCCTGACCCCTCACACTCACTCCTTCACTATCACACTGACCCAATCACATGAACTCCATCTCCGTCACCCTGAACATTACACTCACTCCATCACCTTCACACTGACCCCCTCACACTCACTCCATCACAGTCACACTGACCCACTCACACTCTCTCCATAACCGTCAGACTGACCGCCTCACACTCACACCATCATTGACATCCAGATCCCCTCACACGCACTCCATCACCATCACCCTGACCTCTTCACACTCACCCAGTCACCGTCACCGTGACCCACTCACACTCACTCTGTCACCATCACCCTGACCCCCTCACAGTCACTCCATCACTGTCAATCTGACCCACCCACACTTACACCTTCACCATCATACTGACCCACTCATACTCACTCCAACACCATCACACTGACCAACTCACACTCACACTATCACTGTCATCCAGACCCCTTCACACTCACACCATCACGGTCACACTGCAATGATCACACTCACTCCTTCGCTGTCACACTGATCTTCTTGCACTCACTCCATCATGGTCACATTGATCCCCTCACACTCACTCCATCACCCTCATTCTGAACCCCTCACACTCACTCCATCACGGTCAAACTGACCCACTCAAACTCACTCCACCACCGTTACTCTAACCCTTTCACATACACTCCATCACCGTCACCCTGACGATCTCGTACTCACTCCATCACCATCACCCTGATCCACTCACACTCACTCCCTCACAGACACACTGATACCCTCACACTCACTCCATCACAGTAATACTGAACCCCCTCACACTCACTCCATCAGTGTCACCCTGACATCCTCAGACTTACTTCATCACCATCACCCTGGTCCCCTCACACTCTCTCCTTCACTATCACACTGACCCAATCACACTAACTCGAACACCATCACACCGACCCTATCACACTAACTCCATCACGTTACACTGGCCAACTCACACTCACTCCATCACTGTTATCCTGACATTCTCACACTCATTCCATCCATGCCACCCTGACCCTATCACATTCATTCCATCACTGTCACCATGACCCCATCGCACTCACTCGATCACTGCCACCGTGTCCCCCTCACACTCACTCCATCACTGTTACCCTGCACCTTCACACTCACTCCATCACCGTCAACCTGACCCAATCACACTCGCTCCATCACAGTCACACTGACGCACTCACACTCACCCCAACACACTCACACTGACCCCCTCAGATTCACTCCATCACCGTTAGCCTGGTCCCCTCACACTCACTCCATCACTGTAACACTGACCCACTCACACTCACTCCATCACCATCACACTGTCCCCCACACACTCACTCCATCACTGTAACACTGACACACTCACACTCACTCCAACACCCTCACACTGACCCCTCAGATTCACTCCATCACCGTCAGCCTGATCCCCTCAAACCCACTCCATCACCCTCAGCCTGACCCTCTCACACTCACTCCATCACCATCACCCTGACCCACTCACACTCATTCCATCACCGTCACCCTGAGAATCTCACACTCCCTCAATCACTGTCACCTTGACCCACGCACACGCTCTACATCACCGTCACACTGAACATTACACTCACTCCATCACCATCACCCTGACCCACTCTCTCTCAATCCATCACCATCACGCTGAACCACTCACACTGACTCCATCACAGTAATACCTAACCCCCTCACACTCACTCCATCACCGTCATTCTGACCCCCTCACACTCACTCCTTCACTATCACACTGACTCCATTACACTAACTCCATCACCATCACAATGACTCAATCACACTATCTACATCACGGTCACACTGGCCCACTCACACTCACTCCATCACTGTCACCGCGCCCACCTCAAATTCACTCCATCACTGTCACCTTGCCCATTCAGACTCACTCCATTACCATCAACCTTACCCACTCACACTTACTCCATCACTTTCACCATGACCCCCTCACACTTACTCCATCACCATCATGCTGACCCACTCACACTCGCTCCGTCATGGTCACACTGACCTCCTCACACTCACTGCATCACCATCACACTGACCCCTCACACTCACTCCATCACTGTAACAATGACGCACTCACACTCACTACAACACTCTCACACTGACCCCCTCAGACTCACTCCATCACCGTCAGCCTGTTCCCCTCACACTCAGTCCATCACAGTCACACTGAACCACTCACATTCACTCCATCACCATCACATTGACCCCCACACACTCATTCCTCACGGTAATACTGACGCACTCATACTCACTCCAGCACCCTCATACTGACACCCCCACACTCACTCCATCACCGTCTCACCGACCCCCCCACACTCACTCCATCAGAGTCACCCTGATCCCCTCACACTCACTCCATCACCGTCACACTCATCCCCTCACGCTCACTCCATCACCATCTCCCTGACCTTCTCAACATCACTCCATCACTGTCACACTCATCCCCCCACACTCACTCCATCCCCACCACCCTGAACCCCTCACACTCACTCCATCACAGTCACACTCACTCCATCTTCATTATACTGACCCCCTCACACTCACTCTATCACCGCCATTCTGCCCCTTCGCATTGTCTCCATCAACTTCACACTCATCCCCTCACACTCAATCCATCACAGTCCCAGAGACCCCCTCACACTCACTCCAACACCCTCACACTGACCCATCAGACTCACTCGATCAACGTCAGCCTGATCCCCTCACACTCACTCCATTACCGTCAGCCTGACCCCCTCACACTCACTCCATCACCATCACCCTGACGCACTCACACTCACTCCATCACCGTCAGCCTGACACCCTCACACTTACTCCATCACCATCACCCTGACCCACTCACAGTCAATCCATCACTGTCACTCTGATACCCTCACAATCACTCAATCACAACCACTCTGACCCCCTCACATTCACTCCATCACCTTCACTCTGACCACCACACTCACTCCATCACTGTTACCCTGACTCCCTCACACGCACTCCAGCATCCTTACCCTGACCCGGTCACACTCACTCCTTCATCGTCACCCTGTCCCTCTCACACTCACTCCATCACCATCACCCTGACCCCCTCAAACTCACTCCATCACCATCGCACTGACCCTCCACACTCACTCCAACAGAGTCACACTGATCCCCTCACACTCACTCCATCACCGTCACACTCATCCCCTCACGCTCACTCCATCACCGTCTCCCTGACCTCCTCAACATCACTTCATCACTGTCACACTCCTCCCCCACACTCACTCAATCCCACCACCCTGAACCCCTCACACTCACTCCTTCACTGTCACCCTGACCTCCTCACACTCACTCCATCACCATCACACTGACCACCTCACACTCACTCCATCTCCATTATAATGACCCACTCACACTCACTTCATCACCGTCATCCTGCCCCTCTCGCACTCACTCCATCAACTTCACACTAATTCCCTCACACTCAATCCATCACAGTCCCATTGACCCCCTCACACTCACTCCATCACCATCATTCTGACCCCCTCACACTCGCTGTATCACTGTCACCCTGACTCAATCATACTCAATCTATCACCGTCATACTGATCCTCTCAAACTCGCTCCAGCACCGTCATACTCATCCCCTCATACTCACTCCATCACTTTCATCCTTCCCCTCTGCCACTCTCTCCATCAACTTCACACTAATCCTCTCACACTCAATGCATCACAGCCCCACTGACGCACTCACACTCACTCCATCACCGTCACACTTAGCCCCTCACACTCACTCCATCACTGTCACCCTGACCCCCTCACACTCACTCCATCGACGTCACCCTGACCCCCTCACACTCACGCAATCACAGTTACACTGACCCCATCACATTTCCTCCATCACCGTCTCAGTGATCCCCTCACACTCACTCCAGAACCATCACACTCATTCCCTCACGCTCACTCCATCACCGTCTCCCTGACCTCCTCAACATTACTCCATCACTGTCACACTCATCCCCCCCACACTCACTCCATCCCCACCACCCTGACCCCCTCACACTCACTCCATCAACATCACTCTGATCCCCTCACATTCACTCCATCACCGTCACACTCATCCCCTCACGTTCACTCCATAACTGTCTCCCTGACCTCCTCAACATCACTCCATCACTGTCACACTCATCCCCCACACTCACTCCATCCCCACCACCCTGATCCCCTCACACTCATTCCATCAACGTCACCCTGACCCCCTCACACTCACGCAATCACAGTTACACTGACCCCATCACACTTACTCCATCACCGTCTCAGTGATCCCTCACACTCACTCCAGAACCATGACACTGATCCCCTCACACTCACTCCACCACTGTCCCACTGACCCCCACACACACACTCGCTCAATTTCAAACTGACCCCCTCACACTCACTCCATCACAATTTTCATGATCCCCTCACATTCACTCCATCACTGTCCCACTGATGCCCTCACACACACTCTCTCAATCTCAAACTGGACCCCCACACTCACTCCATCACAATTTTCATGACTCCCTCACACATCATTCTATCTCTGTCATCCTGACACACTCACAATTTCTCTACCACCATCACCCTGATTCCCTCACTCTCACTCCATTACCGTCACCCTGACCCTCTCAAACACACTCCAGCACCATCACCCTGATCCCCTCACACTCACTCCATCACCATCCCACTGACCCCCTCCCACGCACTCTCTCAATGTCAAACAGACCCCCCACACTCACTCCATCACAATTTTCATGACCCCCTCACACTCAATCCATCTCTGTCACCTGACACACCCCACACTCACTCCATTACCACCCCCTGACCCCCTCGCACTCACTCTATCAACAACACACTGATCCCATCACCCTCAATCCATCACCATCACACTGAGCCCCTCACACTCACTCCATCACCGTCACCTTGGCCCCCTCACACTCATTCCATCACTGTCACTGTGAACCCCTCACACTCACTCCTTCATCGTCACACTCATACCCTCACACCCACTTCATCACATTCACCCTGACACACTCACACTCACTAAGTCACCATCACCATAAACCCCTCATATTCACATAATTTCCATCAACCTGACCACCGCACACTCACGTGATCACAGTCATACTGACCCCTTCACACTTACTCCATCACCATCAAAGTTATCCCCTCACACTCACCCCATCACGGTCACACTGACCCCCTCACACCCACTCTTTCAGTGTCACTCTGACACACTCACACTCACTCCATCACCATCATCCTGACCCCTTCACGCTCCCTCCATTACCGTCACCCTGACCCTCTCAGACTCACTCTATCACTGTCACTCTGACCCACTCACACACACTCCCTCACTGTCACCCTGACCGCCTCATACTCACTCGATCACCATCTCCCTGACCCCCCAGACTCACTCCATCACCGTCTCACTGACCCCCCCAGACTCATCCATCACCGTCACCTTGACCCCTTACACTCACTCCATCATCCTCACCCTGTCCCCCGCACACTCACTCTATCACCGTCACACTGACCCCCTCACATTCACTCCATCACCATCACACTCATCTCCCCACACTCACTCCATCCACACCGCCCTGACCCCCTCACACTCATTCCATCACAGACACTCTGATCCCCTCACCCTTACTCCATCATCGTCATCCTGACCCTCTCACACTCACTCCATCACCGTCACCCTGACCCCATCACACTCACTCCATCACCAACACCCTGACCCCCACACACTTGCTATGCCACACAATGCCCCGCACGACGTCCACGTCATGGTCACCCCACACATCCACCACCATCACGCACACTGCCCCACACCACCCCCACCGTCACGCTCACACCGACACACTCCACCACCATCAGACACACTGCTCCACACAACCCACACCGTCACGCTTACCCCCTCACTTTCCACCACCATCACACACACTGCCCCACACCATCCCCACTGTCACGCTCTCACCCACACATTCCACCATACTCACACACACTGCTCCACATCACCACCACCGTCACGCTCACCCCACACACTCCACCACCTTCACACACACTGCCCACACAATCCCCACCTTCACGCTCACCCCCACATAATCGCCCATTCTCCCACGCACTCTCCTACAGTCACGTTCACTCTCCTGCACATTCGTCCAGCATCACACTCACTCCCCCACACATTCCCCCACCATCACGCTCACTCCCTCGCACACTCCACCACCATCACACTCCTCACACACCTTAAACTGAACTCCTGCCTGTTAACACCGACCCAGTTGATGCCCTCGAAATGGCCTTTAACCCCATCCCCCTTCTATTTCCTGAGTAACAGGCAGTATGTCCCACACAATGTGTTCTGTTTGTCATATCCTGTTGTACCAGTCTCAGCCACAGCCTACGGTTCCACTCCACCTATTACCCCATGGTAACAGCTCATGTTCTCACACCCACTATGTCCCCAAGCAATGCGTTTGGCCCAAGCTCCATACTGTTGCCCTGTCAATGGCCTGATATGCCGTCCCAATCTCTGTTCCCTAACATCAGCCTGAAGATCCACAACCTTCTTCTGTTCCCCCAGCACCGAAGGATTCCAGGAAGACAGTAACATTGGGAGGTTATGATCGCAAGATGGAGAGAGAGTGAATGAGATTGGGGAAGGCAACAACAGTGGAATTGAGTATGTAAATGTGAAAAGGAGAGAGAAAAAGCAGAGCAGTTTGAGAGTGGGAGGGAGAAATGGTGGGAGAGGGACAAAGGGAGCAAGGTGATTTCTGCTGAGAGCCAAGTTGGAGTGGAAGACCCAGAAGGGAAAGTTAAACCCAGCTCCTGAGCTCAGGCCGCTGTGCCCTCCCCTTCCCTGAGGACCAGGACTTGAGGCTGAATCTGTCTCTCTCCAGCTCAGCTTCTCCAACACAAAGACACACAACAACATCGGTCACTCTGCTGCTCGGCACGTTTTAATCAACATTTTTATTGTTTACAAATTAAAGTGATGGACACAGTCAGTCGGATGATACCTTTTCTCACTGGCCCCTGAGTTGTGAGAAACATTGAAATATTTCCCTGTAACCCCCCTGTGGGATAAGGATGGACAAACCAGTGCTACACTCAGTCTGTTATTATAGCGACAGGCTGCCCCATCGCTGAAACACTGAACTGAAATGAGAAAATCACGGATGGATTGATGAATGAGGGAATTTGATGGATGGATGGATTTAGGTGAAGGGATATTTCAACACATTCTTCAGCTGCTGCCTGAACTTAGTCTGGGTCACGGCATAAATCACGGTGTTTGTGCAGCAACTGAGGAGCTGCAGCATGAAGCCCAATTCCAGCACAAACCAATCGAGAAAGACAGGAGTATACATAATCCAATACATCCGTTTCCATATAGAAAACACCATGAACGTTGACCATAACAGGATGAAATTGGCCGAGATCACAAACAGTAAAATGATGGATTTTTTTCGGTTTCTCATTTCAATGTCAGACTGAGCGTCCCCATTGGTCCGAGCGCGGAGTCTTCTGCGGACTCTGCTGGTCACTAAAATGTGTTTGACAGTGAGAACATTGAGAAGCAGAATCACGAGAAATGGGACACACGGGGTTAGAATATGGTGGAGGAACTCGATTGCGACCCAGACACTGGACAATCGAACAGCGTGTTTTACATTACAAAACCAGGGGATGTTCCCCAGATAATACCGCGTCGTGAGCATAAAATACCAGAAAATGTTCATTAAACAGCTCAGCACAGTCACTGCTCCCAGAACCACAGCCACTGTTTTCTCACTGCAATATTTACTTTTCAGCTTCTGGCAACAAATGGCCACAAACCGATCAAAGGTGAAAGTGACGGTGAACCAGACAGAGCAGTCAGTGGCTGCATAAAGCAGGACGGCGTGGATATTACACACGGGGACGGAGTACATCAGGAAATAAAACTGTTCACGATAAACAATAGGAATGTGTCTCATGATCAGGTCGAGGATAATGACCAGGAGATCCGCCGCTGACATGGCCCCCAGGTAACGTCTGACACATGGAGACAATCCACAGTCTTTATAAAGCAGGACGTAGATGGTCAATACGTTAACTGTGAGGAAGGGAAACAAACCCATTATCCATTAACCTGGAGGAAAAGGGACTCGTTTAATCAGGGACCCAGTGAGATTTTCAAATGTGTCCCTGTATTCAGGGATTTATTGAAATAACTGGAGCTGGAATATCAAATGGGAAGGTCGGAATTACTAACAAACATGTGACATAAATCACAAGAAACCCTCCCTCCCCAAACACCCAGAGACACATCCATAAGGACAGATGGTTTCTAGAACATTCCCACACACGCAATCACTTAAGAGCAGACACAGGTCACTCCTTCCCAGTTCCTAATACGGAGGGTGGAAACATTGTTGTCCTGAAGGTTTCTCTCCCAGTTTCCTGAAGACAAACGGAATTTGGGAATTACTGTATTCTGGTCTAAATTTTGGTTGATCCTGTGTCGTGAAGAAATGTAAACACAGGGAAAATGTATTCACCCCTTTAACTGCCCGAGGGGCCTTCAGAACAGTGTCTCCTTCTCCCTGGAACGGGATCTCTTCCCTCGGGATCTTATCATTTGTTTAATTCTCTGACGTCCGGCCGTTCACAAACAATGTCAGGGACAGAACGTTCCAGGGAATGTCAGTTACAGAATGTCAGGGACAGAACGTTCCGGGGAATGTCAGATATAGAAGGTTGGGGACAGAATGTTCCGGTAAAAGTCAGTTATAGAATGTCGGAGACAGAAATTTCCAGGAAATGTCAATTATAGAATTTCAGGGGCAGAACGTTCCGGGGAATGTCAGTTATAGAATGTCGGGGACAGAACGTTCCGGGGAATGTCAATTATAGAATGTCGGGGACAGAACGTTCCGGGGAATGTCAGTTATAGAATGTTGGAGACAGAATGTTCCAAGGAACCCCTTGTCCTGTCCACCACTTTTCCCCCCTACCGACCCCACCAACATGATGTACTTTGCATGGACACACTGGAAAGCGAATGAGGTGAGAGACGGAGGGTCCAATCACAGGAATGGGAGCTAAAGGCGTTGTCAGATCAGCTGAAATGGTTAGATATACCACATTCTCAATCCACCTAACAGAACCAGCCCAGACACCATTAACCCAGGGGAGATATCTGTTCACCGTCGAACGCAGTGCAAACCAGGCCAGTGTACTGCTCAGTACAACCCAGCAATCTGTCCGGATTCATCCATTGCACTGGCAAATACAATCCAGCAATCTGTCCAGAGTGGAAAACTGTGCAGATCACAGCAGTGCATTGATCTATTACCCCGGAATAGATATCTGTCCAGCACGGGAGCTGCGCAGACTACAGCAGGGCATTATCTATAAAACTCAACGAAACAGTCTGACCAGCACAGCGAACTGTGCAGTGATCATCCGTGAATTAATCTGTCAACCAGGAGCAGTTACCCCCATCCCCAACACCCCCCCCCCAAGCAAGTAGGACTATGTCCCCCAACCCAGTGCATTGATCTGTAAACCAGGAGCAGGTACCGTCCCAGCATGTAGGACTGTGTATAGCACCCAAGTGCATTGATCTATAATCCAGGAGCAGTTATCCTCCCGGCATAGGACTATGTACCCCACCCCAGTGCATTGATCTGTAAACCAGGAGCAGTTACCCTTCCAGCATGTAGGATTGCGTACGTAACCCCAACCCATTGATCTATAAACCAGGAATAGTTACACTCCCAGCATGTAGGACGGTGTACACCACGCCACTGCATTGATCTGTAAACCAGGAGCAGTTACCCTCCCAGCATGTAGGACTGTGTAGACCACCCCAGTGCATTGATCTGTAAACCAGGAGCAGTTACCCTACCAGCATGTAGGACTGTGTACACCACCCCAGTGCATTGATCTGCAAACCAGGAGCAGTTACCCTCCCAGCATGTCGGACTTGTACGCCACCCCAGTGCATTGATCTGTAAACCAGGAGCAGTTACCCTCCCGGCATGTAGGACTGTGCACACCACCTCAGTGCATTGCACTGTAATACTGTGTTAGATCACTGCCCAGCGTGGGGAAACTTGCAGTCCATGCTTGAAGTGAGAGGATATACAGCTCCCATCCATTTCCAGCTCCATCTCTCCGTTGTGCCATGACAAGGAGGTGTTGTGGGTGTGAAACTCAGTGCCAGAGAGAGATGGCGGGGGAATCAGTTTAAATATCACCACATGGGAGGGGCTTGGGGTGTAAACAGAGAGGGGGAGACTGAGAGACAGTGTCATAGAAGGATGTGTTCCCAGGTTGCAGAATGCTGAAATGTCGACACTTCGATAGCATCCTGTAACATGAAACAGTCTTATCAGGAAAGATGGGAAAAAGGGATATTGGGTGGCACAGTGGTTAGCACTGTTGCCTCGCAGCGCCAGAGACCCGGCTTCAATTCCCACCTCAGGCAACTGTCTGTGTGGACTTTGCACATTCGCCCCGCGTCTTTTTGGGTTTCCTCCGGGTGCTCCGGTTTCCTCTCACAGTGCAAAAAAAGTGCAGTTTAGTTGAATTGGCCATGCCAAATTGCCTGTAGTGTTAGGTGAAGGGGTAATTGTAGGGGAATGGGTCTGGGTGGGTTGCTTTACGGAGGGTCGGTGTGGACTTGTAGGGCCGAAGGGTCTGTTTCCTCACTGTGAGGTCAGATGAGTTTTGTTCTGTAGCTTTGTAGCTGGAATCTGCTTCAAGGGAATCTATGACTCATTGGGCTGAATCAAACAATAATTTATCTCAGCGATATTTTCATTGAGTGTGACAGAGGGATGGTCTGCACGAGGCTGAGCTAGTTTCCTGGTGCTATCTTATTGAACTCACCTCATTAACGACCCACCCAACCCCATGGTGTCCCTCTCATTCAATACCAGCCCGATTCTCCCACCCATCATCAGTCGCCCGAACATTCCTGCATATTCTGCAATCCTTGGCAGTGGTGCCATCTTCAAAAGGCCACTGGGCACACTGTTGAGCTTTCTCCATTAGGAGCTGTCCTGCACAGTTTACCCCGAGCATGTTAGATAAGGGGACAATTGCACCACGACAGGAGCACGGAGGTCCTGGTGGATGGGCTAATACAGAGGGGGACCATTCGCTTTGCAGAGTGGGCCACACCACCAGAACCACTGAGCATGGTCTGAGTGCACCAACCAGCTCAGTGCAGTGCCTGCTGTCTGAAGAAATGTCCAGCAATACTGGACAAGCATCACTAACCTTCCCCACTCTGTCAGGATAAGGCTTACTGTGTTCTCTCTGCTTCCTCACACTCATTGTATATCTGTTATAGCACCAGTCCCCAAGCAAGGATTATGCTCCACCACTCTCACTGCTGCATGCAGCACCTACTCTCTCTCTCTCTCTCTCTCTCTCTCTCTCTCTCTCTCTGTGTGTGTGTGTGTGTGTGTGTGTGTGTGTGTGTGTGTGTCACACCGTCCAGTTTACCCCCAACATAAATAACACTGCACGGATACAATGCTGTCGACAGACTCCCTCTGAAAACCTCACCATTTGCCATTATCCCCACCTACACCAGCACTGACAGCAGGACCACCCACTCCACCCTCCCTCCCTCTCTTCCTCCCATTCCAGGAGAAACAGCCTGGAATAGGACTGAAAGGGCCAAGCCAGGTGGTGTAGTGCACGATACTGTTCCCTCAACCCCTCCCCTCGCCATGTGGGGAGGACCCTGCTAGGAGCCAGAAAGGACCAGGAAGCCTCGTATGGAGATTCTGAAACATCCACATCCCACCGACCGAGTAAGGAGCAATGTTCAGTGAAGGGCAATTTTCACTTTAAACCCACTGGCAGCTCCGTTTCCCCCCGGCACAACATTGAAACCCTGGCCCAGATGGCATCTCAATTTTGTGCTGAGCTGTTACGAATGGAATACCCACGGTCTCGGTGGGCAGGAGGGTGGGCTCACAACACATCATCACCACCACCTCCCAGGAAGGGAGCACAGTGGCTACCTCCTACACCTCCTCCTGTAAACAGCTCAGGTACTGAAACTAATTTGTGATAGTTACTGCTCTCACCACTTGTTATGACATCTTCAATAATCTATGCTCATATACACCCAGCGCCCTCTGCATCTGCACCCCCTTTATAACGGCGCTGCCTGAATTATATTGTCATTCATTGTCTTTCCTACCAAAGTGCATCACCTCCCACAGCTGTGCATTGATCCCCAACTGCGATACACCTGAACACTACACCAGCGTGTCACTGTGCTGTTAGAGTTCCACACTTTCCTCCATAGACTTTACAATTCTTCCAGGTTTGGTGCCATCTACAAACACTGAAATTGTCATAGTGTCACAGTCCCCATGAAACAACTGAAATCCTGCCCCACGCACATGAGTGTGAGCAAGTGAAATACTGATATATTCCCATGGACAGAGTCGAATAATGACATGCTGTCAATGCAGCAACAAAAATCCTGAAACACACTAGACAGAGTGAATGTAATATTGACAAACCACAGAGCAAAAGAAATCTGGATAGGTTCCACTAATCTATATTCATCAGGGTATAATGTGATGAAGTTGAAAGTGTGTACTGTACCTTTAAGAGAGAGTGAATGCTGTTTTGAACTGAGAGCTTACAAGCACCTGCGACATGAGAGGATGGCAGACCCAGAAACAGTGTATTGCTGTAGAGCTGGAGTCAGGTAATAAGCAGTTAAGAGGCAGAGGGTCCCAGAGTTGTGAGTAGTTAATATAAAATGTTCACTTTCAGAGTTAAAAAATATGGTGTTTTTATTTAAACAGTGGAATTTGAGAGTTCTCTGTCCCTCTTATTTTAACAGTTTACGAGGTAAATTGAGTATTTCTTTATGTTTCATTTAAGCTACCAGATGAGCTTCACGCCGTGCCCTAACCATTCCCATGTGTGGATCTGTGTGTCTCTGTGTGGGGATGGTCTGGCAGTTCCTGTGGTGCTTAAAGTGATGCAATGCCACCCTCTGCTGGCAGCTACACGCCACTGCACAGGTATTGGCAGAGGGCGAAAACCGACAGGGATTCATTCAGAGAGGGAGAGGGGGAGGGAGAGGGCAGCTGCTCACAGCACCATCCAAACTGATGTCTTATCCTTTAAATGTTGTAACTGTCCCTGCTTTTACTACTTGCTCCACACACATGCCAGCTTCTGTCTAAAATAATTTCCTCTCACAACTTTTGTAAATCTTTTTCCTCGCAACTTAAAATATCCATCAGTTTTGAATCCCCACCTCGAGAGAAACGACATCAGCCCTTCCGCTTATCTGTACCCCTTATTATTTTATAAACCTCTGTAAAGCTATCCCTTAACCTCATTCTGTCCAGTGAAAAAAAAGTCCCAGCCAACCCGGCCTCTCCTTATAGCTCAATCCCTCCTCTCCCAGCAACATCTGGGTTAATCTCTTTTGAACCCTCTCCAGCTTAATAATATCAAGATCAATAATATTAAACTCAAGGTATTTTCTAAGGGTAGAAGAGACCAAAACTGGAGGACATAGGCTTAAGGTGAGAGGTGAAACATTTAAAAGGGACTTAAGGGGCAGCTTTTTCACCCAGAGGGTGGTGTGCCTATGGAATGAGCAGGCAGGATGTCCAGACTGGACACAGTATTCCAGTAGAGGTCTCATCAATGTGCTGTACAACCTCAACATGACATCCCAATTCCAACACTCAAATGTCTGACCTACGAAGACAAGTGTGTTAAACACCTTCTTAACTAAACTGTGTATATGAGATGCAAATTTTAAAGAATTATACCTGATGCCCGACGTCTCTGTTCTACAGCACTGCCAAAGGCCCTGCTTTTAATTGTATAGGTCCTGCTCTTGTTTGATTTACCAAATCCAATACCTTGCATTAATCCAAACTTAACTGCATCTGCCACCCCTCAGCCCAGTGTATGATATTGCCAACTTCTCACTCTCCCCCTTTAAAATATTCTCCTCGTCTCCAGAAGGCCTGCACACTCCGGCCTTGATTTTCACAAAGACCCTGAGCTTGGTTTGCTGTGTGTGGTGAGTGGGAGGAGGGCAGACTGCAGACACAGTCAGTGGAGAGGAGGGGCTGGACAGTAATCAGCGGCCTGGTATCATTTCCTGGTTTTAGGAAGAGGGCAGTCACACGTTAGAGGTGGGTAAGAGTGATCGTTGTTTTGGGACCAGAAAATATGCTTTCTCTTCGTCTGTGGTGTTCAGTGAATAATATCTATTCAAGGCCATTCATTGGGCTGAGTGTGTCTGCAGGATTTCTTTCCCTAATATTGCAGACGACAGATAATAGCGATTAAAGATGTTCATAGTTAATTTCGATGGCGCAGCATGTGGACTCAGCATCCTACAGTTGAGACAAATATCTTGCATTTGTTTAACAATACAAAGTGTTTTGTATAGTTCACTAATGATAACGTGATTATAATAAATCCACACCGAGCTGAAAGCTGGCCCTTAAAATATGACCCAACGTCTGGGTACAGTGGTGTCGTGGGCAGTATGCCTGCCTCTGAACCAGAACTCTGGATTTGATTCCAATCCCTGAACGTGTGTGGCAGAGTTCCTAGCTCTGGGCTAGAAGTTCTGAATTCAAGTCCTGCCCGTTGCAGAGGTATGTCACAGCATGTCAGAACAGACTGATGTACAAACACACAGGAGAATACTCTTACAGCTTTATGGGTATCGCCGATTGTGCTAGTATCCCTGCCTCCGGACACAAAAGTCTGGGTGTAAATCCCACAGAAGTGTCCTATGATACATCTGAACAAACTGATTAAAATGGATTTAGAATTGTGATTTGAGAGATAAGGAAGCGGTGTCAGTATTGCATTTCATAATTTAGGCCCAGGATAACTGAAAATACGGCTATCCGTGTTGATTGGGGTCCCATTTCGCAGCAGTAGAGGTTTATAAAATCCGAACGGTCATGGATAGGGTTTTTCCACATGTTAGGCGCGTCCAAAACCAGAGGGCGATTGGTTGAACGTGAGAGGGGAAAGGATTTGAAGAGGCCTAAAGGACACCTTTTCACTCAAAGGGTGGTGCGCGTATGGAATGAGCTGCCAGAGGAAGTGGTGGAGGCTGGTACAACTACAGCATGTGAAAGGCATGCTAGGTACTGACAGGCCTGCCGAGCTTTTCCAGCAATTTCTGCCTTTATTAAAAATGCATTCATTTTAACACAGGTATTCTGAGTACAGTAAACATTTTAT
The DNA here is from genome assembly GCF_020745735.1 of Hemiscyllium ocellatum. Taxonomy (NCBI): domain Eukaryota; kingdom Metazoa; phylum Chordata; class Chondrichthyes; order Orectolobiformes; family Hemiscylliidae; genus Hemiscyllium; species Hemiscyllium ocellatum. The sequence goes on along the minus strand of NC_083405.1, from coordinate 14,357,698 downwards.
TTTATAATGATAGGGCCATGTAAACATATTTCAAATCGACCGAGGCCATTTTCTGCTTAGGGTATCGCTCTGTGTATGACAGCAGCAATGATGCTCCGACATGGAACAGGGAATGTGATGGAGACATAGTTTGGACAATGTACAAGGAAACCTCACATGGTCCAGTTTGAGAGAGGATGACATTATTGCGTGATTCAATTCAGAGTGGGAGAAAAGGTAATCTGCCCGAGCAGGAATGGCGTATTGCACTCTCTCTCCTTCATTGTTCCTCATCACAGCAATATGTGAAAGCTAAAAAAAATGCAGTCGTCGTTTCCATTCTTATTTTTATAGAATCCCTGCAGTGTTGAAACGGGCCCTTCAGCCCAACAAGTCCATACCAACCTTCCCAACCCATTTTCCTATATTTACCCCTGACTATTGCGTATAACCCAGAAATCCCTGAAAACTACAGACAATTTAGCATGACCAATCCACCGAACCTTCACAGTTTGAGCTGTGGTAGGGAACTGGATCACCCATTAGAAGCTCACACAGACAAGTGGAGAAAGAGCAAACTCCACACAGTCACCCAAGGCTGGGATCGACCCCAAGTCCCTGGTGCTGCGAGGCAGCAGGGCTAACCACCGTGCTACCCTTTGGGTACTTCCTGACCAGAATTCATTGGAATTTACTCACTGCCTAAATCAAAGGGAATTCAGCCAAATCCAATTCTTCCAGGATGAAATCCCATTGCTAACAGTTGTGTGAGTATAATATCTTCAGAAGCAGAATAACGTTTTGGACAATCTCGCAATTTTTCTTTTTGTCATGAGTTCCAATAATATCTGGACAAAGTTCTTTCAAGTTAAAATTGCAGAGGTTTTGTTTATCCGTGTGTGTCTCAGTGTTTTAAACATGGAAATATCGATTATATATTTGCAATACCCAAACATTTTTCCATTCATCTTTCCATCATAGTTTGAGTAACATTGCTCTGGATCATAAACGTGCTATTTGAGCAGATTAAATAAACTAGACTGACTTGCTGCTAAAATTGACCCTGACACAGTCTGAGACAGATACCATCGGCCATATCACTGACCTGGTTAGATTTAACATTTGTTGTGAGCAGTGGAGAAGTGGGACTAGAAAGGAAACAGTGACCCAAAAGCCGGGGAACTATAGACCAATTGGCCTGATGTCAGTGGTGGGTAAGTTGTTGGAGGGGATTCTGAGGGATAGCATTGACATATATTTAGGAAGACAAGGGCTGATCAGAGTAGTCATCGTTGCTTTCTGAATGGGAAACCATGGCTCATTAATTTGGTTGATTTTATGAAGAGGTGACAAAGAATGATGAAGGCAGTTTGCTGGACATTGTTTGTATGGACCTCAGCAAGGTGTTCACAACATTCCGATTGGTAGACAGATTAGTAAGGTTCAGTCACTTGGGATACAGGGGAAGCTAGTCACAATTAGCTTGAAGGAAGAGGGGTATTTTTCAGACTGTAGGCTTGTGAGCAGCATTTATATCAAGGATTTGGATGTGAACATTGGGGGCTTAGTTAGTAAGTTTACAGATTACATCAGAATGGTGGTGTAGTAGATTATCTCAGAGTAAAACGAGACCACAATTCGATGGTACAAATTCTCAAGGCGTGAGAGATGAAGTTCAATTTAGATAAATATGAGGTTTTGCATTTTGGGAAAGTAAATGAGGGCCGAAATTATACACTTAATGGTAAGGGCCTGGGCAGTGTTGTGAAGCAAAGGGATGTAGTTCTGCAGGTACATTGTTCATTGAAAGTGGAGTCGCAAGTAGACAGAGTGGTGCTGGAAAAATTTGCCTTAATCAGTCAGAGCATTGAGTATAGGAGTTGTGGTGGCGGCAAGTTACATAGGAAAAATGAGCACCCATTAGAAGCTCACACAGACAAGGGGAGAATGTGCAAACTCCACACAAACAGACACCCAAGACTGGGATCGAACCCAAGTCCCTGGTGCTGTGAGGCAGCAGTGCTAACCACCGTGCTACCCTTTGGATGACCCCTGACCAGAATTCACAGGAATCTCCTCACTGCCTAAAGTAAAGGGAATTCAGCCAAATCCAACTCTCCCAGGATGTTGGTGAGTTCACTTTAAGAATATTGCGTACAACTCGGTTGACTGCAGAAAAGATTTACACAGGTGTTGCAGGACTGGAAGTTTGAGCTTTAGGGAGAGGTTGATTAGGTGGAGGTGCTTTCTCCTGGAGTGTCAGAGGCTGAGGGGTGACTTTACAGAGGTTTATAAAACCATCAGGGGCGTGGATAGTCTGAATAGGATAGTGGAATCCAGAACAAGAGGGCATTGGTTGAAGGCAAGAGGGCGAATTATTTAGAAGGGACCTGAGATAAATGTTTCACACAGAGAGTGTTGTGTGTATAGAAATTGCTGTCAGAGGAAGTGGTCAAGGCGGGTACAATCACAGGAGGAACATTGGCCAAATGCTGGCAAATGGACTAAATCAGATTTGATATCTGATCAGAGTGAACAGATTGGACTAACGGGTCTGTTTCCGTTCTGCATGACTCTTTGATTCAATAAGAGGGATGACGAAAAATCTTTAAAGGATCTTTCAAGTCGGAATTCTCTGCACTGGAAGTTTTTATTGTGCCTCTATGTTCACATGGACTCCAAGCTGCGTTAGTTAATAATTTGACAGGGAAGTGAGTCACAGATAATTGGACACAGACAGGAAAGTGGGCCTGAGACCACAACCTGATCAGGCACAATCTTAGTGCCTGGTGGTGAGGGGTCAAACTATCTAATAACCTACTCCTGTTCCTCAGTCTCATGTTTCTGTGTTCCATTCAGCCCCTCAAACCTGCTAGACAGGAACAGTTGGAGGCTACTTACATCTGTAACCTGATGCACAGAAATAGAGGAGACCATTCAGCCCTTCAAGGCTGTCACATGCTTTGAAGTGATTTGGGAAATGTAATTGAAAAACCCAGGCTGGGTGTGAAAGAGGCTCCACATCTCTCTTTACAGAGATTCCCGTCTCTGAAACTTGTGTTTCATTTGCTGATCGTGTATAGACCCAGATTCACTGGGAATACAGCCCATATACATCATCCAGAGATGGCTCACAAAATCCTCTGGTCTTCTGGCTGCAATATTCAGGAATTGCATATTCATTAAAATAACACCGACTAACTTTCCAATAACAGAATATGAGAACATCAGAAACAGGGGCAGGTTGTTCACTTCACAATCCTGTCTTGCCCTTCACTAAGGTCATGGCTGATCTGCTCTTAGTCTCAAATCCTCTTTCATACCCAATTCTTCATCGCCCTCAACTCTCTGACAGGTCAATATCCATCGACCTCCTCTTCAAATACTTTCAGTCATCTAGCTCCCCGAGCACCCTTGAGAAGAGAAATCCTGACATTCAGCATCAATCGTTTAACAAAAACACTTGCTGCTCCTATACCATGGCCTCTTGATATGAACAAAATTGGATGGCACAAGGGTTCAGGTAAAAATGACTGGCCCTGATATGAAGGCAGTGGTTGACTTTTGTTTACCTCAAGGAGCTTAACAAAACTGGACTTAATTGGAATCAGAGTAAACTCTCCAGTGTTTGGAGTCAAACACGGCACAAAGGAAGATGTTCATCATCTCAGTCCTGGGTCACCTCTGTGCGAGATCCTCAAGGTAGCTTCCTCTTCACAAACAGCTTCAGCTGCTTCATCAATGTCTCCCTGCCTCCACCTTCCCTGCCATAAGATCAGAAGTGGAGATGGTCACTGAGGATTCTACAATGTTCAGAACATTTTGTTCCCCATCAGCTCCTGAACTGGTCTGTGTCCATGTGCAGCAGGACCCAGGCACCACTCGGGCATGTGCTGTTAACGTGTCTATAACAATCATTGCCACAGTAAAACAAGAGGTCATTCAACACCTCAAGCTGGTTTCACAGGAATATGAGGAAACCATTCAGCCCATTGACACTATCGGAGAAGAACAGGGACAGCCCATTCAGTGCCTCCAGCCTATTACTCAGGAAGCGAAGGAGTCTAGTGTGATGGACCACACCAGAGGGCCTCGAACATATTTGGAGGTGGTAGCCTAGACTCTAATGTTTTCATATTTTAAAGGAAATTTCACTGTCTGTTCCAGATGCAATGTGAATGGTCAAACTACTCGGTGTGAAGCAAAACACCATTTATTTAAACAAGGAAGACAAATGAAACCAAACGAAGTGAAGTTTAGAATAACTTTATTCTATTGGCCAGGTTAACAGAATAATGGATCTAGGAACTATTACTAATGAACTGTTCCAATACAGGAACATCCCATAAACAGTACCCTTGGCAAAAAGAAATATTCTGACGGAGATTGTCACAAATATTTCTCCAGTCCAGGAATTAAAAACAACATCAAGAGAACATTCAGAGAGAGTAGCAGCCAGGAGACATCCACTGAAGCTTCCAACTCTGTGGAGACCCCGATAGTTTCTGATGTTACTGAGAAAGTAAAACCCAGTGATCCTAATCTGTGAGAGTTGTCCACACCCATTCAGGCTGCATTAAAATAAATCCGAGGCCTCCCTCGCTGTTTACTCAAGTGGTCTGAAGTAGCCAGCTTTGTAACTATCGTTCAATCTCTCTCTTTAAAGAAAGCAAGACAAAATAACTTCTTAAAGCTGCAGCATTGTCACACTTGTTAGCATATCCAACTGTTAAATAGGAACCAGGGGTAACCCAGTTAGATCCTTGGCCTTGTCCAATTGGACAAGGAATAAGCCAGTCAGTCCGTTGAGCCACTGACATAGCAATAGGATGAGTCTATTCAACACCTTGAGTCAATTACACAAGAACAAGAGGAAGCCATTCACCCCCTTGAGCCACTTATACAGGAACAGGAGGAGGCCATTCCCCCTCAACGCAATTACACAGGGACAGAGTGAGATAATTGATGCTGATTTCGGATGAATGGCGTACGCCCGAAACATCAATTCTCCTGCTTCTCAGATGCTGCCTGACCTGCTGTGCTTTTCCAGCAATCCATTCTCTACTCTGATCTCCAGCATCGGCAGTCCTCACTTTCTTCTAATTGATGCTCTAACACGATGAACAAGTGGAGCAGGGGCTGCACAGACATACTGCGCCACGTTGTTCCTTCTGACTCCGTTGCTCATGATACACACGTGGGACTTCAACGTGTTTTTTTTCGCGGTGAAGAGGGAAGCCATATGTCTTGTGTGAAGTCTCAAGAAGGCACCTGCCATCTCCGAGAAGACAGCCTGGTGTACTCTATGTAGGTGGGAAGCTGGTGGGAATGGCAACCTGTTTCAGATAGAAGGTATTGTGTATGCTGTTGGGAATTGTGAGCAACCTGACGTTCAGTACATGTTCACATGCCGATTGCACAATAACGTGGGAAGAGTTAATTTAGGCATATAAACTATCAGGAAAGCCAGGTTAGACTGATGAATGGACTCTCTAAGTTCAAATAATGCTGATCTTGTTCGTGTCAATCTTGTCTAGTGCATGTCCTGTGCAGTGTAGCCTTACTCTGTCCAAGTCTATTTCCACCCTATGATCTGCCTGTCCATGCTTACTATGATCTGTCTCCAATGCTCACAAATAAAGTGTTTCCCTGTACTGAGGTACATGTGACAATAAATCAAACCAATCAATCCTGGGTAAAGTATGGAATTTCTCTCCCTATCAATGTCTCTTTTAGAAGTAAGTGATCACTGCCACTCCTCTTGTTACAGCATCACCATTTCTTCATCTCTCACAGCTCTACAGGTCAATCACTCAGCTTCTTCAATCTACCCTCATGTTACCATCATCCGTGTCTGTGGTCATTCATTACAAAGGAGATCAAATCTGTACAGAGTGCCCCTAATGCTCTCTTAGCAAGGCTCTACAACAACAGGAAGATGGCTTTACTTATGTACTCGAATCATCGTACAATGAAGAACAGCATACCATTGACTGCACCCATTAGATTAGATTACTTACAGTGCGGAAACAGGCCCTTCTGCCCAACAAGTCCACACCGACCCGCCGAAGCGCAATCCACCTATACCCCTTACCTAACACTACGGGCAATATAGCTTGGCCAATTCACCTGACCCGCACATCTTTGGACTGTGGGAGGAAACCGAGCACCCGCTGGAAATCCACGCAAACACGGGGAGAACGTGCAGACTCCACACACAGTCAGTCAGTCGCCTGAGATGGGAATTGAACCCGGGTCTCTGGCGCTGTGAGGCAGCAGTGCTAACCACTGTGCCACCGTGCCGCCCTCAAATTGCTTACACAAGGTTTGATTCGGAGCAGTCATCATAGCTTTGTGAGTGTGAAATCATGCTTCCCAAATTTGTTAGCGTTCATTGATGAAGTGACCAGGATGTTTGGTGAGGACAGAGCGGTGGATGTAGGCTCTATGGATTTCAGTAAGCCTTTGATAAGTTTCCACATGGCTGGCTGCTCTGGAAGGTTCCATCACAGTTGGCTTGATGGTAGGAAGCAGAGAGTTTAGTGGAAAGATGCTTGTCAGAGTGGAGGCTGGGTCCATTGCTGTTTGTTATCTATGATTTGGTTGAGAATGTACAAGGTATGAATAGTTAGTTTGCAGATGACACTAAAGTAAATGGGAGCATGATCAGTGAAGAATTTTATCAGAAATTGCAGCAGGACCTTTATCATGTTTGAAGTAGGCCGAGAAATTGCAAAATGGAATTTAATATAGAAGTGTGAGATCTTGCATTTTGGAAGCTCAAATCAAGGTAAGATTTTCATGGTGAATGGGAGGACCTTAAGGACAGAGAGACTTTGGCGTTCAGGTGCACACGGTTCTCAAAGAATGGGCTATAGATAGACAGGGCAGTGTAGAAGGATTTTGGCAAATTGGCCTTCATCAGGCAGGATATTGAGTATGGAAATTGGGAATTATGTTGCAGTTACATAGGATTTTGGTAAGGGTGCACTTGAAGTATTGTGTCCGGTTTTGTCACCTTGTTTTAGGGATAATATTATGAAATTAGAAAGAGTGCAGAAGAAATTTACAAGGACGTTGCCAGGACCCTATGATCTGAGGTCTAGGGAGAGTTTGGACAACTTATGACATTTTTTTTTAAGAGGGTAGGAGACTGAGGGAGCCCTTATAGAGCTGTATAAAATCACGAGGTGTATGGATAGAGTTAATGTTCTCAGTTCTTTTCAAAGGTTTAGAGAATCGAGGATTAGAAGGGATCAGTTTAAGGTTAGCGGGGAAGGATTAAAAGGGAACCTAAGGGGACACGTCTTTACACAGAGGCTGGTACGTGGATGAGCTGCCAGCAGATGTGTTTGAGGTGGTTACATTAACAGCATTTCAAAAGCATTTGGATAAATATGTGGATGGGAAAGGACTGGAAGGGTATGGGCCAAGTGCAGGGAAATGGGGTTAGCGTGGATGGACATTTACAAGGTGGAGTCGAATCCCTTTGTTAATCAAAACCAAACACCGAGAAAAGCTCCCCTCACCTCATAATCTGTTGAAATATGAGTGACACAAATCGCCTACATTCCACAAATTAAAAAATAGAAAATTAGTTTCTTAACTTTAATAGTGAACATTAAACAACAACTATTCACAAATACAAGCCTCTCTGTTTCTTAACTACTTACGATCTGACTCCAACTCTGTAAACATATGCTGTTCCAACAGCCAACATATTAAACATTACAATCTCAAGACCACACAGAATCCATCTTCCCCGCTGTGTTCACTTTTCAGCTGCTGATCACCCTGGGTTATGTATTTTTTACTGCAAGTAAGTTTAACATGAACATGTATCTTTGATAGAGAGTGTTTGAGATGGCCAGTTAGCACTTCTGCTCGACAGCAGTTACTCTAGGCTAGTGTAGGTTAGGTGGGCTTGGATCGGCGCAACATCGAGGGCCGAAGGGCCTGGACTGCGCTGTATTTGTCTATGTTCTGTGTTCTGCAGTGTCAACCTTCCATGTCCGATGTAATGTCCCAAGACGTCACCTCTGCCTTCCTGAATTTTGTTTTCTTTAAGTTTATTACCAAGTTTGCTTCTTGTAATCCTTCAACATGCTCTGGTAACTGTAACAAGTGAGCTTTCAATCACTTGCCAAACATCATACAGATAAACTGCTCAATTTGTTCATTTGGCCACACCTCTGTTCCTGAGTCTTAAATGTAGCTGGAGCATTATTCGTTCACATGACATACACGATAACATTGTTGTCATATCCGGTATCTTTACCAAATATTTTAATTCTCCGATGGCAAGCAATTTAATGGGGTATCTGACAGGACTGCCGATGCTGGAGTTCAGAGTTGTGTGGCTGGAAAAGCACAGCAGTTCAGGCAGCATCCGAGGGGCAAGACAATTGACGTTTCAGGCACAAATCCTTCATCAGGAAAGTCGGGGGGGGGGGGTCGGGGCCAAGGGATGGGGAAGGGGTCTGAGAAATAAATAAGATGGTGCGGGTGGAGCTGGGTGGAAGGTAGCTTGGAAGGCGATAGGTAGATACAGGTGGGTGTGATGATGATAGGTCGGAGAGGACAGTGAAGTGTTTAGGTGGTAGGACAGCTGGAACCCTCAAACTATACAGCATCAACATCAACTTCACCAATTTCCAAATGTTCCCTCATACAACCTTATGCCAGATCCAACCATTCAAATTAGCACCGACCTCTTGAACTGTCACAACTTTCCATCTTCCTTCCCACCTTTCAACTCCACCCTCACCTCCGACATATCACTATCACTCTCAATTCCACCATCCGATCACCTTCCCAGTGACCCTCCCGCCAGCCCAACTCCTACCCTCCTATTTATCTTTCAGCACCCTTGTCCCTCCCCCACCACATTCTTAACGATGGGTTTATGCCAGATGTGTCGATTGTCCTACTCTTCGGATGCTCCCCAATCTGTTTTGCTTTTCCAGCGCCTCACTTCTCAACTATTAGAGACTGAGCAGATCCCGTATCTCACAAAATTATAATATCTTGTCCACATCCACCCCCCACCCCCCACCAATCCCCCACACCTTTTTGAGTAAACTTTATCCACAGAGGCGAATTCTTTATAAAGGTCAGGCACTGACTCTATACCCAGCCCCTGCCAAGGATGTACACTCTTCATGGAGCTCCTCAGCTCCACTTGGGGTCTCTTTTACCGCTTTCACTAATGCCACTAGCTTAACCTCTTCTACCACATCGTTTCCCAAAGTGACTTCCTTCAACGCCCAGCACAGTGTGTCCCAGCTTACTGCAGTGAAAACACCTGTCCCCTGAGCCCTTCTTAAACCATCGATATGGTAATTTTATGTGTTCCATTCCCTTATAGTGAGATACTGGGCAGCACGGTGGCACAGTGGTTAACACTGCTGCCTCACGGGACCTGGGTTCCATTCCCGCCTCAGGCGACTGACTGTGTGGAGTTTGCACGTTCTCCCCGTGTCTGTGTGAGATTCCTCCGGGTGCTGCGGTTTCCTCCCACAGTCCAAAGATGTGTGGGTCAGGTGAATTGGCCATGCTAAATTGCCCATAGTGTTAGGTTAGGGGTATGGGTGGGTTGCGGGTCGGTGTGGACTTGTTGGGCCGAACTGCCTGTTTCCACACTGTAAGTAATCTAATCACCTGAGGCCTTTCACCACCTTTTAACCCACATGGGTTTCCTTTTTCACCAGTGGTAATCTATTGCTAGTGTGCTATACTCTATGTTTTGCAGTGTAGGATCTTCCCTCCTCCCAATTTCTATCCCTCATAGGATGAAAATCCTCCCAGAAGCTAAATTTCATCTCATGCACCAATGCATACTCACCTGCCATTTCTGCCACGCTTCTCACTTCTTGAACTTTCTGTTCATTCACATGAATTCTTAACATCTCTGGAAGTGAGTCTTTAAACTTCTCCAGCAGATTAATCTCCCTTCGAGCCCCATTTTAAAGGCCCACCCCCCTCTATCAAAATGATTGCGTTTAATTCTTTCAAACGCAACAGAACACTGGCCTCATTCCGTCTCTATATTTCTGAACCTCTTTCTATATGTTTCTAGTACCAATTCATAAACACTCAAAATGACATGTTCCATATCTGCATAATTTCTTGACCCCTCATCTGCTAGCGCTGCACATATCTCACTAGTTGTGCCCACCAACTTAGTCTGAACTAGCATTACCCACAAGTTCCCTGGACACACCATCTGTTGAGCCAATATTACCAATGTAATAAAAAAAGTTTTATCATTTTTCTCACCGAAATATGGCAATGTATTAACATAGTTGTATACATCCCTACGTCCTCCTTTTATCTTCATCCTGCTAATTTAACTTTCTTACCTAATTCCCAACTTCTGAATTTCAAATTCAGTCTCTTTCTTTTTCATCTCTTTCTCTTACTCTTTTTTACTCTCTCACACTTTCTGTCTCTTTCTTTATCTTCGAACACCAGTTGCCATATTTGCAATTTAGGTTTTTCTCACTCGACTGCAGTTGCCTCTTTCTCTGATACACCAAAGTGCTTGACCAATCCCATTACAATGTCAGTTTTCCTTTGTCCCTGGTTAAATCCAGTTCTAATCTATTTGTTAATTCTAAAATTATGACCTTCCTCTGTCTTTCTAAACTTTCTTGGCAAACTTGGGAATCATCTTCAAACCACAGAAACTCTTTAACAATGTTAGAAGCCATTTCCTTTAATTTAACCAACCGCAAGGAGACAAAATTCAATGAATTTTCTCACCTGTTTTATTGAACGGTCAACTGATGGCGTCTGCTGGGACCTTTTGTACCCCAAAACTGTTCAAGTCCCATACAACAAGCCCTCAAACTGTTATGATGTCGATGTTGAACCCCTCTGTTAATTAAAACCACACACCCAGAAAAGCTCACCTCGTGTCGTAATCTGTTAGAACATGAGAGGCAGAGAAGTCCGAAATTCCACTATTAAAAGAAAATAACAATTTATAAATATGTGAGTTAACTCACTGGGCTTGAAGATTTGTTTTCAGATGTGTCGTCACCATGACTATGTAACATCAACTGTGAGAGTCTCTTGTGATACATTGGTGGTATGTCCCGCCTCTCTGTTTATAGGTTTTGGTTTCTACAGGTGGGTGATGTCATTTCCAGTTTTTTTTCAAGGGCAAGTAGATGGGATCTAACTTGCTGTGTTTATTAATGTACTTCTGGTTAGATTGCCATGCCTCTCAGAACTTTCGTGAGTGTCTTTGTTTTGCCTGTCCTAGGATGTGTGTGTAGTCCCAGTCAAAGTGGTGTCCTTCTTTGTCTGTATGTATGGAAACTAGTGACAGTGGATCATGTCTTTTGGTGGCCAGTTGGTGTTCATGTATCCTGGTAGCAGGACAACAGGACAGTTTGAAATGGGGGAAATGATTTTATATACACTGTTTTCTCAGTGTGTGTTCAGATATGGAAGATTGTTCATGTGTGTACAACACATTCTGAATGAACAACGGAGACACAGTTAACGAAAAAACTTAGCACATGATGTTTAGCATTTATAAAGCATTAAGATATTATTTGATCCTCATCTGAAGTAATATGTTCCCCTTCTCTCAAAGTTCCCCTTTTCTGGGTTCCCTACTCATGTCTCTCATTCTTCTCGGGATGTGTGCTATAAATCTTGCTTATGGTGTCCCAACTTATTTCAGTTAATCCCCTTTCTACCAGGAAGTAAATATATTGGCCTGTTGGGTTCTTTCCAAAGCTAGTGTCTGTCATATTATTGGAGAGAAAAATTCTGGCATCAGACCCAGCATTTGAACATATTACTCTGCTGTAAATACACTGTACAAAGGACCACAGCACACAGGAATTGCCAAAACATTGAGGGACATACATCTTTCGATAATCTAGTTTTCGCATTTCTCATATCTCCATATCGATATCCTCTCTCTCTCCTTCTCTCTTTGTACCTAGCTAAGAAATCCCCCAATTATTCTTCGTGTCCTGTCTCTCAAACCTCCTTCTTTCAGTTTATATCTATTGCTCTCTATTTGATGTAATGTGATTGTAACTGAGCAATGTAACTACAAAGACACTTGGGAGGAGGTGGCCAGAGTTATTTGGAAGGGGAGCCGAGCAGGAAAGACCATCCCATTATCTGGGGATAATTCTGAAGATAATAAAATTCATCCCAAAAAAGATGAAAAAGACACATGGGAGGACAAGGCAGTCATGAGCGATAAGGCAAGTCAGGGACAGCATCGAAACATAAGAGAAACATACAATGGGGTGAGGATGGTTGGGAATCCAGAGAATTTATTGGCTCTGAAGCTACAAAAGGTTGGTATCACTGACACAACAGAACTCTTAATCATGGTCAGGCAGAGAAACAGAGGGAAACAAATTCAGTTTAAACACGGAAGATGACATTACTTAAGGAAAAGATTTATATGAGTTAAACAATTGAATTAAAATCAGTTAAATGCTTTTGTGGAATATATTAGATTGAAAGCATGACCCGGGAGAGACCTTCAGCAGAACGAAAATTTGAAAACGGAAGAACTATCGCATCAGAAACCAGAGTAGGTCACTGCGTACAGGGCTGATGCGTGAATGGGTCTCGATGTGAACTGAGGAACAGACAGATATTGCAGATATTGCAGCACAAAACTATGTATGTAGTGCTGTAGACCACAGCAGCAGGAGAAGCAGACCTGCATTCAACCACAACCTGCAATATTTTTTACACAGGGATGATCCTTCAGTCTGCCATTATCATCAACACGATCTATGGCTCAGTGACGAGTGTGGGTGAACCTGTCAGGGAACCACGTGAACCTAAACCGGATGCTAACCCATTAAAGCTACCGTACATGAGCAACAGATCTGATCGAAGCTCTTCAGTCCTGCCACATTCAGTCATAAATGGTGACGGACAATTAAACAAACAACAGAGGAAAGCGCTCTACAAGCATCCCCATCCTAAATAATCAAATAACCCTGCAGCCTCAGTGTAAAATACAAGGATGTGTTATCTGCTGTGTTCAGCAGTTTCTTCATGTCAATTGAAGCGTATTGACTTGGATGAAGGCTGCCATCTGTGATTCAGTGGGCATCATGGCGAGGGTGAGTTGGATCATCGGCTCAACACTTCTAGCTGAGGATGGTGCAGATACTACATCCTTGTCTTTTCCACTGACACCATTTGTGCAATAGAACTGAAGACTTGTGCTGCACAGCACGCTGTGTCCCTGGAGATACTGTTTCATTCTAGCTTCAACTCTGACATCTACCTGGCAATGTGGAAAATTACTCAGATATGTCCAGTCCCCTAAAAGGGGAATGCTTACAATTTGAATAATTACCACTCCCTCTGTCCCATCATGACAGCCAAAATTGGTGGGAGTTCTTTTTGACAGAGCTGTCAAGCAGCACAGCAATAATCCGCTCAATGGTGTTTCTGACAGGTCCCCATGTGGAGATGGTGCTGTCGTGAAAATGTGATTATAAATCCAGACCATGATAATGCACTGGCAGCAGGTGGAAGTTAAAAACAAATAATAAATTATCGAGATCTAAAATCTGGTGTCAGTAATAGTTACTCTGAAGCCAATGTCGATTGTGAACAGCAGTTTGCTTCTTCAAAGTACTTTCAGGAAGTGAATCTCCCGTGGTTTCCTGGTCTGACCTAAAAGTGACTGCCGACGCACAGACATGTGATCAACTCTTCAATGGTCTCTGAAATGTCGCCAAAATGATCATGTCTGCTTCTAATCTGTCTCGCCCTGTTAGACGTTTATTTATTTAACTGAGGTCTGCACTCATTTTGCTAAAACACATGGAATACAGGCTCAGCCGCTTCAAACTCTTGTCCCACAACAAGCCTATTATCCCAGAGATCAGTCTGGTCATCCTTCACTGCTCTCCCTCAATGTCAGGTTTGTCCCTTATTAGGTAACGAGACCAAAACTGCACACAATACTGCACAATGTTCGAGAAGGGGCTCACCAAGGCCCTGTACAGCAGCAGTAAGACCCCCTTACTCCTGGACTCAAATCCCTGATCATATAATATTTCTTTTAGTGACTGTTGTAAAGGGAAACCCTGAAACGTTTTAATGTTATAGTTACCCAACTAGTGTGTCTATGTACACTGGCAAGTGTCCCGATGACATTCCTAGGATTGACTCCTGGCTTCAGAACTCACTGCCCTGTATAGACGGCGGACGTCGGTGAAGAATGAAACAAAAAGAAGCGTAAGTCCCTTTATAGAGTAACATTTTCCAACATTTTCAAATGCACTTTGGAATAAGGAATCAGGCAGGGGAGTACTCAATGAATAGCAGCACACTAGGAATCTCAGAGGGTTCTTCTCCACACATCCCTGAATGTGACTGGGCTGAGTAATACACAAGTTTAGAAAGCATAGGGGCCCGTAAACATAGCCTTCATTCATCGAGGCATAGATTTGTTCGGCCAAGATGGAATACTGTGTACAGTTCTGAGAGACACATTACAGGAAGGATGTGATTGAACTGGAGGGGGTGCACAGGAGATTCATCAGGATATTCCCTGGAATGCAGCATATCAGCGATGGAGAGAGGCTGGGAAAGCTCGGGTTGTTTACGTTTGGAGCAGAGAAGGCTGAGGGGACATGATTCAAAATAATAAGGTTACGAGCGGCATGGATGGTGTGGATAGACAGCAGCTGTTCCTTTTAGTCTGAGGAAGACGAACAAGGGGAAGCACATTCTTCAAGTGAAGGGTTTGAGATTTAGAGGGGATTTGAAGATCGTTTTGCACCCAGAGGGTTTTGTGGTCTGGAAGGTACTATCGGAGATGGAGTTGTCACGGGGAACCTCACAGCTGATACAAAGTACTTGGACGACCTCTTGAAGTGTCATTACATTCCCAGCTATGACGCTCATGTAGAAAGGTGGGACTAATGTAGACCGTGCTGTACTTCTGATGGTCTATGCTTCTATGGTGCATGGTTGTGCAAGGTCAATTATTGAAAAGCTTAAGACTGGAATTGATGGATTTCAGAACACTCTATATGCACAAGGGTTATAAGAGTGAACATGTAACCACTTCATAAAGTATGTCAATAGCAAAATTAAGGGACAAGAACGTGCAACTTCGTTACAGTCTAAAACCACAATAAGGAGAATGGAGAACAGGGAAATGGCAGAACTATGCAGCAAATATTTCAGTTATGTCTTCACAGAAGCAAACAAAACGAAAACCAATATTCCCAGCAATACTAGGAAACTTTAATCAGGTGCGAAGAAGAGGAATAGAATGAAATGAGCAAATAAACACTATGAAGAAAGTAATTAAACTGAAAGTAATGGGCTGAGACAAAGTGATTTATCAAATGGGAATCACATTTGAGAAACTGACATTTTGCAAAATTATGGAGAAGCAATCAATGCAATACGATTGGAATTTCAGAAAGCCCCAAGCCTAATATGCAAATTAGAAAGATACGAGACTGGGGATAATAGAAGGGCATGGTTTTAGAATGGGAGAGCTAACAGGGCTATTCAGTGCTGGGACTATTACTGTTTGTTTTATGTATAATGGTTTAGTTTAGAATGTACAAGGCATGATTAGTAAGATTGAAGATGACACTAAATAATGTGGTCTTGTGGACAGTGAGGAATTTTATCACACATTGCAGCCGGACCTTGATCAGTTGGGGACGTGGAACAAGAAATGGCAAATGGAGTTGAATGTGGATAACTGTGAGTTCTTGCATTTTGCAAAGTCAATTAAAGGTCGGAGTTTCATGGTGAATCGTTGGGTCTTAAGGGTTGTAGTGGAACAGACGGACCCTGAAATTCAGGTGCACGTTTATCTGAAAGTTGATTCAGAGATGGACTCCATGGTCTGTATTTTAAGGAGTGGTTGGACAAGATAGGGCGTTTTACTTTAGAGTGTATGAGGCTGAGGCGGAATCTGATGGAAGTATATAAGATCATGGGAGGCATGGATAGAGTGAATGCACTCAGTCTTGTTTCCCCAGGGTTGTGCAATCACGGACTGGAGGGCATCAGTTTAAGTTTAGAGGAGAAAGAATAAAAGGGAACCTGAGAAGCAATTCGTTTTACACACAGGGTGGTACGCATATGGAATGAGCTGCCAGTGGAAGTGGTTGAGGTGGATACATTAATAACATTAAACAGGCATTTGGAAAAATACTTGGATAGTAATGGATTAAAAGTATACAGGGTTTTAGTAGGGAAATGGGATTAGTGTGAATGGACATTTTGTTTGGAATGGACCACTTTGGACCAAAGGGAATATCTCCACGCTGTAGGACTCTATTACACGAATAACCATTGCTTGTCTCTCTTTGAATGATATATTGTACTTTTCCACTTCATTGGAACGAACTTGACTAGAGGGTTTCCACAATGTTTGTCTATAATGTTCAAAATTACTATATTGCATGCAGACGGTACGTGAAATGCAACATATTAATGTCACAATTCCTCAAAGCTGCTTCAGAGCAAAGTTACCAATTAGTCCTCCTGACCACAAAACACCAAATCCGAAAATAACCTGCTCTCTAGTTTGGTTCACAACATACTCTCCAACCTACCTGATACACACATACGGAATTTATTTTCACAACATGAGCAGTCACTTAGATAACACAGTTTAGATGCAACTTGATACCATCCAGTATTACTGCAGCACACACGATTATTTGTTACTCATTCACAGGATGAGGGTGTCGCATTTATAACCAGCATTTATTGCCCATATCAAACGACAGTTAAGAGTCAAAAGCATTGCCTTGGGTCTGGAGTCAGACCAGGAAAGGACAGCAGTTTCCTTCCCTAAAGGACATTAGTGAATCAGACGAGTTTTTCCAACAATCGGCAATGGATTCTTGGTCATCATAACCCCTTGATCCAAGATACTTATTGAATTCACATTCTACCACCTGAGATGGCAAGATTCGGACCCGTGTCCCCACAAAATTACCTGGGTTTCTGGGTTAAGAGTCCAGTCATAATATCACTATGCCATTGCTTCCTCTTGCATATACTTGCATGTCCAATTTCTAGACCATATGATGCATAATATTTGCGCTCCAGTTTTCGTCTCGAAAGACAACACACCAAGGTTTGCTTCTCCTTGCTATTTGTAAGATCCACCCAAACTGATTCTGGGATCTGAGGGACAGGATCTGTGGCATTATTAGTGATAGATTTGGACAAGACATACAGGGAGGCTCGACGGTGGGATGATCTGAAGAATTGTTCAGCAATACAGGACAAGCATCAGTATCCTGCCCGCTCTGTCAGGATAACAGTCACAGTATTCTCTCTGCTCCCTCACACTCACTGTATATCTCTTACCGCACCTACCCCCGAAAAAGGCTCACACTCTACCTTCAAATAAGGCTCGAGCACGACCACTCTCACTATTGAATTCAGCACCTTCCCTCCCCCACTTTCTCTGTCACTAATGCAATAGCCCCGCACACTAACAACACTGCATGGATAACACACTGTGGTCAGACTCCCTCCGGACACCTCGCCCTTTCAGCACTAACAGCATGGTCACCCACTCCCAAACTCATTCCTTCCCTCCCCTTCTCCCATTCCAGGAGAAAAAGCCTAGAATTGGACAGCAAGTGCCAAGCCGGAGTGCCAGATATCTTTTCCCTCGGCCCCCTACCCCGACATGTTGGGAAGAACCTGGAAAGAGCTAGAGACGCCCAGGGGGCCTGGTGTGGAAATTCTGAAACATCCACGCCCCACCAACCAAGTAAGGAGTAATATTCAATAAAACACAATTCTCAATTTAAACCCATTGTCAGTTCCAACTTCATCTCTCTCACTCGCAAAAGAACAGATACCAAATGCAAGGAGATGCAGGCAGTGAAATACACAGAAGTATTGGTAAACACCATAATATACTAATGTATACAAGGAGATAGGCATACACACACATAGAAGCACACAGAGACATATACACTCACACACAAATATTCAAAACTATGATAGAACCAAACAGGCTGATAAACAGACAGACAGACGTGGTCACAAAATATACAGATAACAAGCACATGGACACACGCACACACATATACATACACACAAAGACACAGACACTAGTGTCATTAAAACACAAATAAATAAGTTTTTGTCTTATAAGGAGATCAAGGATTTGAGGGAGAAGGTAGGAGAATGATGTTGAGGAATATATAAGAAATTATAGATTGGCACGTCAGGCTTGATGGGCCGAATGGCCTAATTCTGTTCCTTTCTTTAATGCTCGCGTGGCGTAATATTATTAGGTATTCTCTTCCTGAGACAGCAGCAGAGGCTGGGTTTGATACATATTTGATTGTAAAGAGCTTGTGGCAATGTGGGACAGAGTGGAAGGCCGAATGGTTTATATCTGTTCCTCGTTATTGTATCATTATCCCCGAAAATGGGCAGTGATTTGATGTGAGGTTAACATAGTTTGAAAATCATGGGTCCCACAATGAAATAAGGATGTCGCTTTTCCCTTAGTGTTATGCTACCTGTGGTATCCTCATTCTCAGTGAGCAGTGAAGCCTCAGTTATTGACGATATTCAAGGCTGAGCTCGACTGATCTTTGCTGGACAGGAGAGTCAATGTTTATTGGGAATAGACAGGATGAGCAAACATAATCGGATCAGCCATAAGAATTCTGAATGGTGCAGCCGAATGGTCAACTGCCGCCCCTATCCAATGTGTTGTTCCTTCAATCCAGCCCTCTATGCTGTTACAGAGATATACTGTTGCACCTACCCGAAGTGTTGTTCCCTCAATAAATCCCTCGAGTCTGTTACAGTGTAGAGGACAACCGCATTCAGCCACACACGATCGAAGGAGTTACACAGGAATATAGAATGAAATAATTCAGCTCGTTGAGTACATTGCACGTGTATTGGTTTTAATCAGGAATGTTTCACCTCGTCTGTATAGGGCATTGCTGAGACCACTTCAGATACACAGCGTGCAGTTTTGACCGTCTAAACTAAAATCAACGGATACAATTCATTTCGAAGATTTTCAAAAATGCTTCCCTTTACTCATTCGTGAAATGAAGGCCTTTTGTTATCAAGGATTATCTGTTTAGGTCTTAGATGAGAAATCTTATTGAAACACGATTTTCAGAAAAAGTGTTTCAGCTGGATACATGTTTTCTCTTGTTAAGGAGACTAAAGTCAGAGAATTTTTTTTATGAATGAGATGTATTGATATAAACACATATATTATGAAGATAGCAAGCACTTTTTTTTGCTAATGAAAGACATTGTGCACAACAACAGCAATGCTGCACCTGCATAGAGTCCATTATCATCCATCCCAGAGAATGGTCATGGAGCGTGCACATTGTCCAATTTGGTGTTCAGTTGACATTCTTGTATTTTTCCAAAGAAAAAGAGAGAAAAATATTACTTGTCTCAGAAGCAGCAGCCAATTGGTCTCTCTCTCTCTCTCTCTCTTACTTTGCTCTGCCTGAAAACAAGATGTAAAAGCAGAAAATCCCTGAGACATCTTTAGACTTGTGGAGGATTCCTGATGAGGAATCATAGGAATCTCTCCACCGCCAGAAGCAAAGGGGGTTCAGCCAAATCCAAATCCGCATTTCCAGACATGTGTGTGAGCAGAATAACTTCAAAGGCAGAAAAATAATTGAGACACTCGATCATTTTACAAGTTGTTCAGAGTTCAACTTTCTGTCTCTCACATTTTTCGAGAAACCTACCAAGTGTGAGACCTATTTCATTGGCCACAGCACATAACTGGTTGCATTTAATATTTGCTTTCAACAGAAGAGCAGTGGGAAAATGCATCAATGGCCCTCGAACATTGGTTAGTACACGATTAAGAGATTCTCAAAGGGCTGTTAAAGTTTGTGCTGACAGGATATTTCCATTTATTCAAAACGTGCATGCTAAACATTTGACAGACAAATGAGAGTAGGAAAATGGTACACAGACGGAATTCTGCTGAGACCATAATCAGATCATAGTGCGTGGTGGAGCAATGACACCGTGTCTGATGACCTACTCTTGCTCCACAGTGTCATATTACCATGTTGCATTCAGTCCCTCACAGCTCCTGCACAGGTGCAAATGGAGGCAACTTGCTCCAAATACCTGGGCCACAGTAACACATGGTCACATTCAATCTCTCCAGACTATCACACATGGTTTGGTGAGGGTTGGAAAATGTTATTTGGAAATCCAGTCTGGCTTCGAAAGATGCCTCTGGACTCTTCACAAAATGCCTTCTCTTTGCAACTTGTGCTTCATTTGTTGGTCATGGTCTAGACCAAGATTCATTATGAATAAAGCCCCATACATCACCCCGAGATGACTCAAAAGTTCTTTGCTCTCTCTGATTGCAACATTCAATAACAGAACGTCTAAGAAAATTACAACCATGAACTTTGTAATTACAGAAAATATGAGCGTAAGGAACAGGATCAGGTAATTCGGTCGGTCAAGCCATTGCATACGATCATGGCTGATCTATTGTTAGCGTTCACTCCTCTTTAATACCTAATCAATCACACCCGCGAGCTCTCTGGTTGGTCAATAATACATCTACCTCCCCTTTAAATACTTTCATTGATTAATATCCCTTAAATCTCTAGCCCAGATAATTTCAGACATTGATTTCCCTCTGTGAGAAGAAAAGACTCCCCTCCCAGACACCATCACCTATTGATATGAACAAAAGGTTAACACAGGGGCTCAGGGCAGAGTGAATGGCCTTGATATCAAGGCAGTATTTGACTGATGGTGTCATTGGGAGTTTAATGGGAATCAGGTGTTCCCTCCCTACTGGTTGGGCTCTTTCAGAGCACAAAGGAAGATGTATGTGGGCAGTGGCTCACAATCCTCTCAGTCCCAGGACATCTGTTCAGGAGATCCTCAGGTAAACTTCCTGAGCACAAACATCTTCAGTTCCTTCGTCAACGTCTACGTGCCCAAACCCCTGGCACCACTCCCTCCACCCCCCCTCCATTGTAAGATCAGAAGCGGGGTCATCACTGAAGATCACACAATGTTCAGAATATTTTGTCCCTCCTCAGCTCCTGAACCAGTCTCTGTGTCCATATGCAACAAGACCTCGACAGCAGTCAGGTTTGTGCTATTAAAGTGTCGGTAACATTCATGTAACAGCACGGCCAGACACTGCCCATATCCACAGTTAAAAGAGGAACTCATTCAGCACCTCAAGCTTGTTCCATGGATATGTGGAAGCCATTCAGCCCATCGAAACAACTGAACAAGAAGAGGGACAGTCCATTCAATCGTGCTGCTTAGTCCCCATGAAGAGAAGGGCTCTAGTCAGTACATTGAGCTGTTAAACAGGTACAGGCAAAGCCCAATCAGACCCTGATACTGTCCCATGGGAGCAGGAGGAGGCCAGTCAACCCCTCAAGACACTTATACAGGAGCAGGAGGGTGTAAATGATGCTCCAACCTGAAAAACCATTGGAGCGGAGAATGCACTCGGAGACGGCTCAACAATGTTCCTCGTAGTTCCATTGCCTGTGGGACACATGATACTTTAACATGATTTGCCGGCATTGAGGAAGGAAGCCAAATGTTTTATACGAAGTCTCAAAGAGGCATCTTCTATCTCTGAAGACAGACGCATGTTCTCCATGGAGGTCAGAAGCTGATGGGAATTGTTAACTGTTTTAGCATGAAGGTATTGAACCACCTGCCGGGATTATGGGTTACATGACGTTCATCATGTGGGGAAGGGTTAGTCAAAGACTGACCCCCTTTCTCTCGCAGTCGAAATGAGGAATGGCGTGGGGTGACAGGGACGTTCCCAGAGGCTTTTAAACTATCGACAATCATGTTAACCTAGTAATAAACAAGCCATGGAATTTATCACCGTATCACTGTCTGTTTAGAATATAATGAGTGACTGTCCATCCCCTTACGGTTCAATGCAATTACCTTTTATTCCCTCAAAGCGCTACAGATTAATCCTCATGCACTCCCGATGGTACAATCATCCCAACAATTAGTCTGGTGAAACTCCTTTACACTCTTTCTGCCAAGAGGATTATTTCTTATAAAATAGAGAAAATCTGCCCACAATACTCCAAATACTATCTCACCAACACTCTTGGTTGATCACAATAATTCTATTCCCTTACTTAGCCGTCTCAGCTTGTTTCCTGTGCTGTAAAAAGTCATTCCTTCTCTCTACACTACATATGATGTGGAACTTAGACGTTCCTTACATCTGTACGTCAGCATCAATAAAATCATCGCCAGAGCTGACTATGGAAATGACTATCACTCTCGGAGGGAAACTCATTCGGAAAGAATTCACTCGAAACAGGGAATGGTCACCTACCTGAATGGAAATGACTTGCGGGAACATGGGAATCAGGAGAGGAAAGGACCGATATTTTCTTTTGTTCTGCCCTCACGGGATGTGTGCAGCCCTGGTCAGACCAGTATGTTATGCTGATCCTGGACTGAGTAGCTGGTTCAGCTGTTCCACAGGACAGTACAGAGTAAAACAAGCCACAGAGACCTGAGCAGACAAGGACGACCCATCGACTTCTCTACAGGACATGAGGCAAACAGATAGCCTTCTGTTTAAAACAAGTGGTGATAATTTCATTTATATTTCATCAACTTCCTTCATGACATACCAAAAGATTATTATTCTGTGCCGCTTGATGATGAGTCAATGACTTGACCACCATGCACTCTCTGTCCATCTGACAGATTCTGTGGACAGGACAAATTACCCATCTCAAGTGCCAATATTTTATGACAAAAACACAGTTATAAGGGACTTGAAACGGTTATATCTGATTTACCGAAGGCACAAATGATGAATTATTCAGCAGCTGCACTGAGGCTGAGAAGGAGACTGAAATTTCCTGGGCAGGATTGGTAAGTGGGGAGAATATGTAGAAATGTAAATCTGAATGGAGAAAAAAAGATCATGGAGTTTCAGAACAGTCTGGTTTCTCCTCGCGTATTGTTGAGTAAGTTGTGAATAGTAATTTGCTACTTATAATTTGTAAGGAATAAAAGTTTTGACTGGATCTGAAAATGATGACTTCCAAATTCTAAAGCTTGAATATGAACTGCAATTCAGTTCAACTCAGTTTAATGGTCAGATGGAATGACTTACCAGGAACACCAACTATAGTGAGGATAGGATAGTAACCACCTTGAATAATCCAAAGGATATCTTCGATCCGTGATGCTAAAGAAATCCAAGTCTAAGAAAGGTAGTAAAGATCCAAAGATAAACTCCTGCCTGTTGTAATATTCCAGTTTATGTTCTCAGATTCTGATCCATTATTGGAACCTTCCAGTCGAATGTTCTCAGATTCTGATCTCTCCTCCTCCTG
Organism: Hemiscyllium ocellatum; assembly: GCF_020745735.1. Taxonomy (NCBI): domain Eukaryota; kingdom Metazoa; phylum Chordata; class Chondrichthyes; order Orectolobiformes; family Hemiscylliidae; genus Hemiscyllium; species Hemiscyllium ocellatum. The sequence goes on along the minus strand of NC_083405.1, from coordinate 14,334,326 downwards.
TCTCTCGAGCTGCTGATCCCTGTTACCCCAGTCGTTGATGCTCCCGCCCACACTGGGATAACACATTGAACCTCGTCCTTAATCAATAGAAGAGACAAACCCTCCAGTGACACATCTTGGATCCACGGAGACTGACATCAATCACAGTCTCTGAACAAATAGCTCCAGCCAACGCCTTTCAATTCAATATTGTTTTATTAAATTTCAAAAAAAATTCAAACTTTCGCATTCTGGATGGGATTTGTGTGGGTGATTGATGGAACAAATCTTGAGGCTGGTAGATCAATTGAGTGTAACCATTCAATCTTCCATGCATGTAGGAGTAATGCCATATGTTCATAAGAACGTAAACATGCTTCTCTGATTATAAATGGAAACTTACATCCTGGAACTACTGACCAAGCATTATAATTTCAAGAAAACATTGATGCAATTTTTATAGCTCATGACCTGAGGGGAATATGTGTTTGAGAAAAAATGAGGTTATGACAGACAAATGGCATGGATATGTTAACAGAGAACTGAACATGACAAATGTAATTCCAGGTTCCGAGAGAGGCTGATGAGGCCTGTGCTATTGATGTTATCGATGTTAGTGAACTGTAATGAAGTGTCATTTATTGGACTTAAATTACAGTATGATTATGGTAGGGTGGAGGAAACAGAAATCAAAGAGAATTGAGGGACATGGCAGCTCAGACTGGAGGGAGGGAAAATAATATTCCTCAGTCATCAGTATTGGAATGTTACCCTTTACAACTCATATGAAGAACAGATTCAAGAATGCATTTAAAGTGAGGAATGAGAAGTAAAATCTGTTTATTGAACACAAAATACAGGACAAAATGATTTTCTGTCCATACTAAATTACGGAAAGTATAAAGAGATAAGATATATTCATGATACTGAGCTACATAAATTGAAATGTGTATTACAAAACCATGGAAGTGGTGTACAATCTTTCTCAACCATTATTTAACCCACAGCTCAGATGCTGATTTCCCCTCTGTCAGTGATCCACCTCATTGAGATTCTCTGTCACAGTATCTCAGTATGAAGTAGGATTCTCAGTTCCTGCTGCTTTCACCCAGTCTGTTTAAATTTAACCACCTTCTCACTGTAAAAAAATAATAACTTGGCCTTTCGAACTCTGTTTAACTGTCAGCAACACAGCTGTATGATAATATTGAAGATAAATGCCCTGGGACGACAGTCAATATCTGCACAGTGCTCACAGTGTATGGCACTGGATAAAGGCCTTGCAGACCGTGAGAATGTCTAAATAAAACTTCCATTTTCTGTCTGTTCCTGTCTATCTCCCCTCATGCTGTCTTCTAATATATCCAACTCACCCTCGTTTAACACCCGTCCAGTCACTCCGTTTCCATATTGTGCAGTTGCACAGCTTGATGTTCGAGTGGAACAACAGAACTATTATAGGACAAGCTAAATAGAGAACAGCCAGTGAATTCCTTGAGGCATGGCACTCATTCACAGATTTTATGAATAAACACATCGACCTGGACTTAATGTATCGGACACTGCAGTGGACACCTGGAACTGACAACCAGACGCGGCACAGACAAACCACTACAAATGCCGGAGGAAACAACACAGACACGCTTCACAGGAGGCTCACAAGCATTGAGGATGTCACCTAGACATGGGGATGAAATGTCTGCAACACAAATTCCCAGCTCGGTGAACAGAACCACAACAACAAGAACATGAGCGACGAATTTTTCACAAACATTGTGGCCATTTTGGAAAAATGGATAGAGCAGGGACAGGACTGACCATTGGAGGGTCCGGGGTTTAGATGATTCATTAAGAACAAGGAAGGTAACAAAAGTGGCGGGGGGTGGTGGCATTGTTAATCAAGACAATATTACGGTGGCAGAAAGGATGTTTGATTAGGACTCATCTACTGAGGTAGTATGGGAAGAGGTTAGAAACAAAAACAGAGAGGTCACCCTGTTGTTAGTTCTCTATAGCCCTCTGAAAAGTTCCAGAGATGTAGAGTAAGGATTACAAAGATGACACTAGATCGGAGCGAAAATAAAACAATAGTTGTTATGGAGGACTTTACCTTTCCAAATATTGACAGAAAGCGTTACAGTTCAATGGCTTTATATGAGTCAGTTTTAGTCCAATGTGTGCAGAATGGTTTCCTGACACAGTATGTACGTAGGCCAACAAGGTACAAGGCCAAATCGGATTTGGTACTGGGTAATGAACCAGATCAGGTATTAGATTTGGATGTAGGTGAACACTTGGCTGATGGTGGCCACAATTCAGTTATGTCTACCTTAGCTTTGGAAAGGGACACATCTATACCACAGGGCAAGTGTTATCGCTGGGGGAAAGGCAATTATGATGCTGTTGGGAAAGGCTTTAGAATACATAGGATGGGGAAGGAAACTGCAGGGGATGGGCACAATTTAAATGTGGAGATTTTTCAAACAACATCTACAGTGTGTCTTTGATAAGTTTACGCATGTCAGAAAATAAGGAATTGGCCGAGTGAGGCTGCTGTGTTTACTGAAGAAGTTGAATCTCTTGTCAAGAGGAAGAAGGAGGCTTATGTAAAGATGAAACGTGAAGGCTCAGTTAGGATGCTTGAGAGTTACAGGTTATCCTGGAAGGACTTAAAGAAAGAGGTAAGAGTAGCCAAGAGAAAGTATGAGAAGTCTTTGGCAAGTAGGATCCAGGAAAACCCTCAAGCTTTGTATCAGTATGTCACGAATAAAAGAATGACCAAATTAAGATTAGTGTCAGTCAAGGACAGTCGTGTCAATCAAGTTGTGTGTGTAGTCCAAAGAGACAGGCAGGCACTAATTAAATACTTGAATCAGTATTCACAATAGAAAGACAATGCTGTCGAGGCCTATAGGAGTAAAGACTATTAGACTAGATTGCATTGAGGTTTGTAAGGTGGAGATGTTAGCATATCTAGAGAGTGTGAAAATAGATAAGTCCCCTTGGTCAGATGGGATTAATCCTAGGATTCTTTGAAAAGTTAGAGAGGAGGTGACACAACCATTGGTCATTGTCTACAGGAATAGTGCCAGAACATTGGACTATAGCAAATGTTGTCCCTTTGTTCAAGAAATGGAGAAGAGACAACCTTGGTAATTATATACCAGGCTTACTTTGGTTATGGGTAAAGTGTTGGAAAGGAATTATTATCATCTAGAAAGGAATCTTTTGATTAGGGATAGTCAACAAGGTTTTGTGAAGAGTATGTCATGCTTCACAAATCTTACCGAGTTCATTGAGAAGGTAACCAAACAGGTGGATTTCAGTAAAACGTTTGATAAGTTGTCCATGTTAGGCTATTGCAGGTAATATGGAGATTGCGGTGTTGGAAAAGCAGAACAGATGAGGCAGTGTCCAAGGAGTAGTAGAGTCCATGTTTCATTTGTAAGCCCTTCATCAGGTTTCAGTGTTCTGGTCTCCAACATCTGCGGACTTCACTTTCTCCGAGCTCCTCGGATGCTGCCTGACCTGCTGTGCTTTTCCAGCACCACACTTTCAACTCTGATCTCAAACATCTGCAGTCCTTACTTTCTCCCAGAAAATACGGAGAAGTGGAATTGAGGGTGATTTAGCGGTTTGGATCAGAAATTGGCCAGCTGAAAGAAGACAGTGGGTGGTAGTTGATGGGGAATGTCCATCCTCGAGTTCAGTCGATAGTGGTATATTATAAAAATCTATTTGGGGGCGACTGTTGTTTGTCTTTTTTGAAAAATGACTTCAATTAGGGAATGGAAGGTTGAATTAGTAAATTTACGGTCCGCAGTAAGGTCGGTGGAGATATGGGTAGTGCTGAAGAATGTTGCAGGTACTGAGCTGTAATGTTCTATGTTCATGAACCTACAATGGGCTGAATAGCTTCCTTCTGTGATGTAATAATTCTGAGGTACTCTGACCCACAGTACAAGCTTTAGGTGCCTGGAGAGTCAAGCTGGTCCAGTAAAGGACACACACTGCACAAACATCCATCATCTCTTCCTGTTCTCCGATATGCAGCAGCCTCAAAATATCTGACCCAACAAAATAGATCGATTCAAATTCAAGCAGTCAGGAGGACGTTCACCCGCGTGGATTGCCATCAGAGAATTTAATGAATAATATGATTTCAAAATAACACAAAAAATTAAATAATATTACAGCAGCATAACAATTGGCAGCAGAGTAAAACTTACAGTTGCAAATAGTTTCAAGTTCAACATTGTGTTCAGTTTTGGTCACTTTGCTATGGGAAGGATGGTATTAAATTGGAACATTACAGGGATGTTGCCAGGACTCAAGGGTCTGAGTCATAGGGAGAGGTTGGATAAGCTGGGACATTTCTCATTAGAGCGCAGGTGACTGAGGGGCGGCGTGAAGTGCTTCGAGAGGCTAGTCATGGCCAACATCAGTTCCAGTCTCCAAGTCTGCTTCGATCCCCTACAATACGACTACAGATTCCTGCTCATTGACTATAGGTTCACCTTCAACACCATTATTCCCTTTAGACTGATCACAAAACTCCCTGACCTTAGTCTCAGCTCTGCCCTCTGAAATTGGATCCTCAGCTTTCTGACCTACAGTGCACAATCAGTGAGAATACGTAAGTGTGTCTCTTCCATGATAACATTCAACACTGAAATCCCAAAGTTGTGTCCTCAGGCCCCTACTATACCACTGGACACCCACTACTGTATTGACAAATTTTGAATGAACGCCATCTACATGTTCACTGATGACACCATCATAGTAGGACAGATATGTAATGATGGCAAGTCAAAATACAGAATGGAAATAGAGGACTTTGTGGTGTGCTGCACTGAGATCAACCTCTCTTTCAACGTCGGCAGAACTAAGCAACTGGTCAATGACATCAGAAAGAAAGAAGGAGAACATGCCACCATCTACATCAATGGAACTGAAGCTGAAATGGTGGACAGCATTAAGTTCCTTGGATTTTCGATAACCAACATCCTGTCCTGGACTTGCAAGTTAGAGAAGTGACAGTCGAGGTGGCACAACAACGCATCTTCGTTCCCTGGCAGCTCAGGACATTTGGCATGCCCACAAGGATACTGACAAATTTCTACAAATGCACCACTGAGAGCAAACCATAATGGCCTGGTGTGGCAATAGCCCAGCTCAGGACAGTAAGAGAAATGACAGCAGATTATGTGCACAGGTCATGCCATGAAGGAAGCCAACCTCCCGTCCACTGACTCCATTTACAGGGCTCTATGCTGCCGAAAGACTGGCAACCAAAGGATCCATCGCACACTTGATCACCTACAATCTCTTCCATCAGGCAGACAGTACAGAAGCTTAAACACACAAACCAGCGGCTCATGAACAGCATCTTCCCAACCATTATTAAACTGAGTAATGTAATCTCTGACTTCAAATAGTGCTGATCTTAATCACGTTGATCTTGCGCATTGCATGCTATTTGTGGTGTAGCCTGTATGCCTCAGTCTGTTTTTAGTTTACCCTCTGATCTGTATGTCCTTGCTTATTGAAGGAGCGTGACTCCCCAGCTAGGCACAAAGACTCTGGAAGCACACAGGACACAGGCAGGGAGTGGACGGTAATTCAAGCAAAGATTGTTTATAGCAGGGAGAGTACCAAAGGATCTTCCTCAAATCTGGCTTTGACATGAGAAGGCAATGGTTTCCTTAATCCTCAGCTCACATCAGAAGAGGGTCGCTGCTCCCAGTTACCTGGAGCTGTGGGGTGGTGGCTACCTCCTAGTTTTCATTTGGTGGTGGGTGGCCTTTACTAGTCACCTCAGAGGATTCGTCGTTTCCTGTTTGGGAGGTTATGCCCTCCTTTCTCCCCGCAGCACTCTGTTTCATCTTCTGATGATGACCCTTGCTGAGCCCATTTTTGATTAGATTAGATTATTTAATGTGTGGAAACAGGCCCTTCAGCCCAACAAGTCCACACCGACCCGCCGAAGCGCAACCGGAGCACCCAAAGGAAACCCACGCAGACACAGGGAGAATGTGCAAACTCCACACAGAGACTCACTGAGGCGGAAATTGAACCTGGTCTCTGGTGCTGTGAGGCAGCAATGCAAACCACTGTGCAACCATGCCGCCCATCTTCACCATCCGAAGAGCTGCCTGTATCCTCACTGTGCAGCTGCTGTTTCCCCCTTTGCTAGGAGGTTTTGAGGGCCTGGCGCGTTTTCCTCCTCCTGTTTTTTTTTCATAGGAATCCAATTCTCTGCCTCCTTGGTTTCTCCCTCCTCCATTGCCTCTGTCTGTCCTGTAGGAGCTTGGATCATCTGCTGTAACCACCTGCTGGCTGCTGGCTGCTGTCAGCTCTGCTCCAGCCTGTCCTTCCTTCTGGGCGACACCAGACACCGTTCTCTTGCTGGTTTGTGGTGCCTTGCTTATGTTTTTGCCGTCCATCTCTGGCCATCTGTGCATAGGTGTCGAAAGCTCGTCTTGGGCAGGCCGTGCACACGGGGTCCGCCTCTCCACACAGATTACAGTTCTTGGCCTCTTTGTATTCCTTGGTCGCATGACCTTCCTGCTTGCAGTTCCGACAGATAGTGACCTTACAGTCAGCCGCAATGTGGCCTGACCTCCCGCAGGTTTGGCACACTTTTGGCTGCACTTGTTATGTCAGGTACACTCTGCTCTCTCCAATTGCAAAGCTGGAGGGTGGGTGGAGCATGTTCCCATTGTTACCCTGACCTGCCGATTGCTGGTCCAGATTCTGAAAGGGTCAACCACATCAGTGCTTTCTGCCATAACCTGGATGTATCTTCTCAGGAAGGTGAGGACATCAGCTGCTGGAATGTGGGGGCTGTACGTATGAATTGCATTAACCCGCCTGCACTTTGCAGGACGCACACACAATAGCTGACAAGATGGAGAACAGAGGCTCGCCTTCCTTCTCCTTGAAGACCTTCAGGAGCTGCTCGCCCTGCTTCACGCTCCTCAAGGTCACAACGAAATTGCCTGCCCCAGGAAAATCCTACATGTTGCACACATCGTTTTGTTTTTAATTTCAAAAATATACTTTATTCATAAAATAATTTGTTGGTCTGTACAGTTTGTCATGCCATGCATGCGTAAACATTTAAATACAGATATCAGTGTTTATCATTTTTATATACAGGTCTATACATTTATCAAACATATGTCCATATATTGAGCTGAGGCGTCAGCAGAGTCCAAATGACTGTGTGGGCTCCCTGTTCTTCCAGGGCAGGAAGATGTTACATGTTTGTCTTTCCGCACCGTGCCTTGGCAGCAGCTTCCCCAAGCTTCAGACCGACCCTCAACATGTAGTCCTGGACCTTGGAACGTGCCAGGATGCAGCACTCAGTCGGGGTCAACTCCTTCAGCTGGAAGGTCCAGAGAGCGTCCTTCACTGAGTCGATGATCCTCCAGGCACATTGGTCTCAGTGTGCATCCCAGGGAACATCCCATACAGCATGGAGTGCCGCATCATGGCACTGCTCGGGACGAAGCTCGACAAACACCACTGCATTCCTCTCCAGAAGTCTTCTGTATAGGCACATTCCAGAAAGAGGTGCGTGACAGTCTCGTACCCCCTGCAGCCGCGTCGTCTGCTTCAAACCCACAGCACTCGAGCAAAATCTTCTTCACGAATGCCATCCGATTGACAAGTGTGCGATCTTCCATCTTCTGCACAGTCACGCTGACGTGCTGCGAATGCCCTGGCCTGGGCTCCGGGCTGCTGCTGAGGCCATTGCTCCTAGCTTGGCTGGTCCCTGAAGTGACGTTAGGCCGAAGCGAGCATGAAGATCCACCAAGAGCAGGACAGCACAACCAAGCAATCCTCCACCGTCTAATCATGATCCAGTGATGATCTCGACGAGCTCTGATGACTCGCAACTCGACACCCAACCTGATATGAACAGATACTTTATCTTAGCCAAAAGGGTCTCTATTAAAAATCTTTCTGAAAATCCAAGCTGAGTTCCCCAATTGCTTTCTCGTGATTAATCTACCAGTCATTTTCTCAAATATGTTTCCCATTTCATCAATGTTTTGAGTTTTTTTATGCCCAGTTCCAATAACTTTTCCAAATTTACTAATTTCATATTTTTCTCCTCAGTCTCAGGTTTTCTCCTATTGCTGGGAAGGCTTTGTTTATATCTTTTTTTTGCGAAGACAGAAGTGAAGTAGTTGTGTCATGTTTCTCTGTTCACCATTCTCCGTTCCCTGGTTTCAGACTGGAAGGAAGATGACACTTTGAATGGAAAGAACAGCAGCTGTCCATTCACCCTGTCCATGCCTCTTGTAATCTTAAACCTAAATTACTTAACCACTCAACTTTCTCTGCTCCAAAGTAAACAACTCGAGCTTATCCAGCCCCTCTCCACAGCTCATATGTTCCATCCCAGGGAACATCTCAGTGAATCTCCTCTGCACCTCATCCAATACAATCACATCCCTCATGTAATATGGCTGCAGGAACTGCGCACAGTATTTAATTTGGCCTTACCAAAGTGCTATATACCTCATATAATCTTTTGGTCAACGAACAAACGCTATACATACGGTCCTGCTTAATTCATCAATGGTCATATCGAGTCACATTCAAGGATGTGTGGAGAAGTACCCTCTGAATTTTCTAGTGTGCAGCCATTCATTGAATTCTCCCCTATCTGGTTCCATTTTCCGAAGTGCATCACCTCATATTTATCAGGGTTACTTGCCATCTGACCAATCCACCAGCATCCTCCTGTAATATAAGGCCTCCCTCCTCATTGCCGTCCACCCGGTCAATCTCTGTTTGCAACACAGACGTGTTTATCACGCTCCCCCTACCCACTTCACATTCACATCACTTATGTTTACCACGAATAATAAGGGATACAGCACTGATCTCTGTGGTACACCAGGAGACATTGGTCTCCAGTCACACAAACAGCCTTCGACCACGAAGCTGAGTTTGGATGCAACTGGGCAAGTCACTAATAGGTCCTACCTTTTCCCTGGTTATTCTGTTTCAGATGACATGCCTGCAGAATATCTGGAGATTCTCACTAATCTTGCCCTGCCAGCAGGTTTCTATGGCCCTTCAGTCCCCTCTGACTGAAGACTTGCCTCCTGAATGGGGTCTTAAATGGCCTGTCCCTTATCCTGCCATTATTTGCCTTAAGTGCAAAGTAGACAGACAGAGAAATATTCTGTTTGTTTCCACCTTGTCACATGTTTCGTCGATTTTCTAAATTTCATTGCGATCACCTTGTTTGGAATTGGGAGGTCACAAGACAAGTCCCCCCATCAGAAAATCTTGTCATCTGAGGGATTAATCTGGAAAATGTCCAGTGCACGTCCTCTGTGATGAGTATACTCTTTCTTAGATTAATCACCAACATTGTACACAATTGTCCAAGTATACTCTCAACAACACTCTATGCAACTGCTTAATGATGTCTTTACATCTATATTTAGATTCCCTTAAACGAAGTCCAACCTAACTTTAACTTTCCAATTACATGTATTCTTCCAAATACTATTCATGTTAATTGCATTTACGAATTCATTGTGTGAGTTCTTACAGGAAGACTTCTGAAAATCCAAATGGATCTCTTCCACTGGTTGTCCATTGTCTTTGCTGCAAGAAACAACATCAAATAATTCCGATGTTTGCCAGGTATGATTTCTCTGTCAGAAATAAATATTTATTCTCTGCAATGTTGCTGTTCATTTCTAAATGCCCAGTATCATCTTATATATTAGATTCCAACTGTTTCGCTACAGATGTAAAATTAATTGGTTTGCAGTCCTCTGCATTATCTATTCTTGCCTGCGTATATAGTTGGATCATGTTTAATACTTTCCAGTTATCTACAATGGCTTATAGCCTTTGCCGGATCGACAGGAAAATAAAACACAGTCACCGACAGTTCAATTAATATGCTGTTCTATTTCTGACGTTTTGATATGAAGTATATTTGGCCCATCACACTTAGCAATGATTAATCTAGCTACACTTTCAAGTACTACTTTGTTGCTGATACACATTGACTTTATGTCTTTCGTTACACAAGTCCCATGTGTCCACTTGCTATACGTCGGAGATTTCCTGGAACTTTCTCCCTGAAGACTGATGTGAAGTAACTGGTTAGTTTCTCTGCCCTTTTCCTTTTTTCCCACAATAAATTCTCCTTTACCTTACAAATTTCCACATTAGATCTTGCTTTTGTTTTCTTTAGTATGTGGATTGTAGATATAAGCAGTCTGTGTGTTTCCTGTTTGTTTCTATTCATGCTCTTTTTGATTTCCTTAACGCTTTTTCCTTCCTTACTTTCGGAAAAGTACATCTCTCAGCATGTTCAGGTTTCCACAATATCTGGAATTCTCCTGAAACTGCTTCCTTTGATTTAACGCAATCTTTAATTTCTTACATTAACCATCATTGAGTCACCTTCCCTTTCTTTAATGTTTGTTACGTTGTGATATGTACGTATTTTTCATACATTGCAGTATTTCTATCAATAACAACCATTATTTAGCTCACACAAAATGTTATATTGTATTTTTCCAATTCAATTGACCCTCTCATTTCCGGGCTTTCATGATATTTGAGTCAAATGTTCAAAAATTGTATATTGCATGCAGACGCCGTGTAAAATGTAACATATTAATGTCACGATTCCTCAAAAGCTGCTTAAGAACAAGATTATTAATTAGCCCTTGTGACTACACAACGCCCGAAATTACCTGCTCTCTAGTTTGATTCACAACATACTCTTCAACCTACCTCATATATATTTATGAAATGTACCTTTCACAGCATTAGCAATCATTTAGTCAACGCAGTTTAGATGCAATTTTAGATCATCCAGTATTACTGCAACACCTACAATATTTGCTTATCTAATTTCCAGAGCATAGGATGCTCAAAATTTGCACAGCAGTTTTGGCTTGGATATGCAAGGCACCAATGTGTGTTCCTCCTTGTTATTTACAAGATCGACGCAAACTGATTCTGAAGAAGCTGAGGGATGTGCTCTATGGTGTTATTAATGACAGACGTGGGCAGGACATCAGGGAGGCTTACCCCGATGCTGAGATTATCCGAAGAAATGCTCATCAATACAGGACAAGCATCAATAACCTTCCCTGCTCTGTCAGGCAAGTGTCTCCATATTCCCTCTACTCCCGCACATTGACTGTATATTTGTTATATTCCTGTTGAAGTGCTTTTGCCTGAAATGTCGATTATCCTGATCCTCGGATGCTGCCTGACCTCCTGTGCTTTTGCAGGACCACTCTGATGGAAATCTTGTTTCCAGCATCAACAGTCCTCACTTTTGCCATATCTGTTACGGCACCTAGCCACGAACACGGCTCTTGCTCCATCACTCTCACTATTGCATGCAACACTTTTTTTCCATCACTCTCTCTGTCACTGAAAGCAAAATGAGTTTGAATTTATAGTTTTACCAACATCGAACCAGTAAGGCAATTTAAAAATGCGGACATTTTGAAAGTTGGAGAGAGAGAAGATGCCATCGAGACGGAAGAAGCCTGTGGATCAACCATCTTGGTCTGCAAGACATTAGGAAATGCTCTCTATCAAAGATATTTGTTCATATGAAACTTATTCAAAGTAAACAGAAATATGACGACCCAGGGAATTCAACAGCCGAAAGACTGAGATCACAGAGGATGGCAGTGGCTGTATAGTTTTGAAATTAAGTTGATGTAATCTTCATAAGTGTCTTATTGAAACAGCATAATGTTATTGAGTTGGAGTCAGATAATCAGCAGTTGTGGAGGGAGGTTAGATTTGCCAGTAATTGTTGTGTAATGTTCACTTGTACAGTTAAAAAAATAAATTGACATTATTTTCTTTAAATAGTGAAATGTGGGAGTTTTCTGTCACTCATATTCTAATAGACTACGAGGTGAGGTGAGCTTTCCTGGGTGTTCACTTTAATTAACAGAGGGGTTCACGTTGTAACACTTGCAACGACCAACAGAGAGCAACGAAAAAAATAAATAAGGAGTTAGAAAATTAAATATGAGAGTAAGTAAGCCAATGTTGTCAAGAAAGATTGTAAGAGCTAGTTTCGATGCATAACAGGCTAACGAGAAGCAAAAATGGGTATTTGATCACTAGAAATTGACGCTAGAGAGATAGTAGTGTGGAACAAGGAAATGGCTGAGGAGCTGAATAATTACTTCGCGTCAGTCTTCAAGGTGGAAGACACGAATAATATCCCAAAAATTGAAAGGATTGAGTGGACGGAGCTAGGTATGGTGGCCATCACCAAGGAGAAAGTGCTGGAAAAAAAACCGAATGGCCTGACAGTAAATAAATCATCTGGACCAAATGGATTCCAATCCAGAGTTCTAAAGCAGATAGCTGATGACAGAGTGAAGGCATTGGTACTGATCTTTCAGGAGTCACCCGAATCAGGGAGATTCCCAGAGGACCGGAAAATCGCTAACGTGATACCCCTGTTTTAAAAAGGGAGCAAAGCAAAATACGGAAACTTACAGATTGACTAATCTAAACTTGGCTGTGTGTAAGATCCTAGAATCCATTGTGAAGGATGAGATTTCTGAATACTTGGAGGTGGATGGTAAAGTAGGACAAAGTTAGCATAGTTTCATCAAGGAGAGACCATGCCTGGAAAATCTGCTAGAAAACCTTGAGGACGTAAAGAGCAACTTCGAACAAGGAAAGCCAATGGATGTCATCCATCTGGACGTCCAGAAGGTCTTTGACAATGTGCTGACAGGAGGCTAATGAGTAAGGCAAGTGCCCATTGTGTTCACAGCAAGGTGCTAGCATGGATAGAGGTTTGGCTCTGTTTGGCAGGAAGCAAAGAGTGTCGACAAAAGTGTCCTTCTCAGGTTGACAGTAGGTGACAAGTGGTGTTCCATAAGGCTCAGTGTTGGGACCACAAGTTTTCACTCTATACATGAACGATCCAGATGAAGGAACTGAAGACATTCTGGCGACATTTGAAGATGATGCAAAGATAGGTGTAGGGACACATCGGCTCAAGAAGGATTTGGACAGATTTAGATAACCGGCAAAGAAGTGATAAATGCAGTACAAAGTGAGAAATTGTGGGAACAAGCACTTTTGTAGAAAGAATATAAAGATGGACAATTTTTTAAAGGGGAGAAAATTCAGATATCTGGAGTGCAAAGGGAGTTGGGAGTTCTACTCCAGGATTCTCTCAACGTAAACTTGCAGGTTTAGTCATTAGTTAGGAAGGCAAATGCAATAACGGCATTTATTTTGAAAGGATTTGAATGTTAAAGCAGGGACGTACTTCTGAGGATCTATAAGGCTCTTGTCAGACCATATTTAGAGTATTGTGCGCTCTTTTGAGCCCCATATCTCAGGAAGGATGTGCTGGCCTTGTAATGGGTTCAGAGGAGGTTCACGAGGATAGTCCCAGGAATGAAAAGCTTAACATATGAGAACGTTTGAGGAATCTGGGTCTGTTCTTGATCGAGTTCAGAAGGATGAGGGGGATCTAATTATAGAATACAGAATACAAAATGGCCTGGACAGTGTGGATTTTGAGAAGGCTTCCATTTGGTAGGAGACTCTACGACACAAGGACACAGCCTTTGAGTAAAGGGAAAACCTTTTAGAATGGAGGTAATGAGAATCGTCTTCAGCCAGAGAATGGAGAATCTATAGAATTCATTTTCAGAGAAGGCAGTGGAGGTCAGGTCATTGAGTATATTTAAGACAGAGATAGATAAGTTCCTGAGTATCAAAGAGATCAAGGGTTACAGGGAGAAAGCAGCAGAATGTGGATGAGCAACTTGTCAGGTATAATTGAATGGTGGATCAGGCTCGACGAACTGAATGTCCTAATCTCTGTTCCTATGGCTGATAATCCTATGATCGTAAGCCACAGCCGATTGCTTCCTCTCTATCATTATGACCCTCCTGACAACAAAGTGAGAGTAAAAAAAAACCCTGAGTCATCTTTAACAAACATGAGGATTCCTGTTGAGGATTCATGGGAATCACTCCACTGCTCGAAGGAAAGAAAATTCTGCCAAATCCAACTGTTCCAGGAAGAAGTCTCATATCTGAAGTTTCTTTGAGTAGAATAATATCGGAGACAGAATAGCAGTTGGGACACATTATCACTTTTCCATGTGATATGAGTTCCAACACTATGCAACTCTGAAAACCTTTCATTATTCTATTTTGTCTTAAGACATGTGCATTTGTGTATGCGTCTGTACGTGTGTGTGTCTCTGTTTCTCACATTTTTCGAGAGAATGAGCGAGGTTACACTTCAAACCTGTTGTAACCAGTGGAGACGCGGGGCTGGTAAAGGAAACAGTGACCCTCCAACAGTGGTTGGAGCAGGAATGAAGAATTCACACGGGCTGTTCAAATGGGAATTCTCTTCCCACGAAGTTTCATCCCAAGATGGCAGCTCAATACCACTATTTCCAGTGTAATTTCACATTGTCCATGCTTTTCGTCAGTATTCACTCCGGAACAGGACACTGTTGCTGATGTGAATATTGAGTCACAAGTGATTAGAATGGATAGCCTTGAGGTATGTAGGGAAGAGGTCTGGGGAATACTGGAAAGGATGAAAATAGGTAAGTCCCCTGGGCCTGATGGCATTTATCCTAGGATCCTCTGGGAAACTAGGGAGGAGATAGCGGAGCCATTGGCCTTGATTTTTATGTCGTCATTGTCTACCGGAATAGTGCCAGAAGACTGGAGGATAGCGAATGTGGTCCCCTTGTTCAAGAAGGGGATTAGAGATAGCCCGAGTAACTATAAGCCAGTGAGTCTCACTTCTGTTGTGGGCAAAGTCTTAGAGACAATTGTAAAGGATAGGATTTATGAACATCTGGATAGGAATAATGTGATCAAGGATAGGCAGCATGGTTTTGTGAAGGGCAAGTACTTCCTCACAAACTTTATTGAGTTCTTTGAGAAGGTGACCAAGGATGTGGACGAGGGTAAAGCAGTAGATGTGGTGTATATGGATTTTAGCAAGGCGTTCGATAAGGTACCCCATGTTAGGCTAATGCAAAAACTACGGAGGTATGGCATTGAGGGTGCATTAGAGGTTTGGATTAGGAATTGGCTGGCTGGAAGGAGACAGAGGGTAGTCGTTGATGGTATAGGTTCATCTTGGAGTGCAGTTACTAGCGGTGTTCCACAAGGATCTGTTTTGGGACCATTGTTGTTTGTCATCTTTATAAATGACCTAGAGGAGGGGCTTGAAAGCTGGGTGAGCAAGTGTGCGGAAGACACGAAAGTCGGTGGAGTTGTGGACAGCGAAGAAGGATATGGCAGGTTACAGAGGGATATAGATAAGTTGCAGAGCTGGGCAGAAAGGTGGCAAATGGAGTTCTATGTAACTAAGTGTGAAGTCATTCACTTTGGTAGTAATAACAAGAAGATGGATTACTGGGCTAATGGTAGGCTATTTGGTAGTGTAGTTGAGCAGAGGGATCTTGGTGTCCATGTACACAGATATCTCAAAGTTGCCACCCAGATAAATAGTGCTGTGAAGAAGGCATATGGTGTACTGGGCTTTATTGGTAGAGGAATTGAGTTCTGGAGTCCTGAGGTCATGTTGCAGTTGTATAAGACTCTGGTGTAGCCTCATCTGGAGTACTGTGTGCAGTTTTGGTCGCCATATTATAGGAAGGATGTGGAGGCATTGGAACGAGTGCACAGGAGGTTTACCAGGATGTTGCCTGGCATGGTAGGACGATCGTATGAGGAAAGGCTGAGGCACTTGGGGCTGTTCTCATTGAAAAAAAGAAGGTTTAGGGGAGATTTGATAGAGGTGTACAAGGTGATTAGGGGTTTAGATAAGGTTGACAGTGAGACCCTTTTTCCGCTAATGGAGTCAGCTGTTACTCGGGGACACAGCTTTAAATTAAGGGGTGGTAGGTATAGGACAGATGTTAGGGGTAGATTCTTTACTCAGCGGGTTGTGAGGTCATGGAATGCCCTGCCAGTAGCAGTGGTGAACTCTCCCTCTTTATGGTCATTTAAGCGGGCATTGGATAAGCATATGGAGGTTATTGGGCTACTATACGTTAGGTAGGCTTTGCAACAGCGAGGGCCGAAGGGCCTGTATTGCGCTGTATTTTTCTATGTTCTATGTTTTATGTTCTATGTTGGCCTATGAACAACACCTACATTCCAAGAACAAGTCTAAAATGATAAACTGCAGCAGAATTAATTGGATAGGAACAAGACTGATAGATAAATGTCTGGTGCCTTCCAGAATTGTGCTGTCTGTGTACTTTGATTTTGTGCAGTTTCCTAGTATTTATTCAAAGTTGAGTTTATTCAGCATTTGACAGACATGTGAATGTAGAAAAATTGTGGACAGACAGAAAAGTGCTGCGGAGACCACAATCAGATCAGCCATGACCTTACTGTCTGTTCAAGTAATGATAACGTGTCGAATGACCCACTCCTGCTCCTCATTTCCTATTTCCTATGTTCCACTCATTCCTTACAACCACTCTGAACAGGAGCAGATAGAGACCACTTGCTCCAAATACCTGGTCCGCTGTAAAACAGGATACCATTCAGTCATTAACACTGCGTGGTTTGGTGTGGGTTCGACAATGTGATGGCAAATCCAGGCTGTTTACGAAAGAGGCCTCCAGTCTCTTTACAGAGTGTCTCCTCACTGCAACTGGGGTTTCATTTGTTGGTCATGTTGTCGACCCAGATTCACTTTGAATATCTGGCCCATATCTCTCCCAGAGATGGCTCACAGAATACATGTCTCTCACTGTCCTCAACATTCAATAACAGCACTTCTAGGAAAATTGCTACCATTCACTTTCCAAATACATAATACGAGAACATAAGAAACAGGAGTAGGTAATTCGGAAGTCCACAAAATTCTGCGATCATGTCTGACAGACTGTTGGCATCAACTCCATTTTAATGGCCAACTTTTCACACCCTTCAGCTCTCTGACAGGTCAAACATCCATCTATCTCCTCGTTAAATACTTGTAGTGATCTAGCTCCCCTAACTTTCTAGAGCTGAGATTTGCTGACATTCACTACCCTCAATGAGAAGAAAACACTCTCCAGACAGACACCATCCTATTAACATTAACAGATGGGGTTAACTGATCGGTTCAGGTTTGAGGGATTGAGCCGGATATCAAAGAAGGATTTGATTGAAAGTTTTATCCTCAGAGGCACTTAAATATCCAGAATCATACATCCCGAGTAAAATTTCAAAAAATGCAAGCCATGAAATTTATCATCATCTCAGTGACTGTGTAGAACATAATGAGTGACTGTCCATCACCATCAAGTTTCAATGCAATGACCTCTTATTCTCTGACAGTGCTACAGATTAACCTTAACTCACTCCTCTTTTACTTTCAGCCCAGGGATTACTCTGGTGAAATTCCTTTGCACTGTCTCCATTGCAATGAGATCATTCCTTTTAAAGGAGAGAAAATCTATCCACAGTACGGCACGGTGGCACAGTGGTTAGCACTGCTGCCTCACAGCGCCTGTAGACCCGGGTTCAATTCCCGACTCAGGCGACTGACTGTGTGGAGTTTGCACGTTCTCCCCGTGTCTGCGTGGGTTTCCTCCGGGTGCTCCGGTTTCCTCCCACAGTCCAAAGATGTGCGGGTCAGGTGAATTGGCCAAGCTAAATTGCCCGTAGTGTTAGGTAAGGGGTAAATGTAGGGGTATGGGTGGGTTGCGCTTCGGCGGGTCGGTGTGGACTTGTTGGGCCGAAGGGCCTGTTTCCACACTGTAAGTCTAATCTAATCTAAAAACTCTATTACCCCAAATACTGCCTCAATCACAACCTCAGCGATCATAATAATTCCTTTCCCTCACTTACCGGTCTCCATTTCTTTATTATGACGTAAAATCCCATTCTATCTCTATGCACTGTCACTGATGAGGAATTTAAAAGTTTCTTATATTTGTATGTCAGCATCATTAAAGCCAGCGGCAGAGGTGCCCATGGAGATGACATGGAGATCACTCTTGGGGATAGACTCAGTGAGAAATATTTCACTTCAAATAGGGAATGGTCATCTACCTGAATGGAAATGAAGTGTAAGAATAAAGAAAACAGGCACAGGAAGGGAGCTAACTTTACCATTGTTCTTCTCTCACGGGATGTGTGCAGCCCTGGCCAGGCCAGCATGTTATAAGGATGTTGAACTGAGTGCATGGTTCAGCTGTTGCACAGGAGAGTAAAGAGTAAAACACAGTGCTGTGGGTTTGCACAGACCTGACCGGGGAAGGAGAACTCATTGATTTCTTTGAAGGGCATGATGCAAGCAGATGTTTTTTTTCTCAAATAATAATAGTTTCCTTTCTATTACAATAATTTCCTTCATGAGATATCAACAGATTATTATTCTGTGCCTCTATATTATGTGCAATGTCTTAAGCAGCATGCAGTGCCTGTCTGTCTGACAGATTCTGTGCAGTGAACAAGTTCAACATACGCAAGCGCAATTATTCTGTAATTAACATTGGTCAGAAGGGACTTGATAACATGTGTCCAGATTGAACAAAGGCACAATTGATGGTTTATTCAGAAGATGCACTCAGGCGGAGGAGGATACGGGGATATCATGATGGTGGGATTGGACAGTATTCGTGAGTAGGGAGGGTATGGGAATGTATATCTGTGCAGGGCTAGAAGGATTATGGAGTTTGAGAACAGTCTGGTTCTCCTTGCATATTGGTGAGTAACTTGTCATGAGTAATTTGCTCGATACAATTTTGTGAAATAGAATATTTCATTGGAGCTGAAAATGTTGTGTTCCACCTTTCTAAATTTTAAATTATATTGGCAGTTATTCAGTATAACCTGGCTTAATGAGCAGATAGAATGACTTACCAGGAACACCAACTATAGCAAGGATGGGATAGTAACAAGCTTGAATAACCAGCAAAAGATTATAGATCCACCAAGCTAATGATATCCCAGGCTGGGAAATCCAGTAAAGAAAAGAGGATAAACTCATGTCCATTGTTGGAACATCCCACTCTCATGTTCTCAGGTTCTGATCCATTGTTGGAACACTCCAGTCTTATGTTCTCAGATTATGATCTCTCCTCCCCCTCTCTCTGGAGTAGCTGATCCCTGTTGGTGCTGTCGGCGAGCTGCTGCTCATACTATGGGATAACATATTGAACCGAATCCTAAATTAATAGAAGAGGCAAATCCTCCCATGGCACATTTAGGATTCACGGAGACTGACATCAATAACATTCGCTGAGCTAATAGTTCCAGTTAACCTGTTTCAATTCAATACTATCTTTTTAAAATTCAAAATAACGGTTACTATTTACACATTCTGATAGGGATATGTGAAGGTGACTGAGAGAACAAATGTTGGGGCTTGTAGGTCAATTCAATTCAATCTGTCTTGGATATGGGAGTAATACTGGAGATTTATCGGAACATGAATTTCATTCCTTATTTATAAATGGAAGCATACATCCTGTACCTGCTGCTCAGGCATTACAATATCAATAAAACATTGAGAGAACTTCTATCGTCCACATTCTTGAAGCAAATATCCCTTAGACTATGGGCGTTTACAAAAGACAATGATGTTATGTTAACAGAGAATTATAGCTAAGAGACAATGGGAACTGCAAATGCTGGAGAATTCAGTGTAGATAAAGTGTGGTGGTAGAGAAGGCACGGCTGGACAGTCAACAACCGAGGAGCAAGAGAGTCAACTTTTCAGTCAGGAGCCTTCTTCATGACTGGGGAGGGGGAAGAGGGCTGAGAGAAAATGGGTGGTGGGGTGAGGCTGGGGAAAGGTAGGTGATACGAGGATGAACGTGGGAGGTGATAGTGATAGGTCTCTGGGAAGTTTGGAGCGGCAGGTTGGAAGGAACATGGACAGGTAGGTCACCTCGTGAGGGCGGATCTGAGTTGGAGAGTAGGATTTGGGATCCAGGTGGGTGAGGGTGATTTGGAAACTGGTCAACTCAATGTTCATGTCTTGTGTTTGTAGGTTCCCGAGGCAGAAGATGAAGTGTTCATGTTAGCAAGCTGGTAAATCTCTTCCCAACCCTCTCCAACTTAATAATATCCCTCTGATAACATAACGACTAGAATTGCACACAGTACAACAGAAAAGGCTTCATCAGTGTTCTGCAGAACCTCAGCATTACATCTCAACATCTCATCTCAACGTTCTGAGCAATGAAGTAACCTTAAACACCCTGCAGCACAAACTTCAATGAATTATACCTGCGCCCCGGGTCCCTCTTTTCTACATAGCTACCAAAGCCCAGCATTAATTGTAAAAACCCTCCCCTTGTTTGATTTATCAAAATGCAATACCTCGCATGTATCCAAGTTAAACTCCACCTGCCACACATCAGCCAAGTGAGCGATATCACTACCCCCTCTACATTCCGCCTTTGGAGTAAAATGACACTCCCCTTACCATTAAGTCCACAAACAACAGCCTTGACTTTCCCTAAGATGCAGAGCTTGGTTGGCCTTGCGCAGGCAGAGGCAGGAGTGGGTAAGGAGAAGCTGGATAGTGAACAGTGATCTTGGATGACATCATTATTTTAGGAAGAGGAAAGCCACATGTTAGAGATTTGAAATAGTAATCGGTGTTTGGGGCCCAGAATTGTGCTCTTTCCTCGTCTCTGGTATTCAGTATTGATATCTACTCGAGATCCTTCAAAGTGCAGAGTGCGTTTGCAGGATTTCTTTCCCTGATGTGGTAGACTACTGATAACAACCATTTAAACTGGAAATAATAGCCAAGCAATAAAGATATCCATAGTTTATCTCAATGGCACAGCGAAAGCACTCAATATCCTATAGTTGAGGCTGATAACTTGTACTTTTTTTTCAATGAGAAATGTCCCCTGTGTAATTTGGTAATGTTAACCAGAATTTAATAAATCCATACACTTAAAATAAGACCTAAAATCTGGGCATGGTTTAGGCCTTGTGTAGTGGGTTGTGTCGACGTTTCTGAGCTGAAACTCAGAGTTCGATTCCAGTTTGTGAACGTGTGGTAGTGTCCATATCTCTGGAGAATGTGGTGTGTATTCATGTCCTGTGGAGGCGTATCACAGCGTGTTACAACAGGCTGAATAACAAACACACAAGAGCATCATATATCAGATTTAACGGTAAATGCTGAATGATAATAGTGACCCTATCATTGTGCCGTAAATTCTAGTTTCAAATTCCACAGAGCTGTTTCACAATATATCTGAACAAGTTGATTAAACTTTTTTTCGAATAGTGCCTTGATGGAGAAAGAAGAGGTATGACTACTGAATTTGAGAATTTAGACCCAGGATGACTGAAAGCATAGCCAATCGTCTGGATTGGAGTCACATTTACACTTTCTAGAGGTTTATAAAATTATGAATACATGGATTGGGTGAGTGGTCAAGGTTTCTTTCTCCCCCCCACCCTGGCACCCCCCACTCCCCCCCCCCCCCCCCACCAAGGTAAGAACGTCTAAAACTAGAATGCATATATTTAAGGTGGGAAGACAAATATTTGAAGGACAATGAAAAGCAACCTTTTTTTGCTGCAGAGGATGGTGCTTCTATGGAATAAGCTGTCAGAGAAACTGGTGGAGGCTGGAGCAATTACAGCATTTAAAAGGCAATTGGGTGGCTTTATGATTAGTGGGACATGGGCCAAATGCTGGCAAATGGGAGTGGATTAATTTAGAATATTTGGATGGCATGAACGAGTTGAAGAGTCTGTTTCCCTGTTGTACATCTCTATGAATCATTGATTTAATTAATGAAAGTCTCTTTGTAATCTTCAGTTGTTCTTCATTATACAAACACATTTTACTGTACACCGAAACTCGATGTCATCCACAAATTTGCGAAATACGCCTTGTTTAACTCTGATCTAAATCATTTATATAATGACAAACAAAAGTGGACCCAACAATTTTGCCTCTGCATCATCGCTGCCCACAGGCTTCCACTTCAAAAAAACAACCATCCACCACCACCCTGTCTCCTGCCATTAAACAATATACACAGAAACACACACGCAATCACACGACCATACAGAGACACTGATGCAACCATGTCTTTATGACAAAAGTTAGATTAAAAGCACGATCAAGAGTTACAGTGAGAAGGCGGGGAAATTGTGTTGAGAAACACACCAGACAGGATCAAACTGCAAAGTAGACCTGTTGGGTCAAATGGCCTGATTCCAATTTCCTATGCTCTGTGGCCTTAAGGTGTCAGAATTATCTTCCAAGGGTGCAGAAGAAACTAAGTTTGATAAATACATGACTGAACAGTCAATGGGGCTGTGGATAGGTTTCAGGAGCTGAATGGTATATGCTTGTACCTATTTGCTGTGCCCTTGTTAGTAAAAAGAGGAGGTGACTTGCTGTGAGGTTAACACAGTTTAAAATGAAAGGTGTCTCCCATTTCCATTTGAGATAAAGTTGTTCCTTTCTCCTTTGTTTTGTGCGATCTGTGGCGTTCTCATCCCCCGGGGTCAGTGAAGTCTGGGTCATTGAGGTTATTCAAGGCTGACGTTGACTGTCCTTTGTTGGACAGGGGAGGGAATGTTTATTGGGAGCAGACAGGAGAGGGGGAGGTCTGCTACAGTCAGACCAGGCATGATGTTTCAAAATTAAGCAACAGGCTGCAGGGTCTGAATGGTCAACTGCTGCTCCTACCTCACACGTTGTTCTGTCAATTTACCCTCGAGACTGTTACAGAGGGAGAGAATGATTCCATTCAGCTAGTCAGCATCGTGACAACACAGCAGGAGAAGGCCATAATGCCCATCCATGTGGATAGATAAGAATAGAATGAAGTAGTCAAGTCATTTCAGTAAATTACACAGCATAGGAGGACGACATATAACCATCCCAGGCTGTTATGCAGGAGCAGGGGCACCCTCTGTAGCTGTCAGGAAATACAGAGTAGAGAACATTATTCATTTTGTGTTTGGAAAGTTGCAACTAGTAGAATACTTCAGGGATCTATGTGAGGTCATCAAAAATTACAATCCATACAAATAAATTGGATGAAGGGGATGGAGCTCAGTTTGCTCATGCTCCAGGATAGTCATTCAATAAGATGTCAAATGGAGACAGAGTGTCTGAAATGGGACACAGACAGCGGGAGGGCAGAGCGTCTGGAATGCAATACAGTCCTGGGGAGGGCAGAACATCTGGAATGGGGGTGAGACAGGGGGAGGGCAGAGCGTCTGCAACGGGACACAGTTGGGGAGGGCAGAGCGTCGGCAATGGGATAGAGGCAGGGGGCGGGCAGAGAGTCTGCAATGGGTTCCTGACAGGGTTGGGCAGACCATCTGAAATGAGATACAGACAGGGGAGGGCAGAGCGCCTCCAATGAAATACAGAGAGGGGGAGGGCAG
Source organism: Hemiscyllium ocellatum (assembly GCF_020745735.1). NCBI lineage: Eukaryota > Metazoa > Chordata > Chondrichthyes > Orectolobiformes > Hemiscylliidae > Hemiscyllium > Hemiscyllium ocellatum. The sequence goes on along the minus strand of NC_083405.1, from coordinate 14,310,926 downwards.
GACGTCTGCAATGGGATGGATACAGGGAGACGGCAGAGCGTCTCCAATGGGATGCAGACAGGGGAGGGCCGAGCGTCTGCAATGGGATACAGGCAGAGGAAGGCAGAGCATCTGCAATGGCATACAGACAGAGGAGGGCAAAGCGTCTGCAATGGGATACAGACAAGGGGAGGACAGAGCATCTGCAAAGGGTTTTGACATTGGAGGGGAAGGCATAGCATCTGCAATAGGAGACAGACAGGTGAGGGCAGAGAGTCTGCAATGGGATATAGGCGTTGGACGGCATAGCGTCTACAATGGGAGGCAGCCAGGGGATGGCAGACCATCTGCAATGGGAGGCAAATAAGGGAGGGCAGAGCGTCTGCAATGTGATACAGACATTGGCGGTCATAGCGTCTGCAATGAGAGACAGACGGGGAGGGCAGAGTGTCTGCAGTGGGATGCAGATAGTGAAAGGCAGAGCGTCTGCAATGGGGTACAGATAGGAGAGGGGCAGAGAGTCTGCAATGGGATGCAGTCGGGGAGGGCAGAGCGTTTGCAATGGGATACAGACAGGAGGAGGGCAGAGCATCTGCATTAGGATACAGACAGGGGGAGGGCTGAACATCTGAAATGAGTTACAGACAGTGGGTGGCAGAGAGTATACAATGGGATACAGACAGAGGTACGGCAGCGCGTCTACAAAAGGATACAGAGAGGTGAAGACAAGTGCATCTGCAATGGCATACAGTCAGAAGACAGCTGTGAGCAAACCTTCAGCAAAATAAAAAATCCGTGCAATGTTAGTGATGGGAACTTCTTGTTTCGTGGAAAAGACAAAACAGCAGAAAATTAATAAAATGCAGGGAGAATGCAGAACTCAGTGATACAGATGGATTTGTGTGTCTTCGTACATGAGTCACATCAAATTACTCTGAAGATGTTGCAAGTGATTTGGAAGGAAATAGAATGCTTCTATTTCGTGCAAGGGGTGTTGGGTATGATCTAAGCCATGTTTTTTGCATCAGTGCAGGGCATAGCTGAGATCACATCTGATGTACTATGTGTAGTTATAGTTGCCTCAACTGAAAAAAAAAGGTTTAGAAACATTTCAAAGTTGTTACCCTTCACTCGTTCTTGGGATGAAGGCATTCTGTTATGAAGAATTAACAGTTCATACTGAGAATGAAAGATGCTTTATTGACCATATAAGATTTTGAGAAGAGTGTAGTTGGTGAATAACGGATGGATATTTCTCCTTCTGTGGGAAAATAAAACTGGGGAAATACTTTTAGAATAAGTCAGGTTCAAAGGAAGGGTTATTGGACAGAAAATTTGAACTGTGAATCCTCTTCCTAAATGCTGACAGACAGGCTGACCTTTTCCAGCAATTACTGTATATTTTTTAACAATATTCATTTTTACACAGATATTGGAAAGACATGAAACACTTATTTTTACATTCTGCAAGCACTAATTAACAAATCTTCAAAACAAGTAGGACCATTTATTGTTCATGAATTGATTCTGCAATAACACACTGACCTAAATTCGAGAATGTGATGGAGTCATATAGTTCGGACAATGTTCAAGAAGAGCTCACAGAGTTTGTGCGAAGATTTGTAGCTCGGGTGCTTGTTGTAGTGGTTCTGTTCGCAGAGCTGGAAGTTTTTGTTGCAAACGTTTCGTCCCCTGGCTAGGAGACGAAACGTTTGCAACAAAAAACTTCCAGCTCGGCGAACAGAATCACTACAGAGCTCACAAAGTCCAGTGTGGGACTGGTAACGTTACTGATTTAACTTACGGATGGAAAATGTAGCCGCACTGTGGAGGGACATTCTATTGTTCCCTTTCTGTTTCCCTGTCGCTCATCACAGTAATGTGTGGGAGGGGAACAAAAACAGTCGTCTTTCCCACCAATGGAGGATTCCTGATGAGGATTCATTGGAATCTCCCCATTGCCTGAAGCAAAACAATTCAGCCAAATTCAACTGTTTCATGAAGAAATACCATTGGCAGAAGGTTGTGCAAGCATAATGACTACAGAGGTAATTATCTGATTCGATAGTGAGGGGAAGAGACAGGAGACAGGAGATTCTGCGCCTCACCTATGATGCACGTTCCAATTTATTATCCATTGACAATGTCATCTTATTATTATTTATTAGTTTGTTATTGTTAATTTTAATAATTATTATTAATAGCTGTTTTTAGACTGGAAATATTGCATGGCTTTGAGTGGGAGATCATTCCTCTCAAATTTGTTTGAGTTCATTGACCAGGAATGTTGATGAGGGTAGGGCGGTAGACGTAGTCTATATAGTTTTCAGTAAGGCCTTTGACAAGGTTACCATTGATAGGCTGGCCTGGAAGAGTAGAATCGCATGGAATCTAGAGGGAGCTGGCAAATTGGACACACAACTGGCTTCATGGTTGTAAGCAATGGGCACTAGTGGAAGGATGCTCTCGGACTGGAGGCCTGTGAAACATGAAGTGCCTCAGGGGTCAGTGCTGGGTCCATTGCTGTTTGTTATCTGTAACAATGATGTTCTTGCGAATGTACAAAGCATGATTAGGAAACTTGAAGATGCCACTTAAATAGGTGGTGTCATGCACAGTGAGGAAGTATATCACAAATTGCATCACGTCCTTGATCAAACTGGAGAAGTGGGCCAAGGAATATTTTGGCAACGTTAGATCAAGGTAGGAGTTTCATGGTGATTGGTAGGACCTTAAGGATTGTAGTTGAGCAGAGGGACCACGGAGATTAGGTACACCGTTCTATGAAAGCGGGTTAATATTTAGACATGGTAGTGAAGAAGGCTTTTGCCACACTAGCAAGCATCGGTCATGACATGGAGGCGAGCAGTTGGGAAATAATGTTGAAGTTATTCAGGAAGTTGATGAGGCTGCACTTGTAGTGCTGTGTTCAGTTTTAGTCACATTGCGATCGGAAGGATGTTTTTAATTTGGAACTTGTGCAGACGGAATTTACAAAAATGTTGCCAGAACTCAATAGCATGAATTATGGGTAGAGGTTGGACAAATGAGGACATTTTTCTTTCGAGAATAGAAGACTGAGAGGGATCTTATAGAAGTTTACATGGATATGTTGAATGGATCCAGCCTTTTCTTTCCTAGAGTTGGGGAATCGAGGAGGAGAGGGCATCAGTTTAAGCTGAGAGGGGAATGAGTAAAAGCGAAACTGATGGAAACTGTTTTACACAGAGAGTGGTACACAAAAGGAATGAGCTGCCGACGGAAGTGGTTGAAGCATACTTAAATGGCATTTGGGCAAGTTAGTGGACAGGAAAGGGTAAGAATGCTATGGGCCAAGTGTTGGGAAATGAGGTTAATGTGGTTGGATATTTGGGTCAGCATGGACGAGTTTGGGCCAAAGGGCCTCTCTGCCTCTCTCCATGCTGTAAGACTTGATGACTACAAATAGAACAGAATTTAGGTCAAACTCTCATTTTCCCTTTGGCAATGAGTTCAAATCATATTTGGACTATGGTTCTTTCATGTTAACTTTGCAGATATTTTTCTTTTCAGTTTGTTCTCGACAATACAAGTGTGTTTGTGTTTGTCTGTGTGTGTTGTGTGTGCGTGTCTGTCTGTGTGTGCGCGTGTGTGTGTTTCTCAGTATTTTTCAAAGAGAAATATCAATGTACATATTTGCAATATCTTCTCGTCATTCCTCTTTTCATCATAGTTTGAACAACTTTGTTTTGTTTATAGACTTTTTTTTAGTAGATTAAATAAATCTGCCAGAAAATATGTTGCTGGAAAAGCGCAGCAGGTCAGGCAGAATCCAAAGAGCAGGAGAATCGACGTTTCGGGCATTAAAAGGGCTCTGCCTGACCAGCTGCGCTTTTCCAGCAACACATTTTCAGCTCTGATCTCCTGCATCTGCAGTCCTCACTTTCTCCCCTAAATAAATCTGCCTGACTTGTTCCTAACACTGATCCTGACACACTCTGAGAACTATATCATTGGCCATATCACCAACCTAGTTATAATTATTTTTTGTGGCCAGTGGATGAGTGGGGATAGAAAAGGGAGCAATAATCCAAAAAAAGAAACACAGGGAATTATCGACTCAATTAGCTAACATCAGTGTCGAGGAGTTCGTTGGAGGGGATTCTATGGGATAGAATTTACATCTATTCAGAAAGAGAATGACTGATTAGGGGTAGTCAATATGGATTTGTGTGATGGAAATCATATTTAATTAATGTGATTGAGTATTATGCAGAGGTGCCAAAGAAGATTAAAGAAGAGACTGTGGTGTACATTGTTTACACAGACTTCAGCAAGGCATTTAATAAGGTTCCCCATCGTAGAAAGATTAATAAAATTAGGTTATATGTAATCTAGGAAAAGCAAGCCAATTGGATACAAAATTGGATTGAAAGTAGTGGATTTTGGGCGGCACGGTGGCACAGTGGTTAGCACTGCTGCCTCACAGCGCCTGTAGACCCGGGTTCATTTCCCGACTCAGGCGACTGACTGTGTGGAGTTTGCACGTTCTCCCCGTGTCTGCGTGGGTTTCCTCCGGGTGCTCCGGTTTCCTCCCACAGTCCAAAGATGTGCGGGTCAGGTGAATTGGCCAAGCTAAATTGCCCGTAGTGTTAGGTAAGGGGTATGGGTGGGTTGCGCTTCGGCGGGTCGGTGTGCACTTGTTGGGCCGAAGGGCCTGTTTCCACACTGTAAGTCTAATCTAATCTAATTATTTTCCAGACTGAAGATCTGTGGCCAACGGTGTGCTAAAAGAATCAGTGCAGAGCTCACTGCTTTTTATCACAGATATAAACAACTTTGATGTGATTATGGGAGGCATGGTTAGCAAGTTTACAGATAACATCACCAAATTGGTGCAGGGGACAGTGAAGAATATAACGGGATCATTTACCATCAATGATCCAAGGACTGGCAGATGGAGTTTAATTATATATTTGTGAGGTTTTGCATTTTGGTAAGTTAAAACAGGGCAGTGCCCTATGGAATGTTACTGAACAAAAAGACCTACTGATGAAGATCCATAGTTCCTTGCAAGTGGAGCTGAGGTTGGTAGAGTGCTGAGGAACGTGGTTGGCATGCTTGCCTTAATCGGTCGGAGCATTGAGTATAGCAGTTGGGATAACGTGCTGCGCTTGTACAGGACGCAAGTGAGGCCACTTTAAGAATACTGCGTACATGTCAGTTGACTCTGCTAAAAGATGGGTGTTGTTAAGCTTGAAAGGCTTCAGAAAAGATTTACAAAATTTTCGGGAACCTGAGGATTTGAGCTACAGGGTGATGATGAACAGGTTGAGGCTTTTTCCCCTGGCCTGTCAGAGGCTGAATGGTGACATGACAGAGGTTTAAAAACTCCTGAGGGGCATGGATAGTCTGAATGGGCAATATATTTTTCCCAGTATGGGGGCATCCAGAATTAGACGGCATAGTGTGAAGGAGACAGGGCAAAGACTTAGACGGAACCTGAGGTGAAACTTTTTGATACAGAGGCTGGTGGGTGTACTGTCAGAGGAAGTGGTGAAAGCGGGTACAATTACATTTTTAAAATGTATCTGGATAGGTACATAAATAGGAATGGTTTAGAGGGATGGGGGAAGTGGGACGAGATCTGATTAAGATGCTTGATTGGCAAGGACAATTTGGACAAAAGGATCTGTTTTCACTCTGTATGACTCTCTTATTCTCACAGCGATATGCGGAAAAATTCTAAAAGAGCCATGCGAATGGGAATTCTCTTCGCCAGAAGTTTTTGGTGCTTCTCTGATTACAAGTATTCACAGCTCAGTTAGTTAAAGATTTGACAGAGAAGTGAGTCACGGATAATGGGACACAGAGAAGAAGATGAGCCTGAGACCACAATCTGATCAGCCACAATCTTAATGTCTGTTGGAGAAGGCTCAAATTCTCTAACGACCCAGTCCTGCTCCTCAGTCCCGCGTTTCTGTGTTCTATTCAACCCCTCTAGCCTGCGAGACAGGAGCAGTTGGAGTCCACTTACTGTTATAGCATAGTGCACAGAAACAGAGGAGACCATTTCACCCATCAAGACTGTCCCACACGGTTTGGGAGATTTGGAAAATGTAATTGGAAGGCACAGGCTGGATATGACAGAGGTTGCTCATCTCTTTTTACAGAGCTTCCTCTCTCTGCAAATTGTGCTTCATTTGTTGATCATGTTTGAGACCCAGATTCACTGTGAATACAGCTCCCAAATCTCACCCAGCAATGGCTCATAAAATCCGCTGGTCTCCCTGATTGCAACATTCCATAAAAGACCTTCCAGGAAAATAACACCTACTAACGTTCCAATAACCGAATGGGAGAACATCAGAAACAGGTGAAGGACATTCACATCCGAAGCCTGCCTTGCCCTTCACTAAGATCAAGGCTGACCTGCTCCAAGTCTCAAATCTTCCTTAATGTTCAAGTCTTCTTGAGCACTTCCATAGAACACAGAACAAAGAACAATACTGATTTAGAGATGCCGGTGTTGGACTGGGGTGTACAAAGTTAAAAATCACACAAAACCAGGTTATAGTCCAACAGGTTTAATTAGAAGCACGCTAGATTTCGGAGTGTCGCTCCTTCATCAGGTGATAGTGGAATGCTCAAGCCTAACGCAGAATTTAGAGCAGAAATTTACAGTGTGATTTAACTGAAATTATACAATGAAAAACTGATTGTCTCTTAGGCCTTTCATCTGTTAGATTACCATGATAGTTTCACTTCTTTCATGTGTAAATCACAAAACTTTTTTTGAAAAAAGTTGCATTCTCAGGTTAGCTGTTAATAGTGGTGATAGCTGGACAATATGTTGAAAGTGATGCCCCCTGTGTTGTCTGTCTATGCCATGATGTTTATTTTGATTCTAATCTAAAAAGTGAGATAACGGAGTTTTACATGAATTCACGCAGTGTTTGAGCTCAGAGTTCTACATGAATGCATGCAGTTAGGGCATTCAGCCCTCGACGTTGTGCCGGTTGTCCGACTCTATGATCAGACTAACCTACATGCTTCCATTCACTTTATTCCATGTGCCTATCCAAGCGTCTCTTAAGTTTCCCTCAAGTATTTGACTCCACTACCACTGCTGGCAGTGCATTCGACACACCCAATACTCCTTGGGTAAATAATCTACCTCTGATATCTCTCCTAAACCTTTCTCCAATTACCTTAAATTTATGCCACCTAGTGATAGACATTTCTGCCCTCGGAAAATGTTTCTGGCCATTCAGTCTCTCTTTTTTCCAAGTATGGGGACAGCAAATACGAGGGGACACAACTTTAAAGTGAGGGGAGGTAGGTATAAGATGGATGTTAGAGGTAGTTTCTTTACTCAGAGAGTAGTAAGGGTATGGAATGCTTTGCCTGTATCTGCAGTAGATTCGCCATGTTTATGTGTATTCAAGTCGTCTTTGGACAGACAAATGGATGGACATGGAATAATGTAGGTGGGATGGGTTTCAGCTGAGTATGACAGGCGGTGCAACATCGAGGGCCGAAGGGCATGTACCGCGCTATAATGTTCTATGTTCTATGCCTCTCATCATCTTGTACACCTCTATCAAGTCACGTCTCATCTATATTTCCTCCAGTGAGAAAAGCCCTCGCTCCCTCACGGTTTCTTCATAAGACCCACCCTCCTGTCGAGGCAGCATCATGGAAAATCTCCTCTTTACCCTCTCTAAAGCTTTCTTATCCTTCCTTTAATGAGGAGACTAGAACTGAACACAATATTCCCTGTATGGTCTGAGCAGGGCTGTATCGAGCTGCAGCATAACGTCGTGTCTCTTAAACTCAATCTCCCTGCAACTGACAGCCAAAACGTCATGCGTGTCTTAACAACCCAATCAACTTGGATAGCAACTTTGAGGAATGTGTGGGCACCGACCCCAAGAACCCTCTGTTCCTCCACACTGCCAAGAATCTTCTGCCTAAGAACCCTCCAACCACAAGCGATGAATTCAGATTTCTCCAGCTTCCTCATTTCCCCTCCCCCCACTTTGTCACAATCCCAACCCTCGAACTCAGCACCACCTTCCTGACCAGCAATTTTCTTCCTGACCTCTCCGCCCCCACCCTCTTTCCGGCTTATCACCCTCACCTTAACCTCTTTCCACCTATCGCATTTCCAACGCCCTGCCCCCAAATCCCTCCTCCCTACCTTTTATCTTAGCCTGCTTGGCACACTTTCCTCATTCCTGAAGAAGGGCTCATGCCCAAAACGTCGATCCGCCTGATCTTTGGATGCTGCCTGACCTGCTGTGCTTTTCCAGCAATACATTTTTCAGCTTCTCAGTTTCTCTTCCTGGCTGAGAAAGCTCTTACATCTCCATACTGGCGCACAGTAACAGTTCCTCTCTCTGAAGAAGCTGTTGACAATGGAACATTTCGTTTCTCTATATCTCAGCGACTATAAGTACTGCTGATGGAGTTGATCACCACACTCAGAGACGAGAGATAGAGGGAAGCTAACTCACTGTATGCAGGGACATCCCATAATAAATATGATATTCAGGAATATGTGAATAGAGGAGATGGTAAAATAACTTCCCATTCCGTTTTCCTTCCAGTCCATCATCAGCAAACATTTTGCTTGCTTTTCTTCTCTCTCTCTCTCTCTCTCTCTCTCTCTCCACATGTCTCTCTCTTTCTCTCTCACTTTCTCCCTCTTGCTGGACATCATCCACTCGACACAAATCTCCCGCTCACCCTTCCATCCATCCCTGATATAATAATATTATTTCTCTGTTGCATTCAGTTTGGATAGGTTCACTGAACTCGAAACGTTATTTGTCCTTTTTTTTCAGACAGACTGCCATACCTGCTGAGATTCTCCAATATTCTTTCAGACGGTATAGAATTTTATTTCCGATCGACAGCATCCACATTTGCTGGTTGTTGTTGTTTTGCATGATGCCAGGATCACTGGCAAAGGCAGTATTTGTTGTCCATCACAACTACCCTTGACCACGCGGCCATTTGTCAAGGCAATATGGAGGCAACCATATTGTTGTGGATCTGAGGTGACACTTAGTTCAGATAGTGCAAAAATGTTAGGTTTCTTTACCAAAGGTTATCCGTAAAATAAGAAAAAAAGTCTTGATGGTTTATGCTTGCCATGAGTGAAATTAGGTTTCATTCCAATTTTTTGATGTTGGAAATTAAATTTTGTCATCGGCTGTGGTAGGATTTCAGACAATGTTTTTAGAGTCATAACTTGCGCCTCTGAATTACACAGTAGGTGACATTATTACTCTGTTTAAGAATCCCTGTTGGAAGTAACTGTCGAAACAATAACAAGTTTGTGGTCAAACTGGAAGAGAGATCAGAAGAGAACTGGAGCCATAAAATCTGTCGTTAATAAAGGGGTAGATGATGGCGAAGTCAGTAACAGAACTCGGGCAAAGCTGGAGATTGGGGATATTATGAAGGTGGGCGTCGGCAGGTTTGATGACAGAGAGAATATAGAGATATAAAACAGTTCACAATAAATGCAGACTCAATGTTCCAAACAGTCTTTTACCTTCTCAGATGTTTATGAGTAGATTGGAAATGCATGAGAAGGAAGTGGCGTTTGTGACTGAAAGTTTATGTTTTTGTTAAATATAATCTACCAGAATAGCAATAGCATTCAGCATCATTTGTAGAATTGACAGAGATAGACTTACCAGGAACACCAATAATAGCCAGGATGGGATAGTACCCAGCTTGAATAATCATAAGTAGGGCTCGTATCCGCAACGGTAACCTTGTCCAATCCTGAGAAAAATAGTAAAGACCAAACGATAAACTCTTGTCCATTGTTGTAACATTCCAGTCTAATGTTCTCAAATTAAAATCCATTGTTGGACCATTCTAATGTTCTCAGATTCTGATTTCTCTCTCTTTCTCTGTAGCTCCTGATCCCAATCTTGTTGAGGTTGACGCTGCGCCGAATACTATGGCATAACAAGTCGAAAGAAGTCCCTAATTATGGAAGAGGGAAATCCTCAAGTGACCCAGTTAGGTCCAGGAAGACTGATATTAATCACAGTCACTAAACAAACATCTTCAGTTAACCAATTTCACGGCAAATCTGATATATCACAATAATACTTGATGTGGGTGAGATTTTGATAGCGAGGATTATTAGGCTAATGGCACATCTCCAGTTGTAAATATCGAGGTGAGGGAGAGGCATAATACTTTCTCTCCATAGCTCGATGATTCTTCTGTGTTTTGGCAATATAGCAATTGCTGGGCTTCTGAGGCCGGCTGTGTCTGATCACCAGGCTCGCTGCATCTTTTTGCTTTATTTATTTATGTTTAACTTTGACTTTTGTCTGTCCAGCATTAAACGGCTTAGGTGGGTTTAGGCATTTTTGAGAGACACCTACAGAGTCATAGGTGATGTAGATACAGTCCATTCCTTGTGTTCTTACAGCCGCAGCCTGGTCCTGTGGAGTCATGTTCAAATTCTCACAGAACCAGGATTCTTACCTTTACCTTTTGCCAGTTATTGCTGGAGTTTCAGCAGGGTTGGAAGGCAGTAAGCCTCTCCCGGGTGCTACACACTGTCTCTGTGATGTCTCTCACAACTGTCTTTTGATGTTCTTTCCTCCTGGATTGGAGAACTGCATGTCAGACAAGCTATTTCCTGCATTTGTTGTTTGACATTTGTGTGCTTATCGGAGGATACCATATTGGAGCAGTTACTGTATAGTAGTTAGATAAACTATTATTCTGTTAAGTTTTCCAAAAGAATTAAATTATTGCAAGTTCCTCTTCCTTTTGTTGTCTTTTATCGACAGCCTTCAAAATAATTGTGTTTTGCTTAATGTCGAATATTTTAACAAAGTAAATTCTATCTCAAACACAGCACCTCACATTTACCAGCAGAATAGGCCAAGCTGCAGGAGTGATTATCATGGCAGGAATTATATCGGATACCCAATCCAACTCTCAGATCCATCCCGGACCCGTATAAGCCCAGATGACGTACCTCCTCAACATGAAACACTGCGTAGACCAGGCTACCATACTGCTAAGCAATCCGTTCAGGATCGAACACTGTTTAGAGTTCACAGGTTCACTACTGATGTCTCCAACAGTGCACTGATATATAAATTTGAACTGTGCAGAACACACAAAGGCATTGTTCTATACACACAGACTGGATATCCGTGCAGCATGGGGAGCTGTGCAGTAAATAGCATTGAATTTATCTTTTAATCTGGAGCAGTTACCTTCCCAGCATATGCAGCTGTGTGCACCAATCACTGCATTGCTATGTAACACTATGTTAGATCCCTGCCCAGCGTGGGGAAACTTGAATCTCATACTGGAAGTGACAGGATGTGCAGCACCTCTCCATTTACAGCTCCATATCTCCATTGTGGCATGACACAGGAGTGCTGTGTGTGTGAAACTCACTGCCAGACAGAGATGGTGGGGGAATCAGTTTAAATACCAACAAATGGGACTTTTCTCTGTTTGGAGCTGCCCTGCACAATTTACTCGAGCATGGCAGATAAGGGGAAATTACATCAGTTTGCCAACAGGGGCACCGAGGTCCTGCTGAATGGTCTAGTAGAGAGGGTGACCGTTCTCTTCCCAGAGCATGGTCTGAGCACACCACCCAGCTCAGTGCTGTATCTGCGGTCCGAATAAAACTCCAGCAATACAGGAAAAGCATCAATAACCTTCCCCGTTCTGTCAGGATAAGGGTCACCATATTCTCTCTACTCTCTCACACTCATTGTATATCGGTTAGCGCCTTCCCAACAATCACTCTCACCACTGCAATGCAGCACCTTCTCTCTCTCTCTCTCTCTCTCTCTCTCTCTCTCCCCCCTCTCTCTCTGTCTCTCTGTCTCTCTCTCTCTCTCTCTCTCTCTCTCTCTCTCTCTCATCTACGCAATACCCCCACATGGTTATAAAATGTTCTTGTGCGTGCAGTTTCTATAATTCTCTGGATGATGTCGTTTGTACAATGTTCCAGATAATCTTCAAAATAATTCAACTTCAGCAAAATGTTCATCCCAAACTATGTAACGCATTAGAGGAAGGATCAGAGTTTTACTTCTTTTTTTATATCACTCAGGATGAAAGTGCATCATGAGGCCATTAAGCCTCTCAAATATACTCCCCGGTTCAGACAAAGGAAGGACCTAAACACTTGAAGACTCACTCTCTTCTTGAAGACAGGCGCCATTTTCTTTCTCCAGTTTCACTGGAACACTCCTTTAATCCCGAGAGTTATGGAATATTTCACAAAGTGCCACCAGTCACTCTGTAACCACTTCTATTAAAATAAGTTATGAATTGCAGATGAGTTGTTTACCCTTGGTCTTTTCTGTTTGAGAAAAGCCTTGTTCGTTTTGTTAGAGACAGTGCAAAAATTTCATCTGACTACAATTTTGTTTATAATATTGAAATTCTTCGTGCCTTCCCCGGCGAGGAACGATTTAAAATACTGTTTTAAATTCTCTCCCTGAAACCAGTTCCCCAGTCAAATCCTACAGGTCCCATATATTCTTTCCTGCCTTTCTTCTAAGGGTCACACATACATGAATGTTTTTTATTCAATATGGGAAAACTCTTGCGGTTAGTTTCTTTTCATATTTATTGCCAGTTTTGAAATGTTTTTTCTTTGTATTTTGTTTTATACAATCTACTTCTTGTTCTGAAAGTAAACTTCCCAAATGTGGCCGACACTAGAGCTCACCAACCTAAATTCTTTAGTTTGTGATTGATTAGTATCCTTCACAGCCTTTGTGCATCATTGGTGGTTCATCTTCACATCTTCATATCATCTTCTTTTTCACCAGAGCCAAACATTAATGAGAGTTATTAATCAGTACCTGCTTAAATGTTCCCACCCCACTACCACCCCACCTCCACACACGCACATCTGCTGACCTTCATCTGTGTCTATTTTCACACTCCGTATTTGATCAGATATATGACATAAATCTGCATTTGAAATGTGTGGCTCTTTTCAATCATTCAAGGGGAACCTACGTATTGGGTTGAACACATGACCAGCTGAGGGTGACTCCATTCTCCCAGTTTCCATGGCTCAGTCATTTCTGTTCGATGATGTCACATTCCAGATGGAAAGTTCCTACATGTCATCCTTTTCTCTCAAACGGGAAATCCTCTAAATCTGATGGACTGAGCTTTTAGCTGTGTCTGTCCCATCTCCCTCACTTCTGCACTCACTCCATTCCTTCCTACCCAGAACAATGATAGTTCTGCCCTTGTCCTCACCTCCTAGTGCACTAGAATCTGCATTCACAGAATCTTCCTCCACCACTTCCACCACCTCCAGAAGGGCAACATCATCAAACACTTCCCTTCCCGTCTACTGTCAGAAATTTACAGGGACCATTACTTATGTGGCACGCTCCATTACCCCGAACACTTGCCCACAGCCCCATTGCACCTTTGCATGTAAATACAGAAGCTGCAACTTTTGCCCATTCATCTCTTCCCTCTTCACTGTCCAAGGCTCCAAACACACCTTCCAGGTGAAGCAGCATTTCACTTGTGCGCTGTCAATCCAGTCATCTGTCATTGCTGCTCACAAAGTAGTCTCCTTTACATGACTGAGCTAAACAGAAACTGCGTTGAGGAGCATCTCCACTCTGTCTGTAGTAATGACCCTGACATTCTGATTGATCCCCATTTCAATAATATACATTGCTCTCAAGATAATGAGAATTCTTCGAGGAGGTAACGACGGGATGGACCAGAGAGAGTTACCTATCTTAACTTCCAGAAGGACTCTGATATGATATTGCGCAGGAGTCTGCAGAGTAAGATAGGGACCCATGGCGTCAGAGGCCAGGCACTAGCATGGATAAAAGGTTGGCTCTCTGACAGGTTGCAGAGTGAGGATACAATTGTCCCTCTCAGGATGGCAACTGGTGACTAGCAGTATTCCCCAAGAGTCAGTGTTTGGACCACAATATTTCACTTTATAGGTTAATGATCTGAGTGGCGGGACAGAAGGCATTCTGGCCACGTTTGTAGATGATGCAAAGATAGCTGGAGGGGCATGTAGTATTGAGGAGGTAGGGAGCCTGCAGAAAGAGTTCGACAGTTTAGGAGAGTGGGAAAAGGAGTGGCAGATGGAATACAATGTGGGAGAATGTGAGGTCATGCACTTTGGTATGAAGAATACAGGCATGGACTATTTACTAAATGGAAAAAAAAATCAGAAATCTGAGTAACTAAGTGACTTGAGATTCTAAGCGCAGGATTCGCCTTAGATAAACTTGCAGGTTGAGTGAGTAGTTAAGAAAGCAGATATAATGTTGTAATTCATCTCGAGAAGGGTAGGATATAATGGTGGAGATTCGGAGGCTTTCCTAGGCTCTGGTCAGACCACATTACCACTATTTTGTGCCTCATACCTCAGGAAGGATGTATTAGTCTAGGTGTGTGTCAAGAGAAGGTTCACCAGAAATGAAAAATTTAACACATGAGGAACGTTCGAGAACTCTGGGTTTATACTCAATGGAGATTAGAAGGATGAGGGGGGATTCAATTGAAACTTACAGAATACTGAATGACCTGGATACAGACAAAATTGGGAGGACGTTTGCACTGGCAGGAGGACACAGGCTTAGAGAAAAGGGAAAACCCATTACAACGGAGATAAGATGAACCGTCTTTAGCCAGAGAGTGGTGAATCTGTGGAATTCCTTAACACAGAAGGCTGTGGAAACCAAATCATTTTGCACCAACGATATAGCCCGGAAAGGGACTGAGGATCTGAAAATTGACTACAGAGAGTTAGTTTGGAAGCTGAAGAGCGGGACGAGTAGAATAGTGATCTCAGGTTTGCTACCAGTGGTACCAGCTAGTGAGATGAGGAACAGTCAGCGAATGCAGCTCTACACGTGGCTGCGAGGCTGGAGCAGGAGGCAGGGCTTCAGATATCTAGACCATCAGGATATCTTCTGGTAAGGTGGGACCTGTACATGAAGGATGGGTTGCACCTGAACTGGAGGGGCACAAATGTCCTGTTTGGGAGGTTTGCTCGTGTGATTCTGGCGGGTTTAAACTAGTTTGGTAGGGGGTTAGGAATAAGACCACATGTTTGAGAGGGGGTTAGGTGCAGACGGGACAGTGACAGGATAAATTGAATCTATCAGGAAGGTTTCTCATGCAATGAAACCAAGGGATCAGTTAAAGTGCGTCTGCTTTAATACAAGGAATGTCCGAAATAAGAGTGACGAACTTAGAGCATGGATCAGTACTTGGGGCAACGATGTCGTGGTCATAACAGAGACGTAGGTTCCACAGGGGCACAGATGGTTGCTTGATGCTCCAGGGTTTAGATCATTTAAAATTTCTGGGGGGCAGCACGGTGGCACAATGGTTAGCACTGCTGCCTCACCGCACCAGAGACCCGTCTTCAATTCCCACCTTAGGGAACTGTCTGCGCGGAGTTTTGCAAATTTTCCCCGTTGGTTTCCTCTGGGTGCTCCCGTTTTCTCCCATAATCCAAAAATGTGCAGATTAGGTGAATTGGCCGTGCTAAATTGCTAATAGTGTTAGATGAAGGGGTAAATGTAGGGGAACGGTTTTGGGTGGGTTGCTCTATGGAGGGTTGTTGTGGACTTGTTGGGCCGAAGGGCCCGTTTCCATACTGTAAGTAATCTAATCTAATCTAAAAAAAGAACAGGGTGAATGTAAAATGAGGAGGAGGTGTAGAATTGCTAATCAGAGAGTGCATCAGAGTACAGAAATGAAGGTTGTTGAGGTAGGTTTGTCTACTGAGTCAGCATGGTTGGAAGTTAGGAACAGCAAGGGAACAGTCAGGGCATTTGGGGATTTTCTAGAGACCACCTAATAGCAGTAGAGAGATTGAAGATCTCATAGGCGGGCAGACTCTGGAAAAATGCAAAAGTAGCATGATGATTGTTATGGGTGATTTCAACGTTTCCAATGTCGACTGGAATCTCGTAAGTGCAGGTGGTGTGGATGAAGCCGTTAATGTCAGGTGTGTTCAAGAGGGTTTCCTTACTCAGTATGTAGACAGACCGACGAGTGGCGAGGGTATTTTGGATTTGGTGCTCGGCTACGAACCAGGACAGGTGTCAGATCTCACGGTGGGAGACCACTTTGGTGAAAGTGATCACAACTGCCTCACATGTAGCATAGTCTGCGAGAGTGAAAGTAGCAGTTTCCGAGGGAAGATATGTAATTTTGGAAAAGGAAATTATAATGCTATCAGACAGGAGTTGGGAAATACAGACTGGGAGCAATTGTTCCACAGAAAGGGCACACCAGACATGTGGAGACTTTTTAAGGAGCAGTTGTTGCGAGTGATACACAAATTTGTTCCACTGAGACAGGTAAGAAGGGGTAAGATTAAGGAAGTAAAAAGTGAGGTCTGCAGATGCTGGAGATCAGAGCTGAAAATGTGTTGCTGGTTAAAGCGCAGCAGGTCAGGCAGCATCCAAGCAACAGGAATTTCGACGTTTCGAGCACAAGCCCTTCACCAGGAATGAGGGGCTTATGTAAGGATCTAGCACAGCTTTAGAGGATTACGGGCTTGTTAGAAAGGAGCTCAGAAATGGACTGAGGCGAGCCATGATGGGGAACGAAAAAGGCAAGGCATGAATGATTACGGAGAATCCAAACGCATTTTTCTCATACGTGATGAATAAGACAATAATCAGGAAAAGGTAGGGCTGATCAGGATTAGCGTAAGGAACTTATGCGTAGAGTCTGAGCAGACAGGGGAACCCCTAATTGAGTTTTTTGCTTCGAATTTCACAAAGCAAAGGGAACTTGTTGTAAATGAAAACTTAGAGGAGCTGGGCCAGATCAGTCTTGACGAGATCAGGATTGATGAAGTTGATGTGCTAGCAAATTTGGAAAACATTAAGATGGATACGTCTCCAGGGCCAGACCACGTTTATACTAGACTGCTCCGGGAAGCAAGAAAGGAGGTTGCTAAGCCACTGGTGAGAATATTAGCCCCCTCACTCTCCACAGGAATTGTACCGGAGGATTGGATTAGATTACTTACAGTGTGGAAACAGGCCCTTCGGCCCAACAAGTCCACACCGACCCGCCGAAGCGTAACCCACCCATACCCCTACATTTACCCCCTACCTCACACTCCGGGCAATTTAGCATGGCCAATTCACCTGACCCGCACATCTTTGGACTGTGGGAGGAAACCGGAGCACCGGAGGAAACCCACGCAGACACTGGGAGAACATGCAAACTCCACACAGTTAGTGACCTGTGTCGGGAATTGAACCCGGGTCTCTGGTGCTGTGAGGCAGCAGTGCTAACCACTGTGCCCCGTGCTGGAAGGAGGCGAATATTGTTCCTTATTGCAAGAAGGGTAATAGAGAAATCCCTGGCAATTAGAGACCAGTCAGTCTTACGTCTGGAGTCAGCGAAGTTTGGAAAAAAAACCGAGGGATAAGAATTATGACTATTTGCAAAGCATTGTGTGATTAAAGGCAGTCAGCATGGCTTCATGAGGGGCAGGTCATGCCTCATAAATCTTATTCATTTTTTTGATGAGGTGTCAAGACAGGTAGACGATTGTCGAGCAGTGGATGTGGTGCATGTGGACTTCAGCAAGGCATTTGATTAGTGTTCACCATAGAAGGCTCATTCATAAAGTCAGGAAGTATGGTGTACAGGGAGATTTGGCTATCTGGATTTAGAATTGGTCGGCTGGCAGAAGGCAGACAGTGGTAGTAGATGGAAAGTATTCTGCTTGGGGGACAGTGTTGAGTGGGATCCCACAGGGCTGTTTTCTTGGGCCTCTGCTCTTTGTTAGTTCTATAAATGACTTGGATGAGGAGGTTGAGGGGTGGATTATTAAATTTGCTGATGACACATAGGTTGGGGGTGTCGTCGATCGTATAGAGGGCTTTTGTAGGCTGCAGCGCGACATAGACATGATGCAGAGCTGGGCTGAGAAATGGCAGATGGAGTTCAACCGGGATAAATGCGAAATAATGCATTTTGGAAGGTCAAATTCGAATCCTGAATATAGCATTAAATACAGAATTCATGGTAGTGTGGAGTAACAGAGGAATCTGGGTATGAAAGTGCATCGATCCTTCAAAATTGCCACCCAAGTGGATAATGTGTCAAGAAATCATATGGTATGGAGGGTATTGTTGGGTCTTTACCGTGCGTGTCAGGTTTGTTTGCAAACCGTCTGTAGGGAGCTGCACCCTGTCTGGATTCTGCAGCATGTGGATTAGCACAGTGAGTTTAGACAAGGCTGGGATCCATGTTCCAGCATAGCTTAATCACTGTTCATTTTCGTAAGTCCATGTTAAGTCTATTAATGTCTATCATACGTTCATTGATTCAGGTTAGCCTATCCGGTCAGAAAGACAAATACAATGATGACATTTATTTTGAGAGGACTTGAATGTTAAAGCAGGGATGGAATTCTGAGTCTTTGAAACGTTCTGATCAGAGCATATTTGGAGTATTTTTTTCGAGCATCATTTAAGACATATCTAGACAGATACATGAATGGGCAGGAAGCAGAGTCATACAGATCCTTAGAAAATATACGACAGATTTAGATTGAGGATCTGGTTCGGTGCAGGCTTGGAGGGCCATAGGGCCTGCGCCTGTGCTGGATTTTTCTATGTTCTTCGTTCTTTATTATTCATTCTAAAAATTGCAAGTTTTCAACTTATTGTATGCCACAATTTAATAACATAAAACATTTATTTATTTGACAGTGCATGTCAAATTATTGTCATTTCTAAATTAGAGTCATAGAGTCATAAAGATGTACAGTATGGAAACAGACCCTTTGGTCCAACCCGTCCATGCCAACCAGATATCCCAACCCAAACTAGTCCCACCTGCCTGGACCCGGGCCATATCACTCCAAACCCTTCCTATCATATACCCAACCAGATGTCTTTTAAATGTTGCAATTGTACCAGCCTCCATCACTTGCTTTGGCAGCTCATTCCATACACATCCCACCCTCTGAATGAAAAAGATGTCCCTTAAATCTCTTTTATATCTTTCCCCTCTCTCGCTAAACATATGCCCTCTACTTCTGATCGCCCCCACACCAGGGAGAACACCTTGTCTATTTACCCTATCTGTGCCCTTCATGTTTTCATAAACCTCTATAAGGTTACCACTTAGCCTCCGGAGTTCCACTGAAAACAGCCATAGCCTATTAAGGCTCTCCCTGTAGCTCAAATACGCCAACCCTAGCAACATCCTTGTAAATCTTTTTTGAAGCCTTTCAAGTTTCACAACTTTATTCTGATAGGAGGGACAGCAGAATTGCAAGCAATATTCCAAAAGTGGCCTAACTAACTTCCTGTAGACCCACAACATGACCTTCCAACTCCTGTACTCAATACTCTGACCAATAAAGGAAAGCACAGTAATCATCTACTCCACTATCTTATCTATCTGCGACTCTACTTTCAAGGAACAATGAAACTGCACTCCAGGGTCTCTTTGTTCAGCAACACTTCCTAGGATCTCACCATTAAGAGGAGAACTCCTGCTAAGACTTACTTTCCCAAAATGCAGCACCTCACATTTATGTAAATTAAAATCCATCTGCCACTCCGAAGCCCATTGACCCATCTGATCAAGATGCTGTTTAAATCCAAGGTAACTTTCTTCGCTGCACACTACACTTCCAATTTTGGTGTCATCTGCATAGTTACTAACTGTATCTCTTATGCTCCCATCCAATTCATTTATGTAAATGATAAAACGTAGAGGACCCCGCACCGATCCTTGTGGCACTCCACTGGTCACAGGCCTCCAGTCTGAAAAACCACCCTCCACCACCACTCTCTGTCTTCTACCTTTGAGCCAGTTCTGTATCCAAATGGCTAGTTCTCCCTGTATTCCATGACATCTAAGCTGGCTAACCAGTCTTCCATGGGGGAACCTTGTCGAAGGTCTTACTGAAGTTGAAATAAATCAGTACCACTGCTCTGCCCTCTTTGTTACTTTTGCAAAAATCTCAATCAAGTTTGTGAGACATGATTTTCCACTCACAAAGCAATGCTGACTATTCCTAATCAGTCCTTGCCTTTCCAAATACATGTACATCCTGTCCCTGAGGGTTCCCTCCAAAAACCTGCCCACCACTGTTGTCAGGCTCACTGGTCTATAGTTCCCTGTCTTGTCCTTACCGCCATTCTTAAAGAGTGGTACCACATTCGCCAACCTCCAGTCCTCTGGCACCTCACCTGTGACTATTGATGATACAAATATCTCAGTAACAGCCCCAGCAATCATTTACCTGGATTCCCACAGAGTTCTCAGGTACACCTGATCAGATCCTGGGAATTTATCCACATATATGCATTTCAAGATATCCAGCACATCCTCCAGTGTAATATATACATTTTGAAGATGTCACCATTTATTTCCCTACATTTTATAATCTTCAATGTCATTTTCCACAGTAAGCATTGATGCAAAATGCGTATTATGTCCCCATCTCTTGCGATTGTACACAAAGGCCTCCTTGCTGATCTTTGAGGGGACCCTATTCTCTCCCTATTTTCTCTATTTTCCTTAATGTCTTTGTAAAATCCTTTTGGATTCTACTTAATTTGATTTGCCAATGTTATATCGTGTCCCATTTTCGCCCTCCTGATTTCCTTCTCAAGTATACTCATACTGCCTTTATACTCTTCTAAGGATTCACTCGATCTTGTCAGACATGTTCTTTTGCTGTACAAAACAAAATGTGCACTCTTTACTTCTGTATCATAAAATATTGTTTTGTGTCTATATTTTAATTCCACCAATATAGAATCAACTTAATTGTTTTCAGAGATGATGCAATTATTGTTCAGTTGAATAATTGTAGTTAATATTTCATCCTTGCCCAATTCACAAACATGGCAAACACCTGATTATTGTTCAGGTCAATAAACCCACCACGTGTTAATCATGACGGACATTAAAAATGGATTCCAAAAGGCTTCAATTCAGGCGCAGTGCTACTGGACCTCATAGCTACCTGCGGCACCCAGTGAGACACTGACCTGCTCCCAAATCTGTCCAGATAATTTCCAACCTGGGTCAGGGCAATCATTGAAACATTCCTTCAAAGTAATCATTTGGATTCCACCTTGGACAGGAGGAAACTAGCCAACATACTATCACTGTTCTCAGTGTAGTTACAAATACTGTCTAATTTAGATACCAATGATTGACCAGGAACTAGGTCTTACAATGTCATCTCCAGTCAAATCCAGACCCAGAGAGCAGTTGTATGGACATGGAGTGTCAGAATCACATGGTGTTGCTTATGGTGCTAACACCTGGCATGTCTCCCATACTCCATAAATCTCCTCCCTGGACCAGACACTGGGTGAACATGTTCATAATTGACAGTATATTGCAGCACCTTGTGTCGCACAGTGAATCCTCTGAAATTATATTCAATAAATGTACCTTCACATTCACCAGTATCAAAATAAATCTGGACATGCCTTTGGATGGTCAGATATTAATACATGGGTCAGCCAACAGAATGTATCTGAAGAAACCGGGGCTAATGGACAGTCAAAAATCAGTTTAATAATTGAACTTCGTGGATTTTGTCTGGCCTACGTAATCGCACGTATTGTGCTGACACTCAGGTGAATGTAACCATGCACACCATAACTGGAAATCTTGGTCCAACGTCCCTCCCCAGCTTCCTGACCTCACAGACCGCACTCCCTCACACTTTCACAAACTGAAAAGAATCCACAAACTGACTGAAACTTGGAATATAGAACAATACAGCACGGTAAGAGTCTTTCAGCCCTCAATGTTTTATCAGTGTTTTATCCTACTCTAAGATCAGACTATCCGACATAACCTTCAATGCACTAACTTCCATGTGCCTATCCAAGGGTCTTCTTAATTATCCCTATTGTATCTGACTCTACTACCATCACTGGCGGTGCACTCTGCCCAAACCACTCTCTGAGTGAAGAACATACCTCTGGCATCCCCCCGAAAACTTCCTCCAATCACCTTAAAATCACACCCCTTGTTGAAAAGACTCTGGCTATCCAATCTTTGTCTCTCAACATCTTATACACCTCTATCAAGTCAGCTGTCATTCTTCTTCGCTCGGGAGAAAAGGCCTAGCTCCCTCAAACTTCCTTCCTAAGACATGTCCTCCAGTTCTGACAGTATCTTGGCAAAACTTCTCTGCACACACTCTGAGGCTTCCACATGTTTCCTATAATGAAGCAACCAGAACTGAACACAATATTCCAAGTGTGGTGGAACCACAGCTTTATGGAGCTAAGAATTAACCTCGCCGCTCTTAAACTCAATCCCTCTAATAATGAAAGCCAACAGACCATCACCTTCTTAACAACCCTATAAACTTGGGTGGCAATTTTGTGAGATCTATTGACATGGACCCCAAGATACCTCTGTTCCTTCACATTGTCAAGAATTCTGTCTTTAACCCTATATTCTGTACGAAAATGCAACCTTCCAAAATAAATGACTTCACACTATTTAAGTTTGAACTCTATCTGCCACTTATCAGCCCTGCTCTGCATCCTGTCAAGGTCCTGTTGCAACCTACAACAGCCCTCCACACTATTCACAACTTTATCAACCTTCATGTAATAGACAAACTTACTAACCCACCATTCCACTTCCACAGCAAAGTCATTTATAAAAATCACAAAGAGCACAGGTCCCAGAGCCGATCCCTGTGGAACACCACTGGTCAGTGAGCTCCAGGCTAAATACTTTTCATCTGCTACCAACCTCTGCCTTTTATGGGCCAGCCAAGTCTGTATCCAAACAGTCAAATTTCCTTGCGTCCCATGCCTCTTTACCTTCTGAATGAGCCTATAATGGGAAATCTTATCGAATGACTTTCTAAAATTCTTGTTCACTGCATCTACTGGTCTATCTTCATCAACGTGTTTTTTTTCACATCTTCAAAGAATTCGATAAGGTTTGTGAGGCATGACCTGCTCCTCAAAAAACCATGCTAACTATCTCTAATCAAACTATCCTTTTCTAAGGAATTGTAAATTCTGTCTCTCAGAATTGTCTCCAATACTTTGCCCACCACTTGTGTAAGACTGACTGTTCTATCATTCCCAGGATTATCCCTATTCCATTCCCTGAACAAGAGAATAACATTTGCCACTCTCCAACCATCTTAGACTACTCCAATGGACAGCGAGGATGCAAAAATTATCAGCAAAGGGACACAAATCTCTTCCATCATTTCTTGGACTAACTTAGGGTATACCCCATCTGCCCCAGGTGATTTTTCTATCCTTATGCTTGTATTTCAATCAGTCTGTATTTCTCCTCAACTTGTCTACACCCTGTCCAACCAACTGATTGAATGCTTCCCATTTCTGTGCCATGTACAGTGCTGCCTTCCTGAGCAAGTACAGTTCCCAACGTCTTGCAAATCACGGAATCAACGAAAAAAGAATGCACCAATCCCTTTCTGACGATGATGAGCTCATGCTCGAACCATCGAATCTCCTGCTCCTGGGATGCTGTCTGGCTTGCTGTGCATTTCCAGTACCACACCTTACGGCTCTGATCTCCATCAACTGCACTCCTCAGTTTCTCCATTACTGAGGCTGTCCCCTCTGCACATTGAGTGGGGAATAAACCATCAGAAACTCATTGTATGTGGAGCTGACTGCTCAGTTCTGGAAAGTTGCACTTGATGAATACATTTTAAAAAAAAAGAAATCACAATTCAACAAATATTCATTCAGTCCAAGAATTACATTTTTGGTTCATGGTTTGGGCAGCCTGATAACAAATAGAGAATGATTGAGGAACTCCGATTCCAGATGTTGTTTTCCAGCTTACGTCAATACTGGCAGTATTATCAGACAGACTGATGTGATAATGGCATGAGTTCACATGTGGAAGTGGAACATTTTTGCCATCACAGAGACGTGTTTGAGAGAGGTCAGGGCTAACAACTCAATATTCTGTTGTACTGGAACTATACGCAGGACAGGAGAGGGTGTTAAAGAGGAGGTGGTGTTCATTATTAATTAAGGAACAATTACGGCAGTGAGGAAGGACGATACCTTGGACATGTCTTCAAATGAGGCTTTATGGATCGAGGTTAGGGTCCAACCGATGACAATCACACTGCTGGGATACTTTATAGAGCCCCAGAAAGATGGAAATGCAGGAACAAAGATGTGCAGGTCAGGTGAATTGGCCATGCTAAATTGCCCGTAGTGTTAGGTAAAGGGTATATGTAGGGGTATGGGTGGGTTCCGCTTCGGCGGGTCGGTGTGGACTTGTTTCCGAAGGGCCTGTTTCCACACTGTAAGTAATCTAATCTAATAACCAATTCACTGAGGTGTGAAGGAAAGCAAGTCCGAAGAGGTTACAGGGATAGGAAAGCAAGGTTTGAGATGTTAAAGAGTCAGGAAAGCTAGGATGGAGATGTTACAGACATAGGAAAGAAAGGCAGGAGATGTTGCAGAGATAGGAAAGCAAGGATGGAGATGTTGCAGAGATAGGAAAGCAAGGCTGGAGATGTTACGGAGAGAGAGGAAAGCAAGGCTGGAGATGTTACAGAAATGGGACAGCAAGGCTGGAGATGTTAGAGAGACAGGAAAGCGAGGTTGGATATGTTACAGAAATAGGAAAGCAAGACAGAAGATGTTACACTGATAGGGAAGCAGGCTCTAAATGTTACAGGGATAGGAAAGCAAGGCAGGAGATCTTACAGAGATAGGAAAGCAAGGCTGGAGATGTTACAGAGATAGGAAAGCAAGGCTGGAGATGCTACAGAAAGAGCGGAAAGCAAGGATGGAGATGTTGCAGAGATAGGAAAGCAAGGCTGCATATGTTACAGAGGTAGGAATGAAAGGCTAGAGATGTTATAGAGAGAGGAAAGCAAGGCTAGCGATGCAACAGAGGTCGGAAAGAAAGGCTGGCTATGCTCCAGATAGAGGATAGAAAGGATGGAAACGTTACAGAGAAAGAAGAAAGCAAGGCTGGAAATGTTACACTGATAGGAAAGCAAGGCTAGAAATGTAACAAAGATAGGAAAGCAGGGTGGGGGATGTTACAGTGATAGGAATGCAAGACTGGAGGTATTACGGAAATAGTGTGGCCTGTACGTACTAGAATTGGTTTGTGTGAACACATAATTTTGAACACATTCACAGGATATGGGGAAAGGTGAAGCAGCTGGAGTTCAGAGAGAAAGGGAGGGGTGTTGGGGCTGGCAGAGTTTTTAGTGATAGATGGGGCTGTAGTATGATATAAAGATTGTAGTGATACGGAGGGTTACTGAGATACAGATCGATGTAGCGGCTGGAGGAGATGACAGGGAAAGATACAGAGATACACGTAGATAGTTTAAAAATGGAATTGTGCAATGTTTTAATAGAGAAAACATTGTAGAAATCTGTGGAATAGACAAGGCACTTGGAGGAACTGAAGGAGTGAGACCTTGGACTGTCCAATCGCAAGAGTTATAGAGCGAGTGTCATACAGCACAGAAGATGCCCTTCGATTGACAGTGACAAAAAAGTAAAAGCCCTGCAGGCACTGGAAATCCCTCCATCCTAACGTCTGGGGGATAGGGCTAAATGTGGGAGAGGCGTCCTACAGACGCCTAAAGCAGCAATGTGACATAACGATGCCTCATGTGTCAGATCAAAAACAGACACAGAAACCTCCTGCATATGGTCCACTTCACCCTTCCCTCAGCTTATCGATCAGTGTCCCTCTACATTGAACAACACTTAGAGAACGCACTGACAGAGTGAATGAGCTGGAAAATGTATGCTGGGTGGGCTATTTCAAAATCACCACCAAGAGGGGCTCAACAGCAGCATTCTTGATCGAGATGGTCGTGTCCAAAAGATCATAGCTGTGAGACTGAGTCTGCACCGAGTGGGGAGGGAAAGACTGACAGGGAGAAATATACTTGACCACATCTTCACCACGGCTGCAGAGACATTGATCGATGACCATATTGGGAATAATGACCACCACACACAGTATTTCTGGAGAAAAAGACTCATTGGGAATGGTGTGTGTGTGTACACAAGTGACCGCACATGTGAGAGATACTATCAGCATGCAAAACGGCACAGATTCCGAAGAGATCTAGAACTCAGTACTGGCCTGTGTGAGGTGATTTGGGTCATTGCCAACAGCAGCAGAATAATCCACCAGCACAATTTTCAGTGTGGCATATGGTCCACTTCACCCTGACCATCAGGCCAGGGGATAAACTCTTGTTCAGTGGAGAATACTGGAGGCCTGGCCAAGAGCAGCATCAGGTACACCTCACAATGAGGTGACATAGAACATAGAACATAGAATTATACAGCGCAGTACAGGCCCTTCGGCCCTCGATGTTGCGCCGATCCAAGCCCACCTAACCTACACTAGCCCACTTTCCTCCATATGCCTATCCAATGCCCGTTTAAATGCCCATAAAGACGGAGAGTCCACCATTGTTACTGGCAGGGCATTCCATGAACTCACGACTTGCTGAGTTAAGAATCTACCCCTAACATCAGTCCTATACCTACCACCCCTTAATTTAAAGCTATGCCTCCTCGTAATAGTTGACTTCATACGTGGAAAAAGATTCTCATGGTCAACCCTATCTAAACCCCTAATCATCTTGGACATCTCTATCAAATCACCACTAAACCTTCTTTTCTCCAATGAAAACAGCCCCAAGTGTCTCTGCCTTTCCTCATATGATCTTCCTACCGTACCAGGCAACATCCTGATAAACCTCCTCTGCACCCGTTCCAGTGCCTCCACATCGTTCCTATAGGATGGGAACCAAAACTGCACACAATACTCCAGATGCGGCCGCACCAGAGTCTTATACAACTACAACATTACCTCAGGACTCCGGAACTCAATTCTTCTACCAATAAAAGCCAGTACGCCATATGCCTTATTCACAGCACTATTTACCTGGGTGGCAACTTTCAGAGATCTGTATACATGGACACCAAGATCCCTCTGCTCATCCACGCTACCAAGTATCCGACCACTAGCCCAGTACTCCATCTTCTTGTTACTCTTACCAAAGTGAATCACTTCATACTTAGCTACATTTGAACTCCATTTGCCACCATTCTGCCCAGCTCTGCAGCTTATCTATATCCCGCTGTAACCTGCCACATCCTTCCTCACTGTCAACAACTCCACCGACTTTCGTATCATCCGCGAACTTGCTCACCCAACCTTCTAGCCTCTCCTCCAGGTCATTTATAAAAATGACAAGTAGCAATGGTCCCAAAACAGATCCTTGCGGAACACCGCTGTTAACTGCACTTCAAGATTGATGTTATCAATCAGGACCACTTACTCACCAAATGGCATAAACAGCTAGTGACAGATAGACCTAACCAACAATTCTAACCTAATCTCCGCAATCCTGCGAAGGGCTTATGATAAAACGTCGATTCTCCGGTACCTCAGATGCTGCCTGACCTGTTGTGCTTTTCCAGTGCCACACCTTGACACATATTAATTCATTGGCTACAAGAATATGTCCGGGGCTAGAAATCCTACAAGAAAAACCCACCTCAAAATTTCGGAAAGCCTGTCTCCCATCAAAAAGACTCATGTTGAATGTAAGTGTGATTAAATGCCTCCATTTCCCTATGTGAGTGCAGATTCACCCCTCACCCACTGACATTCAGTAGCAGCAATGCCTGCCATCTACACGGTGCATTGCAGAAATTTACCAAGGCTCCTTACAACATACCTCTGAAAGGTCAAGAAGGACAAGGTAAACAAATACTTGGGACCACCATGTTCCAATCCAAGCCATCTACCATCCTGACTGGAAAGTATATTGCCGTTCTGTCCGTGTCACTGTTTCAAGTTCCGTCCCTAATGTTATTGTAAGTCTACCTACAGCACATTTTCTGCAGCGGGTCAATGTGACAGCTCACCCCCTACCTTCTCAAGGGCAACAAGGGACAAGCAATAAATTCTGGTCTTATCATATTCCATGAATAAATTAGCATGAAAAATATTGTCCAGACCTGCCCAATTCTGGACACTGTACTTTTGGTTTTGTGAGCTCTGGCTGGTTGGGTCCAGGCAGTAACTTATTTGTTGGAAACAGCTGAAGGAATATGCTATTTGAAATAATCGGACAGTCTCTCAGAGGCATGGCCTGCATACCGAACATCACACAGACACTGACAGTCACATCACACATTACTGAGCTCTGAGGTAGGCAGAGGCAATGAAAAATATCCTCATATCTTACTAACATGTTTAAACACACAGTGATATTGTTGTCGCGAAAATGATAATGAGTGAATATTAGTTGGGGGAAAGTAAGGACTGCAGATGCTGGAGATCAGAGTCAAAAAGTGTGGTTCTGAAAAAGCACAGCCGTTCAGGCAACATCTGAGGAGCAAGAGAGTTGACTATTAGTTCACAATATCAATACAATGGAAAGTAATTGCATATTTTCATAGTCCTTGTACTTAATAATAATTTGGCTTTGCGTGTGGGAATGAGATTTATCATTTCAATGCTCCTTTACTGTGAGTTGTGCACTGTTTTCATCATAATGTTGTTATAAAAGTGAACTGAATAAATGGTTGGATTTTGTGTTTTTGGACAATCTAAAAGTTGGTATTATGCAAGGCTATCGGACCTTCAGAAAAGAGACTTTACTTAAAGGCTGTTAACGGTTAGAACAATGCTGCAAACATTTAACAGAGATTTCCAGCTCAAATCACACGCAAAGTTGTTGGGCTCGGATGATGCTGGCCATCAATGGAGCTGCACAAATCTGTTTGGATACTGATATTGTGAAGCTAACATACATTGAATCCCTCATAAACCATATCCAGTGTAAGATGCCATGTGCTGTAGGAATATTTCACCTTTATAACACCTTCATTCAGGATCGGGTTCAAGGTGCATAATTTCAGAGTTTAGGTGCCATACCAGAAGGGACAAACTTGCAAGACATGGTTGTTTACAGGTCATTGGTATAAATCTTGAATTGCGTCTGGAGCAGTACCATGTGCTCATCCATTGACAAGTTTTCCCCACTCACATTTCCCCATTGTTCAGGTATGTCTCTAACCAGACTATTGCGAGGGATTGAGAGAGAAACTGCCCAGCTCCAGTTTGGAAACTCACTGGACAGATTCTGGAGATAGCCAGTGTTTTGGAGGTCATGGTGAGGCCCAATAACATTGTGTCTGAATTCAGGCTTTTCCTCAAAGTCATTTTCAACAGCTTTGCTGCCTGCAAGATGGTGTGTTCACTGATCTGAACATGAATCGGCTGTTTACTACAGTCACTGAATTGTGTAATAGTTAGCTGTGTGCTCTGTTAATTCAATTATTGTTCACTTCAATTGTTTTCAACTGAAAAATAATGATGTTTGGTTTATTTTAAAATATGTAAGAAACAAAGTGATATTAACTCTTCATTATACAAAATGTAAAAGTGACCTGTTGTATATGTGTCGCAGACTGATCAAGCAGCAGTCAGATATTAGCAGATAAAGCAGGATTCTGTGAACAGGACTAATATCAGGCAACATCACCACCCTCTCTGTTAGGGTCTGTCCCACTAACAGGATAAGCCAGGAAGAGGGGGACAGCTACGTGGTATATAGTCAGTATCGTGGTCAGCATTGATGCTGGATCCTATGGCTGCTTGAATGCTCTGCAGCAGGTTATGGGAGAATCAATTAAAAGGAAACATATCATTGACCACATCATCACCGTCTACCTACTGCAGATGGACCTCTCCATTTCATACACCGGTAAGAATGGTTACAGCACAGCCCTGATGGGGAACAAGGGCTACCTTCACATTTTCCAGACTTCCCTCACCATGGCAGGTCGCCCCCTGTGGAGTGAATGGTATAGACATTAAACAGATTGAGAAACAAATAACGATGCATCCATGAGGTGCAGTAGGCCATCGGAAGGAACAGATTCATACTCTGTACAACTCACGACCAGACATACCTCCCACTGTACAGTAACCATCTCGGCCCGACATACCCCCCACTGTACAGTATCCATCACAGCCCGTCACACCGCCCATTGTACAGTAACCATCACAACACGACGTCCCTCCCACTGTACAGTAACAATCACAAAACGACATACCCCTCACTGTACAGTAACCATCACGGCCCAACATACCTCACTGTACAGTAACCCTCACGGCCCGACATACCTCCCACTGTCCAGTAACCGTCACAGTCTGACATACCTCCCGCTGCACAGTAACCATCAACAGCAGCACTGTGGCTCAGTGCTTATCACTGCTGCTTAGCAGTGCCAAGGTCTGAGGCTTGTTTCCGGCCTCATGTGACAGTCCGTGTGGAGTTTACACAATCTCCCCCGTGTCTGTGTGGGTTTCCTCCGGGGACTCCAATATCGTCCCACTGTCTAAAGGTGGATTGGCCATACTAAATTGCCCATAGTGTTAGGTGCTTTAGTCAGAGGGAAATGTGTCTGGATAGGTTGCTCTTCTGAGGTGTGGACTGGTTGGGCCAAACGGCCTGTTTCCACAATGTAGGGAATATAATGGTTCAAGTCATGCATATGATGGAATAGTCAATTGTCTGAATGAGGGCAGCTCCAACGGTATTCTAGTATGGACTTACGAGCAACAGGCAACACGGTTGTGTGGGGAAGATCATGTTCACAAACTTGCTTGATTATTTTGAGAAAGTGAATTTCGCAAGGCCTTTGATATGCATCCCTATCGCAGGCTTATACAGAAGGTGAAGTCAAATGGGATCAGAGGTCAGTTAGTAAGATGGATAGAGAATTGCTTGGTCATAGAAGACAGAGTAGTGGTGGAACAGTGCTTTTGTGATTGGAGATTTGTAAATAGATTGGCGGAGTTGCAGATTGTGAAAATGATTGCCAGAGAATACAGCAGGATATAGGTCAGATGCAGACTTGGACAGAGAAAACGCAGATGTAACTTTATCTGGACAATTGTGACGTGATGCATTTTCGATAGTCTAATGCAGGAGAGAAGTATACAGTAGATGAAAAAACTACTGAATGCATCAACATTCGAAGGGATCTTGGTGAACAGCTCCACAGTTCCCTGAAAGTGGTAACACGGGTGGATAGGGTGATCAACTCGGCTGATGGCAAACTTGCAGACATGCATCGGAGCGTGCAGTATGAAAATTAGCAAGTCATATTGCAGCTGTAGAGAAACGTAGATCGGACAAATTTGGAATATTGTGTACAGTACTGGTTGCCACACAATGTGGAAGTGTTGGAGAGAGTATCAAAAAGATTTACCGGCATGTTGCCTATGGCGCAACCTGATAGGTATTTACAAAACTGTCAGAGGCATAGATAAAAGGACAGGTAGAGGCTTTTATCCAGAATAGAAATATCAATTATTAGGGACCATACGTTTAAGGTAAAAGGGAGAAAGTTCAGTGGATGTGGTAGGTATTTTTTTTTGTTTTGCTTTTCCAGACAGAACGTGAAACTGCCTGGAATACACTGATAGAAGGGAAGAAGCTAATATAGCAAGGTTAAAGAGGGATCTTGGCACAGTGAAGAGACAGCAGCGAATAGAATGACATAGAATGTGTAGAAGCAAAAACTTGCATTTTAACTTTCAAAGGGCATCATGTGTCAGTGCGGGCTTGCTGGGCTGAAGGACCTGTTCCTGTGCTGGACTGTTCTTTAAGACAAGATTTGAGTGCAGGAGTGGCAAGATGTTGTCTGAATGATTACTGATGATCAACAGGCACATTATTGCTGATCTCTCCTCATCAATTTTCAGCTTCATACCCTCCCTCCCACTCTTGGGAAACTCAATATGGAGAATTTGACATGAATGTCAAAGCTGGTTACTGGTGATTCCATCTTGCCCCTCGATCCAGCGGCCTTCTATCTTCAAGAGCAACGTCTTGGGGAGCACTGCACTGACAGAAACTGCATGTGCTCTACACCTAACAATGCTGGCATCTGTCACATGCCAGCCTCATCATGCCATCCCAGCACATCTCCAACCAACTATAGTACACTTCTGTACTTCAATGCTGCAGCTCAGGGTGCACTGACAACTCTCATTGCAATGTTGCTGCAAGGACACTATGCTCAGGGACACACTCCCAGCTCTTGCACTGTCCCTCTGGGCTGCTCACTCCGTGTTTGTACACACTCAATGCTGCCGCAAGGACACTGTGCTCGGTGTTTGTACACATTCACTTTGATATGCCTTGAGTCTTCGCAGAACTATTGCCTTGCCTTACCCTGCCCTCAGCATTGTGTTCCCTCAGCCAGAGCTACCAGTCTCAGCCGCCTGCTGCATTGTCTTGGTGTTTAGCACAGACACAAACCCAGGAAGTTGAATATCCTTGTCCACATTCAGTCACGGTACCCAGTAGTGAGACAAGGGGACTCTCAGATCCCAGTCCGGGAGCTTAGACATGTCAGGAAGCCTCTTTTGGTTGTTAGGGGTAGGATCCTTGTCCTGTCAGAGATGAGGAGCTGAATGTTCAGGAGATCCACGTCTGTCTTGGCATTTTCTCTCCTATTGTGGGATGGTTCCTTCCGGGATGTGAAAAGTAACAAGATGTATTAAGGGAGATGGAAAGTTTGGTGCAGCTATTAGAGCTGGCACAGCTGGGGGAAAAGCGTTGAGATGTCCTGAGTGAGTGGGCAGCACAGACACCAGGCAGAGTTGGGTAGAGGGGCAGTGATGAGGTTGGAGAGATTGAGAGAAGCTGCTGCATTCAGTGAGGGTGGGTATGTTCATATGCAGTTACAGGAGTGAGGGTGGGAGAACATGAGCCTTGGTGGGAGGGGAGTGCAGTAACAGAGAGAGAGAGAGGTCACAAAGTGCATATGGTGGCAAACCCTGGTTGGAGTGGCGAAGGTCACTGACCTCCTTCCTACACTGCTGTGCATTCACCCAGAAGGCAGGCACCTCACTGGCCCAAGGGTCACCCTCGGACCAAGCTGGCAGGGTCGAGTTTCATGGCCTCCCCTGCCAGTTCTGTAGGACTTTAATGTCCCTCTCGTGCACCATGCCATCCACAAGAACCTCAGGGGCTTGGTCTCAAACTGAAGCCCCAGTTTTACTCCCTCTGCCATATCCAGGGTACTTTAGGAGTGACAATCCTAGAGTGTAATGACATTTTGAAGATGGCCCCTGTAACAGGGAGGCCTGTTCATTCTGGGATATCCAGACAGTGGGCGTTTGTTCTGACGAAGGGCAAAATCCTCGCATTAGTATCAGATGAGGAAAAGTCCACATGGGCAGGGAGGGTAGTTAATGAAGCAGATTGGTGATGGTGTCATGCGAAAAAATACTTAACCTTGTGAATCCCTTCATGAAACTCGTCTAAAATGAGACGACCAAATCAAAAGATGGTTGAGGCCTCTGTATGTCTGAATCAAAATGGGAATGCAGTGTGAAATATTGGGAGCAACAAACTTGGAGCAGAGAATTTTTCAGGGGATTCAAATCCTTAAAAAGGGATAACACAATGTTCCAGACTGTTAAAAGGAGGCAGTGAAAATCCCCGGCCTTATAGTTATCTACATTGTCCAATCCTCAATGGGGTTGGTGCCAGGGGCCTGGAAAATGGCTGACACGACAGCTTTGTTTATTGTGGAGCAAGGGACAGACTGAAGAGGTCGAGGCTGGAATTCTGAAACAGTGGATAAACGGTCACTGAGGAAGTCCCAGGGACTCCAGGACAATCGGTCTGGATTTGTTCAAGGAAGATCGTGTGTAATTAATCTGACTGTGTCGGTTTGAGGCAGTAACTTGTAACTTCATGTGACTTATTTGGATTTAACGAGAGATCCTAAGGCAGACTGCTTAAAAGCAGAATCTATGGGGTACAGGAGAATGAAGCAAACAACCCAGAGAGGGGCAAGGCATTTGGGGACAGCAACAATAGAGAGGAATACACAATAAATGAGAGTATAGTCAGTGTGGGCAGATAAATGAAGGTAACTGGAAACATCAAGAACCTCGTTAATGTAGCAAATGACATTATTTCTTCTGTCAGCCAAAGTGCAGAATTTAGAGCAGGAAGTTTATGCAGGAACTGTATAAATAATGAGCGCAGTCGCAGCTTGGAGAAAGTGTGCAGTTCTGGTCACCCCAAGACATGGAAGGATGGAATTGGACTGGAGATGGTGCAGAGGAGATTCATGTGACAGTGGAAGTGCAGTTATGAGAAAAGACTGGAACGGAGGATGCTGAGAGGAGATTTGATCGGGCTATACATATTGTCAGGGACCTGAGTAGAGAGGGAGTTTGGTAAGAAATGGAAAAACAGGACCTCAACGGCATTGATCTCCAGGTTATTCCCAGTGCCACGTGCCAGTGAGGATAGAAATAGAAAGAGAGACCAGATAGATGTGTGGCTGAGGAACGGTAGTTCCCGCCACCATTCTGTTTGTATACCATAGCCCTGCCAAATCAGTTTAAATCCCTCCCAATAGAATTAGCCAAACACTGCATAAGGAAATCAGTCCCAGTCTGTCAAATGTTACCCAATCCAGCTTGTACAGTTGCCAGCTTCCCCAGAACCAGTCCCAATGCACCAGGAATCGGAAGCCCTTCCTGCTACACTATCGTTCCAGTCACACTCTCACCTACTTAATATTCCAAGTTCTGCACTGCCTTGTACATAGCACTGCGAGTATTCCAGGGATTGCTACATTTGACGCCTTGTTTGCTAACCTTTCATCTACCTCGTTAAATTCTGATTCCCAGACCACATCATATTTCCCACCCAAGTCACTGAGACCAACGCGGACCATGACCTCTGGATGCTAACCATCTCCCAGACCAATATGCTGCAGACACAGTGCCATTCTTGAGCCCACAATCCTGGAATTACATCGGCAGTCAAAGAAATGCTTGTGATTTCCTCAATTTCCTGACTCCCCTGTGACTATTGCTTCTCCTTCCTTCTCCCTCCCCTCATGTACAGTCAGGCTGCTAGTGGAGCCACAGACATGGCTCTGACTGCCCTCCCCTAAGCAGCCAATACCTTAATCAGCTCCAAACTGGGAGACTGAATTGGGAGGGAGACATCAGGCTATTCCTGGATTTCCTGACTCTTTATCTTCGATTGCGTAGCATCGCATTCACTTCATTCTTCTATGCCATCATGTCTGCAGGGTGACCGGCTGTGTGTGTGTGTGGTCCCCCTAACTCTCAACATCACAGATTTCCCCTAGAATTGCTAGTCACTGTCTGAGCTCTAAGACCCAGTGTTCATCTAGGACACGAGCAGGGGGCTATGGCTTCCCAATGTAACAGAATAAATTTTCCATCTGACAAACATGGCTTGTTATGTCTTAAAATGCAACATGTTTCGAGTAACTCAATTAATTACCTCGAATTAAGTTAACATCAGGGAAATAACAAAGTGGTTAAGTCCCTTAATTAACTGTGGCTTACTGAGGATAATTTATTATACTGGCTCAGAATTTCACTTCTCCCTATTATTTCTAAGTTCACCTCTTATTTCAGAAATTGAAAAAAATAAATTTGCTAACTATTGCCAATTTAGAGACAGTCACTAATAACGGTGCATTATCAGCCAATGAACGTACAGCCTTTTTTGTGATGGCTCTTGCACTTCTTTCAAACTCGGTGCAGGCAGGTCCCAGCAGCAGAAAGACATTTCTGTGACTCCCAGGTAAGTGTAATCCTCCAGCTCCTATTCCAATCTGCTCACTCACAGGGTCACTGTCACTGTAACTCCCAGGCACATGTAATCCTCCAGTTCCCACTCCACTCTGCTCCCTCATAGGGTCACCGTCTCTGTGACTCCGAAGTATGACTAGGCCTCGAATCTAAGTGTTGATTTATATCCTTTCACTTTGCTGCCTCTGTAACTCCCAGGTGTGAATAAACCTCATGCTCCTGCTTCAAGTTGATCTGTCACATGATCGCTCCCTCTGTGACTCGGTGCTGATTTAGAGCCTCCTGGTCTGCTGTTTCTACAATGCCAAGTCCTGCTAGGCCATGGTCCTCGCTGCTGATTTATATTCTCCCACTTTGTGCTGCTCACTGTCAGGTTCCCTCCCTTTGTGCCTCCCAGGTAATAGTAGGCCTCAAGCCTCAGCTGAGATGTGTAACATCCCATTCCACACTGCTCCCTCATAGGGTCGCTGCTGTGCCTGGAAGACAGTGGAAAAGAGGAGGATGAGAGTGTGCAGAGGGTGTTACCGTGATTGGGCGATCTGTCGAGATGGAACAGTTTATCTGAGGAGGTAGGCAGACCTGCATTGTTTAAAGCAGGTTATTGGAAGATACAAGGAGTGTTGCAGGCACTGAGGGAGGCAAAGGAAATAGAGAGAC
This sequence comes from Hemiscyllium ocellatum, assembly GCF_020745735.1. Lineage (NCBI taxonomy): Eukaryota > Metazoa > Chordata > Chondrichthyes > Orectolobiformes > Hemiscylliidae > Hemiscyllium > Hemiscyllium ocellatum. The sequence goes on along the minus strand of NC_083405.1, from coordinate 14,274,575 downwards.
GGTGGCTTGTTGGTGACAGAGCCTTATAGAGTCTAAAGGGCTTTTTGTGAGCTGCTTCCTGAGATGTGAAGACTTCAACAAATGCAAATTGACAGCCAGGAAGTGCTGTGTAGTACTGGAGACTGTTGGATGTTACAGAATTAGAAGACTCACAATAACTGGGGGATTACAGATGTTTGAAGAACTCGTGGTGTTCAAGGACCCTCAGAACATAAGGAGGTAGAAAATGGGAACATTGCAACTTAGTGGCATTGTAGGGGCTGGAAGAGCTAAGGTGAAATGACGATGAAAAGTACCAACTCAGCACAACCAGCCGCTGTAATGCACAGAGATTTAAGGAAGGGGACCTGTGCTGTCATTGAATATAGTTACATGGAGGGTTACAGATACGGAGAGGTTACAAATTTAGAACGGAAATAGTTATAGATGATCAGAAATCTAAACAAGAGTAAAGAAATTTGAGAGACCACTAGCACAGATGGGAATGGAGGTGGTGAGAATTCTGATGAGCAATAAGTGTTGTTGGCAGAGAAGGATGAAACATATACAGGAAGAGCTGCATTGTCTGTATGCATTTCCAGACATGAGTGTTGTAGCGCCTGCTGGAGGGGACACAGATAACAACAGTTCTAATAGCTGGTGCAGTGGTTCAGGAAGGCAGCTCAACACCATCTTCTCAGGAACAATGCCAAATCAACAATACATCCAGCAATGCTCATGACCATGAGTGAATAAATAAATAAATAAATCTACAAGCAACACTGAGGTCACTCAGGAAGGCCCGTTCAACACCACTTCACAAACCCGGAGCAACTTTACCCTGGAATGGCAGGAAATCCAGCTGCACGGGAACATCAGCATTTCCAAGGTGCCCTCCAAGCCACCCTCCATCCTTCCAGCACTGTGTCTGTCCCTGCACCCAAAGGACAGTAATGGGTAAGGAAGGCAGCTCACCACCACCTTCTCCAAGGAATTACAGATGGGACGGCAATGATGGCTGAGCAAGTGATGGCAATATCCCATCAATGAATTTGAACAAGGGAAACTCATGGACTGTTCATGCCTCCTTTGCTTCCTCCACACAACCCACATTCCCATCTCGATCTGTGTCAGCAACAAACAAGAAATCAGTAGATTTTGTCCATCCATCTAATGTATCAAATCCCTTTGTTAATAGTTAGATGTCAAGCTCTAATCCATTTATTCCCGCTCAGTTTTCTGTTAAAGTATTCCCAATCCATGCCAGTACATTCACTTCAATCCCACATTTGCCAATTTTGCTTATCCACCTCTTCAGTGGGACCGTGTTGAAAGGTATCTGAAAATCCCAGCATAACATTCCTCCCTTTTATCTACTCTGCTTGTTCACAGCCAGACAGGAAAACAACTCCAGCAGGGTTTGTGAAATAAAATTTCAGTTTCAGAACAACATGCTTTGTGTGGATAGATAATTGGCTGATTAGTAGAAGAGAGAGTAGGTATAAAGGGGTCATTTTCACGATGGGAACTGGTGACGAGTTTCGTAGGCGGCGGTGGCAAGATGTCATTCAAACTTACAGAATACTGAGGGGCCTGGATGGATTGGACGGGGTGGGCGATGTTTCCTCTAGGCGGAGAGATTAGGGGCCAAGGGCACAGCTTCAGAGTGAAGGAACGACCTTTTAGAATGGAGATCTGGAAAAATTTATTCAGCCACAGGGTGATGAATCTGTAGAGTGGTACCTGCCATAGGGAGGACTATAGATGAGGGTGACATTTACTCAGATAGGGCTACAAGAGCTGGAGAAGCTCATGAGCTGATTAGATGGATGGAGATACTAGAGAAACTTACATTGACAGGGTCGGTGATAGTGATGGGAGAATTTTACACAGATAGTGACTCTTGTAGGAACTGGATTCGGACAGCGCAGGCATTGGACTGTGTTCTACAGATCCGGAGTATTGCAGTGACCTGAGAGGATTACACAAATAGGGGGGATTGTGGGATCTCCACATTTTGAGAGCTTTTCAGGAAGCGGTTACATCGCTAAAGAGGGATGTTGAAGCCGTAGTAGTTTACAGAGACTGGGAGGTTTGGAGCGTTTAATTGTTCGTGGAATATTTTTAAGGTCAGTAAAATGGAACGCAGAGGGAGAGTTTAGATTTTGTTAGATTTTCTACAGTAAGGAAACGGCACTTTGGCCCAACAAGTCCACACCAACTCTCCAAAGAGTAATCCACCCAGACACATTTCCCTCTGACTAATGCACCTAACGCTATGGGCAGTTTCGAATGGCCAATTCACCTGACCTGCACATCTTTTGACTGTAGGAGGAAAACGGGGCACCTGGGGGAAACCCATGCAGACACAGAGAGAATGTGCTAACACCATGCAGACAGTCCCCCAAGACTGGAATCGAACATGGGTCTCTGGCACTGTGAGTCCTCATGAAAGGCTTATGCCAGAAACGTCGAATTTCCTGTTCCTTGGATGCTGCCTGACCTGCTGCGCTTTTCCAGCAACACATTTTCAGCTCTGATACTCCAGCATCTGCAGACCTCACTTTCTCCTCTGGCACTGTGAGGCAGCAGTGCTCACCACAGAACCGCCATGCCACCCTAAACTGCAGAGCTACACAAAGAGAGGGCGTTTAAGGCGCAGAGATGAGGGCACAGAAGTGGGGAGTGTTGTTGCCACTAGAAAAGGGTCTGGAGGTGTTTACACAGATAAGAAGATCGGTAGGCATGGGAGATGGTTACAGAGGTCATGTGATGCTGTACACCAGGAGGCAGAAATGTGATCGGGCCTGCAGAAGTTTACAGTGATATCGTGTTATTTTGGGGATTGGGGAAGGTACATTGGTGGATATTTTGGTCCGGGCTGGAGTTATCGTGGAAAACTATAGAAATAGAGATTATTGTACTGAGACAGGATGAGATTATTGACATGGGCATGTTGTCCAGACTGGAGCAATTTACAAATAGGGAGAGTCGTCAGCATTGGGGTAGGTTTCAAATTTACAACAGGATAATGGGAGGGATGGAGATTACAGAAATAGGAACTTTTCTGGCAATTACAACCATTCAAGACACTGGTGCAGATGAGATGGACGAAAAGGTGTGTTTCCTTGCAGTAAGACTCTATCACATTACAAGAGACCGTGTGAGACGGGGAATAGAGAACAGAAAGATCCCAGGTTTCGATACCACCTTCTTAAGGGAGGCCTCCTTTCCCCTATGTTGTCCTGATGCTCATTAAGACAGCACAGGCCGAGATTGATAACTGTAAACTTCTTCTATCGTCATGGAAGGCTCAGAACTGCAGTGATGAAAGTTAACAAGAGAGTGGAGATTGAGCCTGGGACCTTCACGCCCTGTGATCACACTTCAGCACTGTACCTGTGTCAGGTCTTCCAGACCAAATTTCGATCCCATAAATTCGCTTTGCTCTGTTCACTGTGAGTGATCTTACCTCGCTGCTTAATTTATTGAAGACTCCAGGTCTCCCTGCCCTCTGGCTGACCAACTGTGTTCAATGAGATGATGGATGAAACATTCAACAGTTGGGAAGTTTATTGAGTCAGGAACGTCCTGAATACATCAGGAGACGGAGAAATAGACAGAATGGGAAATTAGACTGATACAGTGAAGGTTACACAGGGAGAATGGCACTGAGTCCCACAGAGATCTGGAAAATCCCAGTCTCCATCCCTGATCTGCGCTGCCTCGTCTCCCTGAACATAGAACATAGAACATAGAAGGATACAGCGCAGTACAGGCCCTTCGGCCCTCGATGTTGCGCCGACCGAGTCCTACCTAACCTATACTAGCCCAATAACTTCCAAATGCCTATCCAATGCCCGCTTAAATGAACATAAAGAAGGAGAGTTCACCACTGATACGGGCAGGGCATTCCATGAACTCACAACCCGCTGTGTGAAGAATCTACCCCTAACATCTGTCCTATACCTACCACCCCTTAATTTAAAGCTATGTCCCCTAGTAACACCTGACTCCATTAGCGGTAAAAGGTTCTTAGTATCTACCCTATCTAAACCCCTAATCATCTTATACACTTCTATCAGATCTCCCCTAAACCTTCTCTTCTCCAATGAGAACAGCCCCAAGTGCCTCAGCCTTTCCTCATAAGATTTTCCTACCATTCCAGGCAACATCCTGGTAAACCTCCTCTGCACTCGTTCTAAAGCTTCCACATCCTTCCTATAGTATGGCGACCAAAACTGCACACAATACTCCAGATGAGGTCTCACCAGAGTCTTATACAACTGCAACATGACCTCAGGACTCCGGAACTCAATTCCTCTGCCAATAAAGCCCAGTACACCATATGCCTTCCTCACAGCACTATTTACCTGGGTGGCAACTTTCAGAGATCTGTGTACATAGACACCAAGATCCCTCTGCTCATCCACACTACCAAGTAGCCTACCATTAGCCCAGTAATCCATCATCTTGTTATTCCTACCAAAGTGAACGACTTCGCACTTAGCTACATTGAATTCCATTTGCCACATTTCCGCCCAGCTCTGCAACTTATCTATATCCCGCTGTAACCTACCACTTCCTTCCTCACTATCCACAACTCCACCGACTTTCGTGTCATCCGCAAACTTGCTTACCCAGCTTTCAAGTCCTTCCTCTAGATCATTTATAAAGATAACAAAAAGCAATGGTCCCAAAACAGATCCTTGTGGTACACCGCTAGTAACTGCGCTCCAAGATGAACATAATCCATCAACTACTACCCTCTGTCACCTTCCAGCCAGCCAATTCCTAATCCAAACCTCTAATGTATCCTCAATGCCATACCTCCGAAGTTTAAGCATTAGCCTACCATGGGGAACCTTATCGAACGCCTTACTAAAATCCATATACACAACATCTACTGCTTTACCCTCATCCACTTCCATAGTCACCTTCTCAAAGAACTCAATAAGGTTTGTGAGGCACGACCTGCCCTTCACAAAACCATGCTGGCTATCCCTGATCACGTTATTCCTACCCAGATGTTCATAAATCTTATCCCTTACCATTCTCTCTAAGACTTTGCCCACCACTGAAGTCAGACTCACTGGCCTATAGTTACTAGGGCTATCCCTACTCCCTTTCTTGAACAATGGGACCACATTCGCTATCCTCCAGTCCTCTGGTACTATTCCCGTTGACAATGACGACATAAAAATCAAGGCCAATGGTTCTGCTATCTCCTCCCTAGCTTCCCATAGGATCCTGGGGTAAATGCCATCAGGCCCAGGAGACTTATCTATATTCATCCTCTCCAATATTCCCAAAACCTCTTCCCTGCATATTTCCAGGGCATCCATTCTAATTATTTGTGATTCCATATTCACATCAGCAGTGTCCTGTTCCTGAGTGAATGCTGATGAAAAGTACTGATTTAATGTCTCTCCAATCTCCTCCGCCTCCACACACAACTTCCCACTACTATCCTTGACTGGACCGATACCTACCCTAGTCATCCTTTTATTCTTGACATACCTATAGAAAGCCTTTGGGTTTTCCCTAATCCTACCAGCTAAAGACTTTTCATGTCCCCTTCTCGCTTCTCTTAGCTCCCTCTTTAGCTCCTTCCTGGCTACCTTATAACTCTCAATCGCCCCTACTGAACCTTCACGCCTCATCTTTACATATGCCGCCTTCTTCCCTTTCACAAGGGACTCCAATTCCTTACTAAACCACGGCTGCCTCACAAGGCCCTTTACACCATGCCTGACTGGTACATACCTATCGAGGACACACAGTAGCTGCTCCTTGAACAATCCCCACATCTCATTAGTGTTCTTCTCTTGAAGCCTGTTTTTCCAATCCACACAACCTCAGTCATGCCTCACTGCATCATAATTTCCCTGCCCCCAGCTATAGCTCTTGCCCTGCGGCGCACGATTATCCCTCTCCATCACTAAAGTAAAAGTCACCGAGTTGTGGTCACTGTCCCCGAAGTGCTCACCTACCTCCAAGTCTAACACCTGGCCTGGTTCATTACCTAGAACCAAATCCAATATAGCCTCCCCTCTTGTTGGCCTGTCGACATATTGTGTCAGGAAACCCTCCTGCACACATTGTACAAACACCGACCCATCTAATGAACTCGAGCTATAGCTCTCCCAGTCAATATCTGGGAAGTTAAAGTCCCCCATAACAACCACCCTGCTACCTTCACTCTTTTCCTGAATCATCCTCGCAATATTATCCTCTACTTCTCTAGGACTATTAGGAGGCCTGTAGAAAACACCTAACAGGGTGACCTCACCTTTCCTATTTCTAACCTCAGCCCAAACTACCTCAGATGGCAAGTCCTCTTCCATCGTCCATTCCACTGCTGTGATACTGTCTTTGACAAGTAATGCCACGCCTCCCCCTTTTTTACCCCCATGTCTGATCCTACTAAAACATTTGAACCCTGGAACGTGCAACAGCCATTCTTGTCCCTGTTCTACCCACGTCTCTGTAATGGCCACAACATCGAAGTCCCAGGTACCAACCCATGCTGCAAGTTCACCTACCTTATTCCTTATACTTCTGGCATTGAAGTATACACACTTCAATCCACCTTTCTGGTTACAGGCACCCTCCTTAGAGATCGTTGCATTATTCCTAACCTCCCTACACTCAAGGTCCTGTACCCTAAAGCTACAGTCCTGGTTCCCATGCCCCCGCGGAGTTAGTTTAAACCCTCCCAAAGAGCACTAGCAAACCTCCCCCCAAGGACACTGGTGCCCCTCAGGTTCAGGTGTAGCCCATCCTTTTTTATAGATGTCCCACCTTCCCCAGAAAGGACCCCAGTTGTCCAGAAACCGGAATCCCTCCCTCCTGCACCATCCCTGTAGCCACGCATTTAATCCCTGTTGCCACGCATTTACCATCCCTGTAGCCACGCATTCTCCTGGAGTGGAGAATTCTGTTGGCTCAGGATCTGGAGTAGCAGCAGTCACTGGCAGACTCTCACAGTGACAGATATCACATGGAGAGATACTGAGTGATATCACCGAGTGCAGGAAGGTGTCAGGATCAATCCACGGTCACGAAGAAAGAGTTTGATTCATGGTGCACTGAGATCAGTACTCATGGATGAGGGAGCTATCAGTGGGCCAGGCGATAGCCTAATATTACTCTCACTAGCCTGTTCATCTAGAATTTAATGCCGGTGGCAGGGATATCCCTCTGAATGCTCAATATCCTTTCAGGAAGTTAAGAAATGGTAGGCAGCTGGCCTGACTCCAGACCCAGAGCAATGGAGTTGACTTTAAACTGCCCTCTGTAATGGTCTCACAAAGCATACAGCACAAAGGCAGCTCGGAAGTGGGCATGAAATGCTGGCCAACCAGCGACACCAATATCGCACGAGTGAATTAAAAACAACATCGTTGGGACCAGTGTCCTTGCCAACCATGTCTGTAGGTTTATGGAGAGAGCTTTGAGCAGACACGGAGGATGCAGGGACAGGGTTCAGACGAAGGGAGTTTTCCAAATCCAGAGAAAAGGTGACGCTTCAGAACAGCATGGGGATGTGACTGAAGACAAGTAGAAAGGAACAGGAAGGGACAGAGTTAAACTAAAACTGTACATCAGTGAATCAGTTTGTGACAGGACATTGTGGGAAAGAATAAATAATAATGTTGTTTCTTTTGGAATTGCCAAAATAACTGCAATAAGGCAATAGACTTGTGACACAGAGATAAATGGGATTTAGTCGGCAGAGAGACGTGGCAACAGGGTGAACAAAAGGTGAAGCATAAATATTCAACGGTTCACAATCTTGTGGCATCTCAGGCAGAGTGGGAGTGCAGGATGTGTAAACCTGGCGGTAATCAATAACAACGGCATTACAGAGAAAGCATTTGGCCTCAGATGATGTGGCTGAATCAGCCTGAATGCAGATTCTGGGTCCCATGTGTCACAAACGCAAGCAGAAATGCCTAGCAGCATTTCATTGTTCATCTCTGTATTAAAAAGGAATTAATTGGAATTTGGAACAAAGGCAATATGATAATTTTGGGAGACTTCAAGTTTTGCATGATCTTGGGCAGTCACCCTGGAAAGATTGGTATTATCTGAGCTCCTCTTTGTCTTTTGTCAGTGTTTCTTTGTATAACATATTGCGCAAATGGCTCGGGATGTCACTATGTCAGATCGGCCACTGAGTGACGAAGCTGACTGAAGGTGTGATGTCACACAGAGATCCCTCAGGAGATTGCAATATAGTGGAATTCAAAGAGATTGTCAGGTTTTCAAGTGACCATAATGCACACTCGACCATCAGAAACAAAGCCAAATACATGAGCTTAAGAGGAGAACTGAGCAAGGTAAACAGGGGAACAGACTGTAATGTCAGTCTGTAAATGAACAGTGGGAAACAATTAGAGTCATAGAGATATGCAGCAAAGAAACAGGCCAGGCAGTCCAATTCGGCCACACCGACCTGCTATCATCACCATTCTAGTTCCATTTACAGGCACATATCCCACTAAACCCTTCCTATTCATATACCCATCCAGATGACTTTTAAATGCTGTAATTGTACTAGCCTCCACCACTACCACTGGCAGTTGATTCCACACACACAGTACCCTTGGCGTAAAAAAAGTGCCCCTTAGGTCCCCTTCAAATCTTACACCTGTTCGCCCTGAACTTATGCCCTCTAGTTCTGGACTCCCCCACCCCAGGTAAATGACCTTGTCTGTTTATCGTATTGATGCCACTGTTGACTTTATGAATCTCTATAAAGTCCCCCTCAGCCTGTGACGCTCCAGCCCTTGCCTATTTAACCTCTCCCTATAGCTCAAATCCTCCAACCCTGACAACATCCTTGTAAATCGTTTCTGAACCCTTTGAACTTTCACAAAATCCTTCCGATAGGAATGTGATGAGAATCGCAAACAATATTAAAAAAGTAGCCTAACCAATGTCCTGTACAGCCACAAGATGACCTCTCAACTCTTTTACTCGATACTCTGACCAAACATCTTCTTCGCTATCCTATCTAGCTGTGACACTACTTTCAAGGAACTATGAACCTGCATTCTTTGTTCAGCAACACTCTCTAAGACCTTACTTTTAAGTGTACAAGTCCTGTGAGGATTTGCTTTTCCAAATGAAGCACCTCACATTTATCTGAATTAATCTCCATCTGCCACTCTTCACTCCATTGGCTCATCTGATAAATAGGAGACAGAGAGGACTGCAGCTGCTGGCGATCGGAGTGGAGAATGTGTTGCTGGAAAAACATAGCAGGTCAGGCAGCATCAGAGGAGCAGGAAAGTCGACATTTCGGGCTGGAGCCCTTCAACAGGAATGACGCTTGGATCCTCGGGTGGGGAGAGATAAATAGGAGGGGGTGGGGCTAGGGGGAAGGTAGCTCAGAGTGCAATAGTTCATAATGGTTGGACATGGGGGTAAGAGTGTTAGGTCAGAGAGGAGGGTGGAGCAGATAAACGGGAAGGAAAATTGACAGGTCGGACAAGGCATGAGGGTGGTGCTGAGCTGGAAGTTGGAACTGGGTTAAAGGGAAATGAGGAAGCTGGTGGAAGTCCACTTTGATGCTCTGGGGTTGCGGGCTCCCAAGGCAGAAGACCAGACATTCTTCGTCCAGGCATCGGGTGGTGAGGGAGTGATGGTGCAAGAGGCCCAGGACCTGCATATTCTCGGCAGAGTGGGAGGGGTGTTGAAATGTTTGGCAACAGGTTGGTGGGTTGTTTTTCAGGTGTCCTGGAGATGGAGATGTTTTGTGAAGCGCACTTTGAGAAGGCGCCCAATCTCCTCATCTCATCTACACTGGGGACTTGGGACACCTTCGCGCAGAGCACTTTAAAGAACATCTACGGACACCTGCACCAATCAACCTCACCGCCCTGTTAGGCAGAAATCGAACCTGTGTGGGCAAGCCCCAATGTATTTCTAACCCATCGCCTAAACCACTCGACTATAACTACTTGCTTACAGAGGTTAGAGAGGTTACCGAGCTAAGGACGATTGTAGGGACTGGAAGAGGTTTCAAAGTTTATGAGGGTATTGGGGACTGGAGGAAAATACCAAAATATGGAGGGTTTAAGATTGAAGGATTCTGCAGAAAAAAGTTTACAGTGTTAATGCAGGATTCTTGACAGTGTGGAGTTTCAGAAAAGTCTTGGGGTCAACGTCCAGAGTTCCTTCAAAGTTGCCACCCAAGTTGTTGGGTTTGTTTAGAAGCCAATGTTGTATCGGCTTCCGTTAGCAGGGGACTGTGTCTAAATGCCGTGAGTTTAGGCCGCAGTTCGATACAGACCATAATTGAAAAATTGTGTTTTGTTCTGGTTGCTTCATTACAGGAAAGATGTGCAAGCTTTGGAAAGGGTGCAGAGGAGAATTATCAGGATGTTGCTTGGACTGGAGGGGAGGTCTAATGAAGGGAGGTTGTGGGAGCAGGGCTTTTCTCTTTGGAATGAAAAATGATAAGAAGTGACTTAATAGAAGAGTATGAGATAAAGAGACGCAGACATAGAGTGGGTGGCCCAATATTTTCCCCATTGCGAAAATGGCTAGAACTAGGAGGCAAAATTGTAACGTAATTGGAGGCAGGTTGAGGGGAGATATCCGAGGCAGCTTCTTTGCACAGTGTGTTGGGTGAGTGGAATGTATTTCCAGTATTGATGGTACAGCCAGATGCATTAGGGACATTTAAGTAACTTTTGGATAGACACATGAATGATAGAAAAATGAATTTTTCAAAATGGAGACCTGTCACCAGTGGTGTTCCACAGGGATCCGTGCAGGGACTACTGCTACATATCAATGATTTGGAGGAAGGTATCGGTTCCTTGATTAGCAAGTTTGCAGATGACACTAAGATTGGTGGAGTAGCAGACAGTGAGGGGGAATGTCAGATAATACAGCAGAATATAGATAGATTGGAGAGGCGGCAGAGAAATGGCAGATGGAGTTCAATCCGGGCAAATGCGAGGTGATGCATTTCGGAAGATCTAATTCAAAAGTGAACTATACAGTAAATGGGAAGATCCTGTGGAAAATTGAGATCTGAGTATTCAGATCCATTGTTCCTTGAAGGTAACACAGGTCAGTAAAGTGGTCAAGGCGGCATACGGCATGCTTTCCTTCGTTGGATGGGGTATTGAGTACAAGAATTGGTAGGTCATATTACAGTCACATGGACTTTGGTTTAATGTGGTCTCCACATTACCAAAATGATGTGCATGCTTTGGACAGGGTGCAGAGGAGGTTCATCAGGATGTTTCTTGGTATAGAGGGCGCTAGCAATAAGGAGAGATTGAATAGATTCGGATTATTTTCATTTGATAGACCAAGATTGACTGGGGAAATGATTGAGGTCTGCAAAATCATGGGATGTGTAGAGAAGGTGGATAGCAAGAAGTTTTTTTTCCCCAGAGTGCGAAACTCAATTACCAGGGGTCACGAGTTCACAGTGAGAGGGGAAAAGTTTAGGGCAGATATGCGTGGAAAGATCTTTATGCGGAGTCTGATGGGGGCCTGGAACGTGTTACCAGCAGAGATGGTACAGGCGGGAACAATAACGTCAGTTAACATGTATCCATTCAGATGCATGAATGGGCAGGGAGCAAATGTGACAAGATACTCACAAAATAGTCGACGCGTTTAGAGAAAGGATCTGGATCAGCGGAGGGTTTGCAGGCTGAAGAGCCTGTTCCTGTGCCGTAATTTTCTTTGTTCTTTCAATGGTCTACAGGTTAGTTTGATCTTATAGTAGGATAAAAGCTTGACACAACATTGAGGGCTGAAGGGCATATACTGTGCTGTCCTGTTATGTGTTCTAAATATGGAGGGTTACAATGGCAGGAAGAGGGTTCAGGAGACTGGAAAGGATAGGATATGAATGAATAGATATATTAGGAAGGGTTTACTAGGATTGCCGGAGGTAACAGAGACAGCAATTGTCTGATCTGGAGAAGCCGACCCAGGCTGGGAGGGTAGTGGGGACTGGAGGTGATTTCACAGGGAGCGCATAGAACCACAGGGTGTAACAGAAATGTGGAGAGCTGTACTGTCTATACGTATTCATGAAGATGAAGCAGTTGGGAGGGATGGAGCAGCTTACAGGGAGAACGATGTTAGTAGGATGGAGCGGTTTACACAGACAGGGAGGATTTTCGGTGAATGGAGCAGATGACAGAGATAAAATGGGTTGTATAAACTGGAGGACCAAACAGAGATATGGAGGGTAGTAGTGACTGAAGATGTTTATAATATAGGAAGTTTTACTTTTGCAGATTATTTAGATATGAAGGGTGTGGAGTTTGACAGACTTTCCAGAAGGGCAGTAATTTTGGTTGCAGATGGTTTCACAGATAAGGAAGCATAAGTAACCTCCTCCAGTTTGGTCAGAATAGAAAGGGTTATAGGGGTGGGTGCGTTTACACAGGTAGTGGCATATGATCTAGAGAAGGTTATGGAGATGAGTAAATGGATGGAGATACAGGAGGGGCTTACATTGAAAGGGTGCATGTTAGCGATGTGATGTGTTACTCAGAGAGTGAGTCTTGTCAGAACTGGATCAGGAGAATCACAGGCTTTCAGTAGGTTCTACAGATCGGGAGTGCTGCAGGGACCTGAGAGGATTGTTGTGTCGCCACCGAGTGATCGTGTCTTTAGAACTGGAAGAGGTTACGAGAGCGTCGATATTCCCCATCAGCCAAGGATCCCTAAGCAGGCATGCTTTTCCCTTCACTCTAATAGTAACATCTTGGATTCTTGAGATCACACTTTTAAAAGCCTCTCATTTGCCAGTCATTCCTTTTTCTTCAAACACACACATCCAGTGAATGGGAGCATGATGTGGAGGAGCTGGTGTTGGACTGGGATGGACAACGTTAAAAATCACACAACACCTGCTTACAGTCCAGCATGTTTATTTGTAGGCACTGGGTTTCATAGCACTGCTTCTTCAGCAGGTGGTTGTGGAGCACAGTAAACAGGCACAGAATTTATAACAACAGGATTACAATGTGATAGAATGTAATGCAAAACAAATTTAATTTAAGTTGTCATCTTTCAGAATGATCACCTGGACTTCGAAAGCTGGTGCTTTGAATTAACTCTGTTGGGACTATAACCTAGTATTGTGTGATTTTAATTCACCCAATCGACCTCTGCTCGATCCTGCAAAATAGCCCCAAAAATAGTCCTGCTCTAGTTTAAGACCTTAATCTGTGGACCTGTCGGATCTTTTTCCATAACTATGTTAAAACGAGGACCGTTGTGGTCATTAGACCCAAAGTGCTCTCCGACTGACACTTTAGCCACTTGCCTGACCTCGTTTTCTGAGGGGAGGTCTCGTTTTCAGCTGCCTGAATAGAGTGGGGCCCTCTCCATATTGATCTAGGAAACCTTCCTGGACACATTTGACAAATTCCACCCCATACGGGCTTTTTGCACTCTAAGTGGTCCAGTCAATACAAGGAAAGTTAAAATCTCCAACCAACACAATTCTATTATTTCTATCGGTACCTGCAACCCCTCTTCACTTTTGCTCCTCTAGTCCCCGCTGGCTATTTGGGGGTTCAGAACACAATTCCAGGAGACTTACTATCCCCTTTTGTTTCTAACTTCTAACCATATGACCTCATTTGATCACCCACAACGAGTATCCGCTCTAAGCACCGTTGTTATGTCCTCCCTTATCAACAGGGCAGCTGCCCCTCCTCACTTACTTGTCCTTCTGTCATGCCTGTATCTTGTGTGTCCTGGAACACTGAGCCGCCAGTCCTGCCCTTCTCTCAGCCATGTTTCTGTTATGGCTGCAATATCCCAGTTCCCAGAGCCAATCCATGCTCGAAGCTCGTCTGCCTTCCTGGTCAGGCCTCGTGTGTTGAAATAAAAGTCCTTTAGACCAGAAGTCATTTCTCTCCGTATACCTTGCCCCGGATATCCTGGATAGGAAACTTGCTCTTGATGGTTGATGTATTTTCCCCTGACTGGTTGATGGTACCTCTCTTACTCAGACTCCAAACACCTGCGAAACTAGTTTAAACCCTCCACGGTAAGACAAGCAAATCTCCATCCATGGATACTGGTGCCCTACTGGTTCAAGTCAAACTCGTCCTTCCTTGTTCAGGTTACCTCTACCCCAGCAGAGATTCCAATGATCCAAGAACTGAAAACTCTACACATCCACCGGCTCCTCAGCCACACCTCCATCTGGCCTATCTTTCTATTTCTATCCTCAATGGCACATGGCACTGGGCGTAATCCGGTGATCACAACCCTTGAGGACCTGCTTTTTAACTTCTTTCCTCACTCCCTGTACAAATTTCAGAGGATCCCATCCCCATTGACGAACTATGTCATGTGAACCGATGTGGACAATGATCTCTGGGTATTTGCCTTGTCACTTCAGAATGTTCAGTAAATGCTCAGAGACACCCTTGACCCTGGTACCCAGGAGGCAGCACACCATCCTGGGGTCCCTTCTGGAGCCACACAGCCTCCTTTCTGTCCCCCTCACAACCGAGTCTCCTATCAGTATCACTATCATTAGAGAGGATCCGGCAAACAGAGACCGGGAAAACAATCTTTAGTTGGTTCTATATTTGGAAAATGAGAGTATGTGAAAATGATACAGTGAGAATTCATGGCCAGTGTGGTCCTGGCGAAGGAACAGTAAAGGCAACAAGTCCAGCAAATATTGGTTAAGCGATATCGTGAGTTTGATAAGGAAAATACAGTGCAATAAACTCAGGTGAAGTCATTCAAAAGTATAGAGAGTGCAATCAACATCCCTCATCATACAGGGATCCCTAAATCTGTCATTTTCCCTTCACCCTAACAGGTACATACTGACCCTTGATTTTCAGTATCACACTTTTAAAAGCCTCCCATTTTCCAGTCGTTTCTTTTCCTTCAAACAGACTCACCCACTCAACCTCTGCTAGGTCCTGCTTCATGGCCCCAAAGCTCTTTAACCTGTGGACCTCTCCTATCATTTTCTGTAGTTACGTTAAAACTACGACAGTTGCAGTCACTCCGACTGACACTTCAGTCACTTCTTCATCTCGTTTTCTCAGGGGAGATTCAATGTTGCGCCCACCTGAGTAGAGTAGAACAGTCTACATATTGGTCAAGGAAACTTTCCATCTGACATATTGTTACAAATATGGACCTTTTATTCTCTGAATGCATAAGTCAATCCTGAGGAAATTAAAATCTCCATTCAATACTCATATTCCGACAGCAATCTACAATCTCTCTACACATCTGCTCTTCTCATACCCACAGGCTATTTGCGAGTCTGTAATACAGTCGCAACAAAGTGACCACCCCCTTCTTCTTTCTAACTTCTAACCATATGACCTAATTTGATGACTCTTTAGGAGCATCCTCTCTAAGCACTGTTGTTATGTCCTCCCTTATCAATAGGGCAGCTGCCCATCCTCACTTACTTGTCTTTCTGTCACACTTGTACCTTCTGTGTCCTGGAACACTGAGCTGCCAGTCCTGCCCTTCTCTCAGCCATGTTTCTGTTATGGCTATAACATCCCAGTCCCCAGAGCCAATCCATGCTCTCAGCTCACCTGCCTTACCAGCCAGGCCTCATGAAATAAATGCCCTTTTAACCAAAAGTCTTTTCCCTTCCTTGACTGTGCCCCTGAATATCCTGAATAGGAAACTTGCTCTCGGTGGCTCGTGTGTTTTCCTCTGACTGGCCGATGGTCTCTCTCTTATTCAGAATCCCAATCCCCTGGCAAACTAGATTAAGCCCTCCCAGGTAACACTAGAAATCTCCCTCCCAGGTTCCTCCCTCCTCTTGGTTCAAGTCTAACCTGTCCCCTTGTCCACCTCAGCTCGACCGCAGAAGAAATCCCAATGATCAAGACGTAAAAACCCTTTCCCCTCCATGCAGTTCCTCAGGCACTCAGTCATCGGCTTATCTTTCTATTTCCGTATTCACTGGGAAACTCAGGAAGAAGTGCTCCTTAAAGAGGTGTTTCTATCAGTGACAGCCACGGGTGACGAGCTGGAAACCTGCAGGGTGGTTAACATTGTGCCAGTATTTAAAACTGTTGCGAGGGAAAGCCAGGGAACGAAAGACCAATTGGCTTGATGTTAGTGGTACGTATGGTGTTGAAGGGGTCTCTGAGAGATAGGAGTTACATGAATTTCGAAAGGCAAGGGTTGATTAGGAACAGTTAACGCAAAGTACACAAGTAGTGTCTCACAAACCTGACTGAGTTTGTTGAAGCGGTGACTAAGAAGATAGATGAAGACGAAACGAAGACTGTGTCTATACTGACTAGAGCAAGACCTTGGAAAGGGTTTAGCATGGAACACTGGTTAGTCAGGTTAGATCACATGGGATCAGGGAGAGAAAGCCAACTGGATACAAAATTGGCTTGACAGTAGGAGACAGAGGCTGCTGGGAGAAGGTTGTTGTACAGACTGGAACAGTGCTAGGTGCCATAAGGAACAGTGCTAGGTCCATTGTTATGCATCGTTTACAGAAAATATTTCAGTAAGAGCATAGGAATCATTAGTTAGTAAGTTCCTTGATAAAAGTCCGGATAGAACATGGGTTATAGTGGGCAGGGAATACAGTTATCGAAGGCGACCTCGAACAACTGAGCCATTCGGCCAAGGAATGAACGATGTAGTTGAATTCAGTTGATGGATTTTGGTAACACAAACCAGGGAGGACTAACACATTTAATGGTCGGGCCCTGGGCAGTGCTGTCGAACATAAAGAGACCAAGGCATGTTGTTCCCTGGAAATGGCATCACTGGTGGACAGGATGGGGAAAGTGGATTTGGCACACTTGCCCTCATGGGTCAGAGAATTGAATACATGAGTTGGCATATCATGATACGGCTATATAAGGCATTGCTGGGTCTCCAGTTGGAGCACTACATAGAATTCTGATCCTCCTGCTTTAGGAAGCATTTCCTGAAACTGTACACGGAGCAAAGATTGACGAAGATGTTACTGATACCGGAGGGTTTGACTTAAAAGGAGAGGCTGGATACGCTGGAAAGCAAAACAGGGGGATGAGATAGCTTTGGCAGTAAAGAGCATGCAAAGAGATCCTACAGCACACAAGTACAAAAAAGCAACAACTGAAAGAATAAGCCCCCTCAAAGTTCAAGGAAGCTATCCATGTGTGAAACCACAGGACACGGGTGAGACCCTAAATGAATGTGTTACGTCAGAAATTACTGCAGACAAGTCAGTGAAAGAAACAGTGATGTCTTGAAAAAAGGTCCCCATTGCAGAAGAGGTGGTACTGGAGGTCTTTGAACACAAAGGTAGAGAAAGCCCTAGCTCCTGAACAAATGTATCCCAGAACATTGTGGCAGGGACCCTAGCAGAGATATTTCTATCATTGTCCGTCCAGTAGGCGTAGGTGGCTGAGGGGTGATCTTATAAAGGTATATAAAACCATAAAGGATATATCTAAGATGAAGAGTGAAGGTCTCTTACCCAGGGTAAGGGGGTGTATAACTAGAGGTCAGAACAATTGACGTAGGAGAGGAAAGACTTAAAAGGGATCGGAGGAGAACATTTTCCACACAGAGGATCGTGTACGTATTGAATGAGCTGCCAGGGGAAGTCATGGGGAGAATCACAATCACAACGTGTAAAAGACATTTGGGCAGAAACATGAGGAGAAGGTTTGCATTGATATGCATCAGACATAGACAAATGTGACTAGTTCAAGAAGTGGTGTGCATGGACTAGTTGGACAGAAGGTTCTGTTGGTGTACTGCATGACTCTGTCATTCAAGGGGGAGACGACTGAGATCAGGCACGTTGTAGACACTGAAGCAAGTTACAGCGATACAGATGGTAGATCGGGATGCAGTACGTTCCAAATGTGTGGAGGGACTATAGGGACGGGAGGAGGTTACAGGGACTGAAACTGATATAGGAGTTACAAATTATTGAAGACACTGGTCAATGAGACACGACATAGATACAATGTTGGAGAAGGAACTCAGAACAGAAAGATCCCAAGCAGCATTCCCACCCTGTTTTGGGAGGTCTGCTTTCCCCACTGTTGTACTTATGCTCACCAAGACAGCACAGGCCTGGAATGATAACTGTGACACGCCTGACGCTGTCTCAGTACAACAAAACTTACAGCAGGGATGGTGATTGATCTGGGGTGTGTCTGTACTCTGATCCCTATCCAACACTATATCTAAGTCATGTCTTGTTAGCCGATGTTTGGAGCCCTCTCATTGCTCCCTGATCTGCGCACTGTGAGTGATATTACCTCACTGCAGGATTTATTGAAGGCTCCTGCCCTTTGTCTCTCTGGCTGACCAACCATCTTCAATGTAGTGATGGTCGTGACACCCCGCAGTTGGTGAGTTTATTGAGTCAAGACCTTCCCGAGTACCTACAGGAGACAGAGAAATAGACAGAATGGGAAGTTTGACTGATCCAGTGAGGGGTACACATAGTGAATGGTACTGTGTCCCACAGAGACCTGGAAAATCCCAGACTCCATCCCTGGACTGTTCTGCTTCGTCTTTCTGAATTGGAGGATTCTGCTGACTCTACCATCTGAAACACTTCTTTTGCCGTTTTTACAGAGTTACTGACTTGCACCAAGATTATTCTGTATATCAACGGCCATCAGTATCCTAAATTTCTTCTTGAATTTGACATCCTAAACTCCATCATCTCATACTTGTCCACATTCAACTCAATTTGCTATTTCTCTGCGCAACTTTCCAACTGATCTATAACCTCCTTCAACCTTGGATATCCTTGTTCATTCACCGCAACTCCAACAACTTTCATGTCATCTCCAATAATTAGCTATGTCATTCCTTTTGTTTCGATTGTGTGAGAATCTGTAACCAGAGGTCAGAAACTCCCAGCAAGGGCTCACCCATTCAAGATGGAGATGAGGAGGAATGTCTTCACTCAGAGGGTAGTGACTCTGTGGGAATCCCTGACTGCAGGGGTTGGTCGAGGCTGGGTCAATAAGAATATTTACAGCAGAGATGGTCAAGTTTTAATTAATCAGGGAAACATTTGTGGAAAAAGCAGGAACGTAGAATGGAGGATCATCAGATCAGCCATGATCTGATTGAAGAGCAGAGCATACTGAATGGACCCAAAGGCCTCATTCTGCTCCCAAACCTCATGGTCTGAACTCAAACCCCAGATCTACATTATAACATTATGGGTCTCTGCTCACCAAACTCCTTTATAATGGGATTATTAGATATTGATTATTACACAGCATTTGATCTGCAATAAACAATTTTGGTGATGGCTCCTTGACATGATGTTATACAAAACCATCTCGTATACAATCCAGGATTCCATCCATTACAGCCCTGATACTCATTAGTTATCCAGTCGGCATGGAGACCACTGTCACATACAGTTACTGTCCTGCCCTTTCTACAGCTACATTCAGTGTCCTGACTGTCACCATATTGACATGACTATCACTGTCTGGTGCCTATAAAAAAATCCTGCTAACAGTTGCTACTGCTTGCTTATTGGAGAAAGTGAGGTCTGCAGATGCTGGAGATCAGAGCTGAAAATGTGTTGCTGGAAAAACGCAGCAGGTCAGGCAGCATCCAAGGAACAGGAGATTCGACGTTTCGGGCATAATTCCTGAAGAAGTGCTTATGCCCGAAACCTCGAATCTCCTGTTCCTTGGATGCTGCCTGACCTGCTGCGCTTTTCCAGCAACGAATTTTCAGTGGCTGCTTGCTTGCTTATTCTCAACTCCACTCAAATAAGATTCCAAAATTTGATCTTCAGGTCAACATGACTGTCTCATTAATGCATTACCCTCATCCTTTCTTCACAACTTGTTGGCTTTTTGTCCATCCTGCGTTGACCCCAACAACCCTTCAATATTCCCTTCCCAGCGATAGTCATTCTACAGCTACATCTCCAGAATGACAGTTCCATCATATCTGTTCACTGCCATTCCATCTGCCTTATGGCAAATGCAGGGAGTGGGGGGTTGAACGGATGGATAGAGGTTACAGACGTAGGGAGGCTTACAGGGGCACGAGAATGTTAGACTTACATCTGGTCAGCGGGACAAAGGTGTTTGGGGATTGGAGGAATTTACAGAGATAGAGGGAGCTGGGTTAGATTCTGGAGCAACGGATAGGGATGGATGTAGGTAGAAGCAGGCAGAAGGAGAGGTGTAATCAGGGGGTGTTTCATGGAGAAGAGTATTGTACATGCTGAGAGAGATATGGAGGTGTTTACAGATACAAGGCGTCTTCTAGGTTCTGGAGACTACATTATTCGGAAGGCAGTGGATAATACCAGGTTGCTGGATTGGAGACAGTTACACAAACGGGGAGGTTTGCACCAACTGAATGAGGTTAATGTGATTGGGCAGGATGACGGGGGGTGTGGGGTTGGGGAGAGAAGAGGGTGAAGTTTAAATAGATTAAGATTGAAGAATTGGAGAACGATAAGGAAGTTATGATTTTTTTCACAGATAAGGAAGGGTTGTAGAAACTGGAGAAGTTTACCCAGGTGGGGACGGACGGAGTGGTTCGAGACAAATACATTGACATGGAGGGGAGTGTTGGTAGGAAGAGCTTACATGGATAGACAGGACAGTCGGGCTTTACAGGGATGAAGGAATTTAGTATCTACTGGAGAAGTTTAGGGATTAGATTATTGGGGATTGGGGAACGTGACAGAGACAGAGAGCATTGTGTGGACGAGAGGAGATTCCAAACAGAGAAAGGATTATTGGGACTGGAGGATATTACAGAGATCACTAATATAGCATGGGCCAGGATTGATGCCTTGGACCACCTGTGCTGTCTCAGTGAGGATCAGTAATGCAGAGGTGAGAGCAGGATCCTCACAAGATATTGGGAATGAAGCTTAGAATGTTGCAGTTCCTTGCCCAGCTCTGTATCTATGTCCAGTCTTCCAGGTCTGAATACAGAAGGCCACTAACCCCTCACTGTGTTGTTTATTGTAAGTGATCTTACCGACTGCAGGATTTACTGAAGACTCCAAATCTCCCTCTACATCTCTCTCTGGCTGACCAACTGGCTTCAATGAGTCGATGGATGAGACAGGGGTCAGGAACATCCTGATTATCTGAATGAGACAGGAACAGACCAAGTGGGAAATTAGACTTATGCAGTGAGGATAACTCATGTATTGTAGCACTGTGTCCAGCAGGGATCATGAAAATCCGAGTCTCCGTCCCTGGCCTGTGCTGTTGCATCTCTCCGTATTGCACGATTCTGTTGGTTCAGGATCTGGAGAGCGAGAGTCGCTGACAAAGGCAGAAATTACACCCACCCATTGAGGGATACCACATGGAGAGATACTGAGTGATATTTCAGAGTACAGGAAGATTTCAGGATGAAACCATAGTGGCAGAAGAAGTGATTCTGATGTAGTGGGCACTGTTACCAGTACTCAGGGCGGAGTCAGCTATTTTATTGTGATGGTACAATGCCCTGGTCAATCAGATGAAAGACGAGGTGGGACAGGGCTCAGCTGAATGGAAATTCCCAAATCCATAGAGAAAATTTGAAATATTGAAACATGTGGCTGTGGCTGAGGATAAACAGAAAGAGACTGGGTTTAACTAAAATTGTACATCAGCAGATAGGTTTGTGACAGGAAATTGTGAATTAAAAAGTAAATTACTGTTTCTAAATTTCAATGTACGAAACATTTTCAAATAAGTGACATGTACATGTGCCTGTGATTTCTATGTAATCGCCATCAGGGAGACATCGTCACAGAGTGAACAAAAAGAGAGGGTATCAATATTCACGGCTATACAACATTGTGGAAAGCAAAGAAGAATGGGAATCAGGGTGGGTAATTCTCATCTTTCAGAATAACTATTGGAATTACCAAGAAAATATGTGAACGCAGATTATGAGGGAGCATGAATCCAAATTCTGGGTAATAAGTGTCAGAGTACAGAAGTGGAAGGGCAGTGTAAAGGCCCCTTTACAGCATCATATTGTTAGATACTGCATTAACAGGGAATTATTGGAATTTCCAGCAAAGACACTGGGATATTTGTGCGTGGATTGAATTCTCCTATCTCACCATCTCATTGGTGACGGGTTACAGACGAGGTTGACTCTCTCCCACTCTCAGGGGGGAGTCTGTCAGTGACTGTACAGACCGATGTGACCTTCTTGGGGCAGAAGGTGGCCGTGGGAAAGGGGTGGATGGGGTGTTGGTGTGGCAGCACGCTCCTTGAGCTATTTTCTCCTGGATTCCCCTTTTTTTCCACAGCAAGTCTCGATGTGTTCACCACCTTCCCAATGTTCCTCCCCCACTTTGTACAGTCTTGGCCCAGTAATTCCCAGGATTTACCAGATTTGATTAAGTGATGCTTAGAAAACAAAAAAAAAAGGCCAAACAATGCTTTAGAAATATTGACGTATCTGTTAAAGGGATCGCTAGGGGTCTACTAGCAGAAAGAGTGGACTAGGAAGAGGTAACATTGTCAGGGTTTAATCAGATGATAGGAACAGGGAGAATTGATGGTGCTGAAGGTGGTGAGAGTGTTACAGAGATGGGCAAGGGCCTGAACAATGTTACAAAGCTAGTACGATTTGCTGCAGGTAGAGGGGTTTGCCACGGTAGCAATGAAAGTATGAATTTTTGTTGATTCACTAGTGTGCTGAGAATATCAGCAGTTGGACCCGCATACATTACCCCACTGCTAATTGCCAAGAGTCAGCCATATTGTGGGTCCGGAGTCACATGAGAGCTAGAACAGGTAAGAATGTCAGATATCGTTCCCTCAAGGACACACATGAACAAGTTGAGTTTTTCCACATAATCAACAATGCTTTTACAGTGGCTCCATTAATACCCTGCACAGACACAACATGACATCCCAACTCCTACTCTCAATGCTCTGACCAATGAAGGTAACCATCCCAAACGCCTGCTTCACCAGCCTGTCTACCAGTGACACCACTTTCAAAGAATTGTGTACCTGCATCCCTGGGTCACTGATTGACAACACTAGCCAGGGCCCGAAAATTAACTGTACAAGTCCCATTCTAGTTTGCCTTCGCAAAATGCAACATCATGCTTTTCTCCACGTGCTATTCCTAGCCTTACTGGCCCAGCAGTACTGTTGACCCCATTGTACTCTTAGATAACCTTCTTCACTGTTCCCTTTATCACCAATTTTCGTGTCACTCACCAATGTGCAAACCATGACTAATGTATTATTATCCAAACCGTTTATATAAATGATGCACAACAGTGACCCAGCACCGAACCCCATTGCACACCGTTGGTCACAGGCCTGAAAGTTTGAGCAGTAATCCGATTTTGTATCCAGTTGGTGAGTGGTCCCTGATTGTGTATGATCTAAACTTATTAACCAGTCTGCCATGCAACGCATCGTCAAAGACCTTGCTGAAGTCCATGGAGACACCATCCACTACTCTGTCTTGATCTATGATTTGTTTACCTACACACTCAGGTTTGTGAGACATCATCGTCCACGCACAAAGCCACGCTGATTATCCAAATCATTTGTTGCCTTTCCTGACAAGATCCTGGGAATTTATCCACCTTTCAGGGTTTCAAGATATCCAATACCTCCTCCTCTGTAATATAGCGATTTTTCAAGATGTCACTATCTGTTTCCCAACATTCTATATCTCCCATGTCCTTCTCTAAAGTAATCACCGAGGGGTGGTACGGTGGCTCAATGGTTAGCACTGCTGCCTCACAGTGCCAGGGACTCTGGTTCGATTCCCGTCTCGGGCAACTGACTGCGTGGAGTTTGCACGCTCTCCCCGTGTCTGCGTGGGTGTGCTCCGGTTTCCTTCCACAGTCACAAAGATGTGCAGGTCAGGTGAATTGGCATTGCTAAATTGCCTGTAGTGTTAGGTGAAGGGGTAAATGGAGGGAGAATGGGTCTGGGTGGGTAGATCGGAGTGGACTTGCTAGACTAAAGGGCCTGTTTCTATACTGTAAGTAATGTAATACTTATTTAGTATCTGCTGCAGCTCCACATGCAGGCTGCCTTGCTGATCTGTGAGTAAAAAGTGAGGTCTGCAGAGGCTGGAGATCAGAGCTGAAAATCTGTTACTGGTTAAAGCACAGCAGGTTAGGCAGCATCCAAGGAACAGGAAATTCGACGTTTCGGGCCAGAGCCCTTCATCAGGGCTCTGCCCCGAACCGTCGAATTTCCTGTTCCTTGGATGCTGCCTAACCTGCTGTGCTTTATCCAGCAACACATTCTCTGCCTTGCTGATCTCCCTAGTTACCCTATTACCATTTATGTATTTGTGAAAACCCTTTGGATTTTCCTTAGCCCTATTTGCCAAAGCTATCTCATGTCCCCTGTTCGCCCTCATTATTTCACACTTTAGTATACTCTGAATGTCTTTCTAAGGATTCACATTATCTCTCATGTTTATACCGACATATGTTTACTTCTTTGTCTGAACTGAAACCTTGATTTCTCTCATCATCCAGCATTCCATATACTTACTGCCATTTCTTTTCACGGTAACAGGGTGCTGTTAGCATTTTGGAAGCTTCCCAATTTCCAGTGATAAAGGTTTCATTCTCTCAAAATGGAAGCTCCCCAATTCCTACATCTTCAGAAACTCACTTGAAAGTAATGACAAGATAAAGAACTTTCCAAGGGAAGGCCTTGACAAGGTGAGCTATGGTCAGTAATGTAGAACTGGAGGTCACCACATGCATGGAGAGTGCTTTGTACCAGAGCAGCACCAGGTCAGTGTCAGGCACACAGACAGAATGGGCAAATAGATTCACATCTAAAGTCCCATCTCCCATCCTTGTAATCTGAAGCATGCATAGCCATTCTGCAGATATCACGAGTATTGCTATAGCAAAAAAATGGCTTCAGTAATTTGCAGGGATCGATATTAATAAAGGAGGTTACAGAGCTGAGGAGGATTGTTGGGTCTTGAAGAAGTTTCTCAGTTTACGAGTGTTGTTCTTAATGGAGAAAGTTACCAAGGTAGCGAGGGTTTGAGATTGTAGGATTCCACAGGGATAAAGGCAGGATTCGTGTCAGTGTGGAGGAACAGAACAATCTTGAGATCCACGCCCATTGATCCTTCAAAGCTGCCATTCAAGTTGATAGCCTTGTTCAGAAGGCGTATGGTGTGTTGGCTTTCATTACCAAGTTTTAGAGCTACAAGGTTATGCTGCAGCTTGATCGAGCCCTGTTAGATAACACGTGGTATATTGTATTCAGTCCTGGTTGACTCATTCTGAGAAAGATGTGGTAGCTTTACGGAGCGTGCAGAAGAGATTTATCAAGATGCTGCCTGGATTGGAGGGGAGGCCATGTGAAGAAATGTTGACGGAGTTAGGGCTTTTCTCATTGGAATGAAATAGGATGAGAGGTGACTTGATAGAGGTAAACGAGATGATTTGAGGCCTAGATAGAGAGGATAACCAGATACTTTACGCATTGCAAAAGTGGAAATAATGAGTGGGTATAAATGGGAGGTGTTTGGAGGAAGGTTTACATGTCAGAGGGGGTTCTTTACACAGTGTAGGAGGTGCGTAGAATGCACTGCTAACCGTGGTAGTAGTGTCCGATATATTAGGGACATTTAAGCAACTCTGAGAAAGCCAAATGGATGAGAGTAAAATGTCGGGTCTGTAGGATAAAAGGTCAGCACAACATTGAGGGCTGAAGGATCTGTACTGCACTGTACTGTATTGTTCTGCGTTCTTAATAGGGAGGGTTACAATGGCACAAAGAGGTTTCAGAAAGCTGGAGAGGATGGGATCTGAATGAATTGACACAAATAGGAAGGTTAGCTAGGATTGTCAGAAGTAACAGAGACAGCGATGGTCTGATCTGGGGCAGACATCTCAGACTGGGAGGGGTGTGAGCACGGGAGGTGGTTTCACAGGGAGGGAGAACCATAGAGTAGCAGGGTGTTATAGAAATGTGAAGAAGAGTAGGGCCTGTTGGAGTTCATGGAGATGGGGAGATTGGAAGGGATGGATCAGTTGACAGGGATAAGGATGTTGATAGGATGGGGTGGTTTACACAGATAGGAGTGTTTGAGGTGAATGGAGCAGATTGTGGAAATCAAAACGGTTTTATAGGTTAGAGGAACACACAGATATGTGGAGGGTAGTCGTGACTGAAGATGTTTATAGCTATAGAAAGGCTAGGGTTCTGCAGGTTATTTAGATATAGGGGGCGTGGAATCTGACATTTTTTACCAGGAGATAAGGACAGCAATTTTAGTTGGAGACAGTTTCACAGATCAGGGAGCATTAGTAACCTCCTGTAGTTAAGTCAAAGTGGGAAGGTTTGTAGGGGAGGGTGATATTTACACAGATAGGGCTGTAAGAGCTGGAGACGGTTATGGAGATGAGTAGATAGACTGGTTGAGAGGTAGAGAGACTGGTTGAGCTGACATTGACAGGGTGGGAGATAGCCACGAGAGGAGGTTGGACCGATAGTGAGTCTTTTCGGAATTGGATCAGGAGAGTAACAGGCATTGGAGTGCGTTCGACAGATTGGGAATGCTGCAGTGACCAGAGAGGATTGTACGGTCCCCACAGATTGATCGTATCTTTCGGAATGGAAAAAGATATGGACAGCTTCAACTCAATGTACGCTGTTTCATTATCCTGAACAGAGCCTCAATATCCCCCAGCAGCCAGGGATCCCTCAACCTGCCAGCATGTCCCTTTCCTCTAACAGGGACATACTGGCCCTGGATTCTGGAGATCACAATTTTAAAAGCCTTCCATTTGCCAGTAATTCATTTTCATTCAAACAGACTCACCCAGTTGATGGGAGCATAATGTGGAGGAACCGGTGTTGGACTGGGATGGACGATGTAAAAAAAATCACACAACACCAGCTTAGAGTCCAGCAGGTTTATTTGGAGACACTGGGTTTCATAGCGCTGTTCCTTCATCAGGTGGTTGTGGAGCACCATAAGGCACAGATTTTATAGCAACAAGATTGCAGTGTCATGGAATGTAATACCAAACAAATTTAATTTATGTTTTCACCTTTTAGAATGATCACCTGCACTTTGAAAGCTGATGCTTTAAATGAACCTGTTGGACTATAACCTGGTGTTGTGTGATTATTAATTCACCCAAACGACCTCTGCTCGATCCTGCCTAATGGCCCCAAACCTGGCCCGACTCCAATTTAAGACCTTAATCTGTGGACCTGTCTGATTTTCTTCCATAGCTATGTTAAAACGAAGACAGTTGTGGTCACTGGACCGAAAGTGCTCTCCGACTGTCACTTCAGTCACTTGCTCGACCTCGGTTTCTGAGGTGTGGTCCAGTGTTGTATCCGCCTGAGTGGGGCCCTTTATATATTGATCTAAGAAATTTTCTTGGACACATCTGACAAATTCCACCCCACACGAGCCTTTTACACTCTGAGTGGTCCAATCCGTACAGGGGAAGTTAAAATCTCCAACCAATACCACCCTATTATTTCTATAGGTACCTGCAATCTCTCTTCACATCTGCTCCTCTAGTATCCACTCGCTATTTGGGGGTCCATAACACCATCCCAGCAGACTGACCATCCCCCTTTTGTTTCTAACTTCTCACCAGATGACCTCATTTGATCACCCAGAAAGAGTACCCTCTCTAGACACTGTTGTTCTGCCCCTCCCTTACCAAAGGACAACTCCCCTCCTCACTTACTTGTCCTTCTGTCCCGCGTGTAGCTTCTGTATCCTGGAACACTGAACTGCCAGTCCTGCCCTTCTCTCAGCCATGTTTCAGTCATGGCTATAATATCCCAGTCCCCCAGAGAGAAACCATGCTTTGAGCGAATCTGTATTACCAGTCAGGCCTCCCACTTTGAAATGAATGAACATTAAACCAGTAGCCTTTTCCCTCCCTTGACTGTGCCCCTGGATATCCTGGATAGAAAACATGCTCTCAATGACTGATGCAATTTTTCCCTTGTCTGATCAATGGGCTCTCTCTTATTCAGAGTCCAAAACTCTGCCAAACTGGTTTAAACCCTCCGGGGTAAGACAAACAAATCTCCCCCCAGGGATACTGGTGCTTTTCTGGTTCAAGTCCAACCCATTCCCCTTTTTCATGTCACCGCTACCCCAGAAGAGATCCCAATGATCCAAGAACTGAAAACCCTGCCTCCTCCACCAGCTCCTCAGCCACGTATCCACCTGGCCGATCTTTTTATTTCTACTCTCATTGGCATGTGGCACTGTGAGTATTTGGAGATCACAACCCTTGAGGTATTGCTTTTCAACTTCTTTCTGCACTCCCTGTACGTATTTCACAGGATTCTATCCCTTTGACCAACTATGTCATGTATACCGTTGTGGACAATGACCTCTGGGTATTTACCCTGTCAGTTCAAAATGGTCAGTGACCGCTCAGAGATACCCATTACCTGGTATACGGGAGACAGCACACCATCCTGGGGTCTCTTCTGCAACCCAAGAATATCCTGCCTGTCCCCCTCACAACTGAGTCTCCTATCAATATCACTATCATTAGAGATGAGCTGACAAACAGAGACTGGGAGGACTATCAGCAGTTGGGGCTATATTTGGGAAATGAGAGGATGTGAAAGTGATACAGTGATAATTCAGGGCCAGTGTGGTCCTGACGAGGGAATAGTAAAGGCAGCAAGTCCAGCAAATACTGATCAAGAGATATCGTGAATTTGGTTAAGAATATATAGTGCAATAAACACTGGTGAAGCCATTCAAAAGTATAGTGAGTGCAAGGGGTCTCCTGAAAAATGAAGGACAAACAATGGTCATTAAACATCCTTGGTAGATAGTGTTAATGAAAAAGCACTAGGTATTTTAGCAGTATAGTTAGAATAAGAGAGTTACTGACGAATGAGTGGGGCCTGATAAAAACTAAAGGGACAATTTGTGCATGGAGCCAGAGGAAGTAGGGGAGGTCTTCAATAAATACTTACCATCTGTATTCACACTGGAGAAAGACATTGTAGCCGGGGATTTCAGTTGGGATGGTGAGGTTTAATGACATGTTAAGATGAATAAGGATGAGGTATTAAATGTTTTCACAGGCATAAAGGTGGAGAAATCCCCAGTGCCCAATGAAATGTAACCCAGGCTGCTATGGGTGGGAAGGAAAGAGATTGCAGGGGCCGTGTAGGATATATTTAATACTTTGCTGGCCACAGGTGAAGTGTTGAATCACTTGAGGATCGCTAATGTGGTTCCTTAGTTCAAGAAGAGCAGCAGAATAGGCCAGGTAATTACAGAGCAGATAGGCTGACAGCAGGGGGAGGGAATTTATTGGGGACAATTCTGAGGGACAGGATGAATCAACATTGGAAAGGCAGAGATTGATTAGGGATATTCAACATAGATTAGGTAGAGTAAGATCGTCTCCCAAATTCAACAGAGATTTTTGTTTGAAATTACGATTGAGGATCTTGATGAGGGCCGTGCAAATGATGTGGGTTACATGAAGTTCATTAAGGCGTTTGACGAGGTCCCACATAGAAGGCTGGTCTAACAGACCAATGAGATCCAAGTCAATTTGGCAAAGTGGATCCACAACTGGTGGAGGGATGTTTTTACGATTGAAATTTTTTCACCAATAGTTGTACCACGGGGATCTGTGCAGGAACCATTGCTGTTTATTATATACATTAATAACTCTGATTAGAAAGCAGAAGGTATCATTCGTAGGTTTGCAGATGACATGAAAGCCAAGGGTGTTGTCCATCGTGAGGGGGATTGTGTCAGGCTACAGTCTGAAAGTAAAGACTGGGACAGAATTTCAAGACAGGAACTTAAATAGAAAAGAGCAGGAAAGAGCACAGCAAACGAGTGAAAACTGATCAATTAAAGTGCATTTATTTCAAAACAAAGCCCTAACAATTAAGGCAAATGATGAGTGCATGGATGAGAACATAGATATGCCAGAAGCACAGCTGAGGATGTGACAGGACTCGGAGCTCTTTGTTCCAGGGTACAGATACCACAGGGAGGATAGAACAAGAAGTAAAAGATGAGGGGGTGGAGTTTTTGATCAGCAAAAATATTACAGAAGCACTTAGAGAGGATATTCGTGTGGAACGCCCAGCAAAGCTATTATAGTTGAACTGAGAAGTGAGAATGGGCCATCACTTTGATGTGACTGTATTACAGGCCCCCAAGAATCAGCGAGAATTTGAGCAGCAAATATATCGGGAGAATGATAGGGTTGGAATGGTCGGGAATTTTAACTTTCCAAACCTAGTCTGGGACTGTCAGAGTGCTCAGAGCTTGGGAGGGAGGAAGTTGTTAGGTATGTACAAGAAAAAAAAATGTCTCAGTCAGAATAAAAATGGTTGGACTGCAGGAAGGGGTAAAACCTGGCCTCACCTTGGGGAACAAGGTAGAGAAAGGGACTGAGGTGTTCGTGGGGCAACACTTTGGCAAAGTGAGCACAATTGTATTAGTTTGAAAATAGCGATGGAAAAGAACAAGCCTGGTCCACAAGTTGAAGATCATAATTCGTCTAGCCACAATCCAGATGGTATTAGTCAAGAGCTTTTGGCAATTGATTGTGGAGGCTATTTACAGGTAAAGGGAAGTCACGCAGTGGGAAGCCTTCAAATGAGAGTTCAGGGCCACCATATTTCTGTTAGTGTGCCGGACAATGCTGACACAAGTGGGATACAATGGATGACTGGGGTATTGAGGCTCTGGTCAAGAAAAAGGGGGCACATGTCACATAAATATAGCTGGATTCAGGGAACCCATTGAAGAACATAGCGGGTGGAGAAATTCAATTAAGAAGGAAATCAGGAAGGCACAAAGGGGATCACAAAAAGCATGGGCAGATCAGGCTGATGAAAGTCCAAAGAGATTTTTCAAGTATATTAACAGCAGTAGATAAACTAGGAACAGAGCATGGCTCCTTGAAGACGAATGGGGCCATCCAAGTGTGGAACCACAGGAGATGGGTGATATCCTGACTGAAAATTTCACATTTGAACTTACTTGGAGAAATATAAGGGAAATCAGGGAAAAAGAGTGATGTCTTCAAAAGACTCCATATAACAGAACAGAAGGTACTGAAGTTTCTAAAATGCATATAAGATGGACAAATCATTGGGAGCAAATCAAGGATAACTCAGGATATTGTGAGAAGCTCAGGAAGAAATTGTGGGGTGTCTGCCATAAAGAGATTTTTCTATCACTGACAGCCACGGCTGATGAACTGGAAGCCTGGAGGGTGGCTAATGTTGTGCAATTGTTTAGGAAACGCTCCGAGGGAAATCCAGGGACATCAACACCAATTAGCTTGATGTCAGTGATGCAGACGTTGTTGGAAGCGATTCTGCTGGACAGGAGTTACATGCACTTGCAACAGCAATGATTGATTCGGGATAGTCAGCACAGCTTTGGAGAATTGCATAGAATTCTGATCATTCTGATTTAGGAAGCATTTCCTGCAACTGTAAATGGAGCAAAAATTGACGGAGATCTTACTGATCCTGGAGGGTTTGACAGAAACGGATAGGCTGGATAAGCTGGAAAGCAACATGGCATCGGGGGGATGAGATAGCTTTGGCAGATAAGGTTAAGGAGAATCCAAACAATTTTCTACAGCATACAAGTAGAAAAAAACAACTGGAGAGACTCTGGGGCTCCTCAAAGATCAATGAGGCCATCGATGTGTAGAACAACTGGAGATGGGCAAAACCTCAAATGAGCATTTCATGTCAGAATGTACTGTGGACAAAGACTAGGAAGCAAAGGAAAACAAACAGTGATATCTTGGAAAGAGTCCCCATTACTGAAGAGGTGGTGCTGGAGGTCTTAGAACATAAATGTAGAGAAAGCTCTAGGTTCTGAACAAGTGCATACCAGAACATTGTGGCAGAGCATTGTCTGGGACACGAGCAGAAATATTTACGTCATTTTCCTTCGCATTTCCACTGGGCATAGGTGGCAGAAGGGTGACTTTGTAAAGGTTTATAAAACCATGAGGGGTACAGGTAAGTTGATTAACCAACGTCTTTACTCCTGGGTCGTGTAGTCCAAAACTAGATGGGATTAAACCGCAGAAGGAGAAGGTGTTAGCAATTCTGTAAAGTGTAAAAGAAACGTCCCCTGGGCCAGATGGGATTTATCCTTGGCTTCTCTAGGAGGCCAGGAAGGAGATTGCTGAGCCGTTGGCTTTGATCTTTATGTCGTCATTAGGTCTGGGAATAGTGTTAGAAGGCTGGAGGACAGCACATGTTGTCCGCTTGATCAAGAAGGGGAATAGAGGCAACCCTGGGTAGTTATAGAGCTGTGAGCCTTACTTCGATTCTGGGAAAAGTGTTGAAAAGTCTTGTAAAAGTTAGTATTTATACTCAGCTGGAGATGAATAAGTTGATGAGGAATAGTCAGTACAGTTTTGTGAAGGGTAGTTCATGCCTCACAAACTTGATTGACTTCTTTGAGGTGACCAAACAGGTGGATGTGGGTAAAGCAGATATTGGTAGTGCAGATGAGCACAGAGATCACTGTGCCCACGTACATAGGTCCTTGAAAAGGTGCCCCCCAGTTTGATAGGGTTGTTAAGAAGGCATTCAGCATGTTAGCTTTTATTGGTACAGGGATTGAGTTTCGGAACCATAAGATAATGCTCCAGCTGTACAAAACTCTTGTGCGGCCACATTTGAAGTGTTTTCTAAGGTTCAGATCACTGCATTAGAGGAATGATGATTAAAGTTTTGGAAAGGGCTCCGAGGATATTTACCAGAATGTTACCTGGTACGGAGTGTAAGTGCCATTAGGAAAGCTGAGGGACTTGAATCTGTTTTTGTTTCAGTGAAGAGTTTGAGGCCAATTAATTTAGACATAGAAGATAATCAGACGGTGTGATGGGTTGAACAGTGAGAGCCTTATCTCTCGGATGGAGATGCCTAGCACGAGAGCAAATAGCTTTAAATTGAGGTAGCAATTCATATTAATATTAATTAATAGATATGGGACAGATGCCAGAGGTAGGTTCTTTACTCAGAACAATCGGGGCATGGAATGCAAAGGGTCCGTACTGCAGTTCCATGTTCTATGTTCTCTGTACGAGAGGGCATAAGTAGGAGATCGGAGAGGAATAAACTTAGAAGGGTTTGAAGGAGAACATTTTCCACACAGAGTATAATATAGGTATGAATGGGTTTCCGTGGAAGTGGTAGAGAAAAGTACAATAACAACATGTAAAAAAAATTGGACAGAAGCATAGAGAGGATAAGGTTTGAAGGTGTATGGGTCAAATGCAGGGAAATGCAACTCGTTCAGGGACTCTGGTCAGCATGGACTAGTTGGATCGGAGGAACCATTTCTGTGCTGCATGACCCTGTCTCCTGTTATTGGAGGAGGAGACTACTGAGATAAGGCATGTTATAGACACTGAAACAAGTTACAGAAATAGAGATACTAGTCTGGAATGCAGTCCATTTCAAATATGTGGAGGGACTATCAGGAAGGGAGGAGGTTACAAGGACAGGAGCTGTTACACGAGTCACCAAGTCATGCCATATATACAGTGTTGCAGAGTAGTGAATCTTAGCACAACAGAACTCACAGTAGGGGTGTTGACTGAGCCTGGGGTGTGTCTGTAATGTGCTCCCCCTCCAGCACTGTATCTGTGTCATGTTTTGTTAGCCGATGTTTGGAGCCCTCTCATTGCTGTCTGCTCTGTGATCTGACCTCACTGCAGGATTTATTGAAGACTCCAGATCTCCCTGCCCTTTGTCTCTCTGACTGACCAATCATCTTCAATGTGGTGATGCACGAGAATCCAGCAGTTGGGAATTGAACTGAGTCAGGAAATTTCTGAATGCATACAGGAGACGGAGAAATAGACAGAATAGGAAATTAGACTGATCCAGTGAGGGATACACACGGAGAATGGCACTGAGTTTAACAGAGATCTGAAAAATCTCAGTCTCCATCCCTGACCTGTGCTCCCGTGTCTCTCTGAAGTGGAGAATTCAATTGGATCAGGATCTGGAGTAGCTGCAAGAGTGAGAAACGCTGAGAGAGGCAGCAATTAGACTCACACAGTGAGGGGTATCACATGGAGAGAGACTGAGTGATATCACCAGAGGGCAGGAAGATTTCATAACGAAACAATCATGTAGGAAGAACAGGTTTAGGTTCATGATGCCCTGGTATCAGTGCTCAGATTGAACAACTTTTGAGCAGGTGAAGTGATGGCCTAATGGTATTATTGCGAGAGAATGTATCCGAAACCTCACCCAAACTTCAGTGGAGGCAGGTTTAAATCTCACCATCAGAAATGGTGGAATTTCCAATCAATATTTATTTTTCAAATTGCAATTAACAATCCATGAATAAGTACGATACCATTCCTGAGGTCCAAAACAACGTTTATTTCATTAAAAACAATACTTGGGGACTTCTGCCATCCTCAAGTGATCTGCATGACGGAACCACAGCAAAGTGTTTGTCTTTCAATTACCATCTGCAATAGCCAAGCAAGCTAATCAGTTCAAGGGCAGCTAGCGCTGGGCGGGCAAGTCTGGTCATTCAGACACACACACATCCCATAGCTGATTTAAAAAAATAATCCATTTAGATGGTCCCACTAGAACTTGCTGGGACCAGTGTCCTGGCCAATCATGTCGGTAGGTTTAGGGACCGGGCTTTAAACTGACAGAGAGGATGCAGGGGCAGTGTTCAGTTCAAAGGAGCTTTCCAAATCCAAATAGAAAAAGTGAAGCATCGGAACTGTATGGGAATGTGGCTGAAGACAAGCAGAAAGGAACAGGATCAGAGTTTCACTAAAATTGTACATCAGCGAAGCGATTTGTGACAGAAAATTAAAGGAAACTGTAAATTAAGTTCCTGCAATAAGGTAGATGGATTTGTGACACAGAGATAAAAGAGAGTAAGACACCAGGGAGATGTGCTATGAGGCTCTGAGGTAGCAGTATTAACCACGGGGACACCATGCTGTCCCATGTAACCCTCTAGAGGTCTATTTGATTCTTGCTTCCTCAACCTTAAGTCAGCTTCCTTCTTCCTCTTGACGAGATGTTCGACATTTCTTAGAACCTTGTCAAGTGCTTTGCTGAAGTCCATGCGGACAGCATTGACTGCTCTGCCTTCATCTATCTCTTGGCAACCTCCTCATTCCTGATGAAGGGCTCCGGCCTGAAATGTCGATTTTCCTGCTCCTCGGATGCTACCTGACCTGCTAGGCTTTTCCAGCAACATCCTGACAAGTCTGATCTCCAGCATCTGCAGACCTCACTGTCTCCACTTCATGGAAGAGACAATCCGGTTTGTGAAACATTGTTACCTACTCACAAAGTCATGCTGACTATTTCTAATAAGCCCTTGCCCTTCCGAATATATTTAGCTCCTTTCTTTCAGAAACTCCTCCAACGACTTACCCATCACTGGACAGTAATTTCCTCGCTTTTCCCTGCAGCGCAAAGTGATGGAATAGTATTAGCCGCCCTCCAGTCTTCGGATTCCTCACTGTGTCTGTTGATAATGTAAATATCTCTGTTAGGGACACTGCAATCTCTTCCTTAGCTTCCCAGAACGTTCTAGGATCGACCAAATGAGCTCCTATGGATTGATCGACCTTTATTTGTTTAAAGACTCCAGCACTTTCTCTTCTCTGTTGAGCATTCTTTCCAAGACATCACTATTTATTTCTCCAAGTTCCTGAGCTTCCGTGGCTTTCTCCACAGTAAACATTG
The DNA here is from genome assembly GCF_020745735.1 of Hemiscyllium ocellatum. Lineage (NCBI taxonomy): Eukaryota > Metazoa > Chordata > Chondrichthyes > Orectolobiformes > Hemiscylliidae > Hemiscyllium > Hemiscyllium ocellatum. The sequence goes on along the minus strand of NC_083405.1, from coordinate 14,238,867 downwards.
ACAACACTATTTTGTCTAATATCTCATCCATCTCCTCTGGTTCCACACATAGGTGACTTCATTGATCTTTAACGGACCCTATTCTCCACCAAGTTACTCATTAGCCCTTCTTGAAAATTGTGCACAGACTTCTGAAAATTCAAATAATCCATAACCTCTGTACCACACATCTCTGACACTCTTATCTATTCTGCCATTTATAGTCACACCAACAGATAAAATGCAACAGGCTCAATAACACATTCTCTGTATAAAATGTGTTTCTAAGGGTCCAGTTATTGTATATTGACATATCCTTTCTAACACATTCCAGTTCCTGAATTACTGTCAAGGTAACACTATATGGTTTCAGACTGACAGCAGAAAGGGTTGTGGGAGTTCTTGTTTATCAATCTGAAAAAAGGTAGCTCACGTGGTCAGCAGGTAATACAGCAGGCAAGTCAAATGCTGGCATTTGTTACAAAGGGAATGGCGTCTAAAACAGTGAGATCTAGGGTAAGGTATAATCAGACCACACCTAGAATATTATGAGCAGTCTGAGTGCCCTAAGGAACGACATTGTCACATTGGAGACAGGCCAGAGAAGGGTCACGCGGCTGATCCTGTGAATGGAGGGATTTTCTAATGGGAAGAGGTCGAGTAAACTGAGGTTGAACACATTGACGTTCAGAAAACATGAGAGAGAAATTGAATGAAACATTCAAGATTCTGGGGGCTTTGACAGGTTAGTTGCTGGGAAGTTAGAAAACAGAACAGTACAGCACAGTAACAGGTCCTTTCGGTCCACCATGGCTGTGCTGTCCATGATGCTATTCTAAACTAGTCCCGTCTACCTGCACATGGGCCATATCCCTCTATTCTCTGCCTGTTCATGTTTCTGTCTAAATGCCACTTCAATGCTTTGCTCATATTTCTGCTTCTCCATTCTCTCTCAGTAACTTCCACTCTCTATGTTAGAAAAACTTGCCTCACACTTCTCGTTTAAACTTCCTTTATCTCACCTTAAATCTATATGCTCTACTATTTGAAACTTACACACTAGAAGAGAGATTCCAACTATCCACATGATCTGCCCCTGTGATATTTATTTTTCCAGTACCTGGTCATCTGTCAGCTTCAGATACTCTCACAAAACAATCCAACTTTGTTTAATTTCCTCTTATACCTAATGCAACTTCAAAAACCCTAACACAGGCAACACGCTGATAAACCCCCTTTGTAACCCCTCCAAAGCTGCACATCCTCCCTATTGTATTGAGATGAGAACTGCACACAGTACTCCAAACATGGCCAAACAAACATTTTATAAAATTACAACTTCAGATGCAAACCTCTATACCCAACGTTGTGGCCGATGAAGGCCAGTGCTCTATTTGCTTTCTTTCCCATCTGAAACACTTCTGTTTCCATTTTTATGGAGTTACTGACTTGCAGCAAGATCCTTCTGTATATCAATATCCCTCAGTATCCGAACTTTCTTCTTGACTTTGACATCAGCTCACACTTGTCCAGATTAAAATCTATTTATCATTTCTCTGCACATCTTTCGAACTGATCTGTAACCTCCTGCAACCTTGGGTCTCCTTGCTCATTAACCCCGACTACACCAATTTTCATGTCATCTGCTTTAATTATCTCTGCCACTTCCTTTCGTTTCAATGGTGCGAGAATCTGTCACAAGAGGGCAGAAAATCCCAACAAGGGCTCACGCATTTAAGGTGGAGATGAGGAGGAATGTCTTCATTCAGAGGGGAGTGACTCTGTGGGAATTCCTGACTGCAGTGGGCTGTCGAGATTGGGTCATTAAGAATATTTACAACAGACTTGGTCAGATTTTAATGAATCAGGGAAACAAGGGTTTTGTGGAAAAGGCAGGTAAATAGAGTGGAGGATCATCAGATCAACCATGATCTGACTGAAGGACAGAGCATACTCAATGAGCCAAATGGCTTAATTACGCTCCTCTATCTCTTGGTCGGAACTCAAACTCAATTTGTCCTGCATAATATTGTGGGGATCGGCTCACAAAACACTTTTATAATGGGATTCCTAGATAATTATAATTACACAGCATTTGATCTAAGAAAGACAATTTTGTTGATGGATTCTTGATGTGATGTTATAGAAAAACATCTCGTATACAATCCAGAATTCCATACATTACGGCCCTGATACTCATTAGTTATCCAGTCAGGATGGAGACTACTGTCACCCATATTTACTGTACTGCCCTTGCTACAAGCACATTCAGTATCCTGACTGTAACTATATTGACATTACCATCACTGGTTGGTTCCAATAAAAGAATTCTTGCTCAGGGCTGCTGCTGCTTGCTTATTCTCAGCTCCACTCACATAAGACTCCAAATTTTGATCTTCACTTCCACATGAATGTCTCATTACTGTGTTGATCTCATCCTTTCTTCACAACTTGTTGACTTTTTGCCTAGCCTACCTCGATCACACAAAACCCTTCAGTATTCATTTGCCTGCGGTGGTAATTCTGCAGCCACATCTCCGGAGTGACAGTTCGATTATATCTGTTCACTGCCATTCCATTTCCTTTATGGCGAATGCAGGGAGTCATTCCGCAGTAGTGGGGAGTTGAATAGTTGGGTAGAGGTTACAGAGATATGGAAGCTTACAGGGGCTCGAGGATGTTCAAGATAAACAGAGGGACAAAGGAGTTGGGGATTGGAGGAATTTACAGAGAGAGAGGGACCTGCGTTAGATTCTGGAGGTAGGGATCGGGATGGATATAGGTTAGAGGCAGGCAGATTGATAGGCACAGACAGGGGCTCATAGAGGCATAGTCATGGAGTCATAGAGATGTACAGAATTGAAACAGACCCTTCGGTCCAACACTCCATGTTAAACAGATACCCCAACCCAATCTCGTCCAATCTGCCAGCACCTGGCCCATATCCCTCCAAACGCCTCCAATTCATATACCCATTCAAATTCCCCTTAAATGTTGCAATTGTACCAACCTCTACCAATTCCTCTGGCAACTCATTCCAAACGTACCACTCTCTTTGTGAAAAAGCTGCCCCTTAGGTCTCTCATATATCTTTCCCCTCTCACCCTAAAACTATGTTCTCTAGTTCTGGAGTGCCTGTCCACAGGGAAAAGACTTTGTCTATTTACCCTGTCCATGCCCCTCATAATTTTGTAAACATCTATAAGGTAACCCCTCAGTCTCCGACGCTCCAAGGAAAACATCCCCATCGTCTTCAGCCTCTCCCCATTGCTCAAATACTCTAACCCTGGAAACATCCTTGTAAATCTTTCTGAACTCTTCAAGTTTCACAGCATTTTTCCGATAGGAAGGAGACCAGAATTGCACACAATATTCCAACAGTGGCCTAACCAATGTCCTGTACACAACATGACCTCCCAATTTTTGTACTCAATACTCTGACCAATAAATAAAAACATATTAAATGCCTTCTTCACTTCCGATCTCCCTGCAACTCCACTTTCAAGGTGCAATGAACCTGCACCCCAAGGTCTCTTTGTTCAGCAACACTTCCTCGGTCCTTTCCATGAAGTGTATTATTCCCGCTAAGATTTGCTTTCCAAAACGCAGCACCTCGCATTTATCTGAATTAACCTCCATCTGCCACTTCTCAGCCTATTGGCCCATCTGGTCAAGATCCTGTTGTAATCTGAGGTAACCTCCAGTTTTGGTAACGTCTGCAAAATTACTGATCGTACTTCTGATGCTTGCAAGCAAATCATTTATGTAAATGAGAAAAAGTAGAGGACCCAGCATCAATCCTAGTGGCACTCCACTGGTCATAGGCCTCCAGAGTGAAAAACTGCCCTCCACCACCATCCTCTGTCTTCTACCTTTGAGCAAGCTCTGTATCCAGTGGCTAGTTCTCCCTGTATTCCATGAAATCTAGCCTTGCTAATCAATCAACTAAGGGGAAACTTGTCAAACGCCTTACTGAAATCCATATAGATCACTTCTACCGCTCTGCCTTCATGCTCTTTGTACTTGCTCAAAAAACTCACTCAAGTTTGTCAGACATGATTTCCCACGCACAAAGTCATGTTGACTATTCCGAGTCAGCCTTTGCCTTGCCAAATACATTTACAACCTGTCCCTCAGAATTCCCTCCAACAACTTGCCCACCACTGACGTCAGGTGCACTGGTTTATAGTTGTCTGGGAGTTTCAGGGTGTTTCATGGAGAAGAATATTGCACATATTAACAGAGATATGGAAGATTGTAGCGACTTAAGACGTTTAAAGATGAAAGCGGACTTCTAGGCTCTGGAGGCGACGTAGATAGGCAAACAATGGACAATACCAGGTGGCTGGGTTGGAGACAGTTACACAGATGGGGACGATTGCACAAACTGAAAGAGGATCCATAGTTGGGAGGGTTGGTGGGGGTGGTGGAGGGTGAAGTGTACATAGATTAAGTTCGAAGAATTGGAGAAGGATGAGGAGATTATGAATTTTACACAGCTAAGGAAGGATTGTAGGAGGTGGAGAAGTTTGTACAGATAGGGAAAGACGAAGAGATTAAAGACAAATACATTGACATGGAGAGTGGTGTTGGTAGGAGGCGTTTACAGGGATAAACAGCACTGTCAGGGTTTACAATGATGAAGGAATTTAGCATCGACTGGAAAAATGTAGAGATTAGGGTGTCAGGGATTGGAGAACCTAATAGAGAAAGAGAGCATTATGTGGATTAGAGGAGATTCCAAACAGAAAGAGGATGATTGGGATGGGAGGATATTACAGAGATCACTAATACAGCATGGGGCAGGATTGATGCCTGGGATCTCTGTCCTGTCTCAATGAGTACCAGTACAGCAGAAGTGAGAGCAGGACTCTCACAAGATGGTGGAAATGAAGCCTAGAATGTTGATGTTCCTTGCCCAGAACTATGTCTATGTCCTGTCTTCCGGATCTGAATGCAGAAGGCCATAAACTCCTCCCTGTGCTGTTTACTGTGAGTGATCTTACCAGCTGCAGGATTTACGGAAGGCTCCAGATCTCACTATTCATCTCTCTCTGGCTGACCAATTGTCTTCAATGCAGTAATGAAAAAGAATTAGGAATTCGGCTAAGTCAGAAACATCCTGCTTACGTACAGGAGACAGAGAAACAGACGGAATGGGAAATTAGACTGAGGCAGTGAGGATAACTCATGTCGAGTAGCACTGAGTCCAACAGAGATCTGGAAAATCCCATTCGCCATTCCTGGCCTGTGCTGCTGCGTCTCTCTGGAGTGGAGAATTCTGTTGGCTCAGAATCTCAGACTAGCTGCACGAGTGAGAGGCATTGACAGAGGCAGCAATTAGAACCACACAGTGAGGGATAGCACATAGAGAGGTACTGAGTTATATCACTAGAGTGCAGCAGGTTTAGCACGTTTTCAGAAACAATCTATGATGTCAGAAGAAGTAGGTCTGATGCAGTGCGAACTGCTACCAGTTCTGTGGGAGAAGGCAGCGATTTTATTGGGATGGAACAGTGGTGGAACCAGGGCCCTGGTCAATCGTATGGCCAGGATTATGCAGAGTGCTTAAAACTGACACACATGAAGTGGTACAGGGCGCAGCTGAAAGGAAATCCCAATTCCATGGGGAAAGGTTTAAATATTGAAACATGGGGACGTGGCTGAAAAGAAACAGAAAGAAACAGGAAGGAAGTGAGTTTAACGAAAATTGTACATCAACAAATATGTTTGTGACAGGAAATTGTTATAAAAAGTAAATTATTGTTTCTAAATTTGGATGAAAGAAGTAACTGCAATAAGGGATATGCAAGTGTGACTGTGATTTCTATCTAATCACCATTAGGGAGACATGGTCACAGGGTGAACAAGAAGGTGGGGCATGAATAATCACAGCTACACAACATTGTGGAAAGTCAGGCAGAATGGGAAGAAGGATGGGAATCTCGCATCGTTAGGGGTAACAATAGGATGATCAAAAAAAAACATGTGTCTTAGATTATCAATCAGTCGTAGACCAAATTCTGGGTAATAAGGGTCAGAACACAGAAGGGCAAGAGCAGTGTTAAGGCTCTTTAAATACAACAGATTTAAAAATATTCTGTTTCTACAAAACCATATTTCTCCCATTGTTTCGAAGCGTCCAGTTATCATTTATTTTCATATCATTTACAATACAGTTCAGCATGTTCCCGACTTATTGTCAGGCTATCACCGTTTGGTTTCAGGCTGACTGCATAAAGGGTTTTGGGCGGCATGTTAAACACAACATCATGGGCCCGTTCCTGTGCTGCATTGTTCCACATTCTATGCAACTCCTTAAAGATTATGCATCAAGGAAGGATCTCGACCGAGAAAAGATTCGAACCTCTCTGGGATGACAGAGAAATGAGAGGGATTATGGGGGAGGTGGATTGGTAAGAAAAGAGAAGGAGAGGTGGGGTGGTAAGAACAGGGAAGGGAATACAGTGTGTAAGAGGGAGCATGAAGAATAAAAGCAAGCAGGAGCAAATGAAAGTCTGAGTGGTGTTGTGAGGGAGGCCACATAAACGAGTGGAATAAATTAACAGCACATACCTTAGGGACATCCAGTGATGACACCCTCAATTGAACATGACCGAAAGGAATAACAATAAACTATGACATCGAGTTAAAATCCGCATTATTGAAGGTGGCGCAGGTTGGACAATGTTAAAGAGACCGTCGTGGAGGACAGGGATGAAACAGAGCAATGGATGTACATGGATTCAGATCCAGAGTAAAGGGATCACACCAGGGCCTGACCAATGAACCACAGCAAAGCAAGTTCAGTATTGAATTATAGATGAATGCTTAATAAAATTCACCTCTGAACCAATTGCATTCTCCTTCAATGTAAAGTCTCTGGCTGGACCTTATAGCTGGGAAGATAGCACAGAACTGGAATCAGAGAAACACTTCAGTTTACTTCCATTTCTCTGCAAAATGAGATGACAAAAGACACATGTTGAGACACATTCAGAATAAACAAATATATCTCTTGGTTTGAGTGCTAAACATCCACCTGTTAAAGGAGATTCCAAAATCCACCACTATCAACTCAGGACGGGAATTTACAAAATGATTTGAAAGATCTCGTACTTTAATGACAGGGTTATGTTGTAGGGACGATTTGAGAGATTTGATAGATGCATCCCATTTTAAGGTATTTTTCTAACCGTCAATTTTGTTCTTCCCAAGGTTAGTTGGAAAACAAAAAGTTGGAATATGGGGGAAAAAAGTTATTAATGAACAGAATCGATCCTCTGTGATAACTGGCTTCAATGGCGGGTGTAGGTACTCAGCATGTCCCGCGGTGGTGAAAGTTCTCTATACTCACGACAGGCGAGGGAGCACATTGGCAGTACCGACTTTATCTCCGTTGGAAATGGGAAGAGATGCGCTTTTCCACATGGTAAGGCTGCAGGAGCTGGAGAGCGTTTATAAACCCTTTCAGCTAGAAGCGAGCACCTTGACAAATAACTTGCGGATAAATGTATCGCAGCTCCGAGATGAACCGCCTCCATCTTGGCCGGGGATCTGGACGCATGCGCAGACGACCCGTGACGTGACAGTGCCCGGCGGAGCCTGACGGTGATTCATGCAGATGCTAAAAATCTGGCAGTAAATCTGATAGTGCTGAAGGTCAGCGGGGTCTGGCCGGAAATGTGGACAGAGAAACAAAGTCAACCATTCCAGTCCTGTGTGCATCTTCTTCAGAACCCATTACCATGTTGCTGCAGTGTCCTCGGCGATAGCTTGAGAACAGCTTCACCCTCAGGTGATCTTTGAAACAAACAGCAGTCTACCTGAATCTCTGGATTTTTCTGCAGGTGACATTTTTCACCAACCTGTTCAGACGTGTCATGTCCCACTTGTGAAGCAGATGGTGGTGGTGGTGGTGGTGGTGGTGGTGGGGGCGGGGTTTCTGCTTGAGAATCCAGGCCTTCTTAGTTAGAGGGGAGTTCCTCAGGGTCGAGTCTTTGGCCCAACCATCTTCAGCTGTTTCGCCAATCACTTTCCCTTCAAAAGTAGGGATGTTGGTTGACGATTGGATAATATTCAGCACCATTTTCAACTGCTCAGATACTGATGTAGCGCATATCCATATGTTCAGGTTGTAAGTTTGCTCGCTGAGCTGGTAGGCGTGTTCTCACTGAGAACAATCTTACAATCTGAACCCCAACCTATGCTAAAAATATTCTCAAAAATCGCATACCCACATGTAGCAAGACCTGGCTGGCAGCTAAAATCTGCACAAGTGGCAAGTAACAGCTGTATCACATCCGTGCCTGGCAAAGACCATCTTCAACAAGAGAAAATCTGAGTATTGCTTGTTGACATTCAACAGCAATATCATTGTTGAATCCTCTATGAGCAGCATTCTGGGGTGTAAAGTTGATAAGCAACTGAACAGGACTGACCATACAACTGTTGATATATGTTCAGGGCAGGGGCAAAAAGTCTTTCAGGGCTCAACTCACATCATGACTCCCCACCTTACAAATGTAAGTCAGGTGTGATATGGAGTCCTCTCCACTTGCCTGGTTGAATGCTGCTTCAACAATGCAAGTAGCGACGCAATGGCACGACAGCTATGACTGCTGCCTTACAGTACGAGAGACCCAGCTTCAATTCCCGCCTCAGGTAACGCTCGGTGTGGAGTTTGCACATTGTATGGCTATCCTCTGGGTGCTCTGATTTCCTCCCACAATCCAAAAATGTACAGGTCAGTTGATTTGTCCATTCTAAATTGCCAGTAGTTTTCGATGATGGGGTAAATGTAGAAGAATGGGTTGTGCTTCCGTGGGTCGGTGTGGACTTGTTGGGGCAAAGGGCCTGTTTCCATACTGTAAGTCATCTAAACTTATTAACATGTGGGACAAAACAGCACTTCTGATTGTTAACAACCTTCACCATTGCCTTTCATCACCATTGATATCCAGTAGCAGCAAAGGGTATCACCTCTTGTGCAACATCCTTCTGTGTGGGGGGCTGTGTATTCTACAATAGGTTTGCACCACAGGACACACAATGTCTCAGGTTCCTTTTCGCATTTGATGGCACTTTTTGTATCTTTCGAGGTGATTCGACCATTTGTTTGGGAGGTGGTGTGGAAATGAGAAAGGGTGTCTTTCTGAAATTGCATTTGTTTGATCTGAGATTTTACACAGTATGGACCGCGATAATATATGAAAATCATTTCGCAGATAAATAGTTTGAAATAACTGAAGATCGGTGAGACAAATCAAACATGATATAAAGAACAAACAGTCACTAAATTCATTTAGACATAAAGAGAACATATTTATCTCGTATGTCAGTAAGTAAAAGTTTCAAACAACATTGTGTGTGGTAAAGCACCAACACAGACACACTCACACACACACACAAGAGTGTGAATGTTCCAGTGAACTGACTGCAGAAATCTGTGGATGAGTGCCATAGCTCGAGGAATTCCCTGACTGTTCTCTGTTTGGCTTGACCTATAATAGTAGTGTTGTCCCAGTCGAAATCATGTTGCTTGTCATCTACATGTGTGGCTATAAGGATAGCTGGTCGTGTCATTTCGTGGCTAGTTGGTGTTCATGGAAGCACCCACAGATTCAATCAATAAGCACGTCGACCTGTACACAACATACCCGCCACTGCAGCGGACAGCTGCAACTGACAACCAGAAGCGGCAGAGACAAGCCACTATAAATGCCGGAGAAAACATCACAGAAGCGCTTCACAGGAGGCTCCCAAGCACTGAGGATGTCACCTAGACTGGGGACGAAACGTTTGCAACACAAATTCCCAGTTGGGCGCACAGAACTACAACAGGAAGACGAAAATAAGATCTTCACATTAGCTGGGGAAATGGAAGATGAGATCAAACATTAATTTTGGATAGATTGACAGGGAGGATTTGATGAAGTGGTTATATGTAGAGAATACTATACACAGTATCTTCAAGGTATACAGTTGGCTTGAACAGCCTGTAGCGCTGTATTTAATTTCCAGTTTTTGTCAAGGCGTGGGCTAGAATTATCCCACTACCAGAGCCATAGCGGTGTAACTCAGGCAGTCACCTCGATGGGCCTGGGTATCATCCAGTTTGTGATGGTTCCTTTTCCTCTGGTGTGGTACTGCTTTTAGTGGAAGGATCAGAGCACGGTAACTCCACTCTGAAACAGAATGACCATCAATGCTGTACAGATCTGTACTAATTCAGAACCTGGTTGGAGAAAACCGTAACAATGTTTCACACAGTAATGAAACGGGATTGCATTCCTTTTCACCACTTGAGCATGTATGAGCGATCAAATTCAAAGGCAGGTTTGCTGACGTGAACAGCAAGTTACAAAGCTCTGCTCATGTCAGTCTGAAAGGCTGCTATCAGGAATAAGGCTGTTCTTGCCCGATTTTGAAGTGGGGAGCTTTTGCATATGAGGTGACTCCAACAGTCACGACACGACAGGAAATATCTCCGTGAACAGCTGGTGTTCAGAGTCGGCCAGCACTAAAATCTACATCCGTTCAATGTTTCACCTTTCTGTTTTCAGGAGCTGGTTATTCTCCAGCGTAATTGGCATCATTGAAAATTAAGAAAATCACGTGAAATTGCTGACAAAATACAGACAAAGATGTTGTCAGGGGTGCACAGTTTTGAACGTAGGGGGAGTCTAAATATGCTGTGACAACTTTCCCTTCATCGTCCGGCATGACCTTAAGGAAGGTTTGTCGACAGAATATTTAAGTTTTTGTTTTCCGCAATATGGGGCGAGTTGAAAACTGGAGAGCATACGTTTAAGGTAAAATGGGTAAAATATAAAAGGGACTTGAGGCACCTTTCCCATGCAGAAGGTTGTGCGTGTATGGAATCAGCTGCCAGAGGAACTGGAGGAGGCCAATACACTCTGAAGAATTCAAAAGCAACTGGTTGGGTTTCTGAATAGGAAGGGTTTAGTGGGATAGCGGCCAAATGCTGGGAAATGGGAGTTTGTTTAAAATGCATTTTCAGTGAAATTGAACCATGAATGCTGTTCTGGGGACAGTCCAAGGGCAATCAGCCAAAAACAGCTCCAAGATCCTTCAGAGCCATTCCAAACTGCACTCCCAAAATGTATTGGAAACTTCGTGCATTGCCACTTCTCAAAAAACTCCAAAATGAGGGAAAAGAAAGAACAGAACATGAATGGGTTATGAAACGTAAAGATTCCCAAACACAGTTTCGAATAGATTAGTTTGCCCATCCGATCAACAATGCGGCAATGCCTGCAGCCCACGTCTCCAGGGCAGAAGTGAAGGAAATAAACGAAAGTTAAGACAATATGACATCACAATTTACAGGAATTATTTTGCTATTAGCTGGAACACCAAATAATGAGAATGAAGTCACTGCAGGATTTTGTTTCACAATCGCCGGAACATAACAACACGACGGTTGGAGGAAGAGCACCTCATCTTCCGCCTGGGAACCCTCCAACCACAAGGGATGAACTCAGATTTCTCCGGTTTCCTCATTTCCCCTCCCCCCACCTTGTCTCAGTCGATTCCCTCGAACTCAGCACCGCCCTCCTAACGTGCAATCCTCTTCCTGACCTCTCCGCCCCCACCCCACTCCGGCCTATCACCCTCACCTTGACCTCCTTCCACCTATCACATCTCCACGCCCCTCCCGCAAGTCCCTCCTCCCTACCTTTTATCTTAGCCTGCCTGGCACCCTCTCCTCATTCCTGATGAAGGGCTCTGGCCCGAAACGTCGAATTTCCTGTTCCTTGGATGCTGCCTGACCTGCTGCGCTTTAACCAGCAACACATTTTCAGCCATGAGCCACATGGATACCAACTGAGTTGGAAACCTGTGTGGGAATCGACGTGAAGCGACTCAATAAATTTTGCTAAACTCCATGGTGCTTCTTAGAAATGAACTTTCTGTTCACCTCAATTTAAAGGGCAGTTTCTGAACATAGTAACTGTTAGTGGGGTTACTACTCACCCCACCCCCACTCCGGGAGAGGTGCTAAATGCCCTTGAGTGCTTTTTCTTCTCGATGTGAAGAGCTCTCACGCCTGAGCCACCTTCCCGTCTTTTGTTGCTGAGTGAGTCATAAAGAAGAAGTTCACCAGAGCTGCAACTGCCTCACTTTCCCACTCGCTCTCCCGTTTACATTTTCCTGCTCGTCAGTGATTTAAAGAAAACCAAAAGGACGCGATGTCATTCTGTAGCCTCTCTGCCAATTCTTCCATTTCAGTTCCAACACGACTTAGATCTCGGGGCGCACCTTAATACTAGCGACGCTATGAAAGCACAGGTCCAGAGTTTCCTCTGAGAGTGTAATTTGTTTCATTGCTGTTGCTGATTGAATGAGCCACTAACTGAATGTGCGAACTGATCCAAACCATGCTTCAGCACCTCTGCTGCCAATTCTCGCACGTTGAATAACGACAGACAGCTTCCAAATGAGGCCTTGCAGAGACGACTTTTGGGTGCATTTGACAGACAGACTAGTTCAGGAATCAGTGGTGCGCTGTGACACCAGCGCATCAGCTTCTTCCCTGTCTTTGAACCGGGCCGCCTGCGCAAGGAATGCAAATACGATACTGTTTTTTTGGAAGGATCAGAACGCGGTAACTATACTCTCAAACAGAATGGCATATGATCAGAACCAAGTTGGAGAAAACCTTTACAATGCTTTGCGCAGTGATTAAATGGAATTACAGTACATTTGACTACGAGAGCAGATTTGTTAAAGCAAATTCGAAGGCAGGTTTGCAGATGGGAAAGCAAGTAAGAAAGCTCCATTTTTGTCCATGCAAAGTTCTGCAGTGGAAGAACAAAGCAGTTTCTGCCCAGTTTTGAGCTGGGGACTTTTCGCGTGTTAGGCAAACGTGGTCTCCACTACACTACAGAAACAAGCCGTGGCCACCTGTACAGCGAATCAGTGGCATCCAGCACTGAAACGTGAATTCATTCTACGTTTCACCTTTCAGTTTCCAACAGCTCGTATTTGTCCAGCGTAATTGACATCTTGAAAACGTAAAAAAAAATTCACGTGAAATCGATGCCACTTGAAATGAACAAAATTGTTCAACAGCTCAATAGGATAGATATAGGACGATGTTCTCCCTGGCTGGTGTGTCTTGAATGAAATAAGCGCTAACTGCGGTATCTTTGCCCAGCATCCCCTTCAGCTGCATAAGATTTATTTGCTGCTCTAATTCCACTCTCTTGTTGACTCACATTTGTAACTGCTGTAATGTTGGTGGCTGTGTAAATTGGTAACATTTGATTCAAACTATCCGAAAACCTCTCTGTATCTGTGCCTCGCTTTTTTTTCACTGAGACCCTCCTTCAATCTGACGTCTTTCCAAACCCTGCCCTGATATTTCCCGAGAGGGCATTCGAGGGCTCAGAATGAAATGTTCACAGGATTGTTCCGGTGCAAAAGGAAGCTGTTTGCCTCATCAGCTCTCGAAAGGATCACCTCACCGAATGCCATTCTTCTACCTTTACCCCATAAACCTTCCCATTTGTCCTCTTTCAGTAACTGTTCAATTCTATTCTCTTCATTGTACCTGAGTACACCTCACTCTTTGGTAGTGCATTCCTGACCATAAACTTTCTCTGCATGAAAACGTTTTGTCTCATATCACATGCGCTTTTTTAAGAATCCCTTCAGATTGGTGCCTCCTCATTATTGATTATTTCATGCACGTGACCAGTTTCTCCCGATCAACTCTCACTGGATCCCTCTTGGAGGTATCTGTCCACACCATCCCCCGGATGGTAAATATCATCTCTCCCGGTCACAGGAGAACAGTGTGAGACAATTCAGGTGCTCTCAGTGCGGGACTGGGTTCAGGACTCAATCCAGCCTCACTGTATTCAAGCGAAAACACACTGGGGAGAGGCCATTCACCTGATCTGAGTGTGGGAAGCAGTTCACTCAGATATCCAGCTTGATGAAACACCGGCGTATTCAAAATTACCACAGCAATTGGATTTGTATTGTTTGTTCATGAGATCACGGCATCACTTGCTGGGGCAGCAAATGTCACCCATTCTAACTGTCTAGAAGACGGCAGTGGGCGGCACGGTGGCACAGTGCTGCCTCACAGCGCCTGGGACCCGGGTTCAATTCCCGACTCAGGCGACTGACTGCATGGAGTTTGCATGTTCTCCCGTGTCTGCGTGGGTTCCCTCCGGGTGCACCGGTTTCCTCCCACAGTCCAAAGATGTGCGGGCCAGGTAAATTGGCCATGCTAAATTGCCCGTAGTGTTGTGTAGTGGGTAAATATAGGGGTATGGGTGGGTTGCACTTCGGCAGGTCGGTGTGGGCTGAAGGGCTTGTTTCCACACTGTAAGTAATCTAATCTAATTTAAGATGGTTTAGAGTCAGCCCCATTATTCATGGTCTCCATTCACATGTCGGCTGGACCAGGTAAGAATTAACACAATGCCCAAGACCCAATGACCTGAAGAGTTGATTTCTCGCCTATTAACATCTGAAATGATAATGAATAACGTTTGCCTTTGAATTAAAAGTGCAAGACCAAAATGGGTTTTATTCTGATTGAGTGCGTCTTCCTGTTTTCTCAGTTGTTATTGACAATCTCATTCCGCTCGCACCAGAACCTGTTCCAGAGAGTGTTACAGAAAAGGCAGAATTGTCAGCTACAGCTGGTCACATGATTGATCACTGGACCCAAAGGTTCACTCTGCACAGATGCTGCCAGGTCTGCTGACATTTTCCAGCAATGTCTGTTTTGTTTCTGATTTTCCAGCATTTGTAGATGTTTAGTTTTTCAATATTCAACTTGTCTGTTGCAGAGGAGTTTATTGATAAGTTCAGAAAGTTTTGAAAATTGTCAGTTAGGCCAAAAATCAGCCATGATCTCATTGAATGGCAGAGGAGGGTTGAGGGCTTGAATGGCCTCCTCCTCTTCCAATGAACGTAGTCCATCTGCAGCTTGTGGCAACATTTCCCCTCACTGTTCACTTCACATCAATGCCTTCCACACTTTTACTGACTGAACAAACCTGTGTTTGAATTAAAGCAGCTAATGTTCAGTGGCGCCCTCTCCTGCCACCGGGTTTAACACTCATCATGGAATGCTGTCTCGTATTACTGCGGGAATGCCCTCAAAGGTCTCATACTGGAGTCTGTATCCCTGAGATTCACAAATCTCGTTTATTCCCTTCTTCCTATTTCATTCTGGCTATTGAATTCTCGGTTTCCATCCTTTCTCCTGTCATGCTCTTCAACATGCCCATGTGGGTGGACTAGAGGCAGCTGGTATTTAATGAAGAGAAATGGGGATTAGGCAATAGCACGAGGAGAGGTGAGAGCAGAGACAGTTCTCATTGTAGCTGCAGTGTTTCTCTGTGATCCAGGGAGTAGTGAGGCATCTGTGTTTATGGGGGAGGCAGATTCAATCGGGGATTTGGGAAGACACTCAGGCACTTAGACACTGATCTGTCCATCTGATTGTTAACTCAAACAGATGGACAGAAATAAATATGCAACTTTTGATAACACCTTTGATGTCCTGGGGCAATGAAACATGCTTCAAAACCAATTATTTCAACTTCAACGCTCTGAAAACTCAGGCACAAAGCTACCTGCTTGCATCAGGTTGTCTCTCAGCTTCCTCTTTGCTTGAGAAAAGAGTTTTAAGCTGTTTAACCATTCCTGCTGATTGTAACCTTGTAAGATGTATGACTGAACCTTTATTTTCCTGTTCCCTGTGAGCGACATTAGCAGCAGAAACAGGTCCTGACCTGCGTGGGTTTCGGTTGGAGTATTTGTATTTACAAATTCATTCTCACCTCACATACAGTGTGAAATTGCTGTAAACCTGAAGGAAAGGAGTGAGTGAGCACCCACAGCAACACAGAGGCAGCATGTGTACCTGAGCTGAATGAACCTGGCATGAGAGAAACGTGACGATTATCACAACTAGCTAGAATCACAGAATCCCGTAGGTGCAGAAAGAGGCTATTCGGCCCATCGAGTCTGCAATGACCTGCTCTCCCACCCTACCCCCATGACCCCACATTTATCATGGCTAACCCAACCCGCTGAACCTGCACACTACAGGCTATGTTAGCACAGCCGATAGAGCAAACCTGCACATTTGTGGGCAGGTCACAGATTACATACAAATGCTCGGAATTGTGGATGAATGGCCTCCTCCTGACACAAATGCTCTGTTTTTAAAAATAAAATCTGGGGGAAACTGCAGCCAGAAAGATTGCCAATTATTTCTGGATAAAAAGAACTCACGCCACAACCAGGGGGCGCAGTGAAGTCACAGAGATCTGGGAACCATCAGAAATGTAACAGGTTGTGAACAAGGTGGGGGTGAGACAGGGACAAAAAGAGAGTCTGTCCCACGGGGGAAGGCAGCAGAGATTAAGCAGTAGAAATGGTAGTTCCTCAAGGCCACGGGGAATAGAGATAGGGCTGGGAAAGATACCAGCAAACAAGGTATGCAGCTGTCAAAGAAATACATTTTAAAAAATAGATTATTGCAACATAGAGGGCAGAGTACACAATCTGAAATTGTTGCTCTCATTGGTGAGTACAGAACGTTGTAAAGACTAGGTAGTTCTATTGCAAGCAACACATACAGGACAGGCCAAGTGACCTCCACATGTGCTGTAAGTCTCTGATTTTATTTTCTGACATTTGGAATTCAAGTCTGATGATGTTAATAAATTTTCAAATTGGACTGGAGTTTAATATTCTGGAGAGGTGTCAAATAAATCATATTGATCCCATTCTACATAGTACATAGCCTTGCATGTTCCAGCATTTCCGTTACATCTATGTCCTGCGGGTGGGATAGGATATGCAAGGATGGTCATGGTGGTGTCTGGGACATTGTAAGGTATGATTGTGCACGTGTAACTGTGTCATGCCGTTGCTTGACTAGTCTGCATTCCAGCTCACCAAATACGATGTTGGCAGGGTGAGAAACTGGTTGGAGATCCTCTGCTCACCAGTTCCTTTCCTTTCTGCGTTTTATTTATTTATTTCTCTCTCACTCACCCCCTTGCAGTCTCTGACACAAATGTCTCAAGATTGAATCATGTTATCAGGATAACCCTCTATCCCGTGCCTCATTACTTTCTGAATGAACCTTCCATGGGGAACCTTGTCAATTACATTGCTAAATTCCATATGCACCACATCCACTGCTCTGCCCTAACCAATGTGTTTGTCACATTCTCAAAAATTTCAGGAAGCTTTGTGAGGCATAACCTACGGCTCACAAAGCCATGCTGACCATCTCTAATCAATCAATGCTTTTCCAACTAATCATAAACCCTGTCTCTCAGAATCCTCTCCAATAATTTGCCAACAACTGATGTAAGACTGACTCATCGATGATTCCCAGGATTATCTCACTTACCTTTCTTGAATAAGGGAATAACGTTTGCCACTCTCCAATCGTCTGGTATGACTCCAGTGGACTGTGAGGATGCAAAGATCATTGCCAAAACACGGTAATCCCTTCCCTCCCTTCCCATAACAACCCAAGTTATATTCTTTCTGGCCCAGGGGACTTATCTATCCCCATGATTTTTCAATATGTTCAGCAAATTCTCCCTCTTAACATCGATCTGTTCGACCATATCAGCCTGTTTCACGCTGACCTTACAAAGAACAAGGTCCCACTCACTCGGGAATACTGAAGCAAAGTACGCATTAAAGACGTCCCCTACCCCCTCTGACTCTTGGCACAAGTTTGCTTCACTGTTCGTGGTATAAATATGGAATTATATTTCAGCGCTGAAGTAATGTAATGATATTGCAGTGTACAATCACTCGATTTCTTTGAATTTTGAACTGTACTTTAACTGAGAAAACACAGTTGAATTGATTTCATTATATTTCACTTCATGCTAACATTTATTGTACATTGTTGAAAGGAAGGAAAATTGTCTTCACCTGAATATTCACATTGAATGACTGATGCATTTTTATAAACCAAAGTACAATGACCACGCAGTTTTTCAAATTGTCTTTCAAAGAATTGTCATGAGATTCCTCTTTATTTAAGACTATTATTCATTTATTCTATTGTTATTGTAAAATATTGTTTAATTTCCAGTCCATTACACACAGAAACTACCTAATTAATTCCCATTCAAATTACAACAATAAATGGCTGATTAGTTTTCATTTGAGACATCACATTAAATATAATATTACAATCCTGCCGCCCTGAGTGGGAACATTATGAAAGGAGCTTGTGGAGCTGTGGCAGTGTCTCTATTACTAGACCGGAGGGAAGGTTTCAAATCACACCTTCAATCGAAATATATCAAGAGCTGCTCTGAATGTTGAGAGTACCTAAGCGCAGAATGAGTTGCTTTTCAATTCAACATTAGATCTGCTTTTATCTATTATATCAATAATCACAAAATCTAATACTTATTTGAGTCAGGTTACCAAGAAATATTTGTTGGAAAATTCGCTTTAGTCACTTTGCTTTTACAAAAGCCTTACGTCTGCCCCTGTTTTATCTAACAGAAAGAAATCTGAAGAGGAATTTCACTTTTACGAAAAACGGGGAGATTTTTCCCACTTAAATTAGTGTTTCTTCGATTTACGCCTTTTCAGCTTATGTAAAGTTTTATAATAACGCTCTACTTTCGGATAGTGGCGATACCTGTATCTAATTCTTGTTGCTTATAAGTTCCTGGAGAATATTTGAAAATGTTGCAGAATTAAAGATTACGATGTCGAAGTAATGAGATTGATTTTTTTTTGTTGCAAAGGGGCAACTCCAAACAATTGAAACACATTAAACATTTTTCTTTCGTGCTATAAATTTGAAATAAAGTTGACATCTTCTTGAGTAAACTAACAAATGCTCCCACCTATCACTTGTCCATCAGCTAATTATCTACTTTGTAACTAAATGTTGTGATTCATCTAAATATTACTCTGTCCTTTGATCAAAGTGAATTTGTAATTGTTGTTCAGATTATGAATTGTCAGAAACTTGTTTTTATTTTTCCATTCACCTGTTCATTTTGAACGTAAGATTGCAATGCTTTCAAAATATTGGAGTTTGTTCATTTAAAAATAAGGTTTGCACATCTGTCACATATCTCACTTCTTGTATTATGATTCAAGAAGGTTTCCTGGTGGAATTCAAGTAAATATCAAACATTTGTTCACGTCAAATAAGATATTTAACACTCAATTAGCAGTCTGTTCTTAATGTTTCAGCTGGTTACATTAACATTGATTAGGTACTCATTCAGAGAGATAAACTGGCAATTATAAACTATTTGCAGGATTATTTAACTGAAAGAGACATACAGACGGGCAGACATTTTTTGGAAGGAATTGCTGTTTCATTCAAATATGTAGGCTGTTCAAGAATTCGATATTGCCTTCCATTGGTTTTCTTGTCGAGAAATAAAATTTATAATTCATGTGAATTTTAATGTGTTCTATATTTTGAAATTTGTATCAGATTTAAGAAAAAGAGGAGGAATTAACATGAAAACTTCAGTGAATAGAAAGCACAGTAAATCAAATTGACAGAGGCAACCTTTAGTATTATCTCTGAATATTCAGTCAAATTTTTCTGATGTCAAAAGATCATGGAGCCGGAAAAGCACAGCAAGTCAGGCAGCATTCGAGGAGAAGCAGAATCGATGTTTTGACCATGAAAACTTCATCAGGAACCTTTTCTGATTATGGCCTAATGCCCGACAGGTCGATACTCCTCCTCTTTGAATGTGCCTGCCCTTTTGCAATGCTACAGCTTTCCTCATTTCTCCAAAGATGTTTAATGAACATGAACTGAGAATGTTAGCATCAGCAGTTGAACAAGACCAAATTAACACATTTTTTGCAAAATTTGTAGTGAAAACCTATTTGAGAACATGCAACAAAGAGATCGAGCAGCATCTCTTGACGTCAGAACCTTTGGTCTTTCATAATAACCATGCTTTAAACAACCAGTATGGTGTATAACGACTGAACTGAAACACCAGAGGACAACGATTGCATTTATTGAATGGAATGATAACTAGTTCCTGTGATAGTGAAGATTGATCTCAGGAACTTTAAGATATTTACGGTGATTATTAAACTGAACAGTAATTAGATGGTCATGAAGATCTTTGTGTAGCTTTATGTGCAGTGTCTTGTTTGAACATTGATTTCAGTAACATTGAGCTATTTTACAAGATTGACAATTGACATAAAGATAAGTTTTAAATGCAACATTTAAAAAAATGTCCGTTTTGTTTAGGGAAACACAATTCTAAGTTTATGGAATCCCTACTGTGTGGAAACAGGCCATTTGGCCCAACAAGTCTACACTGACCTTCCAAAGAATAATCCACTCAGCACCATTCTGCTCTCAGATTACATAGAACATAGAACATAGAAAGATACAGCGCAGTACAGGCCCTTCGGCCCTCGATGTTGCGCCGACCGAATCCTACCTAACCTACACTAGCCCAATAACTTCCAAATGCCTATCCAATGCCCGCTTAAATGACCATAAAGAAGGAGAGTTCACCACTGCTACTGGCAGGGCATTCCATGAACTCACAACCCGCTGTGTCAAGAATCTACCCCTAACATCTGTCCTATACCTACCACCCCGTAATTTAAAGCTGTGTCCCCTAGTAACACCTGATTCCATTAGCGGTAAAAGGGTCTCAGTGTCGACTCTATCTAAACCCCTAATCATCTTATACACCTCTATCAAATCTCCCCTAAACCTTCTCTTCTCCAATGAGAACAGCCCCAAGTGCCTCAGCCTTTCCTCATAAGATTTTCCTACCATTCCAGGCAACATCCTGGTAAACCTCCTCTGCACTCGTTCCAATGCCTCCACATCCTTCCTATAGTATGGCGACCAAAACTGCACACAATACTCCAGATGAGGCCGCACCAGAGTCTTATACAGTTGCAACATGACCTCAGGACTCCGGAACTCAATTCCTCTACCAATAAAGCCCAGTACACCATATGCCTTCCTCACAGCACTATTTACCTGCGTGGCAACTTTCAGAGATCTGTGTACATGGACACCAAGATCCCTCTGCTCATCCACACTACCAAGTAGCCTACCATTAGCCCAGTAATCCATCTTCTTGTTACTCCTACCAAAGTGAATGACTTCACACTTAGCTACATTGAATTCCATTTGCCACCTTTCTGCCCAGCTCTGCAACTTATCTATATCCCGCTGTAACCTACCACTTCCTTCCTCACTATCCACAACTCCACCGACTTTTGTGTCATCCGCAAACTTGCTTACCCAGCTTTCAAGCCCTTCCTCTAGATCATTTATAAAGATAACAAAAAGCAATGGTCCCAAAACAGATCCTTGTGGTACATCGCTCGTAACTGCACTCCAAGATGAACATAGTCCATCAACTACTACTCTCTGTCTCCTTCCAGCCAGCCAATTCCTAATCCAAACCTCTAATGTATCCTCAATGCCATACATCCGTCGTTTAAGCATTAGCCTACCATGGGGAACCTTATCGAACGCCTTACTAAAATCCATATACACAACATCTACTGCTTTACCCTCGTCCACTTCCTTGGTCACCTTCTCAAAGAACTCAATAAGGTTTGTGAGGCACGACCTGCCCTTCACAAAACCATGCTGGCTATCCTTGATCACGTTATTCCTATCCAGATGTTCATAAATCTTATCCCTTACCATTCTCTCTAAGACTTTGCCCACCACTGAAGTCAGACTCACTGGCCTATAGTTACTAGGGCTATCCCTACTCCCTTTATTGAACAAGGGGACCACATTCGCTATCCTCCAGTCCTCTGGTACTATTCCCGTTGACAATGACGACATAAAAACCCAGGCCAATGGTTCTGCTATCTCCTCCCTAGCTTCCCATAGGATCCTAGGGTAAATGCCAACAGGCCCAGGAGACTTATCTATTTTCATGCTCTCCAATATTCCCAGAACCTCTTCCCTGCATATTTCCAGGCCATCCATTCTAATCATTTGTGACTCCATATTCACATCAGCAACAGTGTCCTGTTCCTGAGTGAATACTGATGAAAAGTATTGATTTAGTGTCTCTCCAATCTCCTCCGCCTCCACACACAACTTCCCACTACTATCCTTGACTGGACCGATACCTACCCTAGTCATCCTTTTATTCCTGACATACCTATAGAAAGCCTTTGGGTTTTCCCTAATCCTACCAGCTAAAGACTTTTCATGTCCCCTTCTCGCTTCTCTTAGCTCTCTCTTTAGATCCTTCCTGGCTACCTTATAACTCTCTATCGCCCCAAATGAACCTTCACGCCTCATCTTTACATATGCCGCCTTCTTCCCTTTCACAAGGGATTCCAATTCCTTACTAAACCACGGCTGCCTCACAAGGCCCTTTACACCATGCCTGACTGGTACATACTTATCGAGGACACGTAGTAGCTGCTCCTTGAACAATCCCCACATCTCATTAGTGTTCTTCTCTTGAAGCCTGTTTTTCCAATCCACACATCCTAAGTCATGCCTCACTGCATCATAATTTCCCTGCCCCCAGCTATAACTCTTGCCCTGCGGCGCACGATTATCCCTCTCCATCACTAAAGTAAAAGTCACCGAGTTGTGCTCACTGTCCCCGAAGTGCTCACCTACCTCCAAGTCTAACACCTGGCCTGGTTCATTACCTAGAACCAAATCCAGTATAGCCTCACCTCTTGTTGGCCTGTCGACATATTGTGTCAGGAAACCCTCCTGCACACATTGTACAAACACCGACCCATCTAATGAACTCGAGCTATAGCTCTCCCAGTCAATATCTGGGAAGTTAAAGTCCCCCATAACAACCACCCTGCTACCTTCACTCTTTTCCTGAATCATCCTCGCAATATTATCTTCTACTTCTCTAGGACTATTAGGAGGCCTGTAGAAAACACCTAACAGGGTGACCTCACCTTTCCTATTTCTAACCTCAGCCCAAACTACCTCAGATGGCAAGTCCTCTTCCATCGTCCATTCCACTGCTGTAATACTATCTTTGACAAGTAATGCCACACCTCCCCCTTTTTTACCCCCATGTCTGATCCTACTAAAACATTTAAACCCTGGAACCTGCAACAGCCATTCTTGTCCCTGTTCTACCCACGTCTCTGTAATGGCCACAACATCGAAGCCCCAGGTACCAACCCATGCTGCAAGTTCACCTACCTTATTTCTTATACTTCTGGCATTGAAGTATACACACTTCAGTCCACCCTTCTGTTTACAGGCACCCTCCTTCGAGATCGCTGCATTATTCATAACCTCCCTACACTCAAGGTCCTGTACCCTAAAGCTACAGTCCAGGTTCCCATGCCCCGGCGGAGTTAGTTTAAACCCTCCCAAAGAGCACTAGCAAACCTCCCCCCAAGGATACTGGTGCCCCTCAGGTTCAGGTGTAGACCATCCTTTTTATAGAGGTCCCACCTTCCCCAGAAAGAACCCCAGTTGTCCAGAAACCGGAATCCCTCCCTCCTGCACCATCCCTGTAGCCACGCATTTAACTGCTCTCTCTCCCTGTTCCCCGACTCTCTATCACGTGGCACGGGTAACAAACCAGAGACTACAACTGTTTGTTCTAACTCTGAGCTTCCAACCTAGCTCCCTGAAAGCCTGTCTGACATCCTCACCCTTCTTCCTACCTATATCGTTGGTGCCAACGTGGACCACGATCTGGGGCTGCTCCCCCTCCCCCTTAAGGACCCGGAAAACACGATCAGCGACATCACGTACCCTTGCACCTGGGAGGCAACATACCAAACGTGAGTCACTGTCGCCCCCACAAAACCGTCTGTCTGTACCCCTCACTATCGAGTCCCCAAGAACTATTGCTCTACCTTTCTCCACCCTACCCTTCTGAGCAACGGGGCCAGGCTCCGTGCCAGAGGCCTGAACCTCGTTGCTTGCCCCTGGTAAGTCATCCCCCCGATAAGTATCCAAAACGGTATACTTGTTCTTGAGGGGAATGACCGCAGGGGGTCCCTGCACTGGCTTCCTCCTCCCACTCCCCCTCACTGTCACCCATCTATCTTGAACTTTCGGAGTAACTACTTCCCTAAAGCTCTGATCTATGACCCTCTCTGCCTCCCGAATGATCCACAGTTCATCCAAATCCAGCTCCAGTTCTCTAACACGGGCTTGGAGGAGCTGGAGATGGGTGCACTTCTTGCAAGTGTACTCAGCAGGAACGCCAATGGCTTCCCTCACCTCATACATGTTGCAAGAGGAACATTGCACTGCCTGCACTGCCATCCCTCTAAAAAGCTAGCTTTCTTTAAGAAAAAAAACTCAATGTATAGAAACCAAACAAGCAAAACGCAGCACTTACCTGCTTGCCGCAACGGGTCTTATTATTTAGGTTAGAGGAGGAGGGCGGTGGGAGGCTCTTCTGCCGAAGTGCCTCGGGTTACTCGCCTGCGCATTTAAATAGAGAAAAAACCCTACCCAGGTAACCTAGCAACACAAGCCTCCGGGTCTACCCGGCGTTTTTTTTAAAAAACAAACTTTTTAAATTTTTAGTATAAAAAAGTTAAAAAAATGTTAAGTACTGGAACTTACAACTTAAATTTGTAGTTTTTAAAACAAAATAAGAAACACTAAGAACTGGAACTCACCCTGGACTTCGAACCGGACAAACAGCCGTCACGTGATCCTCCGAGAAACTGAGGCCTACAGCTCGCCTGCGCGTTTAAATTGAGAAAAAACCCTACCCAGGTGACCTAGCAACACAAGCCTCCGGGTTTACCCGGCGTTTTTTTAAAAAACAAACTTTTTAAATTTTTAGTTTAAAAAAGTTAAAAAAAAGTTAAGTACTGGAACTTACAACTTAAATTTTAATTTTTAAAACAAAATAAGAAAAACTAAGAACTGGAACTCACCCTGGACTTCGAACCGGACAAACAGCCGTCACGTGATCCTCCGAGAAACTGACTAATGCACATAACCTACACATCACTGAACAGAACGTGCAGCTTAGCATGGCCAAATTATCTAATCTGCACATCTTTGGATTGTGGGAGAAAACCAGAACATACAAACTCCACACAAACATGTGACCAAGGTTGGAATCAAACCCAAGTGCATAACACTGTAAGACATGAGTGCTAACCACTGATCCTCTGTTCTCAATGCCCAACCCACATGCAAGAAATTAAATAAGTAAGAGACATGCAAAGTCAAATTTCAAATGAACACTCTGATGTTGCCAAAGCGTATCAATCTTACATTCAATATGAATAAGTGAATGAAAAACAAAAAAAAACTCCCTGACAAATCATGAATGAACAATAATTATAAAATTAATATGATCAAAGGGCACAACAATATTCAGGTGAATTGCATTGTTTAATTACAAATTTGGGAATTAGCTAACTAATGAATAACGGGAAGTGACATTTATTTATTTCACTGATGAAGAAATTGACTTACATTTCATCTTTGTGACACTGCAGAATAAAACTTTATGTGCCTGAAATGTTTGAATTAAGCTCTTTCCAATAAAAAAAAATCAGGACAATCACATTGACTTCTTCATCTTTAAGACTGCAACATTATCAAATACTTTCCAGGAATTTAGAACCAGCAGAATTAGTTAATTTGGTTGCTTGGGAAATCAAAGAGAATAAACAGCAGATTCTGTGAATTAGTCATTCAATGTGATTATTCAGCTGAAGACAACATCATTCTTTGCAAAAATGCTCAACTTCGATAAGTTCAAAATGCATTGTCATTGTTTAATGAGACAATACAGAAATGTTAATTCTTTTTCATTTGACTTAACAAAATGCAGGGTTCTAACATGATTTTGTGGCATGAAAAATACTTACATCTTATTGTGATTAGAAATACAATAAATGTTCACATCAAAGTGAAATATATTTAAATGAATCAACTCTGCTTCCGCAGGTAAAATAAGAATTAATATTAACAATGATTGAGAGATTGCACACTACAATAGTTATTCATGTACGGAGTCGTAATTACAAATTCACAGCAAGTTATGGATTGAACAATTATTAGGTATGAGCAACAACTGAATTATGAAATTCGATCAATGAATTTAGAAATAAGAAGAAATCTTGTTTTGCGATGTGACTGAGGAATATGTGCCAACAAACAGGAATTATTGCAATGAAAATTAATTACAGATCTGTGAATTTAAAGTCTGTGATTATGGACATCATTCAAATAAGCAAACATTTAATGTTGGATGGGAGGTCCTTGGTTCCATTGTTGGAAACTTGACCTGAAAGTACAGTTTCATATTGCAGTGTTGGCACTCAGAAACAATTGGTTAAATTAAAATGTGAATCTCACTTTACTTGTTCAAAAGACTTTCTTAAATAATTGCGTAATTATTATCATGACAATGACTCGATAATGTTGTTATATGACCAATTAAAAGGATTCAATATTTCAAAAATACTTTGCTGTTATGTTGATTAGTTATTTATTAAAATTGGTAAATGGAGGAATTAAATATAGTAACTAGCTTTGTGAATTGAAGAAAAAATTAGCCATTCAGTCATTATAGGACAATTTTTTCTTTCTTTACTAAAAAATGAAGGTAACACAAGAAATATGAATTTCGATCAAATGGTTTCATCATAGATACATGTCATTTTAATTTAGAAGATTAATATTATGATCAGAGTTCAAACGTTTGTGTCAGAATTTGGAAGAAAGTTAATAGATAATGAAAGTGAGCATGAAAGTGAACAAATGATGCAATCTATGACATTTGTTACATAAAGGAATTATAATAATTGTGTTATTATTGTACAGTGATGAATAATGTTGGAATAGAAAAGGCAAAAAAGAATCAACATGTTCAAAACAGCTATTTTCTTACAATTAAATGAAACCAATAATCATTTTGCAGAGCACGTGATTTAAAAAAAACAGTCATTTAATGTGTTATGTAAACTGAAAACAACTTCCATTTTGCAAAAATGGAGACGTTTCCAAATTCAAAATTTAGGTTTGCTGAATTATACAACAAAAATGGTTGTAATTTGAAATATCTGTTACACACAAATTTGAAATAAGTAAACTTAAAGAGTTTTAGAATGACAAAACTTTATTGTTTGCATGATTGTATTACAGTCAATATCCGTGAAAAAGTAGAAGCATCGTTTTAAACAACATAAATCATCTTTAACTACTGAACTGACATAGAAGATATCAATTGCACTTGTTGCATGGAATAGTAAAAAAATGCTTACTGGTTTCTGGAGCAATAAGGTACTTAATCAGGTTATTCTACTGAACAATAATCAGATGGTGATGGAAGTCTTTGTGTTGCTTTATGTGTGTTGTTTAGTGTGAACATTGGGTTCGATGAAATTGAGATTTTTGCATGAATTAGGAACAGAGTGATAATTGGGTGTGAATGATCTGATTTAAAATCAGACAGTTTTTGATTTTTTTCCAGGATTGCTGAGTGAAACGTTCTTAAAACATCATGCAATCAACGGGATAAGTGAGAGATATGCAAATTGAACTTTCAAATGAACACACCTTGATATTTTCACACCATTTCAATATCACATTCAATATAAATAGATGACTGGAAAGCTAAAAACAAATCGCACACATTTCATAAACTGACCAATAATTAAAAATTGATAAATAATAGCAAGTGACATTTGTTTATTTTACTGAGAAGTAATTGACCTTTTCTCATATTTATAGCACTGGAGCATAAAGTGCTCTGTGTTGTTTTAACTAAGATCTACAGAACAAGAGAAAATTAATGACTATCATGACTTCGTATATTTCAGCTTTATGACTGCAACATTCTCAAATATTTTCTGAGGAACATTGATTGAGTGGAATTAGATACATTTTGCTGTGAGTGACCAGAAGAAAGTATGTAGCTGATACTGTGATTATTGGAATGAACGATGATACCTCCAAATAATCTACTGATATTGTGATTGAATATACAGTAAATGTCAGCATCGAAGCAAATAATAATTAAATCAATTCAAAATTTCTTCCAAGTTTAAAATAAATACAATATTCACAATTGAGAGATTGTACTTTGCAATATCCTTGCAGTATTTATTGTATGGAAGCATAATTCTCCATTTATACCCCTGACTGGATTGCACAATTAGTAGATATAAGATATATTCGCAACAAAGAAATTTTTAAAATTGTTTTCGTGAATTTGAGAATAATGAGATATCTCATCTTGATATTAAACTGAGTAATATGTAGAAATGAAGAGTAATATTGCAGGGAAAAGGAATTGGAGCTCTCTGAATTTCAAAGGCTGAGATAATTGTTATATTTCAACTGAGCAAAAATCAGATGTTTACAAAGAATTTTGCAAGGGATATTATTGGTCGTTTTGTGTGTGCATTGGCCTGACCAAATATGTATTAATATATTAACATTGACAATAAGAAATAATGAATGATTTTTTTAAATAAAACGCTGCATTTTTACAAAGTCTATGTTAAATTGCTGTGTAATTATTGTAATTGATAATTACTTTTAGAATCGTGACAGATAAATTGACCTAATATTTTGAAAACACTTTACTCTGATGTTGATTGGATGTTCAATAAGATTAAGAAACTGAAAATTAAAGCATAAAACTTAGCTGTATGATTTGAAAAAGATCATTCAGCAGCATTTGAAAAAAAAATGTTTAAAAATGCAAGCAATGAAAGATTTCTATGCTTCCAATAGTTTTCTTAAAGAGTCATGGCAATTTTGTTGATGTAATTATTATCATAGTAAATATTTCGATGTTAATTTCAGAATTAGGAGGAAAAGAATTCGGCCATGAAAGTGACTATGACTGTGAACAAAATATAGTCACTGACATTTGATATGCAAAGCAATTCTCATAATTTTGTGATTATTGTCCACTGACATCGAATATGGGAAATAAAGGAGAATTGTCAATATTTCCAAGCAATTTTTTTCTTATTATGAAATGAAAATAAAAATCATTTTGGAGGGCAATTTGTTTGAAAAAAGGAAACAGTCACTTCCTGTAACATTTGAGCAGAAGACTCGTTCCCGTTTCCCCCATTGTAGTCTTTACAATAATTTAAAACTTAGTGTTGGTTGAAATAAAGAACAAATGGATATAATCAAATTGCTTTCTTGTATAACAAAAAAAGTAAATGTAAAGCAATTTTATCATGAAAATTATATCGCTCTGAATGTAATTATTTCACACACAATAAATGTTTGTATTGAATTGAAATGTCATCACAGCTGTAGAAGTGTTTTCCCCCTGATAGGGAATGAACACTCAGGAGGCAGGCTGAGCTCAGGCATGTGGAAGATGTTTACTCCTGCAGCAAACAGTTAATGAAGGGGTCATCCCCCGAGGCCAATCTCGGAAGGGAGATCCATGACACACTGGAACATGTACAGTAAAAAAGCAGCATTTTATGGACTTTCTGCATCACAATGGCCACACGCAATGTGGTTACAGCTCTCTCCTCCTCATCCAGATGCCCAATTGAAACACATAATTGCAGATGGGCATTCTAATGGACATCCCCAGATTCCTATTGGGATCTTTCCATGCATCTTATTGATTTAGATTTCAAAATTATTCCTGCACTCCCTCGGGCCTCTCAGGATGCCTGATCAGTTGGGACATTTTGAATTATGTTATTCATTATATTTTATTTTGTTAAAGTCAATTACTCCTCATATTGTTCACTGTCTAAATTATATATGTAGAAAGAAATAGAAAAGTTAATTTTAGCTTAATTGCTATAAAATTAGTAATATAACTTGTATTATAAAATTCGTTATATTGTGTAAAATTATACAGCTACTCTTTCTGTCAGGACTTTATAATTAATGGGCAGTCAACATCATACCGTGAAGTTAATTCCTCAAGCTAGCTAACTTCAAATCTCAGTCTCAATGCTTTTCTGTAATGTTTTTAGGAGGCATTGGTTACATGTATCAAACTTATGTTGCAAATTTCCTCTATTATACTCAACAATCTGTAATTAGAACCTTGTTTAATATTCTGAGTAACTGCAAAATAATAATTATTTCTGACAAAAGAACACTTCTGTTGTCACTATAGCTGCTTACTGTGTTAACTGGGCTGCACTCTGCAGCTGCTGTTTATCCATTTACTGGGACAATTGTCCTTTCATTTATGAAGATCAGTATTGGACATTGGTCTGTATGTCGGCATGCTGTTACCAAGAAATGTCTGGAATGCTGTAGTCCTGGCGTTGGACTAGGTCCATTGGTCATGTGCTTTCTTTTAATTTAAGGCTGGAACAGAATGTTAGTCTAGTTAATCACTCCCTGACACCTTGTATTTTAGTTCTAATGCAGGCTGCTTGTTTTTGATTGTCAGGCATTTTATATGAGCCAATATGGACCATTCTATTCCAGGTGGGGGCAGATCATGCTTAAAACAGCAAATCAATTAAGTTTCAAGTATTGAAATAAAAATCACTATTCGCTACCATTGGTTTCTGTACAATGCAATACGTTTACGTTACTGACCCTTAATTTCACACTTAAAGCTGGATATACTGGATTTGGTCAATTATTAAATGTTAGAAATAAGCAACAATTAATCTTAAAAACATTTCATAGTAAACTTAAAAATGATTAGAAATCTCTTATAGCCGCCCGTCATGTATAAAAATGAACAGCATTTATTGGAGTGTAAAATAATCAGATGTCTCTTAATATTTAAGGTCGAATATTAGTCCAATGATTTCTGTGAACATTCAAATGAGAAGAGAACAGATATTATCTGTGAGTGTTGGATAAGAAATCATTCATTGATTTGTGTTTGTGTTATCCTGGAATAAGAGAACTATTATTCGTTTTTAAATATTGACACTAAGAAATACAGGATTAAATTAGAATGTGAATTTGACGATGTTTGTTACAAAATGTAAACTGAATTACTGTGTGATTTTTGGAATGACATTGAATTGATAATTAATTTTCGAACTTTGGCAAAGGAAATGATTCAATATTTCTAAATGGATTTGCTCTGATGCTGACTAGATATTTCTTAATCTGTCAGCTGAGAATGCGAATTCTGGCATGATGATATGGAAAGACATTAGCAATTCAGTGAATGTTGATCAGAAATGGTTTGTCATTCAAAATTCTCAGATCTGCAAGATTTCTATACTTGGTTTCTCTACTTTTCTTTTGGAGAAATATAATATATAATAAAAACAAATTCTGCATTGTATATTATTCATGCAATTTTTCATATCACCAATATTTAGACATTTGAGTGAGAATTATAAAGAAAATACGTCAATCAGGAAGATTTATTTTCACAGAAGCATACAATCAACAGCATTTATCAACGTATTTGTTTCAATATTATCTCTGAATAAACGGATAAATATGTTTAATGGGGATCTGTTGACAATGTAATGAGCCACAATTACATTTTTATCATAATTTTTGGATTGGAAATTTATCAGAAAAAACATCCTATATTCAGGACTTGCTTCATCTCGAGACATGTTGCGCGTAGTATCCTCAGTCATAAGAAATAAGGTGTCATCATGGGTCTGGGAAAGATGTAGTGTGTAAATTATAATAAGGTTTCTCTTGCATATCTTTGGATCTGGTGAGACTGTGATGTATGCTGTGATTATTCATCCTGAGAACAATAAGGAATGTACAAAGTGATTTTCCCCGAACAGTAATGAGGTGGACTTGAAGACCATTACGAGTACTTTGATTTCAATAATGTTGCACTGATTTCCATGATCTGGGAAATGTTTCACAACATTTTACCAAAATTCTGGATTCTAAGCATTCAATGGGTTTCGTGCAAACACCCTTCACTTGTGTCATTTTCAAGTGAGGTGTATAACGCTCAGGCACTGGCTGCAAGTCAAGGTGCCTGGAAGTCTGCTTCAATCTCTCCAAAGCACAACTCTCGGGCTGGTTGTGACGGGATCTCTCGAATCTTTGTGACCTCTTTGACCGGGCTTTCCACAGTTTTCAGGAGCTTATTATTTTGTCTAATGTTTGCTTTAGTTTTGCCTTTTTAGCACCGATTTCTCCAGCTGTAGGAATATTTAGAATGTTCAATTATGGGCGACAGGTCACTTGACCTTAGTGGACAGGTAAAATATGGTTCACTTATTGTTTTAATAAAGCTTGAGAATGAATCTTTGCATTTTAACAAATAAAAGTTTAATTTTTTTCAATGGTCTACAGTGACATTGATTAGGTACTCATTAAGAGTGTTCAACTGAAACTGATAAACTATTTGCAGGAGTATTAAATTGAAAAAGGATACAGATGTGCAGAGATGTTTTTTGGAAGGCATGGCTTTTTCATTCAAATATCTCGAATGTTCAAGAGGTCTATGTAGCTGTTCGTTGGTTCTCTTGTCCAGATCCTAATTTATAATTCATATCGATTTTATTGTGCCCGGAAGTTTGAGATTTGTCTCAAAGTTAAGAAGAAAACGAGGAGCAATTAGTATGAGAACTTGAATAGAAAACACAGTAAATTTAAATTACAGAGTGTGAAAAAAAAGAGTCTATGACAAAATCTGAAGCAATCAGTATGTTTAGTAGACGCTTGCAAGCGTGGTGCCTGGAATAAGGCACGCAGAGTTTAGCAAATACATATCTTATATGGGATTCACTACTCCAAACCCAGTGCCCATTACTTTGTTTCTCTCTTGCCTTATCCGGCCTTTACTTGGCCATTTCACCACATCTTGCTGTGGCCCATTGTTAGACATATCCTCCATCACCTCTATCTAAATTCCCCACTTGTGACGTTCCCTCGCTTTCCCCAACCATATTGATCCTTATGACCTTTCAATTGGGGATTGTTTTTGTGTTTTTGCAAAATGGGAAACAGATGCTTATACCTCCTGCTTGTACAAGCATATTTGGCTTAACATACACCTTCACAGCACCTTATCTCGTTGTCTGTTCAATCTATCATTGTTTGCAGGCACATTTCATTCTTGTATGCACATTTCAGCGAATACAAAGACAATTACATATTTCCTTCACATAGTTTTCATTCTTGTTGACTCAGCTCTTGGTTGAAACAATTATACACTGGTGTGAGTGCATTTACCTTGCATAAATAATTATGATTGCAGAAGTAACGCTACTTCACCTATATCCCACAATTTCCCCCTTATTCTTTAATTACCATTTGTTATCTTCTGCATTTTTCTTTTAAGCATTGCTCCCAAAATTCACAAGCATCATTCCAGAGATTTCATCCATCTTGGTGTCACTCATCCTCTCATTATTTAATCGACAAAGTTCCTCTGCCTGATTGCCTTTTCGGGGAATCTGTTTTATTAAAGCTGTCTCAATCAGTCTTTGGGTGAGTCCTCGTATACAGGGCATGATACAACAGCCAATGGCTACCAGTACCTCGACTATCACTATCAGGGAAATAAGGATGGAAATCACCACCCCCTTCCATTTTCCAAACCATGATTCAAGCCATCCCGTGAGAGATGTGTCTACTCCTGAACTCTCAGCCAGTTCCTCTGCCAAGGTCGTCAACGGCCGAGTAATTGAACCATCAGGTGCAGTGTTATTAGAAATAAAGTTGCAACAGCTTCCTCCCGGCATCTCTCTCTCACACACACACACACACACACACACACACACAGACTTTTTTCGCTAAAATCATATCAAGGGCCATTCTGTTTTCCCATGCCATCCTACTTGTCGCATCAAGCTGTTCTGATACTCCTTCAACCGCATCTCTTGTATAATTTATGAATTGCTGTTTATCATAGAAAATGTAATTTATCCAATCTACATTTTTATTAATTGTTACCCACCGAAAGAGAGCTGACTCATAGCCTGCTGCAATTTGATTACGAGCCTTCAACTCATCATGTCCCCTCCAAGGGACTCCTACAGAATCGAGATACATCCTGTCATTGGAAGAAGTGTCTAGCAGTGATCTCTTACACCTTCCCTTTTGCCCCACTATCTTTTCCTTCTCAAATGCCAGGGTAAATGGAATTGCCAATTGTACAATCGCACATATCCCTCTCCAATCCGGTGGTAGGGTGGGTCTTAATATTTTGCCTCAACAGTACCACCACAGATCCGCTCGGGGAGCCTTTGGTGCTGAGTAGTTCCCTCCCTTGTCCGTTTCAGTGACATTCTTAATCTCGGTACATACTTTCAGCTGCCCCAAATCTCTAGATCGATTTGTACCTTGTCTATGCACACACATCGTATGATTTCAGACTGCGGCTGAAAACGTAGGGGCTACTTTTGAATCTTTCTTCTCCAAGGGAGCGAACATCAGAGATAGGGAGGTACAATTACTATCATTCCATGCAGTCTTATCCTGTTACAAGGCTATCATATATTTCATTACCTTCCTGTCTCGCTTATACCCGAGCAGAAAAAAGAACCACCTGGACCACTGGCCTACCGGAGGCACATGCATAGCAATTGCTCTTGTTCAGACTTTTTACAGTACACTTTACCCATTCAAACCAGCCATTTGCATCCCCATATCCAGTTTCTATTTCGATGGTCTGTTTCAACTCCTTTATCTCTATAATTTTTACTACTTTAGGTTCATCGGGAGGGGTGAATGTTTGTACTTTATTACCCAATAGTTCTGCCCGTTTTCCCTGTCCTATGCTAATTCGAAAACAACAGACTGAGAAATCCTTCCCGTTTGCTTACATTTCTATCGCAAATATTTCATCTAATTGTATCGCATAGGTGCCTCCCCACCCCAAGAATTGCTTTGTGCCATGTGGTTTTCTTTATCATTAGCTATATTGGGTTGTGGTCTTTATTGCGACAATCGAGAGGTGATTGGAACGTGGACCGGTGTATTGTGACAAGACCATTATAGCAAGTACCATCCTCAAAGGACTTAAGATGTATCTCTGAGCTGCAGTACTGTCTCTGATTATCGACATCCTCACAATTTACTAAGCTACATGCATCAGGTCTATTACTTGCGGAT
Source organism: Hemiscyllium ocellatum (assembly GCF_020745735.1). Taxonomy (NCBI): domain Eukaryota; kingdom Metazoa; phylum Chordata; class Chondrichthyes; order Orectolobiformes; family Hemiscylliidae; genus Hemiscyllium; species Hemiscyllium ocellatum. The sequence continues at coordinate 14,203,871 of NC_083405.1, read as the reverse complement.
TATCAGACTCAGGGACCGTTAATAACACATATGAAAATTATATTCGACAAAATCCCAATACTAAGAGAGCTAGCTTCATAACTCTAAGCATCCCCAGCAATCTAAAAATTGTGCTGAAACACAAAAAAACTTAATACACAATCCCACAGAAATAATCCCGTACTCGTGTTGTCACTGTATAATCAGTTACTCTAAGTCTCTTCAGCCTGACTTCCAGCAGATCTTGCGTTGATTCATTTGTCCAGACTTCTTCCTCGACTGGAGATTTCACTGGCCCTGTGATCCGAGTGTAGTGAGCCCAGCATTTCTCCACTGTCCTTATGTCGTTTCGGTAATCAAAGGATCCTGATATGGCCCTTGCCAGTCCAGCTACAATTTAGTCTCTGTCCATGATTTTACTAAGATCCAGTCTCCTGGCAGAATGGGTTTAACGGTGAATTCAAGGAGCAGTGTCTGTGCCAATAAACTCTGTTTTCTGAGGAGAGACAATGGGGTGGACAAGCCCAGTATATATATTTCTTTAGAACAAGCCTTTCGTTTCGGGAATTGTCAATTCTCCGTACATTCCCAGATAAGGTATGATTTCATAGGGGATAGTCCCAAATCTTTCCTTGGGGCTGTTCGTACTCGCAAGAGACCTATAGGTAAACATTTGGTCCAAGGTAGTCTGGTTTCTACTATCAATTTAGAGAGCTGTCGTTTGAGTGTTTGGTTCATTCTCTCAAACCTTCCTGATGATGGTGGGTGCCATGGAGCATGGAACTCCCAGCAAATTCACAACTCTTTCATTATCTCCTGTAATACTTTAGAGGTAAAATGAGTTCCTTGGTCGGAATCTATATGGTTCACTAGCCCATATCGGGGAGTTATGTGCTCTAATATTGTTTTAGAACCACACTTGCAGTGGCAGTAGCTAGGGCGAATGCCTCAACACAACCAAATAGATGATCTGCTGTGGCTAGCATATTTTTAGTCTTCCTACTCTGGGTAGTTCAGTATAATTTTCTTGTATACTATGGAAGCGTCTCAATCCCGGGACTCTTCCTCCCGGGGTCTGTTTTCTCAAGACTTTCTTATTTACCTTTGTGCATATTATACATGCCTCACATATTACTTTAGCAATTCTATATTTTCCTCGACATCCATATTCCCTAAGAACTAAAAGATACATTGCTTGTACTCCCCAATGGCTGAATTGATGTAGGACAGCTATAATTTCTCGCACCATCATTTTGTTTAACATTTCCCTTTCATCAGGTAACATCCATCGCCCGTCTGCTATTTTTATCAGCACCAAAATCTTTCAATTCTTTTCCATCTCTGTCAGTAAATATAGGAGGTTCCGGGGATCAGGGACAGTAGGTATTAAGGAATGAATCAGCACTCTTGTGGGTCCAGGCCTGCTTCCTTAGCCACTTCATCGGCTAATTTATTCGCCCTAACTTCTGGTTCATTTCCTTTCTGATGACCATTTACACACACTACCACTAATTCTCGGGGGTGTAATAGGGACTCCAAGACCCATTTAATCAACTCCTCATGTGCTAATTCCTTTCCCCGACTATTGATCAGTCCTCTTTCCTGTCATATCTTTGCAAAAGTGTGCACAACACGAAATGCATATTTAGAATCACTGTATGCTGCTCCCTCTTTATTTTCTAACGCCCTAAGGGCTCTTTCCAATGCATAGAGTTCGCAGGACTGAGCTGACCACCCATTTAGCAACCATCCTGCCTCTATCACCCTACCTTTCATCCTGTCTACAACTGCATACTCATTATGTCTTTTCCCTTCAGTCACCCGGGATCATAGGTCTATAAAAAGTCAGGCTCTTGCATGAAGCAGAACATTTCTCAGGTCCATGTGGACCTCAGTTTGGTATTCGAGAATGTCAAGGCAGTTGTGCTCTGGATTCTGAGGAGATTCTCCTTCCCCTTTCCAAAGAAAGTCAGCTGGATTTAAACAACTGTCCGTGATCAACACTAGATCATCCTTTTCTATTAATATTGCCTCTTATTTCAGAACCCACGAGTCTGTCAACCATCACTCAGCTTTTTGGTTTAGGATCGTTCTCACTTGGTGTGTAGATTTCTGATTTCCTCCACAAACAGTGCAGTGGCAGCCATGGCCTGCACACATTCAGGCCTTCCCCGGAATACTGGATCCAATTGCTTCGAAAGATATGCTACTGTCTATTTCATTCCTCCCCACCTCTGGGTTAATACTCCCAAAACCACTCCCCTATCTACGGTAGCAAAGAGTTGGAAAGTTTTATTTAGTGAAGGTAAGACTAACATGGGGGCATGCATCAGATCTTTTTGAGTTCTTAAATCGTTATTTTTCCTCTTCTTCCCAACTCAGACACTTTGGTTCCTCCTCTAGTGGTTTGAGATATAATTTATTCGTCTTTTGAGCAAAAGAATCAATCCACAATCTGCAATATTCCGTTAAACCCAAAAGATTACGATATTCCAGTTTATTCCTGGACAGTGGAATCCCCACTATTCCCTTTAACCGTTCCGGGCTTACCTTTCGCTTTCCCTCTTAACTAAATGTCCCAAGTGTTTCACTTCTCGCTCCCCACATTCTATTTTGTTTTTAAATACTCGCAGTCCCTGTTGACCCAGGAAATTCAATATTTTTAGTACCTTCTACTACTCTTTCTCTTCTCGTTCCTGTTACTAAGAGGTCGTCTACATACTGGGACAGGAAAGTTTGCTTGGGGCTGCTAAATTTCTCTAATATTCGTTCTAACATCTGTCCAAATAAATTCGGGGATTGCGTAAACCCCTGGGGGAGCATGGTCCACTGGTTTTACTGTTTCTGTCCTATCTTGGGATCTTCCCATTCAAAGGCAAAAGAAATTCCTACTTCTATCTGCCAAGGGACAAGCCCAAAAGGCTTCCTTTAAATCTATCACACTAAACCATTTGTGGGCATGAGGGATCTTACTTAATAACATATAGGAATTTGGCACCACTGTGTGTGCCTGACCTGTTTTATTCGATTCAATGTTCTCAAATCCTGCACCAATCGATACGTTCCATCGGATTTTTGCACTCGAAGAATTAGGATATTATAAGGAGACATGCATGGCTCCAAAAGTCCATCTCTAGCCCCTCAATTGCTTCCTGCAGTCTTCATTTACCTTCTATGGAAATGGGATATTGTCGCTCATAAACAACGTCCCCTTTCCTTTTTAAACTTATTTCTAGGGGACATATCTGTATTTTTCCACGATTGCCTTCTCTAGCCCACACAATACGGTCTATCTCTCTCTCCACATCTTCTGTCAACATTGCTATTTATACAACTAATTCTTTTTCCTGAATTCAAATCTCAGAGGATAATTAAATCTCTCCCTCGTAAGTTACTTCTTATATCAGGGATATAAAATAGTTCCCCTGTGACTGTATCCTTCGGACCTTCTATCATCATAGGTTAAAATACTGGAACAGTAAATCGTTCCCCTTTTACCCCGGAAACAGCAATTGACCGTGTTGACATTTCTACTTTCTTTGGTTTAAAATTCAGTAATGACCGTGCTGCCCCCGTATCTACTAGGAAGACTAACTCTTCCCCACAGGGTACCACCCTCAGGTTTATCAAGAATTCCTGGTGGCTCCCCGGGGGCAGGATACTCTGACATCCCTATTCTTCATCAAAGTTCATAAGCCGAATTGCCCGCTCTTCCCTTTGTAGATCAGGACACTCCTGCTTCAAATGCCCGAGTTTCTGCAATAATAGCATCCTGCCTGTGGAGACTTTCATCTCTGCCGCTGTCGCCCGAACCCTCTATCAAGTGCTCCCCCCTTTCCTCTCCCTCTCCCTCTACCTCTCTGTCCTACATGCTGCCACCCGCCGCTCCGGATGCTCACTATTGGTTCCAGTCTTTTCTTAACTACCTCATCAACCGTAGCTACCATCATTTTTGCCTTCTGTTTCTGTCTCTCATCCTCTCTCTTTGCAAACACTTTCTGTGCCTTTCTTTACAATTCATCTATTGGTGTTTCGTTCCTCCCTTCTATCTTCAGTATCTTTCTCTGTGTCTGACCATGCCTTTGTCACAAAATGTACTTTCAAAACAGCCTGTGCCATTGGGTCCTCAGGGTTCATTCCAGAGTATTTCCGCATTGAGTCTCTTAATGTTTGCAAGAAAGCTGTGGAAGTCTCATCTTTCTCCTCTCTCACTTCAAAGACATTAGTCAAATTCTGCGACTTCGGAACTGCCTCTCTTATTTCTTTTAGAATCAGGTCTTTCAATTCCCTCATTTCTTCCCGATGCTCCGCGTTTTGATTTTCCCACTGGATGTCTCTGAGGGGAAACTCCGTCTCTCCCTGTCCAGTTTCCCTATCCCCAATGGGAAGTTCCGTGTCCCATATTTTAATGGCTGCTCCTGGTATAAGTCCCCTTTCCTCCCCAGTAAATAGTATATTCAAAATAGACATTAACTCAGTTCATGTATACAGACTGAGCACCAAGAATTGATCAATTTGTTCAGACAACCCTACCGGATCCTCAACCAGGACATTTATCTTCTTTTTAAATGTTCTGACCTCCCCACTGGTGAGGGGGCACTTACAAACCAAATTTCTCTGTCCCCTATTGGTACATCCCGAAGGGGATATGTCTTGACGTTCTTCCCCTTTTTTGTTTTTGATTTTCCCCCTTAGGCTTTGGTTTAGATATTCCAGAGGCCTCCTCTACATCTACTTTATCTTCCCTTTCTTTTGTTGAGGGTTGAGGTTCGGGGACAACAACATTCCTGTCCACCGCTCCTTCGTCCTCCTCTTGTGGGTCATCCGTTACCTGTCCCTGTCTGTCTGTCTCTCCTAGTCCCCCATTTTCACCTAATCTGGTTTTATGCTCCGGGGCTGGGGAGTGTAAGTAGGCAAAAGGATCCCATAAACTGGGTGGGGCAGAGGGGGAATCCTTTGTCTTTAATACCATCATTCCCACACTGCCCTTCCAACAGGATGCACAGTCTGCCTCTTGACTGAAAGTTTGTTTTTTATTCACTACAAATCTAAACACTGACATACCCAATCCTCATCCGAATCATACTTTGGCCCGAAGACAGCTGGATGAAGGATTGGTTCTTTGGTCCGTACTAAACAACAATATTTCATCATTTTCTTTTTTATCTTTTTCCCTTGTACAAGTGTTACTTGTCCATTCCCTCAACATCCTCCCTGACGGACTTTCAGGAAGAATGTTACGAGGGACTTTTCCTTCCTTTACTCCGTGACAGTTCGAATTACTCTGCCTACCCCCAACTTCTCAGTGCCCTCACCAGTCCCTCAGTGATCAAATATCCCTTTTCCCGGACACCAAGTTAATATTTAAAACTCAGATTTATGACGTTGGTCTGTGCACCCCAGTTTTTCTATATTTTTTTAATCGACCTCATTTCACTGTCTGATTCAGATGTCTCTCTTGTGGGATTCGTACTAGTCGCCCAAGGGAGCGGACATATCCGGGACAAGAAACCATTCCTCAATTGTGAATGGGAGGCAACTATGTTAAAAATCACAGAACACCAGGTAATAGTCCAACAGGTTTAATTGGAAGCACACTAGCTATCGGAGCGATGCTCCTTCATCGGGTGACAGACACCTGTTGAACTAAAACCTGGTGTTGTGTGATTTTTAACTTTGTACACCCCAGTCCAACACCGACGTCTCCAAATCAGATCAACTATGAATTCGTTGAATGGTTGAGAAGACTCCTTGTGCTGAATAGCATACTTCCACTGTTTTAAAATTTCATCCAACGCCTTATTTTATTCGTAAGTTCAGAATTGTGAGGGGATGGGACGAAGTGACAGAAAGGGTTTATTAAACAGATCAGACAGATATGGAACAAGGCTCATAACCTCAGGAAGAAGAAATGTGCAGTGACCTGGGGGCAACAAATGACACTGGGCACAGCACAGGTGGCTGTGTACAGAAGTTGTGATTGCTGAAGGAAGTTGGCAAGTCAGTGATCACGCTGGATGTTGGATCGTTGTATGATTCACACACAGCAGAAATTTGTGAAAGAATGCGGTTCCAATTCCGAGTGACTGTTTGAAATACTGATCAGATCTTTGTGTGAAGTGTTAGGATAAAATACTCATGAACAACTCCACTGGATAAGCTTGTGCTCCCGATCTCTTGTTACTTATTTCCCATTCTTTCGATGTAAATTCATAGAAAGACAAAGTGGAATGTAGGGCAGAAAGAAAAAAATGCGTTCCTTCTCATTTCACCAATTTTATCTACAATTGAATGGAATGACTGCTCTCACTCTTCATTTCGACTTTAATGTGGTGTCGATTAATTGTGAATCTCCCGTGCAGTGAAGGGCAAGAACAAGATTCTCGATCCAGTGTATACGAGAGTGTGAGGTGTAAAGAAAAACTGCTCGAGCGGTTCATAAAGTTAGCAACCAGAGTGTGACTCGAACCCGTGAGTGTGGAGCACAGCGGTATAATTACCCGGCACCATAATCTCTAGGTTTCCTCTGCACATTTTGTAGTGGGGTGATATGTAACCTCATCAGGTTACATGTGGTGAAGTCATGGATGAGAAAGTTCCACAGTGATATTGAATCCACACCATTGTGTTTCTGCTTTCACCAGAAGACGCAGCTTTGGTGAGTGAAATAATTGCAATGCTGTCGCTCAATGGCCTTTCTTATATGGTTGAACCTGAATTGGATTAAATCGCAAGAAATGCTGATTTGTTCATTTCATTTTAATTTTGCTGAAATCTCACAATGTCCATTGTAATAATCAGAAGTGAATTAGATATATCTCATTGGAACGATTAATGTTGTATGCAAATTTGCTCTGACTTTATTTCAGCTTAAGGAAAATACTGCTGAGAAAAACAGAGGGTTAAAGTTCAAACGAAAACCCACCAGTTTTGTTGCTCGTTGCTTTGGCAGATTTCACTGAGTATTAAATGTATCAAACATCATGGTGTTTGTTCTCACATCCTTAACGCAAGTGATGAAAGCAGGAAGTCGATCTCCAAGCAACTGGTAACTTCCTATTCATTATGTAATATCTTCCCTACACAATAAATAAAAATCCACTCAGTTCGATTTACAATGCTTTAGGTGGAATATTATGCTAAATCTTTCAAAATGCATAGATTTGGAACCGAATCTTATTCAGCTGCACACATTCAAGAAATTTATTTACATTTAAAGTCAACCAACTTAGACATTGTTTCCCTGCAACTTCCGAACGACTTCACCTCATCCCTACACCTTTATCTAGCGACACGCTGTCTCTCTCCTTGTGAAATTTATTCCCTGCATGTCACCAAATGTGCCTTTCTAAATACTTTGAAAAACAGATTCTCGGAGTGACAGCGATTCTGTTCTCATCATTTCTTTGTCATTCAAAGGCTTCATCAAAAGTATTGAATGTCTGGCGTCTCGATGTTTACTTACTTGAAAGAGGGAATTTTCTATCTATTTACTCTGTTCAAACATTTCATAACCTGAAAAAAAAACCCATTAAGTCTTCCGTGGTTCAGGGATAACTGTTCTCAGTTTTCCAAGAAGACAAGTGAGTAAAATCTCATCCTCAGCACACCCCCAACAGCATCTTCTCTTATGCCTTTACACCCCAGTAAACACCGTCATTTTCAATTCATAGAATCACAGAATCCTACATTGCAGAAAGAACATTTCAGTCAATCAAGCCAGTGTAGACTCTCTGAAGAGCAACTCACTCAGACCTAGCTCTCCTCCCTATTCCCTTATATTTCACCAGAAGAAGGGCCAACCCTCCCCCTTGTGATGTCAACTAAACCTGTTGAACTAGAACCTGGTGTCCTGTGACTTCTGACCTTGTCCCCGCGTTACCAATGGCTAATTCATTAAACTTACTGAATTCATTCCCCGCACACGAGAGGGCAATTTAACTTGGCCAATCAACATAACCTTCAGACCGAACAGCAGTGCGAATTACTGAGCCAAAGGTTCATCATCGTGAGCAAAACATGTATAATTTTTACATGTATAATGGCTTTATACCCTGGTAACTCTGCCTCATCAAAGCAAATCAACCCAAATTCAATGTATCGAAACGCTACACTGTGCTTTACGATCTCATTCGTGCTGGGGGAAATGTTTCTGCACTCATATTTGAATGCTTTTACGCTGTCTCTTACTCACCTTCCTGCTTCCAATAAACACTTCAATCCAGAACAAGTCTGTCAAATGCTTTTCATTCCAACACAGTACAAATGTGCAGTTTGCAGAAGTCACGTGTTTGCACTTTCACTGACACTCTGCCTCCCTGAGAGTTGCAGTCCTTCCCCACCTTGATTCAGGCAGCACTGTCCTTCCTGTGACATGCCTTATTGAGAATGGAAGGACAACTATCAATACCCGCACTTGGGAATGGAGCGACAGTTTTAAAATATTTACACTGTCCCCAGTGGAGAATTGAGCCCTGAAACTGGTGGGCACACTAACTACTATACGACTGAGAACAAGAGTGTCAAAGGAGGCCCTTCAACCAGTTGTGGCCATACTTGTCAAAAGCACCTGCCGAATGAACTGAATCCCATTTCACAATGTTTACCTAACAGCCTTATATGTCTTGGCATCACAAGTTCACATCTGAATATTTATTCAGGCTATAACAGTGTCTAGGGGAAAGTGAGGACTACAGATGCTGGAGATCAGATCTGAAAATGTGTTGCTGGAAAAGCGCAGCAGGTCAGGCAGCATGTAAGCAGGCGGAGAATCGAAGGAGATTCTCCTTGGATGCTGCCTGACCTGCTGTGCTTTTCCAGCAACACATTTTCAACAATAACAGTATCTGCTACTCTGAACAATGCAGATAGTGTATTCCAAATTCCAACCACCCACTGGCTGATAAAGCATTTTGGCACATCTTCTCAAACCTTTCTGCCTTTCTCTTTAAATCTCTAGCCCCTGCTAATCGATCCCTCCATCAATGGGAAACTCATTCAGTCAACCTTGTCCATACCCTAACTCAATCATGTCTCCTCTACATCTCCTTTGCACTGCGATAAACAGTCCACTTTGTCCTGTCTTTCTTCCTAACTGAAACTCTTCATCCCAAACAATATCCCGGTAAATATCTCCTGCAATGTTTTCAGTGTGATTACATTCCTGCCATAATGTGACTTGAAAAACTGCACACAACACTCTTGCTTGAACCTAATGAGCATTTGTTTTAAAATTTATGTATTAATATGAGGGCGATACTGGCAAAGCAGAATTTATTACCTATTCCTAATTGAAGAGAGCGCTGTTGAGACTCAACCATATTGCTATGAGTCTGAAGTCACATGCTGGTCAGACCAAGTAAGGACAGCAGATTCTATCCTGAAATGAAATCAGTGAACCAGATGCTTTTTTTTTCCAACGAATGTCAATGGATCTATAGTCGTCATTATATTCTTCATTGTAGATATTTGCTGAATCTAAATTTTACAATCTGGCATGTTGGGACTCAAGCCCGAGTACTCAGACTATTACCTCGGTCTCTGGATTATCAGTTAGTCTATGACATTACCACAAGACCAATGCAGAAAGCCACAAAAACTGATCTTTTCCAATAAAATCTCTTTTTCCCAAAACTACCCTGGATCTTTTCCATGAGCCTGACGCTCCAACTGTCTCTGGCCTATGTCTGTAAAAGCTGCTACATGGGGATTGATTTCACAACTGCGGTATTCAAGTGGATCGACTTGTTTCGAGGTCCCGATGGTGGGATTGGTGCACGTTGACTCAGCAACAGTGACCACAGCACAGACAGAACAGTGTGAATGTGAAAGAGAGTGATACATTGTGCATTGCCTCAAAGAAATGGGAGGAGGGACGGAAAGGAGGTTTAATGATCGTGGGAAGGAGAGGAATCACCGACAATGGGTGTGTTTGAATCCTGATATATGAAACGCAGAGATGTGAGAAAGCGAAATTTGAAGGAAAAACAATTAATTTCTTATGATGTGTCACAAAAAGGACAACGGAGAGAACACCTAAGTCGTGATATGTTTTCGAACCGAGTTTTCTGTGGTCATAATGCAAAATACAGACGACCACGATCACAGTAACCACAGAACAGGATGCTTGCAAGCAGCATTAAGTATACTGGCGCAGGAAATGTTCGGAAGAACAGCAGATGTACATTATCAGTACTCAGCTAACAGTGACAGACATGTGGGAACTGACAATGAGCTAAATCTTTAAGTTCGATGTCCTCAGAGGATGTGGAGATCTTTGAATGAGAATGTTGAAAACTGAGATTGATAGATTTCGACAAAACATCAAAGACTCAGGGACAGTACAGGATATTGTTAAAATGTATGCTTCACAAGCATTTTAGCTTAACATCAGCGACTTCACAAGCTTCCTCAAGGCAGTAACCAGTGCTGGGAGCTAACACAAGTTCCCAGCATCAGAGTCAGAGAAACTGCAGCACAGCCGTCCAGATCCAACCGGAAATGGGGATGAGAATGAGTGTGCGGAGTTACTCTCTGTCTCCAGTGATGCAATAGGTGACAGTGCAGTCCTTCTATGATGTATAGAGGCGCAAAAAAATTTATTTTGAGTATGCTCATGATCAAGGGAATTCTTGTCCCCGTTTACACTCTCACAGCAATCTACAGTGTATCTTGCTAAGATAGCTGAGTGGCACAACAGGAGCGTGTTGAGCCATTAACTTTGCAGTGGTGGGTTTAAAAGATGATTTTGCTATTTGTATCTGTGCTTCCGACACTGGTGATGGCAGCTGCTTTTGTTTGCATCAGCTCAGCATCAGTTTCTTCCCACAGTAAAGACTTCAACATGGAGAAGGTGGTGTTGGGGTGATATTTTAAACTAGTTGTCCTTGGGGACTTGGGCAGCGAACCAATAATGTTTAAGTTCAACGAATAAAACCTAGAATGCAAGCCTGACCTCAGGAACCGAGATCATGACTTAAATTTCCCGAAATCGCACTCATTCATGTCCCGTATGCAAACGATTCTACCATCTTTAACCAGTCCTGCCTACGAGAGACTCCAGGACCAGAAAAACATTAGCTTATCCTTAATTCAAGAATCTCCGCCTTGTAGGGAAGCAGGCTAGTCGGCCGTTCCAGTCCGCACGGTCACTCCGAAGGGCATCCCTCCAGACCCCACGATATTCCTTATCCCATAAGCCTGAATTTCCCATTGTTGATTTCTTTAATTGGCACATCTTTGGTCAGAGGAAGGAATAAAAGTGCAAATATGCAGACAATGTGCAGACTGCCCACAGACAGAGACCCGAGGCTGGAATCACACCTGGGTTTGCAATGTAGCCAGGCAGCAACAAACAAGGGGCGAAGAATAAATGTTGTCCTGACCAGTCATACTCACACCCTGTGGGTGAATGAGAAAGAATGATAACACATTTACAACATGGAAAACAGGATTTATTTCTGAGTGGACACAATTTGAAAGATCGTTCACTCTGGGTAGAAAAAATGACGCCCAATACCACAGAGAAAGCAGGACAATGTGGGAACTGCTCGAAGGAATTCAATTAACCACAGAAATGGAACCTAATTTAATCAGTAAAATTGGGGAGAGGCCGTTTACCAGTCACATGTGTGGGAAGGGATCTCTGAGCAAAACAACCTCAGAAGACTCCAGCAGGATTACATATCCCATCAGGAGTTGGATTATGCTGTCAATGCGGCTGTTAATCCCAACCAACTGTCTGTTCAATAGCGTCAGTCAGAGAGTCATACAGCATGACAACAGGCCAGTCAGACCAAACAATCCATGCTGAACATACTGCCAAACTAATCTAGTCACATCTGCCTCCTCCTGTACCCGTTGAACATTGATAATGCCCTTCTAGTTTTATTACTGTATTGTTAATCCAAATCCCAGTTAATATTTTGGGGACAAAGGGTTCAGATCCTGGCAGGACAGATGGTGAAGTTTGAAGACTCTCATGATGACCTGAATCAGTTTGTGTGGAAACTCTCACCTGATTCACTCATGCCAGTTCGGGAGGTAAACTGCCATAGCAATCTGTTCTATCCCACATGAAACTCCAGTTGCGTAATATCGTGTTTCACTCCTAACTGTCTTCTGGGAAATAACTGAAGGATGCCTGCTGTGATTTTCCCCTGTTTTCTCATATAGATCAATGACTCATATTCGCTTGTCGTGGCCGTCATTTAGCAGTGTGCAGATCATACAACAGTTAGTCATGCAATTAATCATGAAGAAGAAAGCCGCAGACTGAAGGAAGATATCAAACAATTGGAAAGAAAAATGGTGAACGTAATTCATTCCAGGAAAGTGGGTGATCGTGAAGCAGAATCCAACTCCAAACCAGCTGCCCACGCTCCAGTTGTGGTACTCAGCTGTCTCAGCAAGATGCACTGTGGATTGCTATGTCATTATAAACGGGAACAAACTTTCCTTCTGCCCCCACCCCTTTGACCAGGCGCACTCGCAACCTCGGAATTGCTTGTGCCTCTAAACTGTCATAGAAATACCATGCATTCACTGGTTGTATCACTGGAGCCATCGAGTTACTTTGCGACCTCATTCCCATCCCAATTTCAAGTTGGATCTTCACGACTTCGCCACTCAGTTCCTCTGATTCTGGGGCTGGGAATTGGGACTCTGTGGCAGCAGTGGTTACTGCCTTGTGTGGGGAAACCGGTGAAGTAGCCGATGTTAAACTGCATTGCTATTGAAACATACATTTCAACAAAACCTGCATTGTCCCCGGAGTCCTTGATGTTTTGGAGAAATCTATTTATCTCAGCCTTCAGCATATTAATGATGGAATCACCACAGCCACTGGCGGCACCGATGTTAAACGGTCAGCCCAATCTAAGTTCCCACATATCTGCCACTATTCGCTTAGCATTGATGTTGTGCATTTGGTGCTCTGCCTAACATTTCTTATGCTACTGTACTGCGGCAGTCTGCGTGCTTGTGTGTGGGATGCAGTGATCGTATAGTGGTTAGTACTCTGCGTTGTGGCCACAGCAACCTCGGTTCGAATCCGAGTTACGGCAATAATTGCTCTATCTGCTTCAGCTTTTGTGAAACACAAAGGAATCAGTTGTTTTAACATGGTAATTTCCTCCAAGGTAATGACTTTTTTCCTTCAAATTCTGCTCGCTCAAATCTCTGTTTCATATGACGAAATTCAAATCCACCGTTCTCGGAGGTTTCTCTCCGTCCTAGATCGTTAACTGAACTTTTCGTCCCACACCCCCGTTTCATTAATTTAGAGACGACAATGTTGGACGATGGTGTGCAAACTTAAAAATCACACAACACCAGGTTAGAGCCTACCAGGTTTAATTGAGCACTAGCTTTCGGAGCTATATTCTTTTATCGTGTGGTTGTGGAGTCATTTCCTATTTCATTAAGGCACTGCAGAAACTAACACTGACTCTCACATTGATACCATTCAGACTGTGATTTTGCGGTCAATGTTGCTGGGTGAACGTGCCCCAAGCCCACGATCGGGACCTGAAGTCCAGTTGATCCATTTGGTACCACTGTTGTGAGATCAATGCTCATGTAGCAGCTTTTACTGACATGGACCAGAGATTATTGGGGAGTCAAGCTCAGGAAATTGACGCAGGACAATATCGAGGAAAAGCGACTTCATTGGGAAAAATTAGTTTCATGGTTTTTTGCAATGGCCGAGCGCTATTACCACTGGACTGATAATTCTGATACCAAGCAAATGAACCAGGGACCCGGGTTTGAATCCGACCGTGCCAGGTGTTAGAATTGGGATTCAATAAATATTTGCAATTACGAATCTAATAACTCATATAAATCAATGGTCAATTGTTGAAAAAAGAAAACCATCGGGTTCACTGACGTCCTTTAAGGAAGGAAACTGCCATTCTTACCTGGTCGGTCCTCCATGTGATTCCAGACTCACAGCAATATTGTTGAATGTCAACTGTCCACTGTGCAATTAGGGATCGCAATCAATACTGCCGAGACAGCGACGCCCTCACACTGCAACACAAAAGAAAAAAAAGTTAATTCGACTCTAGCTAGAGTACTGTGTGTAGTTCTGCAATTCACAATATAGCAATGATAGAACATAGAACATAGAAGGATACAGCGCAGTACAGGCCCTTCGGCCCTCGATGTTGCGCCGACCGAATCCTACCTAACCTATACTAGCCCAATAACTTCCAAATGCCTATCCAATGCCCGCTTAAATGACCATAAAGAAGGAGAGTTCACCACTGATACGGGCAGGGCATTCCATGAACTCACAACCCGTTGTGTGAAGAATCTACCCCTAACATCTGTCCTATACCTACCACCCCTTAATTTAAAGCTATGTCCCCTAGTAACACCTGACTCCATTAGCGGTAAAAGGTTCTTAGTATCTACCCTATCTAAACCCCTAATCATCTTATACACTTCTATCAGATCTCCCCTAAACCTTCTCTTCTCCAATGAGAACAGCCCCAAGTGCCTCAGCCTTTCCTCATAAGATTTTCCTACCATTCCAGGCAACATCCTGGTAAACCTCCTCTGCACTCGTTCTAAAGCTTCCACATCCTTCCTATAGTATGGCGACCAAAACTGCACACAATACTCCAGATGAGGCCTCACCAGAGTCTTATACAACTGCAACATGACCTCAGGACTCCGGAACTCAATTCCTCTGCCAATAAAGCCCAGTACACCATATGCCTTCCTCACAGCACTATGATGTGATGGCACTGCGAAAGTTGCAGGAGAGATTCACTGAGATATTATCTGGGCTGAAGAGTTTCATTTATGAAGAGAGCTTGGACAGAATGGGGTTGTTTGCCGCCGAGCAGAGGTGATTGGAGAAGACATGACTGAGATGCACTAAATAATGACGGATATGGATAGGATAGACTGAAAGAAGCGTTTGTTATTGATCGAGGGATCGAATACCGGAGCCAAGAGATTTCGGGAAAAGGTAGAAAGGTTTGAGTCGATGTGTGGAAAGGGTCAAAGAGGCGGGAAACGCTTTTAACCTGAAAAAATTCAGATGTGAATTTGTGATGACAAGGAATGTAAGTCTATGGGCTAAACGATGGAAAACTTGATTTAGGTCGTTGAGCAGTTGTGTTGGACAAGTGCGGGCACAACATGCTGAAGGGCTTCCTTCGATGTTGTGGTCCTCCACAGTATCGTGGTCAGTGTCCCCGCCTGTCACAGGACTCAATTCTCCGCTTGGGGCATCGTAAATGTTTTAAATTTGTCGCTCTGTCACCCAGTGAAGGTTATTAATGCATGGCCTTCCATTCTTGGTGGAACGTGTCACAGGAAGGACAGTGCTGTCTGAATCAGCTGGGCAAGGACTGCAAGCTCCTGGGGAGAGAGGGTGTCAGTGAAAGTGCTAACAGGTAATTCTGCAAACTGCACATTGTGTTTGTGTTGGAATGAAAACCATTATATAGAGTTGTTCCTGACTGATATGTTTATTTAAAGCAGGAATCTAAGGAAGAAAACAGAGTAAACCCATTCAGATCTGAGTGCAGAAAGATTTCCTGCTGCACTAATGAGGTTGTACAGCGTAGAATCGCGTTTGGATGCATTGCATTCGGGTTGATGGGCGCAGCTTGCTTTCACGAAGCTGAGTTACCAGTGTGTAAAGCCATTAAACATGATACAGATGGTTCTCAATGTGATGGTACCTGTGCTCAGTGTTTCGCACTGCTGTTAATCCGTAGGTTAGGTGGCTTGGCCATGTTAAATAGCGCTGATGTGTCAAGGGAGTGAATTCAATAAGTTAAGTGCATTAGACATGGGTAACGCAGTGATAAGGTCAGCAGTCACACGGTGCCAGGTTTTATTCCAGTAGGTTTGCTTGAAATAACAAACCAGAGGCCTGCGGTGATAGAGAGGAGGGCTCTTCAGGGTGCCCTTTCAGACTCGATTGGCTGAATTGTACTTTCTGCATTGTAGGGAATCTGTGATTCTATCAGAGAGAGGACAATGCCAGCGCTTACTGGGGTACTAAGACATTAGAGATGATGCTGACAGCGTTTAGTGGGAATAGAATTTTATTTATTTGTATGTTTGAAAATTTGAAACTGAACCAAATAAAACCGAATGTAAGTTTTCCAGAGTATGTGAGGTTTGGAGAGAGGAAGTAGGTGGTAAATTCTCTCTTTCAATTGGTAAATATTTGAACGTCACTCTTTCAAAACCATCGATGTAGGATAAAGAAATGATGGGAACATAATTTCTGTTACTCTGAGAATCCGTTTCCAAAATATTTGGAAAGGCACATTTCGAGACACACAAGGAGTGAGTTTCACCAGGAGAGAGAGAGACATGTGGCCAGGTAAAAGTGTAAAAGTGGGGTGTGGTAGATGGAAGGTGCGAGGAAACAATGTCTCATTTGGATGACTTTAGATGTAAAGATATATCGGAAACGTATGCAGCTAAATAAGATTCAGCAAAAAAATTCTCAGAGTTTTGAAAGATTTAAATTAATATTCCACATGAAGTATTGTGAATGGAACAGAGCCGATTTGGTATATTGTTTAGGAAAGATCTTCAATAATGAACAGGAAGTCACTCGTCTCTTGAAGATCGATTTCCTGCTTTAATCACATGCCTTAAATGGAGGATATTCGCCATGATGCTGGGTTCATTTGATACCCACTGAAATCTGCCACAGTAACTAAGCATCAAAACTGATATCTTGTTTTGTAGTTCAACCTTCTGTTTTTCTCATCAGTATTTCCTTTAAGCTGAAATAAATTAGGAGCAAAATTGAATACAACATTAAACGTTCTAATGATAGAAATCCAATTCATTTCCGATCACTGCAATGAACAGAGTGAGGTTGCAGCAAAATTAATAAAACGAAGTAAACAAAACTTCTTTCCTGGGAATTTTACCCAGTCCAGGTTCAGTCACATGAGAAAGACTATCGAGCTAATACATCACCTTCACTTCTCTCTCCATATATACTTCTTCACGTGACAGAGAAACTATATGAAGAAATTAAAACTAAATGTGCGTGTGAATGTGACGGAAATTTCTTGTTTGCTGATTCATTCTGAGACAATTCTGAATCGGAATGAATCAAGGACAGGTATTCCTTCCAAGGACGACGGAAATTCCTTGGATTTTGCTGGTACTATTATACCGCTGAAAGCAGAAACATACTGATGTGGATTCGACCCCTTTGCCACGGGCTGAAGTATCCCAGAGGTTAAAGCGATGGGTTGCTTTTTTTTGTGCTTGTGTGGATTTGAATCCTACTCTGGCTGTTACTTATATCAAACGCAGCTGTGGTTTCGCTTCGTGCATCGTATCTTTAGTAGACATTGGTTGGAGAATTTTGCTCTTGCCCTTCATTGCACCGGACATTTGTGATATATAGCTAATATATATATATATATTTATAGCTTTAAATTAAGGGGTGGTAGGTATAGGACAGATGTTAGGGGTAGATTCTTCACACAGCGGGTTGTGAGTTCATGGAATGCCCTGCCCGTATCAGTGGTGAACTCTCCTTCTTTATGTTCATTTAAGCGTGCATTGGATAGGCATTTGGAAGTTGTTGGGCTGGTATAGGTTGGGTGGGACTCGGTCGGCGCAACATCGAGGGCCGAAGGGCCTGTACTGCGCTGTATCCTTCTATGTTCTATATCTATACCACATCAAAGTCGAAATAAAGCAGTTTGTTTCTGTTGTAAGTTAAATTGGGATAATAAAATTGAGTGCAACATTCCTTTCATCCTTTCATTCCATCTTTACTTTCTCTGAATTGACATCGAATGAAAGTGAAACAAATAAGGAGAGATCGAGAGCAATAGTTTATCCAGTGGAGTTGTGAATGAGTATTTTGATGTAACACCTCACATAAAAGTCTGATCAGTATTTTAAACAGTCAATTGGATTTGAACTGCAGAAAACTTTTTTAATGAAACAAACTTTACATTCTTTCACAAACCATTGTTTTGTGAATACCGCGATCCATCATCCAGCATGATCACCAATTTGCCAACAACATTAGATCCACTAATTTTATTAGCAATCACACCTTCTGCATTTACCCATCTGTGATGTGCACAGTGCCATTTGTTCTCTCCAGGCCACAGCTCATTTCTTGGTCATGAGCTTATGAGCCTAGTTCCTGATCTGTCAGATCAGTTTGAGAAACCTTTTCGATCACTTCATCCTATCCCCTCAGAATTCTAAACTTATCAATAAAATAAGGCGTTAGACCAAATGATGTAGGATTGCAAGTCGACCATTGAGCCCATCGAGTCTGCTCCACCATTCAATGAACTCATGGCTGATCTGATAACCCTCAACTCCATTCTCCTGCCTTACCGCAACAGAGCTTCATCGTCTTTCTGGTTAAGTATCAGTCTGGCACAGTTTGAAAATGCACAACAACTCAGCCTCAACAACAGTTTCAGTAAGGAGTTCCACCGATTCTCTGGCCCCTGAGCAAAGAAATTAATCCTCATTTCCGAACTAAATAGGCAATAACTAATTCTGAGTTCATGTCCTCTGGTGCTCTTCATACCAGAGGGTAAACCACCTGCCCGTATCTACCCTGTCAAGGTCCCACGAATTTTGAACGTTTATAAATGTAATAATGTGTTTATAGAGCTCCCCTCCGCCTCCATTGCTTCAAGGAGAATAATCCCAGCTTAAAAAAATAATTCCACTCAGCTCCTTTTTTTCTGCATTGGCACCATCCTCGTAAATCTCTGCTATCCCCTGCAGCGGCCTTACATATTATAAAGGTAGGTGGAGACATTTCTGTGATGCAATGTTTGAAATTTCAAGCACAGAGGGAGTTGGAAATTGAAATCAGACAGCGACTGGAATCAGATTTGTCCACACAAGGACGAAATAGAGTAATGATAACTCTGACAAATGAGAGCCTAATCGTATCCCATTGACATTCAATGGTTTTACTGTAACCTAATTCCCCTGTGTAATCGTCCATGGAGCTAGTATTTAGGAAAAAGGATTGAGACTGCCTATGAGCCTAACCTCAGTGGTGGGCAAGTTGTTGGAGGCAATCCTGAGGGACAGGATATACATGTAATTGGAAAGGCATAGACTGATTTGGGATAGTCAACATGGCTTTGTCCGTGGGAAATCATGTTTCACAAACTTAATTCAGTTTTTTGACGACTTAACAAAGAATATTGATGACGGCTGAGCAGTAGATGTGATCTATATGGACTTCAGTCAGGCGTTCGACTAGAGTCCGCATGGAGGCTGATTAGCAAGGTTAGATCTCATTGAATACAGAGCGAACTAGCCATTTGGATACAGAACTGGCTCAAAGGCAGAAGACAGCGGGTGCTGGTGGAGGGTTGTTTTTCAGACTGGAGGCCTGTGACCAGTGGAGTGCCACATGGATCGGTGCTGGGTCCTCTATGTTTTTGCATTTACATAAATGATTTCGATGCGAGCATAAGAGGTGCAGTTAGTAAGTTTGTAGATGACACCAAAATTGGAGGTGTCGTGGACAGTGAAGAGGCTAACGTCAAATTACAATAGGATCTGATCCAAATGGGCCAATGGGCTGCGAAGTGGCAGATGGAGTTTAATTCAGACAAATGCGAGGTGCTGCATTTTGGGAAAGCAAATCTTAGCACGACTTATACACTTTGTGGTAAGGTACTAGGGAGTGATGCTGAACAAAGAGACCTTGGAGTGCAGGTTCATAGCTCCTTAAAAGTGGAGTCGCAGGTAGATACGATAGTGAAGAAGGCGTTTGGTATGCTTTCCTTTATTGGTCAGAGTATTGAATGCATGAGTTGGGAGGTCATGTTGCGGCTGCACAGGACATTGGTTAGGCCACTGTTAGAATATTGCCTGCAATTCTTGTCTCCATCCTATGTGAAAGATGTTGTGAACCTTGAAAGGGTTCAGAAAAGATTTACCAGGGATGTTGACAGATTTGGAGGATTTGAGCGACAGTGAGAGGCTGAACAGGCTGGGACTGTTTTCCCTGGAGCGTCAGAGGCTAAGCGGAGGGGGGGCTTATGGAGGTTTACAAAATTATGTGGGGCATGGATAAAATAAATAGACAAGTTTTTTTCCCTAGTGTTGGGGAATCCAGAATTAGAGGGCATAGGTTTAGGGTGAGAGGGGAAAGATATAAAAGAGACCTAAGGGGCAACGTTTTCACGCAGATGGTGGAATGTGTATGGAATGCTCAGCCAGAGGATATGGTGGAGGCTGGTACAATTGCAACTTTAAGAGGCATTTAGATGGGTATATGAATAGGAATGCTTTGGAGGGATATGGGCCGGGTGCAGGCAGGTGTGATTAGGGATATCTGTTCGGCATGGACGGGTTGGACCGAAGGGTCTGTTTCAATGCTGTACATCTCTATGACTCTATTACTCCACATAAACACTCTGACAACAAAAAAACATATTCGTGGGTAGACAGCTTTTGATTATAAACTCAACTTATTGAATTCTTTGAGGAGATGAGCAAGCATGTGGATGAGGGGAGAGCAGTGGAAGTAGTGTACATGGAGTTTAGTAAGGCAGTTGATAAGGTTCCCCATGGTAGGCTTATGTGGAAAGTCAGGAGGCATGGGATAGTGGAAATTTGACCAGTTGGATCGAGAGCTGTCTAGCCGGTCGAAGTCAGAGAGTGGTGCTAGATGGTAAATATTCAACCTGGGGCCCACTTATAAGTGGAGTTCCGCAATGTTCAGTTGTGGGTCCTCTGATGTTTGTAATTTTTATTAATGACTTGGAAGAGGGAGTCGAAGGGTGGGTCAGTAAATTTGCAGATTTTACGAAGATTGGTGGCGTTGTGGATAGTGAGTAGGGCTGTTGTCGGCTTCAAAGGGACTTAGATATGATGCAGAGCTGGGCTGAGGAGAGGCAGATAAGTTCAACCCTGTCAAGTGTGACGTTGTCCATTTTGGAAGGACAAATGAGAATGCAGAATACAGGGTTAATGGTAGGGTTCTTAGTAAGGTAGAGGAGCAGAGGGATCTTGGGGTCTACGTTCATAGCTCTTTGAAAGTTGCCACTCAGGTGGATAGAACTTGTAAGAAGGCCTATGGTGTATTAGCGGTCATTAGCAGAGGGATTGAATTCAAGAGTCGTGAGGTGATGTTGCAGCTTTACAGGACCTTGGTAAGGCCATATTTGGAGTACTGTGTGCAGTTCTGGTCGCTTCACTTTCGGAAAAATGTGGAAGCTTTGGAGAGGGTGCAGAGGAGATTTACCAGGATGTTGCCTGGAATGGAGAATAGGTCGTACGAGGATAGGTTGTGAGTGCTAGGCCTTTTCTCATTGGAACAGCGAAGGATGAGGGGTGACTTCACAGAGTTTATAAGATTATCAGGGAAATAGAGAGAGTAGACAGTCAGAGACATTTTTCCCGGGTACAACAGAGTGTTACAAGGGTACATATATTTAAGGTGAAGGGTGGAAGGTATAGGGGGAATGTCAGGGGTAGGTCCGTTACCCAGAGAGTAGTGGTGACATGGAATGACCTGCCTATGGGAGTGGCCGAGTCAGCATGATTGGTGACCATTAAGCGGCAATTGGATAGGTACATGGATAGATGCTTACGATAAGACAATTGTTCAGCAAAATATCGTGAGCCGAAGGGCCTGTTCTGTGCTTTATAGTTCCTTGTTCTATGCTCTATGTTCTTACTCATTTCTTCTTTAATTCTACGTCGTTTACAAGGCACAAATGAGATGTGGAACATAACTCTCTCTATTTGCCTAGATGGGTGTAACTTCAATAACACTTAAGGTACTAGACACCATCCACGACAATGCAGTCACTTGATTGTACCCTCTTCAATACCTGAATATTTATTCCTTTCACCGCTAAGGCATAATTGCAGAGAATGCACCAACTACACGATGCACTGGAGTAAGTCATCCGGGCATTTTTGCAGAACCTTCAAAGCTCAACAGCAGCAGTGACTATAAGGACAAGGTTGGAAGATGCAACGAAGCACTACCATTTAAAAGTTCCCCTCCAAGGCCCATAGCACCCTGACTTGGATAGAATCAGTGATAAACTCATTGAATAGTGAAACAGTCTTAATGGGCAAAGTTGCATACTTCAGACCTCCATCTTTTATCTTAAAATTTAATGAATGTTGATTTATGCCGTGATCGGAGTTGTGCTCAGTCCTTCAGGTATTCGCTAAACTGGTGTTTGCTAAATTCTACTATCATCCTCAACCTGTGGTCAACAATAGAAAATATCCAAAAAACGTCTCAGTCAACTGAATCCCCTCAATATGAAAGTCGTGTTGGAGATGTACAGCAGGTCTGGCAGCATCTGTGGAAAATTCAATGTTTCAGGCAATTGCACTTCATCAGGAACAAGACTGTAAGCCTAGGGGTGGAGAGATAAATGGGAGGGGCTGTGTCTGGGGAGAAGGTCGCTGAGAGTACAGTAGGCAGATAGAGGAGCGGTGAAGGTGATATGTCAGAGAGGAGGTTGGAGCAAATAGGTAGGAATGAAGATGCACAGGAGGACGGTGCTGAGCTGGAAGTTTAGAACTGACGTAAGATGGGTGAGAGGGAATGAGAAAAATTATGAAGTCCACATGTATGCCATGGGGTTGAAGGGTTCCGAGGAAGAAGAAGAGGCGTTCCTCCACCAGGTGTCAGGTGGTGAGGCAATGGCGATGGAGGTGGTCCAGGACCTGCATGTCCTCGGCAGAGTGGGAGGGGAAGTTGAAATTTTTGACCATGGGGCAGTGGACTTGATTCTTGCAGGTGTCCTACAGATGTTCTCTGAAGTGCTCTGTTAGAAGACACCGCCCTCCCCAGTTTCGAGGAGACCGCATCTGGAGCAGCAGGTGTAACGAGTGATAAGTGTGTAAGTACAGGTGAACCTTTGATGGATGTGGAAGTGTCCATTGGCGCCTTGGACAGAGGTGAGGGGGAAGATGTGGCCGCATGTTTTATAATTCCTGCGGTGGCAGAGAAAGGTGCCGGGAGGAAATGGTCGTCCATTGGAGGGCGTGGGCAAGAATAGGTATTCAAAGAGGGAAAGGTCTTTGAGGAAAGCGGATTGGTTTGGGGAAGGGAAATATATCCCTACTGGTGGGGTCAATTTAGAGGTGGTGAAAATATCGAGCGATAATGTGATTTATGTGGAGGTTGGTGGAATGGAAGGTGAGGCCCTTCCTCTGTCCTTGTTCTGTCCTTGCTGTGTTTGGAGATGTGGGGTTCATAGATGGAGGTGCGGGGCATGGCTGGGATACGTTAGAGAGCATCTTCAAACACATGGGAGGGGCAGTTCCGCTATTTAGAGAAGGAGGCCATCTGGTGTGTTCTAGGGTGGAACTGGTCCTCTGGGAGCAGATGCTGTTGAGGTGGGGAGTTCTGAATACAGGATACTATTTATGCAGTAGTTGGTTTGGGAGAAGGTGTAATCCAGATAGCTGTGGGAGTCAGTGGGTTTGTAAAATAAATCAGTAACACTGAGCTCCAATGATATTTTTCCCTCCTCACCCCATCCACTTTCCCCCAAGACCGTTCCCTCCACGACTACCTAGTCAAGTACACGCCCTTCAATGACCCACCCTCCCTCCCAGCACCTTCCTCTGCCACCACAGGAATTGCAAAACCTGAGCCCACGCACCCTCCACCTCCGTCCAATGCCCCAAAGAAGCCTTGCACATCCAGCAAAATTTCACCTGCACTTCCACACATGTCATTTATTTCATTCGTTGCTCCCGATGCAGTTTCCTCTAGAGTGGGGCCATCAGACACCTTCTCACAGAGCGCTTCCGAGAACATCTCCAGGACACCGGCAACAATCAACCCCAATGCCCGTGACTGAACATTTCAACTCTCCCGAGGACATGCAGATCCTGGGCTTCCTCCATCACCACTCCCTCAACATCCGACGCCTGGTGGAAGAATGTCTCATCTTCTGCCTTATGACACTTCAACCCTATTGCATCAATGCGGATTTCTCCAGTTTCCTCATTCATCTCCCTCACCTTACCTTAGTTCCAACTTCACCTGTCTATCTTCCTTCCCATCTGTCCGCTCCACCCTCTTGTCCGACCTAACACTCTTATCCCCACCTCCATCCACCTATTGCACTCTCAGCTAAATTCTCCCAAACACCAACCGTCCCATTTATCTCTCCAACATCGAGGCTCCCAGCCTTATTCCTGGTGAAGGCGTTTGCCAATTTTTTTCTGCAACTTGGATGCTGCCTGACCTGTTGTGCTTCTTCAGCATCACTCTAATCTTGATTCTGATCTCCAGCATCTACAGTACGCACTTCAGTCCAACTGATTCCCCTCTCCATTGATCTTCAGTGATCATGAATGTCCACTCGAAGATCTCTGTCTACACCACATAGGATACTCACTGTTATTGATTCTTCTCCCAAATTTCTTTAACACTCATTGGCCTGGATTCAATTCCGTTCGCCTTTTTTCCTTTCCACCTGATTGATGCACCCCTGCAGTCTCTGACATTCTTCATAATAGTCAACTACACGACCAATTGTTGCATCATCAGCAAACCTCTGAACCTTGTCTCCTATAACTAAGTCTAAATCATTTTTCTACATCAGAAAACAGTGGAACTCCACTGGAAACAGGCATCCAAACAGGGTTCATTGCTGGTTGGGATTAACAGCTGCCATAACAGTAGAATTTAATTCCTGCTGTCATTTGTAAACTTGCTGGTGACTCTGTCAGTTGGTCTCCAGAGTGATCACTTCTCACGTATGAGAGTGGTGAATGACCTGTGTGTATTGTGTCTGAGCAAGTGATTTTTAACATGAGCGGGTAATTAAATCCCTTCCAGCAGACACCCCATGGCCATGACGTCTTGGTACTGCGGGTATTCTTGTGTCTATTTAGTTTGATAATCAATTGGATTCGAGTCCACACAGGCACGTTTCCCATTTTCCCTGTTGTCCATGTATTTTTATTCTTCCTTATTCTCCCACGGATTGTTATCATTGGTCTGAAGAGCATTTGTTATTCATTCTTAATTCACCGTGAACTGAGTCAGAGGGCATTCATGGGTGAACCACATTGTTGTGTGTCTGGAGTGATATGTTGACAGGACTTGTTATGGTCGCTCGACTTCACTTTCGAAGGGACCTGAATGAATGAGTTTGCAGCAATATCAAGTTATTATCTCTGTTCCCGAGATTAGGTTTATTTTCCAGGTTTAATTCATCGAATTTAAATAAGAGCAGCTGCCACGTTCCAGTCTCTTAAGATTACTAGCCCAATAGGTCGCCGCTGCACTAACAATTCCCTGCTATATTTCTCCATTCAAAGAGTGACATTGTTCATTCAGATTATCCAAGATAGAGAGAGAATAGGACGCGTTTCTGTGTTGGAATGGATGCAATGCATGCTGGATTGGAGTGTTTACTGGAGCAAGAAACTGATGTGGAGATGATGTGAGCAAAAACAGTTCTTACTGTCAAAATATCAAAATAACGCTTTGTTAAGGAAAATCTCTTAGAATGCTTTCAATACATCGACCTCTCACTTAAGGCTCAAGCACGCTTCCTTTGAGCCAATCCTCAGTGCGGATTAATGATGCTTCTGAATCTTATTCATATAATAAACTGAGACCAATATGCCCTTCCTTTCACGAGAAGAACTCCTAGCCTCAGCATTTCATGTGCTTGGATAAATAAACAATGTCTATTCGCCGGTGGCGGGGAGCTCAGAACTAGAGTGCACAGACGTAGGTTGAGAAGGGAAAGATATTAAAGAGACCTGAGGGGTAACTTTTTCAGACAGATGTAGTGTGTGTATGGAATAAGCAGCCAGAGGAAGTGGTGGAGGCTGGTACAACTGCAACATTTCTAAGGCATTTGGATGGGTATATGAATAGGAAAGGTCTGGAGGGATATGGGCCAGGTGCTGGCAGGTGGGACTAGATTGGGTTGGGATATCTGGTCGGGTTGGAGCGAAGACTCTGTTTCCATTCTGTAAAACTCTATGACCCTATGACCGCACCTTTGCCAATCATGTCACTGATGCCACCGAATAGCTTCACGCACTCATTTCCACCCCCACTTGCGGCTTGATATTTGCGGCTGCGCAAGTTTGTCTGATTCCAGTTCTCGAAACTGGGGTCATGAGACGGACTGCAGCAATGGGAACTTCCTTGTGTGGGGAAGTTGGTGAAGCACCAGTATTAAAACTGATTGTGATTGAAACATACATTTCACCAATATCCCACACTATTCCCTGAACCTTTTCTTTCTAGAAATCAATCAAACTCAGTCTTCAACATGCAGTACTCAATGGAACCACCACCGGGTCTGGGGGTATCGAATTTAAAGATTCAGCTAATTCTGAATTCCCACATTTCTGCTATCGCTCGCCTAAAATTCCTGTTGTGATCTGCTACTCTTCCTAACATGTCCTCTGTCACTGTTATTGTTGCTGTTCAAACGCGTTTCTGCATGACCCAGTGATGGCTTGAGTGTTAAAATATTCTGCATTGTGGCCGCAGTAAGCTAGTTCGAATCCGAGTCAATGCATTTTACTCCTTGTGACTCATGCAGAGGAAACACAGAAATAAATTCTTTGATTTTACATGAAATCAATCTCAAAGATTATGATTTTTTTCCATCAAACCCCTATGTCTCTCACATTTCTGCGAGTCATATATCAGGATTTAGACTCACCCATTCTCGGAGAATTCCCTCCCTCCCGCAATCACTTACCTCCTCTAAGTTCACCCTCTCATTTCCCTCACAATCACTTTCACGTTGACCCCGTTCAGTCTGTGTTGCTGTACTCACTGTTTCTGGGTGACCATGTCCAAGTCTCACCATAGGGACCTTGAACCCAGTTGATCCATTTTGATACCGCGGTTATGAGATCAATCCGCATGTAACAGCTCTTACTGACATGGACCAGCGATTATTGACATCAGGCTCAGGTAAAAGATACAGGGCAACATTGAGGAAAATAAACTTTAATCAAAAAGCGTCAGTTTTTGTCGACTTCTGCATCATTTATTTCAGTTTTTCATTCGGCTCTAGCGAGACTATTGTGTGTAGTTATGCAATTCACATTATAGCAGGGATGTGATAGCACTGGATACGATGCAGAGGAGACTTGCCAGGATATTGTCTGGGCTGAAGAAGAGAGATTGTTTTTTTTCTTAGAGCAGAGGAGATTGAGTGGGGCTTGCTTAAGATGTAAAATGTACTGAGGGATATGGACAGCATAGACTGAAATGCATGCTTCACTTTGATGGAAATCTCGATCACGGGAGGCCATCGATTTAAGGTCAGAGGCGGAAAGATTAGAGCGAATGCGTGGACGAACGTTTTCAAATAGTGGGTGATTGAAATATGGAACTCAGTGTATGCATGGATCGGAGAGACAGAAATCTACATAACTTTCCGAACTAATCAGATGTAAGTTTGTAATGCTAAGACGTACAAGGCTATAGGTCAAGTGATTTAAAAAGGAGTTACAATAGTTAAGCGATTGTTATTGAGCAATACAGGTACTGCGTTCGAAGTATGGGTTACAAATACCTGTCCTTCCACTCTCGAAGGGACATGACAGAGTAAGAACTGTGCTGGCTGAATCAGCGTGGGGGAGTACTCCTGCTCGCGGGGAGACAGGGTGACAGTGACTGTGCAACTACGTGACTTATGCAAGCTGTACCTAGTGTCAGTGTTGGAATGAAAATCATTACATACTTTTTCTCCGTAGTGAGTGTTTACTTATAGCCCGTAGTTCAGTAAGATATGCATTCTACTGTCCTTTCCCCACTAGCCCATACCACTAAACACCAGCACTGTGCAGGCTAATTTCTCTTTGTACACCCTCGTCCAATCCTCTCTGACCCCCAGTACTTCCTCATATGGCACCATTCCACGAAATCCCAGAATGTATATCGTTTCTCGTTTACGATGTCTCTCCTCACTGTGTAAGGTTCCAGTGAATTATCTGCCCAACACTCAATTTAGCAAACTACTTTTCCAGCTTACAATGAGATATTGTCTCGACAGGGGAGGGAAAGAGAAAGCGGGTGACAAACGTGTATACACCTTCGTTCTGTCTGCAAGCAAAAACAGACCCTGAGCTTCCAAGTTCCTGTCACTGCAACATCCCACTGTATTCCCATGCCTTCATTTCAGTTTGGTCTGCTGCAGAGCTCCCGCATAGCACAGCGCGAGTTGGAAGAGCAGCACGTCATTTCCTACTGAGACACCGTGCAATCTTCAATACCCAGTCTCCAATCATTTTAGACCCTGTCCACTTTCTTTCACATTCCTGCCCCACCTGCACATGCTATTCGTTCCAAAGGCGGATCGTTTGTCTCGAAAATCTCTCCCCAGATGCAGTAGGCATGCTGATTTTGTTCAAATATTTCAGATTTTCTTCAGATAATTTTGTTCTGTTCTGATCGCTGGCCTTCTGGAAAAGTGTGTTTGGGGAGCGTGGTGACTAAGCTCGACAATACCCCCTACGAAGATAAGCGAAAGTGAGGGCTGCAGGTGGTGGAGCTCAGAGTCAAGATTGTCGTGCAAGAAAGCACAGTACGTTAGACAGCACCTGAGGAGAAGAGAATCGATGCTTCGGGCACAAGCCACCGCCATTCCATTACCAGCCGATGCCTGGAGGAAGAACGTCTCATATTCCACTTTAGGGCCGTGCAACCACATGGAATAAATGTGTATTTTAATACCTTCCTCATTTCACCTCAACTTCCTCCCCCTCCCCCCCCCCCCCTCATTATTCCAGTCCAAAACCTCCAACTAGGCACTGCTCTCTGGATCCGGCCAACAATCCCTCTGAACTGCCACCTTCTCCCTCACCTTCATCCACCTATCACTTTCCCAGGACATGACCACCAATCCCATTCCCCTCCCTGAATCCCGACTCAAAAGTCTCATTCCCGATGAACGGCTTATGCCTGAAACTTCAATTCTCCTGCTCCTCGGATGTTGCCTGACCTGCTGTGCTTTTTTCGCACTACACTCTCGCCACTGTAAAGATAGATGAGCTCGACTGGGGCTCTCTATCTGAGAGCGGAGAAAGCTGAGAGAGAAATTGATTAACGTGTACAGAAATGGAATAGATACGTGTGACAGGAATAAACTTCTGATGGGAAGGGTAAATAATCAGAGATAAAGATGAAACGCTAGAGTGAGGATGTTCAGTGAAGATTTAGGAAGAATGTTTACACGCTGATAGTGTTGTTTGTCTGGAACTCACTGTTTGAACGTGTGGTAAAGCTAAGAGTCATCCAAATACTTCAGGAATATTTAGCCGAACACTTGAGGAGCTGGAACATGCACGGATAAGGACCAGGTACTGGAAAGTGGGGCGAAGATAAACAGATATTTATTGAAAGACTTGAATACTGTGACTTTCGGTGCAGTAAAATGAAGGCTAGCGCAGCTCTGTGGCACAATGAAAGACGTGGTGGACATCTACTGCATTGTAAAGATTGTGATTCACAGTTTGTGGGTTTGATTCCCACCAGAATCGGAGTTTAGTTCAGATTTCAGCTGATGCAATGATTGTTCTGCTGCTTCATAATCAGTTCCCATCGTCTGGAGTTCTCGTCCCTGCTACTGACCAGAGAAAGTTCCTCACTTTCTTGGTGGTGAGTTTTAAGAAAATCATATCATTTGAAATATGATCAGCCAGGAATCGGCTGCTCATTCACAAAACCCACTGCAGATACCCACTGTCTTTCAACACAGTTCCCTCCCACCGTTGCACAAAGTGTTTCGATTTATTCAGTGTATTTTCCCCTTTGGGCGATAGGTTGATATAGGTGGGCTGGGAATAGATATTGACGTGTTCGATCAGCCGTAATTATGTCAAATGGCGGGGTAGCGCTAGCGGGTGAAATGGCCCCCTCTTATTCCTCTCAGTCTGTGCTGTTTCTGACAGAGGGTTTTAAACAATAGCATGATGAGGACAATGTGAATATACACTACGGAATGCCAAGGTCCTCCCCTATATCCCACCGCTCTCACAGCTGCTATTGTAGCTTTAGATCAGACACTGGAGGATTCTCCCAGGTGCTCTTTCAAGCTGCATGCTCCTTCACACAGGTTTCCAACTAGACACATGGAGCAAACTGCCGGTTCGATATTGAGGATTCAGGAACAGATTTCCCCTTTTTCTGACGAGAGTTCTGACCACAATAAACATGAATTTCGGGCGTTCTGTATCTTACTCTATATTCATATCACTTTACAATTTAAACTGAAATTCAATTTACTCTTGCATGACATTCTTATATCGTCAGTATTCATGAAAACTGTGCATCATGTGCTTGGATGAAGCCATGGTGAAGATTGGTGATGAGTGCAGTGTGTTTGATGTTGTCTGTAGGATCTTGCAGAAGTATGTTCATGAAGTGTTGTTGAACCGAATTCTGTGCCGAATTGAAGCCGACCGAGTGAGAAACCCTGTGATAATGTAACATTTTCTGTAAACAACGCAGCAACCCACGGAAACCCAGTTTTCAATCAATTCTATTTTGCACAACATTTTTCTGTATCCCATTGAATCAGTGAGTATTAAAAGGACTCAGTCCCGTTCCTGGTCATTGTGACCAAATGTTCAAGGCACTAGATGGCAATGATAATGATGCTTGAATCGACACGTCCATTCCTACTCACTAGAGTCAGATTTTGTTAGAGATCACATGAGTAAAGGAGATGATGATCCTTCTGGCACCCTGAGACAGTGCGACAATTAATCCCACGTTGTTAGTCTCACTCTATACCATACACCAGTTAGCCAGCGGAGTGAGCTAACCGGTTTCCATTTAATGCAAACCTAAAACAAACAGCTCAGCACATTAACAATCTGTAGTAATTCAGGGAGAACCAGCTGCTGCACCTTTCAACACCACCAGCTCTTCTTACACTTAACATGTTCAGTTGCAGATATTATGTTATTTCTTTCTGATGAACACTAACCAATTTGCGAGTGTGTCACTTTTGCATCCCCATCCAGGCAGCCCAGAATCCCTGTCCCTGTTAAATTCGCTCCTTGTGCGTCTGCACGTGGCCTGTCAAATGTGCTGGAATTATATTTTTAAATGTTTTTTTTCTTCCTGAAAAATCAAATCCGATTTCAATAACTCTCAGAATAAAAAAAAACCTGTTGTAAACTTCTTTGTCGTTCCTCGCTGGTTTTGAAGCTCTAATGTCTCGTTATACACTCACCTGAACGAGGTAATCTCCCTCCCATTTCCCCTTACCAACCTCACATCAGCTGGAAAACCTCCATTAGGACACAACTCAGTCATTCCTGATTTGTGTCGTGTGATTCTTCATCGATTCCACCATCTCAGCAAATCCCTTCTTTTCTTTTCTCCTGGCTTTATCTCCCAATTAACTTCATTTCCATCATCTCAAAAGATTTTTTTGTCAAAGGAACTCTGACCATATCCATCCTAACCAGATTCCATCCCCAAACCACGTGTATTTCATCATGTCTTTATATAACAGTAAATTTCGTCCTGAGAAATGATGCTGTGTCCAATTCACCTCATGAAAACTTACCACTATGCTATGCAATCTCATTATCGGTACAGGAAAGATGAGGGCTATTGCATTTACAGCTGAATCGGTTGGCTGCAGCAACATTGGGTCAAATCACAATCACTTAGGTGATTGTTGCTCTCATATTTATTTATTCTCAACGTGTGCTGAAGTAACACAATGAGGAATCTATTCATAAATTAAGACGTATATAAGCAGTGTGTTAAATCTGAGGTTATAAGAATAGTGCAGCTTTGATTAACGTATACCAGAGATTGTTCAAATTTCAGGCAAATGAGATTGACAGAGAGCTATGTTGAGCAAAGTGGATTGTCTTGGGAAATGCCAGTGTTATGAAGTTGTGGGTGTAATGTACTTTTAATGGTGCTAGCACAAGGAGTCCAGAACAAGGCAACAACATAACATTTCGTCGAAACAATTAAGAGCTGTGTTACATGGATACAAAAAAAAACAAATTCGAATTCGGCCAATCAGTTAAAATTATGCCCCAATCAAGTTAGAATTTGGTATTTTTACAATGTTAAAACCAATGAAACGATCCAACGTTTTGTGGGACAAATATCGGGCATTTTGATCGATTACCCAGGGAGGCAAAGAACAGCAAAGAGAGCAGCTAAAGACCAACGGATGTAGGGTGTTAGTAAAATCTTCAAGAGGTTCCCATCTGGAGAAATAGATTGCATAGAAGAAATGCTTCAACACCGACCTGGAGAAAAAAAAATCTACAGAGGAAGATGCAAAGAGAAGATTCGACAATTGGCTGGTTTTGAATTTTTTTTGTGAATGTTAATGAAATCGGGTTTGGGGAAGGTATTTTACAGGAGAAGGTTAGAAACCAGTTTAGAGAAAGGCATCGAAAGTAACTGTAAGTTGATTATTCTGTTTCAAATATCAAAAAAAATGTTATTTTTATCTTTAAATATTGATTTTTGGGATAATTCTTTGGCTCTTCAATTTTAACAGAAGACAGCACGGAGTGAATCCTTTCTGTTTTGATGGCTTTCATTTGCAGAGGAGCTTACCCCGTCACACAACATCAGTTTCTATGGTTGCTTTGTAGTTTCGCTCTTTTGTGCATTTTGCCTCATTAACGATTTTGAAGTTGTTTCCTCTACACAAAAGGTCCCTGCTTTTGCACCATTGTAAAAAAGGTGCAGTGTGTCAACGCGACGGGGCTCCCTACAATAACATTCGATGCTGTTTCAATCTATCTATCCTGATATTGACCCATGGAAACGGCACTGCGTACTCTCCACAAGTATGGAAAACAATCCCTTCACAAATGATGTTACATCCCTCTCTCAAGGGGCTTTTCAGTCCATTGCATTCAATTCCTTACATAATCCGTTTCAACAGATTTTGTCACTCAGTCATTCCTTTGTTTGTGTTCAAATCCTGTGGGCGGTACGGTGGCACAGTGGTTAGCAATGTTGCCTCACAGCGCCTGAGACACGGGTTCAATTCAAGACTCAGGCAACTGTCTGTGTGGAGTTTGCACGTTCTCCCCGTGTCTGCGTGGGTTTCCTCCGGGTGCTCCGGTTTCCTCAGAGGTCAGACCATACTCTGTGAACTATAGTCTGCTTTTCATCATTTGACTAACAGCAGGTAGATGTATCTATGCTCTGCAAAAGTTTCACGCATGTTTTAAGAAGCGAGATAAACAGTTCCTGGTTCCTGCTTTTGTTATCACACAGACCAAGATTGTAAATGCTGGAAATATGCACTTGTCGTTACTGTCATCCCATTTCTTCCCAAATATGTTAAGAGGATGGTCTGAAACACTACTTCCTGTTCCCTGTCACTCTGGGATGATGTGAGCTGTGACATTTATTCTCTGAGCTTGGGGTAACGTGATAAAGCTTATACATATCAGGTGCAGTGTGCCTGAGCGACAGGATACGCTGCAGTAACATTCCATGCTGATTCAGACAGCAGAGGCCTCGCTGTACCTTCGAGAAGGACACAGACACAGTTCCCGATGACTGGGAGGGATTCTCTCTTTTCCTGCAGTTCTGCTTCAGAATGTTTCATCTATTTCAGATGGTGTTATTTGCACATGGTTCCCAAAAGAAGATGGGTCCCTGTGCATCGTGATCTCCCTTTTGTACACCTTTCCAGAATTTGTATAACTCCTACTCCCTCCTGCCGCCTCCCCCGTTCCCCAAACCTGTGTTTGATATGGAGCTAAAGAGCGTGTTACAATTCTCTCCCACTACACTGATTGCCATGCCACACGCCAGGCGAAAAGCTGAAGACTGCGGGAAACTGCTGTGGTCAGCGCTAACAGAGCGGCCCAACGGGAGCATATTGGGCTCATAACCCGGAAATTAATGTATTGAAAACATCCTCAGCTCGGTGACAATTCCAGGTTTCAGTGTGTGTACTGTCCCCGCTAGCGTGCTGATATAACATAGCTCCATTGTTCGTATTGCATGTTATTTCTTTTCCGCTTCCTTTCACTCAGTGTATCTGAAATGAATGTTTCATACTGATACACACGCCAAAATTACACAGGTGAGGAAACACACTTGTGAAGTTCTGGAAGCTCTTTCCCTGTTCTCTGTCGGTCTGCTCTGATCCAATTCTCAAACTCATTTGCCAAACCTGGGAATAAACTGGTGAAGGTGAGATGTATCAGTTGTAGAGTGCTCTATGCGCATGACGCCCTGCATTTCTTCCCTACGCTTGTTTGCGCAGCAGTGTCCTCTCTGTGAAATGAAAAGCCGTGATTGACAATTGGATCAACTTATTGGAGACAGCATTATGACACTGATACAGTTCCACATTATTAGGACATAGACCGCCAATTGTGAATAACCAACGAAGTATACAAGCTACAGAGAGTCGCCCAGGACTCGATGGGCTGAACAGCTTCTGTAGGCTCGTGAGTGACGCCACACATTAATGCTGTTCATCTTCCTGTCTCTGGGACAGAGTGGCTGAGGGTGAAACAGTGTCTCATTTAAACCCTCCCTTCCACGTTAGACTGTCTGCAGCCCTGCAGGTCAGGTCAGTGGGGATGACTCTCAGTGAGTGAGGATTTCATTTGCATTCTCTTCATCTGTGGCATTTGGGACTCCGGTGTTAAATGCTACTCGATTGCAGCATAGAAACCGATGACACTGCGACAAAAGCCTTTCTGCAGGATTGCTGCGTGAAGATAGATTCTGAACAGTAAACAGGCTGCACAAAAATGTCCTCACATGACGTTACCTGAGGGTAGACAATCCGAAGTACATTCTGTTTTTCCCAACAGTTCAGCATCTTTATCGCTCTCTCAGATAAATGATATTTTCAGGAAGTTCCCAATCAACTTGCTGATTTCCAGCACTTGATGGAACTGGTTGTGCCGATCAGAGCGAGCTTGAGAGCACATCGACGTTTGCCTCCCCTCACACTGCCTGCCATTGGAGGGAAAAAGCTGAATACTCTGTCGATGGGGTACAAGTGGAAGGGATAAACAGCACTGTCCCGTGATCAAGGAGACAGAATGAAAAGGCAATATTCTTGAAACTCATTGGAGCTTAGAAATCCGACAACAAAGTGTGATGCAATTGCATCGGAGTGACTTTGAGCTGGTTTGGTGTTGGAAAGGTAAGAATGTAACTTGCCTCGGTGCATGATCTTTGCTTAGTAGCTTGCGTTCATACTGGCATGTGAGAATGTCTTACTTCAGGTCGCCATCGAGCCTTGATTGTTTGATTTCACTTTGCCCCGTCGCCCTATCAACTATTTGATAAAAACAAGGTGCAAATCAGGAAGTTTCACCTCTTGAAATAACGTCGAGTTCTGGGGTAAGTGTCATTGTAGTGGGCATGGCACAGTATCACATGTGGTAAAAGTGAAACAAGTGTTTCAGAATGCTCACCCACACAATCCCACTCTGAATAAATCCACCATCTGGATGTTTGCGTAGTTCTGAGTTTGAAACTTTAGGAAGTGGGGATGGGAAAGGATTGGAAG
Organism: Hemiscyllium ocellatum; assembly: GCF_020745735.1. Taxonomy (NCBI): domain Eukaryota; kingdom Metazoa; phylum Chordata; class Chondrichthyes; order Orectolobiformes; family Hemiscylliidae; genus Hemiscyllium; species Hemiscyllium ocellatum. Next base: position 14,168,379 of record NC_083405.1, on the reverse strand, counting down.
CAGCACTGACAGGTTGACGGGAATGGTCTGGTTTATGAGGAATATCAACAATAAAGGTCATTTGTAAAGTTTTCTTTGAAGAGCAGAAGGCCGAAAGCTGGCCTTTCCAAGACATGAGTGGGATAGACAGAGGAAATAAGGAAGGGAGAATGTTCCCCACGCCTGCAAGGATCGAGAACTATTCGGCAGATATTTAAAGTCAATAGTAAAGGAAGAAAAATGTATATGAGGAGGAATGTTTTCACATAGGCGGTGGTTAGGGTCTGTAAACCACTGCCTGACATTGACAAAGACGCAGTTTCAATCGAGTTATTTAAAAACTAATTCGATGTTTATTCTGATAGCAAAAGTGTGGAGGGTTACAGGGAGATGGCAAGAGAATGATACCAAAATAGAAACACATTTATTTCTGTGGAGAGCCAGCACAGCTAAGGTAGTTTGCGACACATTTGTGTTTCTGAATGGAATCACAGTTAGACCAACAGAATGTAGGGAGTTAAACAACAGTGATACTTGCAAAGCCGGGACACATCTACACAACAGAATATTGTCCAGCACAGACATGTCACAGGAAGGATGGCGCTGCCTAATAATCCTGCAGGGTATCCTGCGGATCGGACACAGCTCCATTCATTATTCAGAGAAGACTAGGGCTCTGTAGCTTGGCCAAGCAGCTGACGCCGCAGGATTCAGGTTCAAATTTGGCAGGTGGTTGAGGTTTGAATCCCACTGCTGCAATTTTGTCGCATCAGCTGCAGCGTGTTAAAGGGCCGTGGTCAAAGCAGAACTGCAGGCCTGTCTCTTGAAGAGTAAACTGCAATGTTGGAGACTGCAGACTTTCTTCAAGGGGTCAGTGTCCGCGCTGTCTTGACGTGCTCGCCTGCCATATGGTAAATCGGAGGTTGAAGCAGCTCCACTGCTGCTGTTTCGTTCCGGCAAGTTGAGTTTTCACTGGAAACGAAGAGAGACTATTACTTCATTGCTGTTGTGAAACAACGTCCTGCAGTGACTCTACTCGTCGTTATTTAGTGTTCTGGCCCAAGGGAAATTTTTCCAATGAATGGCGATGTCATATGCTCTTAATTTTCTCTTTTTACCTTCTTTTCTGTCCTGGAGACGACGGAAGGGAAAGCTAATCTAATCGAGAATGCGATTGATGAAATGGACTTTTTATGGCCCATTCGTATTGTGTTCTTTCTTTCTCTCTTTTCAGCACTTTCTGTGAAGTGGTGGTGCACTAAGGCTCCAGTACGTTTGGAAGCATAATTTGGAATTGCCCTGCTGTTAGTTGTGAGATTAGTTTATGGCTCATGCCCACAGATTGTCTCACATTCAGCATTCATGCTTCACTGTGTCTGAAAATGCATTTGGTTTGTCATTTTTGTTTGTGTTCCGTGTTAAATGTTTTCTGTTTTGCCATTCGCTCAATACATTACGAGATAACACGGTTTGTGAGGTAACTTTCAGCATCAAAAATCCTCAACTGAGGATCCGGGAATATTTCACGTAGTATGGTCAGTCGGGACAAAAGTAACGAAGTCTTTCAGTTCTGCAGTGATTCACAATACTACCTTGCCATTGAGCAGTCGAATAGATTGAACTATTGTGCCACAACGAGCGATAACAAGCTCCACTAATAGTAATCCTTTAAAGGGGGTGTAAGCAACACAACGTTATAGGAGAACACAGCATAGAAACAGAGTCTTCAGGGATCTCGCCCATGCTGACCACATCGCCAAAATTAAACAAGTGCCATTGCCCAGCACAGTTAATTTCTGTAGTGTAGGGGTTGTCACAACCACTTCACACACGAAAGGTCCCCCGTGCGATACTGGGCAGAAACAGCCCTGTATACCACAACAGCCTTATGGTTATGCGGTCGCTTTGTGATCTAGGCATACCTTTCCCTACACTGCGCCCCATCTTTGAACCCCGCCACCCCAATTCTGCTCACCTAACATGATTCTGCAGACAACCACAACTGCTTGGACCTGGTTCAGCATTCCTGACAAAAGGGTCCTGCCAGAAACGTTGATTTTCCTGCTTCTCAGAAGCTGTGTTAACTGCTGTGTTTTTCAGCACCTTTCCCATCTTGACTCTCATCCCCAGCATGTGCAGTCCTCACTTTCGTCTGGTTCAGCAGATGTCCTGACCAGTCTGAGAAAACCCGGACCAGATTCTTTTCACCAGTGGATCTTCATTTCGTCCATTAGACAAATACACATTAGCAGGACAAGCCATTTGCACCCCCATCACCCTCTCCAATCAGCTGCATTACCAGATGGGGTGTCCACACAGGCGGCAGAACTCTTTGCTCTCACCAGAGCCTGCCTCCTGGCACAGTGTAGCACAGCCGATATCTATACAGACTCCAGATGTGCCTTTGTAGTCTTTAGGACTTTGGCACAATATGGAAACAGATGGTGTTCATCAGCTTTGCAGGGAGACCAGATCAACATGCTACACTCATTTCCAACATCCAACAAGCAGTCCTGCTACCCACCGCTGTCGCATTTTAAAATGTTAGGCCAATACCTCTGGTACCGATCCCATCACACAAGCAAATGCCTCAGCTGATGCAGCCACCCAGGAATCTGCACTATCCCTTGCCACCTATGCCCTTCAGATCCCCAGGGTGGTGAAAACTCCAGAGTCCCCTGACTCTCTCGATGCAGTCCAACAGCTCAGCAAGCCGCCACACCGGAGGAGAGAGCCGCATGGTCACACATTGGTGCCGTACAATCATCGTCCTTACAGGTTCTTACCCACCCCTGAATTATTTAACTGAAAGCCCACTTGCACTTACTGGCCCTGGTGGTACACGGAATTGAACACAGAGACAAGATGCTGTCAGCCCCCATTCCTGGTATGGAGCAGGAGTCGCTGCAGCTGCCTAAGCTCTGCTGTCACAGTGCCTCATCTGTCTACCGAAAATTCAGGGAAGCCGATGGCCAAACGTGACTACATTCCAGTTGCTGCGGGTAAATTTACCCTGCTTCTAATTGATCTTGCCCACATGCCTCAGAAGGAGGAATAAAAATTTGTCTAGTTATTGTTGACATATTTTCAAAATGGGTAGAGTCACTCTCCAAAAAAAAACGACGCCAGAGCAGTGATAAAGTGTATCCTGCAGGACGTTATTTCAAGAGCTTTATATCTCAGGGCGCATTGAAACTTACGGTGGAGGGTGCCAATTTCTCCACGAAGCTCATTACTGCTGATTGTGACGCCCTTGGGATACCCAGGAGATACCACATTCTGTACCACCCCCAAGTCATCAGGAATATTGGAGAGAATGAACAGCACACCCAAAACTACCTTCCCCCAAATCACTCGGGACACAGGAATGGCTTGGCCAGATGGCCGGCCACTAGTGCTTCACACAGTAAGTGGACAGGGAAACCAAACGACGGAAATTAGACCATTTGAAGTGCTAATGGAATGACCAATGCCCACAGCCACCGGAACCCTAAAACTAGCCAATTACACAGCGCTGCTCTTAAAACAGGAAACTCTCTTCGATTACCTTCAAGCGATTAGTATAAGGATCACTTTAAGCCAAGATTTGCTAAAACCTGCGATGTACTTGGGTGGTTCTCATCTTCTTGCTTGTGGAAACTGAATAAAGATTCGTGCATTTTCAATCTTTCACTGTGTATCAAACCTGCACACACACAACATGGGTGCTGGGGAAAAAATAAACACTACCACAATTAGACGATGGTATGGGGATACAACAAAAAAAAACAAAAAAAAGCTGCAACGTCCACCCCACGGCAGGAAGCACTTCACCCATTTAAACTTGGTAATATATAAGGAGACAGTTCCTGCCGAGAGATTCTCTCTCCCCTAGATGGAAATGACCACTCTTGGTCTGTCTCACGAGCAAGAATGCTGTGACGCTCTAAGGGAGACCAGAATGCGACCCGGCGAAAGAGGGGTCCGCCTCCACAGAAGGACAAACATTCAAAAAAGTGTACAGCTGCAGATAGCACAGAGGAATCCAGGTCCTCGCTGCAGCCATCGGGATCATCACTCTTGGTCTGACCTGCACATCACCACTGATCGGTAACAGGGCACACAGAATAGGGCACTTAATCCAACATGAGCCGTGGGTGAGCATTCTCTTTGACATGACCCACATTTGTGTCCAAAGGTAAACCAAACCAGCTGCTGGGTCTGTGTCCGTATCCCTGAACATTCCCACGGTGGCATTCCCCAGGGCGCAGTCCCTTTTGACACTGCAGGGATGGCAGAATTGTGGCTGAAACCGGAGGGGTCCTAGGGGTCACAATGCTCAGGCTGTTAACCAGACCGGCCATTCATGTGGCTCATAGCTCAGACTACTGGAAATCCGAAGGATACCACCTCTACTGCTTCACAGGATCTTTCTATGCAGCCCAGATCCTCTCACATGAACACTTAACCTTGACCATCACTGACACTACCGCACGGAGGTCACGCAGAGAAACCATGTGCCTAACGAGATGCTTGCCGTCCGCTTGGGTGGCTGGGTGGAGCTGATGCACTAACTCACTGCTCTTGACCCCTGCAGCAGTCTGGTCTGTAGCAGAGTGCAGCATATTAGATTCACTTGCCCACAACATGTCTGCCCACAATTCCATTTTCAATAGTATTTCGACAAGAATCCAAACCCACCACCTAAGAACATACAATGACACTTATTTTGTCTGCTCCTGCAAGGCATACCCTGGCTGGCGTTGTCATGGGCTGGAACGTGGGTATGCGGTACCACTCCATTACCACGCCCAGTCGTCTCCCTTTCAGAAGCTTATTCCCACAGAAAACGCATCCTCACTGCCCTAGACGAGATACCACCCCCCCATTTTTGTGTCCACTTACGAATCCCTGCACCTCGACATAGAGGCACGTCAGCTGGCCACCATGCTAGAGAAGATAACATGCCACGACTGAAGTTCTTGCCCAGCTGAATGCAGAGGCTGTAGCCCTACAAAACAAAATGGCCCTGGAATGCGACCTGGCCACAAAAGGGGCATTTGCGCCTTCATTGGCACAGACTGCTGTACCTACATCCCTGACTCCAGTGAAAATATAACGGACCTGACACACCACTTTCCACAGTCTGCTGCTGCCCCAAATGAACCGGAGTCCCACTGGGACCTGTGGACCTGTGGACCTGGGCAACCTGCTGGCTTGGCTCGTGGGGCACTGAACTGCTGGAGAAACTAATATCCCATATTGCGATTGTGGGTACCATTATCCTGGTTATGGGCCTCCGTATGTGTTTCTGCCGGTTTTGTACAGAACTGTTACACGTGCCATCCTCACAACCCAGCTTGTACAAGTTCGCTGGAGTGAGAACCGCTCCCCTGACACAAACTTCACTTGGTCATATTCAGACACTGACTACTACCTCTCTGACACCAACACCCACAACCTGATAGCCTCTGCGGTCCGGGCTCCTTTGCGCTTTTCAACACGCTTTTAACAAAAGAAGGGCGATCTTTGGGAGAAAACCTGCTACACTGCACATCTATCGCATAACCACATAAAAAAAACAGAGGTATGTCAGCGAAACATAGAAATGAGGCCTGCCAACACACACAGGAGACCCTCACAATGCCTCAGTCTTGGCCAAAGAGGCGAATATAGAATCCAGACATTCTTTGCTACTCCCAGACCAGATAATACACTTCACAAACAGCCTTCACAGAAAGCTCCTAGCCTCGATCATCACTGCAGTCCGAATACCATAAGCGCAGGTTCGTTTCCCATATAAACCGATGGCGCATAAAAAAAGAGGAAGACTGAGAGACCCCGGAAAACTTTGCTCCCGGGAGGAGCACAAACAACAGAACTGTATGCCAGGAGAAGGAACATTTACACATACTCGTACAGACAGGAAATACTCGAGAAGACATTCTCACATATTCCAGGAGATGTCTGGAATATTCAGTGTCAATTACAAAAGAATAGTTACTGCCAGACGTTTGTTTAATTTCCATTTAGTTTACTCTTGTTTTAATCCCTTTACAATTTTCACCACTGAACTGTTACTGCTTTACAATTATCACCTGTGTGTTGTACCCCTATAAAAAACTGTCTGCACCCACTTCTTGGGGGAGAAAATTCTGACGTCTGTGCAGAGAATCAGTTCCGTGTCAGCCTGCTCAATTTCTTTCCCACAATGTCAATTTGTTCAATCAAACTGCTTGCCAGCTTAGTATCTGGTCTCTGATCCATTAGAATGAGTTTATCTGACACCACGTTATCGTGAATTGCTTATATATTTACCCTGTTATCAATCTCCCTTGTGGGATCTCGCTGAAACCCACATACACTACATCATTTTCACTCCCCTCATTTAAAAATCTGATCACTTCCTCAAAACATTTAGTCAGATCTGTTAGGCATCACGTCCTCGGACAAAACCATGCTGACTCCTTCATCAAACCTTGCCTGGACAATTCGCAATTAATTCGCTCATTCAGAGGTTTCTACGAACGTTTCCCGACCTCTCCTGTGAGACTCACTTGGGTGTAGTTCCCTGCTTTGTTTCTATCTGCCTTGTTAAAAAGTGGAACCCCATTAGTAGTCCTCCAGTCCTCGACCAACTTCCCTGTGGCCAAAGAGGAATATGAAACATAGGTCCGAACCCCTTAAATTGCTCCTTTTTCTCACAGAGCATCGTTAAATATAACTTCACTCCGAGCTGGGGATTTGTCCACGTTTAAGATTCTCAAAACCTCCAGTATTCTCTCAGTCCCTAGATGAAACTGATCAAGAACCTCTCAGTCCGTCTTTCTGCATTCTATACAGATGTCTTCCCACTACAGGACTGTTCGCCAGCTGAATTTGTCAAGTGATTCATCCAGTTATCCTATTTACAGCTCTACACAACTGCAATGTCACAATGAGGGAACACATTCACGTATTTTAACTGGAAAATGTTTTTTTCAGCCTTTGCACCTATTAACCCTCTCGCTTTGATACCCAGTGGCAGATTATTACCGTGAGAAAGCGATTGAATGTTCTCTATCTGAAAAAAAAACTGTCACCTGATTACATCTCCTGCGTGGACTCCAGTCCGTTCACATCTGACATGAGGGTTGCTTTTCTCTCTGCTGTTCATCACATCCGGGAGAGATCACGGGCAGAAATGATTGTTGTCTTCATTGACTTAAGAAGTTGATGCTGATTGCTCACCTTGTATTCAGAACTACCCACAAGAGAACTTTTCAACAGGTACGGAGTTCTGTATTCTGTGCAGGGGATCATTGCACAAGCACAGTATCAATCTTCTACCAGGCCATGCCTAGTCATTCTTCCTCGACCATTCACAATATCCGACTCTCACCAGACCAAAACCAGATGGTGCTGGAAAAACTCAGCACCTAAAAAAAGAAACCAGAGTTCACATTTTGATTCCAGTGACCATTCCTCTGAACTGACGATAGCTTGGAAAATGTTGGTCTATCTGAAGAAGATATAGTGGGGGTTGGGGGAGGGAAAGGAGTAAACGATAGGTAGGGATAGAGTTTAAATAGAGAGAAGAACAGTTGGACAAAGGAATGGATGATGATCTGGCTGGCAGGGTGAATACCTATTAACGGAGACTGTAAGAAGCAAACCATATGTAGTGTGTTATGCACGGCCATGTGACAACAAGGCCTGGCGTTTGGGGTGAGGGGATGGGACATGGGAGAGTTCAGGCCCTAAAAAAATAAATTGATATGGGGTCTGGAAAGCTGCAGAATCCCCAAATAGAAACTGAGGTGGCATGCTTCCAGCATGCGCTGAGGTTCGCTGTAACTCTTCTTGAATACAGAAATTGGATGTTCTGCAATGTGGCCACCCAGTCCAAACTTCGTTTCCCAAAATAGTGGAAACCACATTGCGAGCAGTGATTGCAGTAGAGTGGATTGCGTGAGTGCAGTTCATGTGTTGCTTCACCTGGAAGGTGTGATAGACCATTGGAAACAGAGGAGAGAAGACGTCAATGGAGAGGTGAGGAGAGACAAGAAGCAAAAGGAGATATTATTACATAAATCATGAGGACAAGAAAACTAACAAAAAGTCACTTCACCTGAATGCTCGTCGCATTTGTAACATAGTTGAAGAGCTAATGGCACAAATCAACACGAACGAAAATGATTTAATAGACATGAGAGAGACACGTCAAAAGGATGGCCACGACAGCGAGTTCAATATCCAGGAGTACGAGATTACTTGGAAAGTCAGACAGCAGTCTAAAGAAGGTGGTGTCTCTCTGTGAGACAACCCAACATCAGGTCAGTGTGGAGAGATGCTATCAGTTCGATGGAGAATGAGTTTGAATTAATTTGCGTGGAAAGTAGAAATTCTCTGAAGAACAAGTCACTGATAGGTGCAGTCTATAGGCCAGCAAATAATAACATCACATTGGTGAAGGCAATAAACAAAGAAATCAGCAATGTCTGTAAAAATGGCTCAACTATTATCATTAGGGATTTTAATCTACATGTAGCTTGGTCAAAGCAGCTCAGTCACAGTACCTTTGAGGAGGAGTTCGTTGCGTGTACCCGTGATAGTCTCCTTGAACAGTATGCAATGGAACCAACGAGAGATTAAGCAATCCTCGATCTGGTCCTGCGTACTGGAACAGAAACAATTAATGATCTCGTAGTTAGGGATCCTCTTGGAACGACTGATCACAGTATGGCAGAACTTGGAATTCAGATTGGGAGTGTGAAGATAAAATCTAATACCAGGTTCCTGTGCACGTGCAGGGGCACAACAATAGAACGAGAGAGCACCTGGCCAAAGTAGACTCGAAACAAAGGTTATATGGTGGGACAGATATCGAGCTGTGGAGGACTTCCATAAAAGATTTTTTTGTAGAATTGCTCAGCAAATGTATATTCTAGTGAAAAGGAAAGACTGTAAGAAAAGGGGTAATCTGCCCTGCATGTCTGACGAAATAAGGGAGGCTATCAAAGTGAAAGAGAAGGCATACCAAATGGCAAAGAACAGCATGAAACTGGAAGATTGGGAAAACATGAAAGATAAACATGAGGAAAAATAGTTAGTAAACAATACAAAGACGGAGAGCAAATGTTTCTATAAAAATATAAAACGAAAAAAGAGTGGCTAAACTAAAGGTTGGTAATTTTGAGGATCAGAAGGGGTACTTAGTTATGTGATGTGATGAAATGGCCGAGACATTGAACAGGTATTTTGTGTCGGTCTTCACAGTGGAGGATGCTAATAACATGCCAGTAAGTGGCAAAGAAACACATGTAGATGAGGACCTGGAAACAAACATGATGACGGAAGAGGTAGTGTTAGGCAAGCTAATGGAGCTGAGGATGGACAAGTTTCCTGGCCGTGAGGGAATGCATCTCCGGGTATTGAAGGAGATGGCGGGAGAAACAGCAAGTACACTAGTGGGAATTTGAAAATTCCCACGGCTGCGTGGCAGTCCTAGCAGATTGGAAGACGTACAAGATGCTGGTGAGGCTATCCTTAGTACACTGTCTGCACTTTTTGTCCCCTTACTTGAGAATGAACGTACTGTGACTGGGGTGGGGGGGGGGGGTGGTGGGAGGGGTACAGAGAAGGTTCACTGGGTTGATTCCGGAGTTGAGGGTGTTAGCCTATAAAGAGAGACTGCATAAATTAGGATTATTTTCGTTGGAATTTCGAAAAATGAGGGGGGAATCTTAATGAAACATAAAACATTGGATGGAATAGATTAGAGAGAATTATAAAGGATGCTTCCACTTGTGGATGAAACTCGGACATGACGGCATAGCCACAGGATGGGAGGTAGCAGATTTAGGACTGAGATCAGAAGGACCTTCTTCACCCAGACGGATGTTCTTATATGGAATACCTTGCCCAGCGAAGAAGTTGAGGCTAGTTCAATAAATCTTTTTAAAGCTAAGAGCGATACTTCTTTTGAACAATAAAGGAAATAAGGGATATAGTGAGACGGCGCGTAAATGGATTTGAGTCTTTAGAAAGATCAGCAATTAAGTCATTGAACGGCGGAGTAGGCTTGAAGGGCCGGACAGCCTGCTCCTGCTCGGGTTTTTAGGTTTTATGCATTTATGTGTCACAAAAGCAGCGATGCAGAGGGAAGACTCCATGGGGCCAGTTGGTTCAGGTGTTGGAAGTGAAGGCAGAGTGCAACATAGTTTCATGCAGGGAATGGTCCCTGTGGATGGTGGACAGGGACTGAAGAGGGATATATGTCTGATGATGGTATCTCGCTAGAGGTGGTCAAATTTTTTTTAAAAAATCGATGATCACTTGAATCACCACTGCATATACATTAGCCAACTTTTATAGGTGCGCCATTGAGAGCATTATGTCTAGATGTATCACTACCTGGTATGGCACCTGTACCATTCAAAATCGGAGATGTCTTCAGCGAGTGGTGAACTCGGCTCGAACAATCACAAAGACCAACCTAGTATATGTTTACATATTATTTATATATCTATGCTACTTAACACTGAGATCTACTTGTATTGATCGCAAGATTAAGCTGTTCACTGTGCCTCAGTACACGTGACAATAAATTCAATTCAATTCAATTGTGGAATGTCGACGAGATGGATTTTTGGAGCAGCTTGTGGTGGAGCCAAGTGGGGAACTGGCAATACTGGATTTAGGGTTGTGCAATGAGGCAGACGTGACAAGGGAGCTGAAGATGAAGGAACCCTTAGGAAGCGTGATGATAACATGATTGAATTTATCCTGCAATTTGAGAGGGAGAATATACAATCAGATGTAACAGTACTAAAGTTGAATAAAGACAATTACAGAGGCATGAGGGAGGAGCAGGATGAAATTGGTGAGGAGAGGAGCCGAGCAAGAAAGCAGGAAAGTGGAAATGCAACGGCAGGAGTGTCTGAGTGTAATTTAGCAGACACATAAGAAACACATCCTGTGGAATATGAGGTATGGTGCAGGGTGGTTGAGGCAACAATGACTGAGGAAGTCATCGGTAGCATAAAAGCAAATGAAAACATATAATGTAGCGAAGGGCAGTGGGTAATCAGAGGATTGGGAAGCTCACAAAGACCCACAAAGGGCAACAACAAAACAAATGATGGGGGAGAAGATTAAATATAAGATAACTACTAATATAAAGGAAGACTGCAGTTGTTTCTTTATTCATATAAACGCAAAAGAGAGGCTGAAGTGGACAATGGGCCACTGGAAAATTACACTTGACAGACAGTATTGGGGAACAAGGAAATGTTTGAGGAACTGAAAAATGACATTGTGTCGGTCTTCACGGTGGAAGATATCAGTTATACCCAAACATACCAAAGAATAGGGGAACAGATGTGGGTCTAGTGGCCATCACTGAGAAAATGCAAGAAACACTGAATCGCCTGAAGTTGGAAAAATAATCTGGATCAGATGGAGTACCCTCTAGAATTATAAGGAAGACAACGGAAGAAATAGTGGATACGTTAGTGTAGAACTTCCAGGAATCGCGACAATCAGGAAGGGTGCTACAGGACCACAAAATCACAAACGTGAAACCCCATTTTAAAAAGAAACAACACAAAAGCTGGCAAATTACAGACCAGTTAGCCGAATCTTGGTTGTGGATCATGTCCTGGAATCCACTGCGTTGAAAGAAATTTCTGAATACGTGTAAGTGTATGTCAAAATAAGGCAAAGTCAGCACGGTTTCATCAAGGGGAGGCCATGCTTGACAAATCTGGAAGATTTCCTCTTTGAGGAAATAACGAGGAAGGTAGAACAAGGAGAGCCAATAGATGTTATGTATCTGGACTTTATGAAGGCCTTTGATATTTGCCGCACAGGAGGCTACTGAATAAGATAATGGCCCATGACGTCAGAGGCAAGGTGCGCTCGCAGAACAAACAGCAGTGACTGGCAACAAAAGGATCCTTCTCAGGATAGCAGCTGGTGACAAGGGGCGTTCCTCAAGGCTGTGTTGGGACCACAACTTTTCATTTTCTCCATTAGTGATCTAGATAAAATACCTGAGGGCAATGTGTGTCAATTTGCAGACAATGCAAAGATAGAAGGACAGGTAGCATGAGAAGGCGGGGATGTTGAAGAATGATAAGAACATGTAGGGCGCATCGAAAATTACATGGTAGAAGAGCAAAATGTGGGAAAGTGTGAGGTTATGCACTTTGGTCGGAAGAATAAAAATATGGACTATTGTCTAAATGGGGCAAAAGTTCACATATCAGGTGTGCAAAGATGCTTGAGAGTTTTAGCCCAGGATTCTCTCAAGATGAACTTGCAGGTTGAATTCAGTAGTTAGGAAGACAATTGCAATGATGACATTTATTTTTGGAATACTTGAATATAAAAGCAGGATTCACTTCCGACGTTCTATAAGGGTCTGGTCAGACCACATCTGGATTACTGTGCGTACGTTTGGTCCTCAAATTTCAGGAAGGATGCACTGGTCCTGGGGTGTGTTCAGAGGTGATTCACGATTATGTTCCCAGGAATGAAAAGCTTGACACATGCGGAACATTTGAGGACTCTGGGTCTATACCCACGAAGGTTAGAAGGATAAGAGGAAATCTAATTGGTACTTATAGAATCGTGAATGGCCTGGACAGAGTGGATGCTGGGAAGGTGTTTCTATTTTTAGTAGAGACTAGAACCGAAAGACTCAGCCTTGGAGAAAAGGGAAGATATTTGAGAGCCGTAATAAGAGACACTTATTCAGCCAGGGAGTGGTGAAAGTATGCAATTCATTGTCAGATAAGGCTATGGAACCCCGGTTTTTGATTAAATGTAAGACTGAGATACAAAGCAGCGTGGTTGTCAAGGAGGTCAAGGTTTATGGGGCGAAAGCAGGAGAATTGGGTTTAGAAAGTTATCTGCTATGATTTAATGGCAGAGCAGACTCACTGTGTTGAATGCTATAATTTCTGCTGCATTGTCTTATGGACTTATGCATCAAATGACTCCATCTGCAAGTTCCCCTCCAAGGAAAGTGTCAGGCTGACTTGGAGCATTGTCAGCGAAGATCTGATTGAGTTCTGATCCAGACTTGATCTGACAAATGATCTATTTCAGCCCTCCCTCCCTCCCTCCTTTATCATTCCTCCGAAAAAAAAACACGATTAATGCAATGAGCAGACTTGTGACCGGTCCTCTGACTCTTCTTTGAGCAGACAGTTGCTAAAGTGCTAAAGTTCCAGCATCTCTTCCCTGCTCTTATATTCCCAACTGCGGCCAAGAATAGAATGTTTCTGTATCCCCTCGAGACGACTTGATCCCTTGTGCAATCACCTTCAAAAAATCGTGAATGCCTACTCCAATTTCTCTTTTCGTGATAGGGCATTGCATAGTGTTGTGGAACACGAAGGCCGGGATGTAGGTTCATATTTAGTTTGTTTCATATATAGACAGAATGGAAAAAAAAAATGTCATATTGCCTTCGTTGCTCTATCCTTTGAGCGTATGAGTTGGTACATTATGTTGAAGTTGAATAGGACATTTCGTGAGGCGTCTTCTGGAATACTGCTTCCAGTTCTTGTCGCCCGGTAATCGCAAGGAAATTATTCAGCTGGCGTAGGTTTAGAAGAGGTATACCAGCATATTGCTAGTGGGGAAGGTTTGAGTTATAACGAAAGGCTAGATAGACTGAGAATATTTTCACTCGAGCACTGGAGGTTGGAAGGTGACCTGATAGAAATTTATAGATCATTGAGAGTTCGGATAGATTTAACTGCAACTGTCTTTTCTCCAAGGAGGTGGACTTCAAGATGAGAGGACAAATGTTTAATGTGAAAAGAGAGAGATTTAAAATAAGACATGAGAGGCTTTTTTTAACAGAGGATGGTTCATATGTGCAATTCACTTCCGGAGGAAGTGATGAATGAAAGGACATTTACAATATTTACAGAATATTTCGATCGATATATGAATTGAAAAAAATTCAGTGGGATTAAAAAAAGCTATTCATTCATGCCCAGTCCATGATTTATTGCCCATAGAGCAGTTCAGAACCAACCACGATATTTTAGATCTGGAATCACATCCCAGCCAGACTAGATAGGTATGGCAGCTTCCTTCGCTAACAGGCATTAGTGAATCAGATCTACAACAACTGATTCAACATCATCATTATGCTCTTCAGCTCTAGGTATTTATTGAAATAAAATTCCAGCATCTGCCATTGCCCGGATTTGAACCCGTGTCCACAGAATTATACCTGGACATTCGTATTAACAATGCAGTAATAATATCACGAGGGCGTTATTAAGCCTCAGCAGTTACAGGAGCCGTCAGATGCGACTCTTTTAGTTTGGCATTATGTTCAGCATGAGCTGGTTGGAGAGAAATGCCTGTTTCCATGCTGTGTGAGTCTATGACTTTGTATCGATGAAACTGGCAGATGGTCGTGATAAACAGCAGCATTGGCAGTTTAGTTGATCTCCTTCTCGGATATGTAATCTTGCTGGTTAGTCTGGAGGTTCTTTTTCTCATTGGGCCCTTTCCACACACTGGACTGTTGAACAGTCTGTCCCCAGTTTGACTGATGAAATGAGTTTCCACTTCAGCAGTCAATTGAATCTCGCATTGCTCTGTGACGTTTCTCTGTGTCATTGGTGTCCTTGTATCTATGCAAGGGGGAACGATTGGTTCAAATCATGTCCACGAGGACACAAGTCCCGTTGTCATTGTTGTGAAAATGTTTTTATTCTTCCTGATATACCCACAGGGTGTGGATGTCACTGGTCAGGACAACATGTGTTATTCATCCTGATTCGCTGCTGTCTCCCTGCATGAGAGACATAGATTTTATCCCAGTCTCGCATGACTGTGTGCAGTTTGCAAATTCACTCTTTGCTTGTGTGAGTTTCCTCCCACAGTCTGAAGCTGTGCAGGTTACTGGGATCAGCCATGAGAAAAGAAGGGGAAAGGAATAGGTATGGAGTGTGTGTCTGATAGGATGTGCTTCGGCACACGATCGGCATTCTCAGATTAAATGTCAGCTATGTTGTTCTGGTGCTGGAGTGACAAGTAGGCAGGATTGGGTAATGTTAGTAGCATCCCCTGAATAAGGGACATGCATGAATGGGATTGCAGGAAATTAAAGTCATGATCTCTGTTCCTGAGGTCATGTTTTAGTTCCAGGTTTTATTCGTCGAACGTTAGCATTACCTGGTCCGTGTCTGAGTCCACAAGGATGTCTAGTTTATTATATAACCACAACACCACATTCTCCAGGTTACAGTATTTACTGGGACCAAGAAGCTGATGCTGAGCTGATGTGAGCATAAGCAGCTTCTACTGCCAATGTCAAACACACTGATCCATAAAGGAAAATGAATTTTCCAACCTTGCCACCCCAAAGTTAAAGTCTCAACACGCTTTAGATGCGCCAATCG
This sequence comes from Hemiscyllium ocellatum, assembly GCF_020745735.1. Lineage (NCBI taxonomy): Eukaryota > Metazoa > Chordata > Chondrichthyes > Orectolobiformes > Hemiscylliidae > Hemiscyllium > Hemiscyllium ocellatum. Next base: position 14,153,005 of record NC_083405.1, on the reverse strand, counting down.
TCAGTCTCAGCAACATGTACTGTTTATGGCTGTAATACTATAAATGGGGACAAGTATTCCGTTCCATCCCGCTTTTGACCAGGAGGAACCCAACCTCAGAAATACACGCACCTCTCTCACGACATTCCATCCCAATTTCCCACTGGATCTTCGTGGCTGCTTCACACAGTTTCTACGATTCCGGGTCAAAACTCGGATTATGTGTGATTGCCCGCAACAGTTGGTGTAGCCTTGTGTGAGCAAAGTGATGAAGTAGATGATGATAAACTATAATGCTATTGAAGCATACGTTTCAACAATATCATGCACTGTTCCATTAGTTTGGAAAGTTTCATGTGTCAGGATTTAAACCCAAAAGTTCTCGACAATGTCTCCCCCTCCCACTCTCCCTAACTCTCTTTTCCGTCCCATATCCCATTTTACTGAGGCATTGCACAATCTAACATATAAAATTTAATGTTGATACCGTCCAGTCTGTGCCGTTGTACTCACTGTTACTGGTTGCGAGAATTAAGATTATGCTAAATCCATTGTCTGAAAAAAACATCTATTTCACTACGTCCTTAACTGGTCTGGCCTCCATGTGACTCCAGGCCGCAGGGCCACCCGCAATGCTGCAGAGCCACCCTGCATGCTGATACAGAATGTGAAAAAGGTTTATTCGGATCTACCTAGACTCTTGTCTGCAATTCACGTGAGTCCAGGAACGTGATCGCACTGGGAAAGGTGGAGGAGAGATTCACTCGGACAGTGTCTGGGCTGAAGAGGTTCAGTCATGAAGAGAGACAGGACAGGCTGGGATTGTTTGTCACTGTGCAGGGGAGTTTGTGAGAAGTCATGGTACAGATGTACAAAATAATGAGGGGTATGGATAAGGTAGACTGAAAGAAGCGTTTCCCATCGACGGAGAGATTGATCACAGGGCGCCAGAAATTGGTTGAGAAAGACAGAAAGGTTTAAGTAAATGTGTGGGAAAGTGTTATAGGCTGGCGGGTGTTGAAATTTGGAACAGACTGTCTGTAAGAGTCAGAGAGGCAGAAATATTCAGATGTAAATATATTCTGCCAATACTTATAAGTCTGTGGGTTAAACGATTCGGGTCGTAAAGCAGATGTTATTGATAAATGGAACCACAACGGGCTGAATGGTCGCCTTTGATACTGTTGTTCTCGGTAGTATAGTGGTTTGTGTTGAAACAGTTATGCGGAAGATAGGAGCTCAATTCCTCGCTGGGGCAGTGTAAATGTTTTAAAACTGTCGCTCCGTTCCCAACTGCGGCATATTAATGCCTGTCCTTCTATTCTCCATGGGACATGTCACAGGAAGGACAGTGCTGTCTGAATCAGCATGGGGGAGGACTGTAGCTCCTGCTGAGACAATGTCAGTTGAAGTACAAACACGTGACTTCTGCAACATGCACCTTGTGTTTGTATTGGAATCTAAACCATTTAATAGAAAGAAGAAGGAAACTGACGAAGAAACAGGCTAAAATAATTCAGATGTGAGTGCAGAAACATTTTCGGCAGTATCTTGAAAAAAACTGACAAACCGCTCTGAGAAAGATTTGTCTATCAGAACTGTTAGGTCACAGAGGTGTTTTTGGTCCACGTCAGCCCTTAAGAAACTGAATAATGATTTAACTGAAGACTTGAAATGTTAGAACACACCAGGCGATGATTCACGTGCTTGAAACTGTTTTTATAAACTAGATGTTTAATGTCTGATACTGATGCAATAGGCTGAAGGGCCATTCGCCATGTTTTAAAAACTCAATGACTGTGATTTTTCAACTGAACAAAAAAGGCAAAAACAAAGACACCAAGAAAAGTTGTAAACATTGCAGATCTCTTCCTTGGTGCGCAAATGCTGAAATTCAGCTCTTTCACTGCTATTTCCCAATGTTGATTTCCAGTCAGGGAAAAAAAAGATTTGTTGTTCCTAATGAAAATCTTAAACTGAACATGAGTTCCTGACATTACAAAACAGCAAAGATAGCAGTTCTGTCAGAGTCAGTGAGAATTTCATGTCGGAGATGAAATCAAATGGGAAGAAATGCTAAAATCAGTTGCCTTTGCCTTCTCACTCATTATGACAAAAATGATTCTATTTGAAACATACAGGTTTTTTCAAGGATTTAAAAACTTGGATGCAGAAAGGTTGGTTCTGTGACCAGAGTGCCTCGAATCGAATAACTTGGAGATCCCGGTTATGGACTGGGGTGGGCAAATTTGAAAATCACACAACACCAGGTTATATTCCAGCGGGTTTAATTGGATGTACGAGCTTTCCGACTGGTGCTCATTCGTCAGGTGGTTGTGGAGTACACTATTGTAAAGCACAGCAGTTACAGCACAAGTTTACAATGTGATCTAACTGAAATTATACATTGAAAAATACCTTGATCGTGTGCTACGTCTCCCATCTGTTAGAATAACCCATGTTATCTTCACTTCTTTCATTTGTAAAGCGCAAAACTTTTAATTTTAAAGGTACATTCTCAGGTGAACTTGAACAATTGGTGTCAGCCGCCGTGTCCTGCTGTCTGTTCTATAATGTTTAGGCTGATTTTGATGTTAATAAATGAGTGAACAGAGGCTGACATGGATTCTTGCAGTTTTTGAGTAATTTGCATTGTGACTCTGCAAGTACACATTCACCCCACAAACGTATGTGTGTGTGTGTGTGTGTGTGTGCATGCGCGCGTGTGTGGGAGGGACTCTCTGTATACATAGGACAATGGGATCACCTGTATTATGACATGAACCAAATGTCCGGGTTGAGACCATCCTTATGGGTACCGAACTTAGCTATCAGCCTCTGTTCGGGCACTTTTAGCTGCTGCCTGCTCCGAGTTCCGCCTTGGAGAATTGTCAGCCGAAAGTCCGAGGTGGATTGTCCTGGACAACTGATGTGCTTTACAACCGGGACGGGGCACACCTGTCTGTTGATCGATGTGCAGTGCCTATTCATCCGTTGCTGTAGCCTCTGCTCGGTTTCACCAATGTGCCACGCCTCAAAACATCCTTGCCTGCAGCGTCTTCTTTTTAGATTAACGTCCGTTTAAACATTATGGCACGGACACAGCACACAGGAACTAACAACGTCAACATATCTGGGTTGACACTAATCGTCAAAATTTACCTGAGAATGTAACTATTGAAAGAAAGTTTTGCGAATCACATAACGAAGAAGTGAACCTAACATAGTCATTTTAACAGATGGGAAGACTTAACAAGTAATCAAGGTATTTTTCAATATATAATTTCAGGTACTTCACACTGTAAACTTTTGCTATCGATTCTGTTTCTAACAACTGTGAACTCCACAACCACCTGATGAAGGAGCAGGTGTCCAAAAGTTGATGCTTCCAATTAAACTGTTGGACTATGACCTGGTGTTGTGTGATATTTAACTTCATATTAAAATGCGGATCTCACAATTAAAACAGAGATGAGGAAGCATTTATTCTCTCAGACAGTTCTGGATCAGTGGACTTTCTTGTACGAGAAGTTTGTTGAGGAAAGGTCATTCGGTGTAATCAGGCTGAGATCGGCAGATCTTCAAACAGCGAAGACATAAAGCGTTTTGGTGAAAGGCAAGAAAGTACAGTTCAAGGTTATTAGATCAGACATGAAACCATCCAATAGCGGAGCAGACCTAATGGTCTGAAGGGTGTCTTTCTGTTCCTAAACTAGTTTGCCTTAATATGAAGCTGCAAAACCGACCTGAGCAAAATGTGACAAATTAAAAATGCGTGGACCCCTAGAACATTGAACTGAGGTGAAATGTACAAAGAACATCACACAAAGGGCAGACAATGTAGGTAATTGTTCTGTAGTGATCAGTATACCAAGGTAAACAGGAAAAACAATATTCATTATCTACATTAAACCTGGCTCCACTAGGCATGCAGTTAACTCTCACAAACCACCATTCCCCTTCCATTTTAGTGACGATCTCTCCGTTCTTGATTTAAACTGATTGAACGTCAGGCAATTGCAGCTGACATTGCTGATGTGATCCTGTAACACACAGGGAAGTGATTCGGACTGCTGCACAGCATCATTCTACTTCGAAAGATCAGCCAGTAGTTCTTATTGATTACTGTAAACGTTAACCTTTAACAAGCCATGACAGTGAAAGCATTGAATCCTCATCACCATACTACCAGGGACGATTTCTGTTAACACCACCCTGGACATCATGAGATTCATCATTCTATTTTTCCATCCGTCTATGCATGGTCTCCTTGGCTCTATTCCGGTCTTGATGGTTGTTTTACAATACTGAGGCTATCCAATCATCTGTTGCATCTCCGAACTGGCAATGTGCTGGCTCAGTTGTGATAACACTGGTCTTGTAAACTAGAAAAGTGCTTGAAATATCCCATTCCTGTTTTTCATTCCAATAACTTGAGGAAAATAGTTCGGCAGGACAGGAAAACAACGGGCGTGAGCAGTGGTCCAGTTTGGCAGCAAGAACGAGGCGAGATCGTATCAACTAGAGACAGATGGGGAAAGAATGGGCAAGGAATACTGGGACGGGAGGAGTTGAGTGCTTCCTTTCTTTGCTGGTGTTGAAATCTGAAATGGGACAATATCAGCCAAGCGGGTGAAATGTTACTTTCTGCTTGTTTTCTCCCGAGGCCTGTGTCACCCTTGGCGAAATGTGTCTGCGTGCTTCAGTCTCCCCGACTGGGTGTGAACACATTTTTCCCATTTCAAACTTCCATTCCATTTATTGTGTCTTTCGAGATTAAAACATTCCAGAGAAATTAGCATTGAGATGAACACGTGAAAAGTCAGAGTTTACAAAGTTACAGACCAAGTGCTGGGATGTGAGATGATGGGATCCATTTCTGTGTTCTAAACACTCGATAATTCAATCACTTTTGAGGGCAAACATATCTGCAGTGACATAATTCCAAAAACCGCATTATGAAGAAACAGTGCAACCGCTTCTGCCCTCATGCCTGGTGGTCTAGTGGTTAGTATTCGGCGCTTTAACTGAGTGGCCTGGGTTTCATTACCATTCAGGAAATCAGGACCTCTTGTTCCTGACGCAGAGAGAGCAGCTTTACCAGGAATCTGTTTAATGCCTCAGATCAGTCAATACCCCAAACCTTGAATGAAGGGAAAAGTGCCTTCCCTCTCTCTACGCAGTCGGACAGTTCATCCTTCTTCTCCTCTGATTCCACTTCCCAAAGAGTTTCAAAGAACTGATAAAACCGAGTCTTAGCTATTTCTTTTCTGTGCTTTTCAAACACAGGAGCTGCAGCAATTGAGTGGGTTGGTTTCTTAAAATTAAACGTACTTTATGAACAATGTGTGAGGCTATTCTAAGATTGCCTTCTCTGACAGCGCTGCGACATGACTGATGTTATCTATGATATGGAAGTGCCAGTGTTTGAGTTGGGTAGACAAAGTTAAAAATTACACAACGTCAGGGCATAGTCCAGCAGGTTTATTTGGGAACACTGGCTTTCAGAGATCCGCTCCATCATCAGGTGGGTGTTTTTCTGCAGAAACATGATGTGTGTGTGAATATGCGCGATCTTTTGGAAGATCATCTGGACTTTAACTGACCGTTCGTGTGTAGAAGTTACCCATGACTTAGGTGTGTTGGTTGTACTGAGGTGGACAAATTTAAAAATCACACAAAGCCAGATTAGAGTCCAACAATTGACAACCACCTGATGAAGAAACAGTGCACAAAACACTGGTGCTTCCAAATATGTTTGTTCCATACAATCTGATGCTATGTGATTTGTAACTTTGATAGCTCTTGGTAATGTTTAATTGATCGAAGACAATAACAGAAGTTTAGTTCGTGGAGATGAAAATTTCAAATCTTATCCACCTCAGTGTAACAAAAAAAAGTTTGGATGTGTACTGAATCTCCACAATGCGCTTGCGCCAAGCAAAAGTTGAACCTGCACCCACCTGATCCGAAGCCAGCTGTAGGAATGGCTGTACCACTGACCAGATGCACAGCTGAAATTTTACACGCTGCAGAGCTGTGGTGCTAACAATGACATGAGCAATAACAGTAATAGCCATTTAGTGAAAAAAGAACAAAGATAATCACCATCAATGATCCGCTTCAAATTGTCCTAAAAAACTACCGTTCACAATTTGATCAGCCATTCAATGAGGTCACTGCTGATCAAGAAAATTGCAACTTACTTTGCTGCGTTTTCACCATAATTTGAGGTAACTCCAGCCTAATCATAGCATCACATATTCCCATTAATTTTCAGATTTAGATTACGTTAATGACCTCTCCGTATTTGCAGGAAACTGAACAATATGACATGAGTGAAAACGTCCTTCCGGTGATGTAATCCAATGCAGAGTCGGCCAGAAAAGAAAAGACAAAGACATGAAACATCACTCCCATTTCTCTCTGTAGCAATGCGTTTTCCTGAGTTGGATATTTGCAGGACTTCTCTTTAGTATCTAAAGTATTAATTATTTTTCTGGGAAAGTTTCTTCATAAATCAATTAACATCTGAGTTGTGGAAGTCTATTTTACTTCAGATTAAAATAGTTGAATATCCTTTCCCCCAGCCTAATGTCCAAATCCTCCCTTCTCTTCCATGTAAATACCAGCTGCTCCAGGTGAGGTTGTAGCTCCCAACCTGACGTTCCAATGCTCCTTGCTGCTCCATGTCAATAGAAGCGTCTCCAATTTAAGTTGGAGCTCCCAGTCTGATGCCTCAATGCTCCCTGCTCCATGTCAATAGAAGCGGTCCAGTTGAAGTTGGATCTGCCACTCTGATGTCCAAATGCTCCCAGCCGCTACATGTCATTAAGAGCTGGTCCTTGTGAGGTTGGTGCTCCCAGTCTGATGTCCAAATACTCCCTCCTCCATGTCAATAGAAGCGGTCCAGTTGAGGTTGGATCTATCGATCTGATATCCCAATGCTTTCCGCTGCTACTTGACATTAAAAGCTGCTCCAGGTGAGAGTGGAGTTCTCAGATGGATCTCACAAAGCTCCTTGCTCCATGTCGACTGAAACTGCTTCAAATTAGGTAAGATCCCGCAGTCTGATGTTCCAATGCTCCCTGCTGCTTCATGTCAATAGAGGCTGCTCCAGTTGAGGCTGGATTTCCCAGTCTGATGCCCCAATGCTCCCTGCTGCTCGACGTCAATACAAGCTGCTCTGGGTGAGGTTGGATCTCCCAGCCTGCTGCCCCAATGCTCCCTGCTACTCCAAGTCAATAAAACCTGCTCCAGGTGTGGTTGGAACTCCCAGACTAATGTCACAATGCTCCCTGTTCCATGTGAGCAGACGCCGCTCCAGATGAGGTGGGAGCTCCCAACCCTGCAGCTCACACACCTCTATACCATCATAGAAATAGTGCCCACTGACCATTTCCACCATTGGAGCCATTGGTGGAATATCCACATCATGTGAATATAATATTATTTTTAGTCACCACCGAATCATTATTTCCACAAGACATTCTTTCTTAAACATTATTTAGCATGTGCATATTGCAGTCAATCCGAAGTTAGATAATGGTGCTAATTGATGTATGCTCAAAAAAAATACATCATCTTTTTCATGTTGAGTTTCTGCTACTTAGCAAGGACAATGTTTGTAATGAAATCACACTTTTATTCCAGGTGAGGGAATGTGGTTTGTATTATTTAAAATGAACTTGTCCACTGTGTAAAATGATGAAATGGATCTCAAATTCAAAGCAAAGTTGGTTACGTTGTCATCCATCTTGACATGTGGTGTCCTCTTCTTTCAACCACACGGGTATTAGAACGAAACGGCTGTTAATGACATGCGGATAAAGACACATTAAATCATTTCTCATGCTAATGCTGCATGAATTTGCGGTTATTGATCCACAGTTTAGGTTCACTCCCTACAGTTAACATGCTGACCTCTCCAGTTGTTCATAGTTCAATGTGATGCATCCATTGTGTGCATAACGTTTTGGAGCTTGCTTCCCACATCTTGTGTTTATCTGTGCCTAGTGTCCAGCCTTCATCAATGGCAAGAGCAACCGGCGAGGAAGAGACCGTGTAAGTCTGTCCATGCCCATGCATGGCACCCACATCAGCAATTCTCTACTGTGCATTTACAGCCAGTTCTTGGTGCCCTTCCCCTTTTGAAATATCTCCATGATTTTGTCTGTCTCTCTGTGCTCTTCTCACCAAGATGTTCACGTCTACTCAACCTGCTTCAGATTTCATTTGACAAAACAATCATTAAGAATCCCATTGCATAAACATGCCCTTCGCATCTCTTGTTATTTGGTTTTCCTGAATCTCTTTCATACGATAAAAGGTCACAGCAGCTTGACTTGAAAAAGAAAATCGCGTTAGTTTTCATTATTCCAATGTGATATATGTTTCAATACAGTTTAGGCAACTGGCTCAAATTATTCTTTGAGATTTTATAATAGCGTTGATGCATATAAATTGACCATTGGAGTTCCAATTTCAATAACACAGCTGTGAGCACATGACAACAGCAACCTTGAAAACAGCGACAAGAGTGGGATTCGAACCCACGCGTGCAGAGCACAATAGATTAACAATCCATTACTTTAACTTCTTGACCACCTCGTCAAACATACTGGTAACCGCATGACCTTATGAATAAGTGAATTGCGTAAATTATGCAGAACAGCAGATATTTCTCCCTGGTGTTGGTGAAATGCAAAATAGCACAGTACGGTTGCCATGATCATAATGAATGGTAGTGATGGCTCGAAGGTCAGAATGGCCTACTCCTGCACCTATGGTCTATTGTCTATTAAATTGCCTGTGAGGAATTGTTTTCCAGACTGGAGGAGAGTGCAGAGTGCTGAATGTTATGATTTGGAACATCTTTCTTCTGCTCAGATATTTTTGACACGCACTTCGGTACAGAACAGACAATTTCAAAATCCTAAATAAGGCTCAACTGACAATTGAATTCAGCAACGCAAAAACCTTGATCTTTATCATTTTTCTGGGCCGTGCGACATTTTATGATCATAGCAATATAGTGAGGAAGTGTCAGAAGGAAAATGAGTGCAGTGCCAAAGCGAATGCTGGGAGCAGCAGTTGACACCCCGGGAAGTGCATTTCCCAAACAGCGGATTGCGGTGGAAGAATTCAGAGGGGGTTTGCACTTTGGAATTTAATACCAGAGACACATTGGAGATCTGTCATTGAGTCTGTTAAAGATAAAGATTTTAAGATTTGTACAGATGAAAAACAAAATAAAATGTTCATTGGTTAGTGAAGGCAACTGTTGAAATTGTATATTTCAACAATCTACCCATCTTTGCAATGAGCAGCTCACCATTTTCTTCACTTTGGGTCAGAACCACTAGTGAAGATGATCGTATAATCCCCGTTACCAGCCATGGATTCAGCGAAACTCGGTTTGCCAAACGTTAAGGTACAACGAGGAATGTGGAGATAAGCATTAATGTATTGCTTCTGTGCTGCAGGTGACCAGTGCATGGTATCTCTCTTCCAGTATGGTGGGCTGTGCTGTGTCAAAGATTTAAGTTTGAGCCTCACATGGAGTAGCTTCAATTTGTCGTCGTCTTGAGGGGTACGTATAGAAGGCGATTATGAGCAAAGCCAAGTTTATGGGAAAATGCCCGTGTTTGTGGTTTCAGAAACGACCTTTTCTGGATAATGAGTCCTGGATCAACAAACATACTGCAAGTATTTAAAACGTGAAGACACGTGTGTGGAGAGACAGCCAAAGGTGATTTTTTTTAGCTGGTGGATAACCGTTTCCCGTGTACACTGCGTTAACTTCGGGAAAATAGATGCTGAACTGGTTTTATGTTACGCAGTTTGTTACAAACTCACAAAGGTTATTGCAATAATCAAAAAGAACCACATAGGAACGTTTGAATATTGTATTGAATTGAATTTTGGCCTGTGCATATTTTATCTTCAATGGCGTGCTGCAGAGAAGTACAGAGGGTTAACAACACAAAAGGACAGAGTCTTCTCGGTGCATTTCTTGGGTGGAGTTAAGAATGAACGGAATATACATACCATCATGTGAATGTGGCCAAATCTTTAAAGGAAGTGTTGCGTCTCCAAGTGACCATTCAATTCCTATCATTAGGATATAACTTCTGACTGCAGTTGTTTTAGGATATCAGCTCAATTTACAGAATTTCACCATGAATAATACGCCACACATTACCAATCCATGAACTTTTTATACTCAATGTAATTCAGTTGTACGTGTTCATGAAATGTCATTGTGTCTGAAGTCAATCAAATTCGAAATTGTTACGCAATCACACTAACTTTCTCTCAATGGTTAATTCCCTCCTTGTATGTTTGTTCATGTATCTTTTAAAACACTGTGAAATCAGCTTCTACACTTTATTTCTGGAAAGTCGTTCACGATTTAACTAACTCTGTTGAGTGGACGAAACCCTGATCCAAACTTTTCTTAATCATTCTCTAATGGTTTTGAAGCTCTAACTAAAGTTATTGATTCAATCGAATGAGTGAATTTCCCCGATTTCGTCATTCAAACCTCGAGTTATGTGAAAATCTCATTTGTTTATTTCATCACCTCTGGACATCGCCCATCCACAACCTCCAACCTCATTGTCCATGAAGGTGCACTCCCCAATTCTACCTCCTTCCTAAGATTCACAAACCTGACGGTCCCAGTTGGCCTATTGTCTCAGCCTGCGCCTGTCCCATCCAAATCATCTCTTCATACCTCGTCACAATTCTATCTCACCAGTCCAGGAAATGTCCATTTATATTCGTGATAGCCCTATGCACTTCACCACTTCCACGAATATCGTTTCCCTGACCCCCAACGTATCATCTTCACCATAGACATCCAGTCCCTGTACAAATCCATCTGCCATGACAGAAGTCTGCTAGCATTTCAGTTCTTAATCTCACACCATCCCAACCAGTACCTTTCCACGGACATCGTCATCCTCCTGGCTGAACTAGTCCTCACATTCAACAACTTATCTTTCCAATATTTCCACTTCCTCCATTGAAACGGATAGCCATGGGCATCCGCATAGGACCGAGATATGCCTTCCTGTTTGTCACTTACGCAAAACTATCCATCTTTCGCAGTTACACAGGCAACATCCTCCACCTGTTCCTCCGCTACATTGATGAATGCATTCGCGCCACTTGGTGCTCCAACGAGGAGCTTGAATAGCTCACCAACTTTACCAACACCTTCCACCCCGACCTCAAATTTACCCGGATTATCTTGACAACTTCCCTGCCCTTCCTGGACCTCTCCATCACCGTCTCTGGCGACTGAGTAATTACAGACATATACTACAAGCCGACCGACTCTCACATGTATCTAGATTACATCTCCTCCAACCCTCTCGTGTGTAAAAAACTGCATTCCTGATTCCCAATTCCTCCGCCTCCACCTCATCTGTTTCCAGGATGGCCAATTGCACCTCAGAAAGACCCAGTTGGTCTCCTTCTTCCACGATCATAAATTGCCTTCCCACATGGTTGACAACGCTCTCCAGTGCATCTCCTCCACTTCACACACTACCACCCTTGAACCCCACGCCACTCAACACAACAAGGACTGAACCCCCTGGTGCTCAACTTCCACCTAACCAACGTCTACATTAAACGCATCAGATCCTGCCATTGATGCCACCTACATATAGACACCACCACCAGAGGTATATTTCGCTACCCAGCCCTGCCAGCATTCCGAATAGACCATTCCCTCCACGACCCCCTCTTCATGTCCACACTTCCCTCCACCAGCCCACAACCCTCTCCTGGCACGTTTCACTGACACTAAAGGAGGGGTGAAAGTAGCACCCACACAACTCCCCTCATCTCCAATTCAGACCCGAAGGGATCATTCCACATCCGTTAGAAATTCACCTATACAGCTACCAATGTCATCTCCTGCATCTGTTGCACCCAGTGTGGTCTCCTCTACATCAGGGAGACAGGACACCTTCCTGCAGGTCATTTCAGAGAACATATTTGGGAAACACCCACCCAAGAACTTCACCGTCCCTTGGTTGAACACTTCAACTCCCCCACCTACCCCGTCAAACACATGCAGGTCCTGGACCTCTTCCATTGCCAAACCTTTACCACACAACGCCTGGAGGAGGAACGCCACACATTCCGGCTTGGGACCTTTAACAGCACACGGGATAAATGTGAATTCGAACAGTTTTCTCATTTCCCCTCCCCCAAACACAAGCCTTCAACTTGGCACCGCCCTCTCGACCCATTCCATCACTGCCACTTCTGACCTATTATCTTCTCCCTCCTATTCATCCATCTGTTGCTTTCCAGCTATTTCCCCTCAACCCCACACCAGTTCCATTTAGTTCTCAGCCCCAACACACAAACCTTTTTCTGATGAAGGGCTTAAGCCTGAAACCTGAATTCTCCTGCTCCTCGGATGCTTCCTGATCTGCTGTGCTTTTCCAACATCACACTCCAAACTCGGATCTCCAGCATCCGCAGTCCCAACTTTATCTTTGTAATTGTCAATGACTTTCGAGTGAAGATATCCCTTGATTGCAGTGATCGCAGTGTGACTGAGTTTTCCATTTATTTTGGGTGAGGACAGGCTGGATCTAAGACGAGCGCTTAACACTCGGATCAGGTAGCGAAGTTAGGGCGGGCTGAAGTGAAGTGGAAAATTCTGTCAGAAGATGGGTCAATACAACTGCCCCATATCACCCAGATTGTAAAAGACACATAGAAGGAGCAAAGCCCCTTCAGTGCAGGCACAATGACAGGTAACATGGAAAGGAGACAATACAACACACTGAGGTGCAGTGGAATTATTTTTGTGAAAGGATTCGATATATAAGCTACTTTTCATATGGACTGCCCTCACATTGCAAAAAGGAATTTCCTGCAGTGTAACGGCGACATTTGCCTGTGACATCACAATGTTGAGAGACACTGACATGTTTCTTTTGTAGCAGCGTGGCCTAGTGAAAGCATGATCGTCTCATCAACCAGAATTCAATACTCAAAACTCTCCTCTGCACTGTACAACTTATTCGCTGCTCCTGTAATCAGATCTCAATCGCTTCACAGTGTATCTTCTTCTGCTTCGTGCATCATGGAAACACTTGAAACGTGAACAAATCGCTAGTGTTTCCACTTTCAACGATCGTTTGCAACTCCCGAGTGAGCAGAGGTACGAGTGACCGATTCGCCTTCTTGAGCGCTCTCACTCCGATATGATCTGAATGATAAAGTGCACTGTGTCTTATCTGCAGAATGTCCCCACCCGGACGGTGCTGTTTATCCCATCCCCGTGGACTGAGCTGTCTCTATTGGCAGATTATTCAGCCATTCCCCTCCACTTGCAGGCATTATGAGGGGATGTAAGTGCGGCATGCTCTGAAGCTTCCTCTCCCGGGCACAGCCAGGTGCAAGAGCGCCGCTGGAACTTAGCATCTTTGATTGCGAACTTCCTCCAATTATCATTTATTTGAGAAAGAGAGAGAGAAAGGTGCTGAGCTGGTGGGAAAGAGAGAAATGGGCTGTGGACTCTTTTCCCTAAGTCAAATTCAAATAAGTGCATTTTTGTGCTGCCCATTTGATGTTCAGAATCAATCTTCGCAGAACAATTCTGCAGAAAAGTCTTTGTTTCAGAGGCGTCGGCTTCTTTGCTGCAATCGGGCATCAGTTAACATCTGAGTCCCAACTCCCAGATGAAGTGACTCAGAATGAAACCCTCATTCACTGAGAACCGTTCCCACAACTAGGAGGTGCAGGGGCTGCAGGTAGTCCAAATTGGAAGGGAGGCTTAAAAACGAGCCATTATTTCTCCCTCAGCCACTCTGTCACAGAGAAAGGCAGAGGGACGCAGAGACGTGTGACGTCATTCACGTGCCGATAGAAACCGTTCAGCCCATCGAGTCCATGGCAAATCGCTTACTTCTCTCTGAGGTTATTCATCATCAGTGCTGCTTGTCCTAATAATAGGGAACTGTGTCTGTGTCGAAATGCTGTCGCCAACGTACTGATCCACATGTCATTCACGGCTGTTCATTTCACCGGAGGACCCAGCTGCGTGACACAGCATGGAGAATAACTGCAGGGCGTCATGTGCATGGTACACGCCACAACAGATTTCTCTCACCTTCACCAGTGTATTCCCAGCTCAGGAAAGTGACTTTGCGAATCAGGTCATAACAGACTGACAGAGAATAGCAAAAAAAACTTCCGTAACTTCAAACGTGTGTTTCCTCAAATGTATACATTTTGCGGGTGTATCTATTTCAGATACCATTGAGGGAAAGGACACAGAAGGCTCATCAATATGTAATGCGAAGAACGGAGCACTGTTATAGCGAAACTCTGGCAGTGGCAGTACACACACTGAAAGCTGGAATTGTCATCGAGCCGAGGATGCTTTTCATTCATTAATTTCTGGATTATGTGCCCACCACGATCCCTCTGGGCCGTTCTGTTATCGCTGACCACAGCAGTTTCACGTAGTCTTCATCATCTTCGAGGATGACGTCAAAAGATCTTCACTGTTATTGTGTGGCACAGATGTGTCCCGGCTGTGTCAATATAACCACTCTGTAACTTCCCAAATTCTGCTGTTTTAATTGCAATTTCAATCAGAATCACAAAATTTTTCACACTGCAGACTGAGACCATGCAGCCCAACTTCGCTCTGCTGGCTCCACACGATGAGGAAATGACTGTGTTTTGATTGATTGATTGTCACATGGACCTAAGTTCATTGGAAAGCTTTGTTTGCGATTGGTAAAGGCGGATCATAGTAATCAAGGACACGCAGATCAGCGTGAGAAAAGCAAAATTTGACCAGACTCAGGAATTCAGGTTACTACGTATAGGACGTGCGCTCAGCAAAATCCACATTGGCAAGATCAGCATTATTTCAAGGTAGACAATCCATTTCTCAGAGCAGCAACGGCCGAGAAGAAGCGGTTCTTGAACTTGCTTGTGTATGTTTTAAGCTTTGGAATCTTTATATGAAACCGATCTCATCGAAATAATATCTTCTCAGCCAAAAATGAACTGGTGTGCAAAATTCCAAGGCTCAACCGCAATGTGAGCCCGAGACCTCTCTCACGTATGTCACCTGTCTGAGGCAATCAATAAAACTTGGCAACTTCCTTCTGAAAGTTCATACTGGTAACATGAAACATACTGCATTCATCAACAATCTTCAACATTCCTACATCCATGAACACATTCCACGGTTTCCATGAACACTGAAGATGTAAGAGTGAGATACAAGAATACATTCAATTCCAGTTTAAATTGTAAAGTAGGAAGAATGTCCAGTAAGACTCAGAGTGTCAGAAATTCATGTACGTCTCCGTGTCCAGAACTGCAGCAAAACAGAGGGGTAATCTGTCCCTGAATGCCCACTTTTGCTTTCTCTATGTGTTCAGTTGGAAACCTGTGTGAAGGAGTATGCAGTCTGCCAGAGCGCCTGGGAGAATCCTCGATTGTCTGATCTAAAGCTGCAATAGGAACTCTCCATTCTGGCTGTGAGAGCGGTGGGGTAAATGGGAGGACCTTGATATTCCGTGATGTAGATTCACATTTCAACATGTTATTGTTGAAAACCCTCTGCCAGGAACAGCACTGACAGAGAGTAACATGAGCATGCTATTCCAAACACCGATCCTACTTCGCCATTTGACATCGTTATGACAGACCAAATACATCAATATCTTTCCCCAGTCCATCCACAACAGCCTGTCGTCCAAAGGGAAAAATACATTTAAGCAATCGATAATGCCTGTGCAACTATTGGAGGGGAATAAGTTAAGAGACAGTGGGTTTCTGCACGAAGTTTGTAGGTTTCGTGGGTTAGCAGTTGATTCTGGTCTGATCATGCTTCAAATGATATGATTCCTTCAAAACTCACCAACAAGGGGGTAAAAAATTTCCTGTGTTAAACAGCAATTTCGATAACCCCAGACGATGGGAACTAACGATGAATCAACAGAATAATAATTGATTCAGCTGAAATCTGAATTCCGATTCTGGTGGAAGTCAAAACAACAAACTTTGTATAGCAATGTTAACAATGCTGTAGAAATCTAAAGTGCTTTTCATTGCACCACCGAGCCGCGCTAGCCACAATTTTACTGTACTCAAAGTTGTGGTTGTCATTTTAGAAAATGTAATAAATCTCCAGGAAATGCGCGGAGTTCTTCAAGGAGTAGATCTTTTATTTGCAGACAAAAAACCGTGACATTCAGAAAGCAAATTCTTGAACGACCCCGAAACTCAGGATCCATGGCTCTTTATAGCCTTTCTTTAATTATGTTTTTGTTAGCATACCAGGATGCCCAACTGTGTTAGTCAGAATCATTTCATTCCCGGTATACAATAAACCACTATCGCTCTACTTCTGCCGATATGGTTTTTCTATTGTCACGATTATGTATTTTACTGCCACCTCTGATGCAATGATCTTACAGTCTAGACTAACTTGTCATGATTACATTTTTAGCTACCCCATCTAGTACAATGTTTTCCTGTCTCAAGCTGATTAGATATTTAATGTCTTTTTTTCTGCCATAAGGGTTTCAAGCAGGCTGACGCTACTAACTATCAATTAAATACTTAAAGCCAAGTCCTAAAGATTTCTTGTCACGACTTGTCCCAACCTGCAATGATGATATTTAGCTGGCAAGGCTGATGCGAATAATGACTTGAATTAAATATGATTCTCGTGATTATTCATGATAAGAAAAAACCTACTCATTTGATCAGTGTATACTGATGAACGAAGCTCAATCAATTAAATAGTTCCATATGTTCAATGCTGTTTGTCACAGAATGAAAAGAAAATTAATATGCATTTGTAACATAAATGATTAGGAAAATAAATGAATTAGTCACTCAATGAGGCTACTCATCTGAAGACAACTTTCCTTCTTTCCAGAAATGTTCAACTTCCCAAAGTTCAAAAAGTACTGTGACTATTTCATGAAACAATAAAGATATGTTAGTTCCTTTTGTTGTACATCAAGCAGTCACAAAAATGTAAAATTATTTTGCACCATGAAAAATGATTAACTTGTATTGTGTTCATAAATACAGTAAATGTTAACATTGAAGTTAAACATAATTAAATCAATTCAACTGTTTCCACGGTTAAAATAAAAATTGATATTCACAGTGCCCACTGCAAAATCTTTACATTATTTAATTTATGAGCCATAATTTCGTAGTAATACCCTGAACTATATTGAGCAATGATTAGATAAGAGCAACAATTGACTTGTCAAAATTATATAATTTTATTTAAGAATACTGAGAAATCTCAATTAATTATTTCACTGAGCGATGTGGAGAAACGACCAGGGATTATTCTAATGAGAAGTAATTGCAGTTCTCTGAATGCTTCAGGCTGAGATTACCGCGATCATTCAAATGAGCAATCATCAGATATTTACAATGAGGCATCGAATGGGAAGTCATTGGTTCCATTATGGGATCGTTCACCTGAACAGTAAATTGATTTTTATATTGTAGTGTTCGTACTAAGAAACAATTGATGCAATTAAAATGCGAATAGCACTATATTTGTTAGAAAGACTAACTCCAATAATTGTGCAATTATTGTCAAAGCAGTGACTGGAAAATTACGTTGTAATCTAAAAAAAAATTCAACATTTTAAAAGCACTTTGTTGTGATGATGATTGGTTATTTTTTAAGATCGGTAAGCTGAGAAATATAATATGGTAGCTAGCTTTATGATTCACAAAAATGAGCCATTCAGTGATTATTAAGCAGAATTGCTTTTGGTTAAAAATTGCAGGATTAAAAGAATTACATGTTTCCATCCATTGGTTTGCTGATTGAGATGTGGCTTCAATTTACAACTTTTCTGTTCATGACCAATGTTTAGACATTCATGTCAGACGTAGGAAGTAAATAAGTAGATAGAGAAAGTGCATATTGCAGTGAGTATAAGATACAGGGATCTTCCATAATTTTGTAATTATGCACATCGACAAATAATTTGGGAGTAAAAAATAATTCGAAATCAACATGAAAGCAGTTTTTTTCTTATAAAAATTGAAAGAAATCCTTATGCGTTGCCCATGGTTTGAGAACACGTTAGTCACAAAAACAACAGTCAGAAATAAAATCAAGGTCATAAAAACCATCGGTTTAAGACAATAAGACACTTGTGAAGAGTATTCTGCTCAACAGTAATTAAAGGACCTTGAACATCTTCATGTCGTTCTTGCAGAGAAAACTCTTTCATTATGCATAAAGAGTTAATATTGCAAATATTTTGACTGGTGTATCAGAACTAGGAAGAAAATGAGAAGCAATTCATATGATTGTTTCATGAAAGAAACTCAAAATAAATTACCTTTACAGTGCCACCTTTCAGTATTTTCTCTGAATAAGCAGATAAAGGTTTTTAATGCGCAAAATCAACATATTTTCACCGACAGTTGTACTAAGCCAAAATTAAATTATTTTATTTTGCAATGCTTCAACTGGAACCTTGATTGACAAGCTACTACATATGTTGATATTAGCATCCTCGGTCATTTGTAATAAAACATGGTTATTGGTTTTAGCTAAATATTTTGTGTGCAATTACTGAAAATAAATGTGAGAAATCAAATGCATTTATTGGATGGAACTGGTAGTAAGTGTTTATTGCGGCTCTTGTTCTCAGGAACGATAAGATACTTACTCCGGTTTTTCTCCTGAGCAGTAATTAGATGACCAGGAACATACTTGTGTGGCTGTAAGTGCCCTATTGGGTGAGCATTCATTTCATTGACATAGAGATATTTTGTATATACAGGAAGGGATTAATAATCACGTTATAGTTCTTAATTAAAGGCATATTTTCTTTTTAAAAATTGTGAGAATTCCTTTGTGAAACAATGATTCAATGATGCCGGTGTTGAACTGGGGTGAACAAGTTAAAAATCACATGACACTAGGTCATGACTATAGTCCAACAGGTTTATTGGGAAGCACGAACTTTCAAGTTGCTGCCTCTTCATCAGGCGATTTTCATCTCTTCATCTGCTCGGCCCAATGAATAAGGATTGGTGTTCGTGAGGTGTTGAAATGCACAATAATGTTAAATGTTTATTGAAACTCTTCTGCAGAACTAAGTTCACAGAATAAACAATATTTGAACATTCTTGAGCTGATTGGAAGTAAAATCCTGATGCCCTCCATATGTATAACACTTGGATGTATTTTGATTAAATAAAATGATTTTCATTACTTAGATACTTTAAAATGTTAAAAACTGCAGTGGCCTCAAATCTAAAATTTAGATATAATGTAATGTGATACTTGCTTTCTATAATGACCTGAAGTTAATAAATTGCAGATTGAGAGATTATTGGAATGAACAACAGATAGAAGCAGATCAAATATTGGATTGAAAATCAATTTGAACTCTGCCTAGATATTTTCTAATCACCATTCTAAACTGCTCTGGCCTATCTCTGTTGGAGATGGGAACTGAACCCGCACCTCCTAGTTTCATACAAGTGACACTACTAGAGGTCCACAAGTGTCTTTCATTATGTTCCTAACAAGTAAGGGTGGGATTATAATCAATTGTGATTACTCAAATGAAAACTATTCAGTTTTCATTCCGATAATTGGGCTGGGAATTAATTAGACTGTTTTTGTGTGTAATGGACTGAGAAGGAAATGGTAATTCACAATAATGATGGTACTAAGCACATATGCTCTTGCTTAAACATTAAAATCATGGCAATTGAAAGAAACATAAATACACATGACATGCGTTCATTGTAAATTCATGAAAAATACAACTGCGGAATATGTTTAAAGCAGTTTTTTGTCTAATAAAAAGATAACTAGAATGATTAGCAGTAGGATGTAATCGCAAAAAAAAATGATTCAATGTCCCTATTCAGCTGCAGGCAGCTCCCCTTCCTTGCACACATGTATAACTTCCAATAATTCAAAATTTACTCTGATAAAGAAAAGAACGTGCGCATGTAAATTCTGTTTCTTGTTGAGAAAATATTCACACATTTTTTTAAGCTTTAAAATATATAACTATTACTGTGATCAGAAATACAATAAAACTTCACGTTGAAGAAAAATAGAATCAAATCAAATCGAATCAAAATATACCTCGATATTCACAATAATTGGGAGAGTGAACACAACAATATCTTTCCATCAGTTAATGTACTGAGCCATAATTCCACTGTTACATCCCTTACAAGATTGATCAATTATTAAATATTAACAATAACTAAATTATTAATATGCTGTCAGTGAACTGAATATTAATGAGAAATCTCATTAATATTTGAACAAGCAATGTGTCTACATAAACAGTAATTATTAGTGAAATGTCTTAGATAGTTCTTAATCGATGAGGCTGTGATTACTTTGATTGTTGAAACGAGTTACATTCAGATATTTATAATGAGCATTGGCTGGAAAAATCAATGCTTTTTGGTGTAGACTTCAAAGATTTTGTTATTGTAGTATACACAGGAAGAAATAATGGATTAAATTATGATGTGCATCTCACCTTACTGAAAATTTTCAAGTTTTCTAACAGGCTTCAGGTCCAATATTCAGTTTAACAAGGCTAATTTTGGGTCAGAACATCAGTAACTGCAAACATTTTCAACACATCTCCATCAAAGTTGCTAATCTGATAATTCAGAACAAATATCAAAAAAAACCTCTGTAAATTTAATTGACTATATTTTTTAGATTATAGTCAAGTTCGTTCTCTACTTATTTCCTTCCTATTTCTGACACCAGTGGCTAAATATTGATTAGATTAAATGTCATATGAGTTAGACATTAGTTTTCTCTCAAAGACCTGTGCAGCACAGGAATGGACCATTTGGCCCATAACGTTACATTGAATGTAATGCTAAAGAAACTCATCCCTTCTGCCTACCCTTGGTCCATATCCTTCCAAATTATCGAAATGAACATTAAAGAGCCTTAATGTATTTGCTTCCACCACCAACCCTGCAATTTCATTCCAGACACCTACCACTCCCTGTGTACAAAACAAATTGTCCCTTACATGCCCTTGAACGTTCCCCCCTAACCTTAAACGCATGTCACATAGTTTATGACGCTTCAACTCTGGGAAAAACTTTATGACCATCAACCCTATCTACGTATCTAATGATTGTACAGACTTCCATCAAGTCTTCCCCCAGTCTCCGCCACTCCACAAAAAAAGCAGCCTGAGTTTTTCTCGCCTCCATATTCAGGCAGCATCCTGGTAAAAGCCCTCTGTACCCTCTCCAAAGCCTCCATACCCTTCCTGGAACATGGCGAACAAAAGTTAATAGAATACTTTAAGTATGCCTTCACCAAAGTCTTATAAATTACAACATGACTTCCTGACGCTTGTAGCCACATCCCTGACCAATAAAGGCAAGGATGCCATTTGCCTTCCTAACCATCTAATTACTTGCATGGTCACTTTCAGGGAGCCATGGTCTTGACCGCCAAGATCCCTTTGAATAATGAAGCTGTTAGAGTCCTGCCATTAACTATCTACCTTTCCTTAACATTTGAGCTTCCAAAGTGAAACACCTCACACTTGCATGGATTAAACGTCACCTCTACTTACTCTGCCCAGATCTGCAATTTATCTTTTTCCTGCTGAATTATTTGACAACCCTCTACATTGTCCCCAACGGCACTGAACGTTATATCATCTGCAATCTTATTAACTCACCCAATTAGATTTGAATCTATGTCACTTCTATATCATGATATCGCAAACCGAAGGGTTCCAGTACAGATCCCTGTGGAAAAAAGACAGAAAATTAGGGAAATGCAGAATTCTTGAAGAAATAAGGTTTTTTTTCAATGACAGAACAATTCTGATGAATAATCTTCTAAAGTGTGATTTTTTTTAAATGAACGCAATATTTTAATTCTGAGTTTACTGATCTTAATGAATATCCAGTACAAACTGCTTTGAAAATATTGAATCATTTTAAGTGTTGCATTCTCACATTAAATATTATTTAATTGTCGTTTCAATCATCACACCATCATGAGATTTAAATTTTAGTTCAATCAATTATTTATTAGAGTCAGTATCATAATGAAATATTAACATTCTTTTCAGGTCAACACCTGCAATCAACCAAATTTCTCTCACCCAACAATCATTCTAACTCTCTCGTTCTCTTTCATCTGAATTTTCGTATTAGTGGAAGGATTATTAATAAGTCTTATCAATTAAGAGATAGCTAACTATTTTTCACATTGATATTTCAGGTTTTTTTTCAAAACTATTGCACAATTACATTGCAATAAGGGTTTTCTCATCATTCTTAAATTTGTTATCAGCCATTGAAAACTAATTATTACCAAAACCTAAACGGTAATCATTTTTGAAATCCAATATCTCCAGCTGTCGATGTGGGACTATGTCACAGGACATCAACTGATACAAACAATATTGCACTCTACAATCTCTTAATTTTAGCAAAAATAATTTCAAGTGTGGAATCTCAGCTGGATTGAATGGGTTGTGAGAAAAGTGCAGTCTGAAGAAGGGTCACTGGACACAAGTATTAACACTGATTTCTCTCCACAGAGGCTGCCAGAACTGCTGAGTTATTTTCCAGCAATTACTGATTTTGTTTGTGATTTCCAGCATCCACAGTTTGTTTACATTCTTCTATTGATTGTATTTCACTTCAATTTTAACATTCTACATTTTTGATTATTACAATAAGAGCTAAGTATTTTTCATGTAAAACATTATTTAAATTTAACGTGTTCCTTGTGTAAATAAACCAGAATTAACAAATGCTTGTTCGATGTTTTTACAATAGATCTTGAATTCTTATAAATCACAATTTATTGAAAATGTGGGAAGTTGTCTTTCGCTGAGTAGTCACATTGAATGACTAATGCTTTATTTCCAATTCATGTGCATTAAAAAGCAGGTTAATTTTAATTTATGCAGATGAATAACTGCTTCAAACAAATTGACTTACTTGGTTATCATGAGATGTATATTTATTTAAGACCATTGTTGCTTCGTTCCATCATTATTCGACATTCTTTTTTTATCGGTGCATTACACACTGGAACTGTCTAATACAATCCTAGTCCAATTTTAATAATAAATATCTGAGCAGTTTACCCTGTGAATGAACACAGTAGGTATGTGATTATAGTCCTGCCCTTCCTGCATGGGAATATTATGGAGGGCTCTGGTAATGTGTGTACTAGTAGACCAGGAGGCTTGGGTTCAATTCCCACCTTCAACAGAGATGCGTCAAAACACCTCAGAATTGATTAGAAAATATCTAAGTGTCTATTGAATTGCTTTTGAAACAACATTGTCTCAACTTGTATCTGTTGTTCCTAATAATGACCACAACATCTTGAATTTATTTGCTTCACATCACTGATTAAAGTATGAATGTTATTACGCTGCTTCCAAAACAAGATAAAATGGAGGGAGCAGCAAGGACCCAGCTGCCCATGGGAACAATTATAAATTGATTTTATACACACCCCCATTCCAATCCCAGGAAAGGAAATCCTGCTGGGTCCTAATAAACAGGTTTACTTTGTGGTTGGAAGCATTCCCCTGCCGATTCTGACCAAGGGACACATGTTACAGGGAACGTAGTAAAACAGCTATTTTGTTTGCCCTGTTTGGTACCGAACAGAAATCCCATCCCCCATAGCACCCCCACAGCTCAGGTACAATAGAAGTAAGGAAGCAGACACTGAAAGCTGGTCTGACTAAGGCCCTGACAGAGACAGGCAGGGATGGGTTAGTGTACTCCCCACCATCCGAATGAATCTGAGGTTAGGTATAAATATATTTAGAAATATATTTATAGATATATACCTTGATGTATGTCTAAATATATTTAAAGATCTATAAATACCGAACACATGTTAGGTATTTCTGCATTTTTGAATTATTGTTTCAAAGTGTGGAGCTTTTGACCTGTGTTCAGGTTTTGATGTATTTGTAAAACAAATCGTTCTAATTCAGGAAGGACTTTAAGCTTCGAAAGAACACAAACTCTGTTTTATTTATTCATTCTTGACATCCTTTGTTTCCTATTGTAACATTTGTTGCCAATCCTTAAAGGTCTGGACAAGGTGACAGTGTGATGCCACCGTGAACTGCTGCCATCCTTGGGTATAGACAAACCTATATTGCTGTGAAGCCATTCCAGGATTTTCACCCAGTGACATCCAAGTCAGGATATTGTTCAACTTGGAAGGGAACTCAGAGGATGATGCCCCCACGGTCCAGCTGCTTTTCTCCTTCCAGGTAGAGATTATGGTTTTGTGAATTGCTTTTGAAGGAGTGTGGGAAAGTTGCTGCGACGCATCGTGTTTTTCATACAAACTACTACCACTGTCTACCAACTATGAGTGAAGTGAATGTAGCAGGTGGCTGATGGAGTAAAATTCACAGGCCGTGCAGTGCATGAGGAAGCTACTTGACCATTGTGTCTGCATCAGCTTCACCGAATGCAATCTCCTGCCTCCTCTCTCTCTCTCACCCCATACATTTTTAACTGAGTGAATATTTTGTTTCACATGCCTAAATTATAAGCTCTGCTTTGTGATGGATGGAGTTGAGTTTCTTTCGTGTTTTGGAGCTACACCCATTTAGGAAATATTCCATCACATTCCTGACTCATGTCTTGTGATTAGTGCAAAGGCACTGAAGAAAAATATTAGGTTGTAATTGAACATGTTTATTTGAAATCATAAACTTCCTGTGGCTGTGTGCTTCCATGCACTTTACCTGACGAAGGAGCAGCACTATGAAAACTTGTAATTTCAAAAAGACTTGTTGAATTATAATCTGCTATCAACTACCACCTGGCCCTTTGGCTTTAAGGCCTCACGTCTGAGAACCACCACCTTCACTTGTTCCTGTTTCCCATAATAACGTAATATTCCGTCATTCCCGGAATAAAACAAAACAAAATGTAAATTTGGTTTGACTTGAAACATTAATAATTTGACATTCACTTTACATATCTATAGAGGTGAGAATTCTACTGTGATTATTTAAGTGAATTTAACGTGATCATACAGTGAAAATAACTGATAATTAACGACAATGAATGAACTGAATAATATGTGATTAATTGTACCAGTTCTTGCGTTGACAATTCAATTTTATTTAATGCTTGTCACTCATTACACCATGGGCATTGTTATTAGGGAA
The DNA here is from genome assembly GCF_020745735.1 of Hemiscyllium ocellatum. Taxonomy (NCBI): domain Eukaryota; kingdom Metazoa; phylum Chordata; class Chondrichthyes; order Orectolobiformes; family Hemiscylliidae; genus Hemiscyllium; species Hemiscyllium ocellatum. Next base: position 14,127,782 of record NC_083405.1, on the reverse strand, counting down.
TAAAGTAATGGAAGGATATCAAAGAAAATAAATCGACTTTAATTTTAGCTTCACTGCAATAATGAACCAAAACAATATTTGGACATACGGTTAAACTAGATAACAAAGTTTCCAGTGTTATTATTGACACGAAAACTCTTTTAGTTTGCAAGTTGTTTTACACTAAGAATAATTGGAAATGAATTGTGATTATGAATTGACCATTTAAAATATATTTTGAAGAGAATAATCAGATATATTTTTGGAGGAAGTTAGGAAAGTAAATAAATATGTATACATACGTATTAATAGTTTTAAAATCTTTGGAAGTTGACTGGGATTATTTGATTGAGGGAGGCTGCATGATTATAACGACTAATTCACCTTTTTCATTGCATTGCTGGTTTCGCTAGAATCTGTTGTGGTCTAAGCCCTTGTTGTGTGCAATGGACTGTCACGAGTAGCTTAATTAACCTGCGAGTCCCTGATCAGGTTTCCTTTGCCTGTAAGTCAGTCTGTAAGTAAGCGACACACCTGCTTTTCTAAGGGGAAACAGAGATTCTTTTGAAAGGTAACAAGTTGCGGTTCACTCTGAAAATGGTTTCTACCACACACCATAAGCAGGGAAGTGTTTTTCTAAAGATATCCAATCTCTATCTATAAGTCTGATGGTATATGTGTTTATCAGTTTGTGGAGGATTCAGCCCCTTTGTTCTGAGCTGATTTTACAAAAAGCGGTTGGTTAATTATGTCTTTGCCAAGAATGTTGTTTCCTTTCCCCTATTACTGTGATTCTGCAGGTTAGAATATTCTGTGAGACAATCATGTCCAATAACTAAACATTGAATGATTTTGACTCTAACAGAGCAGTGGCCTTGTTATTAGCTCATTATTCACTTTCCATTTCCTGGTTGTGTTGAAAGTTACAGAAACCGGCTCTGATCAATGTTTCCATTCACTTGTGTTGGAGTCACTGACAGCCACGTAGTCAGTCAGTTTCAGGCTGATGGACCAGTTTCTCTGTCCTATTAGATAGTGGTCACTTGCTCAGTTTCCGATGGCTCACCTCAGCATCAGTCCATCAGCTGCTGAAACTCTCCATCCAGCGTTTGTTCCCTCTCACCGTGACTACTCCAATACAGTCCCAGCTTGTCTCTCACATTCTACCTCCATATACCGGTGATCACCTGAGATCCTACAGTCTGTGTCCTTGCAGCAGGTTGTGTAAGACACCAATTTCAGTTTTAACCTGATCTACATTATGTTCAGAAAGTGGGATTGAAATGTTGTGTTACATTTATAATGCAGTGAATGTGTTGCTTCACTTTGTGGGGTCGAAGAGTCAACATGAGCCAAACTAGCTTTCCTATCTCACTGTATTACATTTATCTTACATCACTGTCATAGTTCCATTTCTCCCTAGCTCATCGAACCAAAAGGACAGAGAGAGATCGAGAAAGGTTGTTAGAAAATTTGTTGTTGCCTAAAACGCACTTGGTCTGTTTGTAAAGATTGCATTGTAATTGTAGTAACCAGTTAATTAAAAGTTACTAACAAAATATTTGAAGAGGAGCTGCTATTGGTGCTAGAAATTGTGCTGGTTGTATCAAAGAGGGCTGGAGTGAATACTGTACTCGGTTTTGATGAGAAATTTGAGCAATGTAAGATTCTTTTATCTTTGTCAATAAGAAGAAGCAGAAATGGCAGCTAGTGCATCCAGAAGCATCCACCCTCACCACCACTGATGCTCAGCAGCAGCAGTGCCAATCAAGCGGGCTGCTTTATTCCGGATGGTACCAAGTTTCTTGAGTATTGTTAGGGCTGCACTCATCCAGGCAAGTGGGGCGCATTCCAACACACTCCTGACTTGTGACTGGTAGCTGTTGGACAGTATTTCAGGAGCCAAAAGTTGAATTACTCTTGCAGTTACTGTGTTTATGTGGTGAGACCAATTCAGTTTCTGATCAATGATAATCTACAGGATAATGTTGATAGTGGGTGTTCAGTCATGGTAAAACCATCGAGGCTGTTGGTTAGGATCTTTCTTGTACGTGTTGGTCATAGCCTGCATTTATGTGGCATGCATGTTACTTGCCTCTTGTAAGCCCAAGCCTTGATATTGTCCAGATCTTGTTGGACTTGGACTTAGACTGCTTCAGTACCTGAGGAGTTAATTATTTATTAACATTAAATAATCATGAAGTTATGCAAATTCCTTTTTCTTTCAAATGTCATGGACTGTATCTTGTGGTCACTCTCATATTCACTTTCATTATCGTTTTATTTTCTTCCTAATTCAGACACAAATGTTTGAACATCGATCAGGATAAAATTACATAAATTGAAAACACATGTTTCTACAAGTAAACTAATTGAATGAAATACATTACTTCTGTATTGTCTGCATTTTGAGAAAAAATAATTTATTTTCAATAATTACTGAATGGCTCATTTATTGTCCTCAATCCATCAATCTAGGTATTATATTTCAGTCTTCAGTTTACCGATCTTAATGAACGTTTAATCTACATCAGAGCAAAGTCCTTTTAAAATATTGAGTCAATATATTTGTTCAGAATGCAACATTTATTACGAATTCATTATCCTTATAATAATTGTTTGTCTTTCTAAAGTGTATAGTCAGATCCATATATTAATTTAATCCATATTTTAATGTAATCCATTGCAACAATATTCTTGTTTTCAGGTCAACTATCCCATAGTGGAAACAATGATTTTGCATCCAACACGCTTTGCAAACTGACTTTTGCTCATTTGAATAATCGCAGTAATTTCAGCCTTATACATTTAGAGAACTGCAATTACTTTTCACTGCAATAATCCCTATACATGACCGCACATTGCACAGTCCATTAGCAAAATTAAATGTTTCCTTCTTCTAAGTGTAATGATAAATTTTCGAAAGTCTAAGTGTTGCTAATATCCAATTATTGTTCAGCTTCGTAGGGGGTATAAATCTGTAATAATGGCTCAGTACATGAAGTAATGTGAAGATATTGCAATGTACAAACTCACAATCATCGTGAATATCAACTTTTATTTTAACCATGGAAACACAGTTGAATTGATTTAATTATATTTCACTTCAATGCTCACATTCATTGAACCACAATAAGAGCGAACTATTTCATGTGACAAAATTATTTAAAATTCATGTCACTTTTTTTATGGACACAAAATAGAATTAACACCCGTTTGTTCTTTCCTTTACCAATCACAGTGAAGTTTGAATTGGAGAATGCTGGATCGATACAGCACGGAAACAGGCTATTCAGCCTAACTTGGTATTACGGCCAGGTTTCCTAAACTAAACTAGTCCCATTTCCCTGTGTTTGTCCAATATCCCTCTGGACGTTTTCTATCCAAAAGTCTTTTAGAAGTTGTAATTGTACCAGCCACTGCCCTTCCTCTCACAGCTCATCGCAATATGTGAAACGCACTCTGTGGAAAAGGTGCCCCTCAGATCCCTTTTAAATCTTTCCCCTTCAACTTAAATATTATTTACACTATAGAATCTTTAAGACTGCAAAGTTATTAAAAGTTGAGAGGTATGTAGAAGCAGTGTAATAACAGTCATACTTTAATCAGTGACGTGATACAAATAAATTCAAGATGTTGTGATCATTATTATGGACAACAGATACAAGTTGAGAAAGTATTGCTTGATAAGCAATTCAATAGAAACTTAGATATTCGCTAATCAACTCTGAGGTGTTTTGACACATCTCTGTTGAAGGTGAAATTAAACCCATGTCTCCTGGTCTAGTAGAACAGACATTGCCACAGCCCTCCTTAATATTCCTATGCAGGAAGGGCAGGAGTATAATCACATACTTACTGTGTTTATTCACAGGGAAAACTGCTTAGATATTTATTGTTATAATAGGACTAGGATTTTATTAGTCAGTTCCTGTGTGTAATGGACGGATAAAAAGAATTAGTAATTTCTAATAATGATGGAACGAAACAATCATGATCGTAAATAATAATAAATCTCATGATAATCAAGTAAGTCAGTATGTTTGAAGCTGGTATTCATCTGCATAAATTAAAATTAACCTGTTTTGTAATGCACATGATTTGGAAATAAAGCATTGATCATTCAATGTGACTATTCAGTGAAAGATAACTTCCGTCTTCTTAAAAAAAAGCGATTTCTAAGAATCAAGATTTATTGTAAAAGAACAGAACAAACATTTGTTAATTCTGGTTTATTTACACAAGTAACACGTGAAATTTAAATAATGTTTAACATGGAAAATACTTCGGACTTACTGTAATATTCAGAAATATAGAAATGTTAGAATTGAGGTGAAATACAATCAATACAAGAACACAAACTACGATGGATGCTGGAACTCAGAAACAAAATCAGTAATTGCTGGAAACCAACTCAGCAGGTCTGGCAGCATCTGTGTGGAGCATTTAGTGTTAATACTTTGTCCAAAGACCCTTTCACAGTCTGCATCTTTGTTCACAACCAATTCAATCCAACTAAGCTTCGACACTTCCAATTAATTTTGCTAAGATTAAGAGAACGTAGAGTGCAATATGTTTGTGTCAGTTGATGTACTGAGCCATAGCTCCACATTTACAGTGGGGATATTGGATTTCAATAACGATTACTGGTTAGATATTAGCAATAATTAGTTTTAAAACGGCAGATAACAAATTATAAGAATGATGAGAAAACCATTATTGCAATGTAATTGTGCAATATGTTGGAATAAAACTGAAATATTTATGTGAAAAAAAGCTAGCCGTTACTTAATTGATAAGACTAATTAATAAGCCTTCCATTATTATGAGAATTCAAATGAAAGAGAATGAGATAGTTAGAATGAGTGTTGCGTGAGAAAACTTTGGTTGATTGCAGGTGTGTTGACCTGAAAAGAATGTTAATATTTCATTATGATACTGGCACTAAGAAATAATGGATTCAACTAAAATGTGAATTTCATGATGGTGTGAGAAGTGAAATTACAGTTAAATAATAATTAATGTTAGAACTCAACACTTAAAATGATTCAATACTTTCAAAGCAGTTTGTACCGAATATTCATTAAGATCAATAAACTGAGAATTAAAATATTGAGTTAATTCAAAACCAAAAATCACACCTTCAGAGATTATTCATCAGAATTGCTTTGTCATTGAAAAAAGAAACCTCAATTATTCAAGAATTCTGCATTTCCATAATTTATTGGCTTTTTTCCACAGGGATCTGTATTGGAACTCTTCTGTTTACGATACAAATATATAGAAGTGGCATGAATTAAAATCTAATTGGCTGAGTTAATAAGTTTGCAGATGATACAAAGTTCACTGCAGTTGTGGATAATGTCGAGGGTTGTCAAAGAATGCAGCAGGAAAAAGATGAACTGCAGCAACTGGCAGAGAAATTAAAGGTAAAGTTTAATTCATACAAGTGTGATGTGTCTCACTTTGGGAGCTCAAATGTTAAGGAAAAGTAATGTTAAGGAAAAGTTAATGGTAGGACCCTGAACAGCTTTGTTGTTCAAAGGGATCTTGGCGTTCAAAACCTTGGATCCCTGAAAGTGACCATGCAAGTAATTAGGGTGGTCAGGGAGGCATATGGCATGCTTGCCTTTATTGGTCAGGGAACTGGTTACAAAAGTCAGGATATCATGTTGTAACTTTATAAGACTTTGGTTAAGGCATACTTTAAGGATTGTATTCACTTCTGTTCGCCACATTACATGAAGGTATGGAGACTTTGTAGATAGTACAGTGGACGTTTACCAGGATGCTGCCTGGATTTGAAGAGGCGAGAAAAACTCAGGTTGCTTTTTTTGTGGAGTGGCGGAGGCTGCGGGAAGAATTGATGGATGTGTATACAATCAGGCGATACATAGGTAGGGTTGTCAGTCAGAAAGTTTTTCCCAGAGTTGAAACCTCAAAACTATGAGTCATGCATTTAAGGTTAGGGGTGAACGTTCAAGGAGCATGTGTGGGGCAATTTGTTTTTTAGACTGGAAGTGGTAGATGTCGGGAATGAACTTCCAGGGTTGGCGGTTGAGGCAGATACATTAGGGCAATTTAATGTTCATTTAGATAATTTGGATGGATGTGGACCAAAAATAGATAGAAGGGATGTGTTTCTTTTGCATTATGTTCAGTACAACGTTATGGGCCAAAGGGCCCATTCCTGTGCTGCAGAGATCTTTGTGAGAAAACTAATGTCTCACTCATATGACATTTAATCTAATCAATATTTAGCCGCTGGTGTCAGAAATAGGACGAAAATAAGTAGAGAACGAACTTGGCTATAATCTAATGATATCGTCAATCACATTTAGAGAGGTAATTTTTTGATTTTTTTTGTAATTATAAGATTAATAACTTTGGAGATGTGTTGAAAATGCTTGCAGTTACTGATGTTCTGAGCCAAAATTACACTTTTTAAATTGAAGATTGGACTAGAAACCTGTTAGAAAACTCGAAAATATTCAGTCAAGTGAGATGCACATCATAATTTAATCCATTGATTCTTACTGCCAGTACTTCAATAAAAAAAAATCTTTCAGGTCTACACCAAAAAGCATAGATTTTCCATGCAATACTCATTACAAATATCTGAATGGTACTCATTTCAACAATAAAAGTATTCACAGCCTCATCGTTTAAGAGATATCTAATGTAATTTCAAAAAATAATTACTGTTTATTTTGACAAATTGATCATTCAAACAGCAATGTGAGATTTCCCATTAATATTCAGTTCACTCACAGCATATTAATAATTTGGTTATTGCTAATATCTAACCATTGATCAAACCAGGAAGGGATAGAGAAGTGCAAGTATGGCTTAGTACATCAACTGATTGGAGAGTGTTCACTCTCCCAATTATTGTGAATCTCTATATATATTTTGATTTGATTATATTTTTTGTTCAACACAAATATTTATTGTATTTCTGCTTACAGTAAGATTTAAATATTTTAAAACTAAAAAACTATAAATTTGTGACTTTTTTTGTAAACAGCAAAAAAAAATTAAAGGTGTTTGCTCTTTCCTTAATCAAGCGGAATACATTTGGAATTGTTGCAAGTTGTACATTTGTGGAAGGAAGAGAAGATGTCTGCAGCTGAATAGTCACCGTGAATGACCTTTTCTTCTGATTCCATCCTACTGCTAAACATTCTCATTATCTTTTTCTTTAGTAGAAAAACTGTTTTAAATGTATTCAGCCGTTGTATTTTTTATGAATTGAAAATAAGCTATAATTGAAAATAAATGATATGTCGATTTATCTTTCTTCCAATTATCATGATATTAATTTGTAAGTAAGTACATATGTGCTCAGTACCGTTATTATTGTGAATTACTATTTCATTAGGGTGTAGGTTTGGTCGCTGAGCTGTAGGTTTGATATCCAGATGTTTCGTTACCTGGCTGGGTAACATCATCACTGGCGACCTCCAAGTGAAGCGAAGCCTGTTGTCTCGTGCTTTCTATTTATATCTTTCTCCTGGATAGGGTTCCTAGGGTTTGTCGTTATGTCATTTCCCATTCGTTTTCTGAGGGGTTGATAGATGGCATCTAGATCTATGTGTTTGTTTATGGTGTTGTGGTTGGAGTGCCAGGCCTCTAGGAATTCCCTGGCATGTCTTTGCTTAGCCTGTTCCAGGATAGATGTGTTGTCCCAGTTGAAATGTTTTTTTTCATCCGTGTGTGGGGCTACGAGGGAGAGAGGGTCGTGTCTTTTTGTGGTTAGCTGGTGTTCATGTATCCTGGTGGCTAACTTTCTTCCTGTTTGTCCTACGTAGTGTTTATGGCAGTCCTTGCATGGAATTTTGTAGATGACCATGGTTTTGTCCATGGGTTGTACTGGGTCTTTTCTGTTTGTTAATCTTTGTTTGAGAGTGTTGGTGGGTTTGTGTGCTACTGGAATTCCGAGGGGTCTTAGCAGTCTGGCTGTCATTTCTGAAACTTCTTTGATGTATAGTAAGGTGGTTAGTGTTTCTGGCTGTGTTTGTTCTGCTTGTCGTGGTTTGTTCTTGAGGAATCTGCGCACTGTATTTTTGTGTTTTTATTCTCTTGAATACGTTGTATAGGTGGTTCTCGTCTGTTTTCTGAAGTTCGTCTGTGCTGCAATGTGTGGTGGCTCGTTTGAATAGTATTCTGATACAGCTTTGTTTGTGTGTGTTGGGATGGTTGCTGGTGTAGTTACGTATTTGGTCAGTGTTTGTCGGTTTTCTGTATACGCAGGTTTGTAGTTGTCCTTTCTTTCTACTGTGACGTCCAGGAATGCGAGTTTGTTGTCGGTTTCTTCCTCCTTGGTGAACTTTACGCCAGTGCAGGTGTTGTTGATGATCTTAAATGTCTCTTCTTTCTTGTTTTGTTTTGTGATGACAAATGTATCATCTATGTCGCGGACCCAGATTTTTGGTTTGATGGTTGGTAGGGCTAGCTTGTTCTAGTCTTTGCATTACTGCTTCTGTTATGAATCCTGATAGCTATGAATCCTAACAAACTTAAAAGACTCAGTACAACCCATGGTCATCTACAAAATTCAATGCAAGGACTGCCACAAACACTACGTAGGAGAAACAGGAAGAAAGTTAGCCACCAGTATACACGAACAACAGTTAGCCACAAAAAGACACGACCCTCTCTCCCTCGTAGCCCTACACACGTATGAAAAAAACACCATTTCGACTGGGACAACACATCTATCCTGGGACAGGCAAAGCAAAGACATGCCAGAGAATTCCTAGAGGCCTGGCACTCCAACCACAACGCCATAAACAAACACATAGATCTAGATGCCATCTATCAGCCCCTCAGAAAACGAATAGGAAATGACATCACCTCAAACCCCAGGAACCCCAACCAGGAGAAAGATATAAATAGAAAGCAGGAAACAACAGCTTCTCTTCACTTGGAGGTCGCCACTTATGATGTTACCCAGCCAGGTAATGAAACGTCTGGATATCAAACCTACAGCTCAGCGAGCAAACCTACACCCTAAACCTCAACCTGAGCTACAAACCTTCACATACTATTTAATTCTCAGTCCATTACACATAAACAGTCTAATTAATTCCCAGCCCAATTATCGGTATGGACATTGGCTCGTTTTCATTTGAGTAATCACAATTGATTACAATCCCACCCTTTCTTGTTGGGAAGATAATGAAAGTCACTTGTCTAGCTCTAGTAGTGTCTCTCCTAAGAGACCAGATCACCTGATGCAGAGCCAGAGACTTGAAAGCTAGTGCTTCCAAATAAACCTGTTGGAATATAACCTGGTGTCATGTGATTTTTAACTTTGTTCACCCTTGTCCAACACTGACATCTCTAAATTATTGTTGCATTAAGGAATTCTCGGAATTGTTAAAAGAAAATATGACTTTAATTAAGATCTTGTACACACGATTATTAATCCCTTCCTATATTAGTAAAATATCTCACAGAAATGCTCACAGAACAGGGCACATACAGCTACACAAATGTCTTCCTGGTCATCGGATGACTGGCTCAGGACAAAAACCTGAGTAAGTATCTTATTGTTTCTGAGGACAAGAACCACAATAAACATTTGGTGAGCAGTTCCATCCGACAAATGCATTTGATTTCTTACATTTCAGTTCAGTAATTGTTCATGAAATATTTCACTAAAACCAATAACAATGCTTTATTACAGATGACTGAGTACACTAACATCAGCATACATAGCAGATTTCCAATCAGGGTTCCAGTTGAAGTATCACAAAATAAAATAAATTAATTTTGTCTTAGTACAACTGTAGGTGAAATTATTTTGAGCTCACACATTAAACATCTTTATCTGCTTATTGAGAGAAAATACCGAAAGATGGCACTGTAGATTTAATTTATTTTGACTTTCACTCACGGAAGTACTCTGTGAATCGCTTCTCATTTTCTTCCTAGTACTGATACAAATGTCGAAATATTTACGATAAAAAAACCTTAAGGAATAATAAGAGTGTTCTTTGCAAAAACGACGTGAAGATGCTCAAGGTCCTCGAATTACTGTTGAGTAGAATACTCTTCATAAGGGTCTTATTGTCTTGAGCCAATGTTTTTTGTGACTGGTGACTGATGCGTTTTCAAATCATGTGCAATGCAGAAGGATTTTTTTAAAAAATTCAATTTGTTATGAGCAAAAAATAATTGCTTTGAAAATGTTGATTTCCTTTTATTACTCAAAAGTTATTCATAATTTGTAATAATCGCAAAATTATGGAAGTTCCCTGTAATCGTACGTTCACTGTCATACACAATTTCACTATCTACTTATTTACTTCCTACTTCTGACATAAATGTCTAAACATTGGTCATGAACAGAAGTATATAAATTAAAATTATGCCTCAATAAGCAAAGCAATGGATGGAAACATGTCATTCTCGTAATCCTGCATGTTTGACACAAAAACAATTCTGCTGAATAATCAATGAATTGCTCATTTTTGTGAATCCATAAAGCTAGCTATTATGTTTTATTCCTAAGTTTACCAATCTTAATGAATATCCAATCATCATCACAGCAAAGTGCTTTTAGAACATAAAATCAATTTATGTGTTCAGATTATAACGTCATTTTTCCAGTCACTGCCATTACAATACTTGCACAATTATTGGAGTTAGTCATTCTAACAAATATAGTGAGAATTGCATTTTAATTGCATCAATTGTTTCTGAGTACGAACACTACAATATAAAAATCAATTTACTTTTCAGGTGAACGGTCCCATACTGGAACCAATGACTTGCTATTCAATGCCTCATTGTAAATATCTGATAATTGCTCATTTGAAATGATCACGGTAATCTCAGCCTGAATCGTTCAGAGAACTGGAATAACTTTTCATTAGAATAATTCCTGGTCGTTTCTCCACATTGTTCAGTTAAATAATCAGCTGAGATTTTTCAGTATTCTTTAATTAAATGATAAGATTTTGACAATCCATTGACTGCTATTACCTCATCATTGTTCAATATAGTTCAGGGTATATCTGTGGAATTATGGCTCATACATGAAATAATGTAAAGATTTGCAGTATGTATTGTTTTTTATTTTTATTTTATTTTTATTTTCAATTTTTATTTTAACCCTAACAAAAGTTGAACTGATTTAATTATGTTTCGCTTTAATGTTAACATTGAGTGTATTTATAAACACAGTACAAGTTAATCATTTTTCATGGAATAAAATTAGTTAAAAGTCTTGTTACATTTTGAAGTATAACAAACGGAACTAACATCTCTAATGTTTCATGAAATAGTCAGAGTAAATGTTGAATTTTGGGAAGTTGAACACTTCTTGAAAGAAGGGAAGTTGTCTTCAGATGAATAGTTGCATTGAGTGACTAATTCATTTGTTTTCCTATTCATTTATGTTGCAAAAGCATTTTAATTTTCTTTCTATTCTGTGAAAACTTGCTTTGAACATGTGGATTTATTTTATTGCTTTTTTTGTTCATCAGTGTACAATGATCAAATGATTAGGCTTTTTTCCTCGCATAGATCATCATGAGATTCATATTTAATTAAAGTCATTATTGCTTTGTTATATCATTACTGTAAACTACTAATTCGTTTTGCCAGTTCATTACACACAGGAAAAATGTAATTAATTGCCATACAAATGATTAGCTTTCATTTGAGATGCCACAGTAAGCATGTGACTATGGTCCTACCATCCGGGGTGGGGACATTATGAAGGATAATTGTGGAGCTCTGGCAGCATCTGTACGACAAGATCAGGAGGAATGGTTTCAATTCCCATCTTCAGCAGAGATGGGTCAGAGTAGCTCGGAAATTTCAGTAGAAAATACCTGAGCATAGATTGAACTACTTTTCAAAACAACATGAAATATACTTCAATCTGTTGTGCATTTCAATCATCAACATATCTACTCCTTATTGTCTTCAGGTCACTAATAAAATGATGCATCTAATTCTGCTGGTTCGACATTCCTTGGAAAAGTAATTGAGAATGTTGCAATCTTAAAGTTGGAAGAGTCTAAGAAATGATACTCACTGATTTTTTTTCTCTGTTTGAAAAAACCTAATTCAAACATTTCAAGCACATAAATCCTTATTCTCCAGTATTATAAAGATGAAAAAATAAACAGTCGAAATTCCTCTTCTGCAAAGTAACCAAATGCAACTTCATATTATTCATTGGTCAACTGATCACCTACATTTGTAACTAAATATTGCAATTCATCTAAGTATTGCTATGTGCTTTGATCAAATTAAATTTCTTCTTATTATTCATTCGTGAATTATCAGGAATTTGTTTTTATTTTCCATCCAACAATTCATAATTCATAAGACTGAAATGCTTTCAAAATATCGACATGTTCATTTGAACATTTAATTTGTCTCGTTCTCACTTATCTCACTACATGCATGATAGTTTCAATGCATTTTGCTAACTAACTCTACGAAAGTTAAAATTGTTGTTGACTTTACTTCTTTTGTGTACAAGAAATCAATGCAGATACACCAATTTGTTCTTTAGTTCAACTAACATTAAATTATAAATTGTTGAAAAGTCTACACTGGGGGAAGAGGAAAGATTCTTCATCTCAAATGTCACATTAAATGACATTTTTTTCAAATCATGTGACTTCTAAAATGATTTTTACTTTAATTTTATTATAGGAAACAACTTCTTTTGAAATGTTAGAATCTGTTTGCTTTTCTTGCAGCATTAGTTGGCAATGAACAATAATCACGTAATTATCATTCATTTGGTACAAAATACTTTTCTGTACCAATTTTCGTTAACTCGACCTTTTGTTCACAATAGTACTCACTTTCCAAGTCTAATTATTTTCTTCCTTATTCTGACATAAATGTCTAAGCATTTATCACGATAAAAATTAAATAGATAAACATGATTCAACAAAAAAACAAAGTTGAACTGTCTCAATTGTTCCTGAGTTTTTAAAATTATTAACGCGACATTTTTATATATTAATTTTCTGTTTATCAATCTTAATTATTACACAATCGACGTCAGAGCAAAGTGTTTTCAAAATGTTTATTCAATTTATCTATCAAGATTCTAGAAACACTTAACAATTACAATAATTACACAACACTTTCTGCTTGTTACAAAGTCTAAGTTAATGCGTTTTTAATATCTTCCATATTTCTTATTGTGAATGCTACTATATAAAAACCTGTTTGGTCAGGCCCAAAAACCAATAACTGCCCTTGCGACATCCTTTGTAAATACGTGAATTGCTCATTTGAAAGATCACAGTCATCTCAGCCATTGATAGTCAGAGAACACCAGTTACTTTACACTGCAATATTTCTCTTCGTTCCTGCACATTACTCAGTGGGATAGTAAGATGAGATATCGCATTATTGTTAAATTCATTAAGAGTAGTTTAAAAATCAATTTGTTGCTAATATCTAATAATTGTTCAATTTGGTAAAGGATGGAAATGTGGAATTATGGTTCCATATAGTAACTATTGCAAGGACTTAGCAATGTACAATCTCTCAATCATTGTGAATGTTGCTTTTCATTTTAAGGTTGGAAACACTTATGAAATGATTTGATTGTAATTCATTTCAATGTTAACATTTATTGTGTTTCTAATCACAATAATAGTTGAATATTTTTCACGTGCAAAATTATTTTAATTCCCATGAATTTTTTTGAAGTACACAAGAAAAGGATTGACATATTCCTTCTTTCATGAAACAATCATAGGAAATGGCGGCTTCTTAGAAATCATCCATTTTCAGAAAGAATGAAAGCTGTCTTCAGCTGAATAGTCCCATTGACTGACCAAGTCATCAATTTGTTCCCATTTACGTGTAGAACAAAAATATTTTACTTTGCATTTCATAAAATGAGAAACTGTTATGAACATATAGAATGATTGTATTCATTTTTATTTATCAATTAACAGCAATCACACAATTCTATCAATTTGTCATTCCACAAATTATCATAAAAATCATAGTTAAAAATCACACAACACCAGGTTATAATCCAACAGGTTTAATTTGAAGCACACTAGTTTTCGGAGCGCCGCTCCTTCATTAGGGGATAGTGGAGGGCTTAATCCTAACAGAGAATTTATAGCAAAAATTTACAGTTTAATGTAACTGAAATTATGCATTGAAAAATTGATTGTCTGTTAAGTCTTTCATCTGTTAGAATACAGTGATAGTTTCACTTCTTTCGTGTGTAAATCACAAAACCTGTGTGTATGTGCGTCCGTGTGTATGGCACTCCTATACACACATATACACAGATACACATACACACAAACGCGCACACAGACATCCAAACACACCCTTTTAGACACACTCTCCCACACTCACACATGCACTCCCTCACAGACTTAAGACACTCTGCCCTGACTACACACACAGAGATACATGTTCTCACATTCACAACCCCCAACCCAGACAGACACACACAGACAGACAAAGACCCACATGCACACATAGATTTGGTGGGGTGAATTTGTACTTTCAGCTTTACGTTGTATTTTGTTCAAAAACTGCATACATTCATGTAGAACTCTGAGCTCAAAAACTGCATGCATTTATGTAAAACTCTGTTATCTCACTTTTTAGATTAGAATCAATCTAAATATCAGGTCATAGACAGAGAACACAGGGGGCTAACACCTTCAACATATTGTCTAGTTATCACCATTGTTAACAGTTAACCGAGAATGCAACATTTTAAAAAATGGTTTTGTGATTTACACATGAAAGAAGTGAAACTCTCATTGTATTCTAACAGATGAAAGGCATCTGTTAACTCCCATCATTAGTGTAAATTACTATTTAATTTTCAGTACATTACACACAGGATCCATCCATTTAATTCCAACCCAATTATCACAATAAACCACTGATTAGTTTTCACTTGAGTAATCACAGTGAGCATGTGATTATAGCCCTGCCCAGCCTGGTTGGGAACATTATGAAGGAATGTTATGCAGCTCTGCTCGTGTCCCTGTTACCAGACCAGGAGGTACAGTTTCAATTCCCACCTTGCACAGAATTGTTCCAGAGCAGCTCTGAATGTTGATTAGAAAATACCTAAGAATCAAATGAATTGCCTTTCAATTCAATTTTAGATATGCTTCCATCTGTTGTTCATTCCAAAAATTACAGTATTTGCTATTTATTGTCTTCAGGTCACTAATAACAGAATGTATCTAATTCCACTCAATCAATATTCGTTGGAAAATATTTAAGAATGTTGCAGTCATACAGATGAAGTGTACAAAGTAATGATATTCATTGATTTTCTTTTGTTCTGAAGAGCTGAGATCAAACAGCACATAGAACTTGATGCTCCAGTGCTATAAAAAGGAGACATAAATCTTATTCAGTAAAATAAACAAATGCCACTTCATTTTATTTATATATCTTTAGTTATTGATCTGGTTATGAATTGTGTGAAATTTGTTTTTAGTTTTCCATTCACCTATTGATATTGAATGTGAGATTGAACTGCTGTGAAACTGTCCAAGTGCATTCATTTGAAAATTGACTTTGCATATTTATCACCGTGGGACATAGGTAAAGCAGTATTACTTCTGCAACATATTTGTTTATTCAAGGTAAATGAACTCACGCCAGTGTATAATTGTTTCAGCCAAGAGCTGAGTTAATAAGAATGAAAACTATGTGAAGGAAATATATAATTGCTTTAGCATTAAATAACATGTGCATACAAGAAGGAAATGTGCCTGCAAATAATGGTAGATGTTATAGACAAATAGATAAGGGCTGTGAGGGGAGGGGGTGTAGGTTAAGCTATATATGACTGTACAAACAGTTACAAGCATCTGTTTCCCGCTTCAGCAAAAACAAAAAAAGACCACAATCAAAATATCATAAGACTCGGTGTAAATGAAGAATAAAAGAAAATATTGCTTTGGTAAGCACGGAAATAGATGGCAGTGAAGAAGAATAAATAACAATAATACCACAGAGGGAGGTGTTCAAATGGCCTTGTGAGGCAAGAGATAAACATTTTGTCACGGACGAGGCCGGATGAGTTCACAGATAAGCAGTCTGGTTTAGATTAAAAACAGATGTGAACAGGGGAGTGGCAATGGGAGGAGGGAAGAGAAATAAATTACATAAATATTGTGTACTTGTTAAATTCTGTGTGTGTGTGTGTGCGTGCGCCTAGTGGACAGTGGACACCACACCCCTCTTACAAGAGCGTAATAAATGATAGTACTGATTCAGATCTTGCCTCAGACTGATATTATTGAAGTGAGTGAGCTAGGTTTCTCACAATCATTTATCTCCTTTATTGCATGACGTCTGAAGTGTGTTTTGCTCAGCAATTCTATTAACTAATTAAAAAGTCTAATCTGAAATAAGATCCTTCACACCCAATTATCAATCTATTCCTAATTTATGTAACTATCTCGATTTTCTTGAAGTCAATGTTCACACAAAGCACTGCACATAAAGCGACATAAAGATATTCATCATCAGCTAATTACTGTTCAGTAGAATAACCTCAGTATCTTATTGTTCCTGAGACTAATGACAACAGTAAGCATTTGTTTACTATTCCATGCACTAAGTGCATTTGATATGTTATATTTCAGTCCAGTCGTTAATGACGATTCATGTTGTTTCAAAAATAATTCTAATTTATTATAGATATTGACTGTAATACAATAACACTGGAACAAATATTCTAATATTCTAAAGATCTTTAAGCTCCTCTTCTGTTGTGTGTGCAAGAGACAATTCAAATTATAACCGTTTTTGTTGCAAATTTAACAAACACTACATTTCGAATTCATGAAATTCTTACATTTTTGCAAAAAGGTTAGTCTTCACTGTACGTCATGTTAAAAGACTGCTTTTTCTAATCATGCGTGCTTCAAAATGATTATTGCTTTCATTTCATTGTAAGAAATGAAGTGTTGATTTTTTTGTTGTTTCAATCCCAACATTATTCATCATTGTGCAATAATGACACAATTATTCCAATCGCTTTATATACCACCTTGTTTGACTACATTGTTTGTTCATTTCATGCTCACTTTCATGATCCACTAATTGTCTTTCTAATTATGACACAAATGTTTAAACATTGATCATAATATTAATCATGTAAATCAACCTAAAATCTCAACAAGAAGTCCAGTGGATGTAAATTCACAATTCTTATATTGCATATATTTTTGTGTTAAGAAAATAATTTTGTTCACTAATCACACTCTTAATTTTTATTTAATACGTAAAGCTAGCTGCTCTGTTTTATTCCTTAGATTACTGAACTTAATAAATATCCAATCAACATCACAGCAAAGTGCTTTTGAAATATTGAGTCATGTTAATTCTTCATGTGTATTGCAGTGTACAATCTCTCAATCATTGTAACAATCATTCTTTGTGTTGCCTGTTGAAACATAGTTGTATTAATGTTAATATATTTCATTTCAATGCTAACACTTATAGTGTTTGTAATCACAACAAGACTTAAGGATTTTTCATGCAACAAAATCCAATGAAAAAGCATCAGCATCTCTTTTTTTGTTTCATTCAACAATGACAATAAATATTGAATTTTTGGAAGTTGAACATTTTTAGAATGAAAGAATGTTGTCTTCAGTTGAATGTTCGCATTGAATGAATTATCACAGTATCTCCTATTTATTCTCTTCGGGTTCACAACAAAATAAATTACCTAGTCCTGCTGGTTCTCAATTCCTAGAAAATATTTGAGAATGTTGTGGTCTTAAAGGTGAAAGGCTAAGTGATCGTAAGTGATCAGTTTTTTTTGTTGGAAAGAGCTTGATTCAAACATTTCGAACATTCACATTGTTATTCTGCCGCGTTACAAGGCGGTGGGGGGGGGGGAACAAGTCGCTTTCTTCGTCTGCAAAATAAACATATGCCACTTCCAATTATTCATTGGTCAGCTAATTATCTACATTTGTTATTAAAAATTGCAATTCATATAAATATTGTAATGATCGTTGATCAAATTAAATTTATAATTTTTTTCATTCGTGAATTGTTGGAGATGAGTTTTTTTTTGTTTTCCATTCATCTATTCGTATTGAATGTAAATTTTACATGCTTTGACAATAGCGGAAAATGTTCATTTGAAATTTGTCTTTGTATACCTCTCACTGATTTTACTTATTCCATATAGTTGCACAGTGGCTCAGTCGTTAACAATGCTGCCTCACAGAGCCAGACACCACGGTTTGATTCCATCCTCGGGTGACTATCTTTGTGTACTTTGCCCATTCTCCCCAAGTCTATGTGACTTTACTGTGGTTTCCTCCCACAATCCCAAGATGTGCAGGTTCGATGAGCTGGCCATGCTAAATTGCATATTGTGTTCAGGGATGTGTATGTTAGTCAGCAGGAAATGTCGAGGTATATGGCCGGAAAATGTGTTTGGGTGGGTTATTTTGATAAACCAAATGGCCTGTTACGACACTGTGCTAGCAGGGATTCTACAATAGTTTAATTGCTTTTCTCTAAGCAATTCTAACTTTTTTTAAAAGTTGACTTTAGTTAATATCTTTCACACTTGATTATCCATGTGTTCCTAAATCTTGTAAAATATCTCAAAATTTTGAAATCAATGCTCACACAAAACACTAAACATGAGGTCACACAAAGGTCTCCATGACCAGCTAATTACTGTTCAGTGGAATAATGAGAGTAACTATCTGATTTTTCCTGAGATCAATCCCCACGGCCACCGTAAGGATCTGTTATCATTCCCTCCAATAAATGCAATAGTTTTCCTCTGGTATTTCAGTTCACTAATTACACATGATACTGGTTGTTCAAAGCTGTGGTTATTCTTTATTATGAATGGCCAAGGATTCTAACGGAAGAAATGTTCATTTTCTCTGATGTGTTGCATGGTCACAAGCAGGTTTTCAGTCCAAATATTGCAAAAAAAACGTTGGTTTAGTTCCACTGCCGATGTTAACATTTTCAGTTCATGCCCATTAAAAATATTTGGAGAAAGTTTGGAAATCAGATGTTGGAGATCAGAGTCAAGAGTATGATGCTGGAATAGCACAGTAGGTCAGGCAGCATGTGAGGAGCAGGATAAACCATGGTTCGGGCATAGGCCTTCATTGGGAATCTCTGGTCCATGGGTGCTGCCTGGTCTGATGTGCTTTTCCAGCAGCACACTCTCGACATTAAAAATATTTGTCTGCTTGTGTGGAGCAATTACTGGCTGTTTCCTCTGTAATTTAAATTTACTGCGCTTTCTATTCACTCAAATTGGCATATTAATTGCTCCTCGTTTTCTTCTTAACTCTGATACCAATCTCAAAATTCTGGGCACAATAAAAGCGATATGAATTATAAATTAGCATCTGGACAAGAGAACCAATGAACAGCTACATCGACTTTTTGAACAGTCGAGATATTTGAATGATAAAGCAATGCCTTCTAAAAAATCTCTGCACGTCTGTATCCTTTTTAAATTCAATAATCCCGCAAATAGCTTATAATTGTCAGTTGAATTCTCTTAATGACTAACTAATCAATCTCACCGTTAACTGCTGAGAAATATTGAATCATTTTGTTTGTTAAAATGCAAAGATTCATTCTCAATTCATTATTACATCAATAAGTGAACCATATTTATCTATGCACTAAGGTCAAGTGCCCTGTGGCTCATAAGTGAGCATTCTAAATATTCCTACAACTAGAGAAATCGGAGCTGAAAAGGTCAAACTAAAGGAAATAGTAGACAAAATAATTAGCTCCAGAAAACAATGGAAGGCCCAGTCAACGAGGTCACAAAGGTTCAGGAGTCCAGTTACAATCAGCCCAAGAGCTACGTATTGGACAGATTGAAGCAGACTTCCTGCCACCTTGATTTGCAGACAGTGTCTGAGCGTTATACACCTCACATGAGAATGACAACAACAGAAGGGTGTTCACTCAAAACCCATTGGATGCTTAGAATCCAGAATTCTGGTAAAATGTTGTGAAACATTTCCCAAATTACGGAAATCAGCTCAACATTATTGAAATCAAAGTAATTCTAATGGCCTTCAAGGCCACTTAATTACTGTTCGGTGAAACTCTCTTTGTAAGTACCTTATTGTTCTCAGGATCAATTATCACCGCAAATTCCATGTGCTCATCAGATCCAAGCATATGTACGAGACACCTTATTATAATTTACACACTATATCTTTCCCAGACCAATGATGACACTTTATTACTTGTGGCTGAGGATGCTAATTGTAACATGTATTGAGATGAAGCAAGTCCTGACAACAGGCATGTTTTCTGATAGGTTTCCAATCCAATAATTATAATGAAATATAATTGTGATTCATTACATTGTGAACAGATCCCCATTAAATGTATTCATCTGTTTATTCAGAGACAATAGTGAAACAAGTACCTTGACAAATGCTGTTGACTGTATTTTTATGTGAAAGGAAGTTCCTTATTGACTTATTTCTTTGTAATTCTGACTCAAATGCTTAAATATTGATGATATGCAAAATTTCATGAATGAAATATAATACATAACTTGTTCTTATTATATATTATATTTCTCCAGAAGGAAAGCAGAGACACCAAGTGCAGAATTCTTGAAGATCTGAGAATTTTGAATGACAAACCAATTCTGATCAACGTTCACTGAATGTCTAATGTCTTTTCAAAGCATCATGCTAGCATTTTAATTCTCAGTTAACTGATCTTAATAAAAATCTAATCAACATCAGAGCAAACCCATTTGGAAATATTGATTCATTCATCTTACCACAGTTCTAAAATTAATTAATAATCTCTCCAAAAATCACACAACAATTCAGTTTAGGTTTCGTAACAAACATCATCAAATTCACATTTTAGTTTAATACATTATGTTTTAGTGCCAATATTGAAAAGAATAATAGTTGTCTCATTACAGGTCCACACAACCAGAAACTAACTCAGGATTCCCTATCCAACACTCACAGATAATATCTGCTCCTTTCTCCTTTGAATGTTCACAGGAATCATTGAATTAATATTCGGTCTTATATATTAACAGACGTCTGATTGTTTGACACTCCAATAAATACTGTTCTTTTTGACACATCACAGGCAGCTATATGAGATTTCTAATAATTTTTAAGTTTGCTATGAAATGGTTTTAAGACTAATTGTTCCTTATATCTAATATTAAATAATTGATCAAATCCAGTATATCCAACTTTCAGTGTGAAATTAAGGCTCAGTGACAGAAATATATTGCACTATACAGATACCAATGGTAGCGAATGGTGATTTTTATTTTACTACTTGAATCGTGGTTGATTTTCTGTTGTGGGTGTGGCCTGTCACCATCTGGAACAGAAAATAGTTCATGTTGGCTCATACAAAATGCCTGACAATCAAAAAGAGGCAGAGTACCTTAGAACTAAAATACAAGGTGTCAGAGGGAAGATAAACAAGACTAACAGTCTCTTCCAGCCTTTATTTTAAAAAAACACATTTCCAATAGACCTACTCCAACGCCAGGATTACAGAATTCCCGACAAAATTACAGAATGACCGATCCCGATCTTCATAAATTAAAGAATAATTGTCCCAGTAAACGAATAAACAGCAGCTGCAGGATACTGCCTAGTTAACTCACAACGCAGCTATCACATCAACCTAAGAGTTCGTTTGTCAGAAATAATTGTTATTTTAAAGTTACTCAGAACATTAAACAAAGGTTCTAATTGCAGATTCTTGAGAATCATCGGAGTAATTTGCAACAAAAGTTAGATACATGTAACTAATGCCTATTAAAAAGCATTGGAGATAAGCATTTATACTTTGATGTGAAGTTAGCTAGTTTTAGAGATTAGCTTCAAGATATGATATTGACTGTCCATTTATTATAAAGTCCTGGCAGTAAGAGTAGCTGTATAATTTTACACAATATAACAAGCTTTATACCACAAGTCATATTACTAATTCTGTTGCGTGAGGATGGTCAGTACAGTATGTGATTAATCCTGTGGCCTGATGATGTTCAGTACCTTGTGAAAATAATCCTGTGGCCTGAGGTTCGTCAATACTGTGTGTGAAAAATCCTGTGGCTTGAGGTAATTCAATACTACATATCAATAATCCCGTGTCCTGATAATGGTCAATACCGTGTGTGAATAATCCTGGTACCTGAGGATAGTCAATAATGTGTGTCACTAATACTGTGGCCTGTGAATTGTCAATACTGTGTGTGAATAACCCTTGGCCTGAGGGTGGTCAATACGGTGTGCGAATAATCCTGTGGCCTATGAATCGCCAATACTGTGTGTGAATAATACTCTGGCCTGTGAAGTTTCAATACTGTGTGTGAATAATCCTGTGGCATGAGGTTGGTCAAGACAGCGCGTTCATTACTCCGTAGGCTGGTCAATACAGTGTGTGAATAACCCTTGGCCTGAGGATGGTCAATACTTTGTGTGAATAATCCTGTGACCAGTAAACTGACAAGGCAGTGGTTTCAAAACTCCCGTTGAAGTAGGCTGGTCAATACAGTGTGTGAATAATCCTGAGGCCTGAGGATGTAGAATACTGTGTGTGTATACTCCTGCAGTCAGAGGATGGAGAATACTTGTGTGAATAAGTCTGGCCTATGAATCGTCAATACTGTGTGTGAATAAACCTGTGGCCTGAATGTAATCAAGAAAGGGTGGGAATAATCCAGTGGCCTGTGAATGGTCAATACTGTGTGTGAATAAGGCTGTAGCCTGCGAATGGTCAATACTGTTGTGAATAATCTTGTGGCCAGAGGCTGGTTAATACAGTGTGTGAATAATCATGTGGTCAATACCATGAATAATCCTGTGCCCTGAGGATATTCAATATTGTGTGTGAATAAACCTGTGGCCTGTGACGGTCAATGATGTGTGTGAATTATCCTTGGACAGCGAATGGTCAATACCACGTGTGAATAATCCTCTGTCCTGTGAATCGTCAATACTGTGTGTGAATAACCCTTGGCCTGAGGGTGGTCAAAACTGTGTGCGAATAATTCTGTGGCCTGTGAACCGTCAATACTGTTTGTTAATAATAGTGTGGCCTGTGGATGGACTATACAAATTGTTGAATAATCCTGTGCACTGTGAATGCTCAATAATGTGTGTGAATAATACTGTGGCCTGTGGGTATTCAATACTGTGTGTGAATAGTCCTGTGGCCTGAACATGGTCAATACGGTGTGTGAAATATCCTGTGGCCTGAGGGTAGTGAGCACAGTCTGTGAATAATCCTGTGACCTGTAAGTGGTCCAAACAGTATGTTCATTAATCGTGTGGCCAGAGGGTGATCAATACTGTGTGTGATTTATCCTCTGGCGTGTGAATCATTAGTACAGTGTATGAATAACTCTTGGCCTGAGGATGATCAAAACTGTGTGAGTAATCCTGTAGCCTAAGGATGATCAATACGATGTGTGATAATCCTGTTGCTTGAGGTTGTTCATTCCTGCGTGAGAATAATCCTGTTACCTGTGAATGGCCAGTGTTTGTGTGAATAATCCTGTGGGCTGTGAATGATCAATACGGTGAGTGAATAATTCGGTGGTGTTCGGATGGTAAATACTGTATGTGAGTCATCCTGTGGACTGAGGATGGTCAACACGATGTGCAATTAATCCTTTGGACCGTCAATGGTCAATACTGTGTGTGAACAAACCTGTGGCCTGAGTGTAGTCGATGCTGTGTGTGAATTATCCTGTGGGCTGTGAATGCTCAATACGGTGAGTAAATAATACTGCGGTCTTCAGATGGTCAATACTACGTGTGAGTAATCCTGTGGACTGAGGATGGTCAGCACTTTGTGTAAATATCCCTTGGACTGTGAATGGTCAATACTATGTGTGAATACTCCTGTGGTCTGAGGATGGTCAAAACAGTTTGGGAATAATCCTGAGGCCTGAAGATATAGAAAACTGTGTGAATAATCTTCCGGACTGATGATGGTCAGTACTGTGTGTGAATAATCCTGTAGCCTGTGAATCGTCAATACTGTGTGTGAATAAACCTTTGCCTAAGGATGGTCAATACTGTGTGTTAATAATCCTGTGGCCTGTGGGTGGTCAATAGCGTGTGTTAATAATCTGTGGCCTGTGAGTGGTCATTTCTGTTTGTTAATAATACTGTGGCCTGAGGATTGTCAATACTGTATGTGAATAATCCGGTGCACTGTGAATGCTCAAAACTGTATGAAAAATCCTGTGGCCTGAGGATGGTCAATACTATCTGTAAATAATCCCGTGGCCTGAGGACGGTCAATACAGTGTGTGAATTATATTCTGGCCTGTAATTCGTAAATGCTTTATGTCAATATTCCTGTGGGCTGAGAATGGTCAATACTGTGTGCGAATAATCCTATGGCCTGAGGATGGACAATAGTGTGTATGAAAAATTCTGTGGCCACTGACGTGGTGGTTTTGGATGAGCAGCTGGTTGGTCCTCTCCCTCCAATGTCCCTCCCTATCTCTGCAAGCCTCTCCAGCTGCAGCAATCCGTACTGGCTTTGTAACACCGTTCAGGCCCTGACCATTCTCTGTAACACTCTCACCACCTCCAGCACCTTCAGCTGTCCCTGTTCCTGTCACGTCATTAAACCCTGACAATGATTCTCGTTCCACCTGCCCTCCTCCTGCGAGCAGACCCTTTAGAACATAGAAGGATACAGCGCAGTACAGGCCCTTCGGCCCTCGATGTTGTGCCGACCGAATCCTACCTAACCTACACTAGCCCAATAACTTCCAAATGCCTATCCAATGACCGCTTAAATGACCATAAAGAAGGAGAGTTCACCATTGATACGGGCAGGGCATTCCATGAACTCACAACCCGCTGTGTGAAGAATCTACCCCTAACATCTGTCCTATACCTACCACCCCTTAATTTAAAGCTATGTCACCTAGTAACACCTGACTCCATTAGCGGTAAAAGGTTCTTAGTATCTACCCTATCTAAACCCCTAATCATCTTATACACTTCTATCAGATCTCCCCTAAACCTTCTCTTCTCCAATGAGAACAGCCCCAAGTGCCTCAGCCTTTCCTCATAAGATTTTCCTACCATTCCAGGCAACATCCTGGTAAACCTCCTCTGCACTCGTTCTAAAGCTTCCACATCCTTCCTATAGTATGGCGACCAAAACTGCACACAATACTCCAGATGAGGCCTCACCAGAGTCTTATACAACTGCAACATGACCTCAGGACTCCGGAACTCAATTCCTCTGCCAATAAAGCCCAGTACACCATATGCCTTCCTCACAGCACTATTTACCTGCGTGGCAACTTTCAGAGATCTGTGTACATGGACACCAAGATCCCTCTGCTCATCCACACTACCAAGTAGCCTACCATTAGCCCAGTAATCCATCATCTTGTTATTCCTACCAAAGTGAACGACTTCGCACTTAGCTACATTGAATTCCATTTGCCACATTTCCGCCCAGCTCTGCAACTTATCTATATCCCGCTGTAACCTACCACTTCCTTCCTCACTATCCACAACTCCACCGACTTTTGTGTCATCCGCAAACTTGCTTACCCAGCTTTCAAGTCCTTCCTCTAGATCATTTATGAAGATAACAAAAAGCAATGGTCCCAAAACAAATCCTTGTGGTACACCGCTAGTAACTGCGCTCCAAGATGAACATAATCCATCAACTACTACCCTCTGTCTCCTTCCAGCCAGCCAATTCCTAATCCAAACCTCTAATGTATCCTCAATGCCATACCTCCGTAGTTTTAGCATGAGCCTACCATGGGGAACCTTATCGAACGCCTTACTAAAATCCATATACACAACATCTACTGCTTTACCCTCGTCCACTTCCTTAGTCACCTTCTCAAAGAACTCAATAAGGTTTGTGAGGCACGACCTGCCCTTCACAAAACCATGCTGGCTATCCCTGATCACGTTATTCCTACCCAGATGTTCATAAATCTTATCCCTTACCATTCTCTCTAAGACTTTGCCCACCACTGAAGTCAGACTCACTGGCCTATAGTTACTAGGGCTATCCCTACTCCCTTTCTTGAACAATGGGACCACATTCGCTATCCTCCAGTCCTCTGGTACTATTCCCGTTGACAATGACGACATAAAAATCCAGGCCAATGGCTCTGCTATCTCCTCCCTAGCTTCCCATAGGATCCTGGGGTAAATGCCATCAGGCCCAGGAGACTTATCTATATTCATCCTTTCCAATATTCCCAAAACCTCTTCCCTGCATATTTCCAGGGCATCCATTCTAATTATTTGTGATTCCATGTTCACATCAGCCATAGTGTCCTGTTCCTGAGTGAATACTGATGAAAAGTACTGATTTAATGTCTCTCCAATCTCCTCCGCCTCCACACACAACTTCCCACTACTATCCTTGACTGGACCGATACCTACCCTAGTCATCCTTTTATTCTTGACATACCGATAGAAAGCCTTTGGGTTTTCCCTAATCCTACCAGCTAAAGACTTTTCATGTCCCCTTCTCGCTTCTCTTAGCTCCCTCTTTAGCTCCTTCCTGGCTACCTTATAACTCTCAATCGCCCCTACTGAACCTTCACGCCTCATCTTTACATATGCCGCCTTCTTCCCTTTCACAAGGGACTCCAATTCCTTACTAAACCACGGCTGCCTCACAAGGCCCTTTACGCCATGCCTGACTGGTACATACCTATCGAGGACACGCAGTAGCTGCTCCTTGAACAATCCCCACATCTCATTAGTGTTCTTCTCTTGAAGCCTGTTTTTCCAATCCACACATCCTAAGTCATGCCTCACTGCATCATAATTTCCCTGCCCCCAGCTATAACTCTTGCCCTGCGGCGCACGATTATCCCTCTCCATCACTAAAGTAAAAGTCACCGAGTTGTGGTCACTGTCCCCGAAGTGCTCACCTACCTCCAAGTCTAACACCTGGCCTGGTTCATTACCTAGAACCAAATCCAATATAGCCTCCCCTCTTGTTGGCCTGTCGACATGTTGTGTCAGGAAACCCTCCTGCACACATTGTACAAACACCGACCCATCTAATGAACTCGAGCTATAGCTCTCCCAGTCAATATCTGGGAAGTTAAAGTCCCCCATAACAACCACCCTGCTACCTTCACTCTTTTCCTGAATCATCCTCGCAATATTATCCTCTACTTCTCTAGGACTATTAGGAGGCCTGTAGAAAACACCTAACAGGGTGACCTCACCTTTCCTATTTCTAACCTCAGCCCAAACTACCTCAGATGGCAAGTCCTCTTCCATCGTCCATTCCACTGCTGTGATACTATCTTTGACAAGTAATGCCACGCCTCCCCCTTTTTTACCCCCATGTCTGATCCTACTAAAACATTTGAACCCTGGAACGTGCAACAGCCATTCTTGTCCCTGTTCTACCCACGTCTCTGTAATGGCCACAACATCGAAGTCCCAGGTACCAACCCACGCTGCAAGTTCACCTACCTTATTCCTTATACTTCTGGCATTGAAGTATACACACTTCAATCCACCCTTCTGGTTACAGGCACCCTCCTTAGAGATCACTGCATTATTCCTAACCTCCCTACCCTCAAGGTCCTGTACCCTAAAGCTACAGTCCTGGTTCCCATGCCCCCACGGAGTTAGTTTAAACTCTCCCAAAGAGCACTAGCAAACCTCCCCCCAAGGATACAATCCCTTTCAAACTTACTCTTAAAGCACACTCTCACTTCTGGATTTTAAGCACATTTTGCTGATCTTGTCAACCTCATTTTCTAACATGATCCATTTTGCCCTCAGTGAGGGGCAAGAATGAGTTTCTTGGTGAGGTTTTGTCTGTTTCGATGGAATGTACTTTTTTGAGTGATTTACACTGTTCCTTCAAATGTTTGTCACCTTTCATTTACAGACACATGTTCCAGTCTGTTTAGCCTGTTTACCTTGGTCAATTCTCCTGTCAAATTTATGCAATTGGCTATTTTTCTTTTTCTTTGTAACTTGTCCTTTCGGTGAATCACTTTAAAACTTTATATTTCTTTAAACTGCACTTTATCACAATTTCCCTGAGGATTTCTCCAAGTGATGTTGCTCATTCACGAAGTTTCATCACACAACGTTCGATCTGAGATAGTTACGTCCCTCGCCAGTTGCATAATGTGTTATTCAAAGAAGCACTGAAAAAAAAAATATCCGTACTCAACTTCCACTATCACTGTTGTCAGTCTGATTGTCCCAGATTATGCGAATATTGAAGTTTCCCAAAATTATCACAATAGCTTTGTTAAAAAAAAATCCAATGAGTTCCTGTTTAATGCAGTGATGCGCAATGAAATGCTGTTTGGTGGTTAAAACTGTTCTGCTGTTTCTATCCTCGGCAAGTAGTAGCCAGAATTTACATTCCGACTCAACTTCATGATCTGCGGCTAAATGCTTTCTCTGTAATGCCTTTGTTATCCATTATAGTTCTCGTTGCGCATTTTGCCTGAGTTTCCGAAAGGTTGTGAGCTATTTAATACTTATGTTCACCTTTTGTTCTCTCTGTAACCATGTCTCCCTGGTGTCTAAATTTCTTTTATCTCTGTGTCACAAATCCATCTACCTTATTGCAGAGACCTTGCCCATGCGAAAAAAAGACATAATTTACTCTTTCCCACAATGTCCTGTCACGTACCTATTCGCTGATGTGCAGGTTTAGTTAAACTCTGTCCCTTCCAGTTCCATTCTGCTTGTCTTCAGCCACATCCCCATGCTGTTCCTATGCTTCACCTTTTCTCTTCTGATTTGGAAAGCTCCTTTCACCTGAACCCTATCCCTGTATCCTCTCTGTCAGTTTAAAGCCCTGTCCATAAACCTACCGACATGATTGGCCGGGACACCGATCCCAGCACGGTTCCACTGGGACCATCTTAATAGATTATTTTGTAAATCAGGTATGGGATGTGGGTGTCTCTGGCTGACCAGCCTTTCTTGCTCAGCCCTAGCTGCCTTTGAGTTGAGTGACTTGCTTGGCCATTTCAGAGAGTCATTGAGAGGCAAACACTTTGCTGTGGTTATGTAGTGCAGACCATGTTAGGATGGGTAGATGTCCATCTCTGAAGGACAAGTGTTGGGGTTTTTTGTACATCAGCAATGGTCTCATACTTACATGTGGATTATTAATTACTATTTTTAAAATTATTGATTTCAAATTCTACCATTACTGATGGTGGGATTCAAACCTTTATCCCTTGTACATTAGCTGAGGTTTTGGATACATGCTGTAGCAGTTTACCACTCGGCTATCACTTCACCTGCTCAATGGTTGCCCATCCCTGAACTCTGACACCAGTGCATCATGAAGCTAAACCTGTTCTTCTGACACAATTGTTTGATCTTGATAACTTGCTGCACTCTGGTGATATCACTCAGTCTCTCTCTCCATGTGGTATCCCTCACTGTGTGGGTCTAATTGCTGCCTCTGTCAGTGTCTCTCGCTCAGGATCTCCAGATGCTGAGCCAATAGAACTCTCCACTGCAGAGAGACGCAGCAGCACAGGCCAGGGATGGAAACTGAGATTTTCCAGATCTCTGTGGTACACAGTGCCACTTTCCATGTGTAAGCCTCACAGCATCAGTCTAATTTCCCATTCTGTCTCTTTCTCTCTCTCCTGTAGGTACTCAGGAAGTTGCTGACTCAATAGACTTCCCAACTGCTGGGTGTCTCGTCCATCACCTCATTGAAGATGTTTGGTCAGCCAGAGAGACAAAGAGCAGGGGGATCTGGACCCTTCAATAAATCCTGGAGTGAGGTAAGAGTACTCACAGTGCACAAAGCAGAGAGCAATGAAAGGGCTCCAAACATTGGCTAACAGGACATGACATAGATACAGTGCTGGAGGGGGAGCACTATACTGACATACCCCAGGCTCAATCACTTGCCATAATGTAAGTTCTGTTTTACTAAGACTAACCACACTGCAACACTGAATCTATGTCATATCTTGTTGAACAATGTCTTCAATAATTTTTTAAAATCCTATAAGAGGTACTATCTTTGTAACCTCCTCCCTTCTTTATAGTCACCTCAGTAGTTTGAAACTTACTTCATTCCAGCCTACCATCCCTATCGCTGTAACTTTCTTCAGTGTCTACAACATGTTTTATCTCAGTAGTCTCCTCCTCTTTAACTAGATACAGAGTCATGTAGCACGGAAACAGAACCTTCACTCCAACTCATCAATGCTGACCATGATTCTTATGCTAGATGTGTCGCGTTTGGCCCTCACCTCTCCAAACCTTCTCCTCTCTTCAAACCTTCTCCTCTCCATGTATCTCCCCAAATGTCTTTTCCATGTTGTAATTGTACACATTTCTCCAATGTGGCCTGGCAGTCCGTTCCGTCTATGCACCATCCCCTGTGAATAATGTTGTCCCTCATCTCCCTCTTTAAATCCTTGCTCTCTCACCTCACGTTTACACCCTCTAGTTTTGGACTCACCTAACCTTGGCTTTTCACCTTACTGAGGCCCCGCATGGTTTTATAAACCTTTATAAGGTCAATCCATAGCCTCCTCTGCCTAAGACAAATATTTAGGACAATGTTGCAAATGTCTCCAATTCATATCAAAGCTTTGGACAATGAAGGAAAGTGCGTCAAATACTGCTTTCACCACCCTGTCCAACTGCAATGCCACTTCCAAGGAACAAAGTAACTGCACCCCTTGGTCTCCCTCTGTTCGACAACACTGTCCAGGGCCAAACCATTAACTGTGTTAGTCTCCCTGGTTGTCTCAACAAAACGCAACACCATCCGTCAACTCCATCTTTCATTCCTTGGTCCACTGGCCCCGTTGTTCAAGAGCCTCTTTGATAACCATATTCATTGCACACGACACTAAGAATGACTCCCATATTCTCAATCAAATTGTTTATGTAGATTATACACATCGATGGACCCAGCCCTGATACAAAAATCACACCGCTGTTCACAGGCTTCCATTCTGAACAACAATCCTCTAGCACATCCCTCTGTCTCCTACTGTCAAGCTAATTTTGTATCCAGTTGGCTATCCCTCCTTGATCCCATGTGATCTAACCTTCTGAACCAGTATATCATGCTAAACCCTGTCAAAGACACTGCTGACTTTAGTGTAGACAATCTATGGTCACCACTTCAACAAAAGAAATCAAGTTAGTGATACTTGACTTTGTACGCACAAAGCCGTGCTGACTATCTGTCATCAATCCTTGCCTTTGCAAATGCGTGTAACTCTTGCCTGGCAGAATCACTTCCACAACCTACCCATCACTGACATCTGGCTAATTGGTCTTTAGTTCCATAGCATTCTATGACTGCGTTTCTCAAATAATTGACCAAAACTATATTCTTGCCATAGTTGTACAGCATGGAAACTCACCCTTTAGTTGGTACCAAACATAATCTCACACTAAACTCATCCCAGCTGTCTGTTGCTAGCCGATATCCCTCCAACCCTTTCCTATTCACGCACTTATCAAAATGTCTGGAAAACGTTTTAATTGTACCCACATCCACCCCTTCCTCAAGAACTTCATTCCACACTCAAACCGCCCTCTGTGCAACAATTTGACCCTCATGTTATTCTTTGAAACATCTCTCTCCTCTCACCTTAAAAATGTGTCCCCTTCTCTTGAGACTCCCCCACTCTGGGGAAAATGCAGCTACCGTTAACTCTATCTATATCTCTCATTATCTTATAAACTGCTGTAAGGTCACCTCTCAATCTCCAGGCACCTGTGAAACACGACTCAGTATCGCCTACCATTTTTCAGATCGCAAGCCTTCCATACCCATCAACATCCTGGTATATCTCTTCTGAACCTCCGACAGCTTCATAATATCCTCCCTATAACTGGACGACCAAAACTGGACAGAGTGCTGCAGAAGAGGCCTGACCAATCTCGGTTACGATCTCAACATGACGTCCAAAATCCTACACTGAATAGACTGAGCAATAGTCAATCATGCCAAGCACTGTCTTATCCATCCTGTGATGCAAACTTCGAGAATTATGTAGCTGAACCCGGAGGTCCCTCTGCTCAAAAAACACTAACTGAGGCCCGAACATTAATTGTATAAGCTCTCCCCTTGTTTGTTTTACCAAATTTATTCCGTTGAATTTATTCAAATTGAATTCCCTCTGCAGTTTTTCAGCCCTTTGTAATCTTAGAAACCCGCCTTCACTCTCCACTATTCCACCCTCCAAACTTCCAGCCCAACTCACATGGCTGTCAATGGTACAAATTGTGGAGCTCGGGGCACCACAATTTCTTCCCTGGCATCGCCTGTCTTACACTTAATCAGGCCCTAGGGCTTTCCATACCTTTGTGTTATAAAGCTTCCAGCACCACCTCTTCTATAACATGCATCTCTTTTCAAGTCATAGAGATGTACAGCGTGGAAACAGACCATTTGGTCCCACTCATCCATGCTGACCAGGAGGTCTAAATAACTCCATCTCATTTACCAGCATTTGGCCCATGTACCACTAAACCATGACAATTTATATTCCCACCCAGATACTTTTTAAATGTTGTCATAGTATTAGTATCTGTTACATTCTCTCTCAGTTCATTTCATGCACGCATCATCTTATGCATGAAAAAGCTGTTCCTTTGGTCCCTTTTAAATCTTTCCCCTCTAAACTTATGCCCTCTCGGTTTGGACTACCCAATCCCTGGGAAAAGACCTTGAATGTTTACCCTATCCATATCCCTCATGTTTATATAAACGTTTGTCAGGTCACCCCTCAGTTTCCGATGCTCCAGGGAATATAACCCCAGCTTATTCAGCAACAACCCTGGCAACATCTTGTCAATCTTTTCTGAGCACTTTCCAGTTTCACAGCATTCTTCCTAGAGCAGGGGGACTGGAATTGCAGAGTACTCCAAATGTGGTCTAACATATTACTCTTGTTCCGTCAGTTCCCCAGTCTTTGGTCACAGTAAGTTCTGGAGTGAAAAAAAATGTTTAGGGTCTTAGCAAATATCCTGCAGTTCCACACATCAATTGCCTCATTGATCTTTAAGGGCCCTTATTTTGTCTCGAGTTACTCTTTTACTCAATATATTTATACAATCACTTTTGGATTCTCCGTATACTTCTCTGCCGAAGCTATTTCATGTATACTTTCTGCATTCCTGATTTTCACCCAAAGTGTATTCCTACAGCCCCCGTATATCCTCAGGGATTCCCTTGATCCAGCTGGCTATACCTGGCATGTGTCTCCTTTTCCTTGACCCTTGACCAGACCCTCAATAGACAGCCAGTGTTTCCGAGTGCTGTCAGCATTGAGCTGCACACAAACAGGAACATGTTAGCGCTGATCGCTCAATTTATCTCACATTTAAAATATTCTCACTTGCCAGACGTCCCTTTCCCGACAAATAGACTCCCCAATCACCTTTTGAAAGTTCCTGGTTAAGACCATCAAGATTGATCTGGCCCCATTTTATAAATTGAACTTGTGGACCAGGCCTGTACTTTTCCATAGCTATTTTCAAACTAATAGAACTGTGGTCACTTTGGCAAAATTCTTTCCCACTAACGCCTCAGTCCCTTTCCCTACCTTATTTCCCAAGGAGAGGTCAGGTTTTGCCGTTTATCTTTTCAGGCGATTTACATATTGTTTGCGAATTTCTGGAACACAGTTACCAAATTCCTCCCTTGCAAAACTGAACACTGGCACTCCCAGTCTAGGTTTCGAAAGTTCAAAAACCCCTACCATAATATCCCTATTATTATGATTGGTATTTGAGATCACCCGACATATTTACAACATAGAACAGTACAGCACAGATCAGGCCCTTCAGCCCACCATGTTGTGCCGACCACTGATCCTCACGTATGCACCCTCAAATTTCTGTGAACACATGCATGTCCAGTAGTCTCTTAAATGTCCCCAATGACCTTGCTTCTACAACTGCTGCTGGCAACGCATTACATGCTCTCACAATTCTGTATAAAGAACTCGCCTCTGACATCCCCTCCATACTTTCCTCCAATCAGCTTAAAACTATGACCTCTCTTGTTAGTCATTTCTGCCCTGGGATATAGTCTCTGGCTATCGACTCTATCTATGCCTCTCATTATCTTGTATACCTCAATTAGGTCCCCTCTCCTCCTCCTTTCTCCAATGATAAAAGTCCGAGCTCAATCAACCTCTCTTCATAAGGTAAGCCCTCCAGTCCAGGCAGCATCCTAGTAAACCTCCTCTGAACCCTCTCCAAAGCATCCACATCATTCCTATATTAGGGCGACCAGAACTGGACGCAGTATTCCAAGTGCGTTTAAACCAAAGTTTTATAGAGCTGCAACAAGATCTCGTGACTCTTACACTCAATCCCCCTGTTATTGAAAGGCAAAACACCAAATG
The DNA here is from genome assembly GCF_020745735.1 of Hemiscyllium ocellatum. Lineage (NCBI taxonomy): Eukaryota > Metazoa > Chordata > Chondrichthyes > Orectolobiformes > Hemiscylliidae > Hemiscyllium > Hemiscyllium ocellatum. The sequence continues at coordinate 14,093,395 of NC_083405.1, read as the reverse complement.
CTTTCTTAACAACTCTGTCCACTTGGGTGGCCATTTTAAAGGATCTATGTACCTACACACCAAGATGTCTCTGTTCCTTCACACTGTCAAGAATCCTATCCTTAATCCTGTACTCAGATTTCAAATTAGACCTTCCAATATGCATCACATCGCATTTATCCAGGTAGAACTTCATCTCCCACCTCACAGTCCATCTGTGCATCCTGTCAATGTCCCGCTGCAGTCTATAACAGCACTCTATACTGTCAACGACACCTCCAACCTTTGTTTCGTCTGCAAGCTTGCTGACCCATCCTTCAATCCCCTCATCTAAGTCATTAATGAAAATTACAAACAGTAGAGGCCCAAGGACAGACCCCTGTAGAACACCACTCACCACAGACTCCAGGCAGAATATTTTTCTTCTACTACCACTCGCTGTCTTCTGTTGGCCAGCCAATTCTGTATCCCGACAGCTAAGTTCACCTGTATCCCATTCCTCCTGACCTTCTGAATGAGCTTACCAAGGGGAAACTTATCAAATGCCTTGCTGAAGTCCATATGCACCGCGTCCACAGCTCGACCCTCATCAACTTTTCTAGTCACATCTTCAACAAAACTCGATATGATTTGTGAGGCATGACCTGCCCCTCACAAAGCCGTGTTGACTGCAGTTAATCAAGCCACGGTCTTACAGATAGTCATAAATCCTATCCCTCAGAATCCTTTCTAACACCTTGCAGACGACAGACGTGAGACTTACTGGTCTGAAATTGTCGGGGATTTCCCTATGTCCTTTCTTGAAGGGAGGAATTACATTTGCATCTCACCAGTCCTCAGGTACGATTACAGTGGAGAGCGAAGATTCAAAGGTCTTCGCAAGTGGCGGAGCAACTGCATTTCTCGTTTCCCAAAGCAGCCGAGGACAAATCTGGTCCGGGCCTGGCGACTTGTCAATCTTAATGTTCGACAAAATTCTCAGCACATCAACTTCCTCTATCTCTATCCATTTCAACATGCACACCTGCTCTTCAAAGGTTTCATTCACTACAAAGTTCGTTTCTTTCGGCAAAAAACTCATTTAGGGCTTCCCCTACCTCCTCAGACTCCACACACAAATTCCCCCTATGCTATCCCTGATCGGCCCTACTCTTTCTTTGACCATTCTCTTATTCCTCACGTAAGTGTAAAATGCCTTTGTGTTCCCCCTAATTCGTTCTGCCAAGCCTTTCTCGTGCCCCCTCCTGGCTCTCCTCAGGTCATTTTTGAGCTCCTTAGTTTCTCGTATTTGTTCCTCAGTCTCCCACTGATTATTAGGCGTCAGCAGTACGCTTGTGTCAAAGTATTCTTATTTCTTATTTTTCAGTTCGACTAGCATAGCTTCACTGGGAGATCCCACAGGAATATCCTCTCTAAGTACTGCTGTGATGATTCATGCAATCAAAACCCACCACCACACATCCTTTCGCCTCCCCTCGATGCGTCCTGCAGTCCTTCTACCTTGAAACAGTGAGTTGCTAGTCCTGCCCCTCCCTCAGCTGTGTTTCTGTAATAACTATAATCTCCCATTCTGATGTTCCAGTCCATTCCCTGAGTTCATCTTCCTAAGCTGTCAGGCCCCTTGCATTGAAATACGTGGAGTCTAATAACCAGTGTTCCGCCATTCCCTGCTATGTTCTTGCCTGCCTTGTCTGCTGAAATCACTCTCTTTAACTTGTGTACCAGCCTCAATCTTCTTTCTGGTCTTGCGACTGTCTAACGTCCAACACCTGCCAGACCAGGTTATATCCTCTCAAGCAGCTCTAGCAATTCACCCCACCAGGATATGGGTCCCTCTCCTGCTCCCAGTTGAGGAGCCTTTCTCACCCTGTCTCCCTGTGCTGAAACCTTCAGAGATCTATGGACTTGTCCACCAAGGTCCCTGTATTCCTCAGTACTCTGCAAGGACCTACCATTCATTATGTCTGTTCTTCGCTTATTGTACCTCCCACAGAGTATTACCTCACTCAATCAGAACTAAACTCTGCTTAGTTTATCAACCGATCGACATCAGACAGCAGACAGAGACCATCATTCTCACTGTGAATAACACGCTCACCTTTCATGTCATCTGCAAACCTACTGTTGATACCTTCTGCTTTAATTTCAAAGTTAGTATTTGACAGAATAACCAGCAACGGTTCCATCACAGATCCCTGTGGTACGTCCACTGGTGAAAGTATGCTATCCACCAATTTTGCATCCAATTTACCAACTTGCCTTGGAACCCAGTCCTTATGGATCAGCTTTCCATGTTGGATCTTGTTTAAGGACTTATTCAAGTCCGTTTAAACCACATCATCTGCACTGACTTCATCAATATGCTTAAGCACCATTAAAAAAAACTGATCTGAATTCCTCAGGCAGTATCTTCTCTGCCAAATCCGTGATGACTTAACTGGGTTGATCCTTACCTTTGCAAGTGTTGATTCATCCTCACAATTGTTTCCAATAATTTCCCTCTCCCTGCTGTTAAACTATCTGCTCTGTAATTACCTGGCCTTTCCCTGCTGCCCTTCCTGAACAAAGGAACCACATTAGCTCTCCTCCTGTCATTCAGCACTTCACCTGTGGCCAGCAAAGTATTAAATATATCCACCAGGGCCCCAACAATCTCTGGGTAATTAGCATGGGGTCAAAGAATGCTGGTCTAGGCAGTGACACCCACATCCCATGAAAGAATAAATAAAAATAAGTATGTCCCTCCCTACCTCTGACACTCCCCACATCTGCAGCAATCATTACTGGCTTTGTAACACCGTTCCGGTCCTGATAGCGAAGAATATTACCTCAGATTACAATGGGATCTGGATCTGATGGGCCAATGGGCTGAGGTGTGACAGATTGAATCTCAGCAGGACTTACACACTTAATGGTATATTTCTAGGGAGTGTTGCTGAACAAGGGACCTTTGGAATGCAGGTTCATAACTCCGTGAAAGTGGAGTTGTAGGTAGATAAGGAGGTGTTTGGTATGCTTGCGGTTACTGATCAAAGCATTGAGTAGAGGAGTTGGGAGGTCATGTCCTGGTTGTACAAGACATTGGATAAACCACTTTTGGAATATTGCATGCAATGCTTGTCTCCTCCCTATTGGAAGGATGTTGTGTAAATAGAAAGTGTTCAAAAAAGACTTACAGGGATGTTGCCAGGATTGGAAGATTTGAGCTACAGGGAGAGGTTGAATGGGCTGGGGCTATTTGAGGCTGAGGGGAGACGATATAGAGGTTTATAAGAGCGGTATGGATCGGTTTAACAGAAAAGGTATTTTCCCTGAGGCAGTGCAGCCCAGAACCGGACAGCCTAGGTTCAGGGTGAGAGGGGAAAGATATAAAAGGAACCTAAGGGACAACTTTTACAGACAGAGGGTGATGTGTGTATGGAATGAACTGCTAGAGGAAGTGGTGGAGGCTGGTACAAATTATTGCATTTAAAAGACACCTGGATGGGTACACGAACAGGAAGGATTGAGAGGGATTTGGGTCAAGTGCTGACAAATAAGACGAAATTCTGTTAGGATATGTGGGTGGCGTGGATGAGTTGGACCGAAGGCTCTGTTTCTGTGCTGTACATCTCTATGACTGTAAATGTTTTCCACTTTCCATTTACACCCACACATTTCACTGCTTCCCCTGTTTACCTTGGTCAGTTCTCCTCTCAAACACATATAAATGCCTTTGGTTGTGATTGTAAGGTGTGCTTTATGGTCACTTTAACAATCCATCATCTCACCGAATTCCACAACACTACAATTTGCCAGAGGATATCTCAGTGTGACATTACTCCTTCACTCAGCATCATCACCCAACGGTCGATCTGAGATAGTCACATCCCTGGCCATTTACACAACGTGTTATTGAAAGAAATACTGACAAAAACATTCCAAGATGAGTTTGGAGAATATCACTTTTGAAGTCTCCCAAAATCATCGCAGTGCCTTTGCATTATACAGGAATTCATTTGAATGCCTAACAGTGTTCACCAATGAAATGTTGTCAGGTAGCCTGAAAGACATTTTCCTGCTTATGGTTTTGACACGTGTTACCCAGAATCTGCATTCAGGCTGATTCAGCTGCATCATCTGAGGACAAATGCTTTCTCTCTAATGCCTTTGTTACTCATTACTGTCAGGGTTACACATCCTGCATTCCATGAGACATCTCAAGGGTGTGGAATTGAATATTTATGTTCCATCTTTTGTTTCTCCTGTAACCACATTTTTCAGGTGACTAAATATTATTTATCTCTGTGTCACAACTCTATTACCCTATTGCAGAGACTTTGTCAATTCCAAAGGAAGAATATTGTAATTGTCTTTTTCCCAGAATTTCTTGTCACAGCCTAATTCACTGATGGACAGTTTTAGTTAAACTCTGTCCCTTCCTTTTCCTTTCGGCTTGTTTTCAGCCACATTCCATGCTGTTCCGATGCTTCACCTTTTCTATTGGATTTGGAAAGCTCCTTTCACCTGAACCCTGTCCCTGCCTCCTCTCTCTCAGTTTAAAGCCCTCTCCATATACCTACCGAAATGATTGTTCAGGACACTGCTCCCAGCAGAGTTGTTTTGAATTCACTCGTGAGATGTTGCCCTCTCTGGCTGGCCAGCGTGTATTTCCCACCCCGAGCTGCCCTTGAGCTGAGTGGCTTGCTGGATCATTTCAGGGGGCAGTTCAGAGTCAACCTCCTTGCTCTGCATCTGGAGTCGCATGTAGGCCAGACCTGCTGTCGATAACAGATTTGCTTCCTTAAAGGATATTAAGCAGTTAGTTGGTTATAGCTGAGACCAGCACTAAATTCTGGATGAACAGTCTAGTGAGAATAACACGAGGCCATCGCCTCTCCCACTCGTAGCTCAATCGTCAGTGAGTACTGATCCCAGTGCAGCATGAATCAAAAACCTTTCATCATGCCCATTGCGTGATCCTGAAATCATTCCTGAACTCTGGTGATATCACTCAGTCTCACTCCATGTGGTATCCCTCACTGTGTGTGTCTAATTGCTGCCTCTGTCAATGTCTCTCACTCTTGCAGCTACTCCAGGTCCTGAGCCAACAGAATTCTCCACTCCAGAGAGACGAGCAGCACAAGCCAGGGGTGGAGTCTCGGATTTTCCCGATCTCTGTGGCACTCAGTACCATTCTCCCTGTGTAACCCTCACTGAATCAATCTAATTTCCCATTCTGTCTAATTCTCGCTCTCCTGTAGGTACTCAGGAAGCTCCTGACCCAATAGACTTCCCAACTGCTGGGTGTGTCATCTATCGCCACATTGAAGATGGTAGGTCAACCAGAGAGACAAAGGGCAGGGAGATCTGGAGTCCTCAATAAATCCTGCATTGAGGTAAGATCATTTACAGGGAACAGAGCAGAGAGCATTTAAATAGATCGAAACATCTGCCCTCAAGACATGACGTAGATACAGTGCTGAAGTGTGAACACAGAGCATAAAGCTCCCAGGCTCAATCCCCATCCTTTGTGAGAGGATTACGTTCAGCTCTGCTGTATTGAGCCTGTCTGAGACAGCATCTGGAGTGTCACGGTTATCAACCTAGGCCTATGCTGTCATAGTGATCATCAGGACAATGGAAGGGAAAGCAGACCGACCACGAGAAGGTGCTATTGAAGCTTGGGATCTTTATGTTCTCTATTTGCACTCCAGCATTCTCTGTTGTCGCACCATAGAGGCATACAGCAAGGAAACAGACCCTTCAGTCCAACTCATCTGAGCTAGTGCCTTGAATGCTTTTAACACTGAGAACAGTTTCTATCTCTGTAACCTCACCCCCTCCCTACAATCCCCCTGCAAATTTAAAACCTACTTCAATGCTGACTATCTCCCTGTCACTGTAAAATGCTCCAGACTGGATGACATGCCAAATCTCAGTAATCTACTCCTCCCATCATTACAATAATCTCTCTTTCTGTCATCTTGCACAATACCTCCAGCCCACCCTGTCTCTGTAACATCCTCCAGCCTCGACCCTTTGCGTACCCTCCTCCAGCTCCTACAGCACATGATATCACTGTAACCTTCAATCCCTATAACATTCCTGCCTCCCATCCTGCACCATCACATGGCCTCTAATTCATCCACCATCCTTACAGACCTCTCCATCTGTATAAACTCCTCCAGTTCCTACAGCCTTTCCTGCCTGTGTAACCTGTTCCCATCCCGGCAGCCCTCCCTGTGTACAGTGTCCTGAAGCCACAATGATCCTCCCCATGTCTGCAATCTCCTCTTTCGCTGTGACACTGCTCCATAACTCTACCCCTGTCGTCACTACCAGCCTTCCTATCTCTGGAACCACGAGGTTACTAAAACCATCCCTGTTCATGAAACATACTCTTTGTTGCTGTATCCAAGCCCAGTCCCTACAGCTGTCACTTTCTGTAACCTCCTTCAGTCTGAAGAACCATCCAGTATCTACACCACTCTGTATTACTGACTTCATCCACTCGCAAAAACCATCACCACAAACCTCACTATCGCAGTAAACTCTTCCAGTTCTTCCCTATCTCTGTACACCATCCTTTCCTTTCTACTCATTCCTGATGAAGGGTTCTGGTCCAAAACGTCTATGTTCGTGATCCTCGGATGCTGGAAAAGCATAGTGAATCAGGCAACAACACACTCTTGATTCTGATCTCCAACATCTGCAGAGCTGACCGTCTCCTGGTGGGGCGGAATGGCCTACAACTGCCCCTCTTTCCTATGTTTCTGTGTAGTACTCCCTGGCTCTGTATCTCTGTCAGTCCCCACTATCCCGACAAACTGTGTAAACTACACAATCACTAATCACAGAAATTTTCTCAGCCCATGGCATACTCCCCATGTATCCAATCTCTTCCAGCCTCTCCAACCCTCCCAAACCGATTACTCCTGCAGCCCGATAACCCCACCTATCTTTGTAACTTTCTTTAGCCGCTAGAACACTCCCTATCTCTGGAATATCAAATCCTATAGCATCCCTCCGTTTGTGTGCTCGTCCAATCAATATGGCGGCGCCTACCTCTGCGACGTTATCCCACACACTGAAACCAATTCCAACACTGAAACCTTCACTCTTTCTGTTATCTTCTCATGCAACCACAGACCTCCCTTTCGGTATGAATTTCTGACGTTCATCAGTCCACCATGTCTCTGCAATCTACACCAGCCTCCAGAGCCCTCCTTAAATCTGTCACCTGCTCCAGCAGCTATATCACTCCCCATCCATCAGGCCAACTCTGTAACTGCTGCAGCTGCTGTATCATTCCCCATCTATCAACCCTACTCTGTATCTTCTCAAGTAGCTGTGTCACTCCCCATCTGTCAGGTCTACTATGTAATTGCTCTGGCCGCTATATCATTAGCCATATGTCAGGCTCACTCTGTATCTGCTCCGGCAGCCCTATCACTCCCTATCTGCCAAGGCTACTCTGTAACTGCTTCAACAGCGATATCACTCCCCATCTCCCCAACTTTGTAACTGCACTATTACTCCTCATCTAGCAAGCCTACTCTGTAACTACTCCAGCAGCTATATCACTCCCCATCTGTCAGGCATAGTCTAGTCCTCACTGACTGTGGAGGCCATTGTCTCAGTAACCTGATCCAGGCCCTGAAAGTCTCTCTGTGCTCAGAGTACTTCTCGAACCACAGCAACAATCTACATCTCTGTTTGCTCCTCCCCTCCCTCCGGCACATCAAACACTCTCTCTTTGTCTGACTTGGCAACTCTCCCTTTGCGTTCCGTATTTCAGTCCTAAACAATTCCCTGTATCTGTAACTTTCTCTCTCTCTCTCTATGTATAATATGTGTGTGTGTATATATATATATATGTGTGTGTGTGTGTATGTATAGCTACCCACCTTGTCAAAGTACGCTCCTCCAGTATCTCCATCCATCTACTCATCTCCATCACCTTCTCCAGTTCTTACCCCTCCCGTCTGTGTAAACATCACCGTCCTCTACAATCCTCCCTACCGCTGGAACCTCCCCAGTTTGTGCAATGCTCTCTATTTGTGTAAGTGTCACTAGGCCTTATTGCTGTTTCTGTGTCTGTAAGCTGAAAATGTGTTGCTGGTTAAAGCACAGCAGGTTAGGCAACATCCAAGGAACAGGAAATTCGACGTTTCAGGCCAGAGCCCTTCATCAGGAACGATTCCTGATTCCTTCCTGATGAAGGCCTCTGGCCCGAAACGTCGAATTTCCTGTTCCTTGGTTGCTGCCTAACCTGCTGTGCTTTAACCAGCAACACATTTTCAGCTCTGATCTCCAGCATCTGCAGACCTCACTTTTTACTCTGTCTGTAAGCTCTGCCACACTCTCCAGCCTTCCCATTGATGTAACCTCCAGAACCTTAGCATCTGATATCATTCACTGAAGCTTTCCGTATCTCTGTTAGTGTCTCAATTCTATACAAATCTCTTAGTCTCTGTAAATAGCACCATTCCATAAAATACTCCCTGTCCGGGTAAACTACAGCCAATCAGATACTGAGAATCCTCACTGTCCTTTTGATCACCTGTAGTCCCTTCGGATCCCCTTGTAACTTGCCTGACTGCATTGAATCCAGTTCATCTCATGTTATAACTCCTCATACTCATGCTACTCCCCATCTCTATGATACTCTTCAATCCCTGAAATACTCGTTCTTTTTCTCCAGACCTTCCAATGCTCCTGATTGATGTGAGATTATTGATCCCTTGCAGCATGTTTAATACCTGAAGCAACTTCCACTCCCTCAATGCATCCTGCCCCTGTAACCTCCTCAAATACTACAGCTTTATAACTGTCTTTGTAATATCTTCCAACATCTACAACCTTCTCGATGTCTGTAAACTCCTCCACAACAGCATTCCACATCGTGTAATGGATGGGAATGCTGCAAACCTGTTTTTATAGCCCTCTATAACTGTCTGAACTCCTGCAGCCTTACAATCCTTAGTATCTGTGGCTCCTCCAATCCTTACAATTTTCCCTGGCTCTGAACTGATCCAGCCCCTTTGAACCTTCCTAACTCAGTAAACCCCTGCAGAGCCAACGGACATCCTTATCAGTGTATTGCCGAGGCCCTACAACTCTCCCAGCAGCTCCAAATACCACCCTCCCTATCTTTGTAACTCCTTCAGGACCTCTCTGTGACATTTTTCATCCCAACAACCTGTCTGATCTCTAACCACTAACAGTGACCTCAAACCACCCCAACTCTTTTAACATCTTCCAGTCCCTACAATCCTGCTTTTCTCTGTAAGCTTCCCGAGTGCCTACATTCGCCTTTATCTCCGGTTACAGATTCCTTCCCAGGAAAGTAATGTCTCAGTACAGATCCTGGAAGAAGACCGAAGAATCTTCGATGTGTCAGTAAATTTGCCTAATTTTCTAAATTCTCATGTGTTCAATTTCAAACTTCTGCACCTTTTCTCATCAGCATTCCTCCATTTAGAGGGACAGTCTGTTGAAATTTCTCTGTGCTGCCTCCAATGCAAGAACATTTCTGTCTAGATAGGGAACCAAACCTGTTCACAGTATTTTCATTGTGAGCTGACTGGAACCCTCTATAGTTATTGCAAGCCTTCCCTGTTGTTATTCTCCATTCCCTTTGGAGTCTATCCTAGCATTCCATTTGCCATTTCTATGACCTGCTGATCCTGTATGCTACCTTCCTGAGATTTATAAACAAGAATTCCCAACTTACTTCGTGATGTAGCTTTCTGCAGTCTATAGCAATCAAGAGGTGACGGTAATAATCAGGAAAGTGTTGGAATGTATGGTAAACGATATGGCAGAAATGATAACTGCACCATTCAAATGAATAAGCACGACCCGTAAGCCCATCCCGATGGCACGGAGGCAGCACGGTCGCTCAGTGGTTAGCGCTGTTGCCTCACAGCAACAGGAATCAGGCTTCGATTCCAGCCTTGGACGATTGGCAGTGTGGAGATCTCCGTGTGTCTCTGTGGGTTTCCTCCAGATATTCCTGTTTCCACCCACTGTCCAAAGATGTGCAAGTTCGGTGATGTGGCCAGGGAACATTATCCACACTGTCGGGTTTCTGTGATCAAATATAGAAACAGGCCACTTGGACCATCGAGTCTGTTCCACTCTTCGATGATGGTGGAATTGTTTCTCTCTCATTGTCCCTGTAATCCTTCATCCCCTTACTCATTAAGAATTTGTCTACCAGGCGAGAGTAAGGCCTGCAGATGCTGGAGATTAGAGTTAAGAGTGTGTTTCTGGAAAAGGACAGCAGGTCAAGCAGCATCCGAGGAGCAGGAGAATCAACATTTCAGGCAAAAGCCCTTCATCAGTCCTTTCCTGATGAAGTGCATTTGCCTGAAATGTCGATTCTCCTGTTCCTAGGATGCTGCCTGACATGCTGTTCTTTTCCTGCACAACACCCCTGACAAGAATCTATCTATCTCTGAGTTAATACACTGAATTACTTCTGATCCACAGCCCCCCGTGGGTAGTGAGCTCCCCAGAATATTGCCCGCTGGCTGAATAAATTGCTCCACATCTCCATTCTAAAGGGGACTCCCTTCAATCTGAAGCTTTCTGTTTGGACCCGAGTCTCTCCGAATCATGGAACCATCTTCCCCACGTCCACTCTATCCAGGTCCCTCAGTATTCTGTACGTTTGAATCAGATTCTGCCACCGCTGCCTAAACTTCATCGAGTGTAGACCCAGAATCTCCAACTGCTCCTCATGTGACAAGCATTTCATCTCTGGGATTTTTCTGGGAAATCTGTTTCCCGTACCCCCTCAAATCCTTTTGTCCATCTTCTCGGTCTCTCTCTAACCTCTTCTCTGTCCCGTTCGCCAACTCTGCCTGGTGTCTGTGCTGCCAACTCACTCACACAGGACACCTCCCCACCTTTCCCTCAGCTGTACAAGCAAGTGAAGCTGTAGCAACCACTTCCATCTCTCTAATACCTCTTGATAATTCTCTCATTCCAGAAGGAACTATCGCACAATAGGGCAGAAAGAGCCAAGAGGGGTATGAGACAGCCCAACATGCAGCATCTCACCTCCACAGAGGAGAAGGATCCTGAGCCTAATAACCACAAGAGGCTGACTGACTGTGTCCAAACACCCGGACTAGGATCTGTCCAAAGTCCCCGACTGGGATCTGAGATTCCCCTTGACTCATTGTGCTCGGCACCGTGACTGACTGTGGACAATGATATTCAGTTTCCTGGGATTGTGTCTGTGCTAAGCTCCAAGACAATACAGCAGGAGGGTGAGCCTGATAGCTCTGGCTGAGGGAAGACACTGCTGAGGGCAGGGTAAAGCAAGGTAATAATTCTGTGAGCATTGAAGTCAGCTCAAAGTGAGTGTGTACAAACACGGAATGAGCAGCCAAAGGGACAGGCCATGAGCTGGGAGTGTGTCTCTGAGCACAGTCTCTTTGCAGCAGCACTGCAATGAGAGTTGTCAGTGCACCCTAATCTGCAGCATTGAATTACAGAAGCGTACTGTCAGTGGGCCTGAGATGTGAAGGGATGGCATGGTGAGGCTGGTATATGTCAGGTGCCAGCATTGGTGGGTGTGGAATTGAGAAAAAAGCCTCAATCCAGACACAGTGTTACTGGTCCTCACCATGAACTCCAAAACATTGGTCATGTCCAAAATCTGTCCAGAGAGCTTACAAACTGGAGCTGGGCAGTTGCTCACACAATCCCTCACAATAGACTGCTTACGGACATACCTGAACAACAGGGAGATATGTGGGGGGCAGACTGTTCAATGGACGAGCACATGGCGCTGGTCCAGACGCAGTTCAACATTTATAACAATGACCTGTAAACAACCAAGTCTTGAAGTATATTCCTTCTGGTCTGTGCCTAAACTCTGTAATTCTGCACCTTGGACCCGATCATTAGTGAAGGTGTTATAAAGTGATGGGCTCCTGCAGCACATGGCATCTTATATTGAAGAAAGGCTCATGCCCGAAACATCGATTCTCCTGCTCCTTGGATGCTGCCTGACCTGCTGCGCTTTTCCAGCAACACATTTTCAGATCTTACATTGAATCCCGCATAAACGATATCTAGTGTATGTTAGCTCCACGATGTCAGTATCCAAACAGAATTCTGCAGCTCCATTGTTGGCCAGTATGATCCCTGCCCAATGTCCTTGCGTGTGACTTGAGCTGGAAATTTCTGTTTACATGTTTGCTTCATTGTTCTAACCAATAACAGCAAAGTCTCTTTACTGAAGTTCTGACATCCTTTCATAATACAAACATTTAGATTGTCCAATATGCACAAAATCTACCCATGTATTCTGTTCACTTTTATACCAACAATTTGATGAAAACAATGCACAACTCACAGTAAGGAACTTTGAAATGATGAACCTCATTCCCACACACGAGACCACATTACCATTAAGTCCAAGAACTTTGAAAATATGCAATTATTTTCCTTTGTATTAATGTTGTAAACCAATAGTCGATTCTCCTGCTCCTCAGATGCTGCCTGAAAGGCTGTGCTTTTTCAGAACCACATTTTTTTTTACTCTGATCTTCAGCATCTGCAGTCCTCACTTTCTCTCTGGTAATATTTAGAGCGGCACGGTGGCACAGTGGTTAGCACTGCTGCCTCACAGCGCCAGGGACCTGGGTTTAATTCCCGCCTCAGGCGACTGACTGTGTGGAGTTTGCACATTCTCCCCGTGTCTGCGTGGGTTTCCTCTGGGTGCTCCGGTTTCCTCCCACAGTCACAAAGATGTGCGGGTCAGGTGAATTGGCCATGCTAAATTGCCCGTAGTGTTAGGTAAGGGGTAAATGTAGGGGTATGGGTGAGTTGCGCTTCGGCGGGTCGGTGTGGACTTGTTGGGCCGAAGGGCCTGTTTCCATACTGTAAGTAATCTATCTAAAATATTCAATCATAATCATTTTTGTGGAAACAATTTCACTGTGTGTTTGAACAGGTTCATCAGATATGAGTACATTTTGAATTGCCTATGTATATCTCAGAGCTCAGATAATGATGTGTGTGAATGTCAATGTCTGTGAGATGCTCGGTATGAAGGCCATGCCTCTGAGAGACTGACAGATTAATCCGTCAGCTGTTCACAACAAGCACGTTACTGACTGAACCCAACCAGCCTGAGCTCACAAAACCCAAAGCATAGTGTCGAGCATTGGGCATGGTTGGACAATATTTTTCATTTTTTTAATTATTCATAGAATATGATTGGGCCAGTATTGATTGTCCGTCCATTGTTGGTCTTGAGAAGGTGGTGGTGAGCTGCTGAACTGAACCACTGCAGTCCATGTGATGTAGTTAGACTTCCAATACCATTCGGGAGGGACCTTTAAACATTGACACTGCAGGAACAGCATATACTTCCCAATAACAATGGTGGGTGGCTTGGAACAGACACGAACATGGCTGGGGGCCCATGTATCTGCTTCCCTCGTCCCTGTTGATGGTCGGGCTTCAGAAGCACGTTGGAAGGAGCCTTGGTAAATTTCTGCAGAGCCCCGTGTAGATGGCAGTTATTGCTTCTCCTGAGTGTCAGTGGATGAGGGATGAGGTAAGGAAGTGAGAGGTATTTCATCACATCCATATTTAACATGTGCCTTATCGATGGGGGACAGGCTTTCGGAGATCATGAAGTGAGTTATTTCTGCAGGATTCCTAGCCCCTGACATATTCTTGTGGCCAATTAATTTACATACGTTAAAGTGTGGCGCTGGTAAAGCATAGCAGGTCTGGCAGCATCTGAGGTACAGGAGAGTCGATGTTTTAGCATAAGCCCTTCACAGGAATGGGTCATGAAATCATATGGTCAATCCAGTTCTGGTTAATGGTAATCCACTGGATATTGCTAGTTGGGTGTTCAGTGATGGTTGTGGCATTGAACGTTAGAGCATATGGTTCAATCTTCTCCTGTTATAGGTAATCTTTGTCAGGCATATGTGAAATGGAAATGGTACTTGTCACTTTGACGCACACACCTGCGTATTTCCAGGTGTTGTTGCATTTAGACAAGAACTGCTTCGGTATCTGACTAAATTACGAATGGCATTTAACATTGGCAAACATCAATGGCAAGCATCCCCACTTGTGAATTTCTCATCAGTTGGTGAAGGTTTTAGATAGTGAGGTGTGCGAGGGAATGAGGTATGCCGGGGGTGAGATGTGTGAGGTCAAGAAGCTGGGGATGGGTGTTAGACCAAGACTTCCAGTTATGGTGTGCATTGTTATATTCACCTGAGTGTCAGTACAATATGCGTGGTTATCGAGACCAGAAAAATACCCACAAAATTCATTTATTAAAGTGATTTTTGGCTTGAAGTTTGCCCCTGGTTTCTTCACATGCATTCTGCTGGGTGACCTATGAATTAATGTCTGACATGTACAATTTTATTTTGATACTAGTGAATGTGAAGGTTCATTTATTGGATATAGTTTCAGAGGATACACTGTGAGACACAAAATGTTGTAGAAGACTGTCAGTTGTGAACGTTTTCACCCAGTTTTTGGTCCGGGGGCAGATGTATTGAATCTGGGGGACAAGCAAGATATCATCATCATAAGTAACTTGTGCGATGTGGTTCTGACACTCCATGTGCATACATCTGCTCCCTGGGCCAGGCACTGACTAAGGATGAAGTTGTAACATCTGGTTCCTGGTCATTCATTGGTATCTAATTTGGAAAACGTTTGTACCTACACTGACAGTAGTAACAGCCTGTTGGCTATTTCCCTCCTGTACAAATTGCGTTCCGAACGTATCTCTGTGAGGGAATGTTTCAATGATGCCCTGAAACAAGTTGGAAACTGTCGGGTCAGATTCAGGAGCAGGCCAGTGTCTCACTCAGTGTAACTAGCACTGTGAGTTCCAGTAGCACTGAACCGAACATCAGGCCTTTTGGAATCCACTTTTAATCTTGGTCATAATGCAAAGTGATGGGTTTACTGATCTGAGCAATGATCAGGTGTATGCCATGTTTGTGAATTGCCCAATAATAAGGTATGAGCTACAATTATTCAACTGAACAATAACTGTATCATCTCTGAAAACAATTACGTTGATTCTACATTGATGGAATTAAGTTTCAAACACTGAACAGCGTTTTATGATACAAATGAAAAGAATGCACATTTTGATTTGTATCGAAAAAGAACATATTGTCTGACTATTTTGCTGATCACAATTACACATTGAATCTCAGTACTCAAATACATACATTGTTGGTCTATCATTTGCAAAGTGGTTGACCTCTGACTGACTGAATATTCAGAGTGAGCAAATGATTGAACAATCAAATCGACTTATCATTCTTACACATTTTAATATAATCAATCGATTTAATTTCTCACTGAAATGTGTGACTTACAGCCACACAATGTGTGCCAACAATTGTACTGTTTTTAAAATAATGATGGAAAAGGATAGACTAGAGCTAAATTTAGAAAGTTGAAGTTCGAAATTGGAGAAAGGCCAATTTTGATGGTATTAAGCAAGTACTTTCAAAGCTGAAAGCGGCAGATGTTCGCAGGTAAGGGTACGGCTGGAAAATGGAAACACTTCAGAAATGAGATAACGAGAGCCCAGAGGCAGTATATCCTTTTCAGGGTGAAAGGAAAGGCTGGTAGGTATAGAAAGTGTTGAATGACAAAGAAATTGAGGGTCTGGTTAAGAAAACGATGGCAGCATATGACAGGTATACACAATATAGATCGAGTGAATCCTTAGAAGTGTATCAAGGCAAGAGGAATATTCTAAAGAGGGAAATCAGGAAGGCAAAAAGGGGACATAAGATAGATTTGGCAAATAGTTAAGGAGATTCCAAAAGGATTCTACAAATGTATTGAGAACAAAAGTGGAAATAGGGAGAGAATAGAGCCCTCAAAGATCAGCAATGTGCCTTTGTGTGGAACAGCGGGAGATGGCGGAGATACTAAACAAATATTTTGTATCCTTGTTTACTCAGGAAAAGGACATGAGAGATGTAGATATACAGAGAAATAGATGGTGACATCTTGAAAAATGTACATATTACAGAGGAGGAAGCGCTGCATGCCTTGAAATGCATAAAATTGGATAAATCCCCAGGACCTGATCGATCAGGTGTACCCTAGAACTCAGTGGTAAGCTAGGGAAGTGAATGCTGGGCCTCATACTGTGATCCTTGTACTATTGATAGTCACAGGTAAATTGCCAGAAGTGGTGCCACTGTTTAAGAAAGGTGTTAAAGACAAGCCTGGGAACTATAGACCAGTGAGCCTGACGTCAGGGGAGGGCATGTTGTTGCAGCGAATCCTGAGGGATAGGTTGTACACGTATTTGGAAAGGCAAGGACTGATTAGAGAGAGTTAACTTGGCTTTGTGTGTGGGAAATCATGTCTCACAAACTTGATTGTGTTGTTTGCAGGAGTAAAAAAGAGGACTGATGAGTGCAGAGCGTTGGACGTGATCTATATCGACTTCAGTAAGGCATTCGATAATGCTCCTCATGGGAGACTGGTTAGCAAGGTTAGATCTCATGGAATACAGGCAGAACTAGCCATTTAGGTACAAAACTGGCTCAAAGATAGAAGACAGAAGGTGGTGGTGGAGAGTTGTTTTTCAGATTGGAGGCACGAGACCAGCGGACAGTCACAAGCATCGGTGCTGGGTCCACTAGTTTTTGTCATTTATATAAATGATTTGCATGTGAGCATAAGAGGCATAGTTAGTAAAATTGCTGATGACACCCAAATTGGAGGTGTAGTGGACAGCGGAGAGGGTTACTTCAGATTACACCGGGATCTTGATCAGATAGGCCAATAGGCTGAGGACTAGCAGATGGAGTTTAATTTAGATGAACGTGAGATGCTGCACTTTGGGAAAGCAAATCTTAGCAGGATTAATATTCTTCATGGTGAGGTCCAAGGGAATGTTGCTGAACAAAGAGACCTTGGAGTGCAGGTTCATAGATCCTTGAAAGTAGAGACTCACTTAGATAAGATAGTGAAGAAGGCACTTGGGATGCTTTCCTTTAGTGTTCAGAAGATTGGGTACAGGTGTTGGAAGGTCGTGCTGTGGCTGTACAGCACATTGGTTAGGCCACTTTTGGAATATTGTATGCAGTTCTGGTCTCCTTCCTATCGGAACGATCTTGTGAAACGTGAAAGAGTTCTGAAAAGATTTATAAGGATGTTGCCAGGGTTGGAAGGTTTGAGCTATAGCTGGTGGTTGAATAGGCTGGGGCTATTTTCCCTGGAACGTTGGAGGCTGAGGGGTGACCTTATAGAGGTATATAAAATCATTAGGGGCACGAATGGGGAAATAGACAAGGTATTTTCCTTGGTGTGTGGGGAAGTTCAGAACTAGAGGGCATGGGTTTACGTTGTGAAGGAAAAAATATATAAAAGAGACGTAAGGTACGTGTATGGAATGAGCTGCCAGAGGAAGTGGTGGAGATTAGTACAACTGCAACATTTAAAAGGCGTCTGGATGGATATATGAATAGAAAGGGGTTAGAGGGATGTGGGCTGAGTTGTGACAGGTGGGATTAGATTGGGTTGGGATATCTGGTCAGCATGGACGAGTTGGACCAAAGGTTCTGTTTCGACGCTGTACATCTCTTTGACCCTGTGACTATAATTTAGAAATGACAATAAGTTGACATGCACTGTCAAATAAATAAATAGCTTATATTATTAAATTGTAGCATACATTAAGTTGATAACTTGCTATTTTTAGATAAGGAACAAAGAACATCCCAACACAGGGACAGACCCTTCGGCCCTCAAGGCCTGTGCCGATCCAAATCCTCCCATTTTCTCAACCGGCCACCTATTTTCTAAGAGTCTGTATCCCACTGCTCCCTGTTCATTCATGTATCTGTCAGATGCATCTTAGGTGACGCTATTGTTCCTTCCCCTACCACCTCCACTTGCAACACGTTCCAGGCTGTCACCACCCTGTGTGTAAAGAACTTCCCACATATATCTGCCGTACACCTTTCCCCTCTCACTTTGAACTCATGACCCCTAGTAATTGAGTTTCACAATCTAGGGAAAAAGCTTCTTCCTATCCATCCTGTCTATATATCTCTTGATTTTGTAGAGCTCAATCAGGTCAACCTTCGTCTTTAACATCTACTCAATCTTTCTTCATAACTAGCACCCCCATACCAGATAATATCCTGGTGAACCTACTGTGCACCCTATTCAAAGCATTTACATTCTGTGGTAATGTGGTGATAAGAACTATATGCAGTATTTTAAATGCGTCCAAACCAAAGTCCTATGCAACTTTAACATGACCTTCCAACGCTTGTACTCAGGATGTGATCCAATGAAGGAATGCATGCCATATGCCTTCTTGACAACTTTACTGACCTGCGTTGCCACCTTCATGGAACAATGGACCTGAATACCCAGATCTCTCTGTACATCAACTTTCTGCAGGACTTTTCCGATTACTGTATAGTTCGTTTTTGAATTGGATCAACTCGCATCAACTCACATTTGCACAGATTCAACCTCATCTGTCATTCTGTGCCCATCTCTCCAATCTATCTATGTTCTGCTGTATTCTCTGACAATCCCCTTCACTATCTGCTCCTCCACCAATCTTAGTATCAGCTGCTAGCTTGCTAATCAGGCAACTGATACTTTCTTCCAAATCATTGATATGTATCACAAGCAAGATTTGTCCCATCACAGATCGCTGTTGAACACCACTGGTCATAGGTCTCCATGTTGAGAAATCCCCTTCCACTATTTCTCTCTGTCTCCTGTTGCCCAGCCAGTTCTCCATCCATCTAGATAGATGCAACTTCACCTAATCCATCAGCCTACCATGGGAAACCCAATAAAACGCCTTACTGAAGCCCCTCAGTACCTTCTCCAGCAACTTCCTTACCACTGATGTAAGGCTCACCGGTCTATAATTACCTGGATTTTTCCCACTATCTGTCTTAAATAAGGGGACAACATTTGCAATTCTCCAGTCCTCTGGGACCTCACTCATGCTCAAGGATCCTGCAAAGATATATGTTCAGCCCCAGTTATTTCCTCACTCACATCCCTCAGTAACCCAGGCCTTGGTCTTGTCTATCTTAATGTCTTTTAAATCATGCAAATCGTCCTCCCTCTTTATGTCGATTTAACGCAGAGTGCTCAAAGATCTATCCCGAACCTCAACATCCATCATGTCCCTCTCCTTGGTGAATACAGATGCAAGATATTCCTTAAGAATGTCACCCATTTTCTCTGACTCCACGCATAACCTTTTTCCTTTGTCCTTGCGTCGGCCAAATGTTTCTCTGGTTACCCTCTTGCTCCTTATATATTAGATTATTTACAGTGTGGAAACAGGCCCTTCGGCCCAACAACTTCACACTGACCCACCGAAGCACAACCCACCCAGACCTATTCCCCTACACATAACACTACAGTCAATTTAGCATTGCAAATTCACCTAACCTGCACATTCTTACACTGTAGGAGGAAACCCACGCTGACAGAGGGAAAATGTGCATACTTCAACCAGACAGGTGCCTGAGGTGGGAATTGAACCCGGGTCTCTGGGGCTGTGAGGTAACAGTGCTAATCCACTGTGCCACCGTGAATAATAGCTTTTGGCCTTTTCCTCAACCCTGCTTGCTAAAGATATCTCATGCCCACTATTAGTCCTCTTAATCCCTCGAAAAGAACAGAAACATTTGTTCGTGAGAGTGGGAACTCAAACCTTTACAAAGTGTTTTGTGCCAAAACATGTTTAAAATCCGCTTCCTAGCAAATAAAAAGCAAGAGTTGAAACCTCTTGGGAAGAGTAATTTTCAGCCACTGTCCCCCCAAAGTACTTCTGAGGTGGAAAACAGTGAGTTTTTAGAACAAGGGTACAACAGTCACGATGGGTGGTTTGAACATGCAAATTGACTCAATTAATCAACTTGACAGTGATATCCTCGAATAAAGATTCATAGAGTGGATGAGATATTATTTCTGAGAGCAGCATGTCATGGAACCAACCAGCGAATGGGCTAATTTTGACTTGACATCATGTAACAAGGAAGGATTGTTGGATGAGCTTTGCCTTGGAAAGAGTAACCACAACATGCTGGAGTTTCACATTCAGATTAAAACAGTGAAGATTGAGTCATAAATGGACTTGCAGTGTTAGGAAATGAGAATTATGTTGGCTGAAGGAAGGATTTGGTCTGGGTGGTTTGGGGTAGAAAAGAACAGTCAAAGGCAGGACAGATGAAGACATTTGGCAAAACACTGGGCAGATACTAAAGACCGAAGAAGAATTGTGTAACAGAGAAAATCATGCATATCTTGATAAGGGAGTCAAGGATAACGTGAATGCTAATCCCAGGGCATTTCGTACTGCACAAGTTAGTCACACTGTGGCGGGTTGGTAAGTCAGTTGCCTCTTGGTGTTATGGCTGAATTCTTATGTGATAAACCCAGATAGTGATCGAGTGACGTGGGTTCAAATGCTGCCACAGCAAGTGCTTGACTTCAAATCTGGAATTATGAGTCTGATGGTGGTTAAGAATCGATTGCCAAGCAAAAGTCACCTGCTTCACTAAAGTCATTTTGGAAAGGAAACTGCCATCCCTGCCATCGATTCACCACTCTCAGGCTGAAGGTGTTTCCACTTAACTCCGTTCTAATAGATCTTCTCTTGACTCTCAGGCTATGACCTTGAGTCCTTTCTCTCCTAACAGTTGAAGCATTTTCCCAACATCTACTCTGACCAGGGAAACAGTATTCTGTATGCTTCTATTAGATCTCCCTTCATCCTAATAAACTCCAGCGAGTATAGACCCAGAGATCTCATATGTTAAGCTTTTCATTCCGAGGACCATTCTTATGCAGCCCCTCTGAACATGCTCCAGGGACGGTACATCCTTCCCGAATTATGGGGCCGAAAACGGTACACATTACATTAAATGTCGTCTGACCTGAGTCTTATAGAGCCTCAGAAATCCATCGCTGCTGTAATACTCAAGTCCTCTCAAAATAAACCTGAAGCAACAGACCCTGTGATACACACCTGAAGTTGGACCTGAATGGGTTAATGGAATGTCGCCCTTGGGCCATCAATGTGACAACCCTGGGTTGAGTCTGATTGATCAGGGTAAATGAACTTGATCATTCCATTGACAGATCCTCCATATCCTCCCAAAAGGCGTGAAACTTGGAAGGATAAGAATCACCGTAAAACCCCTCAGAGAGTGGTAACTGGAGAATAACCATTGAAAGAGAAGACACCTCCAAGACTATCAGACAAACAAGAATACTTCACGACCAGGAATCCGGTCCACTTCTAGTATGTGATCATCCAAAATTAAGTTAAACCATAAGATAGTTCTGTAGTGTTTTTCATTACGTTATAACATGCTTTTTGTTCTAATATTAATTGTTAAATAAACAAATATGATTGTTTATAAGAGTTGACTCAGTTCTTTTGATGAATATAAGATTTCAAACACATTGTTCGGCAGATACAACACCTTCCTAACTATTGACTCAACTTGCACGATTACCTTGAGACAATCCTAGACTGGAACTCACAACACTCTTGGTACTTCAGTCTTCTGAATTTTATCCCCAGGTATAAAATAGTCCATGCCTCTGTTCTTCCTATTAAAATGCAACACCGCGCACTTTCTCAGGTTGTACGTCATCTGCCACTTATTTGCCCACTCTCCTAAACTGTTTAAATCTTTCTGCAGCCTCCCTGCCTCCTCAATGATAACTGTCCCATTACCTACCTTTGAATCATTTAAAAGTCTTGCCCGAGTGCCCTCAATTCCTTCATCTGGATCATTAATTTACAAAGTAAAAAGTGCGGTTCCCTTGCAGAAAACCAATTGTCATCACCTGCTATCCAAAGACACTTTTATTCCCACTCTCTACTTTCTGCCAGACAGGCAAACTTCTGTACATAGTCGTACCTTTTACCTGACACCATGGGCCCTTATCATATTCAGCAGCCTCCCGTGAGGCACTTGTCAACGTCCTTGTTGAAGTCCAGATAGATAGTATCCATTAGGTCTCCTTGGTCAAACCTGCTTGTTACATCCTCAAACAATTCTAACAGGTTCATTAGCATGACCTTCCCTTGATGAAACCATACTGACTTCGCCCTGCTTTACCATGGACTGGCAAGTATTCCGAGATCTCATCCATCACAATGGATTCCCGGAACGTACCCACGACTGAGGTTAGGCTAATCAGTTTGTAATTTTCTGTCTTTTGCCTTATTCCCTTTTTAAACAGGGTGTCAGCGACATCCAAGATGGTGGAAACCAGTAGGTCTGAGTCTGCAGAGCTCTACCCGAGACACAGGCAAAGTGGCGTATTCACCCTCACCTCACTTGTAAAATTATTTAAAATAGTTTTTGCCCAGCATTCTTGGCTAATCTACATCAGAGTTTAGAATTTGAGGCTTTTTAAAATGACCAAAGGCAAAGGCTCTCGCAGTTCACAACAGACAGGGACCCCTCCCCTCACCCCGCAGCAAGACAGACGTCTGCGACCGCCCTGGGAACCCATCTGCAGAGGCCAGCCTGATCTTGAAGCTTGATAAACTCCGAGAGAAGATTGATGCTTCCATTGAAGAGATCCAGTCCAGGTGGGAGTCAATCTTGGTAATGCTGCAGAAACATGATGGAGTGAGCGAGAAACTCTGACAGCGTGTCGGACGAGCAGAGCAATGGAACGCTGTCTCCGAGACCACTGCTGTCTCATCCATGGGTTAGGTCTGGGCTCTGGAACATCGAGTCCCGACCTTAGAGGAACATATTGACGACCTCGAAAAACTAAGTTATCGGAAAATTATTTGATTGCTGGGCCTTCCCGGAAGAGAGAGGAAGGCCAGCGTAGTGCTTTCCTGGAGCTGTGGCTCGCACAGCTGCTGAAACTGGAGTCGGAGCTGGGCCAGATGCGGGTTGAAGGGGCCCACCAGCTTGCTGTGCGCCGGTCCGGGTCGGACCAGCGCCCCCGCCCAATGCTGGATCAACTTCGACATTACAGGGAAAACCAGATGCTGCTAAATGCCCCCAACAGAGACTTCGGGAAGGATTCTCATGCCATGACATACAAGGGCTCCAGGATGAGGTTCTTCTAGGACTTCTCTCCGCAAGAGCAAGGCATTTGATGAGGCGGAGAAGCATCTGAGAGACTTAAATATGCAGTATTCTATTCGCTGCAGTCATGGAGGATCTGTATATAACTTCGGATCACCGGAAAAAAATCCTGGATGCTCTCAATTAGATTGTGGGACTTGAACTGTATGGATAATTACTTTAGTTTGCACCCCCCTTACGTTTTTTTCTCCTCCTTTTCTTCCTCGTTGTCTTCTCCATCTTTCCCTGGTGAGGGGGTGTGGGGTGAGGGTAATGTTTCTAATCCTTTCTATGGACTCTTATCTATACCTCGAATGATTTATTTGATTGTTAGGGGACGTTTCTGAGTGTTGTTTTTATTTGGTTGTTTATTACTTGCTGAGATTGTAATTTTGTAATTTTATGCATTTTCATCTTGTGTTGTTTTGCTAAGTGTATCTAGGTGATGGTGTGTGTGTGTGAGGGGGGGTTAGCTCTCCCACTTTTAACGCCTGTCTTATAAGGTATTGGAATTTATTTACTCTACTTTGTAATGCCTGGACCGAGGGCATGGTTCTGGCTAGGAGATGTTATGGCCGGATTATCAGAATGTAATTGTGCCCCTTGTGAACAAATTGGAAAGTCTCCTTTTAAATATGTTTATTGCTCTTTGTTTTTAGGAGTAGTTCTCAGTTATTTGGATTTCTCTGTTTAAAGAGTGTTTTCATGTGTGAATCGCTTTTGGTATTTATTCAATGTCTTTGGGTTGGTTTCTTCCTCCTGGGGTATCTCATGCTTGCTTGGACGATCATGACTAGTCTAGGTGGTGCACCTGGAATGTCAAGGGCAGCCACTCATCAGTCAAAAGGAAATAAATGTTATCAAGTATTAAATAAAAAGGGTGGATGTAGACCTTCTACAGAAGACACACCTACTTGATAAGGAACATTCGGAGCTGAAACAGGGTGGATTTGGCCAGGTGTTCTTTATATCTTTCAACTCAAAAAGTGGGGAATAGTCATTCTTACTAGGACGAATCTCCCCTTCCAAATGCTAAGGCAGATTAAAAAAATGAGTGGGGACGGTATATGTTAATGAAAGCCCTAATATATGAAGAAGAACATGTGATTTTAAATCATTAAATTTGTCATGAAATCGCTCTCAAGGCGATGGCTCTAGGGGTGCACCACAAAATTATATAGTATAAACATATCATGAACCCAGGGGTGGACAGATTATCTAAGAGTTCTGCGGGCATTTAGAGTCATAGAGTCATAGAGATGTACAGCATGGAAACAGACCCTTCAGTCCAACCTGTCCATGCCGACCAGATATCCTGACCAAATTCAATCCAATCCAATTCAATCCCACCTGCCAGCACCCAGCCGATATCCTTACAAAACCTTTCTATTCATATACCCATCCAAATCTCTCTTAAATGCTGTAATTGTACCAGCCTCCAACACATCCTCTGGCAGCTCATTCCATACCCGTACCACTCTCTGTGTGAAAAAGTTGCCCCTTAGGTCCCTTTTCTATCTTTCCCCTCTCAACCTAAGCC
This sequence comes from Hemiscyllium ocellatum, assembly GCF_020745735.1. Classification (NCBI taxonomy): domain Eukaryota; kingdom Metazoa; phylum Chordata; class Chondrichthyes; order Orectolobiformes; family Hemiscylliidae; genus Hemiscyllium; species Hemiscyllium ocellatum. The sequence continues at coordinate 14,068,759 of NC_083405.1, read as the reverse complement.
TATGCCCACTAGTTCTGGACTCCCCAACCCCAGGGAAAAGACTTTGTCTATTTATCCTATCCATGCCACTCATAATTTTGTGAATCTCACTAAGGTCACCCCTCAGCCATCTTTGAGATCTAGGCATTTGGCTGATCTGAGTAGGGAGTTGGAGCTGGTAGATGTGTGTTGTCTTCATCCTGAAGGTAGAGACTTTATATTTTATTCTAACCCGCACAAGTGCCATATCAGCATCGATATGTGTCTGTCACCTCGACCATTTGGAACTCAGTATTGTTTTGTAAAGTCGATAATATAACTATTTCCGACCATGCCACAGTATATATGGAGGTTAAGACTAATAATGACGAAATAGTTTCCCGACATTGGCGTATGGATCCTTTTCTATTGAATAATATTAATTTCATAAAATATTTCTAGCAGGTATTTAAAACCTTCTGGAATATCAACTCAAATACAACCAGTAACACTTCGGAGATGTGGGAGACTGCAACGCCATACGTGCGAGGCTTGGTTATCTCATTAAGACAAAAGGGATAACAAAAGCGTCTGCTCAAGGCTCGCCTGAAGGCGGATGAGACAGCGTACATGGATAGACCCTCCATTACTAAACTACAGCTGATCACAGCCCTTAGGGCAACTTTGAATACGACACTTACTCAAACAGCAAAGAGGGAGATATTATTTGCGAAGCAGAGATGATTTGAATATGGTGACAAGCCTGGAAAGTACCTAACATACCTTGCCAGAAAGAAAAAGGTTCCCCAAGCCATTCCGTCTCATAGAAAGAGTGCTGGTACCCCGGCTTGTGATCGTGAAATGAACAATGCGGCCTTTAGAAAGTTCTGTTTCAAATTGGAAAGTTCACAGGGCTGTAAGAATAGAACGAGGAAAATAGAGCATATTTTAATAAAAATTCTGGCCCTCCCAGGCCTAACCTTGGAGCAAGTGTTGTTCTTGAATGCCCCACGGCAACCCAGGAAACACTGGAGGCGGTAAGGCAGCTCCAGGGTGGCAACGCGCCAGGACCTGATGGATTCCAGGCTGAGTTCTATAAAGAATTTATTGTTGAATTGGCCGGGCTACTTGTAAATATGTTTAATTATTCACATAGTCAGGGCTACCTCTCGCCTTCGCTGAGAGAAGCAAATATTTTTCTCATTCTTAAGAAGGGAAATGCCCCAGATGACTGTTCTTCGTATAGACCTATGCCCTTGTTGAATGTGGATTTTAAAGTTCTCACAAAAATGTTGGCATCAAGACTGGAGTGGGTTTTACCATTCGCTATGAAAGAGGACGAGATGGAGTTTGTAAAGGGTCGCAGATCAACTAATAACATTTGAAGAGTCTTAAATATGGTATAAGCCTGTCAGCAGGGAGCGATACAGGGATTAGTTATCGCCCTAGAGGCAGAGAAGGTATTTGATTGGATAGAATGGCCATATCTCTTTTATGCGCTGGAGCATTTTCGTGTTGGAGAGGTCTTGACTAAATGGGTTACAGTATTAATTATTGATCCCAAAGCAGCGGTTTAAGTCTGGATAGCGTTAGCGTTGGTAGAGGTTGTTGACAGCGTTTCTCTCTCACACCATTATTATTTACGCTAGTGATTGAACTGTTGGTGGAATCTATATAAGCGGAACCTAATACAATGGTTCCCGACGTTAAATCGGGTAAGAACTAAATTACTCTATGTGGATGATGTCCTCCTTTTCTTAAATGATCCATTGACATCTGTGCCCTGCTTAATTCAAGTGGTTAACCTATTTGGTATGTTCTCAGGTAATCAAAACAATTTTATGAACTTGGAGGCCATGTTGCTAGGAGGTCGTGCCAGTATATCCAATTTTCTGAATGGATCCTGTTTTTCTTTTCGGTGGTCACTGGGAGGTTTTCTTTACGTTGGTATTTTTAATACTCCGGCATTTGGTCAGCTATATGAAGCCAGTTATACACATTTATTTGAGAAATTAAGATAGGACCTAGGAAGATCTCCCGATATTCTTGCTAGGTTGAGTAGCTTTGGTCAACATGACTATCCTACCTGGCCTTTTATATGCTATGAGAATGCTCCCCTTGATGTTGCCGAGACAGGCGCTGCGGAAGCTTTATGGTTGGCTCGTCTCCTTTATTTGGCGTCATAGACGGCCCCTTATAAAATTAGAAAACCCTTCCACAAGTAAGGGTTAGGCTGGATTTTCCGTATTTCAGGAGGTACCAGTTGAGCTGTATATTATCCTACATAGCTGATTGTGTGTCTAGTGACCCAAATTCAATACGATTAGGTATGGAGGCCTCCCAAGCAAAATATCTCCTCGTCAATCTTCTATCTATGGACAAGGTGAGAATTTATATGGATCATTGTAAAAATCCTACTATATTAAATACAATCAAAGCCTGGAGGATAATGCGACAGGATGAGGGTAACCTACAAGAAAAATAACTCCCCCTATATCCCTATAGTGGGAACGTTGGGATTCCAGCCAGGGCTGACTGATGCTGTATTCAGAACCTGGGAGTGCAATGTTGGGAGATCTGTTCGATGGGGAGGGCATAATGTCCATCGAACAACTGCGTCTGAAGTTTGGGCTGCATAACAAAGATCTTTTTCGATATTTTCAAATAGGAGACTTTATATAAATGAAGACCATATTGATAATTAATCCTTAAAAATCAGACAGGGAAAAGAGAGTGCTTTGGCCAATGTGTCCGCCCGCGATTAGTACTCTCTACCAATTGCTATGTAATAAGGTATCAAAGGACATGAAGCGGTTATATAAAACCTAGAGTCAACAATTGGGTATGGAAATCTCCTTAGACGTGTGGGAGGGCATCTGGGAAAACACCAGGAAGATCCCTGTCTGTAACAGAATTCAGGCTATCCAATGAAAGATACTTCATAGGACTCACATGGCACCTGACTTGCAAAGCTCAAGGCAGGGGCATCTCCAATATATCCTAAATGTAATATTGTAGTTGGAACTCTCACGCATTGTCTGTGGGCATGCATTAAATCTTCATGTAGTGGGGCAGAGTACCGAACGCCTTGGTAAAGATTTTTGGTTACGGAGATTGGGTTGCACCCATTGTGTCAACTTTTGGGCTCCCCAAATTTCTCCTCTTTGGAAGTGCACGGGAGGAAATTATTAACTATCCCTTCCTTTTGCGCGAAGAAATCATTTTATTGAATTGAGTATCCAGACGTCCCCCAGGACTTTCAAACTGGCACAGGATCGTCATGGAGTATATCCCCCTTGACTTCCTTACGAATATGGTGCACCAATAAGCACCTAAAACTATGATATAGAACATGTCAACCCTTTTTAACTACATTGTTGCAGACATATCTGCCACTTTTTCAGGGCCTTTGCTTAGCCATGGGTAAAGTTCAGGCTGGTTTGGAGGCTCCTGGGAGAGGAATCCTGTATCAATATGGGTTTTGTTATGACTTGATATAAATTTATTTTGACTATGTATCTAATTATTTATTTACTTACTTTATTTTATTTTCTCCTATTATTCATTGTTGGTAATGCAATATATCCTATTTTATGTTTTGGTAGTTTATAGAGTAGACTAGTCGTTCGTTTGTTTTTTAATTCTATATTGAGGTTGCTATTATAGTATAAAGCAGAATAAACTAGTTTATACTATTTAGTAATTTTGTTAAAATATTTCAAAAATCTTTTTTGAGTTTCCTGGAACAATCACCATTAATGTATCCATCAGCTTATTTACCCATTTAGTTTTTTGAGCAACTTCTCCTGATCAGCTCTACCTCCTCACTCTCTTGAATTTTCGTGATATTATTCATGTCTTCCGCTGTGAAATCTGACATGAAATAATTATTCAGTTTCTCATCTATTATTGTTCCACACGGCTATCAATCCAGCGTCATTTTGCAGTGCCCCAATATCCACTTCTGCTTCTCTTTTTTGCCCTTGATATATCTAAAGAAACTCTTACAGTAATCCTTTATATCACCGGATATCTTACCCTCATATTTAATCTTTTCCGTCCTTATTTCTTATTTTGTTGCCCTCTGTTCGTCTTTGTAAGCTTCCCACACCTCTGGTTTCCCACTGCCATTTGCCATGTTATCTGCTTTCTCTTTTGCTTTTATCCGAGCATTTAATTCCCCAGTCATCCATGTTTGCTGTGGGTGTGTTCGCCGATCCGGGAATTTATGTTGCAGACGCTACGTATCCTTTCCAGGCGCCATCCTCAGTGCTTGGGAGCCTCCTGTAAAGCGCTTCTGTGATATTTCCTCCGGCATTTATAGTGTTTTGTATCTGCCGCTTCCGGTTGTAAGTTCCAGCTGTCCGCTACAGTGGCCAGTATATTGGGTCCAGGTTGATGTGCTTATTGATTGAACTTGTGGATAAGTGCCATGCCTTGAGAAATTCCCTGGTTGTTCTCTGTTTGGCTTGTCCTATAATAGTAGTGTTGTCCCAGTCGAACTCATGTTGTGTGTCATCTGAGAGTGTGGCTACTAAGGATAGCTGGTCGTGTCGTTTCATGGCTAGTTGGAGTTCATGGATGCGGATCATTAGCTGTCTTCCTGTTTGTCCTATATAGTGTTTTGTGCAGACCATGCATGGGATTTTCTACACTACGTTAGTTTTGCTCATGCTGGGTATCGGATCCTTCGTTCTGGTGAGTTGTTGTCTGAAAGTGGTCGTTGGTTTGTGTGCTGTTATGAGTCCTAGTGGTCGCAGTAGTCTGGCTGTCAGTTCAGAAATGTTTTTGATGTATGGTAGTGTGGCTAGTCCTTTGGGTTGTGGCATGTTCTCATTCCTTTGTCTTTCCCTTAGGCATCTGCTGATGAACACGAAGACTTTTCCTTTCTCATTATCGGGTACAGCTCAGTATATGTGACATTTAAACGGCACTCAAACGCACTCAGGAAAGATTGATTATGTTGTAGAAACGTCAGGAGCATAGGACAAAGGGAAAGCCTCGCCAACTTCTTCAGAAATCAGATTAAGTCGAATGAATAACTTTAAAAATACAGATTCATTTCAGTTCTTCTTGTGAGGTGCATTTCATTAGCACTGTCAGTATTCTGTTGCCTGAGTTTCATTTCTAATCAGAATATGGTGATAAACCCAGGGCTTCTTGTGGTGCAGGAACACTAACAGTAAGTTACAAAGTGAGATACGGGGTTCTTAACAATTTGATAGTGAATTGAGAATGATATAGCTTCAAATCCTGTGTGCCCTTGGAGATTCTTTTCCTCACTATTTGATGCTCACAAGCTATGGAGGTAGTGAGACTTCATTCTCTGTTTCAACAAATAAGTGATAGACTTATATCGCACGTAAACAGGCCTTTCAGCCCAACACATCTATGCCAGCCAGAAAACACAAAGCTACATTATTTCCAGTTTCCTGAAGATCTATAGCCTACTATTCTCTGGCATTTTGTGTTTAAATGCTGCGATATGTCACATCTGTGACCTGAGCAGTTGTTCTTCCAAAAGTGCACGAAATAGTTTCACAGAAATAGATCACATAACTTCAACGACAGCCACAGTCTCATCAGATCAATAAGATGCCCTCATTGTTTAATACTTATGAGAAAATGGAATTGTCTTTTTAGTTCATTTGGGATTTTAATGGAGCAAGACCAGCATTAATTGCTGTTGAGACGTTCCAGTCCAGTTGGGGTTGGTCCATCCACGTGGCTGTTCAGAGGGAGTGCCAGCTGTGCATCTTATGTGCTTGTTTAACTGGGAGTAAATATTACTGCTGGTGGATGGAGTGTTACACAGCCCGCCATGTTGTGATGAACAGCTCGCAGGAAAATGAAAACTTTGTCAATGCGAATATATTAGAAGGAATTTATTATTCTTCAGATAATAATTACGAGAAGTCTATAATAATGAAGCGACGTCTGTTTCCATGTTATTGGTGTCCTTAAAATAATGGGGTCAATAGCTGAAATAATGCTGATGCTGTCGTTTGACAATTCTTGCACTGAGCATGTGAATTAACATGGATGTTTTCAGAAATGTCTGGGCTGTCCTAGTTTGAGTAAGTACTGATACCACATGGGATGATGCTGGTTACTCGATGCTTACTGAGCACAATTCGATGGAACAAACCAACAAGTCTCATTGGTTGCTGCTTCAGAATATATCAGAGCTTTCATGGCTGCCACCATATGAAATCATGTATTAAAGACACAGCCTATAGGGTCTGCACCATCCAGTGCTGATACACGTGTTTTATAAAGTTTGTGAGGTTACCTTCCTTGTCCACCTCTCAGGCAATACATTCTAGACACAAACCATTTTGGACACAAAACAGATTCAACAAATCCTCTCTTAGTGTCTTGCCTTTCTATTTAAACGTGTTCTCCCTTATTTTTAACCCTTTGCCGAAGAGGAACAGCTGCTGACTGTTCACTCTGCTCTTAGTTCTCATGCTCTTATACACCTCTGTCAGGTTCAGTTTCCTCCACAGTGCACACAGGTTCAGTAGATGGACCATGCGAAATTATGTGTTGCTGGGGGTGTTAGCAATTGAAGACACAGGGACAGGGTAGGGGGCGGGTTAGCCATGGGAAGTGCAGGAATGGTGTATGAGGTGTGTCTGGGTGCAATGCACTGAAGAGGATCAGTGTGGACTCGATTAGCCAATGTCCCATACAATAAAAAAAAAGGTTAAATCAAAGAACGAAAAATACTGTGATTCTGAAGCAAAAAAGAAACAAAGTGCTCGGGGAACGGAACAGGTTTGGTAGCTTCTGTCGAGAGAAAAACAGAGTTATCATTTTGAGTCCACTGACCATACATGCGATGTGAAAGCAACTGGGAAATAGTGTATTTTGTATTGGTGGATTGAGTTGAATATATGGAGAAATAGAGACATCGAAAAAAATAAACAAAGGAACTGTGGATAATCAGCTGGTGTGGAAATAAATTGGGAGATCATTTTCATTTATATTTCATCTTTTCCCATATTCCTGAGTATCATGCCCATGTAGATATATATCCAAGTCCCTGTTTCCAGTGAGTTCTGTCCCCTCTCTCTCTCCATCGTTGGTGTGGTCATCTTCTTTTCTTCATTAATGGGACATGGGCGTTGTTGGCTGGGTCAGCATTTATTTCACTTTCAGAGTTGCTTTTGAGAAGGTGCTGGGGAACTGCTTCTCTGAACCACTGTACATCGACGTGTTGTAGACTGGCAGTGGTTCAGTCGGTCTGACTTCACTTCTTTGATAGCTTGTAGTGCTATAACTGAATATCTGACTTGGCCATTTCAAAGGCCATTTGAGAGACTACCACTGCTGATGACCTGGAATCACATGCAGGTCAGACCAGTGAAAAAATCAGACTTCCTTCCCGGAAGGAGACTAGTGAGCCAGATGTTCTTAATTTTGGCACCCATCAATATTTCATTAGATTGTTAATTCCAAATATTTTATTGAATTCAAATTCCAGCGTCTGATGTGGCGGGATTGAAGTCCGGGTTTGGGTCATTACCTGGTAAAGGTATACCATTGGGAAATGTTTGCGGAGATCTCAGAATTTAGTCTAGAGAAAATACAGCTAGACCATCACCTCCTCCAGTATCTTGACCATCAATAGCAGTGTTATTAGTATCGTGACTGACGTACAGATAATTGTGCAGATACATTGACAACCATTTCCACGAGTGCAGAACTATTCATATTTCAGGGACGGCACAGAAATGTAACAGTTCATCAGCCAGGAATACAAACAGTGGAGAGGTAGGCATTTTCAACACTTTGCCATATATACAAATATTTAATTGCTCCTGACATTGGAAAGTCAGTGTCGTTTCTATGAACGTTTTTTTTTCATTTGTGATGTCAGCTGTTGCATTCATTCAGGGAGACCAGAGGGAGTGGTATTCCTACTCTTGTGCAAGGTATAAGGATAGATTTTACAGTGTATCTGGATCTGCAGAGACTACATAGGGAGGAGCAGAGCACTGCATTATCCTTTCTGAAATTTCCACAAATATTTCCCAATGTTATACCTTTCCCAGGTGCAAAGAGTGAAACAAGTTTACTTCAACAATGAGGAGGTCACAGAGCTGTGCAGTCTCACCCCAGGGAGAGGACTATATTCAAAATGTCCATCAACCATTTTGATTCTGGAACTTGCCAGGCAGGAGTAGGCGACATATCCATTTTGCCAAAGTCCCATTATCTCACGTATTCATGAGGTGACAATCGCCACCTCTGTCCAGTGAGGTGAATACATTGGTTTGTCTAAACAAAAGAAGCAACAGAAAATCTTTTTCGGAAATATTAGAAAACATGGTTACTGGCAAACGTGAGGAAATTAAGGAATTTAGAATTAGTAAAGTCGAAACACTTTTCCGTAATTATATGAGGGAGATCAAAGCTCTTTATGTTCTGTACTGGATCCTGCAGACCGGAAAGCAGCTATTATTACCACACATACTTACAACAGGACGGAAAGTGAAAACATAAAAGCAACCGGAGGATAGGTTTATGTCATTAGTGAGGAAACTATGAGCATTTTTTGTAATTAATTATAAATAGATCTTTGGAGAACAATAAAAGATTTAATAGTGTCAACCAGATTCAGGACAGGAAAACTACCTTTGAAAAACATTCTGGAGTTTATGGGCCATGTTGGTTGTGACATCGACGAGTGAGAACTAGTGTGAACGGTGAATTTGTATTTTCAGAAGAAGGTTGACACGATTGCACACAGGTGAGAGAAGAAAGTTACAGCCTTGGGTAAGGGGGAGGTGTCCTACATGGATTGAGAATTGGATGGTGGAGAGAGCACAGAGACTACCGTCCTCTTTTGGACAGAAGGACACGACTGATTCGGTAACACATGCATCGGTGCTTGGACCACCGCTATTTGTAACACAAAGAAGTGATTTGAATGTGAACAACACATACAGTCCTTTTCATGTTGGATTTATTTAAAGGTGAAAGTTTGCAAGTGCTTTTGGAAAAAAGGATCGGAATGTCCTTGGTCATAAGTTACGAATTTTAATTCATGCAGGGCATCCATTAATCAGGACAGGAAATGAAATTGCAGCTTTCATTACCAAATGAATCATGCGTAGGGGTTATGGAATGTTGCTGAGTCAGTATTTGGGCTCTTGCGGACAGACATGCTGACTTTTACAAATCAATAATCACCTTGTCACAGAGGATGTGCAATGCTGTTTTATCAGATAAATCTCTGGGATGATGCTAATATAAAGAGAGTGTGAACGAAACGGATGTTTAGTTGGTAGCACTGTGAGAGTATACGAGTTGACTGTATTGAAATATTAACATTATGGACGAATGCACATTATGTCCAGAGAAAGACATTGGTGGCATAAGAAATTACATTTTTCCCATGATACGTGCTTCTTGGTAGTTTATGTAACGCTGTGAAGCTCCTATGTTGGTTGGGAGAGAGCTTTTCAGTTTCTGATTGAACTCTCATTGCCTCAATGTGCAGTTGGTGTGTGACCCTGCACTGAAAGTCACATTGTTCACAAATCTCTCAGCAGTTGCAATGCCTAACTCCTAAAAATGTGAGCCGTTCCCAGCAGCTTCTGACCTCCATAGGGAATACTGGTCTGCCTTCTCGGAGAGGTCCTCCCTCCTCACCGTCAACAAACCATATTGGTGTATCTATTGTGTAACATTAGCAATGGAGCCAGGAGGAACGACATGCAGCAGTCTATCCGTTCAATCTCTGTTTCATTGGTTTGTCATGTTTGGTCGTAAATAACATCCTCCTATTTCTGTGCAAGGGGTTTGAACGGCTGATTGTCTCCCTCATGATGTCATGGGAGACGCTCAAGAACCTGACTGGGCAACCCGTGGTTCCTGTTTAGCAGCTCAATGTGTTTGACTGGGCTCCTTATCTTCCTGTGTAATAGTCAGGAGAGGATGAACGGGCTATCCCTATACTTATCCAATAGCATTGATGGGCGGAATGACCTCCTCATATTCCTGTGAAGTGAGCTTGAGGTGCTGAACGAGCACCTCTCTTTACTCCGGTAACGCACAGTATCCAGCAGGATTGTTACATGAATGTTACCAACACTTCAAAAGCACCAGCCTGAATGCTGTCCGGTTCTTCCTGCATATGGACACAGACCGCATCAGGAGCTGAGGGGAGGGGGGGGCGTGGCTGCGGGGATTATTGGTATGAACATTACATGATTTTCAGTCACCATCTCCACGTCAGAGATTCTGATGGGGGGAAGACACTGAGGAGCAAATGAGGATGCTTGTGCTGTGGATCTCCCGCAGAGATGTCCCGAGACTAAGGTCGTACATGTCGAAGAACCACAAACATCTTCTTTGTGCTGAATCGCTCCAACCGGTGGGGAGGTTACCCTTGATTTCCATTAAGTTCCATTTTCTTCAGGTTTCTTGATAAAATCCTCAGTTAAACGTTTCCTTGTTGTCAGGGCCAGTCACAATTACCTGGTTTTTACATATTTTGTTCATGTCAATATGTCACAGTGCATGTGTGCAGTGGGTTTCCTTCTCACAGAGGGGTGTGACCATCGTGACGTCTCTATCCCAGAGAGGTCGGGGAGACAGATCATTGAGATAGTGGTAAAACAGGGATAGATGGTGTTTGACACGGCAGGCACTCCAGGAGTTGGGGCCTAGAGCAGATTAGTCATGATCTTATTGAAGGGAAAGGCAGGCACTGGGCCTGAATCAGCTATCCTGCTTCCTATGTTCTTGAATTCTCTTATTGGAAAGTTCATTGGTGTTATTGTCCTGGCTGTCCTGTGAAGGAATGTTTTAGTCAAAGAGACCAGAGGACTTTGGGCGCAATATCTGGGCACAGTATGGAGTCATTATTCACTGTGAATCTGGCTCAACAACATGACGAATAAATGGATGCAGGGGAACTTCTGTAAGGAGAGATGCGGGGACTGTTTCGCAGTAACAACAACTCTTTTTTTTCCCCAAGAACGTTTTCCAATCCACACCAAATCATGTTTGCCTGTATTCAGGGGCTGAATGGTCACCTCGGTTTCTGTGCACCAAGTAATAGGAGCAAGTGGTCTCCAACTTTCCTGAGTAGCAGATTGGGGGGGCTGAATGGAATGGGGCGAAGTAGGTGTGAGGAACAAGAGTGAGTCCCTGCCCCACCAGGCAGTAAGGTTGTGGCTGAACAGATTATGGTCTCATCCCCACGTTCCTATCTGCAGTTCATTATCCTTGAGTCACTTTCTCGTCAAATATTTAACTAACACACCTTTGAATAAATGCAAATACACAGATACCACAAACCTGTGGGTAGGAGAAATTCCCACTCAAATGGCCTTTTGAGATTTTCTCCTAATCCCTGTTCCTTCCGAGGTTAGAGAGTCATTGCTTCTTTTTGTAGTCCCACTCCTCCAGATGTCATGGCAAATTATCAGTGTAACTAATTGTGTGATATGGTAAATGATATCCGTCTCAGACTGGGTTATGTTCAGTGTTAGGAACAAGTCAGACAGGTTTCTTAAATTTGCAAAAATTCTAAAACCAAAGCAAAGTTACTCGAAATACGTTGGATACATAAATGATATAGAGTTTGAACATTGTCAATATGTGCATAAACATTTATTTTTCTATAAATCTGAGACAAAGAAATATGCGCACAAACACACACACACGTCTGAAAGCAAACAGAAAAAAATAGAAACTCTGCAGAATATTAATTCGAAAGAGCTTTGTCCAAATAACAGTTTCATGACAAAAGCAAAATTGAGAGAGTTTCAATTGTTATTCTGCTTCTGAAGTGATTCTGCCTCACAGAAGCTGTTAGCACTGGGGTGTCTTCCAGGAACAGTTGGATTTGGCTGCATTCCTTTTGCTGCAAGCAGAGGAGCGATTCCAATGAATTGTCAACAGGAACCCTCAAAGGATGCTAAAGATGGCTGATTGGTTTTCAATTCTCATATGTTGCTGTAGAGAAGTACAAGTAGAGATGGAGCAATGGCTGTTTGCTTCCACGACAGATTGCATTTGTTCCCACTGTGATCTGAAACATACAATAATGTGACCCAAACACCAACCTGAACTACGTAAGGTCTGGGTGAACATTCTCCTGATTGAATTACTCCATCCCTGTTACCTTCTCCATTTAAGAATGATTTGTAATTTATAATTTGAAGGTCTGCATAATTTTTGTACAATATATTAAAGTCTTCTTAGTACCTGTGTTAAAATGAGTATGTTGTTTTCTAAAATTAAATCCTTAGTTTTATTCTCTAATCGTCAGCTACACCGCAATACACTCTCCTCAGGGTTTGATATGGTTCAATATGAACAGCTCTCATTCTCAGGCCTGAAGTACTCTGACATTGTACAGGTGATGAGGGGCATGGGTGTGGGATCAGCGAAGGTTATTTTCCAAGGCTGGAGGAGTCCAAACCAGAGGGTACAGATTTAAAGTGAGAGGGTAAAATTAAAAAAGATACCTGAGTGGTATCTTTATCACACAGAGGGTAGTACGAGTATGGAGCGAGCTGGCAGCGAAAGTGGTGGAGGCTGGTACAATTACAACATTTAAGGGGCAGTGGATGGGTTTAGAGTGTTATGGGTTAATGCTGGCAAATGGTTTTGCATCAGATTGTAATATCTTGTCGGTGTAAATGAGCTGGACGGAAGGGTCTGTTTCCATGCTGCATGACACTATGATTCTATCAGGCCTTCATTCTAGCAAGGAGTAAAGTGAAGCATTTGTGAAAAGCTTCCAAAACAATTGCATATTTTTGTCTTACAGTTTCAGGGCTCATTACTACATACAATATATTTAATGTAGTCTCAGCATCATCATGTACAAATCAGAAAAAACATCACAATAATTATACCCGATAGACTTTGCATGAAGCAGCATCATTCAATACACTTCTCTAATCACTTGCTGAATCTGCTGATTGGGTTTATATAGTTCATTTACCATGCTGCACACATCCGTCTGTCCCAATGCATTCTGCGATGTTCTCTACATTTAAGTAGGTTACTATTATTTTATCTGTTCTGAGCACTGAGTTCACTGAGCCCTTGTTGCACTGTTTCCTGCCTACTGTTTGCTCACTAACTCCCTCGTCGGTATCCATTGCAGGGTCTCATTGTGCTGTTAAATAACTATATTGGTAAATGAACTAATTGAGCTCCAATTCAATTAGTCCCCTCATCTAAGTCCTTGATATCGATTGTAAATTGTTGGTAATGTCACACTTCTAATGTGGTACTCCACCAAGTTACAATTTTATAACCTGAATATAAAGATTTATCCTGAATTTTATTCCCTGATATGATTTGGAGATGCCGTTGGCCCCCGGGAGATGACTGGCTCTCAGGACAACTCCATATAACACTGTCATGGTGGACGCTGCAAGACGTATCAGATTGTGGACATAGATACCGCTATTACGCGTGGGAACACCTCCCACCTTGTACTTGGCAGGTACTCATGTGACTCAGCCAACGTTGTCTATCTTATACGTTGCAGGCAAGGATGCCCGGATGCATGGTACATTGGGAAAACTGAGCAAAAGTTACGACCAGGCTTGAATGGGCACCTCACAAAAATCAACAGACAGGGAGGATTCCCACCCAGCTGGGGAATACTTCAGTGGTCCAGGACATTCAGCCTCGGACCTTTGGGAGACCATCCTCTAAGGTGGACTTCGGGACATGCAGCATAAACCGACTGACTCCCACAGCTAAGTGGACTACACCTCCTCCCACCCTGCCCCCTGTAAAAACGCCATCCCATATTCCCAATTCCATCGTCTCCGCTGCATCTGCTCCCAGGAGGTCCAGTTCCAATACCATACAGCTCAGATGGCCTCCTTCTTCAAAGACCACAGATTCCCCCCAGTCGTGATCGACGATGCCCTCCACCGCATCTCCTCCACTTCCCACTCCTCCGGCCTTGAGCCCCGCTCCTCCAACCGCCACCAGGACAGAACCCCACTGGTTCTCACCTACCACCCCACCAACCTCCGTATACAGTGTATCATCTGCCGTCATTTCCGCCACCTCCAAACGGACCCCACCACCAGGGATGTATTTCCCTCCACTCCCCTATCTGCGTTCCGCAAAGACCACTCCCTTTGTGACTCCCTCATCAGGTCCACACCCTCCACCAACCCAACCTCCACTCCGGGCACCTTCCCCTGCAACGGCAGGAAGTGCAAAACTTGCGCCCACACCTCCTTCCTTACCTCTCTCCAAGGCCCCAAGTGATCCTTCCATATCCGCCACAAATTCACCTGCACCTCCACACACATCATCTATTGCATCCGCTGCACCCGATGTGGCCTCCTCTATATTGGGGAGACGGGTCACCTACTTGCGGAACGCTTCAGGGAACACCTCAGGGACGCCCGGACCAACCAACCCAACCACACCGTGGCTCAACACTTTAACTCTCCCTCCCACTCCACCAAGGACATGCAGGTCCTTGGACTCCTCCATCGCCAGAACATAACAACATGACGGTTGGTGGAAGAGCGCCTCATCTTCCGCCTGGGAACCCTCCAACCACAAGGGATGAACTCATATTTCTTCAGTTCCCTCATTTCCCCTCCCCCCACCTTGTCTCAGTCGATTCCCTCGAACTCAGCACCGCCCTCCTAACCTGCAATTTTCTTCCTGACATCTCCGCCTCCACCACACTCCAGCCTATCACCCTCATCTTGACCTCCTTCCACCTATCACATCTCCATTGTCTCTCCCCCAAGTGCCTCCTCCCTACCTTTTATCTTAGCCTGCTGGACACACTTTCCTCATTCCTGATGAAGGGCTTGTGCCCGAAACGTCGAATTTCCTGTTCCTTGGATGCTGTTCCTTGGACACATTTTCAGAAGAGAAATGTGGCTGAGTAGAAGCTGATAGCTAAGTTTGTTCCCCAGAGGGAGGGCCTCAACCGGGACCTTCGGTTCATGTCACATTACAGGTGATCACCATTGCACTACACACACACACACACACATGCACACATACACATGGACACAGGTACACACAGACGGGCACACAGACACCCACGCACACCCTTATAGACACACACACTCCCACACTGACACATGCACCACCTCACAGACCTAAAACACTCTGCACTCACAATACACACACACACACACACATACACACACTTTCTCACACTCACAAACACCACTCCAGACAGACACACAGACACAGAGAGACAAAGACCCACAAGAACACATATATTTTGTGGGGTGAATTTGTACTTGCAGAGTTACATTGTACTTTGCTCCAAAACTGTATGCATTCATGTAGAATCCTGAGCTCAAAAGCTGCATGAATTTATGTAAATCTCTGTTATCTCACTAGATTAGAGTCAATCTAAACATCATGGTATAGATAGAGAACAAAGGGGGCCAACACTTTCAACATATTGTCTAGCTATCACCATTATTAACAGCTAATCCGAGAATGCAATTTTAAATAAAATGTTTTGTGACTTACACATGAAAGAAGTGAAACTATGACTGTATTCTAACAGATGAAAGGCTTAACAGATAATCATCTCTTCAATGTATAATTTCAGTTACATCTCACTGTAACTGTTTGCTATAAATTCTGTGTTACAATCGAGCCCTCCACTACCACCTGATGAAGGAGTGTCACTCCGAAATCTAGAGTGGTTCCAGTTAAACCTGTTGGACTATAACCTGGTGTTCTGTGATTTTTAACTTTGTATTCCCTGATAGTTTACCAAGTTTCCCCTGTTGCTGGATAGCAGGCTAGAAAGGTAGAATGGTCTCATACTACACTTTGTATTGCACTGTGTAATGACTTCAATCTATTTTTGCGTAAATCAATAGGGCAGAATGGCCTCCACCTGTCTCATTATAACAATGCTGACTGGCTGAATGGGATCTTTCTTTACTTCTGTAGCATTACTGAGTGGTTGAGAGAACAACATATGGATTATGGTCAGCATCTGGCCATTCAGCCCCTCGCGCCTGCTGCAACATTCAGAATGTGCATTGTTGATTTGATTGTAACTGAATATCTCCTTCCTGTCAGTTCCTAATAAATATGGATTCTCTAATTCATCAAAGATCTATGGAACTGAACCTTGCTACTTCGGTGTGAGAACACCACAGATCATACAACCCTAAACAGAAAGGAACATCCCTGTCTCAGTCAGAAATGGGAAGGTCTTTGTTCTCAAAATGTGTTCCCCCAAACCAATCACCACTCTTTGAACATATAAGGAGTCGACAATTACGAATATATATTGACCATTCTGCCCCTCAATCCTGTCCTCATTCTCAGTAACTCTCCTAAATCAGATACTTACCAAATTCAGCCTCCACTGACGTCATAGAAAGACAATTCCATTCACTCCAAGATCATATGAGCAATGAACCCTGCCGCAGAATTAGGCCATTCAGCCTATCTTTTCTGCCATGATATTTGATCGTGGCCAAAATATGTCTCAACCCCATTCTCCTGTCTTCTCCGATTGACTATTGATAACTTATTAATAAAAACGTACATATCTTTGTATTAAAGACAGTGTGTGCCTGTATGTGGGGTTGTGTTCGTGTGTTTGTGTGTACGTCCATAACTTTGTGCACATCTGTGTGCATATGTTATGTGTGTAAGTGTCAGTATCTCAGTTTGTGTGTACCTCTGTCTGAATCTCTGTGCAAAGTTGCTTTTGAAGTAAATATATTGAAATTGGAATCAAAGACTCCCTCCTCCTCTGTCTCTGTCTGTCCCTGTTGTTCGCAGAGTTAATAGAATTCGTACAGTGTGGAAACAGACCCTTTGACTGAACACATCCACACTAACACTTCGAAGAGTAATCCACCCAGACCCGTTAAAATACTATCCTACGTTTACTCATGATTAATGCCCCTAACCTACACATCCCTGGGCACTTTGGACAATTTAGCATGGCCAATTCACCTAATACCACACCTTTGGCCTGTGGGTGGAAACAGGAGAATCCGGTGGATACCCTTGCAGACATGGGGAGAATGTGAAACTCCACACAGGCAATCGCCCGAAGGTGGAATCGAGCCAAGGTGCCTGGTGCTATGAGGCAGCAGTGCTAGCCTCTGAGTTTTATGATTACATTCATACCATACTACCCAACTGCTGGCCTCCCCACATCACTGCATCAACGGCAGCGATTTTTATTCTCTCAGAAGATATCAAATCTTTTGCTATGAATCTCTCAAACTGCATGGTCATTTGATTTTTTCCAATATAATCTTTGGAAGCATAGAGAAGGTTTGTCTGATACTAACCAATGTTGTTCCTGTGTCATTAGCAACACGGCTGGGCCCTTTTCAGGACTTTTTAGTACTTTCTCACGTACGTTTTAATCGTTGCAAGTCACAGAGTGAGAAATTAATTCATCTCATCTCCTGACAAAATGGTTGACTCAGATGTGAACATTTCCATTCTGACAGGCCCAAGTATATTTGCAATATTCCATCTACCAGTATTGTGTGTTCAAGCCTGCGTGTGTGTACGTGTGTGTGTGTCTGTGTGTGTGTGTGTGTGTGTGTTGATGGTGCTGTCAGTTTGGATCGTGCTGTGAGCACTCTCACTCTCTCCCCCTCCCAATCTGAATCCTCAAGTGATGTCACTCTCTGCCGCTGTCACTGCATTAGGGTGAGGAGGCCAGCTGAGGGAGCTTGTTTCATATTCAGCACAACAGAGACGGTCAGACCTGCACTACCATCTAGATACTCACAGAGTCAAATACAGACACACAGATATGGGTGGTGGTAAAGAAATGGATATCGGGCACTCACACCCGGCTTGGCCCTTTCCGTCCCATTCCCAGCTGTTTTTCTTGGAATGCGAGAAATGGAGGGTGGGAGTGGGGTTCCCTGCTGTACGTGCTGATGTGGGTGGGGAGGTGCGGAGATGGTGGTTTGTCCAGAGATAGTCAGTACATAATGTTGTATCCAAATAGTGTTATTAATGAGAGAGATATAGTGGAGGGGAAAGAGAGAGAGAAGGAAGGTGCTGCTTGCAGCAGTGAGAGTGGTGGAGTATTAATCTTGTTCGTGTGTCGGTGCTACAACAGATATGCAGTGAGTGTGGAGGAGCAAAGAGAACACGGTGACCCTTATCCTGACAGAGCGGTAAAGGTTACTGATGCTTGTCCTGTATTGCTGGACATTCTTCAGACCGCAGATACTAAACTGAGCTGGGTGGAGAGCTCAGACCATGCTTGGTGTGTCTGGTGTTGTGGCCCCCTCTGGGAAGGGAATGGTCCCCCTCTGTACATAGAACATAGAACATAGAAGGATACAGCGCAGTACAGGCCCTTCGGCCCTCGATGTTGCGCCGACCGAGTCCTACCTAACCTGTACTAGCCCATCCACCAGGAACACCATGCCCCTGTCGACAAACCGTGGTGAAATTGCCTCTTATCTGCCATGCTCGGGGTAAACTGTGCAGGGCAGCTCCTAACAGAGAAAGTTCAAACGTCTGCCTCTTGGCCTTTGAAAGATGGCACCAGTGCCATGGATCACAGAATATCGAGGGGCATCTGGGCGATGGTGAGTACGTCCGGCCATGAAGGGTGTGAAAATCGGGCTGGTATTGAATGAAAGGGACACCATGGGGTGTGGTGCGTAGTTAATGAGGTGAGTTCCATAAGATAGCACCAGGAAAATAGCTCAGCATCTTGTAGATAATCCCTCTATCTCACTCAATGAAAATGTCACTGAGACAAATTATTGTTAGGTTCAACCCAATGAGTTGAAAACTCTGCAGACCCTAATCCCAGTTGCAACGCTGCAGCTTATTTGCCAATGCTCTCAGTAGCTAAACGTCACCATACACTTGGGAAAAAAAGGCAGTGTGGAGGGGGTGGTTGAGGTATCAGTGGGGGAGCACTTTATGGGAAGTCGTCATAGTTCTATTCGTTTCAAAATAGAGATGGAAAAGGATGATTGTGAAAGATATTGGCAGAGAAGGGAGTCAGTTGGGAAGTGGGAAGCCTTCAACAATGAGATGTCAGGAGAATAGAGACATTATGTATCTGTTAGGGTGAAGGGTAACGCTGGTACGTGTAAGGAATGTTGTAGGATTGGAGAAGTTGAGATTCTGGTCATGTATAAAAGGGAAGTGTGTGTCAGGTATAGACAGCAGGGATTGAGGTTGTTTTTCCTTATTTCATTCACGGAATGAAGGCGTCCCTGGCGAGGAAAGGAGCTATTACACATTCCTAATTGCCCAGAAGGCTGTTAACAGTCAACTCCGTTGCTGTGGGCCTGGAGTCCCTTGTAGGCTTGACCAGCTAAGAATGCCAGTTTGTTTCCTTATAGGGTGTCAGTGAAACAGATGGATATTGCCAGCAATCGGAATGGTCATCATTAGCCGCTCAATTCCTGATTTAACGTGAATCACTGGAAGAATCTGAAGGCAACAAGAGTATAGTTAAGAGGGAAATTGGGAGCATTAAAAGCGGACATGTGATAGCTTTGACAAATAGAGTTAAGGAGAATCCAAAGCAATTCTACAAATACGTCAAGGACAGAAGAGTAACTGTGGAGAGAATAGGACATCCTAAAAGATCAGCAAGGCTGCCCATGTGCAGAACCACAGGAAATGGGGGAGGTACTAAACGAATATTTTGTATCGGTATTTGCTGTGCAGGAGGATATGGAAGCTAGAGAACTTGGGAAATAGGTCGTGACATCTTGGAAAGTGTCTGTATTACAGAGGAGCTGCTGGAGTTCTTAAAACATACAAAGGAAGGAAAATGTCCTGGATTCTATTGGATGCACGCTCGAACTCTTTGGGAAGTTAGGGAAGTGATTGCTGGGCCCCACACTATCACCAATAGCCACAGGTAAAGTGCTGGAAGCCTGGAGATTGGCTAACGTGGTGCCATTACTTAAAGGATTTTTGAAGGATAATAAGGAAAAGCCAGTGAGCCTGACGTGTGTGGTGGGTATGTTGTTGGAGGGGAATATGAGGCATCGGATTTTCACACATTTTAAAAGGTAACGAAGGATTAAGGATAGTCAACATGACAGTGCAAGCAATATTCTGTTTCACTGACTTGACTGAGATTTTTTTGAAGAAGCGACTAAGAAGATTAATGTTGAACAACATTGTGCATGTCATCTGTTTAACAAGGTTGGTTCATATGAAAGCCATTTGGTTATAAAACTGGCTCAAAGATCGGAGACAGAGGGTTGCAATATCCTGGCAAAGGTTTGCAGTGCTCGACATGCTGTGTAGATGGTCCAGTTTATGCAGTAATCCTCTAGTACGGCCTGCACAGCTCTCCGTCTTGGCCGTTACCTTACTCTAGTTTATGTTATCTGGGCTGATTCTGTGAAACAGATTCAGACTTTGAGGCAATGGAACATGATAATGGATCTTTCAATGTCCCCATTCAATGTTTGCTTTCTTGGGATTGGATCCACCATTGTCTCACATATCCCGTTATTCCAATCTTCACCATCTCCTTATCCATATTTTCATCAACTTATCATTTAATAAATTATTTGGTTTTGTTTCTGTATCTTTCCCTGGCCTTAGTTTTTGTCTCCCTTATGCATCGAGTGCTGGCATTGTGAAGCTCAGAAACATTAAAATGGTGTGTGTCAGGCTGTAGTTCACTTTCCGATGTGTCCCATGTGGTGTTCTATGGAGTGGGGCGTTCCAGCAGCTCTGACTCACGTGTTTGAAATTTGGTATGGGCCTACCCACCGACCACCTCTGTTTATCTCTCTCAGTTGATCATGCAGGCAGTAACGCGAGGAAATTCCTGGAGTATAATTGTTAAGGAAAAGGCATCTAACTTGTAGTTGAGTGGTTTTTGACTGATTCCTGTTATTGAAAAGTTATTGGAGGTGCTCGAGATGGTTTACTGGAGGTTGTGCTGAGAGCTGCCTCAGATATTCAGGGAGACGTGAGGATTTTTTGACCCAACTCTGGATGTAGCATGTGGACTGTAGTTACAACATAAGGGTCTGTAACATGAAGAACAAATGGAGCAGAAGCTGCAGAGACGGGAAGATCTGAAACCAAGGAGTGATTGTGTGGGGGAAAGGGATTTCCTGTATCTGTCTGTGTTTTCGCCTGGACTCTTACTATCCCCGTTACATACACTGATGCACACTCTCCCTATCTGCTCCACACAAATTCTCACTCTCCCTCTCTCACATTCTCACACGCGAAGTCCACTCTGTCACACGCACGCATGCACAC
The DNA here is from genome assembly GCF_020745735.1 of Hemiscyllium ocellatum. Taxonomy (NCBI): domain Eukaryota; kingdom Metazoa; phylum Chordata; class Chondrichthyes; order Orectolobiformes; family Hemiscylliidae; genus Hemiscyllium; species Hemiscyllium ocellatum. The sequence goes on along the minus strand of NC_083405.1, from coordinate 14,047,555 downwards.
AAACTCTCTCTCCCTCACGCATTCACACACACACTCCCCCTCAATCTCTCTCACGTACAAACAGTCTCTCTCTCTCTCCCCTTCACACAGACACACCACTGTCTCCCACTTGCGCGCACACACAAGTATGCAGATATAAATCTGAGGGGTGAATTTTCATTTGCCCATTTGTATTTGCAGATGCATTTTATTTTGTTCCAAATATGTACAATTTGTAGACAGTCAGTCAATGTGATATTTTGTGAACTACTTTGTAAATACAGCCAGTCTGACTCCAGGTCAAGACACAGACAGAGTCCAAACACGGACCTCACACGTCTGACCGCAAGTGTTACTTCATTTACACCGATAGTAGCTGAAGGTATCTCCAGACAGTGACTTGAAATAAATTCTGCAATTTGCATATTAACCAATCAAACTCGCACCTCCATTCTAACTGATTAAGTACTTAAGAGCCATCTTAGGTATATGGACAATTCATGTACATAAGTTGTACAACCCTTTGATCTTTTCATTATAACTTCTGTGTTTAAGGTCTTCCTCCCTCTTACACCTGATGAAGGAGCAGCGCAATGAAACCTTGTGTTTACAAATAAACCCATTGGACTCTAACCTGGTATCGTTTGATTTTTGACCATGTCCAACCAAGTCCAAAACCAGCGACTCCATATCATGGTTTTTCCTGGTTAGCTAATCGTCTCCCCTGGCAAGTAAATTGTTCCTAACCCCATGTGTCCTTGTCTTCCATATTAATATTTTGCGAGGCACGTTATGCAATGCTGTCGGGAAGTCCAGACATAATACATCGATAGGATCCCCATTAACCACCTTTCATGTAACGGCTTCGTTAAAGAAAGTTAGTCAAATCATTCAAACATGATTTATCCTTCATAAAACTGTGTTGACTGTGCTGGGTTGTGGCTTGACTTTGGAAATTTCCTGTTATAAATTCCTTTATAACGGATTCTAATAAACGTGTCTTCAATCCCAATAGTTTTCTCACTACTTCTCATTCCTGAGTGAAGCTGGTTATTCGAAGTCCTTCCCTTTCTATAAGCTTTATGTTCTCTTTCACAATTGCTGTGTAACAGGCACAAGGCTGTAAAAGATCTGCTCCAATTCCTGTGGAAGAGACATGAGTAGCTGTTTGGACTCATTCTGTTCCTGCTTTACACACTTTCTGGGCTCAATATCCTCCTGGCGTTCCTATATTATAATCTCAATGGACTTGCATGTTCTATTCCTGTCTCTGACCAAGCGCTAAAGATCTGAATGTACACCTCCACTTGCTCAATGACAGGTTTGGGGTCTTATGGAATCTCCCTGTTCAAATGTCACTTTCCATGGGCTGGCAAGTTGTGTTGCCCATCCTGGGTAGCTCAGTGGTTAGCACTGCTGCCTCACTACTCCAGAGATCCCAGTTCAATATCAGTCTCCAGTTTCCTCCCACAGTCCCAAGATGTGCAGTTAAGGTAGATTGGCCAAGCTAAATTACCCATAATGTCCGGGGATGTGGAGGCTAGCGGCATCAGTCTTGGAAAATGCCAGGTTATAAAAATTGGGTGGGGTGGACGGTGAGGATTGGATGGGATGATCTTTGGAGGATCAGTGTGGAGTCGATGGGCCAAATGGCCTGCTTCCACACTGCAGGAATTTTATGATTAACACCTTTGTTGCAGAAATCAGATGTGGGGAACAATCTTTGAATACATTCCAATATCCTTTCCTCAGTGAGGAGATTAAATCTGTGTGCACGACTCCAGATGTGATCTCACTGAGACATTGTACAGGAGCAGCAACACTTCAACAGCCTGCTGTAAAGTTCCCACGAAGGTTAGAGCAGTCTCAGCTTTCTGGTAAGTAAACAGCATTGTTTAAAGTTCATTTCCTTCTCTACTCGACCAGCATAACGGGAGATTTGGTGATAACGTCACAATGACACTTGAGAAGAACAGGTAAGGTGTGGCGAGATTATATTAATGTTAAGACATGCCACACCAAACATCTCACCTGAACCTACCAAGAACCTCACCAGAGCCCATGTCACGCAGATTCCACAGAATCTGGTAAGGGGAGCTCAGAAACAGCAAGGAGAAGCAAATATTTATGAGCGTTATATATCAAAGTGAAAATTGTGATACAAATGTTGGGTATGGTCCAAAACAGGAAATTAAATATACAACTGTGTGGGTACTGCAGTAATAACGGGCAGCTTCAAGTTACATCTAAAGAGTGTTAACCCAAGTGAACGTTAATGCTGGGAAAATGGATTTCACGAGAGTCTATGAGGTGGGATGCATTAACGATATGTTGAACACCGAGCTAGAGATCAGGTTGTTCTGGAATTGATGATGTGTGATCAGAACAGCAAATTGAAGACTTTGTTGTCAAGGAGCTTTTGGGAATAGTGACCTTAATATTATGAACATAAGTGACATCTGAATACAAAGCAGTTTTTTTCTTCTATTAATGGTATATGCCTGAGTCATGCAAGCCATTAAGGTGCGAGGATAAAGTTGGCTTCAGTGAATTTGAAAAGTACATTAAAATGATTTAATGAAAGATAGGCAATGTCTTTTATTTATACAAACACTATAAGTTTTATAAGGACGTTCTCGGGATTAATGCCTCAGATGGCATGATTGTCTGATCAGGGAACACTGCCTGTGTTCCAGAGAGGTTCAGAGAATGAGAGATAATCGAAATGAAACTTTAAAAAATCACATAGAGTGGAGTGACGAACCTGTGCGTTGACAAGTGAGAGCAATATTAGCGAGAATCCCAAGATGTTCCACAAGGCCATCAAGCAGAGTAGAATAACCACGGAAAAATTAGGGTCCATTATACACAGTGGGAGCAATCTGTGTGTGAAGCTGGAGAAGATTGCTAGATAATGACATGAGAGCTTCACATCGTTTTACTTGGCAGAAGGAGGAGTTAGATACATATTTCAAGAAGACTGGACTGGGAAGCTCTTGGGCAAAAAATATATAAGATGCGAGCAGGAAATGATGTTTTTGGCTAGTATAAAATTGGACATGTCCCTACGTCTGGAAGAGTTGTATCACAGCTGCAGTGGGAGACAAGGGAGGAAAGTAGAACCTCGTAAGAGGGGAGTTGCCAGAGTAATAGAGAGCGCCCTTTACAGGAAGGGTTGATGCAGGTAGACCAGGGAACTAGAAATCAGTGAGTATCAGATCAGTGCCAGGGAAACTATTGGGGAAAACAGGGAAGGAGACAATTGATCTTCATTGAGAGATGCAATGTTTGATCAGGGATCGTCAGCATGAAGTTATGAGAGGGTGGTCAAGCCGAACGAATTTTATTGATTTTTTTCGAGGAGGTCGTTTATATGTTTTCTTTTTGAACAACACCTTTGACAAAGCCTCACATGCAAAACTGATAAAGAAAGTACAATAATACGGTATCATGGGTAACTAGGTAAATGACGTTCAAACTGTCTTCGAGGCAGTAGAAGAGTGTGGTGGGAAAAGGCCCTTCGTGTGACTGGAAACCAGTGACCCCTGATGCACCCCAGGGAACAGTGCTGTATCCCTTATTATTTGCGTTATTCATAAAGGATGTAAATGTGAATGTGAAGGGGGTCGGGTGTGTGTGATAAATCAGTGTATCTTTCACGCAAAGATTGGCCGGGTAGTTGGCAGTGAGGTGGAAGGCCTTATGTTACAGGAAGATATAGATGGAATGGTTAGATGGGCAGATCAATGCCAGATGGAGTGTAACCCTGATAAATATGAGAGGATGCAATTTGGGAGAAGGAATCAGACAGGGGAGTACTCAATGAATGGCAGCACACTAGGAAGCTCAGAGGGTGCTTCTCCACACATCCCTGAATGTGACTGGCCAGGTTAATAGTTGAGTTAAGAAGGGATTGGGAATCGTAAATAGCTTTTACTCATCAGAACATAGATTATTAGAGCTATACAGAACTTTAGTTCGGCCAAGTTAGAATACTGTGTGGCGTTTTGGAAGCCACATTATAGGAAGAATGTGATTCCACTGGAGTGGGGGGGGGGGGGCGGGGTGCAGAGGTGATTCACCAGGTTGTTCCCTGGTTTGGAGCATGTCACCTGTGGAGAGAAGCTGGAAAAACTTGGTTTGTTTACTTTGGAGCAGAGAAGACTGAGGGATATGTAATTCAGAAGGATAAGATTACGAGGGACATGGATAGAGTGGATAGACAGCAGTTGTTCCTTTTAGTCAAAGGGCAAAACCAGGGAAACACACTTTTAAAGTGAAGGGTTTGAGGATTTGAGTATTGTTTTTGATCCAGAGGGTGTTGGGTTCTGGAATATACTTCCTGAGAGGGGAGCTTTTATGGTAACTACATAACAGCTAAATAGGACTTGGACGAGCTCTTGAAGTTTGATAACATTCCCGGTTACAGGCCCCATGTAGGAGAGTGGGATGAGTGTAAATAGTGCCGTATGTCTGATGGTACAAAAACTATGCCCCTAAGATTGTGTGATGTGGACATGAATTGATGGGTTCCTGAAGAGACTATTAACAAGAATTATAAGGGTGAACTGTCAATGGAAAAAGTTAGAGAAAACAATTTCAGCTTCGTTGCAGTCTGAACCCAGAGGAAGGAGAATAGAGTACAGGGCAATAGCAAAACTATGAAGCAACTACTTCAGTTCAGTATTCACAGAAGGAAACAAACCAAACAAATCAAATCTTCCCAGCAAGCCTGGAAAGCGTAAGTCTCGAGAAAGAAAGAATGAAATTAGTAAATGAATGCTTTGGGAGAAATTATTGGGACAGAAAGTATGGTTGAATTTAGAATACAGATGGAAGGTGAGAAGGTAACGTCCAATACCAGAGTCCTGAGATGAAAAAAAAGAGACAAACATAGGATGAGGGAGGAGTTGGCTAAGGTTGGCTGTAAGCAAAGACTTTAAGGTGGAACCATTGATGAACAGTGTCTAGCTTTCAAATTAGTTTTATTTTGCAAATGCTCAGCAACAGCATATAATAGTGAAATGGAAGGACTGTAGGAAAAGGGTGATCTGCCATGGATGTCTCATGAAATGAGGGAGGCTATCAAAATAAAATAATTGTCATAAATAATGGCAAAGGTCAATGGGAAACTATACAATTGGGAAAGCTATAAAAGTTAAAAGAAAACAACAAAAATATAGTGAAGAAACATATGATGGATAGATTATGAGAGCAACCTACCTCAGAATATAAAGACAGATATCAAAAGATTCTAAAAATATATAAAATGAAAAGAATGGCTAAAGAAGCATTGGTCCTTCAGAGGGTGAGACGGGTTATTTAGTGAGGAAATGGCCGAGGAATTGAATAGATATTTAGTCGGTCTTCACAGTGAAGGACACTAATTAGATGCCAAAATTGTCAAAGAGAGGAAGGTAGGTGAAGACCTGGAAACAGCTCTCCCCATGAGAGAGATAGTGTTGGGCAAGTTCAAGTATGTAAAATGAGATAAGTCTCCTGGGCCTGATGGAATGCATCCCAGGGTATTAACAGAGGTTGTGGAAGAATTAGCAAATGATTTGTTTTCTAAATTCACTGGACTCTGGTACAGTTCCAGCAGAGTACAAAACAGGAAATCAGACACCATTGTTTATAAAGGGTAGAAAAAAAGTTGGAATTATAGGCTGTATAACATAACATGTGTAGTGGGGAAAATAATTCAAGCTGTAATCAAGGAAAAAAATAGCAATGCATCGAGATAGAAATTGTTCCATTGGACAGACACAGCATCAGTTCATGAAAGGCAGGTCATGATTAACGAACTTACTGGAAAGCTATGAAGACATTGTGAGATGGGGACCCAGTGGATGTGGTGTATTGAGATTTACAAAAGGCATTCGACAGAGAGCCGCCAAGAAAGCTGCTGGCTAAGGTAAAGATTGTGGCGTTACGGGTAATGTATTCACATGAGCAGAGGATTGGTTAACTAACAGGAAGCAGAGAGTGGGAATAGATGAGTGATTTTCTGGCTGCTGATCAGTGACTAGTGGTGTGCCTCTGGGATCAGTGCTGGAACCGCAATTATTCACAGCTTAGCTGGACGATTTGGAGTTGGTGACCACGTGTAATATCTCAAAGAATGTAGATGATACGGAAATGAGTGGCAGAGCAAATGTGCAGAGGACTGATAAACTTTTCAAAGCGGCAAAAATAGTTGAAGTGAGTGGGCAAAGGTCTGGCAGAAGGAGTTCAATTATAATGTGATTTCATCCATTTTGGTAGGAATAACAGTTAAAAAACGCTATTATTTGCATGGTAAAAATGCAACATGCGTCTGTGCAGAGGGTGCTGGGTGTCCTTGTGCATGAATCAGAGACGTTGCTCTGCAGGTGTAGCAGTTAATTAACAAGGCAAATGGAATGTTGTCCTTCATTGTGAAAATGATTGAGTTTAAAGACAGGGAGGTTATGTTGCTACTGTACAGTGTGCTGGGGAGTTCACACCTGCAACACAGTGTGCAGTTTTGATGTCCCAAATTGAGAAAGTATGTCCTAGCACTACAGTGGATGCAGAGGAGGTTCGCTAGGTTGGATCTGGAGTTGAGGCGGTTGGCTTATGAGGAGAGACTGAGCAGACATAATTATATATTGACTGGAATTTGAAAGAATGAGGCAGAATCTGGTAGAAATTGGTATAATTAAGAAGGGAATAGATAAAATAAAAATTGAGAGAATGTTTCCAGTAGCAGGTGAGAATAGGACAAGGGGACAAAATGTCAAAGTTAGGAGTAGCATATTTAGGATTGATTTGAGAAGGAACTTCTTGACCAAGAAGGTTGTGAATCTGTGGAATTCCCTGCCCAATGAAATAGTTGAAGCTTTATCATTGAATGTCTTTAAATGTCAGAGAGATTTTTTTTTTGTGAGGCAGTAAAGGAACAAAGTGTTATGGTGAACGGGTGGGTAAGTGGAGCTGAGGCCATGAAATGATCAGCCATGATCTTATTGATGCTCCTAGTTCTTACGTAATTGGTCAACATGAAATGGGAATTACATTTGAGAAACTGACTGGTTGATACATAAGGAGAAGCAATGGATTCAATGCATTTGGATTTTCAGAAAGATCTTGGTAAAGACCCTGGCCAAGTTCAAATGTTACAGGATTGGGTTTAAAATATCATTATGGGTTTTGCATAGGAGAGCTGACAGGAAACAGTGAACAGGAATAAAACATTCTGTTTTGAAGTACAATGATCATTGGGTGTCGCATGGATTGGTGCTTGGGCCCCAGCGATTTCCAATGCATGTCAAACGTTTAGATAAGGGAATAAAATGCAATATTTCCCAATTTGCTGACAGTACTCAACAAGGTTGGATTTTGAGTGGGTGAGGAGAATGTTAAAAAGCTCCAAGGTGGTTGAGACAAGTGGAGTGACTGGGCAAATACGTGGCAGAGGGAGAGCAATGGGGTGGGTATGATGGTATGTACTTTTGTGGGAACAGTCGAACCGCAACCTATCATTTGAAAATAGATTAGTTGAAACATGTTGATCTTTAAATAGAGTTATGTTCTTACTTTGTTTCTTCTCTGCAGGCCTCCAGTGTCCATACAAGGCAGTAAGTTCTGAACCTAGAAGTCAATACTGGGAATGGCATTGGCACGCTGCCCACTGTACTCAGACCGACCAAGTGGGGAGCTGTAATATTGAAAAGGATTTGGATCTCCCCTTGTACACCAGTCACTGAAAGCAATATTGCAGGAGCAGTAAGCAGTTAGGAAGATAAATGATTTATTGACCTTTATATCAGGGAATTTTGAGTACAGGAGTAAGGGTAAGTTACTATAGCTGTACAGGGGATTGGTGAGATTCCACCTTGAACATTGTCCTATATTGTATGCAGTTTTGGTTTCCTTACTTAATAAAATTCAAACCTGACATTGAGGAAGTGCAGTGAAGTATGACCAGACTGATCTCTGGGATGACAAGCTTGTTGTGGGAGCAGGGTTTTGGGTGATTGGACCTGTATTACATGGTCTTTAAGAGAATGAGTGAAGATCTCAGTGACATATATAACTCTCTGACAGGGCGAGACAGTTTTGAAGCAGGGATGATAATTCCTCTGGCTGGGACGTCTAAAATAATGGGCAACTGTACTAAGTATTGGGGTAGGTCACTGTGCATTGAGATGAGAATAAATGTCTGTACTCCGAGACTGGTGAACCTGGGGAGTTCGCTCCCACAAAAGGGAGAACGTCCTGCGGATGCTAGGACACTAAATATAAAAAGAATTACTGGACATTAAAGGGATCAGCAGACAGCTGGAGTACAGCTGTCACATGCTCTCAGATGTTAGGAAGGAGACCTCTGCAGTGTCAACAGGACTGTGTTTCCCATTCCCTTTTCCAATATCGAGTTTTCGAGTTTTCTGTCGGTTTTATCCTTCCAAACCTCAGAGCAGTTTGATATATTTTAGTGCCTTGCTTGACCGTTTCCGAGACCATTGAAGAGTTTATCACATATCTGTGTATCTGGAGTCACTTTGAGACAGACCAGGAAAACACGAGAGATTCACTTCCTGAAAGTACATTTAGGAAGGAAATTGGTGTTTTCAATCAACATTTGCTTCAATGTGAGTATTACTGGCACCAGACTTTACAGCCCGATATTTTTAAAATTGTTTTTAACTTCCCCCAGCTGCCAGTGCATTAGCCTGGTCTGGATTAGTAATCCAGTGCCAATTCCACAACAGCACCTTTTTCACATGGATACCTATCGCAAACCACCCTGAGCAGGTTATTTATGTGCTGCTTGACAGCTCTGTCAGAAAAACAACCACTAGTTTGTCTTTTTTGATGGCACTGAGGGTGTGGTAATTGATCTGATTGCAACTATTCCTGTCTTTGGGAACTGAAGATAGCTGAGTAATTTTCCACATTGCCAGGGAGATGTCAGAGTCGTCAGCTTGGTGTTAGTACTAGACTGAGGGATTATCCCATTCAAAATGTTACAGATTGCGCTTGAATATCATGCTGTTTCTGCTGATGTTGCTGCTGTGATCTACAGCACCACCTCAATGTCAGGAACTTCGTATTTAAGAAAGTTCAGAGGTTTATATCACTGAAAGAATTTACAGAGGACTTCTTGACTTGGAAATGAATTGAGGGCAATGAAGAACTAATAGACTCGTATCCTCATACAATATGAAAACAGAGCCTTTGACCCAACTCATCCATGATCACCAGGTTTCCTAAACTGAACAAGCTCTATTCTTCTGTTTTTGGCACATACCCCTCCAAAACGTTCCAATTCATGTACACATCAAATTGCCTTTCAATTGTTGTAATTGCACTCACCAATACCACTTCCTCCGACAGCTTGGCACATGTACACCCCACTCTCTGTGAGAAACAGATGCCTTTAGATTTCATTAAAATCTCGTTCCTCTCACCTTAAACCTATCATCTCTGGCATTGGGCACCTCCACCCTGGAGAAAAGACTTTGGCTATTCATCCTATCAATGCCCATCATGATTTAATAAACCTCAATTTTGGTCACCCCTCAGTCTCCTACGCTAAAGGAACAAAATCACAGCCTATCCCTATAACTCAAAACCTCCAATCGTCCTCACACCATTTAAAATATTTTGTCCCCTTTCCAGTTTATAACATCCTTCCTTTAGCACGGCGACAAGAATTGTACTCAGTACCTAAATGTGGCTTTACCATTCTCTTGTACAGCCACAACATGATATCCCAATTCCTATAATCAATGCTCTGACTGATGAAGGTAAGCGTGCCTAATGTCTTCTTCACCACCATGTCTACCTGTGACTCCACTTCCAAGGAAATATGTACCTGCACCCTGGATCTCTCTGTTTGACAGCACTCCCCAATGCTCTACCGTTAACTGTATAAATCCTGTCCTGGCGTGTCTAACAAAATGCAACACCTCACGTTTATCCTCATGAAGGCCTATCTGCCAATCATCAGACCACTTTCCCAGTTGGTCACAAAGTCGTGCTGAATATCCCTAATCATTCCTTGCCTTTCCAAATGCATGTAAATCCTGCTTCTCAGCATCTCCTACAAGCACTCAGCCACCCTTGATATCAAACCGACTGGTCTATATTTCCCTGGCTTTTCCTTGCAGCCAAATTACAAATAATGTAACAACGTTAGCTTTCTTCCTGTCCTCCAGCACCTTATCCGCGGCTGTCAATGATACACATAAGTGAAGAGAACTGCAGATTTCGTAAACCAGTAACAAAGAAAAAACGTGCTGGAAAAGCTAAACAGGTCTGGCAGCATATGTGCAGAGAATCCAGACTTAATGTGTTACAACACGAGGTAAATCCAAACAACCCCCCCCCCCCCCCCCGCTAATTTAAACCTGCAACACAGGAAAGGTTTAACCTGTTAAAATTCGGGAGGCCAAGAACCATGCTAAAGACCACTATTTAAAATAAAAAAAACTTTTGTTTCAAAAAGATCTCTAACAGAGAATAATTAACTAAAAAGTATTTGCAACTCCCTTCTCTGCCCTATCTTTTATTTTCCGTTCTACAATACTGGTCCGATACTAAAACCCAATTAAAATTTCGTAAAACATTCAAATTTCAGAACCAGACGGCTTTCAAATCTTCTCTTTGTATTTTCCTCTGTCATCTTTACTTCTCCTTCCAGTTTCGGTTTCACAGGCCATTGACAAAGAAAGGTGCATTTAGGAGAGCTATTCTCCAGTCTGTCTGCAGATTTTGGTGGCTTGATAGTTCTCCCCCAACTGTTCTTTTTTTTGGTTTTATACCCCAAAGAATCGGGTCATTTCACTTTTTCTAACATTGTCAAAATGCAAAATTCAAACTCGATTGGAGTTTAGAATCTTGGGGCATAAAGCAAACTGATTGATCGAATTTCATTTCATTTTTGGCTCATAGCTATCCAGGTACTGCCAGCCTCTGGACCAAATGTTACATTATAAAATTTCCAGAACTCTCTGGGCTTGCAAATCCTTCATCTTTCTTCAAGGTACAATATCCTTTTCACCTTCACAACACCTTCCCTCTCAAAAAAGAACCATCATAATGAAAATATAGTCTTATGTCTTTTTGTATTTTTTACTATAACATACTGATAACTTAAATCCAAGTTCACCTTAACTTCTTGGAAAAAGTGAGGTCTGCAGATGCTGGAGATCAGAGCTGAAAATGTATTGCTGGAAAAGGGCAGCAGGTCAGGCAGCATCTAAGGAACAGGAAATTCGACGTTTCAAGCATAAGCCCTTCATCAGGAATCTTCCCATATATCTATATTTAACATTGGATAAATACAAATCTCATCTAAACTTTATCAGTTAACTCCTTGAGAACGCCTCTGCAATTACATTTTTATGACACGCTGCATGTACAATTTTAAAATTTAAAGTCTGTAACATGCTCCCCAATGAAATAGTCTTTAAAGCGTTCTAATGATGTAAGTAGATTGGGATCCGTGTACACAATTGTCTCCAATGCATTATTCGTGACTTACACATTAAAATACCATAAGGCTAGTACCAAACTCAATAGTCCTGTCTCAATCATGGAATGTTTCCTCTCGTGGCTGTTGAGTTTCTTTGAAAAGTACAATTCCATCTCATCGTCATGTAGCAATACAGCTCCAACTCTTCTGTCACTAGCATCGATTGCAGCTTTGAGAGGTTTCGTAATGATGTTGTATCTAAAACTGGGTTGGTGGTCAATATTTCTTTTTAATGGTCGAGGGCCTCCTATCATTCTTCTGTACAACAAAACTTTGTGTTCTTTTTCAGCAAATCGGTTAACGGTGTCACTAACCTTTAAATAAATCCGCTGAGTCCAAAGAAATGAAGCACTTTTTTTCTTTGAGGTTGGTCGTGGAAATTCCTCGTAATTTTTATCTTTGCATTCCATGGAGTCAAGAACGTGTCCCAAGAACATCACGTCTGCTTTAACAAACTCAGTTTTCTTTAATTTTACCAGTTTTGTTTCTTGTATTCGTTCGAAGAGCTCTACCAACTGTACCAAGTGATCTTTCCAGGACTTACTAAAAATCACTACGTCGTCCAAATGGACAGCACAGTTTGTTAACCCAGCCACACATCTGTTCTTGAGTGTTTGGAATGTGTTGGTTGCGTTCTTCATTCCAAAGGTCATTAGTTTTAAATGACGCAGCTGATTTGGCGTTAAAATTCAGAAATCTCTTTCATCCTCTCTGATAAAGGTACCTGCCAGTAACCACGCATTAAATCCAACTTGGTGATATAACTGACTTGTCCAACTTTCTCGGTCCAGTCCTCCAATGTTGGTATTGGATATTTCTGAATTTGTAATAGCGTTGACCTTCCAAGAAAAATTATTGCTTCCTGTCCGGTTTGGGAGGATTGGCGAGCTCCACTCGCTCTGGCTTGGTTTGATGATATCGTCATGGAGCAGGGCCTCCACCTCCTTCTAGACCTGTCTGGCTTTGAGAGGATTAAGCCAATATGGATGCTATTTTATCGCAACAGTATTCCCTCCGTCTACTTTATGTACAATAGCATTAGTTCTCCCCATATGATTCTTACATATGTCCTCATACTGCAATAACAAACCTTTCAACTTTGTTCAATGTTCCTGAGATAGACAGTTTACGAACGTTTCCGACTTCTGAAGGACTTCTGCATTTTTAACATACTTTGAGGAACACCAAAATCCACAAGATTTCGATTTGATTCCTCACTCTGCACGGCAGTAACTGACACCTGTTTCTCCAGTTCTTCTTCTCCTCTATTTTTCAGGACTGGACCTACACAATCATTTATAACCCACATGAATGCGTCTTCGAATGCGGCAATTGGCAACAGAGGTGCTAGTTTCGCTACTGCCTTTGGCCTACCTACCATTTGGCATGTATGACATGTATGCCAAAAGTTATCAAAAGTTCGTCAATAAAAATTGATTTTTTTTTCCTTATCCTGAGTCTTCTGTACCCCTCGGTGACCTCCTATAGGTAGGTCATGTGCTACCCAAAACATGTCCTGTCTGTCTGCTATCGGCAACACAATCTGGTGCACTTCAGCACATTTCTCCTCTGCACTAACTTGACGTTCTCTCCATTTCCGTCTTAAAATTCGATCTTTCAGATAATAACCCTCCTCTGACTCCTTTTCAGAATACACATCCACATATAAATGTTTTATTATCTTCTCAGTCTGTTGCAAGTTCCATAGTCTTTCAGGACTAAACACGTCTGTCTGATCCACTGCCTGTTCAGGTTTTCCTTGCAGCATTATGGCAAACAGGGTGTCGGTAACTGAACCTCAACTGCTTCATCTTTGTCTTTAGCTGTGCTTCGTGCTGTGACTTATGACTGTGGGATCTGGTTACTGTACAGTCTGGGAAAATACCAGGATATTTCTGATTTAACTTTTCAGTTTCTTGGTCTTTCTTGCGCTTCTCCACAAGCAGGGGTGTCATGCTCAACTTGGACGATGCTCAGTCATTCTCAAGACCAAACTGCATTGCTGGAACTGACTCTATCAATCATTCCCACTGTAACTTCCCCGGTCATCAGTAGGCACTCCAAACTGATGTTACATAGTGTAATGCTAAATTTCTGTCCATCTATTCCACAAATCACCACACTCTCGGGTGACAGACCAGAAAGGTTGCAAATTTTCTCATCCCTTACTACTCGAGACTGCTTTTATCCTGTATCTCTCAATATTATAACTTCTTGCCCTTCTCCCCCTGTTATTTCTGAGTAAACATTACTCACAGAGTTGAATTCTTTAGATATATATATATCAGGTACTAACTCCACATCCAGACCCTGCCTAGGCTGTGCACTTTCCTACAGCTCCTCAGCTCGAGTTGGGGTCTCCTTTAAAACTTTCACTAATGCCACTGGCTTGGCTTCTTTTACTACATCTTTTCCCACAGTCCCTTTCTTAACGGCCAGCACTGTGACCATACGTATCCCTCCTTATGGCAGTGAAAACACCATTTTCCTAGTGCCCTTCTGAAACCACCGACACTGTAATTTTCAGTGTCCCACTCCATTACAGTGAAAACACCTGAGACCTTTCACCTCCTTTCCAATCTCTTGGGCATCTTCTTTAACCTGTAGTAATCTCTTATTCTCTACTCGTTCTTTTATAGTGTAGCATCTCCCCTTCTCCTACATTCTTTCCCTCACAGGACGAAATTCTGGCTGGAAGCTTGTCTTATGCAACAACATGTATTCATCAGCTAATTCTCCTGCCTTTCTGTTCCTCCACGTGAATTCTTACCATTTCTGGAAGTGAGTTTTTAAACTCCTCCAACAGAATAATCTTCCTTAGAGCCTCATAGGTCTTAGCTATCTTTAAAGCGCGCACCCATCTATCAAAATGCCTATGTTTAATTCTTTCAAACTTAACATAAGACTGACCTGGTTCATTCCTTAATTTTTTAAACTTACAATCCGTAAGCACGTAAAATAGCTTGTTTGATGCCTTCATAATCTCCTGAACCCTCATCTGTCAGCGCAGCAAATACCTCACTAGCCTAGCCTGCCAGCTGAGTCCGAACTAGCATTACCCATAGATCCTTGGACCACTCCACCTGCCGAGCCAAATTTTCAAATGAAATAAAGAAGGGTTCAACACCTTTCTCATCAACACATGGTAGAGGTTTGACACAGTTGTATATATCACTAACGCCCCTATTAACATCCAACCTATTAATTTGACTTTGCTGACTAAATCGCAATTTCTCAAGTTCGAATTCTCTCTCTCTTTGCTATTCTAAGAAATTTCCTTCTCTTTTTCTCCCTCTGCCTTCTCTGCTTGATCAGCTAAGAACCTTCTCCTCTCTTTCTTCTCTCTCTTACTCTCTCCCTTTGTTTATCTTTAAACTGCATTTTCTTCAATTGTAATTAAAGTTTTTGTTTTCTAAATCTCCTGCACTTGTCTGTTTCTCTGACGCACCTTAGTGTCTCAGTAATTTCCTGACAATTTCTGCTTTACTCTTGTTCTTGGTTAAACTCAAATCTAAGTTCCTTGCTACTTCTAAAAATTTGGCTTTTATCTTTCCTTCTAAACACCCTCGGCAAATGTGAGAATCATCTTCAAACCACTGAACCTCTTTAACATTTATAAGAGCCATTTCTCTCACTTTTAATTTTACCAAATACAAGTTACCGAAATTAAATAAACTGTCTCACCGACGTTTTATTTAAAGTTGTCGGACAATCATATGCAAATAATTAAATCTACTATGAGTTTTTTACAGCCCAATACTATTTAAATCTGCCCAAACCTCTGACCGGATCTGTCTAAACTTGTTCAAATCGCAAACGAAAACACGCAAACCGTTACAACGCAGGGTAAACCTTTCTCCTAATTTAAACCAGACACAGAGAAAAAGTTCACCTCATGCTGGAATCTGTTAAATTTCGAGAGGCAAAGATCTATTTGCAGAGGTCACTATTTTAAGCAAAACTATTTTTTTTAGTTAAGTCCAACAGAGAATATTAAAATGAACAACTATTTATAATTCCTTTAGTTAAACTTATCTTATACCTACCACACTACAATACTGGTCCGATACAACAAAACAGCACGATTAAGATTTAAAAAAAAACAGTCGGCTTTTTCATTTCTCCTTTGTAGATTTTGCTGTGTAGATTTTTTTCTCTCGGTTGGCTTTGATGATGTTCTGCTGTAGAAACCTCCTAAAGACAGGTACCTTTCAGAAAGCTCTTCAGCTAGCAGTCTATCTTTGAGCAGTTCTCCCCCTAAATGTCCAAAATGAGTGGTTTTCTATCTCAAAACATTAGATCATTTAATTGATTTTGAAGTCATAAAATACATTATATTTCAAAATCGATTGGATTTCAATGTATTTGGGCATAATTTAAACTGACTGGCCCATTTGACTTTGAATTTGTTCCATGGCAACTCAGCCTCACTGTCGATTTCACAGTCAAATTTTATATTTTAACTCCTTTCAGAACAATGTGCACCTCTACACCTTCATAACAATATATTTTGTTTTCCGTAAATTTGATAATCTTAGTACGTTCACATAATAGCATATTCTGTTCCATAAAAAGACCCGTTTACTGGCATCCTTCCTTTATCTAAATCTTTTCCGGTTATGATTCCAGGTACTGACAATGTTACTGGTATTCTTCAGCTAAGGTATACATTGTGTGTTTGTCAGTTTGCATGTGTGTGTGTCTGTTTGCGTGCGTGTGTGTGTTTTGTGATTAATCTGCTATAATTAAACTGACATAAAAGAATGAGATGGAATCACATTCCCATAAGAAGAAGTAAATGTGCAACGTTTCGGAGCTTTCTGATAGTAAAAATGTGCAAAAATCTAATTTATTCAGGATTGGAAAGTGAGCACATGACGTTCATGTACAGAACAGAAGTAAATTAATGAACATTTACTGGGATTATTGAACAACCAAATATTTAGTTTTCTCCTGAGAGTTTAAATTCAGCATTTTTCAAATCTGAGTTGCACATGTTCTTAATAATATGCAATCGGCAACAGCGACAAAAGCAGAAGTTGCTGGAAATGCTCAATAGTTCTGGCAGTATCTGTTGTGAGAAAGCAGATTCAACATAGTGCAGCGAAATACGCCTGGGATGTTTACTTTTCGCCAATAGTGTTCAGTACTGTGCCAGTTAGATGCATTAGTCTCGGGTAAATGCAGAGTAACAGAGTGGGGGCTGGGTCTGGGTACATTACTCTTTGGAGGGTCAGCATGGACATGCTGTGTGAAACGGCCTGCTTCCACGTCTTAGGGATTCTGTGATTCTGTGAATTTTTCATACAAAGGGTGGTTAGTGCCAAGATCAAGAATGTCTCAGAGCATGTTCAGGGATAGTGAACAGCCAGTGGTCATGGTACACGTTGGTATCAATGATATAGGTAAGAAGAGTGAAAGGTCCTGCAAAACAAATGCTCAGGAAGCTCGGAGTGAGTTTAAAAGCAAGATCTCCAGGATTGTAACCTTGAGATTGCTCCCAGTGCCACCTGGAAGTGAGACAAGGGAGAGGAAAGTAGTCGAGTTGAATATGTGGCTAAAGACCTGGTCTGGGAGGAGGCTATCTGATTTTTTGATGATTCAGATACCTTCCGGGGCAGGTGGGAACTGTACGAAAAGTACAGGGTTCACCTTAACTGGAGGGGCCCCAACATCCTGTATCTCGAGTAGACTTAAGCTAATAATACGGGAGGCTGGGAACAAAAGCAGCAGGTCAGAAACTGAGCAGAAAGTAGAGTTTAGTCGAATAAACAGGCAGAGCCAGTTTAATGATCATGCTGAAGGAAGGAACCATAACAATTTAAAAATGTGAATCGAAAGCTGGAGTAAATGATAGGCTCACTATTGTTGTGGATCAATAAATAAAGATGGAGAGCCTGTGCACAAAAAATATTAAAAGAGAAAAACAAATCAATGCTGATTGGTGCCTGGATCAAGATGTCTCAGTGCATGTTCAGGGCACCCTGAAGGGGCAGGGTGAACAGCCAGTGATCGTGGAACACATTTGTACCAGGAACAGAGGTAAGAAGAGTGAAAGGTCCAGCAAAGAAAATGCAGGTAGCTCGGAGTGAGTTTAAAAGCAAGATCTACAGGATCGTAATTTTGGGATTTTTCACTGTGCCACCTGGAAGTGAGACAAGGAAGATGAATATAGCCGAGTTGAATATGTGGAAAATTAAATGTGTACATTATTTGCAGTAAAATTAATAAGCTAACAGCTCAAACATAGCTAAATAAGTATGGCCTTGTGGGGATTACTGAAATGTGGTTACAGGAAGGTCAGGACTGGGGTGTTCAATGTCCAAGGGGACTCAGTATTCAGACAAGAAGGAACAGCAGGTGGAGTGTCTGTATTGGTTAAAGATAATGTCAAGGCTGTATTACGAACTGATATTAGCACGTGGGGCGATAATGATTAATCAATCTGATTCGAAATAATACACACGGTAAGAAACCCATTGGTAGAAGCAATTCCAGCCCATAAGGTCCCACCCCGTCAAACTACTTTTAAAGTAGTGAATAGCTTGAAGCAGGGAATATTGATGGCTTGAGACAAGGGCACAAGAATAATCATGGGTAATTTGAACATTCATATTTACTAGACCAATCAATTTGGCAAGTGGAGCCTCAGAGAATGGTTCGTCAAATGTATGAAGGATTATTTCTTCAAGTAAAATGTCATCTAACCAAACAGAGAACTGGCTTTGGTATTATGTAATGAGGAAGGCTTGATAAATCATATTGTCGTACTGGACTATTTTAGAAAGAGTGAACACAGCATGCTCGGGTTTCACATTCAAATTGAAACAGGAAAGACAGAGTCACATATGAGAAGTTTAGTGTTGGACAATGATAATTTTACTGGCCTGAGGAAGGGGTTGGCTCGAGTGGACTTGGCAAAACATTAAAGGGCAGGACAGTTGAAGAACAGTGGCAACTACTTACGGAGATAATCAAAACCTCTCAATTAAAGTGTAATCCTGACTGGAACAGGAATTGTAAAAAAGGTGAAAAGTGATCATGTCTTAACAAGGAAATCAATAATAACATGAAGGTGATAGCCTGGTTGTATTATCGCCGACTACTAATCCATTAATGTTCTGGGGACAGGCTTCAAATGCCACCATGGTAGATGTTGGAAGATAAATTCAACATAAACCTGGAATTAAGAGTCTAACAATGATAATGAATCAACTGCTCATTGTTGGAAACACCCATCTGTTTCATGACTCTCATTTCGGGACAGAAAGCACAATCCTTACCTGGTCTGACCTACATGTGACGTCAAACCCACACAAATTTGGTTGACGCTTAACTGCCCTCTCGGCAATTAGGGACGGACAATGAGTGCTGTGTAACCCAGCGAAGCATCATCCTGTGAATGAATTGAAGAAAAACGCTTACATTGTCAGCAAATGGTCACTAAAAACAAAATTAAAATAGCCATGAAAGAAAACGAGCAGAAATCATAAGTAATGAAAAATAACACTCCTCCGAGTAGACAAAAAGGAAAAGAATGCTGTACCGAAATGTTGGCATTTTGGAGGAGGAAAACGGCAAGGTAATAATGGGAAACTCAGAAGTGGCAGAGGCAAAACCAACATTTCCTATTTTCACTGTGGAAGATAATTTCTTCCCAAAACGTACAACAATTGCAAAGGATTTTGATGGAAGTACAATGATGTGGAAGAAGATATTAAATACATTGATGGGATCAAGGTCAGGTCAGGCCTTCGGCATGCACACTATCATTTTAAAGGAGGCAACAGCAGAGACACTGGATGCATTCGTTATGATTTTCGACACATCCCAGGATTCTAGAACAGTGCCGAAGTATTGGAAAATTAATAATGTGGCACTAGCATTCAAAACAGGAGGTAGGCAAACAAATCACAAGCTATAGACAAATCAGTTTAACCTCTTTCGTGGGGAAGTTTCTTCAACAACCAAAAGTAGGAAATAACTGAACACTTGGAAACACAAAATAAAATGTACCAGAGTCAGCAAGGTTGTGCTTGACAAATCTGTTGGAGTTCTTTAAGAATGTAACCAATAATGTGTATAATTGGGATGCAGTAACTGCTGTACATCTAAACTTCAGAAGGCATTTGACAAGATGGTGGATAAATGACTGATCTAGAAGGTTAAATTCCAGGGATTAAGTGTAGAGTTTTGAATTGGATAGAGAATTAGCTGACTAATAGAAAACAAAGCATTAGGGTAAATCATCTTTTCTGGTGAAGTGAAACTACTGAGGTGCTGCAGCGTTCAGTTTTGGGACTTCAATTGTTTGCAATCTGCCCAAATGACCTGCAAGGAGAGACTGAGTGCAGTAACTAAATTCACAGATGGTATAAAACGAGGCGGTAAATCAGGCTATAATGTGGAGCTAAAGAGTTGACAGATGAATATTGATAGTTTTGGAAAATGAGGCAGATTGCTATGTCTGTCATATGGTGATTATTGAGGATAAGTGCATACTTAAATTTCCTAGCACCAGAATTAATGTCTATGTTCTTGCATTGCTCCATCTACAGTTCTTTGGATTTTATTCATCGTTGGTGGATAAGGTTACGGGAATCGTGGGATTTGGTTGAGGGAGATGCAGGTTGCTCTGTGTGTGGGGAACATGACATTAATGGGGAGAAAATATCGCAATCAGGCTTTGTTGATTACCACAGCAGGCCTGGCAACCAGATGGACTATCCTCTTTCTTAATGAACCAAATCACAATGTTGCGGTCAGACAAAAAAATCCATATTTAATAGGCCCATTTCATAATAAAGGGACAAATGGCCATTTAGATCGCAAGTAAAGATTTGCTAAGTCCTTTTAGATTTAATGGCTATTTGAAACTGCAGTCTGAGAAGTGGGTGACGGGACAACAAAACACGTTAGCATTGTTGCAACATTATAGTTTAGATATTGAGTAAAAATATTACATTGTCAACAGTGTTGGAAAATGTCCATTATCTACGTCTTATGACCAATATTTTGAATGTTTTTTGGAAGACTACAAGCATTGAAATGGTTCGAAAAGGAAAATGTAAAGAGGATATAATTAATTTAAACAGGTCTGGGCATGTTTAGGGAAGGGTAAATATTGGACTTTGGATCATAGATGGGAAAATGTGCCTGTTTTTGTGAACGTTAGCGAGTTGAATGGAAAAAAAACTGTGTATTTTTCGGGAGGCAATTAAATCTTGAAATATTTTTAAACCAAACACGTATAGAAATAGAATTTGTTTTCTACAGTTTACACATTAATGATGAGACCAGTTTCACTTTATAGTTACAGTTTGTCTCCTTATTATTGAGCCCCGTAGTAAGGGGAAAAGCTGTTCTCTCTTCACCCTGTACATATCCCCGCCCATGCTGTTAAACACTTTCATCAGGAGCACACCTGATCCTTCTTTGGTTAAAAGTAAAATGAAATAAATCGACACTCCCTTCAGTTTGAGAACTCTTTTGTCTTGTTTCTTTTGAAATGTATCACATTTATCAGTGTAAAATTTCATCAGCGATTGATCTGGCCATTTGAACAGTAGGTTTATATCCTCCTGCACCCTCACACCTAATTTCTGACTGTGAGTCACCATCGCATCTTTGTGTCATCAACAACATTATTTATCATTTCCCCCAAACTCCATCCCTCCAATTCTTACCATCATCTTTTATGAAGTTCACTATATAGCCTTGATTTTCTTCGTGTTCTTCAGATGTAGTTCACAGGAAAAGAATTGACAATTCCGTTGTCTTGTTTTTTTTTCCTATTTCGATGAATTTACAGCATGATGCAGTTGAGGTTTTTTTTCTTATTTTGGACAAATTTTATTTTGGACATGGAGCTCAATTCCCCTTTTATACTAAACGCCTCTGTATGTGTTATTCATAAGGCTTACACTTAATTAATATTGGATTAGGTTTAGGTGGTTTTCACTGCAGCATTTGTGTTTTATGTGGACCTGGATAATGTTCTTTCTATTCTTCGCTGCAACAGTCAGAGCTGAAGGAACTTTCCTTTCTTTACGATGGACACAGATTCATGATAAAGATTCAATTAAATTCTATATATATATAGCCTCACGGCAGGAGATCAAATTATATTGTAGGTTGACTTGAATTGGAAACAAATTATTAAAACATTTGCCCACTTTTCTTCATATTGTAAAAACAGGTCCAAAAATGTTCTTAGAGCAGTATGGGTCTTACAGCTGCTCCTGGGATTTCAGGCAGTCAAATATCTCATGTAGTCTTTTTTGCAGTTGATCTAGTTATCATAGCTTATTAATTTAACATCCAAAAGCAAACAAAAAAAGCAAAACAATTCACGACTTTCTTTCAAACGAATATTTATTAAAATGTCTTTTTAAGGTTGTTTACGAAAAAAAACGTCTATTTATGTTTTAAAATGTTTCTTTTATTACACAGCAATAGATGTTTTAGTGTTGAAAAGTTATTTTTTTTTACCAAAGGAGTTGTCCCTTCATTCTGGAGAGTATTACACATGTTAAGGTCCGAAGAAGACTTTTCTTCTCAGAATTTGTTGAAGGAGAATACTTTTAGTGACTTAATTAGCTGAATGGTTGATTTTATTTAATTCTTATATGTTTGAAACGTATAAGTATATAATGTTCCATTATCTGTAGCTAATGAAAGGTAACATAATGTGTAGTAAAAGGAAATCCTGCTTTTAAGGTCACATTTAAGGGACAGAGAGGATGGCTGGTAAATCTACAAAAAAAAAACTCCAGCAAATCAGTCAGATAGATGGATGTCAGTCAGAAAAGATAGGAACATAGTTCAAAATTCTCTTGCAGCTATACGTCTATCAAAGTGAGAATTAGAAAGGAAAGAGCAGGTCAATGGTATTGTACCGAATGCTCTCCAACAGTACGAAAGAAATTGAAAAACAAACATGAAGTCAGATCTTGGATATATGTAAGCTTAATTAAGTTGTAATGCAGGGGGATTTTAATTTTCTAAAAATTGATTGGGACTACCACAGCATTATAAGGTTGGATGGTGAAAAATTTGTCAAACGTGTTCACGAAAAATTTCTTCATCGATATGTAAATAATCCCCAGTAGATGGGGAATAAAATTCCATTCCTGGTTCACTAGACAGCAACAAACAAACAAAGTTGACTGCACCTCATATTCATCCAGCTTGAACTCTATTTCTCCACTGTGCCACCAGTTTTGGTGTCATCTGCAAACTTAGTAACCTTGCCGTCGGTATTCTCACGCAAACTATGTATATAAATGACAGAACCTATCTCTGTGGAACACTGCTGGGCACAAACCTTCAGTCCAAAAGGTAAACGCCCACCATTACTCTCAGTCTCCTGCCATTGCACCAATTGAAATTGCTGAAGAGAACCCCCACAGTTCTGGCAGTATCAGGGCAGAGAAATACGGAATTAACGTTTTTTGAGTCCAATATGACTTGTTCAGAATATGTTCGTATAAGACTCGGTATGTTAACTCTGTGTCGCTGCCCAGATCCTGCGTCATCTGTTGCATTTCTCCATCATTTTTCATTTGTATTTTAGATTTCCACTATCTCTAATATTTTTTCTTTTTTATTATTGGTTTAGATGCTTAACCCGGTTATATTTGGACAATATGCTCCATTCCTGTTCCTATTAGTTGTGCCAGTGACGCATGTATCACACTAGATTCTGTTTCTTCTTTAAGTTCTGCAAATAAATGTATGGATTTCATGAAAGTGATTTTGATTTAAATGGCCTTTTAGAGACAGCTACACGCGAAGAAAAAATAGGTATAGTTCATTAATTATGACATTGTGCGTTTTATGACACACATTGTCTCCTCAGACGCTGAATATTTTCAATATATTGCTCTGAATAATTGGACATTGGTGAGAGCACTGTTGGAGGATTGCGTGCAATTCCGGGCTCCTTCCTATCATAAAGATGTTGTGAAACTTGAAAAGGTTCAGAAAAGATATCCAAGGATGTTGCCAGGTTTGGAGGATCTGAGCTACAGGGAGAGGCTGAACAGGCTGGGGCTGTTTTCCCTGGAGCGTCATAGGCTGAGGGGTGACCTTATAGAGATTTACAAAATTATGAGGGGCATAGATAGGATATGTAGTCAAAGTGTTTTCCCTGGAGTTGGGGAGTCAAGAGCTAGAGGGCATAGGCTTAGATGAGGGGGGAAGACAAAAAAGAGACATAAGGGTCAGTGTTTTCGTGAAAAGGGTGGTACGGATATGGAATGAGCTGCCAGATGATGTGGTGGAGGCTGGTACAATTGCAACATTTAAGAGGCATTTGGATGTGAACATGAAGAGGAAGGGTTTGGAGAGATATGGGCCGGGTGTTGGCAGGTGGAACGAGATTGGGTTGATATATGGTCAGCATGGTCGGGTTGGACCGAAGAGTCTGTTTCCATGCTGTACATCTCTATGACTCTATAGTTGTCATGCAGCCCAGCATCTCTGTACCAGTCGGTATGAGCTGTATCCTCATTCCAACTGTGCTGCAACTCACTGTAGCTCAATACATATTGCTATCTGTGTCTGTTTTTATTTCTGAATATCCCGTCCAGATATAAACAACTTTAGCAACCTTTATAACCTGTGATTAAACAATATCTATTATAAAATATAATTCTGTACATCACATTTAAAGATGACCTGTTCTGTTCACATTGTCGTTCAGCATTCCATGTGCCAAAGGTCATCTGTTCTCTTGCTCTGCATTTCATTTCATTCCATTTTTCAGAAACAGTGATGGTTGAAGACTCATGACTGGGAGTTACTGTACTCCCTTCTTCATCCTTTGGGCACAGTCCTTTTTGTCTCATAGCCAATATAATATTCATCCCTTCCCATACACATTAATTCATGGCATTTAATAAACAAAGATTTGGTACCTTGTTATGGAGCAGGCCCGAGGCGTCAAAACATTTTTAAGCAAATAGCTGAGACCGCAATATTGTTATTTGTTGAAGGTAAGTGTATGGTGGATATTCCCAGAGTGAATTAGCTGGTCCGACTGCCGACGTTTAAACAAACAGAATTTAATTACAAAAGGAAGGAATGAAACACAACGAACTGAAAATCCAGTACCTGAATAATTTATTCTATCCGAACTTGACAGGCTGTCACAACATAATGATGCTGTTCCAGATTACTTGCAATGATCACACTAAAAAAACCTCTGAGCACCAAAAGTAAAAATTACATAGAAACAGCTTACAAAGATTACGAAGTCAGAGAGCAGAAGGAGGAGGAGAGCGTCCAGTTTCAACCATGATCCTGATTCAACTAACCCTCGAACTGTTCTGAACTGTGCAGCTGGACAGCTGGCCACATCCGCTTGATTACACCAGTTTATTTGTTGGAGACTTGAAAGCCTTCTGCCCGGAACATTATTTGTTAGGTAAAAACCAAAGCACCTAATGAAGCATCAAAATTGAGACATGTTGGAATCTTGGGATGGTGAGAAAATCTATGAAAACAGTTCAAGAACAGCATAACCTTGTCAAGAGACTACCTTTGTGACAGCTCCCCTGATATAAAACTAAATCAACAATATCCAAATATGTCTTCAGGTTTCAAACCCCCACCCCCCACCAAAAAAATTGTGGTTAGTACACTAAAATACGGATGTATGTACATTTACTATAAACATGCAAAAATGCACAACTACATCCGGATTCAGTGTGTGGTATTCCCATCACCGCGTGCCTCAATCTGTCATTCAAGTATTGACAATGCATCAACAATCATGTTTTCAAGACCTGCCACATGCACAATTTTATTATTGAATGACTGCACCAACAGGCTCCAGCAAAACAGTCTTGCATTTTTGTACTTAAATTTCTCCAAAAACGTCAATAGTTTATGATCAATGTAAATGGTTGTCTCAGATGTGTTGCTGCTAATATAAACACTGAAATGTTGTAGTGCCAACACAAAGCTCACAGTCACTTTCTCAACTGTTGAACATTTCTACCATTGAGCATTCAACTTTTCGGAGAAATACTTCATAGGTCTTTCTGTCTTCTCATCGTTTTGCTGCAGGAGCCCAGCACGGACACCCACATCACTCACATTTAAAGCCACCTTGAATGGTTAATAATCAGGTGTGGCTGATAGTGGGGCAGTGGTTAATACATATTTCATGCCGTCAAATGCCTTTTGACAGTCCTCTGTCCACTGACACCTCTCGTCTTTCTTCAACAATTCAGTGAGTGGACCAGTCACATTGCGAAAATGAGGCACAAACCTTCGATAAAATCTACACAATTCCAGGAACCATGGTACTGCTCCTTTTATCAACGGTATGGGAAAGTCCCCAATTGTCTTCACTCTTACATCCCATGACACTGTTTATCTATGTCCATTAACATGGTCCAGGGAGGTGATTTGTGCTTTGGCAAATTCAATTTTTGCCAGGTTTACCACCAAGTCTGCCTTCCAAAGCCAATCAAACACATCCGGTAAATGCTGCAATTGTTCCTTCCACGACTGACTAAAATTCACCAGGTCATCAATGCACTTCATACATTGGATAATCTGGTAATTCATTGGTTAGCCCCTGAAATGTGGCTGGCACGTTTTTCATACCAAATGTCTGTTGCTTGTCTCACCTTTTCAACACAGTCTTCCAATCGCGGAACTGGGCATAGGTCAATCTTTTTAACTGCATTGGCTTTACGATAGTCCACACATAACTGCTGGGTACAATTTGGCTTTGGCACCATGACTATGGCTGAGTTCTAGTCACTGTAACGCACGTTGATCATGTCATCTTAGAGCATGCTTTCAATCTCCTTCTGAACCTGTGCCAACATTAGAGGCTTATGCCCGTAAGGATGTTGCTTAATCATTACAGCATCTCCTATAGCTACATTATGCACAATTGGGTTAGTACTTCCAAGTTCATTTTTGTTTATCTGCCCATGTAATAGTAATAACTCTTTCTAGTAATTACAATTTTTCTCAGAAGAGTAACGCAATAATTTATTCCAATTTTAGACAACTACCTCATTGTCCACTTTATTTAAGGAACGCCATAATCATTAACACCTTCTCCCCTTGCTTTCCTTCCCTGTCAATATACCTTTTGAGCATATTCACATGACATATACTGCGAGATGTCTTTCTGTCTGGAGTGCTTATCAAGTAGTTACCCCCACTCAATATCCTATTTATTTCACAAGGTCCACTAAACCTTGCTTATCAAGGTTCACATACCACTGTAAGCAACAGTAATAACTTATCCCCGATACCAAAATTGCAAATTTTAAATTTCCTGTACGCTTCCTGTTTTATTGCATGCACCAATCCTTTTAAATGCTGTCCACCCAATTCCCCAGCACTATTAGTCGTTCCCAAAAATTTGAGACATAATCCAAAAGTGTGACCTTTGAATTCTGATTTACTACTTTCTCCTTAATAAATTTTAATGGCTCAAGCACTAATTCAAATAAATTGAATTTGCTCTGTTAATTTGGAGCATCCCTGGCACAGTGGTTAGCACTGCTGTCTCACAGCGCCTGTCAACCTGGGTTCAATTCCCGACTCAGGCGACTGACTGTGTCGAGTTTGCACGTTTTCCCCGTGTCTGCGTCGGTTTCCTCCCACAGTCCAAAGTTGTGCGGGTCAGGTGAATTGGCCATGCTAAATTGCCCGTAGTGTGAGGTAAGAGGTAAATATAGGGGTGTGGGTGGGTTGTGCTTCGGCTGGTCGGTGTGGACTTGTTGTGCTGAAGGGCCTGTTTCCACATTGTAAGTAATCTAATCTAAAAAGCGCAAATGGTACTTCATGAACCGAATAATCTGGATAATCCTGATCATAAGCCCTTAACATGGTCGATAATGTTACCTTTATCACGCTCCCTGCAATTTTGGATGGTACGCAATAGATTTGAATTGCTTTATCCCTAAGACATTATCGTGAATAATTTATATATGAACTTTGAACCCTTAATCTCACTGTAGCTCTATTGGTGGTCCTTATCTATTTTAAAAAGGAGTGATTCCACTGCAATTCTTTTAACTGTGATATTGCATCTTGGGGTCGCTTCTCGAAATCTAGTCAATGCATCCATTATTGTTTACACTTTTCTTTGTGTTCGTGACCCAACCCATCAATTAGGATTCTTGTAAAAGGTGCCGCAAATGCCAGAATAGTGAAGAAAGGTGCAGGTTTTATTATCGCCTGTGTTTTTCCAATTACCTGACTTGGATGACACGTCTGGTAAAATTCAACTACATCTTAGAACATAGAACATAGAACATAGAAGGATACAGCGCAGTACAGGCCCTTCGGCCCTCGATGTTGCGCCGACCGAATCCTACCTAACCTATACTAGCCCAATAACTTCCAAATGCCTATCCAATGCCCGCTTAAATGACCATAAAGAAGGAGAGTTCACCACTGATACGGGCAGGGCATTCCATGAACTCACAACCCGCTGTGTGAAGAATCTACCCCTAACATCTGTCCTATACCTACCACCCCTTAATTTAAAGCTATGTCCCCTAGTAACACCTGACTCCATTAGCGGTAAATCTTGTTGCAGTCCAGGCCAGTAAATTGTCTCTGTATTTCACCTGTGTTTTCGTCACTCCTAAATGTCTTCTAGTTGGTAGCTCATGCACAATTCGCATCGTCTGCTTTCTAAACACCATTGGCGAAATGATTTGATGAATCTCTTCACATTTCTCATCTCTTTGACTATGTGATTGTCTCGATTTCCTTATCTGGACATCATTTTAGGTATTGACAATCAGGGATACATTCAAAATATCTTAATGTATCTGGATTTTGATGCAACTGGTTTAATCTTTTATCTTTCTGCTGTGACTCAATTAGTTTAGCTGAACTCAAAATGCATGCATGATCACAAACTTGCTCCTGTTTTGTCTCAACTATCTGATGGAACAAATTCTCCGTTAATGCCACTTAAGCTTCCTTATCTTTACATTTTTGATATTGCCTGTTTCAATGGTAACACTGGGAACTTGTTACCCCCACAATCAGGAAAGTTTCCAGGATAAGACTCCCGCATCGCTTCAGTTGTCTATGTCTCCACTGGTTCTTCAACCAGAGTAAGCAGGACACCTACCAGGGAATCAGCTATATTTTCCACAAGGAGAAATTGCATTCCTGGGGCTGACAGTTTGTCCAATAACCCTCCCACAATTACTCCACACTTTCCTGAATATGTTATCCTCGCTTTACAAAATGTTGCACCTTTTGTCTCAAGATGAAATCCCTTTAGCAGTACATTTTCTGGAAATAGTTCTTCAGGAGTACATATCTCCTCATCTTTCAGAAGCATACACTGAGAGGATACGATGTCCCTTAATATTGCATCCTATTTACCTGCCTATGTGAATAAACTTTCACTTTGCAGGTATATTTTCTGAGCAGATCTTTCACTTCCTTCTTTACAAACCTCCGATCAGTTGATGCACTCTGCTTCACGTTTCTAGCTTCCACTTCTTTTCTGTTACCACTCCTACAAAACTCACAGGCTTATCCCGTTTTCCTGCGTCTGTGATCTTTTTTTTCCCTGAACCCACCAACACAATGATTTAAAGTGTCCTAATTTGTTGCAATGAAAACACCATAGCTTCTTAACTTCTTTGTCTCCTTCAAGTATTTCCTTTTTACCCTGTGGAAAGTTATCATTTCAATCTTCACCGAGATCTACCTTTTCCTTTCTACGTGAGGATTTCTGTCTGCCCCTGTTTCTATCCATCATGGACTGAAATTGATTCTGGAAGCCAAAACAAGTTTTATAATCATTAATCACTAGTCATAATCATTAGCCACTTCAGCGGCCACTCTTCCAAATGAGTTTGCACTATGTCACATACTGAATTTTTGAGCTCCTCCAATTTAATTGTTTCTCGAAGAGCATCGGAGGTTTGATCTCTTTTTAAAGCTCTTATCCATCTATCAAATTTACTTTGTTTGATCCTTTCAAACTCAACATGAATTTGACCAGGATCCCTCCTTAGATTCCTGAAACATTTTCTGTAGGCTTCTGGCACAAGCTCATATGCACATGTCCCCTCCTCATTCACCCCAGATCCCTCCTCTGATAGTGTTGTGAATACCTCACCAGCTCTACCTACAAGTTTTGTTTGGGTCAACAAAGCCCACATGGTCACTGGCCACTGAAAATGTTTAGCCACTTTCTCTAAGTGTCTAGCTCTGAAGCTCAAATGCACTCCATTTTCCTTTCTCTCCTGCGAAAGGTATTAGATATTTTTTATCTTTCCTCCGCTAAACCTATTTGGTTTTTGTCTTCCTTTTCTAATGTTAGTCGTAGCTCAAACTGATTCATTTCTGCTTCTATCTCAGGCTGCTCCATTTGCTATTGAAGTTTAGTCATCTCAACAGATCCTGATGGAGTTTCCAGCAAATTGGAATGCTGAGCCACTGCTGCAATCATCTCATCTTTCCTCACATTAGGAGGTCGCTTCAATTCCCTTCGTCTACTAATTCTCGCTGCTTGGCCTTATGTGCATTTTGTAAAACCCCCAAGCTTTTTCCATCTCCAAAACAAACTTGGTTCCTGCAAGAACCATCGCCATCGGAAGCTCTGTTTACTCGCCAATCAACACACCAAATAAGAGACACTAACACCTGCCACTCGCTATCTAAACACTGCAAAGGGCCCCCAGTCGGTTATGGGCCAAACCCAACCTCTCAAAACATTTTAAGCAGCTAGCCCAGACCATAACTTTGCTGCTTGTTGAAGGTTAGTGTGTAGCTGATATTCCCAGCGTGAATTAGCCGGTGAGACTGCCGATATTTAAACACGGAACATTTATTCACCAATTTACCAAATGAAACATAAGGAACCGAAAATAGAATTCCTGAATAACGTATCGTATCTTAAACGAGCATGCTATTCCGACTTAAAGATGCTGTTCCAGAATACTTGCAACAATCCCAATAAACAAACCCCTTAGCACCAAGTGTAAAACAGACACAACTGCTGACAGCTTACAAGGTCAGAAGCGCAGAAGGAGGCAGAGAGCGTCCAGTGACCCTGACTCAACTAACCCCAGAACTGATTCAGCCTGTCCAGCTAGAGAGCTGGCCACGTCCTATTGATTATATAGGTTTCTTTTTAAAGACATGAGAGTCTTCTGGATGAGGCATTATCTGTTAGGGATAAACAAAACGGCACAAACGAACCTTTCAAAACTCTGACATATTAGAATCTTGGGCCACTTAGAGCCTCTTTAAAGAAATCAAGGACATTCAAGGACTGTTTGCGACAACATTCCACGTTTGGCTTTGGACGGAATTCCACAAATGTCAGTCTCACTGCTTTGAAGTCAATGAAGTGTATTAAGGTGTTCGTCAGTTTACAGAAAAGAGTGCTTAATCGTATTGTATGTTGAAGATTCAACATTTTCTTATTGCAACGACAGGAATGTCCAGACAGATCCGCACGTCCTGTGCATGTTCAGGGCAAATATGTCCACTGAAAATCTGTTGCTAGGCACCTGTTCCAGTCGAGACGAAATCAGCATGTTAACAATATCTAGATTGTGTTTATTTTTGGTGGTCATGGTGGAGCGGTCAGGCAGTTACACTATTGCAAATGGACAATACAGCAGAAGTATCGAGCCTGCGACAAGAAAACATCCATCATTCACCTTCACAACTAACTTCACGACAGTAATTGCTGATGGAAGATGTGACAATTAGCCAGCGATGTCAACATTCAATTCAATCCAAATGTTATTGTGAACTGAAGCTAGAATACTGAAAGGAGTTAACTGGATTTGTTTGTTCACTGACTGTGATTGATGTCAGTCTCCATGGATCCTAATTATGTCACTGGACGGCTTTCCTCTTCTATATGTAAAGGGCTTCTTGCAAAGCTTTATCACATTATAGCTGCGGATGCATCACCTCCAACAATAAACAGGGATTAGCTGTAGCAGAGACAGGGAGAGGAGAGAACAGAATCTGAGAACCATAGACTGGAATGTTCCAACTATGGATCAGAATCTGAGATCAATAGACTGGAATGTCGCACCAGCGGTTCAGTATCTGAGAAAAATAGAATGGAATGCTGGAACAATGGACAGGAGTTTATCCTGGGGCCTTTACCTTGTTTCCAGGTATTGGCACAGATTACCAGATCGGATATTAGGAGTACTGCTGATTATTCAGGCTGGTTACTATCCCATGCTTGCTATTGTTGCCGTTCCTGGTAAGTCTCCCCATCTCTATCAATTTATTAATCCCACTTAGCCATGGCGAACTTCAGTGATATTTCGGTTATCTATATTTAGTAAAGATCGAAACTTTTGTCTTCAGTTTCAAATGCAAATCAATTCATTCTCCTCAAATTTCAGAACCGCCCATACCCCCACCCTCACAATCATCTGAGAACAAGACTGTTCACACTCCCAAAATACCGATTTGCCGCTAATTGATTTATGTCTTGGTATTCTCTCCATCACCAAAGCTACCCATGACCAGCTCCATGATATCCCCAGACACCATCTTGACGTCAGTGCGGGTGCTAAATAAACCAATATCTATACCTTGGTAAAACTCAGACATTATGGTTCCAGTTCTCTTCTAATCATTCTTTCCGTTACAAATGTTTCCATCACAATCTTGTTCTTGTCTGAAAAGTAAATTCTTGACAGGGACACTGTGTCAGAGTAGTAATGTCGTTGTTCACGTAATTCAGTGGTCCAGGGTACTTCACTCAAGACACTGTTTCAAATCCTATTTCAGAGAATGATAGAACTTAAAATTAAATGACAGGAACAGGAAATAAAAGCGAATTTTACTAATATAATCCCACCAGTACTTCGTCAGTAAGTTTATCTATTTCACTGTTGTCCTTTGTTAATGATATCCCGCATTATAATTTGGTCTGGATTAAGACTGACGTCAAACCAACTGACAGTGAAAGGCATTTAGTGAGGTCAACAAGTGCTGCCCTTGCCAGTGATGCAGACATCCCAGGTCACAACAACGTGAAAGGTTGATCAAAAAGAATGATGCTAGAGATCAGAAACAAAAAGAACGAGGAAGTGCCAGAGAAACTGAAAGTATTTGAAAGCCTCAGGTCGAGAGAAAAATAGAAGTGACATTTCGATTCCAACGACCATACATCAAAACTGAACGCAACTGGGAAATAGTGTGACTGATGTTGGTGACAGGGATGTCTCTTGTGAAGGGGAGAAGGAGGGAGTTGAATAGATAGAGAAAGAGAGAGAGAGAGAGGAAGAAACAAACAAAGGGATTGTTGATGATCAGCTGGAATGAAAATAAAAATCCTGATTAATCGTATTTATTTTTCTCCTGTTCCCATATTATTGAAATTCATGCCTTTGTAAGGTGTACATCAAAGTTCCGGTTTTAAGTGAGTTCTGTCCCTTTGTCTCTCTTCCGTGAGTGTGATCATCTTCCTTAATTCATTAGGATGGTGGGCCAGTAATTAATTTCCTTTCCTCATTGTCCTGAGAAGGTATTGGTCAGCTGCCTTCCTGATGCACTGCAGTCCGTGGGCTGTAAGTAGTCAGTGCTGAGATCCGCCCAGTTTCATTTCTTTGTAGACTTTGATGTAACAGAGTGGCTGGCTTGACCATTTCAAATTGCAACTGTGTGTTAACCACAGTGCTGTGGATCTGGAGTCACATGTAAGACCAACCAGGTGAAAATGGTATAATTCCATCCCTGAAGGGCATGAGCGTGCCAGGTAGGACAAACACAGTGGTTCCATTGTTACATTTGATTCTCAATTCCTGATATTTTATTGAATTCAAATTCCAACATTTGCCGTGGAGAGTTTCAAATCCGGGGTCTGGGTCATCACCTGTTTCCCTGGGTTAATATTCCAGAGATAACACAGCTAGGCCATCACCTCTTCAACCATCTCCATGACAATAGCGCTGTGCTGTCGACGTGGCTGTGCTTAAAGCATAGCACTTTGCAAGGCAATGAAATGATTTGGCAAAACATACCATCCTTATTATTTTGTATTTATGAGCAGATGAAATGATGGGAAGTGCTCTTAGTGTAAAAGAGCTGGATGTCCTTGGTCATGAGCCAATGACAGAAGTCATACGGAGCAGTACGTAATCAGCACAGTAAATGTGTGTTGTCCTTCTTTGAAAACTGATGGAAGTATAAGAGTGAAGACACTTTATTGAAGTTGTAGAGTGATATTGAGACAGTATTTGGGGCACTGTGAACAGATCTTCTCTCCTTTTTAAGGAATGACCTCCTTGCCACAATGAGACAGTGTAAAGGTGTTACACCAGTCTACTTTATGCTGTAATGGTACCATAGAGAGATTGTGAAGGAAATGAGTGTTTAACTTGTAATGCGACAAAAGAATAAAATGTGATTGCAATAAAACTTGAGTGTTATTAACCAACATTCATCATTTCCAAAACAAAACATTGATATCGTGAAATATAACGTGTTTTCCGCAATACATATTTTCACATTTGGACAAAGTTATGGTCGGAAACGTTAGAAAGATATGGGCCAAATGCAGAGAATGGAGTTAGCATGGATGAACATTTTAGTCGGAATGGGCCAGTTTGGGCTGAAGGGCCTGTTGAACTCTATTACTCTATGATAGTTTACAAATCTGTGTGGAGTCCCCATGTTAGTTGAGTGAGAGCTCCATGCTCTGAACAAACTCTCACCCTCTGAATGTACAGTTGGAGTGAGACCCTGCACTGAGCATCATGTTGTTCACAAACCTGTCAGCAACCACACACTGATGCAGTTGGCTATTCTCAAAAAATTCTGACATCCGTGCAGAAGATTAGTCTGTCTTCTCAGAGATGGAAGATGCTTCACTGAGACATCGCACAAACCATTCAGTGTGTCTCCTTACCATCAGGAAACCACGTTAATGTAACGCACGTGAACCATTATCGAGGGAGCTCGGAGGAACAACATGGAGCAGTCTGTATTTGCAGTCTCTACTTCGTTGGTTTGTCGTTTTGTAGCATCAATGACATCCTCCTATTTCACACACCATATTTCGTCCCTCATCTACAAACCAAGGCCCTGAAGGAACCTTGCAGATCCATCAAAGTTTTACCTGCACATCCACAGATATTATTTTGTTGCATCAATTTTTCCCGAGGCGGTCTCGTCCACAGTGGGGAGACTGGACGCCTCCTAGCAGAACGCTTTAGGGAACATCTCCAGGACACCCACACCAATCAACCACACCGCCCTGTGGCCCAAAATTTCAACACCCCCTCCCACTCTGCTGAGGACATGGAGATCCTGGGCATCCTCCACCGCCGCTCCCTCACCACCAGACGCCTGGAGGAAGAATGCCTCATCATCTGCCTCAGAACACTTCAACCCCAGGGCTTCAATTTAGACTTCACTAGTTTCCTCATTTCCCCTTCCCCTACCTCACCCCAGTACCAACCTTCCAGCTCAGTACCGTCCCCATGACCTGTCCTACTTGCCTATCCTCTTTTCCACCTAACCACTCCACCCTCTCCTCTGACCTAGCACCTTCATTCCCACCCCGATTTACCGATTGTACTGTATGCGACTTTCTCCCCACCTCTACCCCCCTCTCATTTATCTCTGCACTCTGCAGGGAACCTGCCTCTGTTCCCGATGAAGGGCTTCTGCCCGAATCGTCGATTTTCGTGCTCCACGGATGTTGCCTGACCTGCCGTGCTTTTCCAGTACCACTGTAATCGAGACTCTGGTTTCCAGCATCTGCAGTCTTTGTTTTTACCCCATGACTGAACAAGGTGTTAAGGAGACTGAATAAACTTGAACCTAGTGGCAATCAATTGTAAACTCTCCACTGGTTGGGCCATTCAGAACACAATGTGACTGGTGGAGATCAATCCTCTCAGTCCCAGGATATCTCTGTGGGTCATCTTCCAGGTAGCTTCATCGACACGAACACCTTCAGCTGCTTCAGCAATGTCTGATCCTCCATAGTTTGATCAGAAGTCAGGATGCTCAGAAAAGATCGCATAAAGTATCAAAACCTGGACAACATTCAAGCTCGTGCTGTTAATATGTCACAGTACTACTGGAACCTGAACATTTCCACAGGACTAAAAACGAGGAATTCATTCAGCATCTAAAGCTGGTTTCACGGAAATATGAGAATGCCATTCAGCTCATCGCAGCTATTGCCTAAGAAGAGGCGCAGCTCCTTCACTCTCTCTGACCTATTACACAAGAAGATATTTTGATTTAAAACTGTGAATGTTGGAATGCAGGAGGCTAAAAGAACACAACAATCCAGGCAGCATCAGGAGAAGAAGTCTACACCTTGGGTATACCCTTTCTGCAGGACTGCGGGTGCTTGTACAGATAAAGAGGCGAGGTGGCGGAGTAGGAGGAGGCGGCATGGTGAGGTGGGGAACACAGGTAAAGGATACCACCGAGTTGCTCAATGGTAAGAATGATTCCCGTTGACATCTGGACGCTATGTCCATAACTTGTGCTCATAACAGGCCAAGGTATATGTGTGGAGACTGTTTCGTTTTCTCAGAGGGTAGCGACTGTTGGGGCTTGTCTATCCCAGACAGCTACCCCTCTGAAATTATTTGGGGCACAGGGAGATGTTATTGGATTTTGACACATCAGGGAGTTGAGGACTACAAAGAATTCGACATGAAAGAGAAATTGCGGTCGAGAGAGATCAGCCCTGACCTTACTGGAGGGAAGGGCAGGCTTGAGGGGTTATATAGCCTGGTGTTAGTAACCCCCATAGTCCAGTCACTTTGTTGCCTCTTCCATTTCCTGTGTTACTGACTTCAAGTAGCTGAATAATCAGATACTGTTGCAGCATGATCTAAACTGAGTCTCGTTCTATCTACTCAAGGGGATGATTGGTTTCATCCTGTAACTGAATAACACGTGCCAGGGACTGAAAAGCTTCACCCTGTTCTGGTGAAACTGAAATACACTTTCTCCAAGGGTCTACCAACCTTGGAGAAAGTGATCACTGCAGATGCTGGAGATCAGAGTCGAAAAGTGTGGCAGTGGAAAAGCCCAGCATGTCAAGCAGCATCCGAGAAGCAGGAGTATCGATGTTTTATACATTCCTTATGATGGAATCATGCTGGGAATGTCGATTCTCCTGCCGGTCGAATGCTGCCTTACCTGCTGTGCTTTTCCAGCACCACACGTTTGGACGTCTACCGGCCTGCCCTACTCGACTTTCCTGGTCACGTCAGCAAAACGGTTTAGGAAATTCGGCAGGCATGAACTTCCATTCGAAACGCCTTGCCTACTATTCCTAATCAAACCCTTCTTTTCCTAATGCATGCACATCTTCTTCCTCAGAATCTTCTCAAGTAATATACCTCCCACAGATGTTAAGATGAATGGTCTGTCTTTCGCAGGCTTTAATTTTCAGTCCTTCTTTAATAAGGACACAACATTTGCCATCCTTCAGCCTTCGGGGATCTCACCTGTGATAACTGATGATTAAAGTTATCAGCCAGTGCCCCAAAAAATTCTTCTCTAGTCCATTGTAGTATTCTTGCGTATATCTGGTAAGGCCCATGAGATTTCTCCAACTACAAACATTCTAGTGCATCCAATACCTCCTCTCCTGTGATATGGACTGTCCCAAATTATCACCACTAATTTCCCCAAATTCCCATGTATTCATGTCTTTCTCCACTGTAAATATAGAGGAGAAATATTTGTTGAGGACATCGCCTATCCATTATGGTACTACACATACATGTCCACTTTGGTCTTTGAGGGGTCCTATTCTCTCTCTAGTTGCTGCTTTTCCTTTATTCTACTTAAAACACCTCTTTGGATTCACCCTGATCTTCTCAGGCAAGGTTATCTCATACCCCCTATTCGTCTTCCTGATTTCCTTCTTCAGTAAACTCCTATGTCCCCTGTACACCTCCAGGGATTTCCTTGATTTTAGCTGCCTCTACCTGAGCCATGCCTCCATATTTTGTTTGGTCAACGCCTAAACATCTCTTGCTATCCAGGGTTCCTCATTCCTGTCAACTTTCCTTTCACCCCCACAGGAACATATAGATCTTAAATTCCCACTTGCTGGAACTCCCTTTTCTTGCAAACAGACGACTCTAATCAACCACTGCAAACTCCTGTCTGAGTCCATCAAAATTAACCTTGTCCCAATTTAGAACTAGAATGTGTGGTCCAATTTTTTCCCTCTCCATAACTATTTTAAAATTAACAGAATTATGGTCACTGGTCACAAAGTGCACATCTACTGTCACCTCACTCACCTGTCCTGACCTTTTTTTTAAGAGTAGGTCATATTTTGCCCCTTCCCAATTAGGTCCCTCTATATACTGCTTGAGGAAAGTTTCCTGACGCACCTATTTGATTCCATCCCATCGAATGACTCAATGCTCTGGCAGTTCCAGTCTGTTATAAAAATCGAAACCCCGATTATGACAACCTGAATGTTCCTGCACGTCTTCCCAATCTCTCTAGATATTTTTATTCCTGTAATTCCTGTTGACTATTTGGGGGCCTATAGTACAAACCCATTAATGTCACCATCCCCTTTTTTTTCTTAGTTCCACACACAATGCCTCATTGGATGATTCACCAGTTATTTTATCTCTGATCACTGCTGTGATACTCCCATTAATCAGAAATGCAACCCCCTCCCCTCTTTCCACCATCTCTGTCCCTCCTAATGCACTTTACCCTGTTACATTAAGCTGTCAGTCCTATCCATCTCTCAGCCATATTTCTGTGATAGCTACTCTATCCAGCGCCGATTACCTAAACACACCCTAAATTCATTGGCCTTACCTGTTAGTCATTTTGCATTGAAATAAGTGTAATTTAATCCGCAGACGTTCCTTGCTCCCTATCGTATTAATGCCTGATCTATCACTTTAACGTCCTATTCTGAATACTGTATCTTCTTCCAGCCTCACGTTTGCCTCCCAGCTCTTCAGGATACCACCTCCTGCCAATCTCGTTTAAACACTCCCTTGTAGCACTAGCAAAACTGGCTGCGAAGATATTGGTTCCCCCCGTCCCCACTCCAGTGTATGTGCCACCAGTCCCCCTGTACAGGTCAACTCTGTCACAGAAAAGCTCCCAATTATCTAAAAATACGAATCCCTCCCCCGAACCAATTCTTTAGTCACATATTTATCTGCAATATCCTCCTATTCTTACCTTCACTACCTCATGACACTGGAAGCAATCAGGAGATTACCACTGTTAAGGTCCTGTTTTTTTTTAACTTTTCTCCTAGCACTCAGTAATCACTCTGTAGGACCACATTCCTTTGTCTACCTGTGTCATATGTATCAATGTACAGAATGACTTCTAGCAGCTCAAACACCCCCGCTCCCCGAGAACGTTCAGCAGCCACTTAGACACATCCTGGGCCCTGACACCTGAGAGGCCACACACCATCCTGGCTTCCCGTTTGTGTCTCCCTAACAAACGAATCTCCTATCTCGAAGGCGCTGTTTATCTTTATCCTATCCCAGAGCCAGTTGCAGTGCAACCAATCTGGCTACTGCTGCTTTCCCCTGAACGGTCATTGCCTGACACCTATCCCCCATCTCCCAACACACACAATCAGTAACCAAAATGATATACTTGTTTTCGAGAGGAATGACCACAGGAGACCTGCACTCTCTGCCTATTCCCTTTGCCATTCCTCGTGGTCGCACAGCTACTCTCTGCCTGGAACACGGCTGTAAGCAAGGAACGCCTGTATAGTCATAGAGATGTACAGCATGAAACAGACCCTTCGGTCCAATCTGTCCATGCCAACAAGTTATCTCAACCCAAACTAGTCCCACCTGCCAGCAACCGGCTCATATCCATCCAAACCCGTTCGATTCATATACCTATCCAAATGCCACTTAAATGTTGCAATTGTACCAGCCTCCACCTCATCTTCTGGCAGCTCATTCCATTCACGTACCACCCTCTGTGTGAAAACGTTGTCCCTTAGGTCTCTTTTATATCTTTCCCCACTCAACTTAAACCTATGTCCCCTAGTTCTGGAATCCCTCACCACAGGGTAAAGACTTTGTCTATTTATCCTATCCATGCCTCTCATAATTTTTAAAATCTCTATAAGGTTACCCCTCAGCATCCGACGGTCCAGAGAAATAGCCCCAGCCTGTTCAGCATCTCCCTGTAGCTCAGATACTCCAACCATGGCAACATCCTTGTAATCTTTTCTGAACCCTTTGAAGATTCACAACATCTTTCCGATAGGAAGGCGACCAGAATTGCACGCAATATTCCAAGCGTGACCTCACCAATATCCTGTACATCCGTAACATGTCCTCCCAACTCCTGTAATCAATACTCTGAACAACAAAGGAAAGCATACCAAATGCCTTCTTCACTATCCTATTTACCTACGGCTCCATTTTCAAGGAGATATGAACCTCCACTCCAAGGTCTCTTTGTTCAGCAACACACCCTAGGACCTTACCATTAAGTGCATAATTCCTGCTAAGATTTGCTTTCCCAAAATGCAACACCTCGCATTTATCTGAATTAAACTCCATCTGCCCATTGGCCCATCTGGTCCAGATCCTGTTTTAATTTGAGGAAACCCTCTTCGCTGTCCACTACACCTCCTATTTTGGTGTCATCTGCAAACGAACAAACCGGACCTCGTATGCTCCCATCCAAATCATTTATGTAAATGTCAAAAAATAGATGACCCAGCATCGATCCTTGTGGCATTCCACTGGTCACAAGCCTCCAGTCTGAAAAACAACCCACCACCACCACCCTCTGTCTTCTGCCTTTGAGCCAGTTCTGTATCCAAATGGCTACTTCTCCCTGTATTCCATGAAATATAACCTTGCTAATCAGTCTACTACGGGGAACCTTGTCGAACGTCTCACTGAAGGCCATATAGATCACATCTACTGTTCTGCCCTAATCAGTCTTCTTTGTTACTTCTTCAAAAAATTCAATCAAGTCCGTGAGGGATGATTTCCCACGCATCAGTCCTTGTCTTTCCAAATACATGTACATCCTTTCACTCAGGATTCCCTCCAACAACTTTTGCCCACCACAGAGGTCTGGCTCATCCACAACTCTCCCAGGCAGTCCATTCCAAATCCGAGCAACACTCTCAATAAAGAAGATTTTCCTTATCTCACTCCTGGCTCTTTTGCCGATAATCTTGAAATTAGAACTCATTAATGTCGTAATGCCAACTAACGGAAACGGAGTACTCCTGTTTTACATCTTTTCATACTTCTGAGCATCGCAATAAGTTCACATATTTGTCTGTTCTGTTCCAGGAAGTCTAAGCATTGCACGAAATGTAACAAGCACTACATCGGAAAAACATGCAGAAAACTAGCCATCTGGATACATGAACAACAACTAGCCAGATAAACAGACATCAGTATCAGACATCAGACATCATACTATCCCTAGTATCCTTCCATACAGATGAGAAAGTACACCATTTCGACTGCATCTGCACGTCCATCTAGGACAAGCCAAACAGATACACGCACGAAAATTCCGAGAAGCATAGCATTCTAACCTGATGGTCGAGGTGAATAGGACATCATGCACGGCCAGTTTAATGACCATGCCGAGAGAAGGAATCAAATCAGTACAAAATGTGAGTTGGGAGTTGGAATAAATTATCGAGGCGCGGCACAGATTTTTCAGAGATTCATCAATAACAATGGAGAGTGTGGGGGATGTGAAGGAGTGAGGTGTGTGAGATCAGGGAGATAGTGCACAAGAAAATGTTAAAGTGTAAAAAATTTGGGGGCGGTGAATTATGTGAGAAACAACTGGCAAAAAAAACAGGAAAACCTGATGTTTGTCAAAGTGAATGCATCGGAAATAATTTATTATGCTTCAGAGAAATAACATTCGTATTGATAAGGGTCTGTATTATATTCGAGGAAAAGCTGTTTCAAGTAATGGCTGTGACTATAATAATGGTGGCAAACAGCCAGAATAATATCAGTGCTGCTGTTGGACAGTGCTTGCACAGAGCATGTGAATTACCCTGGATGTTCCCAGAGATGGTTGGGCTGTCTTTGGTCGAGTAAGTGCTGATGCTGCATGACATGATGCTGGTTTGTAATGTAGCCACTTACTGAGTGCAGTCAAAGGAACAAAGCAGCAACTGGCATTGTTTATCATTTCAGAATATACCAGAGTGTTCATGGCTGCCACTGCAAAGAATCAATCAATGAAAAACAGGCTTCTACGTCTGTGCCCGCAAGTGCTTATCCAAAGGCTTTTTAAAAGTTTGTGTGGTTCCCTGCCTCAACCGCCCTCCTAGACAACGCATTCCAGATTCATACTACCCTCTCAGTTCGAAAGACATTCCACAAAACATCTCACAATCCCCTGTCTTTCGCTTTAAAAGTGTATCCCTTTGTTTTTGATTCTTTGACTAAGGAAAAATCTGTTGTCTGTTCATCCTCTCCATACCCCTTATGTTCTTGTACACCCGTACCAGGTTCCCTCCTCAACCTCCCCTGATGCAAAGAAAAAACGAGCAAATTTAGCTGTCCTCTTTCATACACACTTTTGAGTACTCACTTGTCTTGTTACTTGTGACTTGCATTTTCCCAGTTTATCGGTGTTTAATTTCATCAGGCCATTGATCTGGCTATCTGAATAATCTGTTTTTATCTTCCTATAGCCTAACACTTTCCTCCTGACTGTGATCCACCCAGGTCATCTTTGTGTCATCCATAACATTGGTCATCATTCCACTGCTCCCCACCTCCCACATTCTCACAATCATCATTTCTGAATATCACGAACAAACCGTGATTTCCTTTCTGTTCTCCAAATGTTATTATGAGGATGATTTGACAATTCCAGTCTCTTGCTTTTCCTATTTTGGTGAATTTATGGGTGATGTGGTTAACACATTTTACGAGGGAGCCACAAATAGCATTTTCGACAGAGAGATGAATTCACCTTTTACACTCTGCCCTTCTGCATGTTTTATTTAGAAACATTGTAAATAATTTAGGATGAACTAGGGTTTGGCACCTTGCAGTGGTACGTTAGTATTTTGTGTGGAACAGTTCTTTGTAACATTTCCTGCAATTGCTAGAGCTGAAGAAATTTTTTAATCTGCAGGATGGACATGTGCTCATTCATTGTTTGTTTAAATCAGCGAGTGTGATGGGCATAAAGATTCAAATAAATTCTATGTTATGGGCAAACTGCAGTAGATCAAATCATATTCTCATATCCACCATGAATTGGAAGCAAATATATACTGCAAATAAAATCAAAGATATTGAAACACCACCGTAGGGGACAAAGAAAAATGTCGTCTGCACTTGATGGAGATATAGAAATTTATATTACATGTCCAACCTGAACAAGAATCAAGTGATAGAAGAAAAGGTACAAGGAATCCATCCAAATATTGAATGGAAACCAGATCCCGATTTTCTTGTCCAGTGATGTTTTCTCATCCAATCTTACTTCCTCAAAAATAAGTTTTTCCCTGTCAGTAAAACTTCATTTGCCATTCTTCCTCCTCCGTCCTACTCTTTTCTTACACTCCTGCTCCCCTTGCACTACCCCTTCTGCTGCTACATACTCTTCCACTGACGATCTCCATTCACACACTTCCTCTTCCACTCCCACTGTAAGTTACATCAATTCCCCAGTTACTTAACTTTCTCTGGCCATCCCTTCCCATTTTTGCTTTCCAACTGGCATAATGGGAGCCACTAACATCTGTGCTGTTATTTGTCATCAGGCAATGATGAGATTGAGATGATCAATGTCCAATAGGAGCAGACAATAGTGCGTTTCTGTCATTGCCTGATTCACCATGAACAGGCTGGTTTTGTTCCTCATGGTACAAGAGTGGAGTGTCGTTCTGACTCTCTGTCACAACATTTAACCAAACAGCCTCATCACAAATAGGACAAACCTCTCCTCAGAATGAGAAATCCATGCATCAGTTTTCCCTTAAAAATTATAAGTAGAGTGAGCACATTGTTCAAATAGGTCATGTACTATGTTTCGTTCTTTATTCACTTCATCGATTTTGCAATGTCTTTTGAGGTGAGGTCAGAGTAACTTACGTTGCATCAAAGTAGTATTTGATTCATGTGACATCAGGGATCCTGAGTAAATTGTGGTCAATGGGAATCGCAGGAAATTCTGCACTGGTAATCTCCTCACTGAACAAAGACACTTTCCCCAGAATTATTGGGAATGAGAAATAAACTCTGCCCTTGCTTGTGCGTGCATAAACCATGGATAAATTTCTCCTGTTAATAATATCAAGATATATTATGTTTTCAGATTGGTCTAAAGTCTACAAAAAGTAAGAACTTGCTGCTTGAGTGTCACTCCAGTGAAATCAGTACATTACAATAAGATTATCTTCCCAATTATTTTCAATCAGTTACTTTCTGAGGACTGATCGTATGATATCAGTACCACTGAGATCAACGTTTTCTCAGTCCAGCAGCAACGCATCATATTGTTTCAAGGCTTTACCACTCCACAATTTTAATTTATTGACCGGCTTATTCGTTGTACTAACCAGATGTACGTGGAGATGCCCTTGAACCTCTGGAAACTTCCTCCACTCCCATACCCTGCCCTATGATTCCATGCCCTCACCCAACTCCACCTCCTGTCGTTTATTCACCATCCATCCCTCCTGAATATCCACTTTCTGATGCTGAATGTTCTGTACTTAGCAAATATCTGAACTTTACCTCTCTGTGCCCCCACTTTAAAGAATTTTAGGCATGACATTAAGTTGAGCGCTTCCGTTGTTTTTGCCTCAGTGCCCATTTCTTTTGGCTAGATTCCTTTCCCTGTCCCATATATCTCGTTAACCAGCTGCCACACTCTCCCTCCACCTGGACCCCTCGCTCTGGCCTTTACCTGAACTAAATCGGTCCACTGAGAAATTTCCACATGACATTGGTTGTCTTAATTTCTCTGCACTCCCCTCGCCAAATCCACCCTGTCACTTTCTGAACAGTCTACACTCCATGTGCTCAGATCCAATCCTGACTGTGTTACTAAGCCTGTCTTGATAAGTCTGGGGGACTGATTTCGAAATTGCAGAGGTTGAATGCCCACTCTCAGATACCTCCTCTAATCTCCCCCTGCACTATGACCCTACCACGGCACATCATGGCATTGTATCAACTATGATAACTGAATATATTTCATCTGGAGATTCCTGCCCCACGCACCCCTACCCCTAAATGTCCCAAATTTGATGGTCCTCTGATAGCAGAGCTTGCTTCTATCTCCGCAGAAATTCACAAACAGAACTACCGGGGAAGACCCATTGCTTCAGCCTGCTCCTGCCACACAGTGGAAGAGCATGGGTACACAGGTGTGCCACAGTTATGCCTGTTTCTTTTTAGTGTACATTGACCATTCCCTGTTCCAGTTCGATTCCACAAC
Organism: Hemiscyllium ocellatum; assembly: GCF_020745735.1. Classification (NCBI taxonomy): domain Eukaryota; kingdom Metazoa; phylum Chordata; class Chondrichthyes; order Orectolobiformes; family Hemiscylliidae; genus Hemiscyllium; species Hemiscyllium ocellatum. The sequence continues at coordinate 14,002,629 of NC_083405.1, read as the reverse complement.
TCTTTTTCCGATACATAGATGATATCATCGCTGGTGGGTCTCCATCTTGTCCGGAATTGGAAAAGTTCACAGATTTCGCTTGGAATTTGACCCCCTCCATCACTTTCATCTGGTCTATCTTTGACTCCTTTCTTCCTTTCCTCAATATCTCTGCTTCCATTTCTCGGGACAGACAAGCCACTGATATCCAGTATTATCCCACCGACTCCCACACCTTCCTGTAGTATACATCTTCACAGCAAGTTTCCTGAGTAGACTCAATTCCATTCCCCCAGTTCTTCCGTTTCCACCGCAGTGCTTCTGACGATATTAAATACAACAAGGAGGCCTTTGAAATGTCCACCTTGTTCCTCAATCAAGGGATTCCCCATCATTGTTGTCAACAGGGTCCTCAACCGAGTCTGACCCATCTCCTGCACTTCAGGCTTTTCCCTCCCCTTCCCTCTAGCAATGGAGTTTCCTTTGTCCTTACCTACTATCCCAGCAGCATTCACATGCAGAGGATCATCAGCCCGCATTTCCCCCACCTCCAGCGAGATGTCCCCACCTGCACATATTCACCTCTCCCCCATTGTCCACCTTCTAGAGGGATCATTCCCTCCAGGACACAATGGTCTACTCTTTATACATTCTCAATACAGGTCCACTTCACTTCCCCTGCCGAAGGTGTAACATTTTCCCATTTACCTCCCTCTTCATCAGTATCCAAGGGCCCAACTGTGCCCTCCAGGTGAAGCAGCACCTTACCAACATTTCCCAGAATCCGGTTTACTACATGCGCTGCTCACAATGTGGTCCCCTCTACATCGGGGAAATGAAGAGTAGACTGGGTTACCACTTCACAGAACATCCAAGTTGTACCGCTGCAAATGACTCTGAGCTTTCAATTGCCTGACAGTTTAACAGCCCATCCTGTTCCCTGGCCAATATCTCTGTGTCAGGCTTGCTGCAGTGTTCCAGGCAAGTTCAGCGCAAGCCGGAAGAACACCTAATTTTCCATGTGCGGACCCTGCAGCCCTTTAGACTCATAATCAAGTTCAATAATTTTCGAGCCTGAACTCCCCTATGTCCTAGCCCCTTACCCATACACCAGGCCGAGATGTCATATAGCCTTCCATTACTCACACTCTATTGTTAGCTACTAACAGTCTCCATTAAGAGCTATCCAGTCTCTTCTACATGTAAACCAACATTTTCCGTGTTACCATCAGTTCTGAGGAAGGGGCACTGGACCTGAAACGTTAACTCTGATTTCTTTGCTTAGATTCTGCCAGACCTGCTGAGCATTTACAGCAACTCCTGTTTTGTTTCAGCGTTTTCATCGCAAGTTCTCACAATGCAATATGTCATCGATATTTAGAGCCCTGTCAAAAATAGGAACTGTGTAATTTCTCATTTAATGTCCATAACAAATTATTCGAGATTCAACTGAGATAACAGCTTTGCTGCTATCATTCAGAACAGACACTTTGTGACCGTTCAGAAAGAAGAAAAAATCAAAAGAGCTGGAGCGAAACTCAGTAGATCTGGCAACATCTGAGCAGAGATGCAAAAAAACCTTTGATTCCAACATGAGTTTTCAGAACAGTGTCACATCATATGACATATGTTAATTCTGTTGCTCTCTGCAGATACTTCATCACCTTTTTCGTTTCTCCAGCATTTTCTGTTTGTTTTTCATGTTTCCATTATTTCTATATTTCATGTTTCTTGACAGGTCTCCATGTTGACCTTGGTAATATTTGGACAATGTGGTCCTTTGTTGTATCTATTACAGTTGTGTGTATGTGACACCTGAACTACACCCGAAATATGTTTCTTCTTTAAGATAGAAAGTACAAACACGTTCTGAACATCTTGTAAATTTCTGGAAATCTCTGGAAATCTATTTTGCTTGAAAATGCATTTTAGAGGCAGCTGAACTTCATGAAATAATAGGGATAATTTTTGATGATGGAACACTCTGTGTCCTTCATTGAACGAGCTTGTCTCCCCAATCTCCAATAGCTTTCAATGCATAACGTAGAATTATTACAGCAAAGGTGGTGAAAACTCAGCCCATTGTCTCCTCCAGTTTGGAATGAGCGAATATTTCAACTATTATTCACCTGAATTGTCCCCGTAGCCCTGCACATTTTGTTATTAGCATCTGCTTTTAATTGTAAGCATCCAGCCAGATATGAACAATATGATCAATCTCAAACAAAAACAGACTTTGGAGGGAAAGCTCAGCAGGTCTGGCTGTATCTGTGAAGAGACATCAAAGTTAATGCTTCAGGTGCGGTGACCCTACTCAATCTGTATTCCCAATGATTAAGTGGTGTGTATATAAAATATAGTTCACTTTATCACATTTAAAATGATCCTGTTCAGTTCACATTGTCATTCAGCATTGCATCTCTCAAACGTTGGCTCGTTCCTTGTTGTGAACTATATTCAATTCTATCTGACGTTGAGCGTGATGATGACTGGGGAATATCATTGTACTCCGCATGCAGTCTCCTCAGCCACTGCCCCCATTCCACCCTATCTCCTAGCTAAACCTGACTCATTAATTCTTAAGTCTTAATGAATGCGTCCACTTTTGGTTTTGGACTGAGGGGGAAAAGCGTATAAATTACTGTTTTGCAGCAAATAAAACTGTATTAAGATGTTTGTCAATTTGTATAAATTAATTACTGAAGCATATTATGAATGGAAGGTCCAACGTTTCTTTATTAGAGCAGGGAGAGAAACATTCAGAGAAGTCCACACATCCTGTCTATGTGCAGAGCAACTGTGCCCAGTGAGAGTGTGTTGGCTGGTTTGTTCCCGTTGAGGAGAGATCAGCACAGTAACAACATCCTGACTGTGTTTCTTTTCTTAGTGGAGGGGCGGAAATTTGGGGTAAGATGGTTACATCATTGCAAATGTACAACAGAGCAGAGTCATCTAGCCTGCGATAAGAATACATCCATCATTCTCCGTCGCCACTGACGTCACGAAAAGAATTAGTGATGGGAGAAGCGACCAATAGCCAGCGATGTCAGCATCCAATCCAGTTCAGGCACATTTGCTGTATTGAAACTAGAACTGTTTGCTCAGGGACTGTGATTGATGTCAGTCTCCATGCATTATAACTGTGTCACTGGAGGGCTTCCCTCTCCTATTGGTGAGGGGCTTTACTCAGTGCACTATCCCAGTGTAGGAGCAGATGCACCAGCTCCAACAATAACAAAGATCAGCAGCTGCACAGCCGTGGAAAGGACAGATCTGAATCTGAGAATAATGGACTGGATCATTACATCAATGGAGAGGAGGCTTTCCTTGGGTCTTTTCAACATTTCCCTCTATTGGGAATTTCTACTATATCGGTTATTAGTGGTGCTGTTTATTATTTTGGGCAGGGTGGAGGGTGTGTTACTAATCTACTCTCGCTATTGTTGGTGTTCTCTACCTCTGTCCATTCATTAATCCCATAACAATTTTGAACTTCATTGCAATTTCTGTTATCTATATTTGTTAAAGAAAGAAACTATCATCTTCAATTCAAATTGCTGTCTCCATTCATCTGAATTGCAGACCACTCTCTTACAAACATCTGAGAATAAAACTATGGACAACCTCGAGATCCCGTTTTGCCCTGAACTGATTTATGTCTCGTGATCTCTCTGTCACGAACCCTGTCCACGACCAGCTAATAATATCCCCAATCTCCATCTCTGCGTCAGTGCTGTGGCTGAACAAACCATTGTCTGCACGTTGGTAAAATTCGGACTTTATGTTTCAAGCTCTTTTCTGGCCACTTTTCCATTTACAAGTATTTCAATCTCAAAATTGATTTTGGCTCGGACGTCACTTCATGATTAGGGCAATGTATCAGAGTAGGAATGTCGCTGGATGTAATTCAGGAGCAAATCTTAGTAAACGAAAGACATTGTTTCAAGCGATTTGTTTCAAGTCCTCACACAGCGGATGGCAGAACTTAAATAAAAACGATAAGAATTCGAATAAAAGTGAATTACACGAAAATCAACCAAAAACCCACATTTTGTCTGAAAATCTTGCTGTTTCACTGATGACCTTCGGTAAAGAAATCTAATGTTACTACCCAGTCTGGGTTAAGTGTGACTTCAGAGCCATATCAATATGCTTGATTTTATATTGGTTAGTGGAATGGCCTCACAATCAAGGCAATTAGTGATGATTAACAAATGCTGCCCTAGCAGAGATGCCGACTTCCCATGGAATAACAAATTTGAAGATTAAACCAAATAAGAAAAGATGCTGGAGATCTCAAAACGCATAAGAAATGCAAAGAAAAGAGCAGAAAGTGCTGGGGAGCTTTTCTGAACTGAAAACTGTTGGAAAATAGTGTGAATAATGCTGGTTACAGGGAAGTCTGCTTTGAAGGGGAGGAGGAGTGCGTTAAATCGACAGAGAAAGAAAGAGATAGAAGAAAAAGAACAAACAAATGGAATGATAATCAGCTGGGATGGAAATAAAATGTGAGGTTTACCTCATTTATTTTTGACTTTTCCCATTTTCCTGAATATCATGCCTATGCCGGTACATGTATACCCGCTTTTCAAAAATTCGCTTTTTGCCACTTCAGTTTCCAAAAAACCTCCATTACGTCCTGTTTTCGCTAACCAAAAAAAATCCAAAGAGGATTTTCACTTTTACCAAAAAAGATCATTTTTTTCCCATATAAATTAATGCTACTTCGCTTTACGCCATATCAGCTTATGAAAGGTTTTGTAGGAACACTCAATTTTCAGATACCGAGGGAAATCTGTATATATCAAAGATTACGTTTAAAGCGATTTGGTCCCACTTGTCTGTCTTCGCTGAGCGTCGTCATCTTATTAAATTTATTAATGTGAAATAGGTTTCGATGGCTGGGCCAGCATTAGATCATTCATTTGATTGCCCTTGAGAAGACCTTGAGCCTCAATGGCACTTACACAGATTAAGGCACTCAAGGTGACAGCTGCACAGGAGGTGTGCAAAACAAGATCGACTTTCACAAAATTAATACTATTTGAAACGTTAGAGATTTCAATTCGTCAGTGTAATTAAAGTAAGGAAGAAGGTGTTCCTGAGCATGCTGGTCCATGTTTCCAAGCCTCTGTATCTTCTCCCTTTTGGAAGAAGTTGTAGGAGATCATTACCGGTTTTGGAGAGATATTTGATGTTGCCAGCCTTTCGCTCACAATGAGAAATATAAATGGATGGAAGGTTGTCTTCCATGAATATCTGGGCTGTGCACACAACCGTCTGTAGTTTCTTATGGTCCTGGGAAGAGCTGTTACCGTCACACTATTATGCACATGAATAGAATGCTTTCAGTTGCCAGTGTGCAGATCACTGAGAGAAGGCAGTTCCAAAATATTTAGATGTAGCAAATGGCTATTACATGGATATCCAGGTTCTGGTTGCTGCTTTGACAACAATTGAAATTTAACCAATATTGCCAACATCCAACCAAAGAGCCATCATATGCTTCAAAAGAATAGAGAAGCCATCGCCATCACAACGACGTAGAACTAGACAGACACGTATAAAGAGAGAGAGAACACAGCGAGGGAAACAGAATGGCAGTCAGTAAAACAGAGATATGAAACAAAACAAGAAACAAACACTCACATGGACAGGGAGAAGGGGAGATAGTAAGTTTAGGGAAAGAAGCAGAAGACAGAGAAAACGAAAATACAAGGAAACAGAAGTGTGAGAGAAATAGTGAGACACAAAGAACAGAGTGAGCTGGGGATGGGGAATGGGAGGTGTTGGGGGTGAGGACCAGAGAGAGCTCGGAGTTAGCTGGGGGGAGGGAGATGAGGTTTTACTTTGACCTATGCCAAGGTGTACAGGCTGATCATAGTAAGCAAGGATATACAGAACAATGGCTGTAAAACATATCTGAGAGGCATGCAGGTTACGCTGCACAGGGCATGCACAAGGCGAGATCAACATGAACAAGATCAGCATTATCTGAGATTAGAGTGTACATTCATCAGTCTAATAACAGTCAGGAAGAAACTTTTAATGAAGCAGCTGCTCAGTGTTTTCAAGCTTCCATATCCTTTCGCCTGATAGAAGAGGTTGTGGGAGACCATTACTGGAGTGTGATGGGTCTTCGATAATGTTAGAACAAAACATTCCAGCACAGAAACAGGCCATTCAGTGGGGCAAGTCTGCACCGATCCAAATCCTCTATCTAAATCTGCCGCTATTTTCTACGGATCTGTATCCCTTTGCTCCCTGCCCATTCATGTATCTTTCCAGAAACATCTTAAATGGAACCACTGGTCACAGTTCTCCATTTTGAGAAACTTCCTCCCCCGACTATTCTCTGTTTCCTGTTGCCCAGGCAGTTCTTTCTCCACGTAGCTAGTGCACCATGTGACGTTCACTTTCTCCATAACCCGACCGTGGGGAAACATACCAAACGCCTTCCTGAAGTCCATGTACATTACATCTACAGTATCTCCCTCATCAATTAACTTTGTCACTTCCTCAAATAATTCTATTGAGTTGTTAAGACATGACCTTCCCTGCACAAAACCATGTTGCCCGTCACTGATAAGACTATTTTCATCCAAATGAGAGTAGATCCTATCCCTCAGTATCTTCTCTAGCAGTCTCCCTATCCATGACATCAGTCTCACCGCTCTATAATTGACTGGATTATCCCTACTATCTTTCTTAAACAAGAGGATTAACAATTTTCCAGTCTTCTGGGAACTCAGCCGTATTCAAGGATGCTGCAAAGATATCTGTTAATGCACCAGCTATTTCCTGTCTCCCTTCCATCAGTCATGTGGGGTAGATGTTGGCAGCTTTTCTGCGGCAATGAGCCATGTAAATGGAATCAATGGTTGGAATGTTAGAGTCCGTGTTGGTCAGAGATGTGCACCCAACCTTCTGTAGTTTCTCACCGTCCTGAGTTGAGCACTTGCTGTACCAGGCTGTTATGCACCGCCACAGTACGCTCTCAATGGTGCATCTTTAGAAGCATCACATGCTGAATTTCCTTTATCACCTCAGGAAGGAGAGGCATTGTTGAACCTTCCCGACCGTCGGACCTATGTGAGAAATTCATGACAGGTTGTGAGTTATCATAACTCCGACGCACTTGATGTATTGCACTCCCTCAAACGGTTGATGTAGATGGGTTATGTTCCATCTCCTTTCTTCTTAAAGTCAGTGATGAGTTATTTACGTTTGCCGGATTAGAGAGAGAGGTCATTATCAATACACCATGCCACCAAGCTCTCTATCGCCTTTCTACATTCTGACGCGTTGTTGTTTAATATCCGTACTGCTATAGTGATATCATCAGCGAACTTGTAGCTGGCGTTGGTTGGAATTTGGAATCTCAGCCGAGCCTGTACATGGAGTACGTAGGGGTCTCAGGACACAGCCGTGGGTGTACACGGAGGACATTAGTGGGCTGAGGGCGCAGCCGTGGAAATACATGAGAACATTAGGGGGCCATAGAAACAACCGTGGGTGTACAGGGAGCACAGTAGTTGGCTGAGGGCACAGGCGTGGGTGTACAGCGTGGACAGTGTGGGCCTGAGGACACAGCCGTGGGTGTAGCTGGAGTACCGTAAGGGGCTGAGGGCACAGACTTGGGTGCACATGGAATACAGTAAGAGGCTGAGGGCACAGACGTGGAAGTGCATGGAGGATAGTGGGGGGCTGAGGACACAGGCTTGGGTGTTTAGGGAATACAGTAGGGGACGTGAGTGCACATCCGTGGGTGTAAAGGGCGTTCAGTAAGGTGCTGAGGGCACAGTCGTGGCTGTATAGTGAGGACAGTAGTGGGCTGAGGGTACAGCCCTGGGTGTACAGGGAGTATTGTCGGGTGTTGAGAACACATCCTTCAGCAGCTTTAATGTTGATTGTTATTGTGAAGGGGGTGATTTTACATATCTTCACGATTGTGAGTCAGAAACCTGTGGAGCCAGTTGCAGAGGATCGAATTGAGACCAAGGTCTTGGAGTTTTGTGATTAGTATGTAAGGGATAAAGATTTTGAAGGTGGAGCTTTAGTCAATGATAAGGAATCTGGTGTAGGTGTCCTTGTTGTCCAGATGTTCCAGGGATGCGTGCAGGCTCGGATATTGCATCTGTTGTGATCATGTTACATCAGTCGGCAAATTATAGGGCAGCAGGGCAGGCTGGGAGACTGGAGTTGGTGTAGGCAATAACTAGCCTCTCAAAGCACTTCATGATGATTGAGGTCTGAGCCACTGGATGGTGGTCTATAAGGGCACGTTCCACGTGCTTTCTCACTTAAGAGGATAATGTTGGCCTTCTTGAATCTGGTTGGGACTTTGGCTTCAGGAGGGAGAGACTGAAGTTGTATGTGAATACCTCTGCTAGGTGGTACAAACAGGATCTGAGTGCTCAGCCAGGAACGCTGTCCAGGCCCATCACTTTCTTTGATTTGACTCACTGAAAAACTGACCTTGCCTGCAGCGGTGAAAACAGACTCAGGTACATCTGGGACTTTTGCGGCCGGTGACAGCCCTCAGTGACAGTCACACAGTCATTTATGATAGACATCCCCTCCCCCCACCTCCCTCTGTCGTCTTCAACATGCAATAACATAGGTTGGTGTGAGCACCACACAGTCAGCATTGAGACAGATTGCCATTAATAAACTGGGATTCGTGCGCCATCAAGTTCTGTGTCAACATCATTGGGCAAATTCATAATAAAATGGTGGGCAGGGTGATAGTGCAGGTGGTGCAAGGAGTGAAGACTTTGCAGGTGTAATTCAAGTCATGCTGCTTCAACCTGAATGGAGTCAAGCATCTTGAGCGTTGTGCCTTTTCAATGGTGGACAGTCCTTAGGTAGTCAGGAAGTGCCATTTACGTGAACCATCTGACTTGACGGTAGTTTTACTAGGTTTGGAGATGATACAATGATGATGGGATGGTCATGTTATATTGAGGAAGTGGGGAGGCTGCAGAAAGACTTGGACAGTTTTGGACACTGGGAAAACACATGGCTGATAGAACACAATATGGGAACATGTGAGATGATGCACTTCAGCAGGCTCAATACAGGCAGACACTATGTTCTAAAAGGCTTCATGAAATCTGAAGCACAAAAGGAGTTTGGAGTCCTCATCATCTCTTACTGTTAATGCGCAGGTGCAATTGGCAGTTAGGAAAGCCAATTCAATGCTAACATTCATTTCAAGAGAATGAGAATACAAGAGCGGATATATAATGCTGAGAATGTAATGGGCTATGGTCAGACGGCATTTGGATCATTGTGAGCTGTTCTGGGGAAGGATCTATGGGTGTCGGACATGATCTATCCTGGGAATGATGGCTTGTCATATGAGCGGCATTTGAGGGCTCTATGTCTGTACTCAATGGAATTTATGAGAATGGGGGAGGGGGCGCATCTGATGGAAACTTACCGATTACTGCAAAGATTGATACAGTCAGAGTATAGAAGATATTTCCACTCGTCTTAGAGACTATGAGAAAATGGCATAGTTTCAGAGTGAAGAGATAGGGTGAATGGCCTAAATCTATTGCTCTATCACATGCTTGTATTGTCATACAGTCTATTATTCAGTGCAGAATTGTAAATCTCAGACCTCCTCTTGAAACCTTGGTATCTGTACGTTGATTTGACTTTACCTTCTGGTTAATGGTAACCCCGGTAATATGGACGGTGAGAGAATTCAGTGCCAGTCAGTAGTGCAGTAATATGTTGGATATGAGCTGCTATCTGTGAGTCTCATCTGGCGAGAGTATATTGTCTCGACTATATTTGTCATTTTCAGTCTGGTATTTTTGAAGGATCGACCCTGTTACACTAATATTGTTGCATTCAACAAAACAGGTGCAATTTATCACAGCACTCAGCAACAATATGTCATGGAACACTGAACACCTTTTTCATAACAGAATGGTCTAAAATGTTCAGTATCAGAAACACTGCTTTCCTGTTCATGTTCCAGTCAGAAAACCTGTCACATCGAGGTGTTCAACGTGGAACTCCTTAAACTTATTTTTTGGTTATAGGAATCGCTGGATGGGCCCACCATTTCTTGTCCACGCTAGTTTCCCTCTTGAGAAGGTGGTGCTGAGCTACCTTCTTGTACCGCTGCAGTCCAAAGTTGCAGTGTGCGTTGATCCACAATGCTACGAGGGAGGGAAATCCAGTGTTTTGACTCAGCAACATTGAAAGAATGGTGATATATTTCCAACTCAGATGTTGACTGGTTTGGAGGAGAGTTTGAAGGTGGTGGTGTTCGCAAAAGCTTGCTGCCCTTGTCATTCAAGTTGGAAGTTCCCGTAGTGTGCTATTGAGCGTTGGTGGTGAATGGAGTGAATGCTTGTGGGTGTGGTGCCAATCAATTGGTCCGTTTTGTCATGGATGGTCTCAAGATTCTTCAGTGTCGTTGCGGCTGCACTCATTCGGGCAATTGGGGAGTATTCCATCGTACTCCTGACTTGTGCCTTGTAGATGGTGAGCATGCATTGGGAAGACAAGAGGTGAGTTAAATGCGCAGTATTCCTAGTCTGATCTGCTCTTATATTTATGTGGCGAGTCCAGTTGAGTCTCTGGTCAATGGCAACCCCAAGTGTATTGATAGGGTGGTGGGGAGGGGAATTTAGCGACAAATATGCTGATGAATACCAAGTTTTTATATTGTTTCTTACTGGTGATTTTCATTGTCTGGCATCTGTGTGATGCGAATGTTGCTTGCCACTTATCAACCTAAGTCTGGAGATTGTCCAGATCTTGTTGCATTTTGGCATGGACTGCCTTCCATATCTGAGCATTTGCGAATGGTGCTGAACATTGTGCAGTCATTGTCGAATATCCCCATTCTCACCTTATGATGGAGAGAAGGCCATTGATGAAGCAACAGAAGATGTTTGGACCTAGGTTTCATCCGGAGGGCAACTGAAGATGTTACCTAGTATGGTGAAGAAACATCTGAAAATGACCATTCCAGCTTATGGAGCAAACCTACGTCCACATTATCCTGAGGGACTACTGCAGAGATATTCTAGAACTGTGATGACTGACCTCCAACAACAATGACCGTTTTCCTATCTGTCAGGTATAACTCCAAGAATGAAGCACACCCCTTGCTCGCAATATCCTTTTTGCTTGGGTTCCATGATGCCACATTTGAAAGAATGCAGCCTTGACTTTCAAGTGCTGGAATTCAGTTTTTTTTTCTATGTTTGAACAAAGACTTCGGTGATGTCAGGACCTGAGTGGTCCTGGTGGAACACAAACTAGGCGTCACTGAGCAGGTTATGGCTGAGCAGGTGCTGCTTGATAGCACTGTTGATGAGACCTTCCATCATTTTATTGATGATGGAGAGTAGACTGATGAGGCGGTATTAGGTTGGGTTGAATTTGTCCTGAGTTTTATATACAGAACATAATTGAGCAGTTTTTTTTCCCATTGTTTCACTCTCTATTGCACTAGGGTTAATCTTCTGGTTTGATGGTAATGATTGAGTGGTTTATATGCTGCGCCATTAGATTACAGATTGTGCTGGAGTGTTGTTCTTCTGCTATTGATGGACCACAGCGTCTTATGGATGAGGTCAGGTATGTTTTTTTCTCCTCTCGTTCATTCCCTCACTACCTTCTGCAGACCCAATCAAGTAGATTTGTCCTTTAGGACCCGATCAGCGTGATCGGTAGTACTGTTGCCAAACCACTCTTGGTGGTTGACTTTGAAATTCCTCAGCCAGAATACACTGTGTGCCCTTTTCACAGTCAGTTCTTTCTCCAAGTGTTGTTCAACATGGAGGAGTACTGATTTAGCTGAGGACTGACGTTACATGGTAATCAGTAAGGCTGCATTGCCCACGTTTAATCTAAAGCCATGGGACTTCTTTGGGTCTGGAGTTAGTTTTGGGGACTCGCAGAGCAACTACCTCCAGAATGTATCGCACTGAGCTGCCCCCTCTGCTGGATTGGTCCTGACATTGAGCCAAAACATATCCAGTGATGGTGATAGTGGTTTCTGGGATATTTCTGTCAGTTATAATTTCATGAGCATGACTATGTCAGGCTGTTGCTTGACTAGTCTGTAAGGCAGTTGTCCCAATATTGGCACTAGCCCTCAGATGTTAGTAAGGAAGAATTTGCAGGTTCGACAGTGAAGTTTCCAACTGGCTTTTTCGGTGATCAGATCGATAACTGTTGGTCTACCTGGTTTCATTTCTTTGAGATTTTGTAGCGATTCGTATAACTGGATGACACGCTAGTCCATTTCAGAGGGCGACGGAGAGTCATCACATTGCTTTGGGTCTGGAGTGAGGATGCAAGATTACTTCATTGGAGGATATTAGTGAGCCAAACGGTGTTTCTTTTCTGACAATCGGCGAAGATTTCATTCTCAGCAGTAGATTCTTAATACCAGGTGGTGGGGTCCGTTTGGAGGTGGCGTAAATGATGGCGGATGATACGTTGTATGCTGAGGTTGGTGGGGTGGTAGGTGAGAACCAGTGGGGCTCTGTCATGGTGGCGGTTGGAGGAGTGGGGTTCAAGGGCGGAGGAGCGGGAAGTGGAGGATTTGCGGTGGAGGGCATCGTCGATCACGTCTGGGGGGAATCTGCGGTCCTGGAAGAGAATATTCAAAATCTGGACATCTCTGTCTCTGTCAATTGCCGTGGGGAGTGGGGGGTTGGGGTGGGTAGGCGTAACGTCCTCAGAGGCACTTAAACTATCCAGAATCATGCATCCTGAATGAAACAACAGTCACGGAATTTATCACCTTCTCATTGTATGTTTACAATATAAGGAGTGATTGTCCATCCCACTCAAGGTTCAATGCAATCACCTCTTATGATCTCACAGCACTACAGATCAACCTTTACTCACTCCTCATGGTGCCATCATCCCAAGGATTAATCCGATGGGACCACTGTTCATTCTCTCTGTGGTAAGGAGATGACTCCTTATAACAGAGATAAAATCTGTCCACAATACCCCAAACACTACCTCAACAATGCTCTCACAGTTGATCACAATAATTCCTTTCCCTCACTTAGCTGGCTCCATTTCCTTCATGTGACACAGGATACCATTCATTTACAATGCACAGCCACGACGTGGAATTTAAAACATCCTTACATCTGTAGGTCAGCATCAATAAACCTAGCACCAGAGGTGCCTATCGAGATGGAAAACGCTCTCGGAGAGAGACTCAATCACAAAGAATACGTCTAAAAGAGTGAATGGACACCTACCTGAATGTAATTCAGCTGCAGGAATATGGGATGCAGGCAGAGGAAGTGGGTGATCTTTCCTTTACATCTGCCCTCACGGGATGTACTCAGCCCTGGTCAGGCCAGAATGTTATGCTGAACTTGAACTGAGTGGCTGGTTAGCTGTCCACAGGACAGTAAAGATGAAAACGCAGTGCTGTGGGTTTGCAGTCACTCAGAGACCTGACCAGAGAAGAATGACCTTCTCTAATTGGCATGAGGCAAGCCGATATCCACAGATTATGATTTTGTGGCTCTAGATTCTGAGCCAATGAAGTAACCACCATACACTGTCTTCCCATCTTTCTAATTCTGTGCAGAGAACAATATTAACATCTCAAGTGCAAATATTTTGCAATGGACACGTGGTAAGATTAGACTTGAAACAGCTGTTTGCGGAGATTAACAAAGGCACAAACGATAGTTTATTCGGGAATTGTACTGAGGCTGAGGATGAAACTGGGATGTCATGTTGGTGGTACTGGACAGAAATGGTGAGTGGGGAGGATAGGGAAATGTAAACTTTTGCAGGAGAAAACGAATCAAGGAGAACAGTATGTTTCATCCTCACATATTTGTGCGTAATTTTTAAATTATCATTTGCTAGTTATAATGTGTAAGGAATGGAATCTTTGATTGGAACTGAAAACATTGACTTGTACCTTTCCAAAATTTACATATCATGAACATCAGTTCATTTCAGACCGTTTCACTAGACAGATAGAGTGCCTTACCAGGAACACCAACTATAGCAAGGATAGGATAGTAACCAGCTTGAATAACCATGAGTACATCTTCAATCCGCAATGCTAATGATATCCAAGGCTGGGAAAGCCAGAAAAGGCCCGAGGATAAACTCCTGTCCATTGCTGGAAATTTTCATTTGAATGTTCTCAGATCCTGATCCATTGTTGGAACACTCCAGTGTACTGTTCCCAGATTCTGATCTCTCCTCCCTCTCTCCTTGAAGCTGCTGATCCCTGTTACTGGTGTGGATGATGCTCCCGCTCATACTATAGGATTATACATTGAACACATTCCTTTATTGATAGAAGGCAGAAACTCTCTGGGGACCCATAGGATCCATGGAGACTCGCATAATCACAATCGCAGAACAAACAGCTCCAGCTAACCCCTCTCAATGTGATACTGTTTTACTAAAATTCAAAATAACTTTGAACTCTTATGCATTCTGGATGTGAGATGTGAGTGTGACTGAAGGAAGGAATGTTGGAGATGGCATATTATTTGTGTGTAATCATTCAGTCTGCCTTGGATATAGAGGTAATGCCAGAGGTTTAACTGAACATAAACATGCTTCTCTGCTCATAAATGGAGAAATAAATCCGATAATTACTGATCAGTCATTGCAAAATCAGTAAAACATGGAGAGAACATCCTCCGTCCGTGATCTGATGGCAACATGTGCCTAAGACAATGTGGGTTTATAACAATCAAACGGCATGCATATGTTAACAGAGAATTGTACGTGACAAGTACAATTCAGATTGTTATTCCAGAATCAGAGAGGGCAAGTGTGGGTGTTGATGCTATCAATGTTAAGGAACTGTGATGAAGTGCCATTTACTGACTTCAATTACGTTGTAATTATGACATTGGGGAAAAGACAGAACATGGAGAGGACTGGGGTCATGGCTGTTCAAACTGGGAAGAGGTACATTGCTGTTCCCTAGTTATCAGTATTAGATCGTTACACTTTATAACTCATATGAAGAACAGATTCAAGGATAAATCTATAATGAGAAATTAGCAGAGACAATATTAATGAAATGTATTCATGCAATACAAAATACAGGGACAAAATGATTTTCTATACAGATCAAAATATGCAAAGTATAAAGAGATAAGTTTGTTAAAATGCAATCCTAATATTGAGTTATATAAATTGAAATGTGGATGTGAAAACTGGGAAAGTGGTGTGCCAACTTTATCAATCATTATTTGATCCACAGCGGAGATGCTGATTTCCTTTCTGTCAGTGATTCCCCTCACTGAGATTCTCTGGCCCAGTCTCTCACACAGTATCTGGAGGTGGGGTGGGAGTGTTGGGTGGGGTTATCATTTTCTGCTGCTCATGGCATAGTTTAATTTTTTTTAAAATCCACCTTTACCATATAACTAATCACGGTCTTTTGGGTTCTGTTTAGTTGTCAGTAACATAGCTCTGTGATATTATTGGAAAGAAATGATCTGGGATGACAGCCAGTATCGGCAGAGTGGTCATAGGGTATGGCACCCAGACAAATGGCTTGCAGTTCAGAGGAATTTCTAAATAAAACTTCCAACTTCTGTCTGTCCGTATTAATCTACCCTCATGTTGCCTTCTGATCTATCTGACTTCACTCTCATCTAACAACTCTTCCTCTCCCACTCAGTCAGTCGCACCCTTTACTATCCTCTCTCAGTTTATCTCCATTCACTTTCTTTTCCCCTGTTTATTTTTCTCTCACGCCATCTATCTCCAAACGCTCTCTTTATCTCCAGTTGTGCAGTTGAAGAGTTTGTGACCCCGCAAGAGGTTGACTGACCTCCATCAATGTTATAATAATTCGGCGGTTCTCTGATCCGCAATAAATACTTTAGATGCCTGGTTAGATAAGCTGGTGCGGTGACAGGTACAGTGCACAATCACCCAATATCTCTTCCTGTTTTTCTCTGATGTACTTCTGCCTTGAAATGCCTGTGCAAACAAAATAGACTGAATGAAATTCGAGCAGTCCAGAAGACGCTCATGACGGTGCATTTCAATTAGGATTTAATGAACGATGAGATTCCAGAAAAACCCGAGGCAATGAAAGAAAAACAGTGCAACACAAGAAATAGCACATGAGTACAACATGGGGCACCAATTGGGCCTCATGGTATTATCGCTAGAGTATCAATCCAGAAAATTAGCTCTTGTTCTGTGAACCCAGTTTCGAATCCCGCCAATGCAGAAGGTGGAAATTCAACTCAATAATTTTTTTAAAAAACTGGCAGAGAGCAATCCTGGGGATAAAAAATTACTGATGTTTACAACAATAGGGAAGAAATAGAGGATGAGCACAGATTTTGTCTGGGTTCTGGTGCAGAGCTCAGCAGGGCAGTCGTACTGGATCGCAGCCATCATGGATCTCCCCGAATAATCACTGTTAACAAACAGTGGTTTGAAGATATTTCTTGTAGATGGAGACAATTGTGAACCATTGGATGTAATATTGTTGGATATTCAGCTGGATGTTTATGAGTTCAGAATGTGAATAGTAAATAAAATTAAACCAAAATATTTCAGGAGGGACATTTGGAAATGGAAAGGTAAAAGTGAAGTTGGCCTTCATTTAAAGGGAATTGGAATATCGAAGTAAAGGCGATCTTCACAGGCTGCATGCAGTGCAGATGAGATTATACCTGTGTTCTGTACTGTTTCAAAGAATGAGAGGAGATCTTAGCGGATCTTAGAAAATTCACGAGCAGCACACTAATACAGGGGCATGGCGAAGTGCATCAGGTAAGATTAGGGAAACCCCAAGATATTTTACAAAAACATCAAGCAGCACCGAATAACCAGGGAACAATTAGGACCCATTTCGAAACCAAGCGGGCTATCTGTGTGTGAAGCTGGTGAACATTGAGAGATTGTGACACGAGAGCTTCACATCTGTTTTAATTGGGAGAAGAAGGAGGCAGATACAGAATTCAAGAAGAGCATCGTGAAGCTCTCGAACAGATTGATACAAGATGCAAGTTGGGATTAATGGTTTGGGTGATGTCAAGTCCAGATGAGTTGTATCTCACGATGCTGTTGGAGACAAGAGAGGAAATTATCTGACGTAAATGTTATTATCGAATCTGACGACAAAGGAGATTCCAGAGGACTAGAGAACAGCTATATGCTCCCAAGTTAGTGGAAAGGTGGTGGAGGTAGACCAGTGTCTGGTGGTATACCACAGCGAGCAGTACAGTGTATCTTATTATTTGTGTATTCATAAATGATGTAGATGTGAATATTGAGGGGAGAGTGGGAGGTGGGGTCGAGTGTAATAAGTAATTTTGTGTTTGAAACAAAGATTGGCCAGGTGGTTGGCAGTGAGAAAGAAGGCCTTATTTTACAGGAAGTGACAGATGGAATGGTCAGATGGCCAGATCAATGGCAGATGGAATGCAAACTGATAAATATGAGTTGATGCAATGTGGAAGAAGGAATCACACAAGGGAGTACTCAAGGAATGGCAGCACACTAGGAAGCTCAGAGAGTGTTTCTCCACATGTCCCTGAATGTTACTGGACAGTGTAATGTAGGCACAGAGTTTATTCATCGAGGTGAAATACTATGAGCCAAACAGGCCGTTTGTTAGGCCATAGATAGAATACTGTGTGCAGTTCTGGGTTCCACATTACAGGAAGGGTTTTGGCTTCTCAGTAACTTCAGAAGCTCTTGGGTTCTCAACAGGGTTGGAAGCTTCAGTGGAAGTCTCCTGGCTGCAACTCTTTCAGAATTTTCACTTGATTTTTTTTCCATCCTCGATTGGAGAACTGCATCTGAGAATCTGTGTCTGAACTTTCCTTTTTGCCAAGTATGTGTTTATGGGATATTGCCGTACCAGAACTCTTAATTAATAATGGTTGCTCTATCTATCATTGTGATAAGATTTCCAAAAGACTGTTTTTTCTGAATTCCGGTTTATTTGCCTGTGTTGTATTTTTCTTAACGTCTTGTAGTTTAACAAGTCACATTGCATTTGGAACAGACACTTTACATTTCCTTTAAAATAAGAAATCATCTGAGTCTAGACCACGGTCTTCAAATATTTTTGAGGGGCTCTGGTATGGTCCGAAACATGTGACTCCTTCCCTTCCTGTGTAATTAGTTGGAGGGAGCAAATGGGCTATCTCTACTCTTCTGCAATCATTTCATTGAGCTGAGTGACTTCCTCATATTCCTTTGAAACTAGCGTGAGGGGCTGAACGAGCTCCTCCTTTTAACTGTGGAAATGTGCAGTGTCCAGCAATACTGTTACATGAATGTTACCAACACTTCAACAGAACAAACCTGAATGTTGTCCAGGTGTTCTTGCACATGGACACAGACTGAATTAGGAGCTGAAGGGAGTCTTTTTTTCTGAATATTGCATGATTTTCTGTAAACATGCCCCGCCCGTAATCTTATAGTGTGGACAAGACATTTGTGAAACAGCTGAAGATATTTGTGCTGAGGAAGCGTCCTTGAGGATCTTTTGCAGACATGACCAGAACTGCATGGATTTATGTACAAAAAGCACAATCGTTGTGTTTTATGCTTTAAATCAGGGGAGTTTACAACTCATTGCCATTAAGTGAAATCCTGCTCAGGCTCCTTGAGACCAACCTCAGTTAAATGCTGCCTTGATGTCAGGGCCAGACATTCTTCCCTGAACCCTTGTGTTCATATTTTTTGATCATATAAACAGGTCGCGGTGTGAGGGCAGGGAGTGCCTTCTAACCAGGCAGAAAGTTGATGGCTGTGAAGAATTGGACATGAAAGAGGATTTTAGACCTTATGATATTATTGTGAGGTAAGGCAGGCTTGCGGGTGTGGGGGCGGTGGTGGTTTCCAGGGTGTGCGGATGGTGTGGATGAATGACATACTACTGTTTGTCATGTTCTCACGTTCTGTTATTGGAAAGTAGAGGCTGTTATTTTCCTGGAAGCTCTGTTATTGAATATTGCCAGATTTTCTGGACCATCTCTGGGTGAGGAATGGGGACTATATTCACAGTGAAACTGGGTCTACAATTTGACCAACAAATGAAGCACAAATTGCAGAAAGGGGAAGCTCAGTTAGGATTGATGAGGAGCCTCTTTCACACACCAACCTGGGTTTTCTAATTACACTTTCGAAACTAGCCCAAACTGTGTTTGACAGTTTTGAGGGGCTGAATGGTCTCCTCTGTGTCTGTGCACCAGGTGAGAGGAGTAAGTAGCCTCTAAATGCTCATGTCTGGCAGGTTTGATAGGCTGAATGGAACACAGAAACATGGAACTGAGGAGCAGGAGTGGGTCATTAGACACTTACCAGGGACTATGATTGTGGCTGATCAGGTTGTGGTCTCAGCTCCACTTTCCTCTCTGTGTGCCATTATCGATGAGGCACGTCTCTGTCCAATATGTAACTAACTCAGCATTGAATAAATGGAAACAAAGAGACATCTCAAACTTTGGAAGAGAACTTCCTCTTGAAATGTCTGTTTAGAATTTCTGCTCATCCCTCTTATAGAGTCATATAGCATGCAAATGTGTAAGTGCTGACCAGATTTCCCATTATGATAGAATCTGACCTGACAGCATTTTGCTCATATTCCTCTAAACCTCCTTATTCAGATACCCATCATGATGCCAGACTCCACCACTTGCTCGGCAGATAATTCCATATGGACACCTCCCCCTGTATGAAAACATTGCGTCTAAGTTCCCTCTAAAATATTTCCCTTCGTACCTTAGAACAGGCCTCCACTCTGAAAAACAATCCTCTACCACCTCTGTCTCCTCCCTTCAATCTAATTTTGCATTCAGTTGGCTTGGGTGCGCTGCTTCCCATGTGATCTAACCTTACTAACTTGCCTAATATGCAGAATATTGTCGAACAACTTGTTCCAGTCTGTATGGAAAACACCTACAATACTGCCTTCATTAATCTGCTCTGTCACGTCTTTAACAAAATCAGTCAAATTAGTGCGACATGATTTCTCATGCAAAAAGCCGTGGTGACTGTCCCCGATCAATCCATGCCTTTCAAAATGCATGCGATTGGCTATCCCTCAGAATCCCCACCAACAATTCACCCACCACTGATGTCAGGCTCACTGGTCCAGAGTTCCTTGTGTTGTTGTGTAACTGTTTTCTTTTCTACTGCCACTCCTCCATTGGTCACAGCAAATTATCAGTGCAACCAGGCTGATGATATGCCCAATGATATTGGTCGCACATTGGGTCAGGGTTATCCTCAGAAGAGGTCAGGTTGATTTCGTTCATTTGTTAAAATAACAAATTCATGATGAAAACAAAGTTCCTCAAACTATGATGGAAAGGTGAATGTCAAACAGAATATAAATTACAAAAATGTACATTGATATTTCCATTTCTAAAATTACTGAGGAGCACAAACACACACAGACACACACACAGATACATACACAGACAAGGACACTCAGACGCACTCAAACACACACAGACATGTACACACAGACACACTCAAACACACAAAAACATAGACACAAAAACTCTGACACAGACACAGACGCATGCACATACAAGTATACACACAAACATAGACAAATGCATGTACTGTAGACTGTAAAAAAATAGAGCAGAGAAAAGGCCATTTGGCCTATTCAGTCTACAGAACTATTGACCATGGCTGGCATGCTTTCAAGCCAATTCTCCTGCCTTCTCACAAACAGCCTTGATCCCATCTTTAAGCATAACTTATCTAGTTATATCCTAAAGACGCTAATGTGTCTGTGTGCATGTGTTGTCTCTGTGTGTGTCCCAGCGTCCTGCCCTGTGCTCATGTTGGAGATTTGCGGTTTTAGCAGTTTTGAGGCACATCTTTATAATTTGCACTGTGCCTATCCATTTAACGGCTGTGTTAATCACTCTCTGCTGCTCATGTGCTCAGTAACATGACGAATTCCCACAACTGTTAATGATTCAGGCCAAGCTTCTCATATGCATTTGATTGACATTTGACTTAACTCTAGTTTTTTTTATGTTCGTGGAAATGCTGGGACGGTTTCCCGGAGGCTGTGTTCTAAGCTGCTGTGGAAATTCAGGAATATCAGACACTTTGGCGACCCAACTCTGGATGAAACATGGTGACTGTAGTTACAGCATCTGGATCTGCAACATGACCAACAAATGGAGGAGAGGCTGTGGAGAGTGGAACCTCTGTAAAATGGAATGAGGGAATTACAATCAGATCAGCGATGTTTTTGAAGAATCTTGGAACAGGATTGAATGGCTAGCTCATGCAACTTATTCAGCTATTTTTGTTAGTAACAAGTCAATTTCCCTTTTCTCCCAGTGTCCTAGACTGGTGGGTAGTGAGTCACCTCCTCATGTTCCAGGGGAACAGAAATCTGGAGCGTCACTAACTTGCAGATTTCTCTGTATTCCAGTCTCGAGCAGTTGAGTGACTCCCTCCTGTTCCAGTGTCCCAGTCTCGAGCAGTTGAGTGACTACCTCCTGTTCCTGTGTCCCCGCCTCGAACAGTTGAAAGACTGTCTCCTGAACATTTGTCACAGTCTCGAGCAGTTGAATGACAACCTCCTGTTTCACGCTGTTCCTGAGCAGCAGTTTCAATGCTCTGAATGATGTCACAAGGTAAAGAAAGGACTTGATGACAGCATTGATAACAACAAACTTGGAGCAGCATTACACAAAGGTATCGAGAAACTTCTCCACCAATCATTTTATGCAGGTCGTCTGTTATTTCATTCCTGTCTCCTTTTATATACAGGGTGAAACATATACAATAGTGCAGTGTTCCAATAATACACCCACATACAGGGAAAACAGATTTAAAAGATTGACAAATTTATGGTCTAGCCCTCAGGAAACCTCATCCATTCCATCCAAACCGAGTAAATGTTCCCTTTCATTGTGTTATGTAAAATGATGTAAGGAACTTGTCACTGAACCTGTTTGCTTGGTGACTGTGACTAATGTCAGTCCCCATGGATTCTAATTATCCCAGTGGAGGATTTCCATCTTTTAATGACAAAAGGGCTCCATTCAATATGTTATCCCATAGTATTGGCGGGAGAATCACCGATAACACTAACAGTGATCGGCTGCTCCAGAGAAAGGGAGAGATCAGAAACTGAGAACATTAGACTGGAAAATTCCAACACTGGATCAGAATCTGAGAACGTTATACTGGAATGTGACAACAATGGATCAGAATCTGAGAACATTCGACTGGACAGTTCCACAGTGGATCAGAATCTGAGAACAATAGACTGGAATGCTACAACAATGGACAGGAGGTAATTCTATTATGTTGGGATTCTTTCTACTTAATATTGATGGCCGTTATCATTGTGTATCAAATATGCACTTCACATTATTCAATATTTTTATTATCCTATCCTGGCTATTGTTGATGTCCCTGGTAAGTTTCACTGTTGATTTATTATTTGAATTAACCATGTGCGACTGTATTATTGTTTTTTTTTCATTTACTCTACTCTTTAAGTATTCACGCTCCAAACCACAACAAACAACAGTGAACTTGTTCATTCTTTCTCTCCTTCTTTAGTCCTGGCACTGTGCCTTGTCAGTTGACCTACTCACTTTCAGGTATGACCCAGGATTCATTGCATCACTGGCCTTGAGGTTTAAATATTGAAAACTTGAAGGTCACTGTCTTCTGTTCTGGATGCAAACTCCATTTCCTTCCTCTGACTCTATCTCGTCCCTGGTCAATAACTGAGGCTGAAACAGACGATTCATCACTACGGCGATCCCTTTGGTTACAAGCGGATTAGTGACACCATATCCTGACCATTCCTAATTTTACCTATTGACAACTGCAGAATATACGTCACTGGTTCATCCCATCTGCTGTTTGAACCTTCAGCTATGAAACACAATCTTAATAAAGCCAATAATCTGCTGCTGCTTAACCAAATCTGAGTCGGTATTCCATGGCTTGTATCTAAAGGCAGACCAAAATTCCATCATCCCTGTACGGATTGCTTTATATTGTTGTTGGATCTGGCAATACCTTAACTTTAATATTCACAAACACATCGTCACCCCTGTCTATGACACGGTCCTCAAAAACCCTCTGTTAATGACATAAGTTCCTGTCAGTTGTTCACATTTAAGCTGATATCCTCTGTGTCTATTCTCTGTCAAATAATAAATTTCATATATACTGTCACACACACACACACACGCACACAGAGAGACAGACAGGCACACACACACACACACTTGCTTTATATTTCAGCAGTGGAGATACAGAGCCATACATTTGGGGGAGCCCATTTACTATCACTCTCTGCATGGGTTACAACTCTTCCCGTGCAAGACATTTCTGTAGTGCAACTATAGTAGCAATATACTGGCAAAGGTTTGCAATGGTCCCCATAGTGGGCAGGTAGTCCAGTTTGAAAATGTGCTGCTGGTTAAAGCACAGCAGGTCAGGCAGCATCCAAGGAACAGGAAATTCGACGTTTCGGGCCAGAGCCCTTCATCAGGGCTGTTCCTTGGATGTTCCTTGAATGCTGCCTGACCAGCAACACATTTTCACCTCTGATCGCCAGCATCTGCAGACTTCACTTTTTACAGGTAGTCTAGTTTATAGAGTAGTCCACTAGCATGGCCTGCATAGCTCTCAATTCTGGCTGGTTCCTTGTCCCAGTTTATGGTGGCTGTGATGGTTCTGTGAGGCAGATTCACAATTTGATGTAACTAACCATTTCAACTGATCTGGCAATAATTTTATTGAATGTTCTCATTCTTGTGATTGGACCCACCATTGTCTCACTTCTCCAGTTACTCCCACTCCCCTGTCTCCTTATCCATATTTTCACAACATGTCATCAGTTAATTAATTATAGACCAGTTAGCTTCACTGGAAATATAGACCAGTTAGCTTCACTTTACAGCCCTTCTGAATAAGGTCACTACATTTGTTACTGCCCAGTCTTCCGGGACCTTGGCCCCTGAACTGTCTTCTCTCAACTCTTGCAGTGCTCTTGGATATATCTCTCAGGACCAAGAGATGTACTTTACTTTATGCATTCTAATATGTCCAACAGCACTTCTACTGTGGTATGGACTGGACCAAGATATCACAAATAACCTCCTAAAGGTCCCAGGTCTTCATATCTTTCTTCATGATAAACACAGAGGGGAAATTGAGGAACTCACCCATCTCTTGAGGTTTTACACATGCATGCCCATTTTGGATTGTAAGACGGCCTATTCTCTCTCTGGTTGTTGTTTTTCTTTCCTATACTGAATTTGGATTTACACCAATTTGCTCAGCCAACGCTATCTCATTCCTCCTTTTTGCCTTGCTGATTTCCTACTTCAGTCAAATCCTGCATCCCCTGTGTACCTCCATGGATTCCCTTGGTCCCAGCTGCCTGCACCTGAGCCACGCCTCCTTTTTTTCGGGACAGAGCCGCAATATTTCTTGTCATCCAGTGTTCTCTCTTCCAGCCTCACTTTATCTTCGTCCTCACAGGAACATTTGGACCTCGAACTCGAGTTATTTCACTTTTCAAGCCCTCCCACTTCTCTGGGATCCTTTTACCTCGAAACAAACTACTCCCATCACCCCCTGCAATCCCCTGTCTAATTCCAACAAAATACGCCTTGCCCCAATTTAAAACTTGAATTTGTGGACCAATTTTGTCCCTACCATAACTATTTTAAAATTAATACAGCTCTAGTCAATTCCCGAGTAGAACCCTCTACATGCTGCTTGTGGAAGCTTTCCTGAACACATTTAACCAATTACGTTCCATCTAAGTTCTTAACCCTCTGGAAGTCCCAGTCTATGTTAGGAAAATTAAAATAACTTATTGCTCCTGCAAGTCTCGCCAGTCTCCCTGAATATTTTTCCTCTAATTCCCATTGATTATTTGGAGGCTTATAGTGCAACCATTATAATATCACCATCCCCCTCTTACTTCTTTGCACCGTTCAAAAATTCTCATTGGATATTATCTCAGTTATTTCATCTTTAAAAAATAGAGTGATAAGCGCCCTAATCAGAACTATTGGTATTT
This sequence comes from Hemiscyllium ocellatum, assembly GCF_020745735.1. NCBI lineage: Eukaryota > Metazoa > Chordata > Chondrichthyes > Orectolobiformes > Hemiscylliidae > Hemiscyllium > Hemiscyllium ocellatum. Next base: position 13,977,590 of record NC_083405.1, on the reverse strand, counting down.
AAATTGTTTCCATTTACATCTCTTCCTCGCAGTGATTTTCACATTCGCAGCACCCCTTGTCAAGGTACAGTGGAGATATGGAGCTGTAAATGGATGGGAACTGCACATCCTGTCACTTCCAGCATTGGTTATATGTTTCCCCACACTGGGCAGTGATCTATCACAGTGTTACCGAAAAATGCAACAGTCTGGGTTTAGATGTGAATGAACCAGTGCGGTCTGCACAGCTCCCCATGCTGGACATTTAGCCTAGGATGATAAATCAAGCGTTGGTGTGGACTGCACAGAGTTCCATTCTGGATATTGCTGTTTCCATTCAGGTATACGCTAGCCAGATCTACACAGTGCTTCATCCTGAAAGTATAATGGATGGGGTGGTTTTGTGCGTTGGATTGAGAATGTGAGAGAACTCAACATCTGGCAATTCCTTTATTTTGTGTTTTCATTCTTGTGATTGGACCCTTCAAATGCTGACTCATCCAGTCAGACACATTCCTCTGGATAAGTCATGGTGAGTGTTGTTGCAGCATCTGAGTCTGCAACATGACCAACAAAAGGGGCAGAGGCTGCAGAGAGGGGAGTGTCCGTAAAATGGAGTGAAGGAATCACTATCCGAACAATCGTAGTCTTAGTGAATGGTGGGGCACGATTGAAGGGACCACTAATGCAACTTATTCATATATTTCTCTTTGTTCCAAGCAAACTCCCTTTCTTTCCCAGTGTCCCATCTCGTGGGGAGTGAGTCACCCCCTGCTGTCCTTGTGTGACAGGACCCTGGATCCTCGCTAACCTCCGGATTTTCCTGTGCCCCAGTTTTGAGCTCTGAGTGACTCCCTCCTGTCTCTGTGTCCCAGTCTCAAGCAGTTGAGTAACTACCTCCTGTTCCTGTTTCCCAGTCTCGAGCAGTTGAGTAACTTCCTCCTGTTCCTGTGACCCAGTCTTGAGCTCTGAGTGAATCTCTCTTTTCCCTGTGCCCCAGTCTCAAGCAGTTGAATGACTGCGTCCTGTTCCTGTGTACCAATCTTGGGCAGCTGAGTGACTGCTTCCTGATCCAAGGTTTGCAAAAAGTAGATGTCCTCCTCCTGTTGTCCTCCTCCTGCTACTGACTACCAGGCTCCAATCGCTCTGTGCTCACCTGCTGCTCCTGTGGAATGGAGTTGAGGGCCTTAATGGCCTCTTAACATTCCTTACAGCTTCTCTTGACTAAAAGCCTTTCTACTGTTTCTGTGAAACACCATTAAAATCTGAATGATGTATTTTTGTATTTTACTCACAGTAATTGGGCAAACAAGCTGACTGACATAATTCATAAGATGAATAGCCTCCTCCTGTTCCTGTGTTATAGTCAAGAGGCAACAGAGTCTCAGAGATGTACAGCACGGAAAAAGACCTTTCGGTCTGATCGTCCATATCGACCAACTATCCTAAATATAACTCGTCCCCCTTGCCAGCACTTGGCCCATCTCCCTCTAAACACATCCCATGCATGTAACCTTCTAAATGCCTTCTAAATGGTGTAACTGTACCTGTCTCTACCACTGCTTTTGGCTGTTCAATCCATACACACACCAGTCTCTGTGGGAAAACGTTGTCCCTCATGTCCCTTTTTAAGTCATTCCCCGCTCATCTTAAATCTTTGTCTTCTTATTTTGGACTCGCCAATCCTCGGGAAAAGACATTGACTGTTTACCTTATCTATGCCCCTCATGATTTTATAAACTTCTTTAAGGTCACCCCTCAGCCTCAATACTTGAAAGTAGCCCCAGCGTATTCAAACTCTCCCTGTAACTCTGACCATCCAACACCTGCAACATTCTTTTAATTCTCTTCTGCACCCTTTCAAGTTTGACAACATCTTTCCAACAGCAGGGAGACCAGAATTAAAGGCAATATTACAAAAGTGGCCAAACCAATGTCCCGTACAGATGCAACATGTCATGCAAACGCTAAGACTCAAAGCATGGACCAATAACGGGAAGATCATCAAGTGCCGTCTTCACTGCGCTATCTACCTGTGATGGCACTTTCAAGGAACGGGGAACCTGCACCACCAGGTGACACAGTACCTCAGTGGCTTGTATTGCTACCTCAGAGCACAGTGGTCTGGGTTTAATACCATTCTTGAATGACTGCCTGTGTGGAGTTTGCACATTCTCCCCGTGTCTGCATGAGTGTCCTCCAGATGCTATGTTTTCCTCCGACAGTTTAAAGATATACAGATAAGGGTAGATTGGCCATACTAAATTGTGCATAGTACCCAGGGATGTGTAGGCGAGGTGGATTAGCCATGGGAAATGCAGGCTCAGAGTGATAGGGTAGGGGTTTGTCCAGTGGGATACTGTTTAGAGATTCGGTGTGGCCTCGATGCGCCGAATAAGCTGTTTCGTCACTGTAGGGATTCAATACTTTCTATGGAGTTCTCCTTAATTGACAGCTTTCGACAGGACCCTACCTACATGTCTTGTCTTGATTTGTCTTGCCAAAATGGAACACCTCACATTTAACTAAAATAAACTCCATCTGCCACTCCTCAGCTCACCGACGCAAAGCCCCATTATAGTCTGAGAAATCATTCTTCATTGTCAACTACACCAACCAATTTGGTATTATCTACAAACTTACTGACCATACTTCATATACTCAAATGCAAATGATTTGTATAAGTGACAAAAGGCAGTGGACCCAATATTAATCTTTGCAGCACACCACTGGTCAAAGGTCTCCAAGTTTAATGAACAAATGTCACTGTCAAACCCTGGCTCCAATATTCAAAAAAATTTTGGATCTAAATGGTGAGCTCTCCCTGGATCCCAGGCAGTCTGACCTTGCTAACCAGTCTACCATGTCGAACAGTTTGGTTTTCTTACTGAATTCCATAAAGACAACATCCACTGTCCTGCCTTCATCAATCATCTTCATCACTTCCTCAAAAAATTCCACCGAATCCGTGAGATGTGATCTCCAATGTACAAAGCCCTCTTCAGTCCTTGTCTTTTCAAATGCATGAACATCTTTTCCCACAAAATCCCTCCTACAATTTAGTCACCATTGACATCAGGCTCACCGATCTATAGTTACCCGTTTTTTCCTTTCTTTCTTAAATAATGACCATAAGTTAGCAGCCCTCCAGTCTTTTCACACCTCAACCTGTGGAAATCAATGTTACAAATATATCAGCAAAATGCTGAGCAATCTCTTTCCTAGCTTCCCCCAAACATATGGGGTACAACTGCTCAGGTCCCGGGGATTTGTTCACCTTTATGTGTTTTAAAATGTCCAACGCCTCCTTGTAATATAGATACGTTTCAAGGTATCACTATATATTTCTTCATTCTCTCGCTCTTGTAACCTCCTCCACATTAAATACTGAGGACAAATACTTGTTTAGTATCCCTCCAATCTCCTGTGTTTCCACACATATGTAGCCTTACTGATCTTTAAGGGGCCCTATTCTCTACCTAGTTAATCTTTTGCCATTAACGGATGTGTCGAATTTATTCAATCCCTCGTTAACTCTATTTCTAAAGCCAACACTTGTCCACATTTCTCTGGCCGATTTCCCTGTTAACTATATACTTATTGTCCTTATACACCTCTCGGGATTCACTTGATATCAGCTCCGTTTATCTGACATATGTCTCCGTCCTTACCTTGACCAGCGCATCAATATGTCTACCCATCCAGCACTCCCTGCACCCACCAGCCTTGCCCCTCTCACTAATGGGAACACGTTCACTCTGGACTCTCTGAAACCAAGTTTGGATGGCCTGGCATTTTCCAACCATCCCTTTACCTATGAATATACTATTCCAATGAGCCTATCACAGAGCTCGCCGAACACTTTCAAAATTGGCCTTGTTCAAAGTTAAAACTTTAATATTTACATCTGGTCTTTCCTATTCCAATACTAATTTAAAACTAATATTTATGCGTAAAGGACTGAAAGTTAGATAAACACTTCCTGCCCCTCTGTGACAGGCTAGAGAGGCTGAATGGGCTCCTCGTGACCCTCTGTAATAGACTGGAAAGGATGAATGGGCTCCTCGTGGCCCTCTGTAATAGACTGGAAATGCTGAATGGCCTGCTCCTGTCCTTGAGTAACAGACCCGAGACATTAAATGACACAGCAACCCGTGGATTATGAGCAGCCGGTAAACTGTATCTGATGGAGGTTCTATCCCTTCTCAGTTACAGAAACACAAACAACACAATGTACTCCAAGTGCCCTCTCAGTAACACTTCATACAGCTGCAGCGACACATCTCTTCGTTTTGAATAATTCTGTTGGCAAAATGTGCCAGATTTCCACCTTTTTAAGTAGCCACAGGCTAATATGAGCTGAATGGCCTCCTCTTATCCCTCTGTAAGAGGCCCTCAGGGGCAGAATTGCTTTGGCCTGTTACTGAGCAACAGTCTCATTGCTCTGTCTCAAGGTTATGAAAGGATTTGACAACAGGGCATTAAAACCAGGAGTAGCCTCACACTGGTCAATAAGTATCATACTTTGTGTTGAGGTATCTCGAAACTTACCCACCCGAGTTTTTTTTAATGCGACTGATCTGTATTTTATAACTGCCTCCTTTCATAAACAGAGTAGAACACATATATAACCCCTGCAGTGCCCTGTTAATACTTTCATATACAAGTTTTAAAAAAAGATTTAAAAGGTTTAAAGATTAATGGTCCATCCCTCAGCAACCCTCATCCATTCCGTCCAAACCCACTAAATGTTCCCTTTTATAGTGATATGAAAAGTGATGTGTGGAACGGCTTAACTGAACCTACTCATTTAGTTATGATTTGGAGATGCCGGTGTTGGACTGGGGTGTACAAAGTTAAAAACCACACAGAACCAGGTTATAGTCCAATAGGTTTAACTGGAAGCACACTAGCTTTCGGAGCGACGCTTCTTCATCAGGTGATAGTAGAGGACACACTTATAAGGCACAGGATTTACAGCAAAAATTTACAGGGTGATGTACCTGAAATTATACATTGAAAAATACATCGATTGTCTGTTGAGTCTTTCATCTGTTCGAATACCATGATAGTTTCATTTCTTTCATCTGTAACTCACAAAACATTTTTCTTTTAAAGTTGCATTCTCAGGTTAGCTGTAACTCTGAGTGATAGCTCGACAATATGTTGAAGATGTTCTCCCCCTTTGTTCTCTGTCTGTACCATGATGTTTAGCTTGATTCTAATCTGAAAAGGGAGATAACGGAGTTTTACATGAATTCATGCAGTATTTGAGCTCAGAGGTTTAAATGAATTCATGTAGTTTTTGAGCAAAGTACACTGTAACTCTGCAAGTACAAATTCACCCCAGAAAATATGTGTGCAGGTGGGTCTTTGTTTGTGTGTGTGTGTTTGTCTTGGTTGGGGGTTGTGAGTGTGAGAGTGATGTGTGTGTTGTGTCGTGATGTAGAGTGTGCATGTGTTCGTGTGGGAGGGTGTGCACGTGGCTGGGGTGGGGGGTTTTGAGTATCAGTGAGAGAGAGTGTATACCTGTGTGCATGAGTGCAGAGTGGTCTAAGTCTCTGATCGGATGCCTGTGTGAGTGTGGTGTCTGTAAGGGTGTGTGTGAGTGTCTGTGTGCGTGTCTGTGTACATGTATGTCCGTATATATGTGCATGCATAGGAGTGCCTGGTGTACGTGTGTGTGCAGTGTAGTGGTGGTCACCTGTAACGTGACATGAACCCAATGTCCCGTTTGAGGACCTCCCGAAATTAGTTATCAGCCTCTGCTCGGCCACTGTTCGCTGCTGCCTACCCGAAGTCCACCTTGAAGGATGGTCACCAGAAGGTCCGAGACTGAATGTCCTGGACCACTGAAGTGTTCCCCAACTGGAAAGGAACACTCCTGTCTGTTGATTATTGTGCGGTGCCCATTCTTCTGTTGTCGTAGCCTTTGCTCGGTTTCCCAGTGTTTGTTCAGTGACTGTGCTTCATGCCAATCTCCATGGATTCTAATTATCCCAGTTGACGGTTTCCATCTTTTAATGATACATGGGCGCTGTTCAATGTGTTATCCCAAAGTGTGAATGGGAGCATCACCGACAGCGCTGACAGGGATCAGCAGATCCAGAGAGAGGGAGAGAAGAGATCAGAATCTGAGAACATTAGACTGGAATGTTCCAAAAATGTATCAGAATCTGGGAACATTAGACTGGCACGTTCCAACAATAGACAGGAGCTTATCCAATTATGTTTGGCGTCTTTCTTGGTTGTAATTCTCATCGCGGATCTATTATGCTCTTCTCAATATTCAATTCAATATTTTTATTGTCCTTTCCTGGCTATCGTTGGTGTTCCTGGTAAGTATCACTGTCCAGATTTTTTTCTATAAGCCGGATATGACAGAATTACTGTTCTTTCATATAGTCTACACTTCTTGTCTCTATTATTTTCCTGTTGAAACTCTCAATCCAGATGTTCACTCTATATACCACTACTAACTACATCAATGAAGGTGTTAAATTACTGTCTCCCTCTCTGCTCTGGCAGTGTTACTTATGGGTCTCTATGTTGACCTACTCACTTTCAGCGGAGAAGCACAATGTATTGTATCATTGTCTTTGTTATTTAAATATTAAGATCATGGAGATCTCTGTCTACTGTTCTGGTTACAAACTCCACTTCCTTCCACTGTTGCCATCCCACCCCTGGCCAACATCTGCGGCTAAAGCAGACAAGTCACAACTGGGGGAGATCCCTTTGACTATGTAATTTCTCTTGACACCATGCTCTGACCATTTCCAACTTGAAATACTCACCACTCCTGAATATATCTCACTGGTTTATTCCATCTGCTGTTTGAACCTTGAGCTATAATGTACAGTCTTAACGAAGCCAATAATCTGCTGCTGACGCTCCCGTCTTCAAACCTGCCCAAGCAATTCTGATTCGAACTCACCCCAAACTCCCATCCATCTGTCATTCCTGTGCACGCGGATGTATATTGTTATTGCGTCTAGCAATGACTTTATTTTAACATTCTCAAGCACTTTACTGTGTCTGTCCATGAAACTTCTCTCATTCTCTCTCTGTCAATTAACAAAAAGCCTGCCAGTTGTTTGTATTTAAAATAGTTTCCTCCATGCGTGTTCCTTCTCAAACAATGAGTTTCGCATTCAACCACGCCAATCACGCACACACACACACTCTCCCTCAGTCTCTGATGAACGCACACACACACACACACACAGCACATCTTCCCATTGTAGGCAGTAATCTGACGCGAGTTTAGTTAGCATATGTTAGTAAAGTTTGCAATAATCTCTATGCTTGGCAGATAGTGCAGTTTACTGAGCAATACACTAGCATGGTCTGCACATCTCTCAGTGCCGGGCTGTCATCTTATGTTGTTGATGGTGCTCTCTCAAGCAGATGCAGAATTTGATGCAACAAACCATTTCAGCTGATCTAACTATGTCTTTATTCAATGTTCCCATTCTTGCAATTTTACACTCGAAGATCTCACTGCTCCAGTGAGTATCACTGCCCTGTCATTTTCCCCATATTTCCACAACATCTTTTCAGTTAATCAACTATCTGTTTCTGTAATTAATATGAATCTTTCTGTCTCTCTGTATCTTTCCCTGGCCTTGGATTTTGGCTCCATAGTGTATCATGTGCTGGCATTGTGAAGCTCAAAAACAGTGAAATGGTGTGTGTCAGGCTGTTATTCACTTCCCGGTATGTCCCATGTGATGGTCCATGGAGAGGCATGTTTCAGAAGTTATGAGACACATCCTTGTAACTTGGTCTGTACCTGCATTTGTCCCTCTCTGGTGACCTTGCAATCAGTAGCATGAGGAAGCCCCTTAAGTAATGGACCAGGTATCTAATTGGTGTGAAAATGCTGTCATTTTTTCTCAGTTTATTAAATAAGAGATCTTAAAGGCCAAACTGCCTACTGAAAATGGCTCAAGTAAATAACTTACGATGCTTTTAGGGTTTTTAATAAATAGTAGTAACACCGGCCTATTAACTGATCCATAGCTGCTATTCTCTCTGAAACCTGACTTGATGCTGTTTCCTCCTAGATTGGAGAACTGTATGTCTGAATGTTCCTTTTTGCCAAGGAGTGCGTTTATGTGATGTTAGTATATTGGAACAGTTCATTTGTAGAAGCTACTGCATCCATTATTCGGTTAAGGTTTCCAACAGTTAAATTAGTCTAAATACCTCTTCATTTTGTATAGATTTCATTACAGTGTTGAAATATATTGTGTTTTACTTAATGGTGAGTGGTTTGACTAGTAGCATCACATCTGGAACTCCCACTTCACATCTACCTTTAAAATAAGGAAAGGTTGGCATCCAAGCTATAGTCTTAAAATAGTTTGAGACAGTCTGGTTGGTGTATAGCAAACTGGGGTTTTTTGTCAGGTTCTAAATCGATAATACTAAATTGGATTTAGAATTACATCCTTACAGTGTGCAAACAGGCCATTCGACCCAACTAGTCCACACTGACCCTCCGAGGAGTAACCCACCCAGACCCATCCCTCTCCCCTATTATTACATATTTACCCGGACAAAGGCTCCTAATCCACACATCCCTGAAATCTACAAACAATTTAGCATGGCCAATTCACTTGACATGCGCATCTTTGGGTTGTGGGAGGAAACCAGAGAATCCAAAATAAGCTCATGCAGACACTGGAGAGTATGCACTGGGAGACTATTGGGACAAAGATTGCGTATGGTAGTTGTCAGTGTCTTTTGTTGCGGATGTTGAATTCGGTTGGTTGAAACAGTGTTTTGTGAATAAAGATTCTTTCAGTCACTAAGAGTTCTCTGGGTGTGGAAGAAGTGAAGTTGGGGGCTTTACAAAAGGTAATGAAGGCCAAGCTGTAGGAATTGACAGACAAGCTGGAGTTGGGGTTGTTTTTGTCTGTGAGAAAATGAGAGATAACTACAGCTATATCTCGGCAATTACATTTGGTTGGACCGCCATCACCCTCTTTTGAAATAGATGGAATTCAATTTCAAATGAGGCACTTTGAACATGAGAAGTAATTGGAAGAGTTTGAACTATGATGAAAAGTAGAAATAAAAGAAAAGGAAGTGTAGAAGAAAGAGAGAAAATGAGAGAAGAGCAGAGTTTCAACTTAAAAAGTTAACAATTAGAGTGGAAAGTTGACATTGAAGGCGGAGATGAAGGTAGACCATAAGCTGGATGAGGAGGTTAGTGAGTTTGATCAACCTTATAGTAGCCAAAAGCCTGACGGGGTTTTGTTTAAATACATCCAGGCATTGTCTAAATTTGATGAGAATGATAGGAAGCCGTTTGAATTTCATTTGAGAAAGTGGCTAAAGCAAAGCAGTGGCCAGTGACCATGTGGACTTAGTTGATCCAAACAAAGCTGGTCGGTATTTACATCGTTATCAGGAGGTATCTGGCCAGTATGAGGAGGTGAAGAACACCATCTGAAGTACATATGAGCTTGTTCCAGAAGTCGACAGACCACATTTCAGGAATCTAAAAATGTGTCCCGGTTTAAAGTCACATTGAGTTTGAAAGAATCAAACAAACTAATTTTGAAAGGTGGGTAAGGGTATTAAAACAGAACAAATCTATGGCACTCTTCGAGAGATTATTATTTTGGAGAAGTTCAATAATTCACTTACTGCTGTCGTGAGAACTCGTGTGGAAGGGCAGAGCATTGCAACGGCAAGATTAAAACAGAAATGGCTGATGGTGATGATTTGGTTCAGAAATCAAAGTTTGGTTTCTGTGAGAGATTGAGAAGAATGTGCGAGATTTTCTTAAAATAAGAAAAGTATGATTTACTGGCATAGGCCAGGAGTAGCAGGTAAAGAGGTTATAGCATCAGGAGGTACAGAAGTGTGCAATTCTTTTATGCTAAGACATGAGGAGCTATGTCATTCAGAGGGAGCATTGGAGAGATAAGGAGAGCTACATTATGTAACGTGTGGTTGGAGTGTCCAGTGGAAACATCAACAGATTTATTCCATAATGGGGAAGGAGGCCTTGAGCTTGATGTCGGCGTTACAACATTTCAGCATTTAAATTGTGAATAACAGGCATGAGACAAATCTTTATCGCTGATCGTGGCCCCTTAAAGTTTTTGGAGAAGTTTAGGGAGAAAAATACCAATCAGTTTCGATTGAGCTTATTATTGCTGCCATTCAATTTGAAATTATACAGGTGACAGGGCGAGAAAACCTAAGTTTTGACACTTTGTGGAGACTCGATTGAAGAAAGACAACGGCATTCTTTGGCAGGAGTAAAATGACTGAAATCGGAACTAGTTGTGAACATTTGTATCCTCAGAGTTAATGTAATATGTATGCATTGCAGTTTACTAATAGATGAATATCAGGAGGTCTAAAATGAACCCAACTTTGTATATTGATGGATCACTATATTAAAGGTGGAGGATACGATCACTGTAAAAATGTTATTCTCTCATGATTTTTTTTTAATGAGAGGTTTTAAAGGCAGAGATGCAGTTTTGCTGTCTGAAAACAGTTTAAGTAAATAACTGAGAAAACCTTTAGGTTTCATTAAAACGGTGGTAGCACTCCCAGATCAGTGGCCAACTCTCCCAGATCAGGTATCTGCGTTTTGTTTTTAGCTGCAGCATGCAGAAGCTGCTGGGGATCCCAGAAGGCTTGGAAGTTTCAATTCATGATCCCCAGCTGCTTTTCCTTCTGAGATCTCCGTTGACGTTGTTTCCTCCTGGATTGGAAAACTGCCATAAGGAACTGTATTTGAATATACCTTTGTGCAAAGTGGTGTAAACCAAGAAGGTATGGTATCTATTGTTTATGTAAGTGTTCTAACATATTATATTTTGCTTAATGTCGAGTAGTTTGACCAGTCACAACATATCTGTAAGGCACACTTCCCAACTGTATTCAAAATAAGGAAAGGTTTGGGCCGAAGAAGCCTTCCTAAAATATTTTGCAGGGATCTGGTCTTGCCCACAACACTTGTTGGCGAGGGGTTTCTGACTGACTCCTGTAATTGAAAATTTAGTGGAGGGGCTGGGGATGGTTTGCTGGAGGTTGTGCTGGAAGCTGCCTCAGACATTCAGGGAGACCTGAGGTTTTGCTGACCAACTCTGGATGGAGCATGGGGACCGTAGTTGCAGCATCTGAGCCCGCAACAAATGAAGCAGAGGCTGCGGAGAGGGGAAGCTCTGAAACCACTGAGTGAGTGTGTCTCTGGAAAGATATTTGCTGTATCCACCCCGGGTTTTTCAGGACCAGCTTCCCAAGCTCCATTTAAGCTAGGATCAGAGTGTGAGGGGATCCTGATTGAACAAGGAGCTGCTCATAGAATGGTGTCATCTCTTTCTACATGACCTGCAGCTTCATACCAGGGGGAGGACAGTGCTGCCAGTGGCTCTTAGGGTCACAGTTCCATTCAGCTTCTATGATCCAGAACTTTCCAAGTAGGAATGCGTGACATATCAATCATCTCCCAGTATCTCAGTATCAATGTCACCATTCGGTGACGGAGGATGTATATGGTGGATTAGGTAAACACATTGTTTCTTCCACAGCAGGGAGCTATTGGGTGTTTCCTTATTCTCCCAGTATATTGGGATTCCGGATGGTGTGCATGTCATCTTCGGAGTACACGTGTCAATGGGGAGAGGTAGAGGAACTGAAGGAGCATCATGTTGGTGAATACCCCTGTCCTGCCAGAAGCCACAGTTCCTTCATTCAGAAGCAGGCAGCCATTCCCATCGTCTTCGGGCCTCCTTGTAGAATTGAATGAATGTATCTTGGATGAAGGCCATCCCCTTGATACACATTTCAAAACATCATCCCACTACCAACCAACCACAACAAAATATTCGATGTGTTCGGAAAGCAATGGGGTCACTTGGAGCGTCAAAGAGCAGACGATCGGGGATGGAACAAAACCTCCCCTGTCTGAATGGAATTGAACCCCGCAGTACACAGTCTCATTAAGTCCTGTAATCCCTCTCCATTTCTGTAACATACTGCCTTCCATTATTCCTGTCAGTGAAATGACAGGTTGTATCATGTTATATTCCACTTGCCACCACCACCCATTTCTGTTACCACTCTGTATCTATTTGCAAACTCTCCACCCTCTTTGATAACGTAATCTCTTCTTTATCACAGCGACACCACCAAACTCAGTATCAGTACATATGTTTCATCCCACTGATCATTGATATAGTTTGTAACTAATTCAGGACCCATCGGTGGTCGCTTTCCGACTCAACAGTTTACGACTTGTCCACTGATTAAGACTGATTTATCCGGAATGCCTGCTTCCTGTTTGATAAACACTCCTGCCCCATTCCTGTGAAACACATTCGAAGGGCTGAATGAGAACGAGGAGCATCAGTCAGCTATTCAGCAGCTCAAGCCTGCTCCGCCATTGAATACAAACATGGCTGATGTCATCACTGCTCCACCATTGAAAACAAACATGGCTGATGTCATCTCTGCTCCGCCATTGAATACAATCATGGCTGATGTCATCTCTGCTCCGCCATTGAATACAATCATGGCTGATGTCATCTCTGCTCCGCCATTGTATACAAACATGACCGATGTCATCTCTGCTCTGCCATTGAATACAAACATAGCTGATGTAATCTCTGCTCCACCATTGAATACAATTATGGCTGATGTAATCTCTGCTCCGCCATTGAATAGAATCATGGCTGATGTAATCTCCTCTCCGCCATTGTATACAAACATGACTGATGTCATCACTGCTCTGCCATTGAATACAAACATGGCTGATGTAATCTCTGCTCCACCATTGAATACAATTATGGCTGATGTCATCTCAGCTCCACCATTGAATACAATCGTGGCTGATGTCATCTCTGCTCCACCATTGAATACAATCATTGCTGATGTCATCTCTGCTCCGCCATTGAATGCAAACATGGCTGATGTCACCTCCACTCCACCATTGAAAACAAACATGGCTGATGTCATCTCTGCTCCACCATTGAGTACAATCATGGCTGATGTCATCTCTGCTCCATCATTGAAAACAAATATGGCTGATGTCATCTCTGTTCCACCATTGAATACAATCATGGCTGATGTCACCTCTGCTCCACCATTGAATAAAAACATGGCTGATGTCATCTCTATTCCACCATTGAAAACAAACATGGCTGATGTCATCTCTGTTCCACTATTGAATACAAACATGGCTGATGTCACCTCTGCTCCACGATTGAAAACAAACATGACTGATGTCATCTCTGTTCCCCCATTGAATACAATCATGGCTGATGTCACCTCTGCTCCACCATTGAATACAAACATGGCTGAGGTCATCTCTGTTCCACCATTGAAAACAAAAATGGCTGATGTCATCTCTGTCCCACTATTGAATACAAACATGGCTGATGTCACCTCTGTTCCACCATTGAATACAATCATGGCTGATGTCACCTCTGCTCCACCATTGAAAACAAACATGTCTGATGTCATCTCTCCTCTGCCATTGAATACAATCATGGCTGATGTCACCTCTGCTTCAACATTGAATACAATCATGGCTGATGTCACCTCTGCTCCACCATTGAAAACAAACATGGCTGATGTCATCTCTCTTCCACCATTGAATACAATCATGGCTGATGTCATCTCTGCTCTGTCATTGAAAACAAACATGGCTGATGTCATCTCTGTTCCCCCATTGAATACAATCATGGCTGATGTCATCTCTGCTCCACCATTGAAAACAAACATGGCTGATGTCATCTCTGTTCCACAATTGAATGCAATCATGGTTGATGTCATCTCTGCTCTGCCATTGAAATCAATCATGGCTGGTGCTATGGCGGCCTCTGTTCCACTTTCCTGCCATCTCTCCATCTTAAAACTCTGCTCTCTTGCTATAAATTGCCCCACATGAAAATAAAATCCACTCCACGTCCGCAATTTCAATTTCTCTTAACATTTTACAGACCTCAATGACATTTCCTTTCATTCTTATAAACTTGAAAATATAGGCCTGAACTGCTCGATTTCTCTTCATTAGACAAATGTTCCATCTCTGGAATCAATCTAAAGAACCTCTTCTGAATTGCCTCCAATGCAAATGCATCCTTCCACAAGTCAGCACACCCAAACTATACTCCAGTTTCAGCCTCGCGAATGTCTTGCATAGCTGCAGTAACACGGTCTAACTTTCTACTCTGTCATTTTCCAAATAAACACTGAGATTATGCTTGCATTTCCCATCACTTGCAGAATCTGCATACAGGTTTTCTGTGATGTGCAAGCGGACCCCTGTATCCTTCTGCTCCAAAGCACTTTAAAGTTTATCTCCATTTGGATAATAATTTCCCTTTCTATTATGCTGGCCAACTTGAATAACCCATATTTGTCCAATTTAATTTTCATTGCCAAATTTTGGGCCATTCAACCAATCTATCCATATTTATTTTTATATCTCTTCCATCTTCATTCCGAAGTAATTTCGAACCAATATTCGTGTCCTCTGAAAATAGGATTTTCCATCCTGTCAACCGAGTAATAATATCCAACTCAAATAGTTGAAGCATGAGTTCTGAAATCTATGGCACCCCAGAAGTTGTATTTGCCAAAAGGAAATGATAAATCTATTCCATCTGACAACATTTTATTGATTAACCAATCCTCCATCCAAGCTAATAAATTATTCCTAAACCCATGTTGTCTGATCTTACCATTTTATCTTTGCAGAAGCGACATATCCAATGCCTGCAAGAAGACTAGATAAATTCCATCTCCAGGAATCTTACTATCCACTTTGTTTGTCACATTCTAAAGTTAGAGTAAAAAGTGAGGTCTGCAGATGCTGGAGATCTGAGCTGAAAATGTGTTGCTGGTTAAAGCACAGCAGGTTAGGCAGCATCCAAGGAACAGGAAATTCCTGTTACTTGGATGCTGCCTAACCTGCTGTGCTTTAACCAGCAACACATCCTTAATTTACTCAAGCAAACAATTCATACTCGGTTTATCCTTCGTAAAACAGTGAGAGATTGTGGTTAAACTTTGCAAATGTTCTCAACAACGGATTCTAATAATTTGCCTTAAATTGCAATAGTTTTATCTTTAGGTTTTACTACATAATGTATACAGTTATTATAAGTTCTTCCCTTTTGGAAACATTTACGTTTTCTTTGAATTCCTGTTTAACGGTCACACGTTTTTAAGGGATCTGCTCCAATTGCTGTGTCAGAGCCATTTGTGGCTGAATGGATTCATCATCCTGCTGGTGTACAAGCTCGATGGGCTGACGTCTTTCTGTGTTTCCTATATTCTCATCTATATGGCCTGAATGACCTCCTCCTGTTGATGCGTTAGGGCATTGAGGGGAATCTTCCTGTTGCTGTGTAACATTTTGAGGGGATGATGGATTTTCTCATATTCTTCCATAACAAGCTGGAAATACTGAACGGTCTCCTCATGCATCCCTGAGATGGAACTGAGTGAGTGATTGGTCTTCTCCTGTTCCCATACAACAGACACATGTCTGAAATACCTCCAACTTCCTCATTAAAAAAGTCTCAGATACTTTGTATCCTTGTCCAATTCCCCTACAAAGGTTCGGAGGGGCTGAATGACCTCCTGTTTTCCAAATCTCCAATCACTGTGTGGCTTCTTTCAGTTCTTGTGTTACAAACGTGATGAGGCTGAATGGACTGATCATGTTGCTGTGTAACAGGATAATGGTGTAGCACAGCCTACTCTGGGTTCAGTGTTGGGGCTGATTGGCGTCCTCCTGTAACCTCATATCATGCTCCAGGGCTGTATAAACTTGACCTGTCCTGTTGTAAAAGGGTCAAAGGAGTGAATAACCTTCTGCTGTTCCTGTGTATCAAGCTGGAGAAATGGAATGGATTCCTCCATTTGTTGCGTAATTGGCTTCTATTACTGACGCCTTCCGGTGTTCGATGTAAAAATATGATCATCTTTCATTCTTCTAAACTCCACCTGATCATCCATTCCTTATAGGTTAACACGCTCATTACAGGAATCAGTTGAGGGAACCATCTATTCTAATGTAACAATATCCTTTCCTCAGTGAAGAGATTAAATCTGTACACACTACTCCAGATGTGATCTCACTAAGACCCTGTACAGCACAGCAACACTTCATCAACCTGCTGCATGGTTCCCACCTAGGTTAGAGCATTCTCAGAGGAAATACACAGCGTTGTTGAAAGATCATTGACCTTCTCTACTCCACAGCATAACAGAAGGTCTGAAGAAGAGCATAAATGATGTGGCGAGATGATCACAGAATCATACCCTGCAGATAATGTCAGGCTGTTTCTTGACGAGTCTGTTTATTTCTATTCATTGTTTCCTGCGAGCTGTCCCATTCTAGAAACATGTCCATATATTAGCACCAATCCATTAAGATTTAGTTTTGCAAACTAGGCTTGGCGCTTTACCAAAGTTTTTCTGAAAATCCAAATGTATTACCTCCGTTGCTTCTCTTTCATTTGTCTCCCAGTCTGTTTCTCAATCGTAATTCCCATTTCATAAATCTATGTTAATATTGTCTATGACCATTATTTTCAGTCCTGTCAATTTCTCCTGAATCATTTAATTACTATGTTCTATATTTCATGTACTATATCATTTTCCCACACCAGACTTGGTTTTCCTAGTATTGTTAGAATGTTCTGTGCGGACCCAACTGAAGTTGTGGTTTAATAGTTCTGCCATTTCCCTGCTCGCCATTGCCCATTCTCTGGTTTCAGATTGTAAGGAACCTGCACTTATTTTATCATACTGCTCACACTGACATGATTTAATAAGCTATTAAAGTTCCCTCTTATAACAATTGTGAATATACTCTTCAGAAACCGATCAACTTCAGCTGCTCAATGATTGACCTTCCACACCATACACTCACAGGACTATAAACTCTGTGCCAACAGAAATACAGCACGACCTATATTGGTCCCAGTTTCCAACACCAGGCAAATAGTCTGGAATGCTATGACATTTCCAAGTGCTCGTCCAAGCACTTTTTAACCACACCTTCACATTAAGAATAACCTCCATTATTTTGAGTGGCACTATCCATGTGCTAAATAAGGCAGACTTCCAACAGATCTAGCAGCTCAAGTCTGGGTTTCCATAAGGTAATGTGGGTCAGCAATCGCAGCA
Organism: Hemiscyllium ocellatum; assembly: GCF_020745735.1. Taxonomy (NCBI): domain Eukaryota; kingdom Metazoa; phylum Chordata; class Chondrichthyes; order Orectolobiformes; family Hemiscylliidae; genus Hemiscyllium; species Hemiscyllium ocellatum. The sequence continues at coordinate 13,960,433 of NC_083405.1, read as the reverse complement.
GAATTGTACAGCCACACAACCTCATGGCCTGGCATATCCCCCTCACAGCAATTGCCATCAATCCAGAAGATCAACCTTGGTTAAATGAAGTGGGCAGGAAAAGCACTTGGCACACTTGACAATGAGATGTCAGCCTGGTGACGCCACCAAACAGGACAATGTGTGCACCAAATAGCATAAGCAGTAAGTGATAGACAGAGCTTAGTGATCCCACAAGCAACGGATCAGATCTAAGCTCTGCAGTCCTTCCACTTCTGGTCGAGAAAGGCTGGGGACAATCAAACAATTCACTGGAGGAAGAGATTCCACAAATAACCCCTTCCTCCATGATGGAGGACCCCAACGCTCCAGTGTATAAGATAAGGTTGATGCATTCGCAACAATCTTCAGTCAGAAATGCTGAGTGGATGATCCATCTCAGCCCCCTCCAGTGGTCCTCTGCGATTCAGTTACCAGTCATCAACCAATTTGATTCACTCCACGTGATGTCCAGATTCAGTTGGAGGCACTGGATACTCCAAAGGGTACACATGCTGACAACATTCTGGAAATAGTACTGAAAACTTGTCTTCCAGAACTTGTAACTGCCCCAGCAAAGCTGTTCCAATACCGTTATGACAATGACATTTACCCGATTATGTGGAATATTTCCCAAGCATCTCCTATACATAAAAAGCAGAACAATCCCATCCGGCCAATTACCACCCCATCAGTTCACTCTCGATCAGCAGTAAAGTGATGGAAGGTGTCAGTGCTTTCAAGCAGCACATGCTCAGATATAACCTGGTCAATGACGCCCAGTTTGGGCTCCACCAGGACCACGCAGCTCCTGACCTCATAACTTTGATTCAAACATGTACAAAAGAGCTGAATTCCAGAGGTGGGATGAGAGTGATAGCCCTTTAAAACAAGACTGCCATCGACTAAGTGTGGCATGAAGGGGCCTCAGCAAAACTGGAATCAGGAGGTATCAGGGGCAAACTCCCAAATGTTTAGAATCATACTTGATACGTAGGAAGATTGTAATGGTTGATAAAGGTCAGTCAACTCAGCTCCAAGACAAGTCTGTAGGAATCCCACGGGCAGTGGCCTAGGTCCAAATATCTTCAGGGCTGCTTCATCAATGACCTTCCCTCTGGGGTTGTTCGCCAATGATTGCGCAATATTCAGCAACATTTGTGAGTCCTCAGATAATGAAACAGTCCATATCCAAAGGCGACAATTTCTGGACAGTATCCAGGCTGACACGTAGCAAGTAATATTGACGCCACACAAATGCCAGACCGTGACCATCACCACTAAAATACAATCTAATCGCTGCCCCTTGGCATTCAATGGTGTTACCATCACTGAATCTCCCAGTATCAAGATCCTGGGGGATAATCATTGCTCAGAAACTCACTGGACTCGCCACATGAACTCAGTAACTACAAGAGCAGGTGAGAAGCTAGGAATACTGCAGCGAGTAACTCACATCCTGACTTCCAAAAGCCTGTCCATTATCTGCAATGCATAAGTCCGAAGTGTGATAGAGTACTCCCCATTTTTCTGGATGACTGCAGACCCAACAACAGTCACGAAGCTTGATAACATCCAGGACAAAGCATTGATTTGAGTGTCGTTTCATCCACAATGCTCCACCATCAAGTCTCAGCAGCAGCAGTGCTTTACTATCTACAAACTGCACTGAAATGATTCACCAAAGACCCTCAGACACCATCTTCCCAACGCACGACCACGTCTATCCAGAAGGACAAGGGCGGCAGATGTATGGGAACACCACCATCTTCAAGTTCCCCTTCACGACATTCAACATCCTGATTTGGAAATATATCACCGTCCCTTCACTGTCACCGGGTCTGAATCCTGGGATTCCCTCCCAAATGGCATTGTGGGACAGGTGGACTGCAGTAATTCATCAAGGCAGCTCATCACCACCTGTTCAAGGGTAACTAGGGACAGGCCATAAATGCTGGCCCAGCCAGTGACACCCAGATTCACGAAATAAATAAATCAGAAAAATAAAATTAACCTAGGAAGGTTGCTGAGGTATCGCAGGGATCGATGCTCGGGCCCCAGCTGTTCTCAATACCCATCAAACATTTGAGAATCAAATCCCAGCCTGCTGACAGCACTAAAGGACGTCGGATTGTGAGTGGGCGAGGAGGTTGTAAAAAAAGCTCCAAGGTGACTGAGACAAGTGGAGTAAATGGGCAAATACGTGGCAGATGGAGAGCAATGTGGGTAGAGGTGATGGTGTGTCCTTTGGTGGGAACAAGAGATTGGCAGCCTATGTTTAAACCATGTTGATCCACAAAGCGATGTATGCTCCTTTTTGTTGTTTCCTTCTGAGCAGCCCTCCAAGGTCCCTGCAGCGCAGTGAGGTCTCAACTTAGAGGTCAATACTGGGAATGGCATTGTCACGCTGCCCAGTGTACATAGACCCTCCAAGGGGGGAGTTGTAACATTGAAAAGGATCTGGATCTCTCTGTACACCAGTCACTGAAAGCAATATTGTAGAAACAGAAAGTAGTTAGGAAGCTAACTGGTTCATTGACCTTCATTTCAGGATGATTTGAGTCCAGGAGTAAGGGTGTCTTACTGCAGCTGTACAGGGCCTTGTTGGGACCCCATCTCGAACATCGCGCAGTATTGTGAGCAGTTTTGGCTTCCTTACCTAATAAAGGACAAACCTGACATTGAGGGAGTGTAGTGAAGGATGGCCAGACTGATGTCTGGGATGACAGGCTTGTTGTGGGAGCAGAGTTTTAGGCAACTGGGCGTGTATTCCATGGGCTTTAGGAAAATGAGTGGAGATTTCAGTCACAGAAATAACACTCTGACAGGGTGAGACAGATTGGAAGCAGGAATGATGATTCCCCTGTCTGGTATGTCTAAAAAAGGGGCCAAAGTATTAGATACAGGCAGGACAGTCTGCATTGAGATGATAATAAATGTCTGCACTCAGACACTGGTGACCCTGGTGAATTCGCACACACCTGGTAGCCAAGACACTGCATATCAATAAGAATTTAGAGACAATAAAGGAATGGTGGGAGAGCAGGAGTACGGTGTGGAAATAAAGGGCCAGGCATCATTATATTGAATTGGGTAGCAAACTTGATGGACCAAAGGGAGTGCTGCATTTCCTATTTTATAGCTCTCCAAGGTTACTCACATTAACGAATTCATACAAAGTGTGGGATAAGTGCATTGAGGAGATGATTGAACATGAACTAGAATGTGTGAGGCTCAATGTGTTTTACAACCTCCTCCTTTACCGGTGCTCCTGTATCATTTGTGGGAAAGTTGTCACAAACTCTTAGATGTTAGGCAGGAAGTCTCGGCAGGATCGACAGGATTGTGTTTACCATTCCCTTTTCCGATGCCGAGGCTGGTGCCGGGTGTTCTGTCTGGTTTTATCCTTTAAGACCTCGGAGCAGTTTGAAACAATAGATTTTCTTGCTTGGCCGACTCTGAGACCATTTAAACGTTTATCATATATCTGTGTGTCTGGAGTCACGTTTAGGACAGACCAGGAAAACACAGGAGATTTACTTCCTGAAAGTCCATTGGGGAAGCAAATTCGTGTTTACAATCGATATTGGCTTCAAGGTCATATTACTGACAGCAGATTTTGCATCTTAATATTTTATTAATTATTTTACACATCCACCCGCTGCCAGACCATTAGCCTGGTCTGGATTAGTAATCCAACGACTTTTCCACAACAGCCCCATCTCTACATGGGGACGTATCAGACACAATACTGAGCTCGTTATTTTGTGCTGCTTGACAGCTCTGTCACAAAGAACTCGCACCAACTTGACTATCGTGACTGTCCCGAGGGAGTGGTAATTGGTCAGATTGTATTTATTCCCCTCTTAAGGGACCGGACATAGCTGAGTAATTTTCCACATTGCCAGGGAGATGTCAGAGTTGGAGTTGGAATGAAACAGCTTCTCCAGGGAAACGGCTTGTTGTGCAGCACAACTCTTTAGTCCCATTGCAGAAATGGGGTCAGGGCCCTTTGCCTTTGTCGTATCTACTGTGTTCAGCTGTTTCTTCATGTCACGGGGAGCGAATCAGATTGATTAAAGACTGGCATCTGTGATTCTGTAGGCATCATGGCGAGACTGAGCTGGATCATCGACTCAACACTTCTGGCAGAGGATAGCGCAGATATTATATCATTGCCTTTTACACTGATATGTAGGTCTGTTCCATTATCTAGGAATGAGATGTTTGTGGATCCCTTTCCTCCAGTCATTTGTTTAATCGTCCATCACCATTTATGACTGAATGTGGCAGGACTGCGAGCTTTGATCAGATCAATTGCTCAAGTGCAGTAACATTAATGGGTTAGCATCAATAGACAATAGACAATAAGTGCAGGAGTAGGAGTATCCTGTTCCTGCCATATCTCCATAACCCTTGATTCCACTACCTTGAGAGCTCTATCCAACTCTTTATTAAATGAATCCAGAGACTGGGCGTCCACTGCCCTTTGGGGCAGAGCGTTCCACACAGCCACCATTCTCTGGGTGAAGAAGTTTCTCCTCATCTCTGTCCTAAATGATCTAACCCATATTTTTAAGCTTTGTCCTCTGGTTCGGCACTCACCCATCAGCGGAAACATGTTTCCTGCCTCCAGAGTGTCCAATTATTTAATAATCTTATATGTCTCAATCATATCCCCTCTCAGTCTTCTAAACTCAAGGGTATACAAGCCCAGTCGCTCCAGTCTTTCAGTGTAAGGTAATCCCGCCCTTCCTGGAATTGACCTCGTGAACCTACGCTGCACTCCCTCAATAGCCAGAATGCCTTTTCTCAAATTTGGAGACCAGAATTGCACGCAGTACTCCAGGTATGGTCTCACCAGGGCCCTGTACAGCTGCAGAAGAACCTCATTGCTTCTATTCTCAATCCCTCTTGTTATGAAGGCGAGCATGCTATTACCTGCTGTACCTGCATGCTTACCTTCATTGACTGGTGTACAAGAACACCCAGATCTTTCTGTACTGCCCCTTTACCTAAATTGATTCCATTCAGGTAGTAATCTGTCTTCCTGTTCTTGCCACCAAAGTGGATAACCATACATTTACCCGCATTAAACTGCATCTGCCATGCATCTGACCACTCACCTAACTTGTCCAGGTCACCCTGTAATCTCCTAACATCCTCATCTCACCCTGCCACGGAGCTTAGTATCATCAGCAAATTTGCTAATGTTATTACTAAAACCATGTTCTATATCATTAACATATATTGTAAGAAGCTGTGGTCCCAGTACTGATTCCTGCAGTACCCCACTGGTCACTGCCTGCCATTATGATATGGAGCCTTTTATCACCACTCTTTGTTTCCTATCAGCCAACCAACTCTCAATCCAAGTTAGTAGTTTGCCCCCAATACAATGCGCCCTAATGTTGCTCACTAACCCCCTATGTGGGACTTTATCAAAAGCTTTCTGAAAGTCCAGGTACACTACATCTACTGGATCTCCCTCGTCCATCTTCAGAGTTACATCCTCAAAAATTTCCAGAAGATTAGTCAAGCATGATTTCCCCTTCATAAATCCATGCTGACTCTGACCCATCCTGTTACTACTATCCAGATGTGTCGTAATTTCATCCTTCATAATAGCCTCCAGCATCTTTCCCACCACTGAGGTCAGACTAACTGTTCTATAATTTCCTGCTTTCTCTCTTCCACCTTTCTTAAAAAGTGATACAACATTATCCACCCTCCAAACCACAGGAACTGATCCCGAATCTATCGAATGCTTGAAAATAATCACCAATGCATTCACGATTTCTAGAGCCACCTCCATCAGTACCCTGGGATGTAGACTATCAGGCCCAGGGGACTTATCAACCTTCAGATCTAACAGTCTTTCCAACACCAATTCCTGGCAAATATAAATTCCCTTGAGTTCAGGTCCTTCAGCCACTGTTACCTCAGGGAGATTGCTTGTGTCTTCCCCAGTGAACACAGATCTGAAGTACCAATTCAATTCTTCTGGTATTTCTTTGTTCCCCTGTTTCTGTCTTCAAAGGCCCAATTTTAGTCGTAACCATTTTTTTGCCTTTCTCATACCTAAAAAAGCTTTTACTATCCTCCTTTATATTATTGGCCAGTTTACCTTTGTACCTCATTTTTTCTCTGTGTATTTCCTTCTTAGTAATCCTCTGTTGTTCTTTAAAAGTTTCCCAGTCCTTCGGTTTGCTATGTTATACTTTTTCTCTTTTAACTTTATATGATTCTTAACTTGCCCAGTCAGCCACGGCCACCCATGCCTCCTCCTAGGATCTTTCTTCCTTTTTGGAATGAACTGATCCTGCAAATTCTGCATTATACAAAGAAATATCTGCCATTGTTCCTCCACTGTCTTCCCTGCTGAGGCATTGCACCATTGAACTTTGGCCAGCTCCTCCCTCATAGCTCCATAGTTCCCTTTATTCAACTGAAAAATTGTCACTTCCGATTACCCTCTCCCTCTCAAATTGCAGATTGAAACTTATTTTATTATGGTCACTACTTCCCAATGCCTACTTCACTTCGATGTCCCTGACCAATTCTGGTTCGTTGCACAATACCAGATCCAGAATTGCATTCTACCAGGTCGGCTCCAGCACCAGCTGCTCTAAGAATCCATCTCTGAGGCACTCCACAAAGTCTCTTTCTTGAGGTCCAATACCATCCTGATTCTTCCAGTCTACCTGCATGTTGAAATCCCCCATAACAACCGTTGTAACATCTTTACCACTGGGCAATTTCAGCTCCTGATTTAACTTACATCCGACATCCAGACTACTGTTTGGGGGCCTGTAGATAACGCCCAAGAGGGTCTTTTTAACTTTAGTATTTCTCAGCTCTGTCCACACTGACTCTACATCCCCTGATTCTAGGTGCCCCCGCGCAAGAGACTGAATATCATCCCTTATCAACATGGCCGCTCCACCCCGTCAGCCTGTCCGTCTGTTCTTACGATAGCACGTGTAGCCTTGAATATTCATTTCCCAGGCCCTGTCCACTTGAAGCCACGTCTCAGTTATCCCCACAATATCGCATCTGCCAATTTCCAAAAGAGCCTCAAGCTCATCCATCTTATGTCTAATGCTTCGTGCATTCATGTATAATATTTTTAATTTGTTACTGCCCTCACCCTTCCCATCAACTCCTATTTCACTCAACCTTACAGCATGATCCCTTTCTGAGTTTTCTGCCTCATGGATACAGTTGTCTTTATTGACTTCCCTTGTTCTAACTTTCCCTCCTATTTCCTTCTTAAACATCCAGTTTGTCCCCTCCCCCCGCTACGTAGTTTAAACGTAGCTGTGTTGTAGTAGCAAACCTGCCTGCCAGAATGCTGGTCCATAACCTATTAAGGTGCAAATCATCTCTCTTGTAGAATTTATGCTTACCACAAAACATATTCCAGTGATCCAAGAATTTAAATCCTTGCTTCCTGTACCAACTCCCCAGCCACACGTTGAAGTCCATTATCTCCCTGTTTCTGGCCTCACCAGCCCGAGGAACTGGAAACAAACCGGAGATAACCACCTTGGACGTCCTGCTTTTCAGCCTTCTTCCTAGTTCTCCGACGTCCCGCTGCAGTATGCTCCTCCTCTTCTTCCCGACATCATTTATGCCGACATGTACCACCACCTCTGGCTCTTCACCCTCGTCCTTGAGGATTTCCCGCACTCTGTGATGTCTTTAACCCTAGCACCAGGAAGGCAACACGCCAAGCTTAAGTCCCGTCTGCTGCCGCAAAAAACCCAGTCAGTTCCTTTCACTATGGAGTCCCATATTACCACGGGCTCTGTGTGATGTCCGACTCTTCCGCTCTGCCTCCATGCCAAAGTTTGATTGAAAGACCTGGCCGCCTCGCGGACTGGCAGTGTCATCTGTCTCTACTGTTTCTAAAAGACTCAACTTGTTCCTGACAGGTACTTCCCCCCGGGGTCTCTTGCACCCGTCTCCTCTCTGCCTTCCTCATCATCTGCTCTCTTCTGGTACGATTGGTGTAATAACCTCGCTGAAGATCTTGTCCAGAAAGATCTCGTTCTCACGGATGAGCCTAAGGTCCTCGAGTTCTTTCATCAGTGTTGCAATATGCTCTGTCAGGAGCTGAACGTGCACACACTTTCCACACTTACACGAGCCAGAAACAACAGAGTCGTTAACCTTCCACATCAAGCACGTAGCATACTTAACCAGCTGGGTAGTCATGTCTTCACCCACTTCAACTGTGACGTAATCACTTCCACTCACATGACAATCATTTACCATCCCGACCGGCTTTGCGCTCTGACTTCACTTCTGCCCAGCTCCCATCGCTCTCTGATGCGAAAAGCAGGTTTAGGTTCACGTGGTTCTGACCCTGGCATGTTCACCCACAGTAATTACTGATACGTAGATCGTGTTGAATGTAATGGCAGACTGAGGAGATTATCCCTGGGTAAGATATTACAGGTGGTGGTTAAATGGTATTCTTCTTCTCGTGCTGCTGTGGTATACAGCACTACATGACTATGCAGTTTTGAGCTGCAATATCTGCAATGCAATTCTTCTGTCTGTCCCCTAGTTCACGTTGAGACCCTTTCACCCATCAACCCTGTACTCAATGACCTACTCTGGTTTCTGATGTGGAAATACTTGCATTTTCATATTCTCATTCTGCTGAGGTCATGTTTCCAATCTGGCACATTCAGTAAAAACAATTAACTGATTTTATTCAATTGTTTAATTCGTCTGAATCTTTTTCCTTGAGTAATACCATCTTCTGTGTTTAAAGTGAATGTGTTTTCCTCTGTTTCTCTCCCTAACAATGATTAAGAGCTCTGTAGTGTCAGTGATGCAAGCCTTATGTAGTTCCAGAACCACCGAATTCTCTAGATTCCCAATCATCTTCACCACATTGTATGTTTTCTCTTTTGGTTCGATGCCTTGTCCTCCCATGAGTAAGTTTCATCTTTTTTGGGAGAATTTCGGATATTCTCCGAATTATCCAACATAAATTCCTGCCATTGTAGCTCCGTGGTCTTCGCTGCTCGGCTCTCTTTCCAGTGAACTCTGGCCAGCTCCTCCCTCATGTCTTTGTAGTGACATTGCTCAATTATAATCACATTACATCAAGAAGAGAGCAATAGGTATAAATCGAAATAAGGCGTTTTGAGAGATGGGACATAATGAATAATTGGCAAATTTATTGACTAGATACAAAGAGAGAACAGGAGAGAAGATATAGATGGGGACATGTGAAAAATGAGTAAACTAGATTATTGAAAGAAGTAGATGCACATCCCACAATGTTTTGGCAATTCCTGTGTGCTGTGGTCCTTTGTACAGTGCATTTACAACAGAGTAATGTGTTCACATGGTGGGTCTGATGCCAGAATTTTTATCACCAATAATATGACAGACACTAACTTTGGAAAGCACCCAACAGGCCAATATATCGAAGTCCCGGTAGAAAGGGGATTAACGGAAATAAGTTGGCACACCAGAAGAAAGAATTTATAACACACAATCTGATAAGAATGAGAAATTAGAGTAGAGGATTCCAGAAAAGGAGGGAACATTGCGAGAAGGGGAACATATCACATTAGATGAGCATCAAATAATGTTTTATAAATTATATACATCTTGTGCAACATTTTTCAATAACTGTGTCTCCGTTGTTCATTTAGAATATGATGCGCATATATGAAAAATATCTGCACACACACACATTGATTAAACAATCTATACAAAATCATTTTTCTGCCATTGAAGTGGTCCTGTTGTCGTGTTAGCAGAATACATGAAGACCAACTGACCACCAAAAGACATGACCCACTATTACTATATTCCATAATACAGACAGAGAAGGGCATCACTTTGACTGGAACAACACATGCACATGCAAGGATATTCTCAGAGGAATGGGATTCCAACTGGAAGTCCATCAGTGAATGCATCAACTTAGATCCTATCTACGTTTTCTTGTAATAAAAAAAACAGGAATGACATCACCCACTTAAGAAAGAAAAACCTATAGAGAAATGGAACATACCACCAGCGTTTCCGCAGAGACACTCACTGATGATGTCACCTAGTCATGGTGACGAAACGTCTGAAAACAAATATTCATGCTCGGTGAGCGAACTTGCATACATAAAAATTGTTATTTTTCGTTAATTAGTGGAATTTAGGAGTTCTCTGTCACCCACGTTTTAACAGATTATGATGCGAGGTGATCTTTTCTGGGTGTGTTGTTTTAATTAACACAGTGGTTCGACATTGATGTCATCACAGTTTGGGGCCTTGTTGGGGACTTGGACAGACTCGAACAGGTTTGTGGTACAAAACGTCCCAGCAGATTCCAACACATTGCAATTACTGACCTGGATCTTCAAATAAAACCGGTGGGAACATTCATCTAATTTCGTTAACTTGTGGTTGGTTAAAGTAAAAATGAAAGAATTGTTTTTTAACATTACTAAACAGGTTCCCAAATTTGCCAAGGAAGTTTACCATGTCAGAAGAAGGAATATTTTTAGAATTAGCAAATAGGTTGGAATTGGGTTTAACCAGGGTCAACACGAAAGCTGAAATTGTAACAGAGATGGTCAAGCACTTTGGTGTGTCAGAGAAACAGGCAACTGCAGTAGAGTTAGAAAATAAAAACGTAAATTGCAAATGTGGCAACTGGGAGGATGAAAAAAGGGATGGAAACATAGAGAGAACAAAGGGAAAGGGAAAGTGAGGAAAAGAGGGAGAGAGAATTTGAAATTCGGAAGTTGGGAATTAGACAAGAAAGTTAAATTAACAGGATAGAGATGAAGGGATGTACACAGCTATGATAATACATTGTCATATTTCGGTGAGAAAAATGTCAATATCAGTTTTTATTTCATTTGAGAAACAAAATGGTTCGGCAGATGGTGTGTCCAGTGAACTTGTGGGTAATGCTCGTTCAGACTACGCTGGTGGGCACAGGAGTGAGGTATTTGCAGCACTGTCAGATGAGGGGTCAAGAGATTATGCAGATGTCAAACTGGCTATTTTGGTTGATTATGAATTGGTAGTAGAGGAATATAGGCAGAGGTTCAGAAACATAGAGACGAAACCAGGTCAGGCTTATGTTGAGTTTGAAAGAATTAACCACAGTCATTTTGATAGATGGGTGTTGGCCTTAAAAATGGATAAGACATGTGAGGCTCGAAGGGAGATTTTTCTGCTGGAGGAGTTTAAAGACTCACTTCCAGAGATGGTAAAAATTCATGTGAATGAACAGAAATTTCAAGAAGTGAGAAGCGCGGCAGAAATGGCAGGTAAATATGCATTGGCGCATGAGATGAAATTTAGCTTCTGGGAGAATTTTCATCCTGTGAAGGATAGAAACTGGGAGAAGGGGAGATCACACACTACAAAGCAAGAAGTAGCGCACAATAGTTTACTATAGGTGGAAAAAGAAGCCCAAGGGAGTTGAAAGGAGGTGAAAGTCCTATTGTGTTCTCACTATAAGGGAGTGAAACACATACAATTACAGTGCTGATGGTTTAAGAAAGGCACTGGGAAAAGGAGCTTTCAATGCTGTAAGCTGGGACACACCGTGCTGGGCGTTGAAGGAAGACATTTTGGGAAAAGATGTGGCAGAACAGGCTAAGCCAGTGGCATTAGTGAAACTGTTAAAGAAGACCCCACGTCTCCAACGAGCTGCAGGAGAGTGCACAGCCTAGGTACAGAGTCAGTACCTGGTCTCTATAAAGAATTCGCCTCTGTGGATAAAGTTTAATCAGAAGGTGTGGGGGCGGGGTGCAGGGGAGGACGATAAATTATAATTTTCTGAGATACGGGATCTGCTCTGTCGCTAATAGTTGAGAAGTGAGGTGCCAGAAAAGCATAATAGATCAGACAGCATCTGAAGAGCAGGACAATCGACATATCAGGTATAAACCCATCGTCAGGAATGTGGCGGGGGGACAAGGGGGCTGAAAGATAAATAGAAGGGTAGGAACTGGACTGGTGATGGGATCACTTGGAAGGCGATAGGAAGATGTTGGTTGCAGTGATAGAGATATGTCGGAGAGGAGGGTGGAGTGAATAGGTGGGAAGGACGATGGACAATTAAGTCAGTTCAAGAGGGCGATGGTAATTTGAATGGTTGGATCTGGAAAAAGGTTGTGGGAGGGGAGATTTGGAAATTGGTGATGTCGATGTTGAAACTGTATAGTTTGAGCGTTCCAGCTGTCCTACCACCTATCCACCTCACTCTCCTCTCTGACCTATCACCATCACACCCCACCTGCATCTTCTTATTGCCTTGCAAGCTACCTTCCACCCAGCTCCACCCTCACCCTCCTATTTATTTTTCAGCCCTCTTCCCCTTCCCTTACACCCCACTTATCTAATGAAGGACTTGTGTCTGAAACGTCAACTCTCCTGCCTCCCACATACTGCCTGATCTGCTGTACTTTTCCAGCCCTACACTTTTCAACTCTGATCTCCACCATGTACAGTCCTCACTTTCTCTCAGCCCGTGATAGCAAGAGATGGAAAGATTTTCACTCTTTCTGACATGTTACTCAAGAGCGTGATAATTTGTGAAATTGGGACAGAAATTTAGGTTGGGGACAGAAACATCACATTGGACTGCCAAATCCGGATTGGGGAAGTAACAATGAGAGTGAGTGACAGAGTGTCAGTTCCAGGAAAACAGTTTGTTCTTGTGAACAATTTAATAGGATCCAAGGTGGGAGAGACCTCTTATGGTGGAGAAGTCAAATGAAACTAGGGAACTGAGGGGTTAAAAGAAATATACCGAGGAATTTTCCAGATTTTGTAGTAACAACATCCCACTGTCATAAGTTACAGCAGGAAGGAAAAACGTAAGAAAAAGACAAAGGAGTTGATGTTCAGGTAACTGATACCCTGTTTGATGTCACGGTTCAGGAATATCCTGAACGTGGAGAAAAACGGTAGGTTAGTGCAGAAGGGAAATGGGCCAAAATGTACTAGATCGTTTGACTGGTAGCATACCGTGTTACAGGTAGCACAGAAACTAACTGCAGGTGGTCACCGAGGTGTACGGACTCAGGCTAAGGTGCAGACGCATTTCTAGTGGCCTGGAATGTTCAAGGATATGGTTAATTTTTATTTTACATGTCATACAGGCCAAATGGTAGGAAAGTCACTAACGATAAAAAAAACCTTTCTTGCCAATTCCTGCATTCGAAGAACCTTTCACGTGAGTATTGATTAATTGTGGAGCTCCCCTTTCTAATGGAAAAGTGGAAACCAACATTTGCTAACCATAATGGATGTATCTCCCAGCTTTCCAGAGGCAATTCCATTCTGGAGTGTTAAGGCAAAATAGGAGGTAGAGGAGTTGGTAGCTTTTTTTACTCTCTGTGGGCTCCGCAGAGAGATTCAATCGGACCAAGGGTCCCCTTTTACCCATCAACTGTTTAAGGAAGTCATAGATAGCTTTGGAATACAGCACTTCAAATCAAGCGTTTCCCATCCTGAATGCTAGGGAGCATTGAAAAGTTAGCATCAGACTCTGAAGACTATGTCAACAGCGTACTATCAGGATTGGCCAAATGATTGGGATAAAAGTGTCACATTAAATTGCTTATCATCGAAGACGCCCCAAATAAATCTACTCCGTTTACTTCCTTTGAGTTAATCTTCGTACATGAAGTGAAATCCTTTGAATTTAATTAAATCTAAATTGACTGGATGGAAGTCAGAGATCTCACACTTGGATTATGTATGTGAGGTGAGAGAGAGATTAGACCGAGTAGGTAAGTGAACTAAACAGCACCTGAATAGGATACAGCATAGAGTGAAGCAGGTGGAGATGACGTATTAGGAGTTTAAATAATGTTCAAGATACCAGAAGCCAACTGAATTAGAATACTATTGTTTGGACAGCTGGAAAGCAATCAAATTATGAGAATTATTGTTTCATGTGGAGTAAGTGAACTCAGCATTTTGAACACTAGAGTGGGAGCTACTGCCATCCAACAGCAGAGTAACTGCTGCAGAGCAGGAGTGCTAACTGGCCATCTCAAACACGCTCTATCAAAGATACATGTTCAAGACAAACCGACTTGCAGTAAAACAAAATGTGACCCAGGGAGATTAGCAGCTGGGAGAGTGAACACAGTGGGGAAGATAGAGACTGTGTGGTCTTGATATTGTGATGTTTAATGTGTGGGTTGGTAGAAGAGCATATTTTTACAGAGTTGGAATTAGATAGTAAGTAGCTAAGAAAAGAGGGTCTTGTATTTGTGAACAACTGTTGTTCAGTGTTCACTACTAAAGTTAAGAAACTAATTTGTGAATCTTTGTTTAAATAGTGGAATGTAGGAGATGTGTGTCACTCATATTTTAATAGATTATGAGGTGAGGCGAGCTTTTCTAGTTGTTTGGTTTTAATTAACAAAGGGATTTGACTCCACCTTGTAAACGTCCATCAACGCTAATCCCATTTCCCTGAAGTTAGCCCATATCCTTCCAGTCCTTTCCTATCCACATATTTATCCAAATGCTTTTGAAATATTGTTAATATACCCCCCTCAACCACATCTGCTGGCAGCTCATCCACGTACCAGCCTCTGTGTGAAGAAGTGGCCCCTCAGGTTCCCTTTTATTCTTTACCCTTTAACCTTAAACTGATCTTCTCTCGTCCTCGATTCTCTACAACTTGGAAAACGACTGAGAGCATTAACCCTATTCATACCCCTTGTGAAGTTATACAGCTCTATAAGTTCCCCCCACCCCCACCTCAGTGTCCTAGACTGTATAGAAGAGGTTCTAGATTGTCCAACCTCTCCCTATAACTCAGACCATTGGGTCCTGGCAACGTCCATGGGAATTTGTTCTGCACGCTTTCTAATTTCATAAAATGCTCCCTATAACAAAGTGAAAAAACCTGAACAGAATACTCCAAGTGCAACCTTACCCAAGTCCTGTATAACTGCAACATAAATTTCCAACTTCCATACTCAATGTCCGGCCTGATGAAGGTCAGTGTGTCAAATGCCTTCTTCACTGCCCTGTCTACCTGTGACTCCACTGAGGAGTCCTGAACGCCAAGGTATCTCTGCCCACTACACCCCTTCAGGCCCTCCCATTCGCCGTGCAACTCCTACTTTGATTTGAGTTTCCAAAATGGAAGACATCACACATCTATATTAAATTCCATTTGCCATTTCTCGGCTCATTTCCACAACTGATTAAGGTCCTGATGCAATTTCTAATAAACGTCCTCACATATCATGCTCCCACTTATTTTAGTGTCATCTACAAACTTACTAATCATGCCATGTACATTCTCAAACAAATCATAGATAACAAACAGCAATGGACCCAGCCTCCAGTCTGACAAACATCCTTCCGCTAAACCCTCCCCTTCCTACCATCAAGCCAACTGTGTATCCAATTGGCCTGTCCCCCAGCATTCCATGCGATGTAACTCTCCAGATCATCCTGCCATGTGAACCCTTATCAAAGGCTTTGCTGATATCCATGGAGACTATGGGTACCGCTCGGCCCTCATCAACCTTCTTGGTCACTTCATCAACGAACTTTAACAAATTTGGGAAGCATGACCTCCCACTCACAAGTCAATGCTGACTGCTCCGAATCAAACACTGTGTAAGGAATGGGTGTAGTCAATGTATGCTGTCCTTCATTCTCAGATGATTCAAGTACATAAGTAATGCCATCTTCCTGCTATTGTAGGGCCTTGCTGAGAGAGTATTTGGAGCACTCTCTACGGATTTGATCTCCTTTGTAAGGAACGATCTCCTTACCACAGACACGAGTGATGGTATCACGAGGATAGCGTGAAGAAGCTGAGTGTTTAATCAGTACAGTTGTGAGAGAAGAAGAAATAGTGATGTTAAACACGAGGAGTGACAGCAATCACTTATTTCCAAAAGAAACATTGACTGGGTGAGATATTCCATACTTTGCCCAGGGTTGATTGGTTTGATTTATTGTCACGTGTACCTCAGTACAGGGAAACACGTTATTTATGTGCAGTGGAGGCAGATCATAGTAATCATGGCCAGACAGATGATAGGGTGGAAATAGACTTGGACAGAGTAAGGCATACAGGTTACACTGAACAGGACGTGCACTAGACAAGTCCAGCATGAACAAGATCAGCATTATTTGAACTTAGAGAGTCCATCCATCAGTCTAACGTGACTTTCCTAATAGTTTATATGCCTGAATTAACTCTCCCCACGTTATTGCGCAGTCGGTGTGTGAACCTGTACTGAACGTCATGTTGCTCACAATCCCCAACAGCCGACACAATACCTTCCATCTGAAACAGGTAGCCATTCCCACCAGCTTCCACCCTACATAGATAACACCAGGCTGTCTTCTCGGAGATGGAAGGTGCTTTCTTGTGACTTCACACAAGACATATGGCTTCCCTCCTCACCACTAGAAAACCACGTTAAAGCCCCACGTGTGTATCATGGCAGACGGAGCTAAGAGGAACAGCGTGGAGCAGTCTGTCTGTGCAGCCTCTGCTCCACTTGTTCATCACGTTAGAGCATCAGTTAGGAGACAGTGAGGACTGCCGATGCTGGAGATCAGAGTAGACAGTGGTTTGCTGGGAAAGCACAGCAGGAGAATCGACTTTTCGAGCATAAACCATTCATCAGGAATCAGCATCAATTACCTCATTCTGCCCCTGTGTAAGTGCATTGAGGTGAGAATGGCCTCCTACTGTTCCTGTGTAAGTGACTGACTAGCTTCTTCCTCGTCCTATTGGACAGGTCCAAGGGCCTGATTGTGTTGCCCCGGTTCCTGTTTGACAGCTCGATGTGCTGACTAGTGTGATGATGCTGTAGCTTTAAGAGGATATTTTGTTCTGGTTTCTTTTACGAGAGAGGTTGAATGACCGTTACCAAGCTGGCTAGTTAGGACCACTTGAGTAAACAACTAGTGATGCCTTAGGTTTATTTTAATGCAGATGGAATGGGAGTGGTCAGCTCTCACAGATTAGGAATTCTGGGTTTTGGTTTCTCAGTGACATCAGAAATTATTGGGGTCTCCACCGAGTTGAAAGCTTTAGTGAATGTCTCCTGGCAGCTACTCTTTATGAATTTTGTCTTGGTGCTGTTTTAAAATCCTGAATTGGAGAAATATTTGTGTCATTCAGTGTCTGAATATTCCTTTTTGCCAAGGGATGTGTTCATGTGATTTTCCAGTATTGGAACAGTTCATTCGTATTAGTTCCTAGACCTATTATTCTGTTAACTTGTCCAATATAATTACGTTATTCTAAATTCTTCTTTCTTTGGTTTTATTTCATCCATCATATTTAAGTAAATGGTGTTATGCTTCACACCGAAAATGTTTGACCACTCACATTGCATCTGGAACAGACACTTTACAGTTTCTTTGAAATAAGAAAATAATAGAATCTAGGTTACCACCTTCAAATATTTTCGATGTTCTCTGGTGTGGTCCATCACACTAGAATCCTTCTCTTCCTGAGTAATATGTTAGAGGCACTGAATGGGCTGTCCCTGTTCTTCTCCAATAGTGTCAATGGGTTGAACGACTTCCTCATATTCCTGTGAAACCAGTGTGAGGTGCGGAATGATCTCTTATTTTATTGTGGCAATGTGCAGTGTCAGACAGTCCTTTATATGAATGTTACGGACTCTTTAAAAGCACAAGACTCACTGGAGTCCATGTCTTGCTGCACATGGACACAGTCCAGTTCAGAAGCTGACGGGGGCGTCAAATCATTCTGAACATTGTGGAATCCTCAGTGACCATCCCCACTTCTGATCTTATGGGGGTAGGGAGACATTGAAGAAGCAGCTGAAGATGTTTGTGAAGAGGAAGCTACCCTGAGGATCTCCCACAGAGGTGACCCAGGACTGAGATGATCAACATCTTCCTTTGTGCCATGTTTGACTCCAAACACTGCAGAGTTTTCTCTGATTCCCATTAAGTTCAGATTTGTTAAGCTCCTTGATGTCAACAGAAGTTAACAGAAGCCTTGATATCAGGGCCAGTCATTTTTACCTGACCCCTTGTGTCAACCTCTTTTGTCCATATCAATAGGCCATGATATAGGAGCAGCAAGGGTTTTCTTCAAACAGGTGGCATTGAATGCCAGAATTTCTCTTCTCTAGAGCGTTCGAGGAGCCAAATGACTGAAAGTATTTGAAGTATTTGTAGATCGATATTGACCTGTCAGAGAGTTGAGGGCGATGAAGAATTGGGTATGAAATAGGATTTGAGACCAAGAGCAGATCAGTCATGATCTTAGTGAAGGGCAAGGCAGGCTTGCGGAGTGAATGACCTGCCCCTGTGTCTGATGTTCTTCCATTCTCTTATTGGAAAGTTAGTGGGTGTTATTTTCATGAATGTTCTGTTATTGGATGTTACCATCAGGAAGACCAGGTGATTTTGTGAGCCATCGCTGGGTGAGGCATGGAGGCTGTATTCATAGTGAATTTGTTTCTACACCATGACAAACAAATGGAGTACAAGTTTCAGAGAGGGGAAGCTCTGTAAAGAGAGATGAGGGGCCTCTTTCATACCCAGCCAGGGTTTTACAATTACATTTCTCAAATCACCTCAAAGCGTGTGGGACAGTCTTGAAGGGCCGAATGATCTCCTCTGTTTCTGTGCACCAGGTTATAGAAGTAAGTAGTCTCTAAATGCTCCTGCCTAACATTTTTAATGACCTCAATGGAACACAGGAACACGGGATTAAGGGACAGGAGTGAGTCATTAGATACATTGAGACTTCTCCACCAAGCACTAACGTTGTGGCTGATCAGGTTGTGGTCTCAGCCCCACTTTCCTGTCTGCGTCCCATTATCCATGACTCTGTTCTCATAGAGGTACGATAAACTTCCAGTGAAGAGGACTGTAATTTGAAAGGTACTTTCAGAATTTTTCGTCATCCCTCTGATAGAATCAGAGTCATGCAGAACGGAAACAGACCCGTTAGTCCAATCTGTTCACTCCGATCAGATATCAAATCTGATCCAGTCCCATTTGCCAGCATTTGGCCAATATCTCTCCTCTTTCAGATACTTTTTAAATGTGTGATTGTAACCACCTTCACTACTTCCTCTGACAGCACTTTATGTACACACAGCACTCTCTCTGTGAAACATTTATCTTCAGGTCCCTTCTAAATCATTCGCCCTCTCGCCTTCAATCTATGCTCTCCTATTCTGGTCTCCCCTACCCTGGGGAGCAGAACGGGTCTGTTCAGAATATCCACGCCCCTGATGATTTTACAAAGCTCGATAATGTCACACTTCAGCCTCTGCCACTCCGGGGGAAACACCTCAAACTAATCAGCCTCTCCCTATAGCTCAAACCTCCAGTCCTGGGACATCCGTGTAAGTCATTTCTGCAGAAAAACGAGTTGTACGCAATATTCTTAAAGTGGCCTCACCAACATCCTGTACAGATACAACATGCCACCACAATTCCTATACTCAGTGCTCTGACTGATTAAGGCAAATATGCCAAATGTGTTCAGCACCACTCTGTCTACCTGCGACTCCACTTTCAAGGAACAATGTACCTGCAGACCTATGTCCGTTTGTTTCGCAACACTCACCAGGCCCTTATCATCAAGTGTATAATTTCTGCCCTTATTTGCCTTCTCAAAATGCATAACCTCTTATTTATCTGTCACTCCTTGCCCCTTTGTCCCATCTAATTGTGGTCTCGTTGTACTCTGCAATAATCGACTACACCACCTTTCTGATGTAATCCGTAAACTTACTAACTATGACCCCAATATTCCCATCTAAATCCTTTACATAAATGATGAAATGCAGTAAACTCAGTCCTGATTCTTACAGCACACTGCTGCTCACAAGTCTCCAGTCTGAAAAAACCCCTCTTCCTTCAAGCCCATTGTGATAAGCTTTTTCTGTATCCCATGTGACTGAAACTTATTAATCTGTCTACCAATCAGAATGTTATGAACACCTTGCTGATGTCCATATCGACAATCTCTACCAAACTGCCTTCATCAATCTTCTTTGCCACGTCTTCACAAAACTCAGTCACATTAATGAGACATGATTTCCCATGCAGAAAGCCACGTTGCCTACACTGATCAGTCCTTGCCTTCCCAAATGTATGGAAATGCTATCCCTCAGAATCCCCTCCAACAACTTGCCCACCACCGACATCAGGTTCACCGGTCCCTTTTCTAGTCCCACTCCTGCACTGCTCACAACAACTGTTAAATGCAACCAGGTCGGTGATATGGCCGATGATATCGGTCTCAGACTGGTTCAGGGTCAGTTTTAGGAACAAGTCAGGCTAGTTTCTTTAATTTGCTAAAACAACACGTTTATGATCCAGAGCAATGTTACTCCAACTATGATGGAATGATGAATGGCAAACTGTTTGGGTATTGCAAATAAAGACTCGATATTTCCTGTTCTAAAAACACTGACACACACAGACACACACACACACACACAGACACACACACACACACACACACACTCTGCAATTTCGCATTGAAAGAACCTTGTCAAAATATTAGTGTAACTCATGACAAAAGGAAAGATTGCGAGATTTTCCAAATGTTATTCTTCTTCTGAAGATATTCTACTGACACTGCTGCTAGCAATGGAATTTTATCCTGGGAAAGTTGGATTTGGCTGAATTCCCTTTGCATTAGGCAGTCAGGAGGTTCCAGGTTAGTCCAGTGGCTCAGTAGTTCGCACTGCTGCCTCATGGCATCAGGGGCATGAGTTCAATTCCAGCCTCGTGCGACTATCTGTGTGGAGTGTGCATCTTCTCCTCTTGTCTGCGTGAGCTTCTGATGGGTGCTCCCGTTTCCTCGCACAGTCCAAAGCTGTATAATTCAAGTGGATTGTCAAATAGTCCATAGTGTTCAGCGATTTCAACTTTAGGTGCACGAGTCAGTGGTAACTGTAAGGGCATGGGGAGGTTACTCTTTGTAAGGTTGGTATGACTTGTTGGGCCGAAGGGCTTGTTTCCACACTGCAGGGATTCTACAAAAATAAGAATGGTAACGATAACAGTAGTTTTGTTTTATCTCGTACGCGTTACTGTGATGAGGAATAATGAAGGAGAGAGAGTGCAATAGGCCGTTTCTTCTCAGACAGATGACATTTTCTCTCTCACTGAGTTGAATCACACAATAATGTCATTCTCTCCCAAACTGGACCATGTGAGGTCTCCTTGTACATTGTCCAAACTATGTCTCCACACATTCCCTGCTCCATGTTGGTGCATCATTGCTGCTATCATACACAGAGCCATACCCTAAGCAGAAAATTGTCTCGGTCAATTTGAAGATTTGCTTATATGTCCCTGCGTCATGAAAACATAAAATGTTTAATGTATTCAGAATACATAGAACATAGAACAGTCTAGCACAGAACAGGCCCTTCAGCCCACAATGTTGTGCCGACAACTGATCCTCATGTATGCACCCTTACATTTCTGTGACCATATGCATATCCAGCAGTCTCTTAAATGTCCCCAATGACCTTGTTTCCACAACTGCTGCTGGCAACGCATTCCATGCTCTCTCAACTCTCTGTGTAAAGAACCCGCCTCTGACATCCCCTCTATACTTTCCTCCAACCAGCTTAAAACTATGACCCCACGTGTTAGCCATTTCTGCCCTGGGAAATAGTCTCTGGCTATCAACTCTATCTATGCCTCTCATAATCTTGAATACCTCAATTAGGTCCCCTCTCCTCCTCCTTTTTTCCAACGAAAAATGTCCCAGATCAGTCAACCTCTCTTCACAAGATAAGCCCTCCAGTCCAGGCAGCATCCTGGTAAATCTCCTCTGAACCTTCTACAAAGCATTCAAATCTATTCCTATAACAGGGTGACCAGATCTGCACACAGGATTCCAAGTGTGTTCGAAACAAAGGTTTGTAGAGCTGCAACAAGATCTCATGATTCTTAAACTCAATTCCCCTGTTAATGAAAGCTAAAACACCATATGCTTTCTTAACAACCATGTCCACTTGGGTGGCCATTTTAAGGGATCTATGTACCTGGACACCAAGATCTCTCTGTTCCTTCACACTGCCAAGAATCCTATCCTTAATCCTGTACTCAGCTTTCAAATTCGACCTTCCAAAATGCACTAGCTCGCATTTATCCAGGTTGAACTTCATCTGCCACCTCTCAGCCCCTGTCTGCATCCTGTCAATGTCCTGATACAACAGCCCTCTATACAGTCAACGACACCTCCAACCTTCGTGTCATCTGCAAACTTGCTGACCCATCCTTTAATCTCCTCATCCAAGTCATTAATAAAAATTACAAACAGTAGAGGCCCAAGGACAGATTCCTGTGGAACACCACTCACCACAGACTTCCAGGCAGAATATTTTCCTCCCACTACCACTCGCTATCTTCTGCTGGCTAGCCAATTCTGTATCCAATCAGCTAACACAGATACCTGTGTTAAAATGGATGAAATGTTTTAACAAATACAGAAATTACTGGAAAATCTCGGCAGGTCTGTCAGCCTCCAAATGCCTTTTACATGATGTAGTTGTACCAGCCTCCACCATTTCCTCTGGCAGCTCATTCCATATGCACACCACCCTCTGTGTGAAAAGGTGCCCTTTAGGCCTCTTCAAAATCTTTCCCCTCTCAGTTTCCACCGATGTCCTCTAGTTTTGGACGCTCCTAACCTGGAAAAAAACCTTGACTACAAACCCTATCCATGACCATTCTGATTTTATAAACCTTTACTGCTGTGAAATGTGACGTCAATCAACACGAATGGCTATACTTTCAATAATCCTGGATCTAAATGCTGAAATTCAATACTGACGCCTTTTCTTTCTCCATCAGGTCACAATTCTAAAACCAGTTTAATCAGTTTGTTCAGATATATTAGGAGACACTTCTGTGGGATTTACACCAAGACCTTTGTGTCCGGAGGTAGGGACGCGAGCATCACTCAGCAATACCCATAAAGCTGTAAAAGTATTCTCCTGTGTGTTTGTTCATCAGCCTGTTATGACATGCTGTGCCATACCTCTGCAACAGGCAGGACATGAATCTACACCTTCTGGGCCAGAGCTAGGAACACTACCAAACAATTTCACGTATTGGAATCAAACCCAGAGTCATGGCTCAGAGACAAGGACACTACCCACTACACTACTATACCCAGATTTTTGGTCACATTTTAAGGAACAGCATTCAGCTCGGTGTGGATTTATTATAATCAGGTTATCATTACTGAACTACACAAAACATTTTGTTTTGTTAAATAAGTGCAAGATCGAAATTAACTATGAACATCTTTAATCGCTATTATCTGTAGTCTGCAATATTAGGGAAAGAAATCCTGCAGACATACTCTGCCCAATGAAGGGTCTCAAGTAGATACTTATTACTGAACACCAGACACGGAGAAAGACCATAATTTCTGGTCCCAAAACACCGATCAGTATAACCCAACTCTCACGTGTGTCTGCCCTCTGCCTAAAACCATGAAATGATACCACTCCACTTATAACTGTCCAGCCTCTCCTCCCCACTGACTGTGTCTGCAATCTGTCACTCCTCCTCTAACCATACAAGGCAAAACAAGCTCAGGGTCTTTGTGAAAATCAAGGCCGGAGTATGCAGGTCTCCTGGACAAGGGTGGGCATTTTAAAAGTAAACTGGTAATGTGAGGTGGCAGTAATATCACACACTGGTCTGAGGGCTGGCAGGTGGAGTTTAGTTTGGATTAATGCGAGGTATTTGATTTGGTAAATCAAAAGACTAGAATTTATACAATTAAACGTAGGGCCTTTAGCAGTGTTGTAAAACAGAGACCTCGGCCATCAGATATAATTCTTTAAAAGTGTCAGCTCATATACATAATGTGATTAAGAAGGTGTTTTGCCCACTTGTGTTCAATGGTCAGACCTTTGAGTATCGGAATTGGGACGTCATGTTGAGGTTGTACAGGACATTGGTGAGACCTCTTCTGGAATACTGTGTCCAGTCTGGACATCCTACCCGCTCATTCCATAGGCACACCACCCTCTGGGTGAAAAAGCTGCCCTTAGGTGACTTTTAAGTGTTTCCCCGCTTACTTTTGGTAAGACCTTGTCTCTGTTCTAGTTTTGGTCTCCATTACCCTCATAAAATACATTGACTATTCACTTTGATATTATTGACCTTGATATTTTTAACCTGGAGATTTTTCATAAGAGTTTAACCTGAATGTTGCTGGAAATGGAGGGATTGAGCTATAAGGAGATGCTGAATAGGCATTTTTCACTGGAGAATATGAGATGGAGGGGTAACTTTGCAGAGGTTTATAAAATAGTGAGAGGTACAGACAAGCTGAAGGGTTGATGTCTTTTCCCTAGAGTTGTGGATTCAAAACTGAGGGATATTATAAGCCACGAGGAAAGAAGATTTACAAAAGTCAGGACAGGTAATTAGTTTAGACAGAAGCTGGCTTGTGTGTGGAATGAACTTGCAGAGCAAGTGGTGAAAGCAGGGACAGTTACAACGTTTAAAGGACATTTAGGTCAGTCCACGGAAAAGACGTCGGTTTGGATGGTGCTGTGAGTAGCTGCCCTCCCCCTCCCACTCTCTGAATGAATCCCTGTTGGTTTTCACCCTCTGTCAATGCCGGTGCAGTGGCGTGTCGAGGCTAGCAGAGGGTGACATTGCATCACTTTCAGCACCACAGAGACTGCCAGACCTGCCCCACACAGAAACACACAGATACACACACAGCAATTGTTAGGACACGGCGTGAAGCTCATCTGGTAATTTAAACTAAACATAAATAAATAAATGCTCAATTCGCCTCGTAAACTGTTAAAATATGAGTGACAGAATTCCCAAATTCCACAGTTTAAATAAAAACAACAATGTATTGCTTAACACTGAAAGTGAACTGCTTATAACCCAACTCCAGCTCTATAGCAATATACTGTTTCTGTGTCTGCCCTCCTCTCATATCTCAGGTACTTGTAAACTCCCAGTTCAGAGCAGCATTCACTCTCTCTTAAAGGTACAGCGCACACTTTCAACTTCATCCCACTATACCTGATGAATATCGATAAGTGGAACCTATCCGGATTTCTCTTGCTTTGTGGTTTGTCAATATTTCATCTACTCTGTCTCGTATGTGTCAGGATTTTTGTTGCTCCATTTACAGTATGTCATTATTCGACTCTGTCCGTGGGAATATATCAGCATTTTAATTGCTCACACTCGTGTGTGTGAGGCAGGATTTCAGTTGTTTCATGGGGACTGTGACATTATGACAATCTTAATGTTTGTAAATGGTACCAAACCTGCAAGAATTGTAAAGTCTATGGAGGACAGTGTGGATCTCTAAACGGACAGTGACACGCTGGTAACGGGGGGTTAGTTCAGAGCAGTGTGAGGTGATGCACTTTGGTATGAAAGATAAAAAAGACAGTTTAAAACAGGCTGTGCCATTATAAAGGGGCTGCAGGAACAGAGGGCCCTGGGCGTATATGAGCATTGATTATTGAAGATGTCAGGACGAGTGGGGAGAGAAGTAACTATCACAGATTAGTTTCAGTATCTGAGCTTTTTACAGGAGGATGTGTAGGAGGGAGTCTCCGTGCTCCCTTCCAGGGAGGTGGGTGGTGACGATGTGTTGTCCGCCCCCCCTTCTGCTCCCCCCCCCCCCTCCGGAGACCATGGGGATTCCATTTGTACCAGCTCGACACAAAAGGGAGATGTCATCAGGGCCACAGCTTCTAAGTTTTGCCGGGGGGGGGGCGGGAACGGAGCTGCCAGAGGGTTTAAAGTGAGAATTGCCCTTCACTGAACATTGCTCCTTTCTCGGTCGGTGGGATGTGGATGTTTCAGAATCCCCACACGAGGCGTCCCGGTCCTCTCCGGCTCCTACTAGAGTCGTCCCCACATGGCTGGGGGAGGGGACTGAGGGAACGGATATCGGGTAGTCCATCACCCGGCTTGGCCCTTTCTGTCCTATTCCAGGCTGTTTCTCCTGGAATGGAAGAAAGGGAGGGAGGCATGGTGGGTTGGGTGGCCCTGCTGTTTGTGCTGGTGCAGATGAGGATAATGGCTAATCGTGAGGTTTTCAGAGGGAGTCTGTCGTCAGTGTTGTATCCATGCAGTGTAATTGATGTGGGGGGTAAAGTGGACGGGGTGACAGAGAAAGAAAGACAGAGAGAGAGAGACAGACAGAGACAGAGAGAGGGAGAGAGGGACAGAGAGAGAGAGAGAGAGAGAGAGAAAGACAGAGACAGAGAGACAGAGAGAAAGAGAGAGAGAAGATGCTACATGCGGCAGTGAGTGTAATGGAGCATTAGCCTTATTCGGGGGTAGGTGCTATAACAGATATACCGTGAGTGTGAGAGAGCAGAGAGAATACGGTGACCGTTATCCCGACAGAGCGGGGAAGGTTATTGATGCTTGTCCTATATTGCTGGACATTTCTTCAGACCGCAGATACTGCACTGAGCTGGATGGGGAGCTCAGACCATGCTTGGTGGGTCTGGTGGTGTGCCCCCCTCTGGGAAGAGAATGGTCTCCCTCTGTGCTAACCCATCCACCAGGACCTCCGTGCCCCTGTCGAGAAACCGTGGTGTACTTGCCCCTTATCTGCCATGCTCGGGGTAAACTGTACAAGGCAGCTCCAAACTGAGAAAGCTCAACCGCGTGCCCATTGGCCTTTCAGTGGTGACACCAGTGCCAGGGGTCAGGGAATATCCAGGGACACCCAGGCGATGACATCCAGCCATGATGGGTAGGAGAATCGGGCTGGTATTGAATGAGAGGGACACCATGATGGGGTGGGGGTGGGGGGGTAGTCAATTAGTTGAGTTTGATAAGATAGCATCAGGAATCTAACTTGGCCTCGTATGAAAATGGCACTGAGGCAAATTATTGTTAGAATCAGCACAGTGAGTCATAGATTCTGTTGAAACTACACCCATTTACAAAGCTGTAGAACAAATGCTCATCCAAAACTCTCCATCATTTCACCTCACACCAATATACCTTTTTCCCATTTTTCCTGGGAAGACTGTCTCATGTTCCAGGATGCTATCGAAGTGTCTACGTTTCAGCATTCTAAAACCTGGGAACACATCCGTCCATGACACTGTCTCTCAATCTCCTCCTCTCTGTCGATACCCCAAACCCCTCCAATGTGATGATATTTAAACTGATTCCCCCTCTATCTCTGTCTCTCGCTGTCAGTGATGTTCACACCCACAGCACCCTCATGTCATGGCACAATCGGGAGATGGAGCTGTAAATGGGTGGGTGCTGCACGTCCTTTCACTTCCAGCATGGGCTGCAAGTTTCCCCACAGTGGGCAGTGATCCAACACAGTGTTACTGAGCAATGCACTGGGGGGATGTACACAGTCTTACATGCTGGGAGGGTAACTGCTCCTCGGTTACAGATCAATGCACTGGGGTGGGGTACACAGTCCACCATGCTGGGAGGGTAGCTGCTACTGTGTTACAGATCAATGCACTGGGGTGGTGTACACAGTCCTACATGCTGGGGCGGTAACTGCTCCTGTTTTACAGATCAATGCAATGGGGTGGGGTACACAATCCTACATGCTTAGAGGTTAACTGCTCCTGGGTTACAGATCAATGCACTGGCGTAGTGTACACAGCCCTACATGCTGGGAAGGTAACTGCTCCAGGGTTACAGATCAATGCACTGGGGTGGTGTACACAGCCCTACATGCTGGGAGGGTAGGTGCTACTGTGTTACAGATCAATGCACTGGGGTGGTGTAAACAGACCTACATGCTGGGAGGGTAACAGCTCCTGGTTTACAGATCAATGCACTGGGGTTAGTGAACGGCCGGACGTCAGTGAATTGAAGAAATGATAAGATCCCGAGGGAAGAGATCCCATTCCATGGAGAAGGAGACACTGTTCCGAAGGTCCCTCAGGCAGTTAAAGGGGTGAATACGTTTTCCCTGTGTTTACATTGCTTCACGACACAGGATCGACCACAAATTAGACCAAAATTCCAAACTCCGTTTGTCTTCAGGAAACTGGGAGTGAATCCTTCAGGACAGCAATGTTTCCACCCTCCTTATTAGGAACTGGGAAGGAGTGACCTGTGTCTGCTCTCGAGTGATTGAGTATATGGGAATGTTCTAGAAACCATCTGTCCTTATGGATATGTCTCTGTGCGTTTGGGGAAGGAGGGTTTCTTGTGGTTTGTGTCATATTTTTGTCAGGAATTCAGACCTTCCCATTTGTTATTCCAGCTCCAATTATTTAATAAATCCCTGAGTACAGGGACACATTTGAAAATCTCACTGGGTGCCCGAACAAACGATCCCTTTGCCTCCAGGCTGATGGATAATGGTTTTGTTTTCCTTCCTCACAGTTAACGTAGTGACCATCTACGTCCTGCTTTATAAAGATTGCGGATTGTCTCCATGTGTCAGACGTTACCTGGGGGCCATAGCAGCGGCGGATCTCCTGGTCATTATCCTCGACCTGATCCTGAGACACATTCCCATTGTTTATTCACACCAGTTTTATTTCCTGAAGGACTCGGTCCCCGTGTGTAATATCCACGCCGTCCTGCTTTATGCAGCCACTGACTGCTCTGTCTGGTTCACCGTGACTTTCACCTTTGATCGGTTTGTGGTCATTTGTTGCCAGAAGCTGAAAAGTAAATATTGCAGTGAGAAAACGGCGGCTGTGGTTCTGGGAGGAGTGACTGTGCTGAGCTGTTTAAAGAACATTTTCTGGTATTTTATGCTCACGGCTCGGTATCGGATGTGGAACCGCCCCTGGTTTTGTGAGGGAACAGGCGCTGTTCTATCCTCCATTGTCTGGGTCACAATCGAGTTCCTCCACCACATTCTAACCCCGTGTGTCCCATTTCTCCTGATTCTCCTGCTCAATGTTCTCACCGTAAGACATATTTTAGTGACCAGCAGAGCCCGCAGGAAACTCCGCACTCACAGCAATGGGGACGCTCAGTCTGACACTGAAATGAGAAACCGAAAAAAATCCATCATTTTACTGTTTGTGATCTCGGCCAATTTAATCCTGTTATGGTCAACGTTAATGCTGTTTTCTATATGGATCCGGATGTGGTATATTGGGTATGAGTCTGTGCATCTCCATTGGTTTGTGCAGGAATTGGGCTTCATGCTGCAGCTGCTCAGTTGCTGCACAAACACCGCGATTTATGCCGTGACCCAGACTAAGTTCAGACAGCAGCTGAAGAATGTGCTGAAATATCCCTTCACCCAAACCCATCCATCCATCAAATTACCTCATTAATCAATCCATCCGGGATTTTCTCATTTTAGCTCAGTGTTTCAGTAATGGAGCAGCCTGTCGCTATGGTAACAGACTGAGGGTAGCACTGGTTTGTCCCTCCTTACCCCCCAGGGGGTGACAGGGAAACATTTCAATGTTTCTCACAACTCAGGGGCCAGTGAGAAAAGGCACCATCCCACTGACTGTATCCATCACTTCCATTTGTAAACAATAAAAATGTTGATTTAAGCGTGCCGAGCAGCAGAGTGACCGATGTTGTTGTGTATCTTTGTGTTGGAGAAGCTGAGCTGGAGAGAGACAGACTCAGCCCCAAGTCCTGGTCCTCAGGGAAGGGGACGGGGCCGGGCCCTGAACTCAGGAGCTGTGTTTAACTCCCTCTGTCCTTCTCTCCCTTTCACTCTCCCTCGCCCACCCTCTTTCTCTCTCACACAACCCTAACCCTGATTTCTCCACCTCCCTCCACTCTTTCTTCTCCCATTCCCCTGCACTCACTCTCTCCTGCCATCTGTCTCCCTCCCGCAATGCCGTCTCTACCCCCTCCTCCCACCTCCCATATCTCTTTAACATCTCACAACCACCCCTCCAACCACACGCAGCCACAGCACCAACCTCCGCCACCCTCCCCCGCCCAGTGTCTGGATTAGAGGGAGAGGGATGCGTCAGAGAGACAGAATGTGTCAGAGAGAGTGGGAGGGGCAGGAGGGAGAGAGATTTAGTCAGAGAGAAACAGAGGGAGGTGGGGAGAAAGAGAGACCGAGGTAGGGGGATCGAGAGTGAGAGAAGGTGGAGAGAGTGAAGGAGCAGGGAGAAAGAGAGAAAGGGGTGAGGTCATAATGAGAGAGGGGTCAGTGAGTGGGGGAACAGAGACAGGCGGGACAGAGAAGGGTGGCAGAGAGCGGGGGGACAGAGAGAGAGGGAACACAGAGGGAGGACAGAGATAGAGGGGGGACAGAAAGAGGGGGCAGAGAGCGAGGTAACAGAGAGTGCAGAACAGAGAGTGGGGTACAGAGAGTGGGGGATAGAAGGGGTCAGAGTCAATGGGGGTAGAAAGAGGGGGACAGGGAGGGGCAGAGAGAGGGGGGAGATAGAGGGGTCAGAGAGAGAGGGACAGAAATTGGGGGGATGGGGAGAGGGGACAGAGGGGGGATGGATAGAAAGAGAGGGCGGATAGAAAGTGGGGATATTGAGAGTGGGGACAGAGAGGGAGGAAAGAGAGAGGGGAGACACAGAGAGGGCAGAGAGAGTGGAGGCAGAGAGGGGGGACAGAGAGAGAGGGACAGTGAGGTGGGATAGAGAGAGGGGCTGACAAAGAGAGGGGATACAGAGTGAGGGACAGAGAGGGGGGGACAGAGCGGGGTGAACAGAGAGAGAGGGACAGAGAGGGGGTCAGAAGGGGGGTACAGAGAGACGGGGTCAGAGAGATGGGGTCAGAGAGAGGGTAGACAGATAGATAGAGAGGGAATAGAGAAAGGGGGGACAGAGAGAGGGGGACAGAGAGAGGAGGACAGAGAGAGGGGAGACAGAGTGAGAGGGACAGAGAGGTGGGGCAGAAAGAGGCGGGACAGAGAGAGAGAGGAGATAGAGAGAGGGAGACACAGAGAGAGGGGAGAGAGGAAGGGGGACAGAGAGAGGGGAACAGAGAGATAGGGACAGGGAGGGTGGACACAAAGAGGGGGTCAGAGAGATAGTGAGTGTATAGAGAGAAGGGAACAGAGGCGGGGGGACAGGGAGAGAGGATAGAGAGGGGAAGAGAGAGGGGGAAGAGAGAGGGGGACAGAGAGACAGGGGCAGAGAGAGGGGGCAGAGGGAGGGGGGAACAGAGAGAGGGAGGACAGAGAGACGGGGGACAGAGAGATGGGCGACAGACGGGGGCAGACAGAGGGGAGCAGAGAGGGGGTAGACAGAGAGGAGGGGGCAGAAAGGAGGGTACAGAGAGGGGGGACAGAGAGAGTGGGATAGAGAGAGGGGGACAGAGAGAGATGGGACCAAGGGAGGGGAGAGTGAGAGAGTGGGGGGAGACAGAGAGTCGGGAAGAGAGAAAGGTGGAACAGAATGAGGGGGGCAGAAAGAGAGATGGAACAGAGAGTGGAAGACAGAGAGGGGGTACAGAGAGAAAGTGGACAGAGAGAGATGGGGACATAGAGAGGGGTGACACAGAGGAGACAAAGAGAGGGGAGAGAGAGAGGGGGGCAGAGAGAGGGGAACAGAGAAAGGGGGCAGAAAGAGAGGTGGAACAGAGAGAGGGGGACAGACCGGGGAAAGACAGAGGGGCGGAGCAGTGGGATTGTCAGAGAGGGGGGGACAGAGAGAGGAGGACAGAGAGAGGGGAGACAGAGAGGGAGGGACAGAGAGGTGGGACAGAAAGAGGCGGGACAGAGAGATAGAGAGGGGACAGAGAGAGAGAGACACACACAGAGAGGGGGGCCAGAGGGAGTGGGGACAGAGAGACGGGAAACAAAGCGATAGGGACAGAGAGGGCAGACAAAAGAGTGGGTCAGAGAGATAGAGAGGCAATAGAGAGAGGGGGACAGAGTGAGTGGGGACAGAGAGAGAGAGGATAGGAGGGGGAGAGAGAGGGGGGAAAGAGAGAGGGGGACAGGGAGACAGGGGCCAGGGAGAGGGGGACAGAGGGAGGGGGGGAACCGAGAGAGGGAGGACAGAGATACGGGGGACGGAGAGATGGGCGACAGAGGGGAGCAGAGAGAGTGGGGCAGAGCAGGGTTGGACAGAGAGGAGGGGAACAGAGAGGAGGGGACAGAGAGGGGAGACAGGTAGAGTGGGATAGATGGAGGAGGACAGAGAGAGATGGGACCAAGGGAGGGGAGAGAGAGAGACTGGGGGGAGACAGAGAGATGGGGACGGCGGGGGGAACAAAGTGTCGGGCAGAGAGAGAGATGGAACAGAGAGAGTGGAAGACAGAGAGAGGTGGAGACAGAGAGAGGGGGACAGTGAGAGAGGGGACAGGGAGAGAGGGACATAGAGCAGGGGTGACAGAGAGAGAGGTGGTCATAGAGAGGGGAGACAGAGAGAGGGGAAGCAGAGAGAGGTGGGAGAGAGAGTGGTACAGTGAGAGGGGAACAGAGAGAGGGGCAACAGAGAAAGGGGAGACACAGAGAGATGGCCGATAGAGGCGAGACAGAGAGAGGGGAAGCAGAGAGACGGGGACCTTGAGAGGGGGACAGTGAGGGGGGAAAGAGAGAGAGGGACAGAGGGGGGGGACAGAAAGTGGGGGGACAAAGAGACGGGGACAGAGAGACGGGGTCAGAGAGGGGGGAGACAGAGAGATAGAGAGGGGATAGAGAGAGGGGGAACAGAGAGAGGGGAGACAGAGAGAGAGGGACAGATAGGTGGGACAGAAAGAGGCGGGACAGAGAGATAGAGAGGGGCTGGAGAGTGAGGGGGACACAGAGAGAGGGGACAGAGGGAGGGGGACAGAGAGAGGGCGTGACAGAGATAGAGGGGGACATAGAGAAGGGAGACAGAGAGAGGGGAAGCAGAGAGAGGCAGGAGAGAGAGGGGGACAGAGAGAGGGGGAACAGAGAGAGGGGCGACAGAGAGAGGGGAGACAGAGAGAGAGGGCAGAGAGAGGGGAGACAGTGAGAGGGGAAGCAGGGAGACGGGGACCTTGAGAGGGGGACAGTGAGGGGCGACAGAGAGAGGGGGTGACAAAGAGAGGGGATACAGAGAGTGAGGGACAGACAGAGGGGGGCAAAGCGGGGAGAACAGAGAGAGAGGCACAGAGAGGGGGTACAGAAAGTGGGGGGACAGAGAAACGGGGACAGAGAGAGGGTGTCAGAGAGAGGAGAGACAGAGTCATAGAGAAGGGATAGAGAGAGTGGGGAAAGAGAGAGGGCGGATAGAGAGAGGAAGCCAGAGAGAGGGGAGACAGAGAGAGAGGGACAGAGATGTAGGACAGAAGGAGGCGGGACAGAGAGATAGAGAGGGGCTGGAGAGAGGAGAACACAGAGAGAGGGGACAGAGGGATGGGGACAGAGATAGGGGAAACAGAGAGATAGGAACAGAGAGGGCGGACAACAGAGTGGGTCAGAGAGATAGAGAGGCAACAAAGAGAGGAGGACAGAGAGAGGGGGAAAGAGAGGGGGGAGAGAGAGAGGGGGCAGGGGAGGGGGACAGAGGGAGGGGGGAACGGAGGGAGGGAGGACAGAGAGACGGGGACGGAGAGATGGGCAACAGAGGGGGGCAGAGAGAGTGGGCGCAGAGCGGGTGTGGACAGAGAGGAGAGGGAGAGAGAGGAGGGTACAGAGAGGGGGGACAGAGAGAGTGGGATAGAGAGATGGGGGACAGAGAGAGGGGGACGGAGAGAGTGGACAGAGAGAGAGGGGTTATAGAGAGGGGGTGACAGAGAGAGGGGGACTGAGAGTGGGGGACAGAGAGAGGAAGGGTCAGAGAGAGGGAGCACAGAGAGAGGGAGGGTGAGAGACAGATTGGTCAGAGAGACAGGGCGACAGAGGAGGGGACAGAGAGTGGGGGACTGAGAGAGGGGAACAAAGAGAGGGGGACAGAGAGAGGGGGCAGAAATAGAGGTAGAACAGAGAGTGTGGAGGACAGAGAGAGGTGGACACAGAGAGAGGGAGACTGAGAGAGAGTGGATAGAGAGAGGGGGGGACATACAGAGGGAGTAACAGAGAGAGAGGGGGTCATAGAGAGTGGGTGACAGAGAGAGGAGGACTGAGAGTGTGGGACAAAGAGAGGGAGCCTCAGAGAGAGGGAGGACAGAGAGAAGGGGCCAGAGAATGGGGGACAGAGACAGGGTGACAGAGAGGGGGGACAGAGAGAGGGAGACAGAGAGAGAGATTGGTCAGAGAGAGAGGGCGACAGACAGTGGGGGACAGAGAGTCGGGTTCAGAGTGAGGGGGACAGAGAGAGGGAGGAGATAGAAGGGGTCAGAGAGAGGTGGTCAAAGAGAGGGGTTACCGAGAGAGGGTGACAGAGAGAGGGGGGGAGAGAGAAGGTGGAGATAGAAGGGGTCAGAGAGAGGTGGTCAGAGAGAGGGAGAACAGAGAGATGGGGACAGAGAGATTGGGATAGAGAGAGGGAGACAGAGAGAGATATGGTGGAAAGAGGTGGGGGACAGAGAGTGGGGGTCAGAGAGAGGGGACAGAGAGAGGGAGGAGATAGAAGGGGTCAGAGAGAGGTGGTCAAAGAGAGGGGTTACCGAGAGAGGGCGACAGAGAGTGGGGGACAGAGAGTGGGGGACAGAGAGTGGGGGTCAGAGTGAGGGTGACAGAGAGAGGGGGAGAGAGAGAGTGGGGGACAGAGAGAGGGAGGGTCAGAGAGAGGGAGGACAAAGAGAGGGGGACAGACAGTGGTGGACAGAGAGAGAGGGACAGAGAGTTGGGGAAAGAGAGAGGGAGGACAGAGAGAGGGGTACAGAGAGAGGGGGACAGGGAGAGGGAGACAGAGAGAGAGATTGGTAAGAGAGATATAGCGACAGAGAGTGGGTGACAGAGAGTGGGGGACAGAGAGAGATTGGACAGAGAGACAGGGTGACAGAGAGGGGGGACAGAGAGTGGGGGACAGAGATGGGGCACAGAGAGAGGGAGGAGATAGAAGGGGTCAGAGAGTCGGGGGACAGAGAGAAGGAGCAGATAGAAGGTCAGAGAGAGGGGGCATAGAGAGGGAGTAGAGAGAGAGGGTGGCAGAGAGAGGGGAATAGAGAGAGGGGGACAGAGAGAAAGAGGGTCAGAGGGAGGACAAATTTAGGGGACATGGAGTGGGGTCAGAGAGAGGGGGACAGAGAGTTGGGGAAAGAGAGAGGTGGGACAGAGAGAGGGGGACAGAGAGAGGGAGACAGAGAGAGAGAGATTGGTCAGAGAGAGATGGCGACAGAGAGGGGGGACAGAGAGAGGGGAACAGAGAGAGACTGGACAGCGAGAGTGGGGGACAGAGAGAGGGGGAGACAGAAGGGGTCTGAGAGAGGTGGTCAAAGAGAGGGGTTACAGAGAGAGGGTGACAGAGAGAAGGGGATAGAGAGAGGGCGACAGAGAGAGAGAGATTGGTCAGAGAGAGATGGCGACAGAGAGGGGGGACAGAGAGAGGGGAACAGAGAGAGACTGGACAGCGAGAGTGGGGGACAGAGAGAGGGGGAGATAGAAGGGGTCTGAGAGAGGTGGTCAAAGAGAGGGGTTACAGAGAGAGGGTGACAGAGAGAAGGGGATAGAGAGAGGGCGACAGAGAGAGAGAGTGTCAGAGAGAGGGAGGACAGAGAGAGGGGGACAGAGAGTGGGTGACAGAGAGTGGGGGACAGAGAGAGATTGGACAGAGAGACAGGGTGACAGAGAGGGGGGACAGAGAGTGGGGGACAGAGATGGGGCACAGAGAGAGGGGGACAGAGAGAGGGAGGAGATAGAAGGGGTCAGAGAGTCAGGGGACAGAGAGAGGGAGCAGATAGAAGGTCAGAGAGAGGGGGCATAGAGAGGGAATAGAGAGAGGGGGACAGAGAGAGGGAGGGTCAGAGGGAGGACAAAGCTAGGGGACATAGAGTGGGGTCAGAGAGAGGGGGACAGAGAGTTGGGGAAAGAGAGAGGGGGACAGAGAGAGGGGGACAGAGAGAGGGAGACAGAGAGAGAGATTGGTCAGAGAGAGATGGCGACAGAGAGGGGGGACAGAGAGAGGGGAACAGAGAGAGACTGGACAGCGAGAGAGGGCGACAGAGATGGGGAACAGAGAGTGGGGGACAGAGAGTAAGGGACAGAAAGAGGGGGGCAGAGAGAGGGAGGAGTTATAAGGGGTCAGAGAGAGGTGGTCAGAGAGAGGGAGAACAGAGAGAGGGGGACAGAGAGAGGGGGATAGAGAGAGGGGGACAGAGAGAGATGGGGCCAAGAGAGGTGTTAAAGAGAGGGGGGGCAGAGAGTGGGGGGCAGAGCGTGGGGCACAGAGAGAGGGGAAAAAAGAGAGGGAGGAGATAGAATTGGTCAGAAAGTCGGGGACGGAGAGAGGTTGAGATAGAACGGGTCAGAGAGAGGTGGTCACAGCGAGGGGGTACAGAGAGAGGGTGACAGAGAGAAGGGGATAGAGAGAGGTTGGACCGAAAAAGGGGGCAGAGAGAGGGGGGACAGAGAGAGAGGGGGACATAGAGATGGGATGACAGAGTGATGGGTAGAGAGAAAGGGTGGCAGAGAGGGGGTAACGACAAAGGGGGACAGAGAGAGAGGGACAGAGAGAGGGGGACAGAGGGTTGGTGACAGACGGAGGTGGGACAGAGAGAGGGGGATAGAGAGAGAGGGGGACAGAGAGAGGAGGCCAGGGTGGCAGAGACAGAGAGAGGGTGACAGAGAGAGAGGGGGGCAAAGAGGGTGGCGGGGGTGTACAGAGAGAGGAGGACAGAGAGAGGGAGCAGATAGAAGGGGTCAGAGAGAGGGGGCATAGATAGGGGATACAGATAGAGGGTGACAGAGAGAGGGGGATAGAGAGAAGGGGACATAGAGAGACGGGGCAAAGAGAGGGGGCAGATAGAAGGGGTCAGAGAGGAGGGGGACGGAGAGAGGGTGAGATAGAAGGGGACAGAGTTAGGGGGTCAGAGAGAGAGAGAGGGTGACAAAGAGTGGGGTCAGAGAGTGGGGACAGAGAGCGTTGGACAGAGAGGTTGGACAGAGAGAGTGGGAGATAGAAGAGTTCAGAGAGTGGGTTGGCAGACAATGTGGGGACAGAGAGTGGGGGTACCAAGTGAGTCGACACAGTAGGGCGACAGAAAGAGGAGGAATGGGGGTGTGACAGACGGAGGGGCGGAGCAGATAGGGGACAGAAAGTGGGGGACAGAGAAAGGGCGGTACAGAAAGGGGGACACAGAGATGGGGGAAAGAGAGAGGGCAGACAGAGGAGGGGGCAGAGAGAGCCTTAGAGGGGGGACTGAGAGAGTGGGCAGAGAGAAGGGAGACGGGAGGATGGCAGAGAGAGCCAGAGAGGGGATAGAGAGACAGGGGGGACAGAGTGACAGGGGACAGAGACAAGGGGCACAGATAGTGGGGGATGGACAGAGGGGGGAAAGTGAGGTAGGGGACGAGGAGAGGGGAGACAAAGGGGGCAGAGAGAGTGTTGGACAGAGAGGGAGGGAGGACACAGAGAGAGAGGGGAAACACAGAGGGCGGGCCAGAGGTGTGGGACAGAGCGTTGGGACAGAGAGGGAAGGGACAGAGAGAGTGGGACAGAGAGGGGGGTGACAGAGAGAATGCGGCAGAGAGACGGCTCAGAGAGAGGGGAGCAGAGAGAGGGGGAACAAAGAGGTGGGGTCAGCGATTTGTGGGGACAGAGAGAGGAGGTGACAGAGAGAGGGGGACAAAGAGAGGGGGACAGAGGGGTCGACAGAGAGCAGGGAGAGAGTGAGGGGGCAGAGAGAGGGAGGAGATAGAAGGTGTCAAAGTGTCGGGAGGCAGAGAGAGTGGGGATATAGAAAGGGTCAGATAGTGGGTGGGCAGAGTGCGTGGACAGAGTGGGGGGACAGAGAGAAGGAAACAGAGAGAGGGGGACAGAGAGTGGGGGACAGAGAAAGGGGGACAGAGAGAGGGGAACAGCGAGAAAGAGGAGGGCAGAGGATGCGGCACAGAGAGATGGGGACAGAGAATGTGGGACAGAGAGGGGGACAGAGAAAGGGGGACAGAGAGAGGGGGACAGGGAGAGGTGGGACAGAGAAAGGGAAACAGAAGGGGGAAAGAGAGTGGGGAACAGAGAGAATGGGACAGAGAGAGAGGGAGACAGAATGCATCAGAGAGTGGGGGCACAGATTGGGGGTGCAGAGAGAGAGAGATAGTGGACAGACCGGGGAAAGACAGAGGGGCGGAGCAGTGGGATGGTCAGAAAGAGGAGGACAGAGAGAGGGGACAGAGAGAGGGGAGACAGAGAGTGTGGGGCAGAGAGACGGGGACAGCGAGAGGGGAGCAGAGAGAGGGGAACAGAGAGATGTGGGGACAGAGAGAGATGGTGACACAGAAAGGGCGGCAAAGAGAGGGAGACAGGGGGGCGACAGAGAGCAGGGAGAGAGTGAGAGGGGCAGAGAGAGTGAGGAGATAGAAGGTGTCAGAGTGTCGGGAGGCAGAGAGAGAGTGGTGAGATAGAAAGAGTCAGAGAGTCGGGGGACAGAGAGTGGATGGGCAGAGTGCGTGAACAGAGTGGGGGGACAGAGAGAGGGGACAGAGAAAGGGGGGCAGAGAGAGAGGAGTCAGGGAGAAAGAGGGGGATAGAGAATGCGGCATAGAGAGATGGGGGACAGAGAGAGGTGGGACAGAGAGAGAAGGCACAGAGAGGGGGGACAGAGAAAGGGGGACAGAGAGAGGGTGAACAGAGAGAGGAGGTACAGAGAGAGGTGAATCAGAGAGAGGCGGACAGAGAGAGGGGTACAGATAGAGAGGGGGACAGAGAGATAGAGAGGGGATAGAGAGAGGGGGGGCAGAGAGAGGGGGCAGAGAGAGGAGGACAGAGAGAGGGGAGACAAAGAGAGAGGGACAGAGAGGTGGGACAGAAAGAGGCGGGACAGAGACATAGAGAGGGATACAGAGAGAGAGAGGGGACAGAGGGAGTGGGGACAGAGAGACTGGAAACAGAGAGATAGGGACAGAGAGGGCAGACAAAAGAGTGGGTCAGAGAGATAGAGAGGCAATAGAGAGAGGGGGACAGAGAGAGGGGGACAGAGAGAGGGGGGACAGAGAGAGAGAGGATAGAGAGTGGGGGCAGAGAGAGAGGTGGAAAGAGAGAGAGGGACAGAGAGACAGGGGTCAGAGGGAGGGGGAACAGTGAGAGGGAGGACAGAGAGACGGGGGACGGAGAGATGGGTGACAGAGGGGGGGCAGAGAGAGTTGGAGCAGAGCAGGGGTGGACAGAGAGGAGGGGGACAGAGAGGAGGGGACAGAGAGGGGAGACAGATAGAGTGGGATAGAGAGAGGCGGACAGAGCGAGTTGGGACCAAGGGAGGGGAGAGAGAGAGACTGGTGGGAGAGAGATTAGGACGGCGGGGGGAACAGATTGTCCGGCAGAGAGAGAGATGGAACAGAGAGAGTGGAGGACAGAGAGAGGTGGAGACAGAGAGAGGGGGAGAGTGAGAGAGGGGACAGAGAGAGGGGGACATAGAGAGGAGGTGACAGAGAGACAGATGGACTTAGAGAGGGGAGACAGAGAGAAGGGAAGCAGAGAGAGGTGGGAGAGAGAGTGGTACAGTGAGAGGGGGTACAGAGAGAGGGGAGACAGAGAGAGGGGAAGCAAAGAGACGGGTAACTTGAGAGGGGGACAGTGAGGGGGGAAAGAGAGAGGGGGTGACAAAGAGAGGGAATACAGACAGTGAGAGACAGACAGAGGGGGACAGAG
The DNA here is from genome assembly GCF_020745735.1 of Hemiscyllium ocellatum. Lineage (NCBI taxonomy): Eukaryota > Metazoa > Chordata > Chondrichthyes > Orectolobiformes > Hemiscylliidae > Hemiscyllium > Hemiscyllium ocellatum. The sequence goes on along the minus strand of NC_083405.1, from coordinate 13,920,804 downwards.
CGGGGTGAACAGAGAGAGAGGGTGACAGAGAGTGGGGGACAGAGAGTGGGGTCAGAGTGAGGGGACAGAGAGAGGGAGGAGATAGAAGGGGTCAGAGAGTCGGGGGACAGAGAGAGGGAGATAGAAGGGGTCAGAGAGAGGTGGTCAAAGTGAATGGTTACCGAGAGAGGGTGACAGCAATAGGGGGATAGAGAGTAGGGGACAGAAAGAGGGGGGCCGAGAGATGGAGGAGATAGAGGGGGGCAGAGAGAGGTGGTCAGAGAGAGGGAGACAGAGAGAGATGGGGGACAGAGAGGGGGTAAAGAGAGGGGGGACAGAAAGTGGGGGGCAGAGCGTGGGCCACAGAGAGAGGGGGACAGAAAGTGGGAGGAGATAGAAGTGGTCAGAAAGTCGGGGACAGAGAGAGGGTGAAATAGAACGGGTCAGAGAGAGGTGGTCACAGCGAGGGGGTACAGAGAGAGGGTGACAGAGAGAAGGGGATAGAGAGAGGTTGGACAGAGAGAGGGGGACAGAGAGAGGGTGATAGAGGGAGATGGGGCCAAGAGAGGGGGTAAAGAGAAGCGGGACAGAGAGTGGGGAGCAGAGCGTGGGGCACAGAGAGAGGGGGACAGAGAGAGGGAGGAGATAGAAGTGGTCAGAAAGTCGGGGACAGAGAGAGGGTGAAATAGAACGGGTCACGGAGAGGTGGTCACAGCGAGGGGGTACAGAGAGAGGGTGACAGAGAGAATGGGATAGAGAGAGGTTGGACAGAGAGAGGGGGACAGAGAGATTGGGGACAGAGAGAGAGGGGGACATAGAGACGGGATGACAGAGTGATGGGTAGAGAGAGAGGACGGCAGAGAGGTGGTAAAGACAGAGGGGGACAGAGAGTGGGTGGGCAGAGAGAGGGGAATAGAGCGGGGGGGCGGACAGAGAGAGGTGTGGACAGAAAGAGGGGGGAAAGAGGGGTTCAGAGAGTGGGGGACAGAGAGTGGAGACTGAGAGAGGGGGACAGAGAGAGGTGGACAGAGGGATGGTGACAGACAGAGGTGGGACAGAGAGAGAGGGGGACAGAGAGAGTGGGGGCAGAGAGGGGGCCGGGGGGTACAGAGATAGTAGGACAGAGAGAGGGAGCAGATAGAAGGGGTCAGAGAGTCGGGGGACGGAGAGAGGGTGAGATAGAAGGGGTCAGAGTGAGACGGCATAGAGAGGTGGTAGAGAGAGTGGGTGACAGAGAGAGGGGATAGGGAGAAGGCGACATAGAGAGACGGGGCAAAGAGTGGGGGGAGAGAGAGGGGGACAGAGAGATGGGTGGAGAGAGAGGGTGGCAGAGGGGTTAAAGACAGAGGGGGACAGAAAGAGAGGACAGAGAGTGGGAGGGCAGAGAGAGGGGGATAGAGCGGGGGGAAAAGAGAGGTGGGGACAGGGAGCGGGAAAAAGAGGCGGACAGAGATTGGGGAGAGAGTGAGGGGGACACAGAAAGGGGGACAGCGGAATGGTGACAGACAGAGGTGGGACAGAGAGATGGAGACAGAGAGAGAGGGGGGGACAGAGAGGGAGGGCCAGAGAGAGCAGGACATACAGACGGTGGACAGACAGAGGGAGGACAGAGAGAAGGGGACAGAGAGAGGGGTGAAGGGGGAACAGAGAGGGTTGACAGAGACTGGGAAACTAAGAGGGTATACAAAGAGAGGGAAACAGAAGGGGGCAGAGAGAGGGAGGAGATAGAAGTGGTCAGAGAGTCGGGGACAGAGAGAGGGGGAGATAGAATGGGTCAGAGAGAGGTGGTAACAGAGAGGGGGTACAGAGAGAGGGTGACAGAGAGAAGGGGATATAGAGAGGTGGGACAGAGAGAGGGGGACAGAGAGACGGGGGAACAGAGAGAGAGGTGGACATAGAGAGGGGATGAGAGAGTGATGGGTAGAGAGAGAGGGCGGTAGAGAGGGGGTTGCAGTGAGAGAGGGGGGCAGAGAGAGGAGGACGGGGAGCAGAGAGAGAGAGAGGGTGACGGGGGGGGCAGAGAGGGGGACCAGAGCTGGGGGTACAGAGAGAGGAGGACAGAGAGAGGGGAGACAGACAGAGAGGGACAGAGAGGTGGGACAGAGAGAGGCGGGACAGAGAGATAGAGAGGGGGACACAGAGAGAGGGGACAGAGGAAGGGGGACAGAGAGAGCGGGTGACAGAGAGTGAGGGGTACATAGAGAGGGGAGACAGAGAGAGGGGAAGCTGAGAGTGGGGGAAAGAGAGTGGTACAGAGAGAGGGGTGACAGAGAGAGGGGAGACAGAGAGAGGGGAGACAGAGAGAGAGAGGGCAGAGCGGGGAAGGACAGAGAGGAGGGGGACGGAGAGGAGGGTACAGAGAGGGGGGAAGAGAGAGTGGGTTAGAAAGGGGGGGACAGAGAGAGGAGGACAGGGGGTCAGAGAGAGAGGGGGACATAGAGAGGGGGTGACAGAGAGAGAGGGGGACATAGAGAGGGGGTAACCGGGAGAGGGGGACAGAGAGTGGGGGACAGAGAGAGGGAGAGTCAGAGAGAGGGAGGACAGTGAGGGAGGGTGAGAGAGAGATGGAACAGAGAGAGGGGTCAGAGAGAGGGGGACAGAGAGAGGGAGACAGAGAGACAGATTGGTCAGAGAGAGCGCGGGCGACAGAGAGAGGGAGGACAGAGAATGGGGGACAGCGAGAGGGGAATAGAGAGAGAGAGGGGAACAGAGAGAGGGGGCAGAAAGAGAGGTGGAACAGAGAGAGTGGAGGACAGAGAGAGGTGGACACAGAGAGAGGGGACAGAGAGAGAGGGGATAGAGAGAAAGGGGGAGATACAGAGGGGGTAACAGAGAGAGAGGGGGACATAGAGAGTAGGTGACAGAGAGAGGGGGACAGAGAGTGGGGAACAGAGAGAGGGAGGGCAGAGAGGGGGACAGAGAATGGGGGACAGAGAGAGGGGAACAGAGAGTTTGGGAAAGAGAGAGGGAGGACAGAGAGAGGGGGACAGAGAGAGGGAGACAGAGAGAGAGATTGGTCAGAGAGAGTGGGGGACAGAGAGTGGGGGACAGAGAGAGGGGGACAGAGAGAGGGAGGGGATAGAAGGGGTCAGAGAGTCGGGGGACAGAGAGAGAGGGACATGGAAGGGGTCAGAGAGAGGTGGTCAAAGAGAGGGGTTACAGAGAGATGGTGACAGAGAGGGGGGTAGAGAGATGGGGACAGAGAGAGGGAGGGTCAGAGAGAGGGTGGATAAAGAGAGGGTGACAGAGAGTGGGGACAGAGAGAGTGGGACAGAGAGTTGAGGAAAGAGAGAGGGAGGACAGAGAGAGGGGGACAGAGAGAGGAGGACAGAGAGAGGGAGGCAGAGAGAGAGATTGGACAGAGAGAGATGGCGACAGAGAGAGGGGGACAGAGAGTGTGGGACAGAGAGAGGGAGGCTTAGAGAGAAGGAGGACAGGGAGAGGGGGACAGAGTGTGGGGGACAGAGAGAGGGATAACAGAGAGAGATTGGACAGGGAGAGAGGGTGACAGAGAGGGGACACAGAGAGAGGGGGACAGAGAGAGGGAGGAGTTGGAAGGGGTCAGAGAGTCGGGGGACAGAGAGAGGGGTAGATGGAATGGGTCAGAGAGAGGTGGTCAAAGAGAGGGGTTACAGATAGAGGGTGACAGAGAGAGGGGGATAGAGGGAGGGGGACATAGAGAGGGAGGGTCAGATAGAGGGAGGACAGAGAGAGGGGGACAGAGAGTGGGTGACAGAGAGAGGGGGACAGAGAGAAAAATTGGACAGAGAGAGAGGGTGACAGAGAGGGGGGGTCAGAGAGAGTGGAGACAGAGGAGGGGGCGGAAAGAGCCAGAGAGGGGGGACTGAGAGAGGGGGCAGAGAGAGGGGAGACGGGAGGGAGGCAGAGAGAGCAAGAGAGGGGATAGAGAGACAGGGGGGACAGAGTGACAGGGGACAGAGAGAGGGGGCACAGATAGTAGGGGATGGACAGAGGGGGGAAAGTGAGGTAGGGGACGAGGAGGGGGGGTACCAAGGGGGCAGAGAGAGTGGTGGACACAGATGGAGGGAGGACACAGAGAGAGAGGGGTAACACAGAGGGCGGGCCAGAGGTGTGGGACAGAGCGTTGGGACAGAGAGGGAAGGGACAGAGAGAGGGGACAGAGTGGGGGAGACCGAGAGATTGGGACAGGGAGACGGCTCAGAGAGAGGGGAGCATAGAGAGGGGGAACAAAGAGGTGGGGTCAGAGATTTGTGAGGTCAGAGAGAGGTGGTGACAGAGAGAGGGGGACAAAGAGATGGGGAAGAAGGGGTCGACAGAGAGCAGGGAGAGAGTGAGGGAGGCAGAGAGAGGAGAAGATAGAAGGTGTCAATGTGTCGGCAGGTAGAGAGAGTGGTGAGATAGAAAGGGTCAGAGAGTCGGGGGACAGATAGTGGGTGGGCAGAGTGCGTGGACAGAGTGGGGGGACAGAGAGAGGGAAACAGCCAGAGGGGGACAGAGAGAGGGAGACAGAGGAAAAATGGGACAGAGAGAGGGGACAGGGAGAAAGAGGGGGTACAGAGGATGCTGCACAGAGAGATGGGAGCAGAGAGAGGGGGGACAGAGAGAGGGGGCAGCGAACGGAGGACAGAGAGATGGGGGACAGAGAGGGAAACAGAAGGGGGAGAAGAGAGTGGGGAACAGAGAGAATGGGACAGAGAGAGAGAGAGTGGACAGAGAGAGGTGTACAGAAAGACAGGGGTGACAGAGAGAGAGAGAGGGACAGAGAGAGGCGGACAGAGAGAGAGGAGGACATACAGGGGCGGGGTTGGGGGTAGAGAAGGGGTACAGAAAGAGGGTAGACAAAGAGGGGGACAGAGAGGGAAGGGACAGAGAGAGGGAAACAGAGAGAGGGGGACAGATAGAGGGGGATGGAGAGGGTGGAGACAGAGAGATTGGGACAGAGAGACGGAAACAGAGAGAGGGGTCAGAGAGAGGGGGACAGAGATAGGAAGACAGAGAGGAGCGGACAGAGAAAGGAGGACAGTGAGAGAGGGGACAGGGAGAAAGAGTGTGGACAGAGGATGCGGCGTAGAGAGATGGGGGGCAGAGAAGGGGGGACAGAGAGAGGGGGGGAACAGAGACGGGGAGACAGACGGTGACAGAGAGAATAGGACAGATGGGGACAGAGAGACGAGGACAGAGAGAAAGGGGACAGACAGAGGGGGACTGAGAGAGGAGGAACAAGAGTGGGGACAGAGAGAGAGGCGGGACAGTGAGAGGGCGACAGAGAGAGGGAGGACAGGGAGAGGGGAGACAGAGAGAGGGGGTCACAGGGAGAGAGGGCTGACTAAAAGAGGGGGACAGAGGGGGGTGACAGAGGATGGAGATAAAAGGGTTCCGAGAGTGGGGATAGAGAATGGGAGCCAGAGAGGGGGGACAGAGTGGAGTGGACAGAGAGAGAGAGGGGACAGCGAGACCAAAGGCAGAGAGAGTGGGGCAGAGAGGGGGGGACAGAAAGAGGGCGGACAGAGACGGGGGACAGAGAGATAAGGAGGGGATAGAGAGAGAGGGGGACGCAGAGAGAGGGAACAGAGGAAGGGGGACAGGGAGAGTGGTGACAGAGAGATAGGGACAGAGAGGGCGGACAGAAAGTGGGGGTCAGAGAGATAGAGAGACAATACAGAGACGGAGGACAGAGAGAGAGGGCAGAGAGAGAGGGACAGAAAGAGGGGGAACAGAGAGAGGGAGGATAGAGAGATGGGGACGGAGAGATGGGCGACAGAGTGGAGCAGAGAGGAAGGGAACAGAGAGGCGGGTACAGAGAGGGGGTACAGAGAGAGTGGGAGCAGAGGGGGGGAACAGAGAGAGGGGGACAGAGAGAGAGAGGAGACAAAGGGAGGGGAGAGAGAGGGGGAGAGAGAGATGGGGACAGGGGATGACAGAGAAGGGGGACAGAGAGAGTGGGGGCAGAGAGGGGGAGACAGAGAGAGGGGAGGCAGAGAGAGGGGGACAGGGAGACGGGACACTGAGTGGTGACAGAGATTGAGGTGACCAAGAGAGGGGATACTGAGAGTGGGGGACAGAGAGGGGGGCTGGGGGAAGGGAGAGGGTGGACAGTAAGAGGGGTACAGTGAGAGAGAGGGGGGACAGAGAGAGGGGAAACAGAGAGAGAGAGGAAGGACAGAGAGAGGGGGGACAGAGAGAGGGAAACAGAGAAGGGGGGTACCGAGAGAGGATGACAGAGAGAGGGATGACAGAGAGAGAGGGAGGACAGAGAGAGGGAGGCCAGTGAGAGGGAGACAGAGAGGGGGAGGATAAAGAGAGGGCGGGCAGAGAGGGAGGGAAGACAGAGGGGGCACAGACAGAGGGGGACAGAGAGAGAGAGGGAGCAGAGGGAGGGGAGAGAGAGGGGGGAGAGAGAGATGGGGACAGAGAGGTGGTGACAGCGGCGACAGAAAGAGGGGGCAGAGAGAGGGGGCAGAGGAGAGGGGCAGAGGGGGGGACAGAAAGAGGGGGACAGAGGGAGGACAGAAAGAGGGGGCAGAGAGGGGATAGAGGAGGGGGACAGACAGAGGGGGAACGAGAGAGAGGGGCAGAGGGAGGGGTACAGAGACGTGGTGACCGGGGGGACAGAGAGAGGGGGACAGAGAGAGAGGGAACAGAGAGAGTGTAGGACACAGATGGGGGGGGCAGAAAGAGGGGGACAGAGGGAGGGGGCAGAGGAGAGGTGCGGGGGTGACAGAAAGAGGGTGACAGAGGGAGGGCAGAAAGAGTTGGGCAGAGAGGGGACAGACGAGCGGGACAGAGAGAGAGGGGGACAGAGAGAAAGGGGTCAGAGCACGGGGGCAGAGAGAAGGGGGACAGAGAGAGTGGACAGAGAGAGAGTGTGAACACAGAGAGGGGAATGGAGAGAGACGGGATACAGAGAGACCGTGGAGGACAGAGAAAAAGGGGGACAGCGAGGGGGACAGAGAGGGGGAACAGAGAGACGGGAGACAGAGAGATGGGTGACAGAGGGGGTGGACAGTGAGGAGCTGGACAGAGAGAGGTTGGACAGAGAGAGGGGTAAAGAGAAGGGGAGCAGAGAGATCGGGGACAGAGAGAGGGGGGAACAGAGAGGCGGGGACAGAGAGACGGGGACAGAGAGAGAGGGGACAGTGAGTGAGGTGGGACAGAGAGAGAGGTGACAGGGAGGGAAGACAGAGAGAGGGAGACAGAGATAGGGGGACTGAGAGGGTGTAACTGAGAGGAGGTGACAGAAGGGGTCAGAGAATGGGGAGACAGAGAGTGGGGGGACAGAGTGGGGGTGACAGAGAGAGAGGGGACAGAGTGGGGGACCGAGAGAGGGACGGAGCAGTGGGAGGAACAGAGAGAGTAGGACAGAGAGAGGGGGTACAGAGATGGGGGATAGAGGGGGAAGGACAGAGAGACAGGGGACAGAGAGAGGGGTCAGAGAGAGATGATGACAAAGAGAGGGTGACAGAGAGGGGGGAACAGAGAGAGGGGACAGAGAGAGGGTAGGACACAGATGGGGTGCAGAAAGAGGGGGACAGAGGGAGGGCAGAAAGAGGGGGGCAGAGAGGGGACAGAGGAGGGGGACAGAGAGAGGAGGACAGGGAGAGAGGGGGCAGAGCACGGGGGCAGAGAGAGAAAGGGGACAGTGAGAGAGGTGGGACAGAGAGAGGGGTGACAGGGAGGGAAGACAGAGAGAGGGAGACAGATTTAGGGGGACAGAGCGGGGGTAACTGAGAGGGGGTGACAGAAGGGGTCAGACAGTGGGGAGACAGAGAGTGGGGAACAGAGTGGGGGTGACAGAGAAAGCGGGGACAGAGTGGGGGACCAAGAGAGGGACGGAGCAGTGGGAGGGTCAGAGAGAGGAGGATAGAGAGAGGGGGTACAGAGAGGGGGGATAGAGGGGGAAGGACAGAGAGACGGGGACACAGAGAGTGGTGGGAGAGAGATGGTGACAAAGAGAGGGGGACAGAGAGGGGGTCAGAGAGCATGGATCAGAGAGAGGAGGAGATCGAAGGGGATGATCGAAGGGGTCAGAGAGGGGGGACAGAGAGTGTGGGGAAAGAGAGTGGAGGGACCGAGTGGGGGGAAAAAAGAGAGGGAGACAGAGGGGGTCAGAGAGAGTCAGAGAAGGGATAGAGAGAGAGAGTTTCAGAGAGAGAGAGGGGACAGAGAGAGGGGGGGACAGATATTATGGGAAGGACGGGGGGACAGTGAGGGAGTGGACTGGGAAAGGGGTGACAGAGGGGGGCAGAGAGAGCGGTAGACACAGAGAGAGGGAGGACAGAGAGAAGGGGACAGAGACAGGGGCAGAGGGGGGAGACAGAGAAGGATGGGGGACAGAGAGGGATGTAGGCAGAGAGGGAGGGGCCAGAGAGAGAGGGGGGACGGAGAGATGGGTGGACAAATAGACGGGGCAGAGGGGGGCAGAGAGAGGGGGCACAGAGAGAGGGTGGACAGAGAGAGGGGTATAGAGAGGGGGGACAGAAAAAACGGCGGGACAGAGAGGGGGATAGAGTGAGGGTAAAGAGTGAGAGGGGAACAGAGAGAGGAGGGCATACAGAGGGTGTGCAGAGAGAGGGGGACAGTGAGTGGGGGAGAGAGAGAGGGGACAGAGAGGGAGGGACAGAGACAGAGGGATAGAGAGAGAGGGGAACAGAGAGAGGGGGACACAGAGAGGGGGACAGAAAGTGGAGGACATACAGAGGGGACACTGAGTGAGGGGGGGACAGAGAGTGGGGACAGAGAGTGGAGGACCAGAGAGAAGGGGGGCAGAGAGAGAGGAGACAGAGAGAGAGGGGGGACAGTGGGGCGGGACAGAGAGGGGGACAGAGAGATGGGAGACAGGGAGGGGTGGACAGAGAGTCGGGTACAGAGAGAGGGGGACAGAGAGTGGGGGATAAAGAGAGGGGGCACAGAGAGATGGGAGAGTGAGTGGGGAACAAAGAGAGGGTGACAGATGTAGGGGGTCAGAGAGAGGGGGAGATAGATGGGGTCAGAGATGGGAGGGATAGAGAGTGGGGAGACAGAAAGAAGGGGATTGATGGGGACAGAGAGAGTGGGACAGAGAGATGAGGACACAGCGAGAGAGGAGATGTGGGGACAGAGAGACGGGGACAGAGAGAGGAGACAGGGAGAGAGGGGGACAGAGGGGCGGGACAGAGAGATGGGAGGATATAGGGAGGGGGAACAGAGAGTGGGGGGCAGAGAGTGGGGGCCAGAGAGATGGGGACAGAGAGAGGCGGGACAGAGAGGGGGAGAGAGCGGGGTCAGAGAGATGGGAGAGAGAGAGGGTGACAAAGAGAGGGGGACAGAGATAGGGGGTCAGAGAGTGGGGGGAGATAGAAGGGGTCAGAGAATCGGGGGAGAGAGTGGGGGGACAGAGTGGGGGACAGAGAGAGGGGGACAGAGAGTGGGGGCAGACAGAGGTGACTGAGAGACGGGGACAGAGAGAGACGGGATAGAGGGGGGGACAGAGAGAGGATGTTGCAGAGTACGGGACAGAGAGAGAGGGGTCAGAGAGAGGGGGGCAGAGAGAGGGGGAGATAGAGAGAAGGACAGAGAGAGGGGGCAGAGAGAGGGGGAACAGAAAGAGGCATACAGAGGGAGTGAGACAGAGACAGTGGGACAGAGAGAGGGGGACAGAGAGAGAGGGGGCAGAGAAGGGGGCAGAGAAAGCGAAACAGAGAGAGGGGCGGCACAGAGGGGGGAGGACAGGGAAGGGGCGACGGAGAGATTGGGGACAGAGGGAGGGAGGACAGAGAGAGGGGGAACAGAGAGAGGGAGGACAGAGAGAGGGGTGGCAAAGAGAGGGGTAAGGAGAGGGGGTACAGAGAGCGGTGACAGAGAAAGTGGGACAGCGAGAGGGAGGTGATAGAAGGTGTCAGAGAGTGGGGGCGCAGAGAGAGGGGACAGAGAATGGGGGTGCAGAGTGTGAGGACAGAGTGGGGGACAGAGAGGGGGACAGAGAAGGGGGGATAGAGAGAGGCACAGAGCATAGGGGAGACAGAGAGTGGGGGACAGAGAGAGGGGGTTCAGAGAGGGGGACACGGAGGAAAGGACAGAGAGAGGGGGAACAGAGAGAGAGGGGAAGGAGAGGGAGCGGGACAGAGAGAGAGGAGTACAGAGAGAGAGGGAACATAGACAGAGGGGACGGGGGGACAGAGAGTGGGAGGGACAGAGAGAGGGGGCAGAGAGAGAGAGCCGGCAGAGAGAGGGGGACGGGGGGCAGAGAAAGGGGGACAAAGAGAGGTGCGGAGCAGAGGAGCGATAGAGAGTTGGGGACAGAGAGAGGGGATTCAGAGAGGATACACGACGGCGGGGGGAAAGAGAGAGGGGTGGCAGAGAGAGAGGGCAGAGAGGGAGTATAGAGAGAGACTGGGGACAGAGAGAAGGGGACACAGAGGGGACGGGAGAGGGGGACAGAGAGGGGGTGGACAGAGGGAGGAGGAGGAGAGAGAGAGAGGGAGCACAGAGGGTGGACAGAGAAGGGGACGGGGGGGACAGAGAGAGAGGGGGACAACGAGAGTGGGCAACAGAGAGAGAGGGACAAAGAGGGGAATAGAAAGAGAGGGCGTACAGAGAGAGGCGGGACAGAAAGAGGTGGTCAGAGGGTCAGAGAGAGGGGGAAAAGTGATGGGGGACAGAAGTCTGGGTGAGCAAGTTTGCGGATGACACAAAGATCGGTGGAGTTGTGGACAGTGAAGAAGGATGTGGCAGGTTACAGCAGGATATAGATAGGTTGCAGAGCTGGGCAGAAAGGTGGCAGATGGAATTCAATGTAACTCAGTGTGAAGTCATTCACTTTGGTAGGAGTAACAAGAAGATGGATTACTGGGCTAATGGTAGGCTACTTGGTAGTGTGGATGAGCAGAGGGATCTTGGTGTCCATGTCCACAGATCTCTGAAAGTTGCCACCCAGGTAAATAGTGCTGTGAGGAAGGCATATGGTGTACTGGGCTTTATTGGTAGAGGAATTGAGTTCCGGAGTCCTGAGGTCATGTTGCAGTTGTATAAGACTCTGGTGCGGCCTCATCTGGAGTATTGTGTGCAGTTTTGGTCGCCATACTATAGGAAGGATGTGGAGGCATTGGAACGAGTGCAGAGGAGGTTTACCAGAATGTTGCCTGGCATGGTAGGAAGATCGTATGAGGAAAGACTGAGGCACTTGGGCCTGTTCTCATTGGAGAAAAGAAGGTTTGGGGAGATTTGATAGAGGTGTATAAGATGATTAAGGGTTTAGATAGGGTAGACACTGAGATCCTTTTACCGCTAATGGAGTCAGCTGTTACTAGGGGACCCAGCTTTAAATTAAGGGGTGGTAGGTATAGGACAGATGTTAGGGGTAGATTCTTTACGCAGCGGGTTGTGAGTTCATGGAATGCCCTGCCAGTAGCAGTGGTGAACTCTCCCTCTTTATGGTCATTTAAGCAGGCATTGGATAGGCATATGGAAGTTATTGGGCTAGTATAGGTTAGGTAGGATTTGGTCGGCGCAACATCGAGGGCCGAAGGGCCTGTACTGCGCTGTATTTTTCTATGTTCTATGAAAGAGGGGGCAGAGAGGGATGGGCAGAGGGGAGGGGAAGAGAGAGGGGGTACAGAGAGAGGGGGCAGAGAAGGTGGGACGGGGGGACAGAGACAGGGAGGACAGAGACAGAGGGCGTAGAGAGAGAGGGTCAGAGAGAGGGGTGTCAGAGGGGAGTCGGGGGCGCAGAGAGAGGGGGAGAGAGTGGGGGAAAGAGAGAGGGGCGACAGAGAGAAGGGCACAGAGGGCACGGACAGAGAGGGGGACAGGCAGAGGGGGGAACAGCAGTGGGGGGCAGAAAGATGGGGACAGAGAGAAGGGGACAGACAGAGGAGGCAGAGACAGGGTACAGAGAAAGGGAAACAGACAGTGGGGGCAGAGGGAGAGGGGGTACAGAGAGAGGGGCAGGACAGAGAGAGGGGATAGAGAGAGGGAGAACAGAGAGAAGGGGTTAGAGACAGGGGGCAGAGAGAGGAGAACAGAGAGAAGGGGACAGAGACGGGGGTCAGGAGAAGGGGACAGATAGAGGGGGCAGAAAGAGGGGCGGGACAGACAGGATCGGAACAGAGAGAGGGGGACAGAGAGAGTGGGGACAGGAGGATCGGGACAGAGAAAGGAGGACAGAGAGGGGAGAAAGAGAGAGGGGGATAGAGGGAAGAAGGGGTACAGGTAGATGCGGGACAGAGCGAGGGGATGGGGCAGAGAGAGAGAGAGAGACAGAGAGACGAGGGACAGAGAAAGGGAGACAGAGAGGGGGTGGACAGAGAGGAGGGGAACAGAGAGAGGGAGGACAAAGAGAGAGGGTCAGAGAGAGGGGATAGAGAGAGTGAGGACAGAGAGAGGGGGACAGAGGGAGGGGGACAGAGAGGGGGGACAGAGAGAGGGGAGTAGAGGGAGAGGGGGTATAGAGAGATGCGGGACAGAGAAGGGGACAGAGAGGGGGACAGAGAGAGGGAGGAGAGAGAAGGGGAACAGATAGAGTTGGGGACAGAGAGAGGGGAGACAGAGAGAGGGGGTGCAGAGAGGGGGACGGGGGAAAGAGTAAGGGGGCAGAGGGGGGCAGAGAGTGAGGGACAGAGAAAAGGGGTTCAGAGAGGGGGTCAGAGAGAGAGTGGGTACAGAGAGAGGGGACAGAGAGAGAGGGGATCAGAGAGTGGGAGGATGAGGGTCAGAGAGAGCGAGAGAGGGGATTGAGAAGGGAGGACAGAGAGAGAGACGGGATAGAGAGAGTGGGACAGAGAGATGGGAACAGAGGGGGGGGGACAGAGAGAGTAGTACAGAGAGAGAGGGGGTATAAAGAGAAGGGGACAGAGAGAGGGGACAGGGAGAGGGGTCAGAGAGGGGTGAAAGAGAGTGAGGGTCAGAGAGAGGGGGACAGAGAGAGGGGGAACAGAGAGGATAGACAGAGAGGGGGACAGCGAGAGGGGAGACTGAGAGAGGGGGACAGAGCGAAGGGGGACAGAGAGGGGGACAGAGAGAGGGGAGACAGAGAGGGGGACAGGTAGAGGGGTACAGAGAGAGTGGGGCAGAGCGAGTGTGCAGAGAGGGGAGAACACAGAGAGGGGAGAGAGAGTTTGGGGAGATGGGGGAGAGAGGGGGACAGAGAGCAGGGGACAGAGAGAGGGGGGACAGAAAGCACGGGCAGATAGAAGAGGTCAGAGAGTGGGGGACTGAGAGTGGGGGCAATAGTGGGGGGCACAGAGAGGGGGTTAGGGTGCAGAGTGGTGAACAGAGGGAAGGGCGCTGCAGATGGGTAATAGAGAGAGGGTTTATAGACGGGAGGGACAGAGGGGCGGGACAGAGAGAGGGAGGACAGAGAGAGGGGGTGACAAAGAGCGGGGGCAGAGAGTGTATATAAAGAGCGGGGACGGGGGGATGGGGGGACAGAAAGTGGAGGGCATAGTGTTGAGGGACAGAGAGTCGGGGTATAGAGTGTGGCGACAGAGTGGGGGAGAGAAGAGGGGGAAAGAGAAAAGGGAACAGAGGGGGGCAGAGAGTGGGGGACAGAGAGAGAGGGGGTACAGAGGGAGGGGATAGAGAGAGCGAGGACAGAGAGAGGGGGACAGAGGGAGGGGGACAGAGAGAGGGAGACAGAGAGAGTGGAGCAGAGAGAGTGGTCAGAGAGGGGTGAAAGAAAGTGAGGGTAAGAGAGAGGGTGACAGAGAGGGGGGACAGAGAGAGGGGTTCAGAGAGTGGGGGACAGAGAGAGTCAGACACAGAGAGGGGGATCAGAGAGGCTGGAGAGAGAGGGGGCAGCGAGAAGTGGGACAGAGAGAAGGGGACAGAGAGTGGAGGACAGAGAGAGGGGGATAGAAAGAGAGGGACAGAGAGAGGGGGGACAGAGAAGGGGGAGAGAGAGAGCGAGTGATAGAGCGTAGGAGGACAGAGAGAGGGGGACAGAGATGGAGGGAAAGAGAGGGGGACAGAGAGAGGGAGAGAGAGGGGGAGGAAGAGGGCGGGCGAGATGGGGGGTAGACAGAGGGGGACAGAGAGCGGTAGAGAGATGGGGAGAGAGAGAGTGGGAGACGGGAGGTAGAGACGGGAGGGGGAGAGTGAGGGGGCGAGTGAGAGATTGAAAGAGGGTCCGGGTGAGAGAGGGGGAGAGAAAGGGGAGAGAGTTCGTTGACAGAATTGGGGAAGATAGTTAGTGAGGAGAGAGCGGGGGGGAGATAGAGTGGAGGTAGAGAGAGGTGTGGAGAGAAAGGAGGAAGAGTGAGTGGGAGAGAGAGGGTAGAGAGGAAGGAGGAAGAGTAAGGGGGTAGAGAAAGAGAGGGAGAGAGGGGGAGGGGGAAGAGGAGAGTGGGAATAGATAGAGCAGAGTTGAGAGAAGGGGGAAGAGAGAGAGCGGGATGAGAGAGGGGTAGAGAGAGTGTGGGGGAGTGAGGGAGAGGCGGGGGACGGGGCAGTAGAGAGAGAGGGGAGAGAGTGAACTGGACAGAGTGAGGCAGAGAGAGGGGAGAGGGTGCAGGGAGGGGGCGCAGAGGGAGGGGTCAGAGGGAGGGGTCGAGGGAGGGGGACGAGGGAGGGGGAGAGTGAGGTGTCGAGAGAAAGGGGAGAGAAGGGGAGAGCGGGGGACAGGGGGAGAGGGAGAGAGGGGAGATGGACAGGGGAGTTGGAAATAGGAGTTGGAGAGGGGAGAGAGTGTGTGGGGGAGAAGGAGGGAGAGGGGGTAGATGGAGAGGGGGTAATGGAGAGGGAAGTTGGAGAAGGGAAACAGAGGGGGGAGAGAGAGGGTTCGGAGAGAGGAAGAGAGAGGGGAGTAGAGAGAGGGTGGAGAGAGAGGTGGAGAGAGGGGAGAGAGAAACTGAAAGAGAGGTGTGGAGAGAGGGAGAGAGAGGGGAACGAGACGAGATGTTGAGAGATGGGCGAGAAGTGGGCGAGAAGGGGGGCGAGAGGGGCGCAAGGGAGGGGGAAGAGAGAGGGGAGGGGAGAGAGCTGTGGGAGAGAGGGGCGGGAGAGAGGGGGAGAGGGATGGGGAGAGATGGGGAGAGGAGGGAGAAAGAGGGAGAGGGGTGAGAGGGGGTAGAGAGAGGGGTGAGGGAGAGATGGGGAGAGAGAGGGACAGAGAGAGGGGGAAAGAGTGAGGGAGAGGGGGTCGAGTGTGAGGGAGGGAGAGTGGGGGAGATATTGGGGAGGGAGAGTGGGGGTGGAGAGAGGGTGGGGAGAGTGGGGAGGAGAGTAGGGAGGAGAGAGGGGATGGAGTGAGGGGAGGGAGAGAGAGAGTGGAGGGAGAGAAAGGAGATAGAGGGGGTGAGAGATAGAATGGAAAGAGAGAGAGGAGAGAGGGGGAGATGGAGGGAGGAGAGATGGAGAGAGGGGAGTTTGGGAGGGGAGAGAGAGTGGTCGGAAGAGAGGGGAGAGAGAGGGTAGAGAAACGAAGATAGAGAGAGGGGAGAGAGACAGTGCGGGGTAGAGAGAGGGGAAGAGAGAGAGGGGAGAGAGTGGGGGAGAGAAAGGGTGGGAGACAGAAGGGAGAAAGAGGGAGAGAGGGGGCAGTGAGAGTTAGGAGAGAGAGTGGGGAGAGAGAGTTTGGGGAGAGAGAGGGTAGAGAGAGGTTGGGGTGGGTGTAGAGGGGGAGAGAGGGGAAGACAGATGGTGTGAGAGCGTGTCTGAGAGAGGGTGTAAGATATTGTGAGGGAGAGGGCGTGAGTAAGGGGGTGAGAGGGGAGGGGAGAGAGGGGTGGGGAGAGTGGGGTGACAGAGGGAGAGAAAGGAGGGAGAGAGAGCGAGAGAGAGGGAGAGAGGGGGGAGGGGAGAGAGAGAGTCGAGAGAGGGAGATAGAGGTGGAGAGAGAGAGGGAGAAAGGGGGGTGAGAGAGCGGGTGAGAGATGGGGAGAGAGGGGGAGAGAGAGGGGAGAGAGAGGGGGAAGAGAGAGAGGTGGGTGGAGAGAGGTAGGTGGAGAGAGATGTTTGGAGTGAGAAGAGGCGAGAGAGTGGGCAAGAGAGGGAGAGAGAGCCGAGTGAGTGGGGGAGAGAGAGGGGAGAATGAGGGCGAGGGAGAGAACGTGGGAGGGAGTGAGAGAGGGAGGATGTGAGAGAGGGTGGGAGAGTGAGGTGACAGAGTAAGGGGAGGAAGCTAGTGAAGATAGAAAGTTGAGGAGTGAGAGGGGTAGAGAGAGTGGTGAGAGAGAGGGGAGAGAGACGAGAGTGAGACATTGGGCGTGAGAGAGGGGGAGATGGGGGGACGGAGGACGTGAGAGAGAGGGGGCGAGACAGAGTGGATTGAGAGACCGGGGGGAGAGAGAGGGGACGAGAAAGGGGGGAGAGAGAGGGGGAGAGAGAGTTTGGGGAGATGGGGGGGAGAGAGAGAGGTTGGCGTGAGGGTGAGAGGGGGAGACAGAGGGTGTGTGGGAGAGGATTGAGAGAGTGTGTGAGAGAGGGGGAGAGAGAGGGTGTGATAGAGATGGGGTGAGAGAGAGGGGGGAGTGGAGAGACACAGACGGTGCGAGAGTGAGGTTGTGAGAGATTGGGTGAGAGAGAGGGGTGAGAGAGAGGGGGTGGGGGAAGAGTGGGGTGTGGGGTGAGAGTGTACAGACAAAGGGGGAGAGAAAAGGGGGAGAGAACGGGGGAATGAAACGGGGAGAGAAAGAGCGGGAGTGAGATTGGGGAGAGAGTGGGGAGAGGGAGAGGGGGAGAGTGAGAGGGTGACAGAGGGAGGGGGGACGGAGAAGGGTGAGAGAGATTGGGAGATGGGGGACAGAGGGGTCGAGAGAGAGCGCGAGAGAGGGGGGGCGAAAGAGAGGGGGCGATAGAGAGGGGGCGAGAGAGAGAGAGGGCGAGAGAGAGGGGGCGAAAGAGAGAGGGCGAGAGAGAGGGGGCGAGAGAGAGGGGATAGAGAGAGAGGGGGAGAGAAGGAGGGTGAGAGGCAAAGGCGAGAGAGAAGGGACGAGAGAGCGCGGATACAGAGGGGGAGAGAGGGGAATAGAGATGGAGACAGAGATCTAGAGACAAAGGGGGAGCGAAAGGGGGAGAGAAAGAGGGGGAGTGAGATTGGGAGAGAGAGTGCGGAGAGAGTGGGGGAGAGAGGGGGAGGAGAAAGGGTGGAGAGAGAGGGGAGAGAGAGGGTTGGGAAAGAGGGGGTAGAGAGAGATGGAGAGAGATTTAGGTGACAGAGAGGGAAGAGTGGGGGAGAGAGTGGGGAGAGACAGTGGGGAGAGAGACGAGAGAGTGAGAGGGGGAGAGAGGGAGGGGGAGAGAGAGAGGGGAGAGATTTAGTTGACAGAGTGGGGGAGAGTTAGTGAAGAAAGAGAAGGGGTGAGAGAGTGAGGGGTGGAGATAGGGAGTAGAGAGAGAGGTGTAGATGGAAGGAGTGAGAGAGAGATATTAGAGAGAGGAGGAGAGAGGAGGGGAGAGAGAGAGAGGTGAGAGGAGGGGTGGAGAGAAGGGGAAGAGAGAGAGGCAGAAGAGAGAGATAGAAACAGGGAAGAGAGGCTGTGAAGGGTAGAAAGATAACTGAGAGAGAGGGAGAGAGAGAGGGAGAGAGAGGGGGAGAAAGAGAAGGGGGGGCGAGAGAGAGAGGTGTGGAGGGTCGAAGTGGAGTGGCGGAGTGTGGGGGTGAGAAAGGGGGAGAGAGAGGATAGTGGGTGATAAGTGAGGGAGGGAGGGAAAGAGAGAGAGAGAGTGAGGCGACAGAGTGAAGGGAGAGAGAGGGTCAAGAGAAGATGGGTGAAAGAGGGGAGGGAGAGGAGGCAAGGTAGAAGGGGCAAGCGAGAGGGGGAGAGACGGGGGCAAGGGAGAGGGAGAGAGGGAGGGGAAATGGGAAGGGGAGCGGGGGAGGTGGAGAGAATCGTGGAGAGAGAGGGAAAAGAGAGGGAGGCAGTAGAGAGAGAGGGGCAGATAGAGGGCAGAGAGTGGAGGGATAAAGAGGGGGAAGAGAGAGGGTGAAGAATGAAGGGGAGAGTGAGTGGGAGAGTGAGTGCGGTTGAGAGAGTGGGGGAGAGAGTGGATGGAGAGAGACGGGTAGAAAGAGGGGGAGAGAGGTGTAGGGAGAGAGGGGGAGAGGGAAGTGGAGAGAGTGAGAGGGGGACAGAAAGGTGGGTGAGAGAAGGGGACAGAACGGGGAGAGAGAGGGGGAGACATGGGGAGAGACACGGAGAGAGAGGGGGAGGGGAGAGAGAGGAGAGCGAGAGAGGGAGAGAGTGGCGACAGTGTATGGAGCTAGAGAGGGGGAGAGGGGAGAGATGGGGAGAGAGACGGGTTGAGAGATGGGGAGGGGAGAGAGAGCGGGCGAGAGAGGGGAGAGTGAGTAGGAGGAGAAATGGGGAAGAGTGAGATGGAGGGAGTGCGAGAGGGAGGGTGAGAGAGAGGGAGGGAGCGTGAGGTGAAAGAGTAAGGGGAGAGACGGAGTGAAGAGAGAGAGAGAGGGGGGTAGAGATTGGGGGTGAGTGATGGGGGAGGGAGGGGGAGAGAGAGTGGGGCAAGAGAGAGTGGGAGGTTGGGATCAAAGGGGGCAAGAGAGAGTGGGCGAGAGAGAGGGTACTAGATAGGAGGGCGAGAGAGAGAGGGGCTAAAGAGGGGAGAGGGAATGAGAGGAGAGAGAGGGGGTGAGAGAGAGGCGAGAGGGGGTTACAGAGAGGCGGGATAGAAAGGGTAGAGAAAGGCGTTGAGAAAGGGGGAGGGAGAGTTTGGGGAGAGAGAGGATAGTGAGTGATAGGGTGAGAGAGGGAGGGAGAGAGGTACGGGGGTGAGAGAGGGAAGGAGTGAGAGAGGGAGGGAGAGTGACGTGACAGCGTGATGGGCGAGAGAGGCGGTAGAGAGGGGGCAGAGAGAGCGGGGCGAGAGAGGGAGCATGAAAGAGGGGAGTGAGAGGAGAGAGAGGCGAGACAGAGAGAGGGGCAGAGGGGGAGAGGGGGAGATGGGGAGAGAGGGGGAGGGGAGAGAGAGGGGGAGAGAGAGTTTGGGGACGGAGGGGGAGAGAAATGTTGGAGAGAGGGGCGAGAGAGGGGGAAAGAGAATGTGTGATAGAGGGGTTGTAGAGAGAGAGTCGTGGAGAGAAGGGGGAAGAGAGAGAGGCAGTAGAGAGAGAGAGGGGGTGAGAGTGAGCTTCCCCCTCGACTATCCCCCCTTGGCATCCCCCCTCGACTTCCCTCTCGACTTTCCACCTTAACTTCCCCCCGACTTTCCTCTCTCGACTTCCCCCCTCGACTTTCCCCCCTCGACCTCCCCCTCAGAATTCCCCTCATCGAATTTCCCCCCTTGACTTTCCCCCTCGACATCCTCCTCCTCGACTTCCCCCCTCAACCTCCCCCTCGACTTTTCCCCCTCGACGTCCCCCCTCGACATTCCCCTCTCAACTTTCCCCCTCGACCTCCCCACCAGACTTCCCTCCTCGACTTTCCCCCTCGACCTCCACCCTCGACTTTCTCCCCTCCACCTCCCCCCAGACTTCCCCTCTCCCGACTTTCCCATCTCTCAACTTCCCCCCTCGAGTTTCCCCGCTCGATATTCCACCCCCACCCCAGACTTCCCCTCCCCGACTTTCCCCTGGATTGAATGACAGATTAAAAAGAGGATCTCTCTTAGTGCAGCACTCTTTCTCCACCCAAATACAACAGGACCCTCACATAAACCCCCCCCAACAAAACACAGAAGCCCCTCCTCCTCCCCTCTGTGTCTATACATATCGATATATAACGATAAACATCACGCAACACTAGCTTTCGAAGAATCCCGTTACACTATAACCTGGTGTTGTCCCAGTCCAACACCAACATCTCCATCACTGAATATAAAGATCACCGTTGAGCTTTTAAACAGCTGCTTCCCCGTCTTGTGCTCTCTTCATTTTTTCTCTCTCTCTGTTCTCTCTCTGCTCACCCCCCCCCCCCCCCCCCCCCCCACCACCACCACCCCATCGCTGTCTCCATCTCGAAGATCTTTCTCTCTGTCTCTCAGATTTCTCACATTTTATCCCCCTGGCCTATGCACATGACTCTGACATTAGAATGGGGCTTTGGAGAGAGTTTCTCATGTTAAGGTATTAATTCCTTACTCCGAGAATCCTTCCTCCCAGATCCTGTGGGTATAACCAGTTTGTGTCACAATCCCAAGGCCCCGGTTCCTTTAACCCCAAGCCTCAAATCCATTTTAAACCAATGAACCTTCCACTGGGACAGTCTGTGCTCTCTTTCGCTACTTCCTCTCTCTCTCTCTCTCACTCCCGTACCCTTCACACCCCCATTCTCCCTCCACTCCTCTCTCTGTCGCTAGAGCTGGAGTGAGAGAGGGAGTCAGTGACGTCTGTGGGATCAGACTGTGCAGAAGCTCCCCATCCATCTTCCCCCTCCCCTCTTTGTGTCCCCAAGTCTAGACCAGAACACGCCCCCTTGTGGTAAAAATCCCAGAGACGGCCTGAACCGCGCGATTCTTTTCCCCACGTGTGTGTTTATGTGTGTGTGTGTGTGTGTGTGTGTGTGTGTGTGTGTGTGTGTGTGTGTGTGTGTGTGTGTGTGTGTGTGTTTGTGTGTGTGTGTGTATGTGTGCAAATGAACGAGAAGGAGACAGGACAGAATAACAGATCGCCCTCAGTGAGTTACAGACTGGAATATAATCGAGGTGTTCGGGGTGGTTTATATGCAGAATAACAGGTAGCTCGGGATGTGTTACAGCCTGGAATGTAATTGAGGGGTTCTGGGAGGTTAGTGTACAGAATAACAGATAGCCCGGGGTGTGTTGCTGCCTGGAATCTAATCAATCGGTTCAGGGTGGTTTTTATACAGATTAACAGATACCTCGGACTAAGTTACAGCCTGGAATCTAATCGAGGGGTTCAGGGAGGTTTATATACAGAATAACAGATGCCACAGAATGAAATACAGCCTGGAATCTAATCGAAGGGCTCAGGGTGGTTTATATACAGAATAACAGATAGCCCAGGGTGAGTTACAGGCTGGAACCTAATCAAGGGGTTCAGGCTGGTTTATGTTACAGAATAACAAATACCCCGGAGTGAGTTACAGCCTGGAATCTAATCAGGGTGTTCAGGGTGGTTTATTTACAGAATAACAGAAAGCCTGGAGTGTGTTACAGCCTGAAATCTAATTGAGGGGTTCAGGGTGGTTTATATACAGAATAACAGATGCCACAGAGTGAGTTACAACCTGGAATCTAATCGAGGGGTTAAGTGGGGTTTATATACAAAATAACAGATGCTCCGGAATGAATTACAACCTGGAATCTAATTGAGGAGTTCTGAGTGGTTTATATGCAGAAAACAGATACCCTGGAGTGAGTTAAGGCATGGAATCTAATTGAGGGATTCAGGCTTGTTTATATACAGAATAATAGATAGCTCTGAGTGAGTTAATGCCTGGAATCTATTCGAGGGGTTCAGAGTCGTTTATATACAGAATAACAGATGCCATAGAATGAGATACAGTCTGGAATCCAATCAAGGGGTTCGAGGTGTTTTATATACAGAATAACAAATAGCCCGGAATGAGTTGCAGCCTGGAATCGAATCGAGGGTTTCAGGGTGGTTAATATACAGAATAACAGATACCCCAGAGTGAGTTACAGTCTGGAATCTAATCGAGGGGTTCAGGGTGGTTTATATACAGAATTACAGATAGCCCGACGTGAGTTACAGTCTGGAATATAATCGAAGGTGTTCAGAGTGGTTTATATACAGAATAACAGATAGCCCGAAGTGAGTTACAGTCTGGAATCTAATCGAAGGTGTTCAGAGTGGTTTATATACAGAATAACAGATAGCCTGGAGTGTGTTACAGCCTGGAATCTAATCAAGGGTTTCGGGGTGGTTTACATACAGAATAAAAGATACCCTGTACTGAGTTATGGCATGCAATCAAATTGAGGGGTTCAGGCTTGTTTATATAGAGAATAACAGATCGCCCTGAGTGAGTTAAGGCCAGGAATCTAATCGAGGGGTTCAAGCTGGTTTATATACAGAATAACAGAAATCCCAGGATGAGTTACAGCCTGGAATCTAATCGAGGGGTTCAGGGTGGTTTATATACAGAATCACAGATAGACCGAAGTGATTTACAGTCTGGAATATAATGGAAGGGGTTCAGAGTGGTTTATATACAGAATAACAGATAGCCTGGAGTGTGTTACAGCCTGGAATCTAATCAAGAGATTCGGGGTAGTTTATATACAGAAGAAAAGATACCCTGTAGTGAGTTATGGCATGGAATCAAATTGAGGGGTTCAGGCTTGTTTATATAGAGAATAACAGATCGCCCAGAGTGAGTTAAGGCCAGGAATCTAATCGAGGGGTTCAAGCTGGTTTATATACAGAATAACAGAAATCCCAGGGTGAGTTACAGCCTGGAATCTAATCGAGAGGTTCAAGCTGGTTTATGTTACAGAATAACTGATACCCCGGAGTGAGTAACCATCTGGAATCTAATCGAGGGGTTCGGGGAGTGTTATATACAGAATAACAGATACCCTGGAGTGAGTGATGGCATGGAATCAAATTGAGGCGTTCAGGCTTGTTTATATAGAGAATAACAGATACCCCAGAGTGAGTTACAGCCTGCAATCTAATCGAGGAGTTCAGGGTGGTTTATATACAGAATAACAGGAAGGCCGGAAAGAGTTACAGCATGGAATCTAATCACGGGTTTGGGGGCTGATTATGTACAAAATAACAGGTAGCCCGGAGTGAGTTATATCCTGGAACCTAATAGAAGGGTTCAGGGTGGTTCATATACAGATTAATAGATACCCCGGAGTGAGTTATAGCTTGGAATTTAATCGAGGGATTCAGTGTGGTTATGTACAGAATAAAAAATTTTACAGCCTTGAATCTAGTCGATGGTTTTCCAATTTGAATCCACAGAAGGTCAGTGTGGGATTTGAGAAACCCTTCAATTTGGGATGAGGCCTAGCCAGGCAGGATTCTGACCCAACGCTGCAAATCTTCAATTCAGTGGCTGAGCTCTTTCAGGTGCTGTACATTATGTTTTTCTCATATATTAGGAGCTTAGAAAGTAAGGCAGACCTTACTGGAATGTCTCATTGTCTCTCCAAATTCACTGTAAACAGATTCTGGGATTTGCATTTTAATCACCTTCAAAGAGCTGTCTCCATTTCCTATCTCTGCTAGCAGGAGAAAGTGAGGACTGCAGATGCTGGATTTCAGAGCTGAAAATGTGTTGCTAGAAAAGCGCAGCAGGTCAGACAGCATTCAAGGAACAGGAGAATCGACATTTCTGTCATTCCTGAAAAGTGTTTATGCCCAAAACGTCGATTTTCCTGTTCCTTGGATGCTGCCTGACCTGCTGCGCTTTTCCAGCAACACATTTTCGGCTTTCATCTCTGCTAGCATCAATGAATGGAAATGGCTTTTGGCACATTGCCCCCTCTCCGTTACTGAAACTATTCTTGACACAAATCAGTCAGGCAGACATTTTAGATTTGTCCACAGCCACCATTTTATCTCAATACGAATAAGTGGTCCTCAAATGAGGCCGCATTTTTAAAAGTTAAAAAAAGAGAATGGCCCGTCTCCTGGGATGGTGTTCTGGATCCCCAAATAGCTAGCGGGTACGAGAGGAGAAATTGTGTAGCGAGATTTCAGGTATCTATAAAAATAATAGAGCATTATTGGTTGGAGATTTTATCTTCTCCTGGATTGACTGGGTCACCCACCATATAAAAGGCCCGTACGGGGTGGAATTTGTTAAATATGTCAAAGAAAGTTTCCTAAACCAAGATGTAGAGAGCTCTACACTACTCAGGCGGATGCAACACGAGATCTCCCATTAGAAAACAAGGTCAGGCAAGTGACTGAAGTGTCAGTCGGAGAGCACATTGCATCCAGTGACTACAACTGTCTTCGTTTTAACATAGTTATGGAGAAAGATCAGGCAGGTCCACAGATTAATGTCTTTAACTGGAACAGGGCCAATATTGGGGCCATTCAGCAGGGTCGAGCAGGTGTGATGTTAAAAATAATTCAACACCTGGTTATCATCAGCTGGTTTACAAAAGGAACCTAGAATATCCGAACGAGATGGGTGGGCATTATTTTGTTCAGATAATTGATTATTCAATTAATCGATTGAAAGCCTTTCCTCTGGGGGTCGGAGTTTTCAGTCAGGTCTGTCCCCGCACCCCTCCCCCTCATTCTTGTGACTAGGCAGCAGCAAACCATGTGTTAGCCCAAATGCTGCGCTTGCCCCAAAACCTTCCAACAACACTCCCCACCCACCCCAAACCCATCCAACACCGACCCACGCCTACCACCCATTATCGCTACCACGCCCAGAAAACCGTCCAACACCACCCTCTACCCGCCTCCAACCACATTCAACACAGCGCATAGTCCTCCTCCAACATCGACCCCGCCCACCCCAAACCCATCCAACACCAACCCACGTCTACCTCACAACATCACTACCCAGCCCCCAAACCCGTCCAACATCACCTTCAGCTGATCCCCAAGCTCATCCAATATCACCCTCAGCCCGTCCCCAAACCCGTCCAACATCACCCTCCACCCACCCCAAACCCATCCAGCAACAGTCAGACCAAACCAAAACCCATCCAACTTCATCCTCATTTGATCTCAACACCCATCCAATATCACTCTCAGCCCGCCACCAAACCCATCCAACATCACCCTCAGCCTACCCCAAACCTGCCCAACATCACCCTCCACCCACCACAAACCTATCCAATATCACCCTCAGCCCACCCCCAAACCCATCCAACATCACCCTCAGCCCGCCCCAGAAACCCATCCAGCATCACCCTCAGCATGCCCCAAACCCATCCAACATCACCTTCCGCCCGCACCCAAACCTATCAAACGTTACCCTCCACCCGACCCCAAACCCATCCAATGTGACCTTCCGCCCGACCCCAAAACCGTCCAACATCACCCTCAGCCCGTCCCCAAAGACATCAAACATCACCCTCAGCCCGCTCCCAAACCCATCCAACATCACCCTCAGCCTGCCCCCAAACCCGTCCGATATCACCCTCAGTCTGCCCCCAAACCCATCCGACAATACCCTCGGCCCGCCCCAAAACCCATCCAACCTCACCCTCAGCCCACTTCCAAACCCATCCAACATCACCCTCAGCCGACCTCAAACCCGCCCAACATCACCCTCCACCCACCACAAACCCATCCAATATCACCCTCAGCCCGCCCCCAAACCCATCCAACATCACCCTCAGCCCGCCCCAAACCCATCCAATATCACCCTCAGCCCGCCTCCAATCCCATACAACATCACCCTCAGCCCACCCCCAAACCCATCCAACATCACCATCAGCCCGCCCCCAAACCCATCCAACATGAGTGGGCGGCACGGTGGCACAGTGGTTAGCACTGCTGCCTCACAGCGCCTGAGACCTGAGTTCAATTCCCGACTCAGGCGACAGACTGTGTTGGAGTTTGCACGTTCTCCCCGTGTCTGCGTGGGTTTCCTCCTCGTGCTCCGGTTTCCTCCCACAGTCCAAAGACGTGCGGGTCAGGTGAATTGGCCATGTTAAATTGTCCGTGGTGTTAGGTAAGGGGTAAATGCAGGGGTATGGGTGGGTTGCGCTTCGGCGGGTCGGTGTGGACTTGTTGGGCCGAAGGGCCTGTTTCCACACTGTAAGTAATCTAATCTAATCTAATCACCCTAAGCCCGGCCCCAAACACATCCGACATCACCCTCAGCCCGCCCCCAAACCTGTCCGACATCACACTCAGCTGGTCACCAAAACCCATCCGACATCACCCTCGGCCTATCCCTAAACCCGTCCAACATCACCCTCCACCCACACCAAACCCATGCAACAACACACTCAGACCACCCGAAAACCCATCCAACTTCACTCTCATCTGATCTCCAAACCCATCCAACATCACCCTCAGCCTGCCCCAAACCCACCCAACATCACCCTCCACCCACCGCAAACCCATCCAGTATCACCCTCAGCCCGCCCCATAAATCCATCCAACATCACCCTCAGCACGCCCCAAACCCATGCAACATCACCTTCTGCCCACACCCAAACCCATCCAACGTTACCCTCCGCCCGACCCCAAACCCATCCAGTATCACCCTCCGCCCAACCACAAAACCATCCAACAATACCCTCAGCCGGTCCCCAAACCCATCCAACATCACCCTCAGCACGCCCCCAAACCCATCCAACATCACCTTCCGCCCACACCAAAACCCATCCAACGTCACCCTCTGCCCAACCCCACAACCATCCAACAATACCCTCAGCCCGCCCCCAAATCCATCCAACATCACCTTCAGCCCGCCCCCAAACCCATCCAACATCACCCTCAGCCCGCCCCCAAACCCATCCAACATCATCCTCTGCCGGACCCCAATTCCGTCCAACAGCATCCTCCGCCCGCCCGCAAGCACATCCAATGTCACCCTCCACCCAACCCCAAAAACCATCCAACATTACCCTCAACCCGCTCCCAAACCCTTCCGACATCACCCTCAGCCCGCCCCAAAACCGTCTAACATCACCCTCAGCCCGCCCCAATCTCATTAACATCACCATTTGCCCGCCCCAAAACCATCCAACATCACCCTCAGCCCGCTCC
This sequence comes from Hemiscyllium ocellatum, assembly GCF_020745735.1. Classification (NCBI taxonomy): domain Eukaryota; kingdom Metazoa; phylum Chordata; class Chondrichthyes; order Orectolobiformes; family Hemiscylliidae; genus Hemiscyllium; species Hemiscyllium ocellatum. The sequence goes on along the minus strand of NC_083405.1, from coordinate 13,894,289 downwards.
CAAACTCATCCAACATCACCCTCAGCCCGCCCCAAACCCGTCCGTCATCACCCTCAGCCTGCCCCCAAACCCATCCAACATCACCCTCAGCCCGCACCCAAACCCATCCAACATCACCCTCAGCCCGCCCCCAAACCCATCCGACATCACTCTCGGCCCGCCCCAAACCCGTTCAACATCACCCTCGGCCCACCCCAAAACCCATCCAACATCACCCTCAGCCCACCCCAACCCCATCCAACATCACCCTCAGCCCGCCGCCAAGCCCATCCAATATCACCCTGCGCCCAACCCCAAAACCCATCCGACATCACCCTCGGCCCGCCCCAAAACCTATCCAACATCACCCTCAGCCGGCCCCCAAACCCATCCAACATCACCTTCTGCCCGCAACCAAACCCATCCAACATCATCCTCTGCCGGACCCCAATTCCGTCCAACAACACCCTTCGCCCGCCCACAAGCCCATCCAATGTCACCCTCCGCCCAACCCCAAAACCATCCAACATTACCCTCAGCCCGCCCCCAAACCTTTCCGACATCACCCTCAGCGCACCCAAAACCATCTAACATCAGCCTCAGCCCGCCCCAATCTCATTGACATCACCATCTGCCCGCCCCAAACCCAGCCAACATCACCCTCAGTCCGCTCCCAAACCCATCCAACATCACCCTCAGCCCACCCCCAAACCCATCCAATGTCACCCTCAGCCCGTCCACAAGCCCATCCAATGTCACTCTCCGCCCAACCCCAAAACCATCCGACATCACTCTCGGCCCGCCCCAAACCCGTTCAACATCACCCTCGGCCCGCCCCAACCCAGTCCAATATCACCCTCAGCCCGCACCCAAGCCCATCCAATATCACCCTGCGCCCAACCCCAAAACCCATCCGACATTACCCTCGGCCCGCCCCAAAACCTATCCAACATCACCATCAGCCCACCTAAACCCATCTGACATCACCCTCGGCCTGCCCCAAAACCCACCCAACATCACACTCAGCCCGTCCCCAAAACTTGCCAACATCACCATTGACCCGATCCCAACCCCATCAACATCACTCTCCGCCCACCTCCTACCCCGTCCAACATCACCACCAGCCCGTCCCAAACCCGTCCAACACCATCCTCAGCCCTCCCGCAAAACCATCCAACACCGCTCCCCACCCACCACACCCCTCCAATCTATGTCTGTGCCCGAACCTCCGGCTGACTAGCCCCATGTCCGTCCCTGCCTGCATTATCTCCTCCCCCTCCTGGGCTGCCCGAGTGGACCCCAACAGTAAGACAGCTGCTGCCTTTGGTAGATAAGTCTCCAAATAGCACACGGACGTGCACAGCACGTGCACATGCACAGACAGCAACACACACAACGTTTCAAAAAATTCCACCTCTGCCCTGTCCAGGACAATGTTCGAGAGAATATCCAGGGAAGCGGGGTTTGGATTCACCCTTATGTGGAACTCCAGGGAGAGAGGGAGAGGGAGAGAGGGTGGGAAGTCAGTCATTTGGAAATGGTACCTGGGCTCGATGCCCGGGACTGTTCTTGGCAGCATTTCAGTCAACTGAGATCGGTTTGAATCAGAGTGAACAAAAACTACGATCAGGATTGGACCAGCTCTTTGATGTTATGTTTATATGGAGACCTCGAGATCTCCTTCGGATAATCCGATATTCGGATAATCGGTTTTTGGATAAGGGAGTTCCCTCTGTGTTTGAAAGCGCTAGATTTGGAAGCACTGGTGATCATTCTAAAAGATGAAAGACTTAATCTAAATTTGTTTCACATTACATTCCTTGACACTGCTTTCCTGTTGCTATAATTCTGTGCCTTATGATTGCTCTGAAACCTAGTGCCTCCAAATAAACCTGCTGGACTTAAGCTGGTGATTTTTAACTTTGCTGAACCGAGTCCAACACCTGCACGTCCAAAACAAGGGTCAGTCTTTTGAAGGAAAAGGAATGACTTGCAAATGGGTGGCTTTTTAAATTGTGATCTCAAGAATCCAGTATGACCCTGTTAGTGTGAAGGGAAAAGCTGGCAGGTTTAGGGATCCATGGCTGATGAGACGTGTTGGAGCTCTGTTCAGGAAAAAGAGGAAGGCAGACATTTTCTTCAATGTTTCTGTATCTACGTAAACTCTTCCAGTCTGAAAGACACGATCACTCAATAGAGACTCGACAATCATCTCAGGTCCCTGCAGCACTCCCGATCTGTATAACCCACTGAAAGCCTGTGATTCTCTCGATCCAGTTCTGACAAGACTCATTATCTGTGTAACGTCATCCCATCGCTAACACCCACCCTATCAATGTAAGCTCCTCCTGTATCTCCATCCATTTACTCATCTCCATAAACTTCTCATGGTCTTCCACGCCTGTCGGTGTAAACGTCACCCTCCCTTACAACCCTTCCCACTTTGACTAAACTGGAGGAGGTTGCTAATGCTCCCTTATCTGTGAAACTGTCTCCAACCTAAATTACTGCCCTTCTGGAAAATTTGTCAGACTCTACAACCTCCATATCTAACTAATTTGCAGAAGTAAACCTTTTTATATCTATAAACATCTTCAGTCACGACTATACTCCGTATTTCTGTTTGGTCCTCCAGTATATACAACCCACTTTATCTCTGTAATCTTCTCCATTCACTGAAAATCCTCTGTGTCTGCGAAAACCGACCCAATCTACCAATTTCCTTCTCCCTGTAGACTGCTCCATCCCTCCAACCTTGCTATCTTCATGATCACACATAGACCGTACAGCTCTCCACATTTCTGTAACATCTTGTGGATCTATGTGCTCCCTGTGAAACCACCTTCAGTCGCCACAACCCATCCACTCTGGGTCCTCTGCTACAGATCAGACCATTGCTGTCCCTGTTACCTCCGTCACTCTGAGAAAACCTTCCTAATTGCAACTATTCATTCAGATCCCACTCTCTCCAGTCTCCCGAAACCCCTTCCTGCCATTGTGATCCTCCCTGTTTAGAACACAGAACAGTACAGCAGCATACAGTCCCTTCAGCCCTCAGTGTTTTGTCAAACTTTTCTCCTACTCTAAGATCAAACTAACTTGCACACCATTCAAAGAACAAAGAAAATCACAACACAGGAACAGTCTCTTCAGCCATCTAAGCCTCCGCTGATCCAGAACCTCTTTCGAAACCCGTCACCTATTTGGTGAGGATCTGTACCCCTTTGTTCCCTGCCCATCCATGCATCTGTCTGGATACATCTTAACTGACGTAATCGTTCCCACCTTTACCAGCTCTGCTGGCAAAGTGTTCCAGATTCACATCACTCTCTGCATAAGGATCTTTCCACGCATATCTGCTCTAAACCTTTCCCCTCTCACTTTGAACCCGTGACCCCTAGTAATTGAGTTCTGCCCTCTGGGGAAAATGCTTCTTGCTATCCACCTTGTCTATACATCCCATGATTTTGCACACCCCAATCAGGTCCCTAGTCACCCTTCGTCTTTCCAATGAAAATATTCGAAAACTATTCAATCTCTCCTTATTGCTAGCACCCTCTATACCAGGCAACATCCTGGTGAACCTCCTCTGCACCCTGTCCAAAGCATGTACATCTTTTTGGTAATGTGGGTACCAGAACAGTACGTAATATTCTAAACCAAAGTCCTATGTAACTTTAACATGACCTGCCAACTCTAGTACTCAATGCCCCGTCCAATGAATTCAAGCATGCCGTATGCCACCTTGACCACTTTACTGACCTGCATTACCACCTTCAAAGAACAATGGACCTGAATACCCAGATCTCTTTCTGTATATCAATTTTCCCCTTGACGTTTCCATTTACTCTATAGTTCACTTTTGAATTGGATCTTCCGAAATGTATCACCTCGGATTTGCCAGGATTGAACTCTATCTGCAACTTCTATGTACACGCCTCTGATCTGTCTGTATTCTGCAGTATTCTCTGACAGTCGCCTTCTTTATCTGCTACTCCCCCAATCTCAGTTTCATCTGTAAACTTAATAATCAAGGAACCGGTACCTTCCTCCAAATCATTGATATGTATCACAAACAACAGTGGGCCCTGCACGGATCCCTGTGGAACACCACTGGTCACAGGTCTCCATTTGTGAAATTCATTTTGCTATCAGTCATGTACCTCACAAAAATTTACTTAAATGTCCCTAATATATCTGGCTCTACCACCAACACTGGCAATACATTCCATTCACCCACCTCACTCTGTGTGAGAGAACTACCTCTGACATCTCCCCTCAACCTTCCTTCAATTACCTTACAATTTTGCCTCCGACTTATAGCCATTTTCGCAATGGGGAAAATCTGGGGCCACCCACTCTATGTCTGCCGCTCATCATCTCATACCCCTCTATCAAGTCACTTCTCATCCTTTTTTATTCCAAAAAGAGAAACTCTGTCTCCCCCAACCTTCTTTCATTAGACCTCCCCTCCATTACAGACAGAATCCTTATAAGTCTCCTCTGCACCCTTTCCAAAGTTCCCACATCTTTCTTGCAAAAAGGAAACCAGAACTGAACACAACATTCCAATTGTGGTCTAACAACAGGCTGTATAGAGCTGCAGCATAACGTCATTTCTCTTAAACTTAATCCCCCTGCTAATGAAAGCCGACACATCATTGGCTTTCTTAACAACCCTAACACCTGGGTGGCAACTTTGAAGTAACTCTGGACTTGACCCAAGATTTTTCTTTTACTCCACACTTTCAAGAATCCTGCCCTTAACCCTGTAAAGCTTTTCTACAGAATCCTTCAATCTTAAACTCTCCCAATTTTGGTATTTTTATCCAGTCCCCACTACACTCATAAACTGTGAAACATCTTCCAGTCTCTACAGTCCTCCTTAGCTCTGTAACCTCTGTAAGACCGTTGTTGTAGTCAAGTTGTTTAGAGAGATGGGTTAGAAATCCATTGGGGCTTGCCCACACAGGTTCCAATCCTGCCCAACGGGGCGGTGGGTTTTATTAGTGCAGGTGTCCGGAGATGTTCTCTAAAGTGCTGTGCGAGAAGGTGTCCAGTGTCCGCAATGTACAGCAGATGAGAAGACTGGGCGCCTTCTCACAGCACACCTCACAAAACGTCTCCAGGGCACCTAAAAATCAACCCAGCGGCCTGTTTCCAAACATTTCAACTCCCCCTCCCACTCTGCCGAGAACATGCTGCTCCTGGGCCACCTCCACCACCACTCCCTCACCACCTGATGCCTGCAGGAAGAAACGCCTTCCCTTCTGACTTGGTACCCTTCAGCCCAACGGCATCAATGTGGACTTCACCAGTTTCCTCATTTTCCCTTCCCCACTTTACCCCAGTTCCAACCTTCCAGCTCATCACCGCCCACATGACCTGTCCCCTCTGTCAATCTTCCTTCCCAGCTATCCGCTGCACCCTCCTCTCTTACGTAACACTCTGAGCCCATTTCCAACCAACTATTACACTCTGAACTACCTTCCCCCAGCCCTACTCCCTCCCATTTATGTCTCCACCCTCGATGCTCCCCGCCTCATTGTTGGTGAAGGGGTCCATCCAGAAACGTCGGCTTTCCTGCTCCTCGGATGCTGCCTGACCTGCTGTGCTTTTCCAGCAACACATTCTCCACTCTGATCGCCAGCATCTGCAGACCTCACTGTCTCGTGGATATCAGAGGAGCCAGTGGAGTGAGGAATGGCTGATGGAGATTAATTTAGATAAGTGTGAGGTGTTTAATTTTAGAAAAGCAAATCCTCACAGGACTTATACATTCAATGGTAAGATCTGAGGGTGTGTTGCTGAACAAAGAGACCTTGGAGTGCAGGTTCATAGTTCCTTGAAAGTGAAGTTGCAGGTAGATAGGATAGTGAAAAAAGCATTTGATATGCTTTCCTTTATTGGTCAGAGTATCGAGTATATATGTTGGGAGGTCATCTTGCGGCTGTACAGGACATTGCTGAGGCCAATGTTAGAATATTGCGTGCAACACTGGTCTCATTCCTCTTGGAAGAATTTTGTGAAACTTCAAAGGGTTCAGTAAAGATTTACAAGGATGTTGCCAGAGTTGGAGGATTTGAGCTACAAGGAGAGGTTGAATCGACTGAGGTTGTATTCCCTGTAGTGTCAGAGGCTGAGGGGTGACCTTCTAGAGATTTATAATGTCAGGAGGGACATGGATAGGATAAACAGACAAGGTCGTTTCCCTGGGATGGGGGAGTCCAGAACTAGAGGGCATAAGTTCAGAGCGGAGAGGTGAAAGATTTGAAAGGGACCGAAGGGTCAACTTTTTCACGCCAAGGGTGTTGTGTGTATGGAATCAACTGCCAGAGGAAGTGGTGGAGATTAGTAAAATTACAACATTTAAAAGGCATCTGGATGGGTATATGAATAGGAAGGGTTTAGTGAGATAAGTGCCGGTAAATGGAACTAGAATGGTTATGATATCTTGTTGGCGTGGACGAATTGGACTGAGGGGTCTGTTTCTCTGCTGTACATCTCTATCACTCTATGACTGTAATTGGTTTCCACTGTTCATTTACAGCCTGACATTTCAGTCTGTTTCCCCTGTTTGTCTTGGTCAGTTCTCCTCTCAAACCCATGTAATTGGCTTTGTTTCTAATGCTTGGGTGTGCTTTACGGTCCCTTGAAAACTTGATAATCTTTTTGACTTCCACAATATTGCAATCTTCTGGAGGATCAATGTGTTGCATCACACCTTCACTCAGCTTCATCACTAGGGAGATCATGATATCCCTAGCCACCTGCACAATATGTTATTCAAAGAAACACTGGCAAAACACTTCAAAGAGGAGCTCGGATAATATCACTCTTGCCTGTGTGACTGTCCCAGATCATGCAAAGATTGAAGTCTCCCAAAGCTATCATTATGCCTTTGTTACAAATTCCAATGAATTCCTGTTTAATACAGGGAGGAACAATGAAATGCTGCTAGACAGCCTATAAAGAAAAGTTCTTCTACTTGTGTTTGTGACACATGGGACCCAGAATTTACATTCAGGCTGATTCAGCCACATCATCTGAGGCCAAATTTTTTTCTCTGTAATGCCCTTGCTTTGATTACTGTCAGTGTTACACATCCTGTACTCCTATTCTGCCCGGGATCCCACGAGATTGTGTACCATTGAATATTTATGTTCCACCTTTTGTTCACCCTGTAACCACATCTCTCTGCTGACTAAATCCCATTTATCTCTGTGCCACAAGTCTAATATCTTATTGCAGATACTTTGGCAATTCCAAAAAAAATGTATAATTTACTCTTTCCCACAATATCCTGTCACATATCGATTCACTGACGTACAGTTTTAGTTAAACTCTGTCCCTTCCTGTTCCTTTCTGCTTGTCTTCAGTCACATCACCATGCTGTTCCGATGCGTCACCTTTTCTCTTTAGCGTTGGAAAGCTCCTTTCACCTGAAACCTGTCCCTGCATCCTCCATATTATCTTAAAGATCTGTCATAAACCTACCGACATGATTGGCCAGGACACTGGTCCCAACGATGTTGTTTTTAATTCACTCGTATGATTTTACTGTCTCTGGCTGGCCAGCATTTCATGCCCACCCCCGAGCTGCCCTTCAGCTGAGTGCCTTGCTACACTAACACAGAGGGCAGTTTAAAGTCAACTCCATTGCCCTGTGTCTGGAGTCATGTGTAGGTCAGACCAGCTGCCTACCACTGGTTTCCTTCCTGAACGGATATTGAGCATTCAGATGCTTTTCCCTGCCACTGGCATTAACTTCTGGATGAATAGACTAGTGAGAGTAATGTTAGGTCATCGCCTAACCCACTGATAGCTCCCTCATCCCTGAGCACTGATCTCTTTGCACCATGAATCAAACCCCTTCTTCTCGATCGTGATTTGATCCTGACACCTATCAGCACTCTGGTGATGTCACTCAGTATCTCTCCATGCAATATCTGTCACTGTGAGGGTCTAATTGCTGCCGGTGACTGCAGCTTTTGTAGTTACTCCAGAACCTGAGCCAACAGAATTCTGCACTCCAGGGAGATGAGGCAGCACAGGCCAGGGATGGAGATGGGATATTCTCGATCTCTGTGGGACACACTGCCATTCTCCATGTTTAACCCTGACTGTATCAGTCTAATGTCGCATTCTGTCTATTTCTCTGTCTCCTGCATATATTCAGGACGTTCCTGACTCAATAAACTTGCCAACTGCTGGTTGGTTCATCCATCATCTCATTGAACACAGTTGGTCAGCCAGAGGGCAGGGAGATCTGGAGTCTTCAATAAATCCTGCAGCGAGGTAAGATCACTCACAGTGAGCAGAGCAGAGCGAATTTAAGTGATCGAAGTTTGGTCCCGAAGACCTGACACAGATACAGAGCTGAAGGGTGAATACAGAGTATGAAGGTCCCAGGCTCAATTTCCACTCTCTTGTTAACTTTCATCACTGCAGTTCTGAGCCTTCCTATGACAATATAGGAAGTCCACAGTTATCAATCCAGATCTGTGCTGTCTTAGTGAGCATCAGGACAACATAGAGTAAAGGAGGCCTCCCCACAGAAGGTGGTATTGAAACCTGGGATCTTTCTGTTCGCTATTCCCCCTCTCACACGGTCTCTTGCAATGTGATAGGGTCATACAGCAAGGAAACATACCTTTGGGTCCATTTCATCTGCACCAGTGTCTTGAATGGTTGTAATTACCAGAAAAGTTCCTATTTCTGTAACCTCCACCCTTCCCATTAACCTGCTGTATATTTGAAACGTACTTCAATGCTGATGACTCTCGCTATTTGTAAATTGCTCCAGTGTTAATAATCTCATCCTGCACTTAGTACAATAATCTCTTTTTCTGTAGTTTTCCACAATAGCTGCAGTCCATCCTGTCTCTGTAAAATCCTCCAGCCCGGACCAAAATACCCACCTATGTAACTTCCTCCAGTCCCAAGAGAACATGATATTACAGTAAACTTCTGTAGGCCTGATCACATTTTTGCCACCTTGCCTACAGCAGTCCACGACCTCTGTAACCATCTCCTATGCCTACCGACCTTCCTATCTGTGTAAACACCTCCAGACCCTTTTCCAGCGGCAACAACACGCTGTATCTCTGTGCTCCTCCCTGCACCTCAAACGCCCTCTCTTTGTGTAGTTCTGCAAGTTAGGGTGGCATGGCGGTTCAGTGGTGAGCACTGCTGCCTCACAGCGCCAGAGACCCAGGTTCGATTCCAGTCTTGGCAGACTGCCTGTATGGAGTTAGCACATTCTGCATGGGTTACCCCCAGGTGCGCCATTTTTCTCCCCATTCCAACAACGTGCAGGTCAGGCGAATTGGCCATTCGAAATTGCCCAAAGCGTTAGGTACGTTAGTCAGAGGGAAATGGGTCTGGGTGGATTACTCTTTGGAGAGTTGGTGTGGACTTGTTGGGCTGAAGTGCCGTTCCATACTGTAGGGAATCTAATAAAATCTAAACTCTCCCTCTGCGTTCCATATTACTGTCCCTGAAAATATCCCTCTAACAATTAAACAGTTACAAACCTCCTAATCTCTGGAAACTGCACCAGCTCCAACATCCCTCCTTATTCTTGTAACCTCTTCCTGAAACACTCTCAACATGTGGAGACCCCACAATCCTCCCTATCTGTGTAATCCTCTCAGGTCACTGCAATACTCCAGATCTGTGGAGCCCAGTCAAATGCCTGTGACTCTCCCAATTCAGTTCCTACAAGGGTCACTATCTGTGTAACATTCTCCCGTCACTCTCACTCACCCTGTCATGTAAGCTCCTCTAGTATCTCCAGCCATCTAATCGTCTCCATAATCTTCGCCAGCTCTTGTAGCCCTATCTGAGTAAATGTCACCCTCTTCTACAACTCTCCCTACGAGAGGTACCGTTCCACATATTCATCACCCTCTGGCTGAATAAATTCCTTCAGATCTCCTTTCTAAAGTGTTGTTCCTTCACTCTGAAGCTGTGCCCTTGACCCCTAGTCTCTCTGCATAGAGGAACCATCTTCCACCCCCCCACCCCAACACACACACACACACACACACACACACACACACGTTCAATCCATCCAGGCCCCTCAGTATTCTGTAAGTTTGAATGACATCCTGCCACCACCGCCTCTGAATCTTCATCAAGTACAGACCCAGAGACTTCACCTGCTCCTCATATAGCAAACATTTCATCCTGGGCTCTTCTTTGTAAAGCTAGTTCTTGTACCCCCTCACATCCTTTGTCCAGACTGTTAATGTATAACATGTACAGCATGGCCCCAACACTGACTCCTGGTGAGTTCCTCTCGGCACCAGTTCCCATCGTGAAAATGACCCCTTTACACCTACTCTGTCTTCTACTAATCAGCCAATACTCTATCCACACCAAGAATGTTGTTCTGAAACTGAAATTTCATTTCACAAACCCTGCTGGATTTGTTTTCCTGTCTGGCTGCGAACAAGCATAGTAGATAAAAGGGAGGAATGGTATGCTGGGATTTTCAGAAACCTTTCAACAAGGTCCCACTGAAGAGGTGGATAAGCAAAATTGGCAAATGTGGGATTGGAGTGAATGTACTGGCATGGGAATTCTTTAACAGAAAACTAAGCAGGAATAAATGGATTAGTGCTTGACCCCTAACGATTCACAAAGGGATTTGATACATTTGATGGATGGACAAAATCTACTGATTTCTTGTTTGTTGCTGACACAGAACGAAATGGGAATGTGAATTGTGTGGAGGAAGTAAATGAGACAGGAACAGTCCATGAGTTTCCCTTGTACAAATTAATTGATGGGATGTGGCCATCACTTGCTCAGCCATCATTGCCGTCCCATCCGTAATTCCCTGGAGAAGGTGATAGTGAGCTGCCTTCCTGACCCATTGTAGTCCTTTTGGTGGAGGGACAGACACAGTGCTGGGAGGATGGAGCATGACTTGGAGGGCACCTTGGACATGCTGGTGTCCCCGTACAGCTGGAATTCCTGTCCTTACAGGGTGTAATTGCTCCGGGTTTGTGTAGTGGTGCTGAAAGGGCCTTCCTGAGTGATCTCAGTGCTATTTGTAGATATTTTATTTATTCATTCGTGGTCATGAGCATTGCTGTATGTATTGTTGATTTGGAGTTGTCCCTGAGAAGGTATGGTGAGCTGCCTTCCTGAACCACTGCACCAGCCGTTGGAACTGTTGTTATCTGTGTCCCCTCCAGCAGGCGCTACGACACTCATGTCTGTAAATGCATACAGACAATGCAGCTCTTCCTGTATATGTGGCATCCTTCTCTGCCAACAACACTTATTGTTTATCAGAATGTCTCACTTCATCCATTCCCATCTGTGCTAGTGATCTCTGAAATTTCTTTCCTCTTGTTTACACTTCTGATCATCTATAACCACTTCCATTCTAAATTTGTAACCCCGCCATATCTGTAACTCTCCATATAACTGTATTCAATGACAGCACAGATCCCCTTCCTTAAATCTCTGTGAATTACAGCGGCTGGTTGTGCTAAATTGGTACTTTTCATCGTCCTTATCCTCCTTAGCTCTTCCAGCCCCTGCAATCCCAATAATTTGCAATGTTCCCATTCTCTGTACCTCCTTATGTTCTGAGGGTCCTTGAACACCACGAGTGCTTCAAACATCTGTAACACCCCCAGTTACTGCGAGTCTCCTAACACTGTAACATCCAACAGTCCCCAGTACCACACAACACTTCCTGGCTGTCAATTTGCATTTGTTGAAGTCTTCACATCTCAGGAAGCAGCTCACAAAAAGCCCTTTAGACTCTACAAGGTTCCATCACCAAAAAGTCACCGTCTCTCTGTTTCCTTTGCCTCCCTCAGTGCCTGCAACTCTCCCTGTATGTTCCCAGGGTAGATAACCTGCTTTAGATAATGCAGGTCTGCCTATCTCTGCAAATTAACTGTTCCATCCCCGATAGATCGCTCAATCACTGGAACCTTCTCTGCACATTCTCGTCCTCCTCTTTTCCCCTGTCTTCCAGGCACAGCGGTGATCCTGTGAGGGACCAGTGTGGAATGGGATGTTACAAATCTCAGCTGAGGCTTGAGGCCTACCGTTACCTGGGAGTCACAACGGGAGAGAACTGAGAGTGAGCAGCACAGAACGGGAGAAAATAATTCTTCAGCGAGGATCAAGGCCAACTGGGACTTGGAGTTTGAGAAACAACAGAGCAGGAGGCTCTAAATCAGCACCGAGTCACAGAGGGAGTGAAAATGTGATGGAGCAATTTGAATCAGGAGGCTCATTCACATCTGGGCGTTACAGAGGCAGCAAAGTGAGACGATATAAATCAGCATTGAGGATCGAGGCCTAGTCATACCTCGGAGTCACAGAGACGGTGACCTTGTGAGGGAGCAGAGTGGAGTGGGAACAGGAGGAATACACATGTCTGGGAGTCACAGAGATGGTGACGCTGTGCAGGAACAGCGTGGAGTGGGAGCTGGAGGATTACAAGTACCTGGGAGTCACAGAGACGGTGACCCTGTGAGGGAGCAGAGTGGAGTGGGAGCGGGAGGATTACAAGTACCTGGGAGTAACAGAGATGGTGACCCTGTGAGGGAGCAGCGTGGAGTGGGAGCGGGAGGATTACACGTATCTGGGGGTCACAGAGACGGTGACCCTGTGAGGGAGCAGAGTGGAGTGTGAGCTGGACCATTACACGTACCTGGGAGTCACAGAGACGGTGACCCTGTGAGGGAGCAGAGTAGAGTGGGAGCTGGAGGATTACACGTACCTGGGAGTCACAGAGACGGTGACCCTGTGAGGGAGCAGGGTGGAGTGGGAGCTGGAGGATTACACGTACCTGGGAGTAACAGAGACGGTGACCCTGTGAGGGAGCAGGTTGGGGTGGGAGCTGGAGGATTACACGTACCTGGGAGCCACAGAGACGGTGACCCTGTGAGGGAGCAGGTTGGGGTGGGAGCTGGAGGATTACACGTACCTGGGAGTCACAGAGATAACTTTCTGCTGCTGGGAACTGCTTGCACTGAGTTTAGGAGAAGTGCAAGAGCCATCACAGAAAAGGCTGTAAGTTCGTTGGCTGATAAATACATCGTTATTAGTGACTGTCTCTAAATTGCTATTAGTTAGCAAATTTATTTTTTCAACTTCTGAAATAATGGTTGAACTTAGAAATAAGGGAGAAGTGAAATTCTGAGCCACTATAATAAATTATCCTAAGTAAGCCATAGTTGAATAAGGGACATAACCACTTTGTTATTTCCCTGATTTTAACTTCATTCGAAGTAATTAATTAAGTTACTCTAGACATGTTGCATTTTAAGACATAACAAGACATGTTTGTCAGATGGAAAATGTGTTATGTTACATTGGTAAACCACAGCCCCCTCCTCGTGTCCTAGATGAACACTGGGTCTTGGAGCTCAGACAGTGACTAGCGATTCTATGGGACATCTGTGATGCTGAGAGTTAGGGGGATAGCACACACACAGAGCCGATCACCCTGCAGACATGACGGCCTGGAAGAATGAAGGGAATACGGTACTATGCAATCGAAAATTAAAAGTCAGGGAATCCAGGAATAGCCTGATGTCTCCCTCCCAATTCAGTGTCTCAGTTTGGAATCTGATGAAGGTATTGGCTGCTCAGGGAGGGCAGTCAGAGCCATGTCTGTGGCTGTGTACGAGGGGAAGGAGAAGGAAAGTGGAGCAATAGTTACAGGGGAGTCAGGAAATTGAGGAAATCACAAGCATTTCTTTGACCGTCAATGTAATTCCAGGATTGTGGGCTCAAGAATGGCACTGTGTCTGCAGCATATTGGTCTGGGAGGTGGTTAGCAGCCAGAGGTCATGGTCCGTGTTGGTCTCAGTGACTTGGGTGGAATCAGAATTTAGCGAGGTAGATGGAAGGTTAGCAAACAAGGAATGCTCTCAGTGCCGTGTGCAAGACAGTGCCGCACTAGGAATATTAAGTAGGTTAGAGTGTGACTGGAACGACAGTGTAGCAGGAAGGGCACCAGACTCCTGGTGCATTAGGACTGGTTCTGGGGAAGGTAGCAACTGTACAAGCTTGATTGGTTAACATATGCCAGAAGTGGGACTGATTTCCTTATGCAGTGTTTGGATAATGCTATTGGGAGGGATTTATACTGATTTGGCAGGGCTATGGTACCTAAAAAGAATAGTGGAGCAAACTACCGTTCCTCCGCCACACATCCATCTGGTCTCTCCTTCTATTTCCATTCTCACTGGCACGTGGCAATGGGAATAACCTGGAGATCACTGCCATTGAGGTCCTGCTTTTCTATTTCTTAGCAAACTCCCTCTCCACTCAGTTCCCTGACAATATGTACAGCCCGATTAAATCTCCTCTCAGCATCCTCCGTTCCAGTCTTTTCTCATAACTGCACTTCCAATGTCCCAGGGTAACGAATCTCCTCTGCACCCTCTCCAATCCAATTCCATCCTTCCATGTCTTGGGGTGACCAGAACTGCACACATTCTCCAAATTGCGACTGCGCTCATTATTTATACAGTTCCAGCATAAATGTCCTGCTCTAAATTCTGCACTTTGGCTGACAGGGGAAATGATGCCATTTGCTCCATTAACGAGGTTCTTGATGTTTTCAGCAACCTTCCTTTATCTGCCCACACTGACTATACTCTCATTAATTGTACATTCCTCTCTATTGTTCATGTCCCCAAATGCCTTGCCTTGCACTTATCTGCGTTGTTTGCTCCATTTACCTGGACCCGATAATTTCTGTTTTGAAACAGTCTGCCATGGGATCTCTCGTCAAATCCAAGTAAGTCACATGTGGTTCAAAGTTACTGCCTCAGACCGACACAGTCAGATTAATTACACACGATCTTCCTTGAACAAATTCAGACCGACTGTCCTGGAGTCCCTGGGACTTCTCAGTGACCGTTTATCCACTGTCTCAGAATTCCAGCGACGACATATTCAGTCAGTCCCTTGCTCCACATTAAACAAAGTTGTGGTATTAGCCATTCTCCAGGCCACCGACATCATCCCTGCATCCAGTGAGGATTGGATAATGTGAGTAACTATAAGGCCGGGGATTTTCCCCGGAGCCTTTTAACAGTGTGGAGCATTGTATTACCCATTTTTAAGAATTTGCATCTCCTGTATAATTCTCTGCTCCAAGTTTGTTGCTCCCAATATTTCACACTGCATTCCCATTTTGATTCAGAGGCCTCAACCATCTTTTGATTTGATCAAGTCTCATTTTACACGAGTTTCATGGAGGGTTTCACAAGGTGAAGTGTTTTTTCGCATGGCACCATCCCCAATCTGCTTCATTAACTACACTCCCTACCCATGTGCACTTTCCCTCATCTGATACTAATGCGAGGACGTTCCCCTTCTTCATAACAACTGCCCGCTGCCTGGATATCCCAGAATGAACCGGCCTCCCTGTTACAGGGGCCATCTTTAAAAAGCCATTACATCTAGGATTGTCACTTCGAAACACCTGGACATAGCAGAGGGGGTAAAACTGGGGCTTCACTTTGAGACCAAGCCCCTGAGGTTCTGGTTGATGGCATGGTGCACGAGAGGGACATTATCTTCCTCCAGGACTGGCAGGGGAGGCCGTGAAACCAGACCCTGCCAGCTTGGTCCGAGGGTGACCCCTGGGTCAGTGAGGTGCCAGCCTTATGGGTGAATGCCCATCAGTGTAGGAAGGAGGTCAGTGACCTTCTCCACTCCACTAGGGTAAGTGCCACCATCTGCACTTTGTGACCTCACTCTCACTCTCTGTTACTGACTCCCCTCCCACCAAGGCTCAGGTTTTCCCACCCTCACCCTCACCCTCACCCCTGTAACTGCAAGTGAACTTACCACCCTCACTGAATGTAGCAGCTTCTCTCAGTCTCTCCAACCTCATCGCTGCCCCTCTACCCAACTCTGCCTGGTGTCTGTGCTGCCCATTCACTCACTTAGGACATCTTGACACCTTTCCCCCAGCTGTGCCAGCTCTAACAGCTGCACTAAATGTTTCCATCTCCCTTAATATCTCTTGCAAATTTTCACATCCCAGAAGGAACCATCCCACAATAGGAGAGAAAGTGCCAAGAGAGGCGTGGGTCTGCCCAACATTCAGCTCCTCACCCCCTCACAGGAGAAGGATCCTAACCCTAACAACCACAAGAGGCTTACTGACCGTGTCCAAGTTCCCGAGCTGGGATCTGAGAGTCCCCTTGTTTCACTACTGGGCACCGTGACCGTCTGTGGACAAGGATATTCAGCTTCCTGTGTCTGTGCTAAATACCAAGATAATGCAACAGGCGGCTGAGACTGGTAGCTCTGGCTGAGAATAAACACAGCTGAGGGGAGGGTAAGGCAAAGCAATAATTCTGCGAACACTCAAAGCATATCAAAGTGAGTGTGTACAAACATAGAGAGAGCAGCCCATGAGCTGGGTGTGTGTCCCTGAACACAGAGTCCTTGCAGCAGCATTGCTATGAGAGTTTCACCATGAGTGTAACATGAGCTGCAGCACTGAACTACAGAAGTGTGCTGGAGATGTGCTGGAATGGCATGGTGAGTCTGGCATGTGACAGATGCCAGCATTGGTGGGTGTGGAGTACATGCAGTTTGTCAGTGCAGTGTTCTCCAAGATGTCGCTGTCCACAATAGAAGGCCGCAGGATCGAAGGCGAGATGGAGTCACCAGTTACCAGCTCTGACTTTCATGTCAAATCTTTCATATTGAGTTTCCCAAGAGTGGGAGGGAGGGTATGAAGCTGAAAATTGATGAGGAGAGATCAGCAATAATGTGCCTGTTGATCATCAGTAATCATTCAGGCAACATCTTGTCACTCCTGCAATCAAATCTTGCCTTAAAGAACAGTCCAGCACAGGAACAGGCACTTCAGCCCAGTAAGCCCGCACTGACACATAGTGCCCTTTGAACGTTAAAATGGAAGTTTTTTGCTTCTACACATTCTATGTCATTCTATTCGCTGCTGTCTCTTCTATGTGCCAAGATCCCTCTTTAACCTTGCTATGTTAGCTTCTTCCCCTCTATCAGTGTATTCCAGGCACTTTCACACTCTGTCTGGAAAAGCAAAAAAAAACCTATCATATCCACTGAACTTTCTCCCTTTTACCTAAAAACTATGGTCCCCCAGTAATTTCTACTTTGGGAAAAAGACTCTAACTGTCCTTCTATCTATACCTCTGACAGTTTTGTAAATATCTATCAGGTAGCCCATAGCCAATGATGCCCAGGTGCACACAAAACATGTATGTTCAATTTCTCCTTCTGGCTAATATATTCCAAACCAGACAACATGCTGGTAAACCTTTTCCGTACCCTCTCCAACACTTCCACATCGTGTGGTAACCAGTACTGTACACAATATTCCAAATGTGCCCGAACTAAGTTTCTCTACAGCTGCAATATGACCTGCTAATTTCCATACTGCATGCTCCGATGCATGTCTGCAAGTTTGCCATCAGTCTTCTGGATCACCCTATCCACACATGTTGCCACTTTCAGGGAACTGTGGAGCTGTACACCAAGATCCCTGTCATGTTGTGATGGTTACTGTATAGTGGGCGGTATGTCAGGCCGTGATGGTTACTGTCCAGTGGGAGGTATGTCATGTTGTGATGCTTACTGTACAGTGGGAGGTATGTCGGGCCATGATGGTTACTGTACAGTGAGAGGTATGTCGGGCCGTGACAGTTACTCTACAGAGGGAGGTATGTCATGTTGTGATGGTTACTGTACAGTGGGAGGTAAGTCGGGCCGTGATGTTTATTGTACAGTGAGAGGTATGTCGGCCCGTGACGGTTACTCTACAGAGGGTGGTATGTCGGGCCGTGAATATTACTGTACAGTGGGAGGTAGGTTGGGCCGTGATGGTTACTGTACTGTGGGAGGTGCGTTGGGCAGTGACGGTTACTGTACAATGGGAGGTATGTCGGGCCGTGATGGTTACTGTACAGTGGGAGGTATGTCGGGTCGAGAGGTTGCAGACTGTATGAGTTGTATAGAGTATGATGCTGCTCCTGCCGATGGCCCACTGCACCTCATGGATGCATCGTCATTTGTTTCTCAATCTCTTTAATGTCTGTACAATTCACTGCCCAGGGGGCTATATAACATGGTGAGGAGGGTCTGCAAAATGTGAAGGTAGCCCTTGCTCCCCATCAGAGCTGTGCAGTGACCATTCTTACCGATGTATGAAACGGAGAGGTATATCTGCAGTAGACAGATTGGTGATGATGTGATCAATTATATGTTTCCCTTTTATTGATTCCCGCATAACCTGCCGCAGAGCAGTCCAGCAGCCACAGGATCCAGCATCAATGCTGAGCACGATACTGAATATATACCACGGAGCTGTCCCCCTCTGCCTGGCTTTTCCTGTCAGTGGGACAGAACCTATCAGAGACTGTGGTGAAGTTGCCAGAGACGTAGTCCTGTTCACAGAATCCTGCTTTACAGGCAATATCTGACTATTTATTTTTATTAGCCCGTGGGAAATATACAACAGGTCACGTTTACATTTTCTACAATGAAGAATTAATATCACTTTGTTTCTTACATATTTTAAAATAAACCTAACAACATTAATTTGTCAGTTGAAAACAATTGAAGTGAACAGTAATTGAATTACCAGAGCACTCAGCTAACTATTACACAATTCAGTGACTGTAGTAAACAGCTGATTGGTGTTCAGATCAGTGAACACACCATCTTGCAGGCAGCAAAGCTGTTGGAAATGCTTTTGAGGAAAAGCCTAAATTCAGACAGTATTGGAGACAATTCTGAGAGACAGGATTTACAATTACTTAAAAAAAAGTTTGATAAGCGATAGTCAACATGGCTTTTCGAGGAGCAGTTCATGCCTTACAAACCTTCTTGAATTCTTTGAAGATGTGAAAAAACATATTGATGAAGATAGACCAGTAGATGTGGTGAACACGAATTTTCAAAGGCGTAAGATCAGGTTCCCTGTTGTGGGCTCATTCAGAAAGTAAGGAAGCATGGGACGCAGGTAAATTTGGCTCTCTGGATACGGGCATGGCTGGCCCACAGAAGACAGCAGGTGGTAGCAGGTGGAAAGTATTCAGCCTGGAGCTCAGTGAGCAGTGGTGTCCCACAGGGATTGGTTCTGGGACCTGTGTTCTTTGTGATTTTTATAAATGACTTTGATGAGGAAGTGGAACGATGGGTTAGAAAGTTTGCCGAAGACATGAAGTTTGATAGCGTTGTGGAGAGTATGGAGAGTTGTAGATTGCAACCGGACATTGACAGGATACAGAGCTGGGCTGATAAGTGGCAGATAGAGTTTAAGTTTAAAAAGTGTGAATTGATTTATTTTGGAAGGTTGCATTTGCATACAGAATATAGGGTTAAAGGCAGAATTCTTGACAGTGCGGAGCAACAGAGGGATCTTAGGGTCCATGTTCATAGTTTCGTCAATGTTGCCACCCAAGTTGATAAGGTTGTTAAGAAGGTGTATGGTGTGTTGGCTTTCATCATATGGGGGATTGACTGTACAAGAGGCAACGTTAATGCTTAGCTCAAAAAACGCAACACGTTACAACTTGCCCGAAAATGGGAAAGGAATACCAACCGAGAGAGTTCCGTGTGCAAGCAATTGTACTTCCTGCATGAATGTTTAAGAAACCAATACTATCAAAATGTCTCCAATACAAACCGCCGATTAAAAACACCTCAAGCCAGAAGTTTAACAGATTGAAATGGCTGCAGAATGCTCCAAGAACTAATCAATGACGCCCGCCCGTCTGAAAATACAAGGGGGAAATTGCGCGCCAAAAACCATTATTCAAACGAGCAACACATCCAAGAATGGTCAGACGTGGTAGAACAAGCCATAAACACCAAACAACGACAAACCCAGATAAAGAAAAATCGGGGCCTGAAGAAAAAACTCACAAACAAAGACAAAACCGGTAACACAGGGCCACGGATAAAGAACTTATCAGACCAGACCCTATCAGACACAGAAAAGGCGGTACGAGTGAAAGTACAAAATTTCAATTACCGAGATGCTGACAAGAAGGATTTCCTAGCGGCATTAGAAACCACATTGAAGGACAACAATCTCACAGAAGAAACACAGCAAACTATCAGATAGACAGTTACACCTATTCTGAGCCGAAAGAGGGATGGAAACAAACTGAAAACACAAGAAAAGGAAGACCTAGAAAACCTCAAAAAAGATAAAAACATCGTTATATTACCTGCAGACAAAGGTCGGCTCACAGTCATCCTGAACAGAAGGGACTACATCAAGAAAGCCAATGCACAACTCGCAGACACCAACACCTACCAACAGGTGGAACTAGACCCGACCCCACAACTAGGAAACAAATTTACATATCTTCTAAGAAAATTACAAAATTCCAGACAATTAAACAAGATGGAATTCGAAAAAAATGAAACTAGACGTGACCAAGACCCCACGATTCTATGGGCTACGAAAAATCCATAAACCAGGAGGCCCCATCAGAACCATAGTCTCACTACCCGGAACACCAACTTACATACTGGCCAAAGAACTACACACAAGACTGAAATACCTAGTAGAAGAGTCACAGCACTCCATCCACTCCACCCAGGAATTCCTAAAAATCATCAAAAACTCCAAAATAGACGAACACGAACCAATGATCTCATTCAACGTAACAGCACTGTTCACCTCCATCAACATCGTCCTGGCAAAGGAAACACTTACCATACTTTTAGAAGAGACCATCACACACACCCCAACCACCATCAATCTCATTACCAACGAAAATATCATGAAGCTAGTGGACCTGTACATCACCACCCGCTTCACCTTCAACAACATAATCTACAAACAAACCAACGGGACGCCCGTGGGATCTCTGCTATTAGGACTCATAGCAGAAGCAGTAATGCAAAGACTAGAACAAACAGCCGTACCAACCACCAAACCAAAAATCTGGATTCGCTACGTGGATGACACAATTGTTATCATTACCGAAACAAGATAGAAGAGACATTTAACATCATCAACAACACAGTCACAGGCATAAGGTTAACCAAGGAGAAGGAAACCGACAACAAACTCGCATTCCTGAACGTCACAGTTGAAAGAAAGGACAATGGAGAACTACAAACCTGGGTATACAGAAAACCGACAAACACTGACCAAATAGTTAACTACACCAGCAACCATCCCAACACACACAAACGAAGCTGTACCAGAACACTATTCCAACGAGCCACCACACACTGCAGCACAGACGAACTTCGGAAAGCAGAGGAGAACCACCTATACAACGTATTCAAGAAGAACGGACACTCAAAAAATACAGATAACTCAAGAACAACCCACGACAACAAGACCTAACACAACCAGAAACCCTAACTACCTTAACACACATGAAAGAAGTTTCAGAAATGACAGCCAGTCTACTAAGACCCCTCCGAATCCTTATAGCACACACACCCACGAACACTCTCAAAACTAAAAAACTTAAAAGAACCAGTACATCCTATAGACAAATCCAACGTCATCTACAATATTCCATGCAAGAACTGCCACAAACACTACGTAGGAAAAACAGGAAGAAAGTTAGCCACCAGGATACACGAACACTAGCTAGCCAGAAAAAGACACAACCCTCTCTCCCTCGTAGCCCTACACATCGATAAAAAATAAAATTCGACTGGGACAACACATCTATCCTGGGACAGTCTAAGCAAAGACATGCCAGAGAATTCCTAGAGGCCTGGCACTCCAACCACAACTCCATAAACAAATACATAGATCTGGATACCATCTATCATACCCTCAGGAAACGAACAGGAAATGACATCACCACAAACCCTAGTAACCTCATCCAGGACAAACATATAAATAGAAAGCAGGAGACAGCAGCTTCGCTTCACTTGGAGGTCGCCACTGATGACGTTACCTAGCCAGGTAATGAAACGTCTGGATGTCAAACCACAGCTCAGGGAGCAAATCTACACCCTGTAGCTCAATAAAGCTGTGATTCAGCCAGACTTGGAATATTGTGTTCAGATCTGGTTGCCTTAGGTTAGGAAGTCCCACAGTCTGTGGAGGAGATTTACCAGGATGCTGCCAGGACTGGAGGACATGTCTTAGGCAGGAAGATTGAAGGAGCTAGGGCTTTTCTCGCTGAACCGAAGGACGAGGAGAGGTGACTTTGTAGAGGTGTACAAGATGTTGAGAGGCATAGGATAGATTTGATAGCCAAAGTCTTTTCCAATGGCAGAAGTGGTTATCAACAAGGGGCGTAATTTTAAGGTGATTGGAGGAAACTTTCGCGGGGCTGTCAGAGATAAGTTCTTTACACAGAGACTGATGGGGGCGGCACAGCGCCAGTGGTGGTAGTAGAGTCAAATACAGTAGGGATATTTAAGAAGACTCTCGGATAGGCAATGGATGTTAGCACATTGAAAGTTATGTAGGTTTGTCTGATATAGAGAAGGATAAAAGGCTGCCAAAACATTGAGAGCTGAAGTGCCTGCACTGTGCTGTACTGTTCTATGCTCCAAGTTTCACTCATTTTGTGAATTCCCGTCAGTTGGTGAATGTGTGAGTGAGTGAGGCGAGTGAGGGAGTGAGGCGTGGGAGGAAGTGAGGCGGGTGAGAGAGTGCAGTGCGTGAGGGAGTGAGGTGTGTGAGGTCAGGAATCTGTGGAGGGACGTTAGACCAAGACTTCCAGGTTTGATGTGCTTTGTTACATTCACCTGAGTGTCAGGTGGAACAGCTTGTCATGGAGCCCACAAGGGAGCAGGCTATTCTGAACCTAGTGCTTTGCAATGAACCAGACTCTATAAAAGATCTTAAAGTAAGGGAACCCTTAGGAAGTAGGGATCATAATATGGTAGAGTTCAGTCTGGAGTTTGAAAGAGAGAAGGTAAAATCGGATGTAATGGTGTTACAGTTCAATAAAGGTAATTATGAGGGCATGAGAGAGGAACTGACAAAAATAGCCTGGAAGCAGAGGCTAGCGGGGAAGACAGTAGAGCAAAAGTGGCAGGAGTTTGTGGGTATAATTGAGGACACTACACAGAGGTTCATCCCCAAGAAAAGAACGATTATCCGGGGAGGGATTAGACAACCATGGCTGACAAAGGAAGTCAGGAAATGTATTCAAGAAAAAGAGAGATCCTATAACGTGGCCAAGAGCTGTGGGAAATCAGAAGATTGGGAATGCTACAAAAACAAACAGAGGATAACAGAGAGTGTAATAAGAAATGAGAGGATCAAATATGAACGTAGGCTAGCCAGTAATATTAGAAATGATAGTAAAAGTTTCTTTCAGTACATAAGAAACCAACGACAGGCTAAAGTAGACATTGGGCCACTTCAAACTGATGCAGGAAGCCTAGTGATGGGAGATAAGGAAATAGCAGGAGAACTTAACAAGTACTTTGCATCAGTTTTCACAGTAGAAGACATCAGTAATATCCCAACAATTAAAGGGAGTCAGGGGGCTGAATTGAGTATGGTTGCCATTACAAAAGAGATAGTGCTAGAATAGTTAAAATGTCTTAAAATTGATAAATCTAGGTGGCTGAGGAAATAGCGGAGGCATTGGTTGAGATCTTTCAAGAGTCACTGGAGTCAGGAAAGGTCCCGGATGATTGGAAGATGGCTGTTGTAACTCCTTGTTCAAGAAAGGATGAAGACAAAAGATGGAAAATTATAAGCCAATTAGCTTAACCTCGGTTGTTGGTAAAATTCTACAATCCATCATTAAGGATGAGGTTTCTAAATTCTTCGAAGAGCAGAGTCTGATTAGAACAAGTCAACATGGATTTAGTAAAGGGAGGTCATGCCTGACAAACCTGTTGGAATTTTTTGAAGAGGTGACAAGTAGATTAGAACAGGGAAACCCAGTGGATGTGGTCTATCTTGTCTTTCAAAAGGCCTTTGATAAGGTGCCACCCGGGACGCTGCTGAGCAAGGCCCATGGTGTTCGAAGTGAGCTTTTGGGATGGGTTGAAGATTGGCTGTCTGACAGAAGGCAGAGATTTGGGATAAAAGGTTCTTTTTCAGCATGGCAGCCTGTGATGGGCGGTGTCCCGCAGGGTTCAGTGTTGGTGCCGCAGCTGTTCACATTATATATTAATGATTTGGATGAAAGGACTGGGGGCATTCTAGCAAAGTTTGCAGACGATACGAAGTTAGGTGGACAGGCAGGTAGTGGGGAGGCTGCAGAAGGATCTAGACAGTTTGGGAGAGTGGTCCAGGAAATGGCTGATGGAATTCAACGTGAGCAAATGCAAGGTCTTGCACTTTGGAAAAAAGAATAAAAGCATAGACTACTTTCTAAATGGTGAGAAAATTAGTAATGCAAAATTACAAAGGGATCTGGGAGTGCTAGTCGAGGATTCTCTAAAGGTAAACATGCAGGTTGAGTCCATGATTACGAAAGCAAATGCAATGTTGTCACTTATCTCAAGAGGGTTGGGATATAAAAGCAGAGATGTGCTACTGAGACTTTATAAAGTTCTGGTTAGGCCCCATTTGGAGTACTGTGTCCAGTTTTGGTACCCCACACCTCAGGAAGGACATACTGGCACTGGGACGTGTCCAGCGGAGATTCACACGGATGATCCCTGGAATGGTACGTCTAACATACGAGGAACGGCTGAGGATCCTGGGATTGTACTCATTGCAGTTTAGAAGATTAAGAGGACACTTAATAGCGACGTACAAGATAATACATGGCTTGGAAAGGGTGGACGCTGGGAAATTGTTTCCATTAGGCGAGGAGACTAGGACCCGTGGACACAGCCTTAGAATTAGAGGGGGTCAATTCAGAACAGAAATGCGGATACATTTCTTCAGCTAGAGGGTGGTGGGCCTGTGGAATTCATTGCCACGGAGTGCAGTGGAGGCCAGGACGCTAAATGTCTTCAAGGCAGAGATTGATAGATTCTTGTTGTCTCGAGGGATTAAGGGCTACGAGGATAACGCTGGTAAGTGGAGTTGAAATGCGCATCAGCCATGATTGAATGGTGGAGTGGACTCGATGGGCCGAATGGCCTTACTTCCACTCCTATGTCCTATGGTCTTATGGTCTGCGCAATATGTGTGGTTACCAAGACCAGTCAAAATCCACCAAGTTCAGTTATTAAAATGATTTTTGCTTGATATTTGCTTCTGGTTTCTTCAGATACATTCTGCTGGGTGACATATCCACAGGCATGTACAAATTTATTTTGATACTGGTGAATGTGAAGGTACATTTATTGGCTATAGTTGCAGCGGGTTCACTGTGAGACACAAGATGCTACAATAGACTGTCAGATATGAATGTTTTCACACAGTGTCTGGTCCAGGGGGCAGATGTATGGAGTCTGGGGGACATGCCAGATGTCATCACCATAAGTAACTTGTGCGGTGTAATTCTGACACTCAATGTCCATATGTCTGCTCCCTGGGCCAAACTCTGACAGGGGATGAATTTGTAACACCTGGTTCTTGGTCAGCCATTGGTATCTATTTTAGATAGCATTGATAACTACACTGAGAGCAGTTGATAGCCTGTTGCTAGTTTCCTCCTGGTCAAAGTGGATTCCAAATGATTCTCTCTGAGGGAACATTTGAATGACTCCCCTGACCCAGGTTGGAAACTGTCTGGACAGATTCAGGAGCAGGCCAGTGTCTCACTCAGTGCCACAGGCAGCTGTGAGTTCCAGTAGCACTGTACCCGAATTCAGGCCTTTTGGAATCCACTTTTAATGTCGGTCATGATGCAAAGTCATGGGTTCAGTGATCTGAACAATTATCAGGAGTTTGCCATGTTTGTGAATTGGGCAATAATAACGTGTGAGCTACAATTATTCAACTGAACAATAACTGCATTATCTCTGAAAACAATTATGTTGATTCTATATTGATGGAATTAAAATCTAAACACGAAAAACCTTTTATTAGACAAAAGTAAAGAATCACATTTTGTTTTGTATAGAATAAGAACATGCTGTCTGACTATTTTGGTGATCACAATTACACATTGAATCTCAGTATTAAAATACATACATTGTCGCTATATCACTTGCAAAGTGGTTGACCTCTGACTGATTGCATGTTCAGAGTGAACAAATGACTGAAAAATCAAATAGATTTATTAAAATACACATTTAAGTATAATCAATCGATTTAATTTCTCACCAGCTATTTGGCAACAATTGTATTAGTTTTAAAATAATGATGGAAAAGGATAGACTAGATCTAAACGTTGAAGTTCTAAATTGGAGAAAGGCCAATTTTGACGGTATTAGGTAAGATCGTTCAAAAGTTGATGGAGTGAGATGTTCGCAGGTAATGAGAAGGCTGGAAAATGGGAAGCCTTTAGAAATGAGATAAGGAGAGTCCAGAGACAGTATATTCTTGTTAGAGTGAAAAGAAAGTTGGTAGGTACAGAGAGTGATGAATGGCTAAAGAAATTAGGGTCTGGTTAAGAAAAATAAGGAAGCATATGACAGGTACAGACAGAATAGATCGTGTGAATCCTCAGAAGAGTATAAAGGCAGTGGGAGTATACTAAAGAGGGAAATCACGAGGGCAAAAATGGGACATGAAATAGCTTTGGCAAATAGAGATAAAGAGAATCTAAAAGGATTTTCCAAATACATTGAGGACAAAAAACTAAATAGGGAGAAAACAGAGCCCTCAAAAATGAGCAAGGCTGCATTTATGTGGAACCGCAGGAGATGGAGGAGATACTAAACAAGTATTTTGTATCAGTGTTTACACAGGAGAAGGACTTGAGAGATGTAGAAATGCAGAGAAATAGATGGTAACATCTTGAAAAATTCCCATATTACAGAGGAGGAAGTGCTGGATGTCTTGAAATGCTACAAGTGGATACATCCCCAGGATCTGATCGATCAGGTGTACCCTAGAACTCTGCGGGAAGCTATGGAAGTGAATGCTGGGCCTCTTACTGAGATACTTGTACCTTTGATAGCCACAGGTGAGGTCCCACAGAAAAGAGGTTGGCGAACGTGGTGCAACTGTTTAAGAAAGGTCGTAAGGAGAAGCCAGCGACCTATAGACCAGCGAGCCTGACGTCAGTGGTGGGCAAGTTGTTGAAGGGAATCCTGAGGGACAGGATGTACATGTATTTGGAAAAGCAAGGACTGATTAGGGAGAGTCAGCATGGCTTCGTGCGTGGGAAACCATTCTCACAAAATTGATTGTGTTTTTTGCAGAAGTAACAAAGAGTATTGATGAGGCAGAGTGGTGGATGTGATCTATATTGACTTCTGTAAGATGTTTGATGAGGTTCTCCATTGGAAACTGGTCGGCAAGATTAGATCTCGTGGAATACAGGCAGAACTAGCCATTCGGATACAGAACTGGCTCAAAGGTAGAGGACAGAAGGTGGTGGTGGAGGGTTGTTTTCAGATTGGAGGCCTGTGACCCGCGGAAGGTCACAAGAATCGGTGCTGGGTCCATTACATTTTGTCATTTATATAAATGATTTGCATGTGAGTATACGAGGCATAGTTAGTAAATTTGCTGATGACACCCAAATTGGGGGTGTAGTGGACAGTAAAGAAGGTTATCTCAGATTGCAACAGGATCCTGATCAGATGGGCCAATGGGCAGAGGAGTGTCAGATGGAGTTTAATCTAATAATAAATGCGAGATGCTGCAATTTGGGAAAGCAAATCTTAGCAGGACTTATACTCTTGATGGTGAGGTTCAAGGGAGTGCTGCTGAACAAAGAGAACTTGGAATGCAGGTTATTGTTCCTTGAAAGTAGTGTCACATAGATAAGATAGTGAAGAAGGCTCTTGGTATGCTTTCCCTAATTGGTCATAGTATTGAGTACAGGTGTTGGAAGATCGCGCTGCGGCTGTACAGGACATTGGTTAGGCCACTTTGGGAATATTGTATGCAATCCTGGTCTCCTTCCAATCGGTAGGATGTTGTGAAACTTGAAAGGGTTCTGAAAAGATTTACAATGATGTTGCCAGGGTTGGAGGGTTTGAGCGACACCTGGAGGTTGAATAGGCTGGGCCTATTTTCCCTGGAAGATTGGAGGCTAAGGGCTAAACTTACAGAGATATATAAATTCATTAGGGGCATGAATTGGGAAATAGACAAGATCTTTTCCCTGGTGTGTGGGAGTCCAGAACTAGAGGGCGTAGGTTTAGGTTGGGACAAAATATAAAAAAGAGATGTAAGGGGCAATCTTTTCACACAGAAGGTGGTACGTGTATGGAATGAGCTGCCAGAGGAAGTGGTGGAGGTTAGTACAATTGCAACATTTTAAAGGCGTCTGGATGGGTATATGAACAGAAAGGGTTTAGAGGGATATGGGCAGGGTGCTGGCAGGTGGGAGTAGATTGGGTTGGGATATCTGGTCAGCATAGACAAGTTAGACTGAAGTGTCTGTTTCCACGCTATACATCTCTTTGACCCTGTGACTATAATTTAGAAATGACAATGTTACTGAGCAATGCACTGGGGGATGTACACAGTCTTACATGCTGGGAGGGTAGCTGCTACTGTGTTACAGATCAATGCACTGGGGTGGTGTACACAGTCCTACATGCTGGGGCGGTAACTGCTGTTGGTTTACAGATCAATGCACTGGCGTAGTGTACACAGCCCTACATGCTGGGAAGGTAACTGCTCCGGGGTTACAGATCAATGCACTGGGGTGCTGTACACAGTCCTACATGCTGGGAGGGTAACTGCTCCTGGGTTGCAGATCAATGCACTGGCGTAGTGTACACAGCCCTACATGCTGAGAAGGTAACTGCTCTAGGGTTACAGATCAATGCACTGGGGTGGTGTACACAGTCCTACATGCTGGGAAGGTAACTGCTCCAGGGTTACACATCAATGCACTGGGGTGATGTACACAGTCCTACATGCTGGGAGGGTAACTGCTCCTGGGTTACAGATCAATGCACTGTGGTGGTGTACACAGTCATACATGCTGGGAAGGTAACTGCTCCGGGGTTACAGATCAATGCACTGGGGTGCTGTACACAGTCCTACATGCTGGGAGGGGAACTGCTCCTGGGTTACAGATCAATGCACTGGGGTGGTGTGCACAGTCCTACATGCTGGGAGGGTAACTGCTCCTGGGTTGCAGATCAATGCACTGGCGTAGTGTACACAGCCCTACATGCTGAGAAGGTAACTGCTCTAGGGTTACAGATCAATGCACTGGGGTGGTGTACACAGTCCTACATGCTGGGAAGGTAACTGCTCCAGGGTTACACATCAATGCACTGGGGTGCTGTACACAGTCCTACATGCTGGGAGGGTAACTGCTCCTGGGTTACAGATCAATGCACTGTGGTGGTGTACACAGTCCTACATGCTGGGAGGGTAACTGCTCCTGGTTTACAGATCAATGCACTGGGGTGGTGTACACAGTCCCTCATGCTGGGAGGGTAACTGCTCCTGGTTTTCCGATCAATGCACTCGGGTGGGGTACACAGCCCTGCATGCTGGGAGAGTAACTGGTCCTGGTTTACATATCAATGCACTGGGGTGGGGTACACAATCCTACATGCTGAGAGGGTAACTGCTCCTGGTTTACAGATTAATGCACCAGTTATCACTGCACAGGTCGCTGTGCTGGTCAGACTATCTGATGAGGTTTATACAGTGATGTGGTCAGTGCAGCTTTCCGTGCTGGACGGATATGTAGCCTGTGCACAATACATTATGTTGATGGGGTTGATGGCGGGGAAAGATGATGGACAGGTCACGGAGCTCCACAGAACGTTCTGTCCCCGACATTCTATAACTGACATTCCCCGGAACGTTCTGCCGCTGACATTCTATAACTAACCTGCCCTGGAACGTTCTGTCCTTGACATTGTTTGTGAACGGCCGGACGTCAGTGAATTGAACAAATGATAAGATCCCGAGGGAAGAGATCCCATTCCATGGAGAAGGAGACACTGTTCCGAAGGTACTTCAGGCAGTTAAAGGATTGAATACGTTTTCCCTGTGTTTACATTTCTTCACGACACAGGATCGACCACAAATTAGACCAAAATTCCAAACTCCGTTTGTCTTCAGGAAACTGGGAGTGAAACCTTCAGGACAGCAATGTTTCCACCCTCCGTATTAGGAACTGGGAAGGAGTGACCTGTGTCTGCTCTCGAGTGATCGAGGAGATGGGAATGTTCTATAAATCAACTGACCTTATGGATATGTCTCTGTGTGTTTGGGGAAGGAGGGTTTCTTGTGGTTAGTGTCAAATGTTTGTCAGGAATTCAGACCTACAAATTTGTTATTCCAGTTCCAATTATTTTAATAAATCCCTGAGTACAGGGACACATTTGAAAATCTCACTGGGTCCCCGAAAAAATGATCCCTTTGCCTCCAGGCTGATGGATAATGGGTTTGTTTTCCTTCCTCACAGTTAACGTAGTGACCATCTACGTCCTGCTTTATAAAGATTGTGGATTGTCTCCATTGTCAGACGTTACCTGGGGGCCATGGCAGCGGCGGATCTCCTGGTCATTATCCTCGACCTGATCCTAAGACACATTCCCATTGTTTATTCACACCAGCTTTATTTCCTGAAGGACTCGGCCCCCGTGTGTAATATCCACGCCGTCCTGCTTTATGCAGCCACTGACTGCTCTGTCTGGTTCACCGTCACTTTCACCTTTGATCGGTTTGTAGTCATTTGTTGCCAGAAGCTGAAAAGTAAATATTGCAGTGAGAAAACGGCCGCTGTGGTTCTGGGAGGATTGACTGTGCTGAACTGTTTAAAGAACATTTTCTGGTATTTTATGCTCACGGCTCGGTATCGGATCAAACCTTATTCCTTGTTTCAATGGAACAAACCTAACACACAGTTCGTGAATCAAACTGTAAAACGTTCATTCAATGAAAGAGGCTGAACTTGTCAGTTCAATGAGTAGAGCTAGTCTCATTCGTTCAGTTGTCTCAATCAAACTGCACACATTCACTCCATGAACTAAACTGCACGTGTTTATTCAATGAGTGGGGCTACTCTCATTCCTTCAAAGTGTCAAGCACAACGATTTCATTCAATTATACAAACTGCATTCATTAAATCATTGAATTGGTTCAATGAATCAAACCATATTCCTTGTTTCAATGGAAGAAACATTTCGTGATTCACTTGTTTCGTGAATCCTACTGCACTCGTTCAATCAATAAAACAAACTGCACGCATTCACTTCAATGATTCACACTGCAGGTCTTTTATTCAATGAGTAGACCTTATCTCAATCTTTCAATGGGCCAAGCTTAACGCTTTCATTCAATGAAACAAGCTGCATTCATTCAATCATTGAGTAAAACTACAGTAACTGATTCAATGAATCAAACCTTATTCATTGTTTCAATGGAACAAACCTAACACACTCAGTTCGTGAATCAAACTGCACACGTTCATTCAAAGAAAGAGGCTGAACTTGTCAGTTCAATGAGTAGAGCTAGTCTCATTCGTTCAGTGTCATGAGCTCCACACTTTGTCTCAATCAAACTGCACACATTCACTCCATGAACTAAACTGCACCTGTTTATTCAATGAGTTTGGCTACTCTCATTCCTTCAAAGTGTCAAGCACAACGATTTCATTCAATTATACAAACTGCATTCATTAACTCATTGAATTATTTCAATGAATCAAACCATATTCCTTGTTTCAATGGAAGAAACATTTCGTGATTCACTTGTTTCGTGAATCATACTGCACTCGTTCAATCAACGAAGCAAACCGCACTCGTTCAATTCAATGATACAGACTGCAGGTCCTAATTCAATGAGTAGAGCTTCACTCATTCATTCAAGGGGTCAAGCTTAACGCTTTCAAACAATGACTCAAGCTGCATTCATTGAATCATTGAGTAAAACTGCAGTCACTGATTCAATGAATCAGTTTCCTTGTTTCAATGGAACAAAGCTAACTCACTCAATTAGTGAATCAAACTGCACACATTCATTCAATGAAAGTCGCCGAAATTGTCAATTCAATAAGTAGAGCTATCTCATTCGTTCAGTGTCACAAGGTCCACACATTGTCTCAATCAAACTGCACACATTCACTGCATGAACTAAACTGTACCTGTTAATTCAGTGAGTGGAGCTTCTCTCATTCTTACAAATTGTCAAGCACATCGCTTTCATTCAATTATACAAACTGCATTCATTAAATCATTGACTTGTTTCAATGAATCAAACCACATTCCTTCTTTCAATTGAACAAACATTTCGTGATTCACTTGTTTAGTGAATCTAATGCACTCGTTCAATCAAAAAAACAAACTGCACGCATTCAATTCAATGATTCAGACTGCAGGTCTTTTATTCAATGGGTAGATCTTATCTCAATCTTTCAATGGGCCAAGCTTAACGCTTTCATTCAATGAAACAAGTTGCATTCATTCAATCATTGAGTAAAACTCCAGTCACTGATTCAATGAATCAAACCTTATTCCTTGTTTCAATGGAACAAACCTAACACACTCAGTTCGTGAATCAAACTGCACACGTTCATTCAATGAAAGAGGCTGAACTTGTCAGTTCAATGAGTAGAGCTAGTCTCATTCATTCAGTGTCATAAGCTCCACACGTTGTCTCAATCAAACTGCACACATTCATTCCATGATCTAAACTGCACGTGTTTATTTAATGAGTGGGGCTACTCTCATTCCTTCAAAGTGTCAAGCACAACGATTTCATTCAATTATACAAACTGTATTCATTAAATCATTGAATTGGTTCAATGAATCAAACCATATTCCTTGTTTCAATGGAAGAAACATTTCGTGATTCACTTGTTTCGTGAATCCTACTGCACTCGTTCAATCAACGAAGCAAACCGCAATCGTTCAATTCAATGATACAGACTGCAGGTCCTAATTCAATGAGTAGAGCTTCTCTCATTCATTCAATGTGTCAAGCTTAACGCTTTCATTCAATGACTCAAGCTGCATTCATTGAATCATTGAGTAAAACTCCAGTCACTGATTCAATGAATCAGTTTCCTTGTTTCAATGGAACAAAGCTAACTCACTCAATTAGTGAATCAAACTGCACACGTTCATTCAATGAAAGTCGCCGAAATTGTCAATTCAATGAGTAGTGCTATCTCATTCGTTCAGTGTCACAAGGTCCACACATTGTCTCAATCAAACTGCACACATTCACTGCATGAACTAAACTGTACCTGTTAATTCAATGAGTGGAGCTTCTCTCATTCCTTCAAATTGTCAAGTACATCGCTTTCATTCAATTATACAAACTGCATTCATTAAATCATTGAATTGTTTCAATGAATCAAACCACATTCCTTCTTTCAATTGAACAAACATTTCGTGATTCACTTGTTTAGTGAATCTAATGCACTCGTTCAATCAATAGAACAAACTGCACGCATTCAATTCAATGATTCAGACTGCAGGTCTTTTATTCAATGGGTAGATCTTATCTCAATCTTTCAATGGGCCAAGCTTAACGCTTTCATTCAATGAAACAAGTTGCATTCATTGAATCATTGAGTAAAACTCCAGTCACTGATTCAATGAATCAGTTTCCTTGTTTCAATGGAACAAAGCTAACTCACTCAATTAGTGAATCAAACTGCACACGTTCATTCAATGAAAGAGGCTGAACTTGTCAGTTCAATGAGTAGTGCTAGTCCCATTCGTTCATTGTCAAAAGCTTAACACATTGTCTCAATCAAACTGCACACATTCACTGCATGAACGAAACTGTACCTGTTAATTCAATGAGTGGAGCTTCTCTCATTCCTACAAATTGTCAAGTACATCGCTTTCATTCAATTATACAAACTGCATTCATTAAATCATTGAATTGTTTCAATGAATCAAACCACATTCCTTCTTTCAATTGAACAAACATTTCGTGATTCACTTGTTTAGTGAATCTAATGCACTCGTTCAATCAATAAAACAAACTGCACGCATTCAATTCAATGATTCAGACTGCAGGTCTTTTATTCAATGGGTAGATCTTATCTCAATCTTTCAATGGGCCAAGTTTAACGCTTTCATTCAATGAAACAAGTTGCATTCATTCAATCATTGAGTAAAACTCCAGTCACTGATTCCATGAATCAAACCTTATTCCTTGTTTCATGGAACAAACCTAACACACTCAGTTCGTGAATCAAACTACACACGTTCATTCAATGAAAGAGGCTGAACTTGTCAGTTCAATGAGTAGAGCTAGTCTCATTCATTCAGTGTCATGAGCTCCACACGTTGTCTCAATCAAACTGCACACATTCACTCCATGAACTAAACTGCACGTGTTTATTCAATGAGTTTGGCTACTCTCATTCCTTGAAAGTGTCAAGCACAACGATTTCATTCAATTATACAAACTGCATTCATTAAATCATTGAATTGGTTCAATGAATCAAACCATATTCCTTGTTTCAATGGAAGAAACATTTCGTGATTCACTTGTTTCGTGAATCCTACTGCACTCGTTCAATCAACGAAGCTAACCGCACTCGTTCAATTCAATGATACAGACTGCAGGTCCTAATTCAATGAGTAGAGCTTCTCTCATTCATTCAATGGGTCAAGCTTAACGCTTTCATTCAATGACTCAAGCTGCATTCATTGAATCATTGAGTAAAACTCCAGTCACTGATTCAATGAATCAGTTTCCTTGTTTCAATGGAACAAAGCTAACTCACTCAATTAGTGAATCAAACTGCACACGTTCATTCAATGAAAGTCGCCGAAATTGTCAATTCAATAAGTAGAGCTATCTCATTCGTTCAGTGTCACAAGGTCCACACATTGTCTCAATCAAACTGCACACATTCACTGCATGAACTAAACTGTACCTGTTAATTCAGTGAGTGGAGCTTCTCTCATTCTTACAAATTGTCAAGCACATCGCTTTCATTCAATTATACAAACTGCATTCATTAAATCATTGACTTGTTTCAATGAATCAAACCACATTCCTTCTTTCAATTGAACAAACATTTCGTGATTCACTTGTTTAGTGAATCTAATGCACTCGTTCAATCAATAAAACAAACTGCACGCATTCAATTCAATGATTCAGACTGCAGGTCTTTTATTCAATGGGTAGATCTTATCTCAATCTTTCAATGGGCCAAGCTTAACGCTTTCATTCAATGAAACAAGCTGCATTCATTCAATCATTGAGTAAAACTCCAGTCACTGATTCAATGAATCAAACCTTATTCCTTGTTTCAATGGAACAAACCTAACACACTCAGTTCGTGAATCAAACTGCACACGTTCATTCAATGAAAGAGGCTGAACTTGTCAGTTCAATGAGTAGAGCTAGTCTCATTCATTCAGTGTCATAAGCTCCACACGTTGTCTCAATCAAACTGCACACATTCATTCCATGAACTAAACTGCACCTGTTTATTCAATGAGTGGGGCTACTCTCATTCCTTCAAAGTGTCAAGCACAACGATTTCATTCAATTATACAAACTGCATTCATTAAATCATTGAATTGGTTCAATGAATCAAACCATATTCCTTGTTTCAATGGAAGAAACATTTCGTGATTCACTTGTTTCGTGAATCCTACTGCACTCGTTCAATCAACGAAGCAAACCGCAATCGTTCAATTCAACGATACAGACTGCATGTCCTAATTCAATGAGTAGAGCTTCTCTCATTCATTCAATGGGTCAAGCTTAACGCTTTCATTCAATGACTCAAGCTGCATTCATTGAATCATTGAGTAAAACTCCAGTCACTGATTCAATGAATCAGTTTCCTTGTTTCAATGGAACAAAGCTAACTCACTCAATTAGTGAATCAAACTGCACACGTTCATTCAATGAAAGTCGCCGAAATTGTCAATTCAATGAGTAGTGCTATCTCATTCGTTCAGTGTCACAAGGTCCACACATTGTCTCAATCAAACTGCACACATTCACTGCATGAACTAAACTGTACCTGTTAAATCAATGAGTGGAGCTTCTCTCATTCCTTCAAATTGTCAAGTACATCGCTTTCATTCAATTATACAAACTGCATTCATTAAATCATTGACTTCTTTCAATGAATCAAACCACATTCCTTCTTTCAATTGAACAAACATTTCGTGATTCACTTGTTTAGTGAATCTAATGCACTCGTTCAATCAATAAAACAAACTGCACGCATTCAATTCAATGATTCAGACTGCAGGTCTTTTATTCAATGGGTAGATCTTATCTCAATCTTTCAATGGGCCAAGCTTAACGCTTTCATTCAATGAAACAAGCTGCATTCATTCAATCATTGAGTAAAACTCCAGTCACTGATTCAATGAATCAAACCTTATTCCTTGTTTCAATGGAACAAACCTAACACACTCAGTTCGTGAATCAAACTGCACACGTTCATTCAATGAAAGAGGCTGAACTTGTCAGTTCAATGAGTAGAGCTAGTCTCATTCGTCAGTGTCATAAGCTCCACACGTTGTCTCAATCAAACTGCACACATTCATTCCATGATCTAAACTGCACGTGTTTATTTAATGAGTGGGGCTACTCTCATTCCTTCAAAGTGTCAAGCACAACGATTTCATTCAATTATACAAACTGTATTCATTAAATCATTGAATTGGTTCAATGAATCAAACCATATTCCTTGTTTCAATGGAAGAAACATCGTGAATCCTACTGCACTCGTTCAATCAACGAAGCAAACCGCAATCGTTCAATTCAATGATACAGACTGCAGGTCCTAATTCAATGAGTAGAGCTTCTCTCATTCATTCAATGGGTCAAGCTTAACGCTTTCATTCAATGACTCAAGCTGCATTCATTGAATCATTGAGTAAAACTCCAGTCACTGATTCAATGAATCAGTTTCCTTGTTTCAATGGAACAAAGCTAACTCACTCAATTAGTGAATCAAACTGCACACGTTCATTCAATGAAAGTCGCCGAAATTGTCAATTCAATGAGTAGTGCTATCTCATTCGTTCAGTGTCACAAGGTCCACACATTGTCTCAATCAAACTGCACACATTCACTGCATGAACTAAACTGTACCTGTTAATTCAATGAGTGGAGCTTCTCTCATTCCTTCAAATTGTCAAGTACATCGCTTTCATTCAATTATACAAACTGCATTCATTAAATCATTGAATTGTTTCAATGAATCAAACCACATTCCTTCTTTCAATTGAACAAACATTTCGTGATTCACTTGTTTAGTGAATCTAATGCACTCGTTCAATCAATAAAACAAACTGCACGCATTCAATTCAATGATTCAGACTGCAGGTCTTTTATTCAATGGGTAGATCTTATCTCAATCTTTCAATGGGCCAAGCTTAACGCTTTCATTCAATGAAACAAGTTGCATTCATTGAATCATTGAGTAAAACTCCAGTCACTGATTCAATGAATCAGTTTCCTTGTTTCAATGGAACAAAGCTAACTCACTCAATTAGTGAATCAAACTGCACACGTTCATTCAATGAAAGAGGCTGAACTTGTCAGTTCAATGAGTAGTGCTAGTCCCATTCGTTCATTGTCAAAAGCTTAACACATTGTCTCAATCAAACTGCACACATTCACTGCATGAACGAAACTGTACCTGTTAATTCAATGAGTGGAGCTTCTCTCATTCCTACAAATTGTCAAGTACATCGCTTTCATTCAATTATACAAACTGCATTCATTAAATCATTGAATTGGTTCAATGAATCAAACCACATTCCTTCTTTCAATTGAACAAACATTTCGTGATTCACTTGTTTAGTGAATCTAATGCACTCGTTCAATCAATAAAACAAACTGCACGCATTCAATTCAATGATTCAGACTGCAGGTCTTTTATTCAATGGGTAGATCTTATCTCAATCTTTCAATGGGCCAAGTTTAACGCTTTCATTCAATGAAACAAGTTGCATTCATTCAATCATTGAGTAAAACTCCAGTCACTGATTCCATGAATCAAACCTTATTCCTTGTTTCAATGGAACAAACCTAACACACTCAGTTCGTGAATCAAACTACACACGTTCATTCAATGAAAGAGGCTGAACTTGTCAGTTCAATGAGTAGAGCTAGTCTCATTCATTCAGTGTCATGAGCTCCACACGTTGTCTCAATCAAACTGCACACATTCACTCCATGAACTAAACTGCACGTGTTTATTCAATGAGTTTGGCTACTCTCATTCCTTGAAAGTGTCAAGCACAACGATTTCATTCAATTATACAAACTGCATTCATTAAATCATTGAATTGGTTCAATGAATCAAACCATATTCCTTGTTTCAATGGAAGAAACATTTCGTGATTCACTTGTTTCGTGAATCCTACTGCACTCGTTCAATCAACGAAGCAAACCGCACTCGTTCAATTCAATGATACAGACTGCAGGTCCTAATTCAATGAGTAGAGCTTCTCTCATTCATTCAATGGGTCAAGCTTAACGCTTTCATTCAATGACTCAAGCTGCATTCATTGAATCATTGAGTAAAACTCCAGTCACTGATTCAATGAATCAGTTTCCTTGTTTCAATGGAACAAAGCTAACTCACTCAATTAGTGAATCAAACTGCACACGTTCATTCAATGAAAGTCGCCGAAATTGTCAATTCAATGAGTAGTGCTATCTCATTCGTTCAGTGTCACAAGGTCCACACATTGTCTCAATCAAACTGCACACATTCACTGCATGAACTAAACTGTACCTGTTAAATCAATGAGTGGAGCTTCTCTCATTCCTTCAAATTGTCAAGTACATCGCTTTCATTCAATTATACAAACTGCATTCATTAAATCATTGACTTCTTTCAATGAATCAAACCACATTCCTTCTTTCAATTGAACAAACATTTCGTGATTCACTTGTTTCGTGAATCTAATGCACTCGTTCAATCAATAAAACAAACTGCACGCATTCAATTCAATGATTCAGACTGCAGGTCTTTTATTCAATGGGTAGATCTTATCTCAATCTTTCAATGGGCCAAGCTTAACGCTTTCATTCAATGAAACAAGTTGCATTCATTCAATCATTGAGTAAAACTCCAGTCACTGATTCAATGAATCAAACCTTATTCCTTGTTTCAATGGAACAAACCTAACACACTCAGTTCGTGAATCAAACTGCACACGTTCATTCAATGAAAGAGGCTGAACTTGTCAGTTCAATGAGTAGAGCTAGTCTCATTCGTTCAGTGTCATAAGCTCCACACGTTGTCTCAATCAAACTGCACACATTCATTCCATGATCTAAACTGCACGTGTTTATTCAATGAGTGGGGCTACTCTCATTCCTTCAAAGTGTCAAGCACAACGATTTCATTCAATTATACAAACTGTATTCATTAAATCATTGAATTGGTTCAATGAATCAAACCATATTCCTTGTTTCAATGGAAGAAACATTTCGTGATTCACTTGTTTCGTGAATCCTACTGCACTCGTTCAATCAACGAAGCAAACCGCAATCGTTCAATTCAATGATACAGACTGCAGGTCCTAATTCAATGAGTAGAGCTTCTCTTATTCATTCAATGGGTCAAGCTTAACGCTTTCATTCAATGACTCAAGCTGCATTCATTGAATCATTGAGAAAAACTCCAGTCACTGATTCAATGAATCAGTTTCCTTGTTTCAATGGAACAAAGCTAACTCACTCAATTAGTGAATCAAACTGCACACGTTCATTCAATGAAAGTCGCCGAAATTGTCAATTCAATGAGTAGTGCTATCTCATTCGTTCAGTGTCACAAGGTCCACACATTGTCTCAATCAAACTGCACACATTCACTGCATGAACGAAACTGTACCTGTTAATTCAATGAGTGGAGCTTCTCTCATTCCTACAAATTGTCAAGTACATCGCTTTCATTCAATTATACAAACTGCATTCATTAAATCATTGAATTGTTTCAATGAATCAAACCACATTCCTTCTTTCAATTGAACAAACATTTCGTGATTCACTTGTTTAGTGAATCTAATGCACTCGTTCAATCAATAAAACAAACTGCACGCATTCAATTCAATGATTCAGACTGCAGGTCTTTTATTCAATGGGTAGATCTTATCTCAATCTTTCAATGGGCCAAGCTTAACGCTTTCATTCAATGAAACAAGTTGCATTCATTCAATCATTGAGTAAAACTCCAGTCACTGATTCAATGAATCAGTTTCCTTGTTTCAATGGAACAAAGCTAACTCACTCAATTAGTGAATCAAACTGCACACGTTCATTCAATGAAAGAGGCTGAACTTGTCAGTTCAATGAGTAGAGCTAGTCTCATTCATTCAGTGTCATGAGCTCCACACGTTGTCTCAATCAAACTGCACACATTCACTCCATGAACTAAACTGCACGTGTTTATTCAATGAGTTTGGCTACTCTCATTCCTTGAAAGTGTCAAGCACAACGATTTCATTCAATTATACAAACTGCATTCATTAAATCATTGAATTGGTTCAATGAATCAAACCATATTCCTTGTTTCAATGGAAGAAACATTTCGTGATTCACTTGTTTCGTGAATCCTACTGCACTCGTTCAATCAACGAAGCAAACCGCACTCGTTCAATTCAATGATACAGACTGCAGGTCGTAATTCAATGAGTAGAGCTTCTCTCATTCATTCAATGTGTCAAGCTTAACGCTTTCATTCAATGACTCAAGCTGCATTCATTGAATCATTGAGTAAAACTCCAGTCACTGATTCAATGAATCAGTTTCCTTGTTTCAATGGAACAAAGCTAACTCACTCAATTAGTGAATCAAACTGCACACGTTCATTCAATGAAAGTCGCCGAAATTGTCAATTCAATGAGTAGTGCTATCTCATTCGTTCAGTGTCACAAGGTCCACACATTGTCTCAATCAAACTGCACTCATTCACTGCATGAACTAAACTGTACCTGTTAAATCAATGAGTGGAGCTTCTCTCATTCCTTCAAATTGTCAAGTACATCGCTTTCATTCAATTATACAAACTGCATTCATTAAATCATTGACTTCTTTCAATGAATCAAACCACATTCCTTCTTTCAATTGAACAAACATTTCGTGATTCACTTGTTTAGTGAATCTAATGCACTCGTTCAATCAATAAAACAAACTGCACGCATTCAATTCAAATATTCAGACTGCAGGTCTTTTATTCAATGGGTAGATCTTATCTCAATCTTTCAATGGGCCAAGCTTAACGCTTTCATTCAATGAAACAAGTTGCATTCATTCAATCATTGAGTAAAACTCCAGTCACTGATTCAATGAATCAAACCTTATTCCTTGTTTCAATGGAACAAACCTTACACACTCAGTTCGTGAATCAAACTGCACACGTTCATTCAATGAAAGAGGCTGAACTTGTCAGTTCAATGAGTAGAGCTAGTCTCATTCGTTCAGTGTCATAAGCTCCACACGTTGTCTCAATCAAACTGCACACATTCACTCCATGAACTAAACTGCACGTGTTTATTCAATGAGTGGGGCTACTCTCATTCCTTCAAAGTGTCAAGCACAACGATTTCATTCAATTATACAAACTGCATTCATTAAATCATTGAATTGGTTCAATGAATCAAACCATATTCCTTGTTTCAATGGAAGAAACATTTCGTGATTCACTTGTTTCGTGAATCCTACTGCACTCGTTCAATCAACGAAGCAAACCGCAATCGTTCAATTCAATGATACAGACTGCAGGTCCTATTCAATGAGTAGAGCTTCTCTCATTCATTCAATGGGTCAAGCTTAACGCTTTCATTCAATGACTCAAGCTGCATTCATTGAATCATTGAGTAAAACTCCAGTCACTGATTCAATGAATCAGTTTCCTTGTTTCAATGGAACAAAGCTAACTCACTCAATTAGTGAATCAAACTGCACAAGTTCATTCAATGAAAGTCGCCGAAATTGTCAATTCAATGAGTAGTGCTATCTCATTCGTTCAGTGTCACAAGGTCCACACATTGTCTCAATCAAACTGCACACATTCACTGCATGAACTAAACTGTACCTGTTAATTCAATGAGTGAAGCTTCTCTCATTCCTTCAAATTGTCAAGTACATCGCTTTCATTCAATTATACAAACTGCATTCATTAAATCATTGACTTCTTTCAATGAATCAAACCACATTCCTTCTTTCAATTGAACAAACATTTCGTGATTCACTTGTTTAGTGAATCTTATGCACTCGTTCAATCAATAAAACAAACTGCACGCATTCAATTCAATGATTCAGACTGCAGGTCTTTCATTCAATTGGTAGATCTTATCTCAATCTTTCAATGGGCCCAGCTTAACGCTTTCATTCAATGAAACAAGCTGCATTCATTCAATCATTGAGTAAAACTCCAGTCACTGATTCAATGAATCAAACCATATTCATTGTTTCAATGGAACAAACCTAACACACTCAGTTCGTGAATCAAACTGCACACGTTCATTCAATGAAAGAGACTGAACTTGTCAGTTCAATGAGTAGAGCTAGTCTCATTCGTCAGTGTCATAAGCTCCACACGTTGTCTCAATCAAACTGCACACATTCACTCCATGAACTAAACTGCACGTGTTTATTCAATGAGTGGGGCTACTCTCATTCCTTCAAAGTGTCAAGCACACCGATTTCATACAATTATACAAACTGCATTCATTAAGTCATTGAATTGGTTCAATGAATCAAACCATATTCCTTGTTTCAACGGAAGAAGTATTTTTGATTCACTCGTTTCGTGAATCCTACTGCACTCGTTCAATCAACGAAGCAACCCGCACTTGTTCAATTCAATGATACAGACTGCAGGTCCGAATTCAATGAGTAGAGCTTCTCTCATTCATTCA
Source organism: Hemiscyllium ocellatum (assembly GCF_020745735.1). Taxonomy (NCBI): domain Eukaryota; kingdom Metazoa; phylum Chordata; class Chondrichthyes; order Orectolobiformes; family Hemiscylliidae; genus Hemiscyllium; species Hemiscyllium ocellatum. The sequence goes on along the minus strand of NC_083405.1, from coordinate 13,851,494 downwards.
ATGGATCAAGCTTAACGCTTTCATTCAATGAACCAAGCTGCATTCATTGAATCATTGAATAAATCTGCAAGCACTGATTCAATGAATCAAACCTTATTCTTTGTTTCAATGGAGCACACCTAACTCTATCAGTTCGTGAATCAAACTGCACACGTTTATACAACGAAAGAGGCTAAACTTCTCAATTCAATGAGTAGAGCTATTCTCATTCTTTCAGTATCACACGGTTCACTCATTGTCTCAATCAAACTGCACACATTCACTGCATGAACTAAACTGTACCTGTTAATTCAATGAGTGAAGCTTCTCTCATTCCTTCAAATTGTAAAGTACATCGCTTTCATTCAATTATACAAACTGCATTCATTAAATCATTGACTTCTTTCAATGAATCAAACCACATTCCTTCTTTCAATTGAACAAACATTTCGTGATTCACTTGTTTAGTGAATCTAATGCACTCGTTCAATCAATAAAACAAACTGCACGCATTCAATTCAATGATTCAGACTGCAGGTCTTTTATTCAATGGGTAGATCTTATCTCAATCTTTCAATGGGCCAAGCTTAACGCTTTCATTCAATGAAACAAGCTGCATTCATTCAATCATTGAGTAAAACTCCAGTCACTGATTCAATGAATCAAACCTTATTCCTTGTTTCAATGGAACAAACCTAACACACTCAGTTCGTGAATCAAACTGCACACGTTCATTCAATGAAAGAGGCTGAACTTGTCAGTTCAATGAGTAGAGCTAGTCTCATTCGTCAGTGTCATAAGCTCCACACGTTGTCTCAATCAAACTGCACACATTCATTCCATGATCTAAACTGCACGTGTTTATTTAATGAGTGGGGCTACTCTCATTCCTTCAAAGTGTCAAGCACAACGATTTCATTCAATTATACAAACTGCATTCATTAAATCATTGAATTGGTTCAATGAATCAAACCATATTCCTTGTTTCAATGGAAGAAACATTTCGTGATTCACTTGTTTCGTGAATCCTACTGCACTCGTTCAATCAACGAAGCAAACCGCAATCGTTCAATTCAATGATACAGACTGCAGGTCCTAATTCAATGAGTAGAGCTTCTCTCATTCATTCAATGGGTCAAGCTTAACGCTTTCATTCAATGACTCAAGCTGCATTCATTGAATCATTGAGTAAAACTCCAGTCACTGATTCAATGAATCAGTTTCCTTGTTTCAATGGAACAAAGCTAACTCACTCAATTAGTGAATCAAACTGCACACGTTCATTCAATGAAAGTCGCCGAAATTGTCAATTCAATGAGTAGTGCTATCTCATTCGTTCAGTGTCACAAGGTCCACACATTGTCTCAATCAAACTGCACACATTCACTGCATGAACTAAACTGTACCTGTTAATTCAATGAGTGGAGCTTCTCTCATTCCTTCAAATTGTCAAGTACATCGCTTTCATTCAATTATACAAACAGCATTCATTAACTCATTGAATTGTTTCAATGAATCAAACCACATTCCTTCTTTCAATTGAACAAACATTTCGTGATTCACTTGTTTAGTGAATCTAATGCACTCGTTCAATCAATAAAACAAACTGCACGCATTCAATTCAATGATTCAGACTGCAGGTCTTTTATTCAATGGGTAGATCTTATCTCAATCTTTCAATGGGCCAAGCTTAACGCTTTCATTCAATGAAACAAGTTGCATTCATTGAATCATTGAGTAAAACTCCAGTCGCTGATTCAATGAATCAGTTTCCTTGTTTCAATGGAACAAAGCTAACTCACTCAATTAGTGAATCAAACTGCACACGTTCATTCAATGAAAGAGGCTGAACTTGTCAGTTCAATGAGTAGTGCTAGTCCCATTCGTTCATTGTCAAAAGCTTAACACATTGTCTCAATCAAACTGCACACATTCACTGCATGAACGAAACTGTACCTGTTAATTCAATGAGTGGAGCTTCTCTCATTCCTACAAATTGTCAAGTATATCGCTTTCATTCAATTATACAAACTGCATTCATTAAATCATTGAATTGTTTCAATGAATCAAACCACATTCCTTCTTTCAATTAAACAAACATTTCGTGATTCACTTGTTTAGTGAATCTAATGCACTCGTTCAATCAATAAAACAAACTGCACGCATTCAATTCAAATATTCAGACTGCAGGTCTTTTATTCAATGGGTAGATCTTATCTCAATCTTTCAATGGGCCAAGTTTAACGCTTTCATTCAATGAAACAAGTTGCATTCATTCAATCATTGAGTAAAACTCCAGTCACTGATTTCATGAATCAAACCTTATTCCTTGTTTCAATGGAACAAACCTAACACACTCAGTTCGTGAATCAAACTGCACACGTTCATTCAATGAAAGAGGCTGAACTTGTCAGTTCAATGAGTAGAGCTAGTCTCATTCATTCAGTGTCATGAGCTCCACACGTTGTCTCAATCAAACTGCACACATTCACTCCATGAACTAAACTGCACGTGTTTATTCAATGAGTTTGGCTACTCTCATTCCTTCAAAGTGTCAAGCACAACGATTTCATTCAATTATACAAACTGCATTCATTAAATCATTGAATTGGTTCAATGAATCAAACCATATTCCTTGTTTCAATGGAAGAAACATTTCGTGATTCACTTGTTTCGTGAATCCTACTGCACTCGTTCAATCAACGAAGCAAACCGCAATCGTTCAATTCAATGATACAGACTGCAGGTCCTAATTCAATGAGTAGAGCTTCTCTCATTCATTCAATGTGTCAAGCTTAACGCTTTCATTCAATGACTCAAGCTGCATTCATTGAATCATTGAGTAAAACTCCAGTCACTGATTCAATGAATCAGTTTCCTTGTTTCAATGGAACAAAGCTAACTCACTCAATTAGTGAATCAAACTGCACACGTTCATTCAATGAAAGTCGCCGAAATTGTCAATTCAATGAGTAGTGCTATCTCATTCGTTCAGTGTCACAAGGTCCACACATTGTCTCAATCAAACTGCACTCATTCACTGCATGAACTAAACTGTACCTGTTAAATCAATGAGTGGAGCTTCTCTCATTCCTTCAAATTGTCAAGTACATCGCTTTCATTCAATTATACAAACTGCATTCATTAAATCATTGACTTCTTTCAATGAATCAAACCACATTCCTTCTTTCAATTGAACAAACATTTCGTGATTCACTTGTTTAGTGAATCTAATGCACTCGTTCAATCAATAAAACAAACTGCACGCATTCAATTCAAATATTCAGACTGCAGGTCTTTTATTCAATGGGTAGATCTTATCTCAATCTTTCAATGGGCCAAGCTTAACGCTTTCATTCAATGAAACAAGTTGCATTCATTCAATCATTGAGTAAAACTCCAGTCACTGATTCAATGAATCAAACCTTATTCCTTGTTTCAATGGAACAAACCTTACACACTCAGTTCGTGAATCAAACTGCACACGTTCATTCAATGAAAGAGGCTGAACTTGTCAGTTCAATGAGTAGAGCTAGTCTCATTCGTTCAGTGTCATAAGCTCCACACGTTGTCTCAATCAAACTGCACACATTCACTCCATGAACTAAACTGCACGTGTTTATTCAATGAGTGGGGCTACTCTCATTCCTTCAAAGTGTCAAGCACAACGATTTCATTCAATTATACAAACTGCATTCATTAAATCATTGAATTGGTTCAATGAATCAAACCATATTCCTTGTTTCAATGGAAGAAACATTTCGTGATTCACTTGTTTCGTGAATCCTACTGCACTCGTTCAATCAACGAAGCAAACCGCAATCGTTCAATTCAATGATACAGACTGCAGGTCCTATTCAATGAGTAGAGCTTCTCTCATTCATTCAATGGGTCAAGCTTAACGCTTTCATTCAATGACTCAAGCTGCATTCATTGAATCATTGAGTAAAACTCCAGTCACTGATTCAATGAATCAGTTTCCTTGTTTCAATGGAACAAAGCTAACTCACTCAATTAGTGAATCAAACTGCACAAGTTCATTCAATGAAAGTCGCCGAAATTGTCAATTCAATGAGTAGTGCTATCTCATTCGTTCAGTGTCACAAGGTCCACACATTGTCTCAATCAAACTGCACACATTCACTGCATGAACTAAACTGTACCTGTTAATTCAATGAGTGAAGCTTCTCTCATTCCTTCAAATTGTCAAGTACATCGCTTTCATTCAATTATACAAACTGCATTCATTAAATCATTGACTTCTTTCAATGAATCAAACCACATTCCTTCTTTCAATTGAACAAACATTTCGTGATTCACTTGTTTAGTGAATCTTATGCACTCGTTCAATCAATAAAACAAACTGCACGCATTCAATTCAATGATTCAGACTGCAGGTCTTTCATTCAATTGGTAGATCTTATCTCAATCTTTCAATGGGCCCAGCTTAACGCTTTCATTCAATGAAACAAGCTGCATTCATTCAATCATTGAGTAAAACTCCAGTCACTGATTCAATGAATCAAACCATATTCATTGTTTCAATGGAACAAACCTAACACACTCAGTTCGTGAATCAAACTGCACACGTTCATTCAATGAAAGAGACTGAACTTGTCAGTTCAATGAGTAGAGCTAGTCTCATTCGTCAGTGTCATAAGCTCCACACGTTGTCTCAATCAAACTGCACACATTCACTCCATGAACTAAACTGCACGTGTTTATTCAATGAGTGGGGCTACTCTCATTCCTTCAAAGTGTCAAGCACACCGATTTCATACAATTATACAAACTGCATTCATTAAGTCATTGAATTGGTTCAATGAATCAAACCATATTCCTTGTTTCAACGGAAGAAGTATTTTTGATTCACTCGTTTCGTGAATCCTACTGCACTCGTTCAATCAACGAAGCAACCCGCACTTGTTCAATTCAATGATACAGACTGCAGGTCCGAATTCAATGAGTAGAGCTTCTCTCATTCATTCAATGGATCAAGCTTAACGCTTTCATTCAATGAACCAAGCTGCATTCATTGAATCATTGAATAAATCTGCAAGCACTGATTCAATGAATCAAACCTTATTCTTTGTTTCAATGGAGCACACCTAACTCTATCAGTTCGTGAATCAAACTGCACACGTTTATACAACGAAAGAGGCTAAACTTCTCAATTCAATGAGTAGAGCTATTCTCATTCTTTCAGTATCACACGGTTCACTCATTGTCTCAATCAAACTGCACACATTCACTGCATGAACTAAACTGTACCTGTTAATTCAATGAGTGAAGCTTCTCTCATTCCTTCAAATTGTAAAGTACATCGCTTTCATTCAATTATACAAACTGCATTCATTAAATCATTGACTTCTTTCAATGAATCAAACCACATTCCTTCTTTCAATTGAACAAACATTTCGTGATTCACTTGTTTAGTGAATCTAATGCACTCGTTCAATCAATAAAACAAACTGCACGCATTCAATTCAATGATTCAGACTGCAGGTCTTTTATTCAATGGGTAGATCTTATCTCAATCTTTCAATGGGCCAAGCTTAACGCTTTCATTCAATGAAACAAGCTGCATTCATTCAATCATTGAGTAAAACTCCAGTCACTGATTCAATGAATCAAACCTTATTCCTTGTTTCAATGGAACAAACCTAACACACTCAGTTCGTGAATCAAACTGCACACGTTCATTCAATGAAAGAGGCTGAACTTGTCAGTTCAATGAGTAGAGCTAGTCTCATTCGTCAGTGTCATAAGCTCCACACGTTGTCTCAATCAAACTGCACACATTCATTCCATGATCTAAACTGCACGTGTTTATTTAATGAGTGGGGCTACTCTCATTCCTTCAAAGTGTCAAGCACAACGATTTCATTCAATTATACAAACTGCATTCATTAAATCATTGAATTGGTTCAATGAATCAAACCATATTCCTTGTTTCAATGGAAGAAACATTTCGTGATTCACTTGTTTCGTGAATCCTACTGCACTCGTTCAATCAACGAAGCAAACCGCAATCGTTCAATTCAATGATACAGACTGCAGGTCCTAATTCAATGAGTAGAGCTTCTCTCATTCATTCAATGGGTCAAGCTTAACGCTTTCATTCAATGACTCAAGCTGCATTCATTGAATCATTGAGTAAAACTCCAGTCACTGATTCAATGAATCAGTTTCCTTGTTTCAATGGAACAAAGCTAACTCACTCAATTAGTGAATCAAACTGCACACGTTCATTCAATGAAAGTCGCCGAAATTGTCAATTCAATGAGTAGTGCTATCTCATTCGTTCAGTGTCACAAGGTCCACACATTGTCTCAATCAAACTGCACACATTCACTGCATGAACTAAACTGTACCTGTTAATTCAATGAGTGGAGCTTCTCTCATTCCTTCAAATTGTCAAGTACATCGCTTTCATTCAATTATACAAACAGCATTCATTAACTCATTGAATTGTTTCAATGAATCAAACCACATTCCTTCTTTCAATTGAACAAACATTTCGTGATTCACTTGTTTAGTGAATCTAATGCACTCGTTCAATCAATAAAACAAACTGCACGCATTCAATTCAATGATTCAGACTGCAGGTCTTTTATTCAATGGGTAGATCTTATCTCAATCTTTCAATGGGCCAAGCTTAACGCTTTCATTCAATGAAACAAGTTGCATTCATTGAATCATTGAGTAAAACTCCAGTCGCTGATTCAATGAATCAGTTTCCTTGTTTCAATGGAACAAAGCTAACTCACTCAATTAGTGAATCAAACTGCACACGTTCATTCAATGAAAGAGGCTGAACTTGTCAGTTCAATGAGTAGTGCTAGTCCCATTCGTTCATTGTCAAAAGCTTAACACATTGTCTCAATCAAACTGCACACATTCACTGCATGAACGAAACTGTACCTGTTAATTCAATGAGTGGAGCTTCTCTCATTCCTACAAATTGTCAAGTATATCGCTTTCATTCAATTATACAAACTGCATTCATTAAATCATTGAATTGTTTCAATGAATCAAACCACATTCCTTCTTTCAATTAAACAAACATTTCGTGATTCACTTGTTTAGTGAATCTAATGCACTCGTTCAATCAATAAAACAAACTGCACGCATTCAATTCAAATATTCAGACTGCAGGTCTTTTATTCAATGGGTAGATCTTATCTCAATCTTTCAATGGGCCAAGTTTAACGCTTTCATTCAATGAAACAAGTTGCATTCATTCAATCATTGAGTAAAACTCCAGTCACTGATTTCATGAATCAAACCTTATTCCTTGTTTCAATGGAACAAACCTAACACACTCAGTTCGTGAATCAAACTGCACACGTTCATTCAATGAAAGAGGCTGAACTTGTCAGTTCAATGAGTAGAGCTAGTCTCATTCATTCAGTGTCATGAGCTCCACACGTTGTCTCAATCAAACTGCACACATTCACTCCATGAACTAAACTGCACGTGTTTATTCAATGAGTTTGGCTACTCTCATTCCTTCAAAGTGTCAAGCACAACGATTTCATTCAATTATACAAACTGCATTCATTAAATCATTGAATTGGTTCAATGAATCAAACCATATTCCTTGTTTCAATGGAAGAAACATTTCGTGATTCACTTGTTTCGTGAATCCTACTGCACTCGTTCAATCAACGAAGCAAACCGCAATCGTTCAATTCAATGATACAGACTGCAGGTCCTAATTCAATGAGTAGAGCTTCTCTCATTCATTCAATGTGTCAAGCTTAACGCTTTCATTCAATGACTCAAGCTGCATTCATTGAATCATTGAGTAAAACTCCAGTCACTGATTCAATGAATCAGTTTCCTTGTTTCAATGGAACAAAGCTAACTCACTCAATTAGTGAATCAAACTGCACACGTTCATTCAATGAAAGTCGCCGAAATTGTCAATTCAATGAGTAGTGCTATCTCATTCGTTCAGTGTCACAAGGTCCACACATTGTCTCAATCAAACTGCACTCATTCACTGCATGAACTAAACTGTACCTGTTAAATCAATGAGTGGAGCTTCTCTCATTCCTTCAAATTGTCAAGTACATCGCTTTCATTCAATTATACAAACTGCATTCATTAAATCATTGACTTCTTTCAATGAATCAAACCACATTCCTTCTTTCAATTGAACAAACATTTCGTGATTCACTTGTTTAGTGAATCTAATGCACTCGTTCAATCAATAAAACAAACTGCACGCATTCAATTCAAATATTCAGACTGCAGGTCTTTTATTCAATGGGTAGATCTTATCTCAATCTTTCAATGGGCCAAGCTTAACGCTTTCATTCAATGAAACAAGTTGCATTCATTCAATCATTGAGTAAAACTCCAGTCACTGATTCAATGAATCAAACCTTATTCCTTGTTTCAATGGAACAAACCTAACACACTCAGTTCGTGAATCAAACTGCACACGTTCATTCAATGAAAGAGGCTGAACTTGTCAGTTCAATGAGTAGAGCTAGTCTCATTCGTTCAGTGTCATAAGCTCCACACGTTGTCTCAATCAAACTGCACACATTCACTCCATGAACTAAACTGCACGTGTTTATTCAATGAGTGGGGCTACTCTCATTCCTTCAAAGTGTCAAGCACAACGATTTCATTCAATTATACAAACTGCATTCATTAAATCATTGAATTGGTTCAATGAATCAAACCATATTCCTTGTTTCAATGGAAGAAACATTTCGTGATTCACTTGTTTCGTGAATCCTACTGCACTCGTTCAATCAACGAAGCAAACCGCAATCGTTCAATTCAATGATACAGACTGCAGGTCCTATTCAATGAGTAGAGCTTCTCTCATTCATTCAATGGGTCAAGCTTAACGCTTTCATTCAATGACTCAAGCTGCATTCATTGAATCATTGAGTAAAACTCCAGTCACTGATTCAATGAATCAGTTTCCTTGTTTCAATGGAACAAAGCTAACTCACTCAATTAGTGAATCAAACTGCACAAGTTCATTCAATGAAAGTCGCCGAAATTGTCAATTCAATGAGTAGTGCTATCTCATTCGTTCAGTGTCACAAGGTCCACACATTGTCTCAATCAAACTGCACACATTCACTGCATGAACTAAACTGTACCTGTTAATTCAATGAGTGAAGCTTCTCTCATTCCTTCAAATTGTCAAGTACATCGCTTTCATTCAATTATACAAACTGCATTCATTAAATCATTGACTTCTTTCAATGAATCAAACCACATTCCTTCTTTCAATTGAACAAACATTTCGTGATTCACTTGTTTAGTGAATCTTATGCACTCGTTCAATCAATAAAACAAACTGCACGCATTCAATTCAATGATTCAGACTGCAGGTCTTTCATTCAATTGGTAGATCTTATCTCAATCTTTCAATGGGCCCAGCTTAACGCTTTCATTCAATGAAACAAGCTGCATTCATTCAATCATTGAGTAAAACTCCAGTCACTGATTCAATGAATCAAACCATATTCCTTGTTTCAATGGAACAAACCTAACACACTCAGTTCGTGAATCAAACTGCACACGTTCATTCAATGAAAGAGACTGAACTTGTCAGTTCAATGAGTAGAGCTAGTCTCATTCGTCAGTGTCATAAGCTCCACACGTTGTCTCAATCAAACTGCACACATTCACTCCATGAACTAAACTGCACGTGTTTATTCAATGAGTGGGGCTACTCTCATTCCTTCAAAGTGTCAAGCACACCGATTTCATACAATTATACAAACTGCATTCATTAAGTCATTGAATTGGTTCAATGAATCAAACCATATTCCTTGTTTCAACGGAAGAAGTATTTCGTGATTCACTCGTTTCGTGAATCCTACTGCACTCGTTCAATCAACGAAGCAACCCGCACTTGTTCAATTCAATGATACAGACTGCAGGTCCTAATTCAATGAGTAGAGCTTCTCTCATTCATTCAATGGATCAAGCTTAACGCTTTCATTCAATGAACCAAGCTGCATTCATTGAATCATTGAATAAATCTGCAAGCACTGATTCAATGAATCAAACCTTATTCTTTGTTTCAATGGAGCACACCTAACTCTATCAGTTCGTGAATCAAACTGCACACGTTTATACAACGAAAGAGGCTAAACTTCTCAATTCAATGAGTAGAGCTATTCTCATTCTTTCAGTATCACACGGTTCACTCATTGTCTCAATCAAACTGCACACATTCACTGCATGAACTAAACTGTACCTGTTAATTCAATGAGTGAAGCTTCTCTCATTCCTTCAAATTGTCAAGTACATCGCTTTCATTCAATTATACAAACTGCATTCATTAAATCATTGACTTCTTTCAATGAATCAAACCACATTCCTTCTTTCAATTGAACAAACATTTCGTGATTCACTTGTTTAGTGAATCTAATGCACTCGTTCAATCAATAAAACAAACTGCACGCATTCAATTCAATGATTCAGACTGCAGGTCTTTTATTCAATGGGTAGATCTTATCTCAATCTTTCAATGGGCCAAGCTTAACGCTTTCATTCAATGAAACAAGTTGCATTCATTGAATCATTGAGTAAAACTCCAGTCACTGATTCAATGAATCAGTTTCCTTGTTTCAATGGAACAAAGCTAACTCACTCAATTAGTGAATCAAACTGCACACGTTCATTCAATGAAAGAGGCTGAACTTGTCAGTTCAATGAGTAGTGCTAGTCCCATTCGTTCATTGTCAAAAGCTTAACACATTGTCTCAATCAAACTGCACACATTCACTGCATGAACGAAACTGTACCTGTTAATTCAATGAGTGGAGCTTCTCTCATTCCTACAAATTGTCAAGTACATCGCTTTCATTCAATTATACAAACTGCATTCATTAAATCATTGAATTGTTTCAATGAATCAAACCACATTCCTTCTTTCAATTGAACAAACATTTCGTGATTCACTTGTTTAGTGAATCTAATGCACTCGTTCAATCAATAAAACAAACTGCACGCATTCAATTCAAATATTCAGACTGCAGGTCTTTTATTCAATGGGTAGATCTTATCTCAATCTGTCAATGGGCCAAGTTTAACGCTTTCATTCAATGAAACAAGTTGCATTCATTCAATCATTGAGTAAAACTCCAGTCACTGATTCCATGAATCAAACCTTATTCCTTGTTTCAATGGAACAAACCTAACACACTCAGTTCGTGAATCAAACTACACACGTTCATTCAATGAAAGAGGCTGAACTTGTCAGTTCAATGAGTAGAGCTAGTCTCATTCATTCAGTGTCATGAGCTCCACACGTTGTCTCAATCAAACTGCACACATTCACTCCATGAACTAAACTGCACGTGTTTATTCAATGAGTTTGGCTACTCTCATTCCTTGAAAGTGTCAAGCACAACGATTTCATTCAATTATACAAACTGCATTCATTAAATCATTGAATTGGTTCAATGAATCAAACCATATTCCTTGTTTCAATGGAAGAAACATTTCGTGATTCACTTGTTTCGTGAATCCTACTGCACTCGTTCAATCAACGAAGCAAACCGCACTCGTTCAATTCAATGATACAGACTGCAGGTCCTAATTCAATGAGTAGAGCTTCTCTCATTCATTCAATGGGTCAAGCTTAACGCTTTCATTCAATGACTCAAGCTGCATTCATTGAATCATTGAGTAAAACTCCAGTCACTGATTCAATGAATCAGTTTCCTTGTTTCAATGGAACAAAGCTAACTCACTCAATTAGTGAATCAAACTGCACACGTTCATTCAATGAAAGTCGCCGAAATTGTCAATTCAATGAGTAGTGCTATCTCATTCGTTCAGTGTCACAAGGTCCACACATTGTCTCAATCAAACTGCACACATTCACTGCATGAACTAAACTGTACCTGTTAAATCAATGAGTGGAGCTTCTCTCATTCCTACAAATTGTCAAGTACATCGCTTTCATTCAATTATACAAACTGCATTCATTAAATCATTGACTTCTTTCAATGAATCAAACCACATTCCTTCTTTCAATTGAACAAACATTTCGTGATTCACTTGTTTCGTGAATCTAATGCACTCGTTCAATCAATAAAACAAACTGCACGCATTCAATTCAATGATTCAGACTGCAGGTCTTTTATTCAATGGGTAGATCTTATCTCAATCTTTCAATGGGCCAAGCTTAACGCTTTCATTCAATGAAACAAGTTGCATTCATTCAATCATTGAGTAAAACTCCAGTCACTGATTCAATGAATCAAACCTTATTCCTTGTTTCAATGGAACAAACCTAACACACTCAGTTCGTGAATCAAACTGCACACGTTCATTCAATGAAAGAGGCTGAACTTGTCAGTTCAATGAGTAGAGCTAGTCTCATTCGTTCAGTGTCATAAGCTCCACACGTTGTCTCAATCAAACTGCACACATTCATTCCATGATCTAAACTGCACGTGTTTATTCAATGAGTGGGGCTACTCTCATTCCTTCAAAGTGTCAAGCACAACGATTTCATTCAATTATACAAACTGTATTCATTAAATCATTGAATTGGTTCAATGAATCAAACCATATTCCTTGTTTCAATGGAAGAAACATTTCGTGATTCACTTGTTTCGTGAATCCTACTGCACTCGTTCAATCAACGAAGCAAACCGCAATCGTTCAATTCAATGATACAGACTGCAGGTCCTAATTCAATGAGTAGAGCTTCTCTTATTCATTCAATGGGTCAAGCTTAACGCTTTCATTCAATGACTCAAGCTGCATTCATTGAATCATTGAGAAAAACTCCAGTCACTGATTCAATGAATCAGTTTCCTTGTTTCAATGGAACAAAGCTAACTCACTCAATTAGTGAATCAAACTGCACACGTTCATTCAATGAAAGTCGCCGAAATTGTCAATTCAATGAGTAGTGCTATCTCATTCGTTCAGTGTCACAAGGTCCACACATTGTCTCAATCAAACTGCACACATTCACTGCATGAACTAAACTGTACCTGTTAATTCAATGAGTGGAGCTTCTCTCATTCCTACAAATTGTCAAGTACATCGCTTTCATTCAATTATACAAACTGCATTCATTAAATCATTGAATTGTTTCAATGAATCAAACCACATTCCTTCTTTCAATTGAACAAACATTTCGTGATTCACTTGTTTCGTGAATCTAATGCACTCGTTCAATCAATAAAACAAACTGCACGCATTCAATTCAATGATTCAGACTGCAGGTCTTTTATTCAATGGGTAGATCTTATCTCAATCTTTCAATGGGCCAAGCTTAACGCTTTCATTCAATGAAACAAGTTGCATTCATTCAATCATTGAGTAAAACTCCAGTCACTGATTCAATGAATCAGTTTCCTTGTTTCAATGGAACAAAGCTAACTCACTCAATTAGTGAATCAAACTGCACACGTTCATTCAATGAAAGAGGCTGAACTTGTCAGTTCAATGAGTAGAGCTAGTCTCATTCATTCAGTGTCAGGAGCTCCACACGTTGTCTCAATCAAACTGCACACATTCACTCCATGAACTAAACTGCACGTGTTTATTCAATGAGTTTGGCTACTCTCATTCCTTGAAAGTGTCAAGCACAACGATTTCATTCAATTATACAAACTGCATTCATTAAATCATTGAATTGGTTCAATGAATCAAACCATATTCCTTGTTTCAATGGAAGAAACATTTCGTGATTCACTCGTTTCGTGAATCCTACTGCACTCGTTCAATCAACGAAGCAAACCGCTCTCGTTCAATTCAATGATACAGACTGCAGGTCCTAATTCAATGAGTAGAGCTTCTCTCATTCATTCAATGGGTCAAGCTTAACGCTTTCATTCAATGACTCAAGCTGCATTCATTGAATCATTGAGTAAAACTCCAGTCACTGATTCAATGAATCAGTTTCCTTGTTTCAATGGAACAAAGCTAACTCACTCAATTAGTGAATCAAACTGCACACGTTCATTCAATGAAAGAGGCTGAACTTGTCAATTCAATGAGTAGTGCTAGTCCCATTCGTTCATTGTCAAAAGCTTAACACATTGTCTCAATCAAACTGCACACATTCACTGCCTGAACTAAACTGTACCTGTTAATTTCATGAGTGGAGCTTCTCTCATTCCTACAAATTGTCAAGTACATCGCTTTCATTCAATTATACAAACTGCATTCATTAAATCATTGACTTCTTTCAATGAATCAAACCACATTCCTTCTTTCAATTGAACAAACATTTCGTGATTCACTTGTTTAGTGAATCTAATGCACTCGTTCAATCAATAAAACAAACTGCACGCATTCAATTCAATGATTCAGACTGCAGGTCTTTTATTCAATGGGTAGATCTTATCTCAATCTTTCAATGGGCCAAGTTTAACGCTTTCATTCAGTGAAACAAGCTGCATTCATTCAATCATTGAGTAAAACTCCAGTCACTGATTCAATGAATCAAACCTTATTCCTTGTTTCAATGGAACAAACCTAACACACTCAGTTCGTGAATCAAACTGCACACGTTCATTCAATGAAAGAGACTGAACTTAACAGTTCAATGAGTAGAGCTAGTCTCATTCGTCAGTGTCATAAGCTCCACACGTTGTCTCAATCAAACTGCACACATTCACTCCATGAACTAAACTGCACCTGTTTATTCAATGAGTGGGGCTACTCTCATTCCTTCAAAGTGTCAAGCACACCGATTTCATTCAATTATACAAACTGCATTCATTAAGTCATTGAATTGGTTCAATGAATCAAACCATATTCCTTGTTTCAATGGAAGAAGCATTTCGTGATTCACTCGTTTCGTGAATCCTACTGCACTCGTTCAATCAACGAAGCAACCCGCACTCGTTCAATGATACAGACTGCAGGTCGTAATTCAATGAGTAGAGCTTCTCTCATTCATTCAATGGATCAAGCTTAACGCTTTCATTCAATGAACCAAGCTGCATTCATTGAATCATTGAATTAATCTGCAAGCACTGATTCAATGAATCAAACCTTATTCTTTGTTTCAATGGAGCACACCTAACTCAATCAGTTCGTGAATCAAACTGCACACGTTTATACAATGAAAGAGGCTAAACTTCTCAATTCAATGAGTAGAGCTATTCTCATTCTTTCAGTATCACACGGTTCACTCATTGTCTCAATCAAACTGCACACATTCACTCCATGAACCAAACTGCACCTGTTAATTCAATGAATGTAGCTTCTCTCATTCCTTCAAAGTGTCAAGCACAACGCCTTCATTCATACAAACTGCATTCATTAAATCATTGAATTGTTTCAATGTATCAAACGATATTTTTTGTTTCAATGGATGAAAAGTTTCGTGATTCACTTGTTTAATGAATCCTAAGGCACTCGTCCTTTCAATGAAACAAACTGCACGCATTCGATTCAATGATACAGACTACAGCTCTTAATTCAATGGGTAGCGCTTCTCTCATTCCTTCAATGAATTAAGCTGCATTCATTGAATCATTGAATATAACTACATTCACTGATTCAATAAATAAAACTTCATTCTTTGTTTCAACGGAACAAACCTAACTCACTCAGTCAGTGAATCAAACTGCACACGTTCATTCAGTGAAAGAAACCACTTTTCAATTCAATGAGTAGAGCTAGTCTCATTCTTTCAGTGTCACAAGCTCCACACATTGCCTCAATCAAACTGCACACATTCACTCCATGAACTAAACTGCACCTGTCAATTCAATGAGTGTAGCTTCTCTCATTCCTTCAAATTGTCAAGTACATCGCTTTCATTCAATTATACAAACTGCATTCATTAAATCATTGAAAAGTTTCAATGAATCAAACCACATTCCTTCTTTCAATTGAACAAACATTTCGTGATTCACTTGTTTAGTGAATCCTACTGCACTCGTTCATTCAATGAAACGAACTGCAGTTCTTAATTCAATGAGGAGAGCTTCTCTCATTCATTCAATGTGTCAACCTTAACGCTTTCATTCAATGAACCAAGCTGCATTCATTGAATCATTGAGCAAAACTCCAGTCAGTGACTCAATGAATCAAACCTTATTCCTTGTTTCAATGGAACCAAGGTAACTCACTCAGTTAGTGAATCAAACTTCACACGTTCATTCAATGAAAGAGGCTGAACTTCTCAGTTCAATGAGTAGAGCTAGTCTCATTCGTTCAGTGTCACACTGTTCACTCATTGTCTCAATCAAACTGCACACATTCACTCCATGAACTAAACTGCACCTGTCAATTCCATGAGTGGGGCTCCTCTCATTCCTTCAAAGTGTCAAGCACAACGCCTTCTTTCAGACATACTGCATTCATTAAATCATTGATTCGTTTCAATGAATCAAACCATGTTTTTTGTTTCAATGGAAGAATCATTTCGTGACTACAGCCCTTAATTCAATGGATAGAGCTTCTCATATTCATTCAATGGATCAAGCTTAAAGCTTTCATTTAATGAACAAAGCTGCATTCATTGAATCATTGATTGCAACTACAAACACTGATTCAATGAATCAAACTTTTTTCCTTGTTTCAAAGGAACAAACCTAACTCACTCAGTTCGTGAATCAAACTGCACACTTTCATTCAATGAAAGAAGCTGAAATTGTCAATTCAATGAGTAGAGCTAGTCCCATTCGTTCATTGTCAAAAGCTTAACACATTGTCTCAATCAAACTGCACACATTCACTTCATGAACGAAACTGCGCCTGTTAAATCAATGAGCGGATCTTAACTCATTATTCTCAAAGTGTCAAGCACAACACCTTCATTCATACAAACTGCATTCATTAAATCATTGAATCGTTTCAATGAATCAAACCATGTTTTTTGTTTCAATGGATGAAAAGTTTCGTGATTGACTTGTTTAATGAATGCTACTGCACTCGTTGTTTCAATGAAACAAACTGAAAGCATTCGATTCAATGATACAGACTACAGATCTTAATTCAATAAGTAGATCTTCTCTCATTCATTCAATGAATATAGCTGCATTCATTGAATCATTGAATACAACTACAATCACTGATTCAATGAATGAAACCTTTTTCCTTGTTTCAAAAGAACAAACCTAACTCACTCAGTCAGTGAATCAAACTGCACACGTTCATTCAGTGAAAGAGACTGCACTTTTCAATTCAATGAGTAGAGCTAGTCTCATTCGTTCAGTGTCACAAGTTCCACACATTGCCTCAATCAAACTGCACACATTCACTCCATGAATTAAACTGCACCTGTCAATTCAATGAGTGAAGCTCCTCTCATTCCTTCAAATTGTCAAGTACATCGCTTTCATTCAATTATACAAACTGCATTCATTAAATCATTGAATTGTTTCAATGAATCAAACCACATTCCTTCTTTCAATTGAACAAACATTTCGTGATTCACTTGTTTCGTGAATCCTACTGCACTCGTTCAATCAACGAAGCAAACCGCACTCGTTCAATTCAATGATACAGACTGCAGGTCCTAATTCAATGAGTAGAGCTTCTCTCATTCATTCAATGGGTCAAGCTTAACGCTTTCATTCAATGACTCAAGCTGCATTCATTGAATCATTGAGTAAAACTGCAATCACTGATTCAATGAATCAGTTTCCTTGTTTCAATGGAACAAAGCTAACTCACTCAATTAGTGAATCAAACTGCACACGTTCATTCAATGAAAGAGGCTGAACTTGTCAGTTCAATGAGTAGAGCTAGTCTCATTCGTTCAGTGTCATAAGCTCCACACGTTGTCTCAATCAAACTGCACACATTCACTGCATGAACTAAACTGTACCTGTTAATTCAATGAGTGAAGCTTCTCTCATTCCTTCAAATTGTCAAGTACATCGCTTTCATTCAATTATACAAACTGCATTCATTAAATCATTGACTTCTTTCAATGAATCAAACCACATTCCTTCTTTCAATTGAACAGACATTTCGTGATTCACTTGTTTAATGAATCCTAAGGCACTCGTCCTTTCAATGAAACAAACTGCACGCATTCGATTCAATGATACAGACTACAGCTCTTAATTCAATGGGTAGCCCTTCTCTCATTCCTTCAATGAATTAAGCTGCATTCATTGAATCATTGAGTAAAACTGCAATCACTGATTCAATGAATCAGTTTCCTTGTTTCAATGGAAAAAAAGCTAACTCACTCAATTAGTGAATCAAACTGCACACGTTCATTCAATGAAAGTCGCCGAAATTGTCAATTCAATAAGTAGAGCTATCTCATTCGTTCAGTGTCACAAGGTCCACACATTGTCTCAATCAAACTGCACACATTCACTGCATGAACTAAACTGTACCTGTTAATTCAATGAGTGGAGCTTCTCTCATTCCTACAAATTGTCAAGTACATCGCTTTCATTCAATTATACAAACTGCATTCATTAAATCATTGAATTGTTTCAATAAATCAAACCACATTCCTTCTTTCAATTGAACAAACATTTCGTGATTCACTTGTTTAGTGAATCTAATGCACTCGTTCAATCAATAAAACAAACTTCACGCATTCAATTCAAATATTCAGACTGCAGGTCTTTTATTCAATGGGTAGATCTTATCTCAATCTTTCAATGGGCCAAGCTTAACGCTTTCATTCAATGACTCAAGCTGCATTCATTGAATCATTGAGTAAAACTCCATTCACTGATTCAATGAATCAGTTTCCTTGTTTCAATGGAACAAAGCTAACTCACTCAATTAGTGAATCAAACTGCACACGTTCATTCAATGAAAGAGGCTGAACTTGTCAGTTCAATGAGTAGAGCTAGTCTCATTCGTTCAGTGTCATGAGCTCCACACGGCGTCTCAATCAAACTGCACACATTCACTCCATGAACTAAACTGCACGTGTTTATTCAATGAGTTTGGGTACTCTCATTCCTTCAAAGTGTCAAGCACAACGATTTCATTCAATTATACAAACTGCATTCATTAAATCATTGAATTGGTTCAATGAATCAAACCATATTCCTTGTTTCAATGGAAGAAACATTTCGTGATTCACTTGTTTCGTGAATCCTACTGCACTCGTTCAATCAACGAAGCAAACCGCTCTCGTTCAATTCAATGATACAGACTGCAGGTCCTAATTCAATGAGTAGAGCTTCTCTCATTCATTCAATGGGTCAAGCTTAACGCTTTCATTCAATGACTCAAGCTGCATTCATTGAATCATTGAGTAAAACTGCAGTCACTGATTCAATGAATCAGTTTCCTTGTTTCAATGGAACAAAGCTAACTCACTCAATTAGTGATCAAACTGCACACGTTCATTCAATGAAAGTCGCCGAAATTGTCAATTCAATAAGTAGAGCTATCTCATTCGTTCAGTGTCACAAGGTCCACACATTGTCTCAATCAAACTGCACACATTCACTGCATGAATTAAACTGTACCTGTTAATTCAATGAGTGGAGCTTCTCTCATTCCTACAAATTGTCAAGTACATCGCTTTCATTCAATTATACAAACTGCATTCATTAAATCATTGAATTGTTTCAATAAATCAAACCACATCCCTTCTTTCAATTGAACAAACATTTCGTGATTCACTTGTTTAGTGAATCTAATGCACTCGTTCAATCAATAAAACAAACTGCACGCATTCAATTCAATGATTCAGACTGCAGGTCTTTTATTCAATGGGTAGATCTTATCTCAATCTTTCAATGGGCCAAGCTTAACGCTTTCATTCAATGAAACAAGCTGCATTCATTCAATCATTGAGTAAAGCTCCAGTCACTGATTCAATGAATCAAACCTTATTCCTTGTTTCAATGGAACAAACCTAACACACTCAGTTCGTGAATCAAAGTGCACACGTTCATTCAATGAAATAGGCTGAACTTGTCAGTTCAATGAGTAGAGCTAGTCTCATTCGTTCAGTGTCATGAGCTCCACACGTCGTCTCAATCAAACTGCACACATTCACTCCATGAACTAAACTGCACGTGTTTATTCAATGAGTTTGGCTACTCTCATTCCTTCAAAGTGTCAAGCACAACGATTTCATTCAATTATACAAACTGCATTCATTAAATCATTGAATTGGTTCAATGAATCAAACCATATTCCTTGTTTCAATGGAAGAAACATTTCGTGATTCACTTGTTTCGTGAATCCTACTGCACTCGTTCAATCAACGAAGCAAACCGCTCTCGTTCAATTCAATGATACAGACTGCAGGTCCTAATTCAATGAGTAGAGCTTCTCTCATTCATTCAATGGGTCAAGCTTAACGCTTTCATTCAATGACTCAAGCTGCATTCATTGAATCATTGAGTAAAACTCCAGTCACTGATTCAATGAATCAGTTTCCTTGTTTCAATGGAACAAAGCTAACTCACTCAATTAGTGAATCAAACTGCACACGTTCATTCAATGAAAGTCGCCGAAATTGTCAATTCAATAAGTAGAGCTATCTCATTCGTTCAGTGTCACAAGGTCCACACATTGTCTCAATCAAACTGCACACATTCACTGCATGAACTAAACTGTACCTGTTAATTCAATGAGTGGAGCTTCTCTCATTCCTACAAATTGTCAAGTACATCGCTTTCATTCAATTATACAAACTGCATTCATTAAATCATTGAATTGTTTCAATAAATCAAACCACATTCCTTCTTTCAATTGAACAAACATTTCGTGATTCACTTGTTTAGTGAATCTAATGCACTCGTTCAATCAATAAAACAAACTGCACGCATTCAATTCAATGATTCAGACTGCAGGTCTTTTATTCAATGGGTAGATCTTATCTCAATCTTTCAATGGGCCAAGCTTAACGCTTTCATTCAATGAAACAAGCTGCATTCATTCAATCATTGAGTAAAACTCCAGTCACTGATTCAATGAATCAAACCTTATTCCTTGTTTCAATGGAACAAACATTTCGTGATTCACTTGTTTCGTGAATCCTACTCAGTTCGTGAATAAAACTGCACACGTTCATTCAATGAAAGAGGCTGAACTTGTCAGTTCAATGAGTAGAGCTAGTCTCATTCGTTCAGTGTCATGAGCTCCACACGGCGTCTCAATCAAACTGCACACATTCACTCCATGAACTAAACTGCACGTGTTTATTCAATGAGTTTGGCTACTCTCATTCCTTCAAAGTGTCAAGCACAACGATTTCATTCAATTATACAAACTGCATTCATTAAATCATTGAATTGGTTCAATGAATCAAACCATATTCCTTGTTTCAATGGAAGAAACATTTCGTGATTCACTTGTTTCGTGAATCCTACTGCACTCGTTCAATCAACGAAGCAAACCGCTCTCGTTCAATTCAATGATACAGACTGCAGGTTCTAATTCAATGAGTAGAGCTTCTCTCATTCATTCAATGGGTCAAGCTTAACGCTTTCATTCAATGACTCAAGCTGCATTCATTGAATCATTGAGTAAAACTCCAGTCACTGATTCAATGAATCAGTTTCCTTGTTTCAATGGAACAAAGCTAACTCACTCAATTAGTGAATCAAACTGCACACGTTCATTCAATGAATGTCGCCGAAATTGTCAATTCAATGAGTAGTGCTATCTCATTCGTTCAGTGTCACAAGGTCCAGACATTGTCTCAATCAAACTGCACACATTCACTGCATGAACTAAACTGTACCTGTTAATTCAATGAGTGGAGCTTCTTTCATTCCTTCAAATTGTCAAGTACTTCGCTTTCATTCAATTATACAAACTGCATTCATTAAATCATTGACTTCTTTCAATGAATCAGAACACATTCCTTATTTCAATTGAACAAACATTTCGTGATTCACTTGTTTAGTGAATCTAATGCACTCGTTCAATCAATAAAACAAACTGCACGCATTCAATTCAATGATTCAGACTGCAGGTCTTTTATTCAATGGGTAGATCTTATCTCAATCTTTCAATGGGCCAAGCTTAACGCTTTCATTCAATGAAACAAGCTGCATTCATTCAATCATTGAGTAAAACTCCAGTCACTGATTCAATGAATCAAACCTTATTCCTTGTTTCAATGGAACAAACCTAACACACTCAGTTCGTGAATAAAACTGCACACGTTCATTCAATGAAAGAGGCTGAACTTGTCAGTTCAATGAGTAGAGCTAGTCTCATTCGTTCAGTGTCATAAGCTCCTAACGTTGTCTCAATCAAACTGCACACATTCACTCCATGAACTAAACTGCACCTGTTTATTCAATGAGTGGGGCTACTCTCATTCCTTCAAAGTGTCAAGCACAACGATTTCATACAATTATACAAACTGCATTCATTAAGTCATTGAATTGGTTCAATGAATCAAACCATATTCCTTGTTTCAATGGAAGAAACATTTCGTGATTCACTTGTTTCGTGAATCCTACTGCACTCGTTCAATCAACGAAGCAACCCGCACTTGTTCAATTCAATGATACAGACTGCAGGTCCTAATTCAATGAGTAGAACTTCTCTCATTCATTCAATGGATCAAGCTTAACGCTTTCATTCAATGAACCAAGCTGCATTCATTGAATCATTGTATAATCTGCAAGCACTGATTCAATGAATCAAACCTTATTCTTTGTTTCAATGGAGCACACCTAACTCAATCAGTTCGTGAATCAAACTGCACACGTTTATACAATGAAAGAGGCTACACTTCTCAATTCAATGAGTAGAGCTATTCTCATTCTTTCAGTATCACACGGTTCACTCATTGTCTCAATCAAACTGCACACATTCACTCCATGAACCAAACTGCACCTGTTAATTCAATGAATGTAGCTTCTCTCATTCCTTCAAAGTGTCAAGCACAACGCATTCATTCATACAAACTGCATTCATTAAATCATTGAATCGTTTCAATGTATCAAACGATATTTTTTGTTTCAATGGATGAAAAGTTTCGTGATTCACTTGTTTAATGAATCCTAAGGCACTCGTCCTTTCAATGAAACAAACTGCACGCAATCGATTCAATGATACAGACTACAGCTCTTAATTCAATGGGTAGCCCTTCTCTCATTCTTTCAATGAATTAAGCTGCATTCATTGAATCATTGAGTAAAACTGCAATCACTGATTCAATGAATCAGTTTCCTTGTTTCAATGGAACAAAGCTAACTCACTCAATTAGTGAATCAAACTGCACACGTTCATTCAATGAAAGTCGGCGAAATTGTCAATTCAATAAGTAGAGCTATCTCATTCGTTCAGTGTCACAAGGTCCACACATTGTCTCAATCAAACTGCACACATTCACTGCTTGAACTAAACTGTACCTGTTAATTCAATGAGTGGAGCTTCTCTCATTCCTACAAATTGTCAAGTACATCGCTTTCATTCAATTATACAAACTGCATTCATTAAATCATTGAATTGTTTCAATAAATCAAACCACATTCCTTCTTTCAATTGAACAAACATTTCGTGATTCACTTGTTTAGTGAATCTAATGCACTCGTTCAATCAATAAAACAAACTGCACGCATTCAATTCAATGATTCAGACTGCAGGTCTTTTATTCAATGGGTAGATCTTATCTCAATCTTTCAATGGGCCAAGCTTAACGCTTTCATTCAATGACTCAAGCTGCATTCATTGAATCATTGCGTAAAACTCCATTCACTGATTCAATGAATCAGTTTCCTTGTTTCAATGGAACAAAGCTAACTCACTCAATTAGTGAATCAAACTGCACACGTTCATTCAATGAAAGAGGCTGAACTTGTCAGTTCAATGAGTAGAGCTAGTCTCATTCGTTCAGTGTCATGAGCTCCACACGACGTCTCAATCAAACTGCACACATTCACTCCATGAACTAAACTGCACGTGTTTATTCAATGAGTTTGGCTACTCTCATTCCTTCAAAGTGTCAAGCACAACGATTTCATTCAATTATACAAACTGCATTCATTAAACCATTGAATTGGTTCAATGAATCAAACCATATTCCTTGTTTCAATGGAAGAAACATTTCGTGATTCACTTGTTTCGTGAATCCTACTGCACTCGTTCAATTCAATGATACAGACTGCAGGTCCTAATTCAATGAGTAGAGCTTCTCTCATTCATTCAATGGGTCAAGCTTAACGCTTTCATTCAATGACTCAAGCTGCATTCATTGAATCATTGAGTAAAACTCCAGTCACTGATTCAATGAATCAGTTTCCTTGTTTCAATGGAACAAAGCTAACTCACTCAATTAGTGAATCAAACTGCACACGTTCATTCAATGAATGTCGCCGAAATTGTCAATTCAATGAGTAGAGCTATCTCATTCGTTCAGTGTCACAAGGTCCACACATTGTCTCAATCAAACTGCACACATTCACTGCATGAACTAAACTGTACCTGTTAATTCAATGAGTGGAGCTTCTCTCATTCCTACAAATTGTCAAGTACATCGCTTTCATTCAATTATACAAACTGCATTCATTAAATCATTGAATTGTTTCAATAAATCAAACCACATTCCTGCTTTCAATTGAACAAACATTTCGTGATTCACTTGTTTAGTGAATCTAATGCACTCGTTCAATCAATAAAACAAACTGCATGCATTCAATTCAATGATTCAGACTGCAGGTCTTTTATTCAATGGGTAGATCTTATCTCAATCTTTCAATGGGCCAAGCTTAACGCTTTCATTCAATGAAACAAGCTGCATTCATTCAATCATTGAGTAAAACTCCAGTCACTGATTCAATGAATCAAACCTTATTCCTTGTTTCAATGGAACAAACCTAACACACTCAGTTCGTGAATCAAAGTGCACACGTTCATTCAATGAAAGAGGCTGAACTTGTCAGTTCAATGAGTAGAGCTAGTCTCATTCGTTCAGTGTCATGAGCTCCACACGTCGTCTCAATCAAACTGCACACATTCACTCCATGAACTAAACTGCACGTGTTTATTCAATGAGTTTGGCTACTCTCATTCCTTCAAAGTGTCAAGCACAACGATTTCATTCAATTATACAAACTGCATTCATTAAATCATTGAATTGGTTCAATGAATCAAACCATATTCCTTGTTTCAATGGAAGAAAAATTTCGTGATTCACTTGTTTCGTGAATCCTACTGCACTCGTTCAATCAACGAAGCAAACCGCTCTCGTTCAATTCAATGATACAGACTGCAGGTCCTAATTCAATGAGTAGAGCTTCTCTCATTCATTCAATGGGTCAAGCTTAACGCTTTCATTCAATGACTCAAGCTGCATTCATTGAATCATTGAGTAAAACTCCAGTCACTGATTCAATGAATCAGTTTCCTTGTTTCAATGGAACAAAGCTAACTCACTCAATTAGTGAATCAAACTGCACACGTTCATTCAATGAATGTCGCCGAAATTGTCAATTCAATGAGTAGTGCTATCTCATTCGTTCAGTGTCACAAGGTCCAGACATTGTCTCAATCAAACTGCACACATTCACTGCATGAACTAAACTCTACCTGTTAATTCAATGAGTGGAGCTTCTTTCATTCCTTCAAATTGTCAAGTACATCGCTTTCATTCAATTATACAAACTGCATTCATTAAATCATTGACTTCTTTCAATGAATCAGAACACATTCCTTCTTTCAATTGAACAAACATTTCGTGATTCACTTGTTTAGTGAATCTAATGCACTCGTTCAATCAATAAAACAAACTGCACGCATTCAATTCAATGATTCAGACTGCAGGTCTTTTATTCAATGGGTAGATCTTATCTCAATCTTTCAATGGGCCAAGCTTAACGCTTTCATTCAATGAAACAAGCTGCATTCATTCAATCATTGAGTAAAACTCCAGTCACTGATTCAATGAATCAAACCTTATTCCTTGTTTCAATGGAACAAACCTAACACACTCAGTTCGTGAATCAAACTGCACACGTTCATTCAATGAAAGAGGCTGAACTTGTCAGTTCAATGAGTAGAGCTAGTCTCATTCGTTCAGTGTCATAAGCTCCTAACGTTGTCTCAATCAAACTGCACACATTCACTCCATGAACTAAACTGCACCTGTTTATTCAATGAGTGGGGCTACTCTCATTCCTTCAAAGTGTCAAGCACACCGATTTCATACAATTATACAAACTGCATTCATTAAGTCATTGAATTGGTTCAATGAATCAAACCATATTCCTTGTTTCAATGGAAGAAACATTTCGTGATTCACTCGTTTCGTGAATCCTCCTGCACTCGTTCAATCAACGAAGCAACCCGCACTTGTTCAATTCAATGATACAGACTGCAGGTCCTAATTCAATGAGTAGAACTTCTCTCATTCATTCAATGGATCAAGCTTAACGCTTTCATTCAATGAACTAAGCTGCATTCATTGAATCATTGTATAATCTGCAAGCACTGATTCAATGAATCAAACCTTATTCTTTGTTTCAATGGAGCACACCTAACTCAATCAGTTCGTGAATCAAACTGCACACGTTTATACAATGAAAGAGGCTACACTTCTCAATTCAATGAGTAGAGCTATTCTCATTCTTTCAGTATCACACGGTTCACTCATTGTCTCAATCAAACTGCACACATTCACTCCATGAACCAAACTGCACCTGTTAATTCAATGAATGTAGCTTCTCTCATTCCTTCAAAGTGTCAAGCACAACGCATTCATTCATACAAACTGCATTCATTAAATCATTGAATCGTTTCAATGTATCAAACGATATTTTTTGTTTCAATGGATGAAAAGTTTCGTGATTCACTTGTTTAATGAATCCTAAGGCACTCGTCCTTTCAATGAAACAAACTGCACGCATTCGATTCAATGATACAGACTACAGCTCTTAATTCAATGGGTAGCCCTTCTCTCATTCCTTCAATGAATTAAGCTGCATTCATTGAATCATTGAGTAAAACTGCAATCACTGATTCAATGAATCAGTTTCCTTGTTTCAATGGAACAAAGCTAACTCACTCAATTAGTGAATCAAACTGCACACGTTCATTCAATGAAAGTCGCCGAAATTGTCAATTCAATAAGTAGAGCTATCTCATTCGTTCAGTGTCACAAGGTCCACACATTGTCTCAATCAAACTGCACACATTCACTGCATGAACTAAACTGTACCTGTTAATTCAATGAGTGGAGCTTCTCTCATTCCTACAAATTGTCAAGTACATCGCTTTCATTCAATTATACAAACTGCATTCATTAAATCATTGAATTGTTTCAATAAATCAAACCACATTCCTTCTTTCAATTGAACAAACATTTCGTGATTCACTTGTTTAGTGAATCTAATGCACTCGTTCAATCAATAAAACAAACTTCACGCATTCAATTCAAATATTCAGACTGCAGGTCTTTTATTCAATGGGTAGATCTTATCTCAATCTTTCAATGGGCCAAGCTTAACGCTTTCATTCAATGACTCAAGCTGCATTCATTGAATCATTGAGTAAAACTCCAGTCACTGATTCAATGAATCAGTTTCCTTGTTTCAATGGAACAAAGCTAACTCACTCAATTAGTGAATCAAACTGCACACGTTCATTCAATGAAAGAGGCTGAACTTGTCAGTTCAATGAGTAGAGCTAGTCTCATTCGTTCAGTGTCATGAGCTCCACACGGCGTCTCAATCAAACTGCACACATTCACTCCATGAACTAAACTGCACGTGTTTATTCAATGAGTTTGGCTACTCTCATTCCTTCAAAGTGTCAAGCACAACGATTTCATTCAATTATACAAACTGCCTTCATTAAATCATTGAATTGGTTCAATGAATCAAACCATATTCCTTGTTTCAATGGAAGAAACATTTCGTGATTCACTTGTTTCGTGAATCCTACTGCACTCGTTCAATCAACGAAGCAAACCGCTCTCGTTCAATTCAATGATACAGACTGCAGGTCCTAATTCAATGAGTAGAGCTTCTCTCATTCATTCAATGGGTCAAGCTTAACGCTTTCATTCAATGACTCAAGCTGCATTCATTGAATCATTGAGTAAAACTGCAGTCACTGATTCAATGAATCAGTTTCCTTGTTTCAATGGAACAAAGCTAACTCACTCAATTAGTGATCAAACTGCACACGTTCATTCAATGAAAGTCGCCGAAATTGTCAATTCAATGAGTAGAGCTATCTCATTCGTTCAGTGTCACAAGGTCCACACATTGTCTCAATCAAACTGCACACATTCACTGCATGAACTAAACTGTACCTGTTAATTCAATGAGTGGAGCTTCTCTCATTCCTACAAATTGTCAAGTACATCGCTTTCATTCAATTATACAAACTGCATTCATTAAATCATTGAATTGTTTCAATAAATCAAACCACATCCCTTCTTTCAATTGAACAAACATTTCGTGATTCACTTGTTTAGTGAATCTAATGCACTCGTTCAATCAATAAAACAAACTGCATGCATTCAATTCAATGATTCAGACTGCAGGTCTTTTATTCAATGGGTAGATCTTATCTCAATCTTTCAATGGGCCAAGCTTAACGCTTTCATTCAATGAAACAAGCTGCATTCATTCAATCATTGAGTAAAACTCCAGTCACTGATTCAATGAATCAAACCTTATTCCTTGTTTCAATGGAACAAACCTAACACACTCAGTTCGTGAATCAAACTGCACACGTTCATTCAATGAAAGAGGCTGAACTTGTCAGTTCAATGAGTAGAGCTAGTCTCATTCGTTCAGTGTCATAAGCTCCTAACGTTGTCTCAATCAAACTGCACACATTCACTCCATGAACTAAACTGCACCTGTTTATTCAATGAGTGGGGCTACTCTCATTCCTTCAAAGTGTCAAGCACACCGATTTCATACAATTATACAAACTGCATTCATTAAGTCATTGAATTGGTTCAATGAATCAAACCATATTCCTTGTTTCAATGGAAGAAACATTTCGTGATTCACTCGTTTCGTGAATCCTACTGCACTCGTTCAATCAACGAAGCAACCCGCACTTGTTCAATTCAATGATACAGACTGCAGGTCCTAATTCAATGAGTAGAACTTCTCTCATTCATTCAATGGATCAAGCTTAACGCTTTCATTCAATGAACCAAGCTGCATTCATTGAATCATTGTATAATCTGCAAGCACTGATTCAATGAATCAAACCTTATTCTTTGTTTCAATGGAGCACACCTAACTCAATCAGTTCGTGAATCAAACTGCACACGTTTATACAATGAAAGAGGCTACACTTCTCAATTCAATGAGTAGAGCTATTCTCATTCTTTCAGTATCACACGGTTCACTCATTGTCTCAATCAAACTGCACACATTCACTCCATGAACCAAACTGCACCTGTTAATTCAATGAATGTAGCTTCTCTCATTCCTTCAAAGTTTCAAGCACAACGCATTCATTCATACAAACTGCATTCATTAAATCATTGAATCGTTTCAATGTATCAAACGATATTTTTTGTTTCAATGGATGAAAAGTTTCGTGATTCACTTGTTTAATGAATCCTAAGGCACTCGTCCTTTCAATGAAACAAACTGCACGCATTCGATTCAATGATACAGACTACAGCTCTTAATTCAATGGGTAGCCCTTCTCTCATTCCTTCAATGAATTAAGCTGCATTCATTGAATCATTGATTATCACTACATTCACTGATTCAATGAATCAAACCTTGTTCCTTGTTTCAATGGAACAAACCTTATTCGGTTCTTTCCATATGTCAAGCATATCGTTTTGATTTATTGAAACAAACTGCATTCATTGAATCATTGAATCAAACTACAATCACTGATTCAATGAATCAAACCTTATTCCTTGTTTCAATGGAACAAACCTAACTTACTCAGTTCGTGAATCAAACTGCACACGTCTATTCACTGAAAGAGGCTGAACTTGTCAATTCAATGAGTTGAGCTAGTGTCATTCGTTCATTGTCACAAGCTCCAGGCATAGTCTCCATCAAACTGCACACATTCACTCCATGAACTAAACTGCACCTGTTAATTCAATGAGTGGAGCTTCTTTCATTCTGTCAAAGTGTCAAGCACAACGCTTTCATTCGATTATACAAGCTGCATTCATTAAATCATTGAATTCATTCAATGAATCAAACCATATTCCTTGTTTCAATGGAACAACCATTTCGGAATTCACTTGTTTAGTGAATCCTACTGCACTCGTTCATTCAATGAAACAAACTGCACTCATTCAATTCAAGGATACAGACTACAGGTCTTAAGTCAATGAGTGAAGCTTCTCTCATTCATTCAATGTCGCGTTCATTCATTGCACAGTTTTCTCTTTCATGCAATCAGACAAACTGCATTCATTGATGCAATGAATCAAACCTTATTCCTTCTGTTAATGGAACAAACCTCACTCACACAGTTATTGAATCACGTTCTTTCAATGAAAGAGGGTGCACTTGTCAATTCAAAGAGTAGTGCTACTCTCTTTCGTTCAATGACGCGTTCATTCATTGCACAAAGCACACATTCATTCAATGAAAGAGGCTGCACTTCTTAATGAAGTTAATCTCATTCATTCAAAGCCACAGGTTTCACGCATTTTTTTCTGTCAAACTGAACAGCATCTCTCCATGATGCAAACTGTCCGTCCTATTTCAATGAGAAGAGCTTATTCGATTCTTTCAATATGTCAAGCATATCGTTTTGATTTATTGAAACAAACTGCATTCATTGAATCATTGAATCAAACTACAATCACTGATTCAATGAATCAAACCTTATTCCTTGTTTCAATGGAACAAACCTAACTTACTCAGTTAGTGAATCAAACTGCACACGTTCATTCAATGAAAGAGGCTGCACTTGTCAATTCAAAGAGTAGAGCAGGTCTCATTCGTTCAATGTCACAGGTTTGACACATTGTCTCAATCAAACTGCACACATTCACTCCATGAACCAAACTGCACCTGTTAATTCAATGAGTTGAGCTTCTCTCGTTTATTCAGTGTCAAGCACAACGCTTTCATTCAATTATACAAACTGCATTCATTAAATCCTTGAATTGATTCAATGAATCAAACCATATTCCGTGTTTCAATGGAATTAGCATTTCGTGATTCACTTGTTTAGTGAATTCTACTGCACTCGCTCATTCAATGAAACAAACTGCACTCATTCGATTCAATGATACAGACTGCAGGTCTTAATTCAATGAGTAGAGCTTCTCTCATTCATTCAGTTGGTCAAGCTTAACACTTTCATTCAATGAATCAAACCTTTTTCCTTGTTTCCATGGCACAAACTTAACTCACTCAGTTAGTGAATCAACCTGCACACTTTCATTCAATGAAATTGGCTGCACTTGTCAATTCAATGAGTTGAACTAGCCTCATTCGTTCAGTGTCACAAGCTCCACACATAGTCTCAATCAAACTGCACACATTCACTCCATGAACTAAACTGCACCTGTTAATTCAATGAGTGGAGCTTCTCTCATTCCTTCAAAGTGTCAAGCACAACGTTGATACAAATTGCATTCATTAATTCATTGAATTGATTCAATGAATCAAACCATATTCCTTGTTTCAATGGAACAAACATTTCGTAATTCACTTGTTTATGAATCCTACTGCACTCCTTCATTCAATGAAACAAATTGCACTCATTTAATTCAATGATACAGACTGCAGATCTTACTTCAATGAGTAGAGCTTCTCTAATTCATTCAATGGGGCCAGCTTAAAGCTTTCATTCAATGACGCAAGCTGCATTCATTGAATCATTCTATCAAACTACAATCACTGATTCAATGAATCCAACATTATTCCTTCTGTCAATGGAACAAACATAACTCACATAGTTCGTGAATCAAACTGCACACGTTCATTCAATGAAAGAGGCTACACTTCTCAATTCAATGAGTAGAGCTACTCTCAGTCGTTCAATGACTCGTTCATTCATTGCACACTGCAGATATTCATTCAATGAAAGAGGCTGCACTTGTCAATTCAATGAGTGGAGTTACTCTCATTCATTCAAAGCCATACATTTCACGCATTTTCTCTGTCGAACTGAACACCTTCACTCCATGAACCAAATGTCCGTCCTATTTCAATGAGAAGAGCTTCTCTGATTCTTTCAATATGTCAAGCTTATCGTTTTGATTTTTTGAAACAAACTGCATTCATTGAATCATTGAAGCAAACCTTATCCCAAGTTTCAATGGAACAAACGTAACTTACTCAGTTAGTGAATCAAACTGCACACGTTCATTCAATGAAAGAGGCTGAACTTGTCAATTCAAAGAGTAGAGCAGGTCTCATTCGTTCAATGTCACAAGCTTGACACATTGTCTCAAGCAAACTGCACACATTCAATCCATGAACTAAACTGCACCTGTTAATTCAATGAGTGGAGCTTCTCTCGTTTATTCAAAGTGTCAAGCACAACACTTTCATTCAATTAAATCATTGAATTGATTCAATGAATCAAACCATATTCCTTGTTTCATTGGAACAAACATTTCGTGATTCACTTGTTTAGTGAATCCTACTGCACTCGTTCATTCAATGAAACAAACTGCACTCATTCAATTCAATGATACAGACTGCAGGTCTAAATTCAATGAGTAGAGCTTCTCTCATTCATTCAATGGTTCAAGCTTAACGCTTTCATTCAATGATTCAAGCTGCATTCATTGAATCATTGAATAAAGCTACAATCACTGATTCAATGAATCAAACCTTATTCCGTGTTTCAATGGAGTGAACCTAACTTACTCAGTTAGTGAATCAAACTGCACACGTTCATTCAATGAAAGAGGCTGCACTTGTCAATTCAATGAGTAGAGCTACTCCCATTCGTTCAATGTGGCCTTCATTCATTGCACAGTTCTCGCTTTCATGCAATCAGACAAACTGCATTGATTAATGCAATGAATCAAACCTTATTCCTTGTGTCAATGGAACAAACCTAACTACTCTCATTCGTTCAATGTCGCGTTCATTCATTGCACACTGCACACATTCATTGAATGAAAGAGGCTGCACTTCTCAATTCGATGAGTAGAGTTGCTCTCATTCATTCAAAGCCACAAGTTTCACGCATTTTTTTCTGTCAAACTGAACACCTTCACCCCATGAACCAAACTGTCGTCCTAATCCAATGAGAAGATCTTCTCTGATTCATTCAATATGTCAAGCTCTCCGTTTTCATTTAATGAACAAACTGCATTCATTGAATCATTGAATCAAACTACAATCATTGATTCAATGAACCAAACAATATTCCTTGTTTCAATGCAACAAACGTAACTGACTTATTTAGTGAATCCTCCTGCACTCGTTCATTCAATGGAACAGACTGCAATGAGTAAAGGTTCGTTCGTTCGTTTAATGCCACAGGCCTAAAGCATTGATTCAATCAAACAAACTGCACACATTTACTCCATGGAGGAAACTGCACGTGTTCATTCAATGAGTACAGCTTTTCTCTTTCATTCAATGCCTCGAGCTTAACGCTTTCATTCAATGAATCAACCTGCTTTCATTCATTGATTCATATTTGAATCATTGATTCAAAGAATCAAATGGAATTCATTGATTTCAGTGTACAAACGTCACTCATTTATGGAGTGAATTTAACTGCATTCATTCAATTAATGAATCAAACTGCAAACATTCATTCGATGAGAAACACTGCAAGTCCTATTCCAATGAATCTAGCTTTTCCCATTCATTCAATGAAGGAAACTGTGACACGTTCATTCAATGATACAAACTGCATGCGTTCATTAAATGAAACAGACTGCACGTGTTAATTTAATAAGAGCAGCTTTTCTCGTGGTCTCAATCTTAACACTTTCATTCAATGAAACCAACTGCATTCATTCAATCATTGATTCAAACTGCAATCATTTAGTCAAAGAATCAAACAGTATCAATCGATTCAATCAAACAAACTTAGCAAATTTACCTTTTGAATCAAACAGCACACATTTATTCAATGAAATACACTGCATGTCTTAATTCAATGAGTGCAGCACCGGCCATTCATTCAATGCCACGAGCAAAACGCATTCATTCAATGAAACAAACTGCACGCATTCATTCACTGAATCAAACTGTACTCATTCAATTCAGTGATACAGACTGCAGGTCTTAATTCAATGAGTAGAGCTTCTCTCATTCATTTCATGAGTCAAGCTTATCGCTTTCAATCTATGAAACAAGCTGCATTCATTCAATCATTGAATCAAACTACAATCACTGATTCAATGAATCAAACCTTATTCCTTGTGTCAATGGAACAAACCTAACTCACCAGTTTGTGAATAAACTGCACACGTTCATTCAATGAAAGAGGCTGCACTTGTCAATTCAATGAGTAGAGCTACTCTCATTCGTTGAATGTCACAAGCTTCACACATTGTCTCAATCAAACTGCAAACATTCATTCCGTGAACCAAACTGCACGTGTTAATTCAATGAGTGGAGCTTCTGTCATTCTTTCAAAGTGTCATGCACAACGCTTTCATTCAATTATACAAACTGCATTCATTAAATCATTGAATTGATTCAATGAATCAAACCATATTCCTTGTTTCAATGGAACAAAGATTTAGTGATTCACTTGTTTAGTGAATCCTACTCCACTCATTCATTCAATGAAACAGACTGCACATGTAGAGGTACTCACTTTGGATCAACGCCTCAAGCGTAACGCATTGATTCAATGAAGCAAATTGGTCACCTTTAGCCCATGAAGCAAACAGCACTTGTCAATTCAATGAATACAGATCCTCTCATTCCTTCAATGAGGCTTTCATTCAATGCACACTGCACGCTTTCATTCAATGAAACAAACTGCATTCAATGAATTAAACCCTATTCCTTGTTTAATGCAACAAACCTAACTCACAGAGTCAGTGAATCAAACTGCAGACGTTTATTCAAAGAAAGAGGTGCACTTGTCAATTCAATGAGTAGAGCTACTTTCATTCATTCAACGCCACAAGTTTCACGCATTGTCTCTGTCAAACTGCACACCTTCATTCCATGAACCAAACTGTTCGTCCTAATTCTATTAGAAGAGCTTCTCTGAGTCATTCAATATGTCAAACTCACCGTTTTCATTTAATGAAATAAACTGCATTCATCGAATCATTGACTCAAACAATACACGTTCATTCAATGAAAGAGGCTGCATTTTCATTGGTTCAATCAACCAAACCATATTCCTTGTTTCAAGGAACTAACGCAACTGACTTATTCAATGAATCCTCCTGCACTCGTTCAATCAATGGAACAGACTGCAATGAGTCATTTGTTTAATGCCATTGATTCAATCAAACAAACTGCACACATTTACTCCATGGAGGAAACTGCACGTGTTAATTCAAAGAGTAGAGCTTCTCTCATTCATTCAAAGTGTCAAGCACAACGCTTTCATTCAATTATACATACTGCATTCAATGAGAAGAGCTTCTCTGATTCATTCAATATGTCAAGCTCACCGTTTTCATTCAATGAACAAGTGCTATTTATTCATTTATTCATATTTCAATCACTGATTCAAAGAATCAACTGCAATTCATTGATTTAATTATACAAATTTTACTCATAATTGGAGTGAACTTAACTGTATTCATTCGTTTAATGAATCAAACTGAAAACATTCATTCGATTAGAAACATGGCAAGTGTTAATCCAATGAATCGAGTTTTTGCCTTTCATCCAATGAAGGAAACTGCACGCGTTCATTCACTGAAACAAACCGCCTGCATTCATTCAATGAAACCAACTGCATTCATTCAAACATTAAATCTTTAATTAATTCAATCATTAAACTTAACACATTTAGTGAATCAAGCTACTCACTTCCATTCAATGAAATGCACTGAACTTGTCAATTCAATGAGTAGAGCTACTCTTATTCAGTCATTATCACAAGCTGTCTCAAACAAACTGCATACATTCACACCATGAACCATGAACCAAACTGCACAAGTTAATTCAATGAGTCGAGCTTCTCTCATTCAATCAATGCGTCAAACTCAACGCTTTCAATCAATGAAATAAACTGCATTCATTGAATCATTGAATCAAACTACAATCATCGATTCAATGAATCAAACTTTATTTCTTGTTTCAATGAAACAAACGTAACTCACTTATTTAGCGAAACCAACTGCACTCGTTCATTGAAAAAAACACACTGCATGTGATAATTCAAAACTGCACGCATTCATTCAATGATGCCGAAAGCCAGTCTTAATTCAATGCGTAGAGCTACTCTCATTCATTCATTGGGTCAAGCTTAACGCTTTAATTCAATCTAACAAACGTAACTCATGCATATCTGGAATCAAACTGCATCCATTCATTCAATGAAATACACTGCACGTCTTAATTCAAACAGGAGAGCTCCTGCCATTTATTCAATGCCACGAGCAAAACACATTCATTCAATGAAACAAACTGCATTCATTGATTTCTTGAATCAAACTTCAATCATTGATTTAATAAAACAAACGTTATTCATTGTTTCAATGAAACCTACTTAAACACACTTACTTCGTGAATCAAACTGCACACGTTCATTCAATGAAAGAGACTGCACTTGTCAATTCAATGAGTGAGAACGACTCACATTCATTCAATGCCACAAGCTTCACGCATTGTCACAATTAAACTGCACACAGTCACTCCATGAACCAAACCAGACGTGATAATTCAATGAGTAGAGCTTCTCTCAATCATTCAATGTGTCAAGCTCAACGCTTTAATTCAATGAAACAAAATGCATTCATTGATTCATTTGATCCATCTGCAATCATTGATTCATTGAATCAAACCTTATTCCTTGTTTCAATGGAACAAACGTAACTCACTTACTTAGTGAATCCTACTGCACTCGACCATTCAATGAAACAGACTGCACATGATAATTCAAAGTGTAGAGGTACTCTCATTCGTTCAATGCCACAAGCTTAACGCATTGAGTCAATCAAACAAACTGCACACGTTTAGTCCATGAAGCAAACTGTACGTGTTCAAATCAATGAGTAGAGCTTTTCTCTTTCATTCAATGTCTCGAGCTTAACGCTTTCAATCAATTAAACAACCTGCATTCATTTGTTCTTTGATTCATATTTCAATAATTGATTCAAAGATTTCAATCATTGATGTAATTATGTAAATAAACTTCAGTCATTCATAGAGTGAATTTAACTGCATTCATTCAATCAATGAATCAAACCGCAAACATTCATTCGATGAGAAACATTACAAATACTCTTCCAATGAAACGAGCTTTTGCCATTCATTCAATGAAAGAAACTTCACGCGTTCATTCAATGAAACAATCTACATGCATTCATTTAATGAAACAGACTGCACGTGTTGATTCAATAAGTACAGCTGATCTTGTTGATTCAATACCTCAAGCTTAATTAACACTTTCATTCAATGAACCTAACTGCATTCAATCAATCTTTGAAATATTCAATCAAGCAAACTTACCTCATTTACTTCGTGAATCAAACTGCACCCATTCATTCAATGAAATGCACTGCACGTCTTAATTCAAACAGGAGAGCTCCTGCCATTTATTCAATGCCACGTGCAAAACACATTCATACGTTCATTGACACAAGCTTATTGCATTGATTCAAACAAACTGCACACATTTCTTCCATGAACGTTCAATCAAATAAACTGCACGTGTTCATTCAATGAGTAGAGCTTTTCTCTTTCCTTCAATGTCTCGAGCTTAACGCTTTTATTCAACAAAACAAACTGCCTTCATTCAAATCGTTGAATCAAATTTTCAAAGAATTAAATGAAGTTAATTGATTTAATAAAACAAACGACTCATTTATGGAGTGAATTTAACTG
This sequence comes from Hemiscyllium ocellatum, assembly GCF_020745735.1. Lineage (NCBI taxonomy): Eukaryota > Metazoa > Chordata > Chondrichthyes > Orectolobiformes > Hemiscylliidae > Hemiscyllium > Hemiscyllium ocellatum. The sequence goes on along the minus strand of NC_083405.1, from coordinate 13,813,698 downwards.
CATTCATTCATTCAATGAATCAAACTGCAAATATTGGCTCGGTAAGAAACACTGCAAATGCTCATCCAATGAATCGGGCTTTTGCCATTCATTCAATGAAAGAATCTGCACGCGTTCATTCGATGAAACAAACTGCATGCATTCATTCATTGAAACAGACCGCACGTGTTAATTCAATGAGCAGAGCTTTTCTCTTTTATTCAATGTCTCGAGCTTAACGCTTTCATTCAATGATTCAAACTGCATTCATTCATTCAGTGAATCACGCTGCACGTGTTAATTCAAACAGGAGAGCGTCTGCCATTCATTCAATGCCCGAACGGAACACAAGCTTAACGCTTTCATTCGACGAAACAAACTGCATTGATCAAACTTTAATCATTGATTCAATGAATCAACCGTTATTCACTGTTTCAATTAAACAACTTAAATCACTCATTTAGTGAATCAACCTGCACTCGTTCATTCAATGAAACAAACAGCATGTGCTAATTCAATGAGTAGAGCTTATTTCGTTCATTCAAAGCAACCAATTGAATCAATGAAGCATACTGCAGACACTCATTCAATGAAACAGACTGCACGTGTTAATTCAATAAGTAACTAATTCTTCCGTCGTTCATTCAATGTGTCAAACTTCACGCTTTCATTCAATGAAACAAATTCATTCAATGAATAAATGAATCAAAGTTCAATCATTTATTCAATGAATGAAACAAACGTAACTCACTTCTTGAGTGAACCAAATTGCACTAGTACATTCAATGAACCAGACTGCACAAGATAATTCATTGAGTAGAGCTAGTCTCATTCGTTCAATGACACAAGCGTAGTGCATTGATTCAATCAAACAAACTCATGCATTTATTCCATGAAGCAAACTGCACGTGTTAATTCAAGTAGACCTTTTCTCTTTCATTTAATGTCTCGAGCTTAACACATTAACTGAATGAAAGAAAAAACTGCATTCATTCAATCATTGAATCATATTTCATTAATTGATTCAAATAATCAAACTTAATGACACAAACTTTTCTCATTTATGGAGTGAATTTAACTGCGTTCATTCATTCAATAACTCAAACTGCAAACATTCATTCGATAAGCAACATTGCAAGTGTTAATTCAATTAGTCGAGTTTTCTCGTTTTTTGAAAGTCACGAGCTTAACACTTTCATTCAATGAGGCAAACTGCATTTATTCAATCATTGAATCAAACTTCAGTCGTTGATTCAATTAGTCAAATGTTAGTCATTGTTTCAGTGAAAGAATGCAGTTTCTTTGAATCAAACAGTGGTTAGCACTGCTGCCTCACAGCGCCTGTAGACCCGGGTTCAATTCCCGACTCAGGCGACTGACTGTGTGGAGTTTGCACGTTCTCCCCGTGTCTGCATGGGTTTCCTCCGGGTGCTCCGGTTTCCTCCCACAGTCCAAAGATGTGCGGGTCAGGTGAATTGGCCGTGCTAAATTGCCCGTAGTGTTAGGTAAGGGGTAAATGTGGGGGTATGGGTGGGTTGCGCTTTGGTGGGTCGGTGTGGACTTGTTGGGCCGAAGGGCCTGTTTCCACACTGTAAGTCTAATTAAAAAAAAGATTCACTCCATACATGAGTTTGTTTCATTAAATCACTGAATTGCATTTCACTCTTGAAATCAACGTTTAAAGTTTGATTCAATGAATGAATGCAGTTTGTTACATTGAATTAAAGCGTGAAGATCGAGACAGTGAATGAATGAGAGGAACTCTACTCATTGAATTAACACGTGTCGTTTGTAGCATGGAATTAATGTAAGCAGTTTGATTTAATAAACCGTTATACTTGAAGCATTGAACACAGAGTATCTGTACGTATTTAATTGTCATGTGCAGTCTATTTCATTGAATTGAACGAGTGCAGTTCGATCCACTATACAGGTGAGTTCAGTTTGTTACATTGAAACAATGAAAAACGTTTGATTCATTGAATCTATGATTGTAGTTTGATTCAATGATTCAATAGATGCAGTTTGTTTCATTGAATGAAATCGTTAAGCTTGACATATTGAATGATTGAGAGAAGTTCTACTCATTGAATTAACACGTGCAGTTTGTTTCATTTATTCAATGCGTTAAACTAGCGGCATTGAAGGAACTAAAAAGCTTGACACATTGAATGGTTGAGAGAAGCTCTACTCATTAAATTAACACGTGCAGTCTGTTTCGTTGCAGTTTGTTTCATTGAATGAATGTGTTTTGCTCGTGGCACTGAATGAATGGCAGAAGTTCTAGTGTTTGAATTAACACGTGCAATGTGTTTCATTGAACAAGTGCAGTTTGATTCACTAAATAAGTGAGCTACGTTTGTTTCATTGAAACTATGAATATCATTTTATTCATTGAATCAAAGATTAAAGTTTGATTCAATTATTCAAGGATTGCAATTTTTTTTGTTGAATGAAACCGTTCAGCTTGACACATTGAATGAATGAGAGAATTAAAACGTGGAGTCTGTCTCATTGAATGAATGCGTGCAGTTTGTTTCTTTGCATCAATGAGTTAAACCCGTGGCATTGAATGAACGAACGCGGCTCTACTCATTGAATTAACACATGCTGATTGTTCTATTGAACGAACGAAGTAAGCTTGACCCATTGAATGAGTGAGATAACCTCTATTTATTAAATTAACAAATGCAGTCTGTTTGATTGAAAGAATGCATGCATTTGAATGTTTCATTGAATGAACGCGTGGAGTTTGATTCGCTGAATGAATGAATGCAATTAGATTCACTCCATAAAAGAGTTTGTTTCATTAAATCCATTTACTTCTTTGAAACAGTGATTGAAGTTTGATTCAATGAATGCAGTTGGGTTCTTTGAATTAAATTATGAAGCTGGACACATTGAATGAATGAGAGATGCTCGACTCATTGTTTTAATGATACAAACTTAATTCACTTATTTGGTGAATCAAACTGCACTCGTTCATTCAATGAAACATTCAAATGCACATGATAATTCAATGAGTGCACGTTCAAACTGCACATGAATAACGTTTGATTCATTGAATCGATGATTGTCGTTTGTTTCATTGAATGAAATCGTTAAGATTGAATGAATGAGAACAGCTCTACTCATTGAGTTAAGACGTGCATTGAATAAATGCGTGCAGTTTGTTTCATTGAATGAATGCGTTTCGGTCGTGGCATTGACTGAATGGCAGGAGGTCTACTCTTTGAATTAAGACGTGCATTAAGACCCATTTCATTGAATGAATCGGTGCAGTTTGATTCACAATGTAAACGTGTTAAGCTTGTTTGATTGAATCGATTCATAGTATTTGATTCATTGGCACAATGATCGCAGTTTGATTCAATGATTGAATGAATGCGGTTGGTTTCATTGAATTTCATCGAGCGTTAAGCTCGAGACATTTTAATAAACGAGAAAAGCTCTGCTCATTGAATTAATATATGCAGTCTGTTTCATTGAATGAGTGCAGTTTGTTTCAGCGAATGAACGGGTGCAGTTTCTATCATTGAGTGAATGGCAAATGCTCGAGTCATTGGATTAGCACTCGCATTGTTTCCTATCAAATGAATGTTTGCAGTTTGATTCATTTAGTGAATGCATGCAATTAAATTCACTTCATAAATGGGTGAAGATTGTTTCACTAAATGAACAAATTACATTTGATTCTTTGAAACACTGATTGTAGGTTGATTCAATGATTCAACGAATGCAGCCTGTTTCATTGAACGAATGCATGCAGTTTGTTTCAGTGAATGAAGGCGTGCAGTTTCTATTTTTGAATGAATGGCAAAAGCTTGATTGGATTAGCAGTTGCAGTGTTTCTCATTGAAGGAAAAAATGCAGTTAGATTCACTACATAAATGAGTGCAGTTTGTTTCATTAAATCAATGAAATACATTTGATTCTTTGAGACAATGATTGAAGTTTGATTCAATGACTACATCAATGCAGTTTGTTTCTTTGAATGAAACCGTTAAGTTCGAGAAATTGAATGAATGAGAGAAGCTCGACTCATTGAATTCACATTTGCAGTTTGTTCCATGGAATAAATGTATGGTTTGTTTGATTGAATCAATGCGTTAAGCTTGTGGCATTAAATGAATGACAGTAGCTGTATTCATTGAATGATCGAGTGCAGTAGGATTCACTAAATTAGTAAGTTACGTTTGTTCTAATGAAACAAGGAATAAGGTTTGATTCATTGAATCAATGATTGAAGCTTGATTCAATGATTCAGTGAATGCAATTGGTTTCAATGTATAAAAGCGTTAAGCTCGAGACATTGAATAAACGAGAAAAGCTCTACTCATTGAATTAACTCGTGCAGTCTGTTTCATTGAATGAACGCGTGCCGTTTATTTCATTGAATTAATGCCAAAAGCTCGATTAATTGAATTAGCACTTGCAGTTTTTCTCATTGAATAAATGCAGTTAGACTCATTCCACAAATGAGTGAAATTTGTTTCATTAATGAATGAATTGCATTTGATTCTTTGATTCAATGATCGAAGTTTGATTCAATGAATGCAATTTGTTTCATTGAATTAAAGCTTAAAGATCAAGACATTGAATGAATGAGAGTAGCTCATTATCACGTGCAGTCTGTTTCATGGAATAAACGAATGCAGTTTGATCCACTAAATGAGTTAAGTTTGTTTCATTGAAAGGATGAAGAACGTTTGATTAATTGAGCATGAAGCTCGACACATTGTATAAACGATAAAAGCTCTTCTCATTGACCTAAAACGTGCAGTCTGTTTCATCGAATGGCTGCATGCCGATGAAAGACAGAAACGTTGAAGTAGAATTTCATGGAATTAATGTGTTGCAATTTGTTTGACTGAATCAATCCGTTAAGCTTGTGCCATTGAATGAAAGAATTGAATGTACGGCAAGAGTATCTACTCTTTGAATTATCACGTGCAGTGTGTTTCATTGTGAGAATGAGTAACTAAGCAAATGAGTTAAGTTTGTTTCATTGAATCGATTAATACAGTGTGATTCATTGACTCAAAGACGGCAGTTTGAATGAATGCAGTTTGTTTAATTGAATGAAGCGTTAACCTCGAGACATTGAATAAACGATAAATGCTCTATTCATTGAATTAACATGTGCCGTGTGTTTCATTGAATGAATGACCAAAGCTTGATTCGATGGATTAGCACTTTTCTCATTGAATGAATGCAATTAGACTCACTCCATAAATGAGTGGTTTGTTCCATTAAATCAATAAATTACAATTGATTGTTTGATTCAATGATTGAAGTTTGATTCAATGAATTAAAGCATAAAGGTCAAGACATTGAATGAATGAGAGTAACTCTTTTCATTGAATTCTCACGTGCAGTCTGTTTCATGGGATCAACCAGTGCAGTTTGATCCACTAAATAAGTGAGTTAAGTTTGTTTCGTTCAAACGATTAATGACGTTTGATTCATTGAGCGTTAAGCTCGAGACATTGAATCAACGAGAAAAGCTCTCCTCATTGAATTAAAAAGTGCAGTCTGTTTCATTGAACGACTGCATGCCGTTAGTTTCCAAGAATGAACGTGTGCAGTTTCTTTCATCGAATTAATGGCTAAAGCTGGATTCATTGGATTAGTAGTTGTATTGATTCTCAATGAATGCACGATTGATTGAATCAATTGGATTAGCTTGTGGATTGAGTGAATGAGAGTAGTTCTACCAATTGAATTATCACGTGCAGTCTGTTTCATGGAATCAACAAGTGCAGTTTAATTCACTAAATAAGTGGGTTACGTTTGGTTCATTAAATCAATGACTAATGTTTGATGAATAGCTCGTTTCATTTCGTTATTACTTATTACGTGCAGTCCGTTTAACGGAATCAACGAGTGCAGTTTGATCCACCGAATAAATGAATTAAGTTTGTTTCATTGAAACTATGAATAACGTTTGATTCAATGAATCAATGATTGAAGCTTAAGAAAAGCTTGACTCATTGAATTAACACGTGTAGTCTGTTTCATTGAACGAATGCATGTAGTTTGTTTCATTGAATGAACGCGTGCAGTCTCTTTTTTTTGAATGAATGGCAAAAGCTCGATTCATTGTATTAGCAGTTGCAGTGTATTTAATTGAATGAATGAATGCAGTTTGTTTCTTTGAATTAAAGCGTTAAGCTCGAGATATTGAATGAATGAGAGAAGCTCGACTCATTGAATTAATTTTTGCAGTTTGTTTCATAGAATAAATTTGTGCAGTTGGTTTGATTGGATCAATGCGTTAAGCTTGTGGTATTGAATGAATGAGAGTAGCTCTACTTATTGAATTATCACGTGCAGTCTGTTTCATGGAATCAACAAGCGCAGTTTAATTCACTAAATAAGTGAGTTAGGTTTGTTTCATTGAAAAACGTCCAACGTTTGATTCATTGAATCAATGATTCTAGTTTGTTTCAATGATTCAATGAATGCAGTTTGTTTCATTGAAGGAATGAGTTAAGCTTGACACATTGAATGAATGAGAGGAGCTCTATTCTTTGAATTAACACGTGTTTCATTGAATGAGTATGTGCAGTTTGTATCACTGAATCAATGCGTTACGTTCGTGACATTGAATGAACGAAAGAAGCTCTACTCATTGAACTAAAACTACTGTTTGTTTTACTGAACGAATGAATCAAGCGTGACACATTGAATGAATGAGAGAAGCTCTGCAAATTGAATTAACACGTACAGTCTGTTTCATTGAATGAATGCGCGCTGTTTGTTTCATTGAATGAACGTGTTCTGCTCGTGACATTGAAAGAATGGCAGAAGATTCGATGTCTCGAGCTTAGCGCTTTAATTAAATAAAACAAACTGCATTCGTTCATTCATTGAATCAAACATCACTCTTTGATTCAGAGAATCAAATGTTTTACTAAATCTTCACTCATTTTTGGAGTGAATCTAACTGCATGCATTCATTCAATCAAACAGACTGCACGTGTTAATTCAATTAATAGAGCTTCTCTCATTCATTCAATGTGTCAAGCTTAACGCTTTCATTCAATGAAACCAGCTGCATTCATTCAATCATTGAATCAAACTGCTATCTTTCAGTCAATGAAACAAACCTTCATCGATTCAATTAAACAAACTAAACTCATTTACTTAGTGAATCAAACTGCACTCATTCATTCAATGAAACACACTGCACGTGTTAACACAAACAGTAGAGCTTCTGCCATTCATTCAATTCCACGAGGAAAACACATTCATTCAATGAAACAAACTGCACGCATTCATTCAATGAAATAGACTGCACGTCAATGAGTAATTCAATGAGTAGAGCTTCTCTCATTCATTCAATGTGTCAAGCTTACTGAAACAAACTGCACGTGCCAATCTAATGAATAGTGCTTTTGCAATTCGTTCACTGAAACAAACTGTATGCATTCATTCAATGAAACAGATTGAACGTGTTAATTCAAAGAGTATTCTTTCATCGATTCAATGTGTAAAGCTTAAATCATTCGTCAAATGAAACAAACAGGACGTGTTAATTCTTCTTTCATTCAATCAATGCCACGAGTTTCACGCATTGATTCCATGAAACAAACTGCACACATTCAAACAATGAAACAGACTGAACGTGTTCATTCAATGACTAAAGCTTCCATCATTTTTAATGTCCAGAGCTTAACGCTTTCATTCAATCAAACAAACTGCATTCATTCAAACATTGAATCAAACTTCAATCACTGATTCAACGCTTCCATTGAATGAAACAAACTGCTTTCTTTCCATTATTATACCAAACTTCAATCAATGATTCAATTAATCATTGATTCCATGAAACAAATAGCTTATTTACTTAGTGAACCAATCTGTACTCCCTCATTCAATGAAACACACTGCACCTGTTAATTACAATGATTAGAGCTTCTGCCATTCATTCATGAGCTATACGCAGTAAGTGAATAAAACGAACAGCATTCATTCAGTGAAACAGACTGCACCTGTTAATGAATGAGTAGAGTTTCTCCCATTCATTCAATGTGTCAAGCTTAAATCATCCGTTCAATGAAACAAATAGCACGTATTAATTCAATGAGTAGAACTTCTTTCATTCACTCAATGCCACTAGTTTGACGCATTGAATCAATGAAATAAACTGCACATATTCATTGATTGAAACACACTGCAGCTTCACTCATTTATTCCAGATCTCGAGCTGAACGCTTAAATTCACTGAAACAAACTACATTTATTCATTCATTGAATTAAACTTCATCCATTGATTCAAAGGATCAAACGTAAATTATTGACTGAATGAAACAAACTTCACTCATTTATTTAGAGAATCAACAGCATTCATTGATTCAATGAATCAAACTGCAAACATTCGTTCAATGAAACACACCGCACATGCTAATCCAATGAATCGAGCTTTTACCATTCATTCAATGAAACAAGCTGCATGCATGCAACCTATGAAACAGACTGCATATGTTAATTCAACGAGTAGAACGTCTGTCATTCATTCAATGTGTCACGCTTAATTCATTCATTCAACGAAACAAACTGCACATGCAAATTCAATGTGTAGAGCTTCTCTCATTCATTCAATGCCACGAGTATAACGCATTGGTTGAATCAATCTGCACTCATACATTCAATGGAACAGACTGCACGTGTAATTCAATAAGTAAAGCTTCTCTCACTTATTCCAAGACACTAACATAACGCATTCATTCAGTGAAGCAATAATTCAATCATTGAAACAAATTTCAAACTTTGAATCAATGATGCAAACGATATTCATCAATTCGAAGAATCAAACTTAACTCAAACTACACATATTCAGTCAATGAAACAGACTGCACGTGTAAATTCAAAGTGTACAGCTTCTCTCATACATTCAATGTGTCAAGCTTAACTAATTCATTCAACGAAACAACCAGCACGTGTCAATTCAAAGCATAGAGCTTCTTTCGTTCATTCTATGCCACGAATTTAACGCATTGATTCAATGAAGCAAACTGCACACATTTTTTTCAAAGAAACAGATTGCTTGTGTTAATTCAATGAGAAGAGATTCGGTCATTTATTCAACGCCTGGAACTAAACGCTTTCATTCAATGAAACATACTGCATTCATTCAAATACTGTATCAAACTTCAATCTTTGATTCAATAAATCAAACCTTATTCATTGATTCAGTGAAACGTACTGAAATCATTTACTTCGTGTATCAAGGAATCCAGCTTCTCCCAGTCATTCAATGTTAAACGCATTCATTCAATGAATCGAAGTGCATGCATCAATGAAACAGATGAACGCGTTAATTCAATGAGAAGAGCTTCTCTCATTCATTCAATGCCACGAGTTAAACGCCTTGAGTAAATGAAAGAAACTGCACACATTCATTCAATAAAAGACACTGAACGTGTTAATTCAATGAGTAGCGCTTCTCGCATTCATTCACTGCGACGAGTTTATCACATTAAATCAAAGAAACAAGCTGCACACATACAATCAATGAAGCAGATTGCACGTGTTAATTCAATGAGCAGAGCTTCTCACATTAATTCAATGCCTCGAGCTTAACCCTTCATTCAAGGAAACAAACAGAATTGATTCAATCATTGAAACGAATTGCAATTATTGATTCAAATCAATGCGTTAAGCGTGTGACATTGAATGAAAGAGAGCAGCTCTACTCACTGAATTATCACGTGAAGTCTGTTTCATTGAATGAGCGAGTGCAGTTTGATTCACTAAATATGCCAGCAACGTTTGTTTCATTGGAATAATGAATAACGTTTGATTCATTGAACGATTGATGTTTTATTCAATGATTCAATGAATGCAGTTTGTTTCATTGAATGAAAGCGTTAAGCTTGACACTGAATGAATGAGGGAAACTCTTCTCATTGAATTAACATGTGCAGTCTGTTTCATGGAATGAAGGTGCGCAGTAGGTTTCATTGACTCAATGCATTAAACACGTAGCATAGAATGAATGACAGAAGCTCTAGTCATTCAACGATATAGCACGTGCACACTGTTTGATTGAAGAGATGTGTGCAGTTTGATTAACTAAATAAAGTAGTTTGAATCAATGAATAACATTTGAATCATTGAATCAATGAGTGAAGCTTGTTTCAATGATTGAATGAATCAGTTTGTTTCACTGAAAGAAAGCGTTATGATAGAGACATGGAATAAATTATGATACAGACATTGAATGAAAGCGTGCAGCTTGATTCGCTAAGTAAATGAGTTAAGTTTGTTTCATCGAACCAATGAATAACGTTTGATTCATTGAATCAACGCTTGAAGTTGGATTCAATCATTGAACGAATACAGTTTGTTTAATTGAAAGAAAATGTTAAGCTCGAGACATTGAATAAATGAGAAAACTTCAACTCATTGAATTATCACGTGCAGTCTGTTTCATTGAATGAATGTGTGCAGTTTGTTTGGTTGAATCAATGTGTTAAACTTGTGTCATTGAATGAATGAGAGAAACTGAGCACATTGCACGTGTTAATTCAGTGTGTTTCATTGAATGAATGTGTGCAGTTAGATTCACTACAAAAGTGAGTTAAGTTTGCTTGTTTGAGTCAATGAATAGCGGGTGTATCACTGACTCAATGTTCGGAGTTTGATTCAATGACTTAATGAATGCAATTCGTTTCATTGAACAAAAGTTAAAGCTCAATTCATTGAATAAATGGCAGAAGCTCTGCTCAGTGAATAGGCAGTTGCAGTTTGTTTCATTGAATGAATGACATACGCTTGAAACATCGAATCAATGACAGTTGCTCTAACTCATTAAATTAACACGTGCAGTCTGTGTTATTGCAGTTTGTGCCTTTGAATGCAGGCGTGCAGTTTGTTTCATTGAATGAATGGCAATGGCTTTACTCACCGTATAAACACGTGCAGTGTGTTTCATTGAATCAATGAGTGCAGTTTGATTCATTGAATGAATGAATGCAGTCGGATCCACTGTATAAATGAGTTACGTTTGTTTCACTCAATTAATGAATAACATTTGATTCATTGAATCAATGATGGAAGTTTGATTCAATGATTGAATGAAAGCAGTTTGCTTCACTGAATGAAAGCATTAAACGTTATGAATAACTGTGAATAGCTCTGCTCATTGAATTATCACGTTCAGTCTGTTTCATTGCATGAATGTGTGCATGTTGTTTCATTGAATCCAAGCGTTAAACTCGTGGCATTGAATGAATGAGAGAAGCGCTACTCATTGAATTCACACGTGTCGTTTATTTCATTGAATGAATGATTGAAGTTTGATTGAATGATTGAATGAATGTAGTCTGTTTCATTGAATGAAAGCGTTAAACTTGACACATTGAGTGAATGAGAGAAGCTCTACACAATAAATTAACACGTGCAGTGTGTTTCATTGATTGAATGAGTTCAATTTGACTCATGAAATAAATGAGCTGAAAATGTGCTGCTGGTTAAAGCACAGCAGGTTAGGCAGCATCCAAGGAATAGGAAGTTCGATGTTTCGGGCATAAGCCCTTCATCAGGAATCTGCAGACCTCGTGTGCTTTAACCAGCAACACATTTTCAGCTGTGATCTCCAGCATCTGCAGACCTCATTTTTTGCCTCATGAAATAAATGAGTTAAGTTTGTTTCTTTGAAATAACACGTCCGTTTGTTTCATTGAATGAATGTGCGCAGTTTAAATATAGAACTAAATGAACTAAGTTTGTTTCACTGAATTAACACTTGCCGTTGTTTCATTGAATGAATGAGTTAAGCTTAAGCATTGAATAAAGCTCTACTGAATGAAGTAGCAGTCTGTTGCATTGAATTAACCAGTGCAGTCTGTTACCTTGAATGAATACGTGCAGTTTGTTTCACTGAATGAATGGCAAAAACTCTTCTCATTGGATTAGCACATGCATGTGTGTTTCATTCAAACGATGAGTGCATTTTGAATAATTGAACAAATGAAAGCAATTGCAGTCACTAAATAAATGAGTTACGCTTGTTCCATTGAAACAATGAATCATTTAAGTTTGATACAATGAGTTAATTAATAAATTAATATATTAACACGTGCAGTTTGTTTCATTGAATGAATGGTAAAAGCTCTACTCGTTGAATTAACACGTGCAGTCTGTGACATTGAATGAATGAGTTAAGCTTGACACATTCAACGAATCATAAAAGACGTATTGAATTAAATGAATGTGTGCTGTTTCTTTCATTGAATACTTTAAAGTCGTAGCATTGAATGAATGAAAGAAAGAATGAGTTAAGTCTGACACACTGAATGAATGAGAAGCCCTACGCATTCAATTAATACGTGCAGTCCGTTTCATTGAATCCATGCAGTTTGTTTCGTTGAATGAATGTCTTTAACATGTGGCATTGAATGAATAGCAGAAGCTCTTTGAATTAACGAGCGCAGTGTATTTCATTGAACGAATGAGTGCAGTTTGATTCACTAAGTAAATGAGTTAACTTTGTTTCATTGAATCAATGAAGAACGTTTCATTAATTGAATCAATGAATGAAGTTTGATTCACTGGTTGAATGAATGCAGTTTGTTTTATTGAATGAACGCGTTAAGCTCGAGACATTGAATACCTGAGAGAAGCTCGACACATTGAATTAAAATGTGCATTCTGTTTCATTGCATTAATGTGTGCAGTTTGCTTCATTGAATGACTGCGTTTAGCTTGTGGTGTTGAATGAATGCCACAAGCTCTACACTTTGAATTAATACGTGCAGTGTGTTTCATTGAATGAATGATTGCAGTCTGATTCACGCAGGAAAGGAATTTAGTTCGTTTTACTGATTCATTGATTCAATGATTGAAATTTGATTTAACGATTGAACGAAAGCAGTTTGTTTCATTGAATGAAAGCGTTAAGATCCAGACATTGAATAAATGAAAAAAGCTCTAATCATTGAATTAACACGTGCAGTCTGTTCCATTGAATGAATGTGAGCAGTTCGTTTCATTAAATCAATGTGTTAAACTCGTAGCATTGACTGAATGAGAGACACATTGATTTAACAAGTGCGGTTTGTTTCATTGAATGAATGGCAAAAGCTCGATTGCTCTCTGAAACGTTCCGCAAGTAGGCGGCCTGTCTCCCTAATGTATAGGAGGCCACATCAGGTGTGGAGGTGCAGGTGAATTTCTGAGGATATAGAAGGATCCCTTGGGGCCTTGGAGTGAAGCGGGGGGGGGGGGGGAGGCATGGGCGCACGTTTAGCATTTCTTGCGGTTGCAGGGTTAGGTTGCAGTGGAGGTTGGGTTGGTGGTGGTGTGGATCAGACAAGGGAGTCGCGGAGGGAGTGGTCTTTCCGGAACGCTGATAGGGGTGGGGTCCGTTTGGAGATGGCAGAAATGACGAAGGATGATCCGATGTACCTGGAGGTTGGTGGGTGGTAGCTGAGGACCAGTGGGGTTCTGTCCTGGTGGCGATTGGAGGGGCGGGGTTCGAGAGGGAGGAGCCGGAAGTAGAGGAGATGCGGTGGAGAGCATCGTCAACAATGTCTGAGGGGAAATTGAGGTCTTTGAAGAAGAAGTCCATCTGGTTTGTTCGGTATTGGAATTGGTCCTCCTGGGAGCAGATGCGGCAAAGGCGAAGGAATTGGAAATATGGGATGGCGTTTTAACAGTGGGCAGGGTGGGAGGTGTAATCTAGGTAGGTGTGGGAGTCAGTCGGTTGGTAGTAAATGTCCATGTTGAGTTGGTTGTCTGAGATAGAGATGGAGAGGTCTAGGAAGGGGAGGGAGGAGTATGAGACGGTCCAAGTAAATTTGAGGTCAGGATGGAAGGTGTTTTAGTAAAGTGGATGAACTGTTCAACCTCCTCATGGGAGCATGAGGTAGCGCCGATACAGTCATCAATGTAGTGGAGGAAAAGGTGGGGGTGGTGCCAGTGTAGCTGCAGAAGATGGACTGCTCCACATATCCAACAAAGTGGCAGGCATAGCTAGGGCCCATGCAGGTGCCCATCGCTACTCCTTTGGTTTGGAGGAAGTGGGGGAATTGGAAAGTGAAGCTGTTCAGAGTGAGGACCACTTCAGTCAGTCAAAGGAGGGTGTCAGTGGAAGTGTACTGGTTGGTGCAGTAGGAAAGGATGAAGCGGTGGTCATTGAGGCCTTCGTGATGGGGGATGGAGGTGTATATGGACTGGATGTCCATGGTGAAGATAAGGCATTGGGGGCCAGAGAAGCGAAAATCATGGAGGAGGTGGAGGGCGTGGGTGGTGTAAGGGAGACAGGACCGTGTAAATGTATGCAGAAATGAGTTCGGTGGGGCAGGAGCAGATTGAGACAATGGGTCTGCCGGGGCAGTCAGGTTAGTGGATTTTGAGCAGCAGGTAGAAACGGGTGGAGAGGGGTTGTGGGACAATGAGGTTGGAAGCGGTGGATGGGAGATCCCCTGAGGTGATGAGGTTATGGATAGTCTGGTGGTGGGAGATGGGGTCATGGTCAAGGGGGCAGTAAGAGGAGGTGTCCACGAGCTGGCGTTTAGCCTCAGCAATATAAAGATCAGTGCGCCAAACTACAACCATGCCTCCCTTGTCTGCTGGTTTGATGGTGAGGTTGGGGTTGGAGCAGAGGGAGTGGAGGGCAGCATGTTGCAAGGGTGAGAGGTTGGAGTGGGTGAGAGGGGTGGACAGGTTGAGGCGGTCAATGTCGTGGCGGCAGTTGGCTATGAAGAGATCAAGGGCGGGTAAGAGGCCAGCACGGGGTGTCCAGGTGGATGGGGTGTGTTGGAGGCGGGAGAAGGGGTCATCAGAGGGTGGGCGGGAGTCCTGGTTGAAAAAGTAGGCGCGGAGATGAAGGCGGCTGAAAAATTGTTCGATGTCTTGCCATCTGTTGAATTCGTTAATCCGGGAGCATAGGAGGATGAAGGTGAGGAGTCTGATGAGGACTGGAGGGGGAGGTCTGGAGGGATGCTGAAAATACGGCAGGGGTGGGAGCTAGCATCTGGGACCTGGTGTGGGACTGGAGCTGGGAGTGGGGGTGGGGTTAGTCGTTGAGGCGGGGTTAGTCATGGGGCGGAGATCGGAGTGGGGCGGGGATCGGAGCAGGGGTGGGGATCAGCGTGTGGTTAACAGCGCACCACACACGCCCGCCACCTCCTCCATGATTTTCGCTACTCAGGCTCCCAACACCATGAACATCCAGTCCCTATACACCTCCATCCCCCATCATGAAGGACTCAAAGCCTTCGCTTCATTATTTCCAGCCGAACCATCCAGTACCCTTCCACTGACACCCTCCTTCGACTGGGTGAACTGGTCCACACTCTGAACAGCTTCTCTTTCTAATCCTCCTACTTCGTCCAAACCAAAGGAGTAGCGATTGGCACCCGCGTGGGCCCCAGCTATGCCTGCCTCTTCTTTGGATATGTGGAACAGTCCATCTTCCAGCAGCTACACTGTGTAAAGGGCCTGTGCTGTGATGTAAAGGTGTATGTTCTATCAGTCTAACTTACTTTATTAACCGAGTTGTTCCTAAAAGGACCTGTACTGCGCTGTAATGTGCTATGTTGTATTGATCCAATGTCCGGCATTAGCCGAATGGTACCATAAAGTGCCTGTACATATCTGTAATGCTGTGTGTTCTTTCAGTCTAACTTCCTTTATTAGACGAGGTTCCCCACAAATGGGCTGCACTGTGCTTCAGTGTTTTGTGTTGTATTGGTCTAATGTCCGGTATTAGCCGAACGGTTGCATAAAGGACCTTTACTGTGGTGTAAAGTTCTCTGCTGTATTGGTCCATTATGAGCCGAGTGGTTCCATAAATGGACTGTGCTGTGCTCTAATTCTCTACTCTCCATGAATCTATATTCCTTTATGAGCCGAGCGGTTTCATAAAAAACTTGAACTGCGCTGTAATGTGGTATGTTGTATAGGTCTCATGTCCGGTATGAGCCGAATGGTGTCATAAAGGGTATGTACTGCGATGTAATGGTGTATGTTCTATCCATCTAACATCCTTTATTCGCTGAGTTGTTCTTTACAGGACTTGAACTGCGCTGTAATGTGCTAAGTTGGACATGTCTAACGTCCGGTATTAGCCGAATTGTGCCATAAAGGGCCTGTACTGCGATGTAATGGTGTATGATCGATCAGTCTAACTTCCTTCAATCGCCGAGTTGTTCCTTAAAGGGCCTGTACTGCGCTGTCATGTGCTATGTTGTATTGATCTAATGTCCGGTATTAGCCGAATGGTGCCATAAAGGGCCTGTACTGCGAAGTAATGCTGTATGATCTATCAGTCTAACTTTCTTTCTTGGCCAAGCTGTTCCTTAAAGGGCCTGTACTGCGCTGCAATGTGCTATGTTGTATAGGTCTATAGTCAACTATGAGCCGACTGGTCTCATAAATGGACTGTGATGTGTTGTAATTCTCTCCTCTCCATGAATCTATATTCCTTTATTAGCTGCGCGGTTTCATAAAGGACCTAACCTCTGCTGTAATGTGCTATGTTGTATAGGTCTAATATCCGGTATTAGCTGAAAAATGCCATAAAGGGCCTGAACTGCGAAGTAATGGTGTATGATCTATCAGTCTAACTTTCTTTATTAGCCGAGTTGTTCATTAAAGGGCCTGTACTGCACTGTCATGCGCTATGTTGTATAGGTCTAATGTCCGGTATGAGCAGAATGGTGCCATAAAGGGCCTGTACTGCGATGTAATGCTGCATGTTCTATCTGTCTAACATCCTTTATTAGCCGAGTTGTTCCTTAAAGGGCTGTACTGCGCTGTAATGTGCTATTTTGTATTGATCTAATGTCCGGTATTAACCGAATAATACCATAAAGTGTCCGTACATATCTGTAATGCTGTGTGTTCTCTCAGTCTAACTTCCTTTATTAACCGAGGTGCTCCACCAAGGGGCTTAACTGTGCTTCAGTGTTCTGTGTTGTATTGGTCTAATGTCCGGTATTAGCCGAGCGGTTGATGGAAGGAGCTCTACTGTGCTGTAAAGTTCTCTGTTGTATTGGCCTTAAGTCCGTTATTAGCCGAGTGGTTCCATAAATGGACTGTACTGTGCTGTAAATCTCTACTCACCGTGAATCTATATTCCTGTATTTGACGAGTGGTTTCATAAAGGACCTGAACTGCGCTGTATTGTACTATGTTGTACAGGTCTAATGTCCGGTATTAGCCGAATGGTACCACAAAGGGTCGGTACTGCAATGTAATGCTGTATGTTCAATCAGTCTTACATCCTGTATTCGCTGAGTTGTTCTTTAAAGGGCCTGTACTGCACTGTCCTGCGCTGTATTGGTCTAAAGTCCGTCATTAGCCGAGTGGTTCCATAAATGGACTGTGCTCTGCTGTAATTCTCTACTGTCTTTGAATCTATTTTCCATTATTAGCTGAGCGATTTCATAAAGGACCTGTACTGCGCTGTGATGTGCTATGTTGTATAGGTCTCAAGTCCTTCATGAGCCGATTGGTACCATAAAGAGCCTGTACTGCGTTGTAATGTGCTATATTGTATTGATCTGATGTCCTGTATTAGCTGAAGGGTACCATAAAGTGCCTGTACTGCGATGAAATGTTGTTCTGTCAGTCTAACTTCCTTTATTAGCCGAGTAGTCCTTAAAGAGCCTGTACTGCGCTGTAATGTGCTATATTGTATTGATCTAAAGTCCGGTATTAGCCGAAAGTGCCTGTACATATCTGTAATGATGTGTGTTCTCTCAGTCTAACTTCCTTTATTAACCGAGGTGCTCCACAAAGGGGCTGTACTGTGCTTTCGTGTTTTGTGTTGTATTGGTCTAATGTCCAGTGTTAGCGGACGGTTGCATAAAGGACCTTTACTGTGCTGTAAAGTTCTCTGCTGTATTGGTCTAAAGTCCGTCATTAGCTGAGTGGTTCCATAAATGGACTGTGCTGTGCTGTAATTCTCTACTCTCTATGGATCTATATTCCTTTATTAGCTGAGCGGTTTCATAATGGACCTGTACTGTGCTTTCGTGTTCTGTGCTGCTCTGTAATGCTGTATGTTCTATCAGTCTAACATCCTTTATTAGCCGAGTTGTCCCGAGAACACCCAGGGATAGCTGGTCTCTTTGTGGTACATACTGACTCATGTTCTCTATATTGTACACAGGGACTGGTGTTCTCTACATTATACACAGGGCCGGCTGTTCTCTTTTTTTAAATACAGGGATTCATGTTCTTTATATTAGACACTGCATCTGCTGTGTAATCTATGTAATAGACAGGGACTGCTGTTCTCGGCATTGCACACAAAGATTGCTTTTCTTTATATTATACACAGTGACTGCTGGTCTCCAGATTATACATATGGACTGCTGTTGTCAATATTTTACACAGGGACTGCCGTTCTTCATATTGTGTCCAAGCACAGCTGTTCCCTAAAATAGAAACTGGGACTGCAGTCCACTATATTATACACAGGGAGTCCTGCTCTCTATATTATGCACTGGGATAGCTGTTCTGTATGTTATACACAGTGACGCATATTCTCTATATTGTACACAGGGACTGCTGTTTTCTATATTATACACAGACACTGGTGTTCTCTGTATTATGTACAGGGATGGCAGTTCTCTGTATCAAACTAAGGATTTCACTTTCTTTATATTAGACACAGCATCTGCTGTTGTCTAAATTATTCACAGTGACTGGTGTTCTCCATATTGTATACAGGGACTGTTGTTCTCTATTTCTTTTCACAGAGACTGTTGTTCACTATATTAAACACAGGGACTTCTGCTCTCTATATTACATGCAGGGACAGCAGTTCTCTATATTATACACAGACACCGGTGTTCTCTATATTATACACAGGGATGACTGTTATCTTTTTTTTTAAACACAGGGGTTCAAGTACTTTATATTAGACACAGTAGCTGCTGTTCTCAATATAAGACACAACAAATGCTCTTCACTATAGTATACATATGAACTGCTGTTCTCTATATTTTACACAGGGACTGCATTTCTTTGTCTTGTGCACAGGCACTACTGTTTTCTAAAATAGATACAGGGACTGCTGTCATTTATATTAGACACACTGTAGGATTACGCTGCTCTCTATATTATGCATAGTGATAGCTATATTAAACACAGACCCTCGTGTTCTCTATATTATCCACAGGGATGGCTCTGTCTTCACTAAAATCCGAGAGTCATGTTATTGGTATTGAACACAGGCTCTGCTGTTCTCTAAATTATACACAGGGACAGCTGCTCTCTATATTGCGCACAGAGATAGCTGTTCTCTATATTATACACAATGACTCGTATTCTCTATATTGTACGCAGGGACTGCTGTTCACTTCATTAAACACAGGGTGTCACATTCTTTTTACGAGACACAGAGTCTGCTGGTCACTATATTACACACAGGGATTGCTGTTCTCAGCATTGTACAGAGAGAGTGCTTTTCTCTACATTATACACATGGGCTGCTGTCCTTCATTTGTTACACAGGGACTGCTGTTTTCTGTATTATTCACAGGTCCAGCATATTATACACAGGGGCTGCTGTTCTCCATATTAGACACAGGGTCTGCTGTTCTCTATATTAAACACAGGCTGTGCTGTTCTTGAAAATAATTACAGAAACTGCTGTTCTCTAAATTATACAAAGGACTGCTATTCTCTTAAGTAAAGACAGGGACTGCTATTCTTGATATTGTACACAGAGACTGCTTTTCTCTGTCTTATACAGCGGGACTGCTGTTCTCTATATTATACATATGAACTGCTGTTGTCTGTATTACACACAGGGACTGCTGTTCTTTGTATAATGCACAGGCACTATTGTTCTCAAATACACAGAGGGACTGCTGTATTCTATATTATACACAGGAACTGCAATTCTTGACATTGTACACAGAGAGTGCTTTTCTCCGGATTATTCACATGGACTACTGTCCTTCATATTAGACGCAGGGACTGTTGTTGTCTATATTAAACACAGAGACTGCTGTTCCCTTTATGAGACACAGAGACTACTGTTCTCAACATTGTACAAAGGCAGTGCTGTTCTCAAAATAAGCACAGAAACTGCTCTTCTCTATATTATACACAGGAACTGCTGTTCTTGATATTGTACACAGAGACTGCTTTTCTTTATGCTATGCACAGGGACTGTTGTTCTTTATATAATGCACAGGCACTGTTGTTCTATAAAATAGACAGAGGCATCGCCGTTCTCTACATTGTACACAGGGCCTGCTGTTCTCTAAGATAGACACAGGGACTGCTGCTCTCTATATTAGGTGTTCGCTAGATTAAAGACAGAGTCTCATGCTTTCTATATTGTACGCAGGGACTGCTGTTCTCTACATGATACACAGACACTGGTGTTCTCCTTATTAAACTGCTGTTCTCTATATTATTCAAAAGGACTGCAGTTGTCAATATTGCACACATGGACTGCTGTTCTTCATAACATTCACAGGCACTGCTGTTCTCTCAAATAGACAGAAGGACTGCTGTTCTCTATATTATACACAGGGCCTGCTGTTCTCTAAAATAGACACTTGGACTTTTGTTCTCTTTATTATTCACAGGGACTGCTGTTCTCATTATTTAACACAGGGACTGCTGTTCTCCGCATTGTACACAGAGACTGCTTTTCTCCATTTTATACACATGAACTGCTGTTCTCTGTATTATGCACAGGGACAGCTGTTGTCTACATTGCACACAGAGAGCGCTTTTCTCTAGATCATACATATGGACTGTTGTCCTCTATATTAGACACAGAGAGTGCTGTTGTCTATATTATACACAGGTACAGCTATTTTGTATATAATACACAGGGGCTGCTGTTCTCTATATTGTACACAGTAACTGTTTTTCTCTATAGTAGACAAAGGGACAGCTGTTCCCGATATGAAACACAGAGACTGCTGTTCTCTATTTTATACAAAGGCAGTGCTGTTCTCGAACATAATCACAGAAACTGTGGTTCTCTATATTTAACACATGGACTGCTGTTCTCTGTATTGTACACATGTCCAGCTATTCTTTATATTATGCACAGGTGCTACTGTTCTCTATGTTAGACCCAGGGATAGCTGTTCCCTATATGAGACACAGAGACGGCTGCTCTCTATATTATATACAGGCAGTGCTGTTCTTGAAAATAATCACAGAAACTGCACACAGGGACTGCTGTTCTTGACATTGTACACAAAAACTGTTTTTCTCTATATAGTACACAGGGATGGCTGTTCTCTTTGTTGTTTGTATTAGACACAGCATGTTTTGTTCTCTATATTAGAAACAGGGACTGCTGTTGTCTATATTATACACAGGTACAGCTATTCAATTTATTACACACAGTGACTGCTGTTCCTTGTATTAGACGCAGGGACAGCTGTTCCCTTTATGCGACACAGAGACTGCTATTCTTTACATTATACACAGGCAGTGCTGTTCTCAATAATAATCACACAAACTGCTGTTCTCTATATTATTCACAGGACTGCCGTTCTCTTTATTAAACACAGCGACTGCTGTTTTCAACATTGTAACAGAGACTGCTGTTTTCTTTGTTATACAGATGGACTGCTGTTCTCTACATTATACACAGGGACAGTTGTTGTCTATATTATACACTGGTACAGCTATCCTCTATATTATACACAGGGGCTGCTGTTCTCTAGATTATACATATGGACGACTGTTCTCTATAGAAGACACAGGAAATGCTCCTCTCTATATTATACATATGAATTGTTGTTCTCAATATTTTACAAAGTGACTGCTGTTCTTTACATTGTGCACAGGCACTGTAGTTCTCCAAAATAGATACAGGGACTGCTATCATCTATATTTTCCACAGATAGTGCTGCTCTCTATATTATGCACAGGGATAGCTGTTCTCCATATTATACACAGTGAGTTGAAAAATGTGATGCTGGAAAAACACAGCAGGCCAGGCAGCATCCAAGGAGCAGGAGAATCGACAATTCGGGCATAAGCCCTACTGCTCTCTATATTACACACAGGGATAGCTGTTCTCGATGTTATACACAGGGACTCATGTTCTCTATATTGTACACAGGGGTGCCTGTGCTCTTTATCAAACTCAGGGATCCATGTTTTTGAAATTAGACACAGCATCTGCTGTTCTCTATGTAAGACACAGCGAATGCTCTTCTCTATATTATACCTATGAACTGCTGTTGTCTATATTACTCACAGGGACTGCTGCTCTCTATATTACGCACAGGGATAGCTGTTCTCAATGTTATAGACAGTGACTCATATTCTCTATATTGTACACAGGGATGGCTGTCCTCTTCGTTAAACACAGGGAGTCGTGTTCTTTGTATTGTTCTCCATATTATACACAATGACTCATATTCTCTATCTTGAAAATGGATGCGTTGGTGATTTGTTTTCCCCCAAGAGTTTGATGGGAGGGTGACTAATGTTGTACTACCCTTTAAGAAAGGGGCGAGAGAGAAAGCAGAAAATTATAGACCTGTTAGTCTGACCTCAGTGGTGGGAAAGATGCTGGAGTCAATTATAAAGAATGAAATTATGATACATCTGGATAGCAGTAACAGGATAGTTCAGAGTCAGTATGGATTTATGAAAGGGAAATCATGCTTGACTAATCTTCTGGAATTGTTTGAGGATGTAACTCCGAAGATGAACAAGGGAGATCCAGTGGATATAGTGTACTTGGACTTTCAGAAAGCCTTTGATAAAGTCCCACATAGGAGGTTTGTGAGCAAAATTAAGGCGCATGGTATTGGGGACAAAGTCCTGACTTGGATTGAAAATTGGTTGGTTGACAGGAAACAAAGAGTAATGATAAACTTTTCAGAATGGCAGGCGGTGACCAGTGGGGTACTGCAGGGATCCAGCTTTTTACAATATATATTAATGATATAGAAGATGGTATTAATAGTAACATTAGCAAATTTGCTGATGATACAAAGCTGGGTGGCAGGGTGAAATTTGAGGAGAATGTTAGGAGATTACAGAGTGACCTGGACAGGTTAGGTGAGTGGACAGATGCATGGAAGATGTAGTTTAATGTGGATAAATGTATGGTTATCCACTTTGGTGCCAAGAACAGGAAGGCAGATTACTACCTAAATGGAGCCAAGTTAGGTAAAGGGGCATTACAAAGACATCTGGGTGTTCTTGTACACCAGTCAATGAACGCAAGCATGCAGGTACAGCAGGTAGTGAAGAAAGCTAATAGCATGCTGGCCTTCATAACAAGAGGGATTGAATATAGAAGCAAAGAGATTCTTCTGCAGCTGTACAGGGCCTTGGTGAGACCGCACCTGGAATATTGTGTGCAGTTCTGGTCTCCAAATTTGAGGAAAGACATTCTGGCTATTGAGGAAGTGCAGTTTGGTTCACGAGGTCGATTCCTGGAATGGCGGGACCATCTTACTTTGTAAGATTGGAGTGACTGGGTTTGTATACTCTTGAGTTTAGAAGACTGAGAGGGGATCTGATTGAGATGTATAAGATTATTAAAGAACTGGACACTCTGGAAGCAGGAAACATGTTTCCGCTGATGGGTGAGTCCCAAACCAGAGGACACAGCTTAAAAATAAGGGGTAGGCCATTTAGGACTGTGATGAGGAGAAACCTCTCCACCCAGAGACTGTAGGCCCAGTCTCTGGATTCGTTTAAGAAAGAGTTGGATGGACCTCTCAAGGATAATGGAATCAAGGATTATGGAGATAAGGCAGGAACAGGATACTGATTGAGGATGATCATAATTCATGGTGGTGCAGGTTCAATGGGCAGAATGGCTTACTCCTGCCCCTATAGTCTATTGTCTACACAGGGACTGCTGTTCTCTATATTATACACGGTCATTCGTGTTCTCTATATTATACACAGGGACGACTATCTTCTTTATTAAACACAGGGATTCATGTTTTTTGTATTAGTCTCAGCAACTGCTGTTATCTATATTACACACAGAGACTACTTTTCTTGACATTGTACACAGAGAGTGCTTTTTTCTAGATTATACGTATGGACTGCTGTTCTCCATATTATACACAGGGGCTGCTGTTTTCCATATGAGACACAGAGTCTGCTGTTCTCTATATTTTACACAAGTATTGCTCTTCACGAAAATAATCACAGACACTGCTGTTCTATTTATTAAAGAGAGGGTCTGCTGTTCTGGACATTGTACACAGAGACTGCTTTTCTCTGTATTATACACAGCGACTGCTGTTCTCTGCATTATACAGAGGAACTGCTGTTCTCTCTATTATACACAGGAACTGCTGTTCTCTGTATTACACAGAGGGACTGCTGTTCTTTATATAATGCACAAGCACTGCTGTTCTCTACAATAGACAGAGGGATTGCTTTTCTCTATATTGTACACAGGGCCTGCTGTTCTCTAAAATAGACACTGGGTCTGTTGTTCTTGATATTACACACAGCGACAGCTGCTCTCTATATGCCAAACAGGGATAGCTGTTCTCTATGTTATACACAGTGACGCATATTCTCTATATTGTGCACAGGGACTGCTGTTCTCTATATTAGACACAGACAGTGGTGTTCTCTATATTATACACAGGGACGGCTGTGCTCTTTATTAAACTCAGGGATTCATGTTCTTGAAAGTAGACACAGCATCTTCTATTCTCTGAAAAAAGACACAGTGAATGTTCTTCTCTATATTATACCTATGAACTGCTGTTGTCTATATTACTCACAGAGACTGCTTCGCTCTATATTACACACAGGGATAGCTGTCCTTGATATTATACACAGTGACTCATATTCTCTATATTGTACACAGGGACATCTGTTCTCTTCATTAAACACGGGGAGTCATGTTCTTTGTATTGTGCACAGTGATTCATATTCTGTATCTTGTACATAGGGATTGCTGTTCTCTATATTGTACACGGACACTCGTGTTCTCTATATTATACACAGGGGCGGCTATCCTCTTTATTAAACACAGGGCTTCATGTTCTTTATATTAGTCTCGCATCTGCTGTTATCTATTTTACACACAGGGACTACTGTACACAGAGAGTGTTTTTTTCTGGATTATACATATGGACTGCTGTCCTCCATATTAGACACAGAGACTGTCCTTGTCTATATTATACAGAGGTACAGCTATTCTCTATATTATACACAGGGGACTGCTGTTCTCCATATGACACACAGAGTCTGCTGTTCTCTATATTTTACACAAGTAGTGCTCCTCACGAAAATAATCACAGACACTGCTGTTCTCTAAATTATACAGAGGACTGCTGTTCTCTTTATTAAAGAGAGGGACTGCTGTTCTCGACATTGTACACAGAGACTGCTTTTCTCTACATTGTAAGCAGGGACTGCTATATTAGACACAGGGATAGCTGTTCCCGATATGAGACACAGAGACTAATGTTCTCTATATTATACACAGGTAGTGCTGTTCTCGAACATAATCAAAGAAACTGCTTTTCTCTGTATTATACACAGGACTGCAGTTCTCTTTATTAAAGAACAGCAGTCCCTCTGTATAATACAGAAAACAGCAGTCCCTGTGTATAACATAGAAAACAGCAGTCCCTGTGTACATTATAGAGAAAAGCAATCTCTGCGTACAATGTCGAGAACAGCAGTCCCGTGTTTAATAAAGAGAACAGCACTCTCTGTGTACAATGTCGAGAACAGCAGTCCCTCTGTATAATATAGAGGGCAGCAGATACTGTGTCTAATATAAAGAACATGACTGCTGCGACCACTAGGACTCATAACAGCACACAAACCAAAAGCCACTCTCAGACAACAACTCACCAGGACAAAGGACCCAATACCCAGCATGAGCAAAACCAACGTAGTGTACAAAATCCCATGCAAGGACTGCACAAAACACTACATAGGACAAACAGGAAGACAGCTAACAACCCGCATCCATGAACCCCAACTAGCCACGAAATGACACAACCAGCTATCCCTAGTAGCCATACACTCAGATGACAAACAACATGAATTCGATTGGGACAACACCACTATTATAGGGCAGGCCAAACAGAGAACAGCCAGGGAATTCCTAGAGGCATGGCACTCATCCACAAATTCTATCAACAGACACATCGACCGAGACCCTATATACCGGCCACTGCAGCGGACAGCAACTGACAACCGGAAGCGGCAGATTCAAACTACTATAAATGCCAGAGGAATCAACACAGAAGCGCTTCACAGGAGGCTCCCAAGCACTGAAGATGTCACCTAGAAAGGGGACGAAATGTTTGCAACAAAAACTCCCAGCTCGGCGAACAGAACCACAACAATGAGCACCCGAGCTACAAATCTTCTCACAAACTTTGTTGTCTATTTTGTACACAGGGACTGATGTTCTCTTTAATTCACTCAGGGACAGCTGTCCTTTATATTACACACAGAGACTGCTGTTCTTTATAATGTACAGAGGGACTGCTGTTCTCTACATTATACACAGGAACGGCTGTTCCTTACATGAGACTCAGGGAATGCTATTTTTAATATTATACACAGGGACTGCTGCTCCCTACATGAGAAACAAGGATTGCTGTTCTCTCCATTATACACAGAGAATGCTATTTTATCTGTTAGACACAGGGATTGCTGTTCTCCATGGAAACTGTTGTTCCCAACATTAAACACGGGGATTGCTGTTCTCTATTTTCTCTACACATGGACTGCTATTCCT
Source organism: Hemiscyllium ocellatum (assembly GCF_020745735.1). Lineage (NCBI taxonomy): Eukaryota > Metazoa > Chordata > Chondrichthyes > Orectolobiformes > Hemiscylliidae > Hemiscyllium > Hemiscyllium ocellatum. The sequence goes on along the minus strand of NC_083405.1, from coordinate 13,787,018 downwards.
GAGATTAGACATAGGAACTGCTGTTCGCTACATGAGACACAGGGATTGCTGTTGTCAACATTATGCACAGGATATGCTGTTCACTTTTTTATACAAAGGAACTGCTGTTCCCTCTGTTGTACACAGCGATTGCTGTCCTCACTTATACACGGGCACTGCTGTTCTGTATAATGGACACAAGGACTGCTTATACTCCATTTTATATATAGGTAAGGCTGTTCTCTATATTAGACAGAGGGACACCTGCTCTCTATATTATACACAGCGACTACTGTACTCTACACTATACACACGGATTGCTGTTCTCTTTATGAATCACAGAGACTGCTGTTCTCTATGCTATAAACAGGGACTGCTATTCTTTTTATTAAATATATGGACTGTTGTTCTCTATACTTTATGAAGGGATTGCTGTTCTCTACACTGTACACAGGGACTGCTCTTCCCTACAATGTATGCAGGACCACTGATCTCTACATTTTACGCAGAGACAACTGTTCACCACCATACACTCAGGGACAACTGTTCTCTACATGAGACACAGGGTCTGTTGTTGTCCAAAATATTCACACAGACTACTATTCTCCACACTATAAAAAGGGACTGCTGTATTCTACATTACTCACTGAGTTTGCTATTCTCTATATTATATAAAAGCACTGCTGTTCTACATATTATGCACAGTGACTGCTGTTCTCTATATTAGACTCAGAGACTGCTGTTCCCTAAATGAGACACAGGGATTGCTGTTCTCTTTCTTAAACACAGGGACTGCTGTTCTCTATATTATGCACAGTGGCTGCTGTTTTCTATAATAGACACAGGGACTGCTATTCCCATTATTAAACACACGGACTGCTGTTCTCTATATTATACATATGGTCTTCTGTTTTCTATATTATGCACAGGGCTGCTGTTCTCCGTATGGTACACAGGGGCTGCTGTGCTCTCTTATTCACGGGCACTGTTGACCTCTATTGTAGTCACAAAGAATGCTGTTTTCCATATTATACACAAGTAAGGTTGTTCTCTATATTACACACGTGAACTCCTGCTCTCTATAGTATACACAGGGACACATATTCTCTATATTGTACACAGTGAATGCTGTTCTCTATATTATATGCAGGGACTGTTCACCTCTTTCTGAAATACGGGGATTGTTGTTCTGTATATTTTACACATGGATTGCTGTTCTCTTTATTCACACAGGGACTGCTGCTCTCTATATTATATGGAGGGACTGCTGTTCTTTTTCTTAAATACATGGACTGCTATTTGCTATATTATGTGAAGGGATTGCTGTTCTCTACACTGTACAGAGGGACTGCTCTTCCCTACAGTGTATACAGGACTGCTGTTCTCTACATTCTAAACTCCTGTTGTTCTCTATATTATATGGGGGACTGCTGTTCTCTACAATGTACTCAGGACTGTTGGTCTCTACATTTTACACAGGAACTACTGTTCTCAACCAGACACTCAGGAACAGCTGTTTTCTGTATTACACACACCGACTGCTGTTGTCCACATTGTCCACAGGGACTGCTGTTCTTTATATTATACACAGTGAATCACGTTCTCTATGTTATCCACAGGGAATGTTGAGAACAGCTATCCCTCTGTGTCATATGGAGAGCAGCTGTCCTTCTGGATACTACAGAGAACAGCAGTCTCTTTGTATAATACAGAAAACCACAGTCCTTGTGTGGAATATTGAGAACAGTAGTTCCTCTCTATAATACAGAGAACAGCAGTCCCTGTGTATAATATATAGAACAGCAGTCCCTGTCTCTGTCTTAGTGAACAGCAGGCCCTGTGTACAATACAGAGAAAATGAGTCACTGTGTATAATATAGAGAACACCTATCCTTATGTGTAATAGAGAGAGCAGCAGTCCCTGTGTCTATCGTCAAGAACAGCAGGCCCTGTGTACAATATAGAAAATAGTAGTTCCTCTGTCTGTTTAGAGAACAGCAGTGCCTGTGCATTATATGAAGAACAGCAATACAGACAAAAACAGTTCTTATGTACAATGTAGAGAACAGAAGTCTCTGTGCATAATATAGGCAAAGCCTGTCCCATTGTATAATACAGAGAACAGCAGTCCCTGTGTATAATATTGAGAAACGCAATCTCTGTGTTCAATGTCAAGAACAGCAGTCCCTGTATTTAATCATGAGAGCAGCAGTCTCTATGTATAATAGAGAGAACAGCTGTCCCTGTGTCAATTTCAGAGAACATCAGTGCCTGTGCATAAAATAAAGAACAGCAGTCCCTGTGTACAATATAGGGAATAGCACTCCCTGTGAACAATATAGAGAAAAGCAGTAACTGTGTATAACATAGAGAACAGCAGATGCTGTGTCCAATATAAAGAACATGAATCTCTGTGTTTAATAAAGAGAACAGCCATCCCTGTGTACAATACAGAGAACATGAGCCACAGTGGAATATAAAGAGAACAGCTATCCCCGTGTGTAACAGACAGAGCAGCAGTCCCTGTGTATAATGTAGAGAACAACAGTTCATATGTATAATATAAAGAACAACAGTTTCGCTGTATAATAGAGAACACCAGTGTCTGTATCTCAGATAAAGAACATAAGTCACTGTGTTTAATATAGAAAAGTTATCTCCGTGTGTAATATTGAGAGCAGTCGTCCCTGTGTATAATATAGAGAACAGCAGTCACTGTATCTAATTCAGAGAACAGCAGTGCCTGTGGAAAATATAGGGAACACCAGTGTCTGTGTCTCATATAGAGAACATGAGTCACTGTGTATAATATAGAAAACACCTATCCCTGTGTGTAATATGGAGAACAGCAGTCCCTGTGTACAATATAGAGAACATGAGTCAGTGTGGAAGATAGAGAGAACAGCTATCCCTGCACATAACAGCAGTCCCTCTGTCAGTTTTAGAGAACAGCAGTGCCTGTGCATTATATGAAGAACAGTAGTCCCTGTGTGTAATATAGACAACAGCAGTTCATATGTATAATATGGAAAACAACAATCCCTGTGTATAATACAGAGAACAGCAGTCCCTGTTTATAATATAGAGAAAAGCAGACTCTGTGTACAATGCCGAGAACAGCAGTCCTGTTTTTAATAGAGAAGAGCAGTCTCTGTGTATAATATAGAGAACAGCAGTCCCCGTGTCTATGTCAGAGAACAGCAGTACATTATGGAGTACAGTGTACATTATAGAGAACAGAAGATGCTGTGAATCATATAAAGAACATGAATGACTGTATTTAATAAAGAGAACAGCAGTCCCTGTGTATAATATAGATAACACCAGTGTCTGTGTATAATATAGAAAACAGCCCCTGTACAGCATAAGAACATGAGTCACTTTATATAATACGGAGAACAGCTATCCCTGTGTATAATATAGAGAGAAGGAGACCCGGTGTATAATATAGAGAAAAGCAGTCCCTCTGTCTATTTTAGAGAACAGCAGGCCCTCTGTATAATATAGAGAACTCAAGTGTCTATGTATAACATGGAGAATAGCAGTCCCAGTGTACAACGTAGCAAATTGAGTCACTGTGTATCATACAGAGAACAGCTATCTCTGTGTGCAATAAAGAGAGCAGCATTCTCTGTGTATAATATAGAGAACAGCATTGCCTCTGCACAATATAAAGAGCATGACTCCTTGTGTTAAAGAAGAGAGCATCTGTCCCTGTGTAATAATACAGAGAACTCAAATGTCTGTGTTTCATATAGAGAAAAGCAGACTCTGTGTACAATGCCGAGAACAGCAGTCCCTGTGTTTAACCATGAGGAGAGCAGTCTCTGTGTATAATATAGAGAAAATCACTCTCCGTGTACAATGTAAAGAACATCAGTCCTTGTGTCTCATATGGAGAACATGAATCCTTGTGTTTAATAAAGAGAAAAGCTGTCCCTGTGTACAATACAGAGAACACCAATGACTGTGTATAACATAGAGAACAGCAGGCCCTGTGTGTAATATAGAGAACAGCAGTCCCTCTGTCTATTTTAGAGAACAGCAGTTATCTGTGCATTATATAAAGAACAGCAGTCCCTATGTGCAATATCAACAACAGCAATTCATATATAATATAGAGAACAGCCGTCCCTCTGTAAAGTACAGAAAACATCAGTCTCTGAGTATACTATAGAGTAAAGCAGTCCCTGTGTAAATGCCGAGAACAGTTTTGCCTGTGTTTAATAATGAGATCGCAGTCTCTGTGTATAATATAGAGAACAGCAGACCCCGTTCCTCTTTCAGAGAACATCAGTGCCTGTGAATAATATACAGAACTGTAGGCCCTGTGTACAATAGGGTTAACAGCAGTCCCTGTACATAATATAGAGAACATCTATCCCTGTGTGTAATACAGAGAGCAGCAGACCCTATATATAATATACAGAACATAAGTCTCTGAGTACTTTATAGAGAACTGCACTGCCTGTGCACAATATAAAGAACAGCAGTCCCTGTGTAAAATATAGAGAACAGCAGTTCATGCGGAAATATAGAGAAGAGCATTCCCTGTCTTATATAGAGAACTGCAGTATATATGTATAATCTAGAGAACAGCAGTCACCGTGTATAATATAGAGAAAAGCACTCTCTGTGTACAATGTCAAGAACATCAGTCCCTGTGTATCATATGGAGAATAACAGATGCTGTGTCTAATATAAAGAACATGAATCCCGGTATTTAATGAAGGAAACAGCCGTCCCTGTGCATAATATAGAAAACAGCAGCCCCTGTGTACAAAATAGAGAACATGAGTCACTGTGTATAATATAGAGAACAGCTATCCCTGTGTATAACATAGAGAGCAGCAGTCCATGTGTATAATATAGAGAACAACAGTCCCTGTGTCTATTTAAGAGAACAACAGGCCATGTGTACAATAAAGAGAACAGCAGTCCCTCTGTCTAACTTAGAGAACAGCAGTGCCTGCACATTATATAAAGAACAATAGTCCCTCTGTACAATATAGACAACAGCAGTTCATATGTATAATATAGAGAATAGCAGTCTCTGTGTATAAAACAGAAAACAACAGTCCCTATGTATAATACAGAGAACAGCAGTTCCTCTTTATAACACAGAGAACCGCAGTCCCTCTGTATAATATAGAGAAAAGCAGTCTCTGTGCTTAATGATGAGAAGAGCAGTCCCTGTGTGCAATATGGAGAACAGCAGTACCTGCGTATAAAATAGAGAACAGAAGGTGCTGTGTCTAACATAAAGAACATGAATCTCTGTTTTTAATAAAGGGAACTGCCATTCCTGTGTACAATGTAGAGAACACCAGTGTATGTGCGTAATATAGAAATCAGCAGATGCTGTGTACAATACAGTGAACATGAGTTACTGTGTATAATATGGAGAACAGCTATCTCTGTACGAAATGTACAGAGCAGCAGTCCCTGAGTATAATGTAGAGAACAACAGTCCATGTGTCTATTTTAGTGAACAGCAGTCCTTCTGTCTCTTATAGAGAACAGCAGTGCCTGTGCATTATATAAAGAACAGCAGTCCCTGTGTGCAATATTGCCAACAGCAGTTCATACGTAAAATATACAGAACAGCAATCTCTCTGTATAATACAGAAGGCTGCAGTCCCTGTGCATAATAGAGAACAGCAGTCCCTGAGTATAATATAGAGAAAAGCAGTCACTGTGTGTGATAGAGATAATGACAGTCTTTGTACTTATTATGCAGATGAGCAGTCCTGTGTATAATGGAGAGAACAGCAATCGATGTGTCTGTTGTAGAGAACATCAGTCCCCATGTACAAAAGAGAGTCCCTGTGCATAATAGAGAGAACAGCAGTTCCTGTGTACAATGTCGAGAACAGCAATCCCTGCATGCAATGGAAAGAACAGCAGTGCCTGTGTATACTATAGATTACAGCAATCCCGATATCTAATATAGAGAACAGCAGTCCCAGTGTATAATATAAAGAATATCAGTCGATGTGTATAATATACAGAACATTGTGTTTAATGAAGAAAACAGCCATCCATGTGTCTAATAAAGAGAACAGCAGTGCCTGTGAATAATACAGAAAACAGTATGTATTATAATAATATAAAGAACAGCATTCACTCTGCATAATATATAGAGAGCAGCAATCACTGTGCACAATGTAAAGAACAGCAGTCCCTGTGTAAAATATGGAGATCAGCAGTGCCTGTACACAATAAAAAGTACAGCATTCCCTGTGTAAAATATAGAGAACAGCAGTTCATATGTATAATATGGAGAAGATGTGTCCTATATAGAGAATAGCAGTCACAGTGTATCATATGGAGAAAAGCACTCTGTATAATGTCGAGAGTATCTGTGTATAATATAGAGAAAAGCAGTCCCTGTGCACAATATAAAGAACATGAGTCACTGTGTATAATATAGAGAATATCTTTCCCTGTGTGTAATATAGAGAGCAGCAGTCCCTGTGTATAATATAGAGAACAACAGTCCCTGCGACTATTTTAGAGAATAGCAGGCCCTGTGTTTAATAAAGAGAACAACAGTCCCTCTGTATAATAATGAAAACAGCAGTTCCTGTGTATAATAAAGTGAACAGCAGTTACTCTGTATAAACTGGTCATGTCGTTTCGTGGCCAGTTGGTGTTCATGGATGCGGATCATTAGCTGTCTTCCTGTTTGTCCTATGTTGTGTTTTGTGCAGTCCTTGCATGGGATTTTGTACACCACATTGGTTTTGCTCATGCTGGGTTTTGGGTCCTTCGTTCTGGTGAGTTGTTGTCTGAGAGTGGCTGTTGGTTTGTGTGCTGTTATGAATCCTAGTGATTGCAGTAGTCTGGCTGCCAGTTCGGAAATGCTCTTGATGTATGTAGTGTGGCTAGTCCTTTGGGTTGCGGCATGTCCTCATTCTATTGTCTTTACCTTAGGCATCTGTTGATGAAATTGCGCGGGTATCCGTTTTTGGCAAATACATTGTATAGGTGTTATTCTTCCTCTTTTTGCAGTTCATAATGTACAGAGGCATTGCTGTTCTCTATGTCTTATGCAGAGACTAGTGTCCTCGACAATGTATGGAGGCACTGCTCCACATTGCACACATGGACTGCTCCTTTCTACATTGTACACAGTGATTGCTGTTCTCTGCATTGTGCACAGGGACTGCTGTTCTCTGTAGTATACACAGGAACTGTTCTGCATGGGATACACATGAACTGCTGATTTCTGTATTTACTGCTATTCTCTACATTATACATAGGGACTGCTGTTCTGAGGAATAGAGCTGTTCTCTGTTTTGTACACAGGACTGCTATTCTCTTTCATGAACTCAGGGGCTGCTGTACTCTATATTACACACAGTTTCTCCTGTTCTCTATAGTGAACAGACGGACTGTTGTTCTTGATATTATACACAGGGATTCCTGTTCTCTAGAATATAAACAAGGACTAGTGTTCTCCACATTGTACACAGGAACTGCTATTTTATATATTACACAGGGATTGCTGTTCCCTATATAGAGAATAGCAATCCCTGTGTATCATGTAGAAAACAGCAGTCTACATGTATAATCTGTAGAACAGTTGTTCTTGTCTATATTGCAGAGAACAGCAGTCCCTGCATCTCATGTAGAGAACAGCAGTCCCTGAGTGTATGGTCGAGAACTGCAGTCTCTGTGTATAATGTGGAGAACAGCAGTCCCTGTGTGTATTGTAGAGGACAGCAGATCCTGTATGTCATGTGCAGAACAGCAGTCCCTGTGTATCACATGGAGAATAACTGCCCCTATGTATAACATAGAGAACAGCAGACTCTGCATTCACAGCAGAGAACAGCAGTCACAGTACACAATGTAGAGAACAGCAGCCTATGTGTGCAATGTGTGAACAGCAGTGCCTGTGGAGATTGTAGAGAAAAGCAGTCCCTTTGGATAGCATAGAGAACATGACTCCCTGTGTATAAGATAGAGAACATGAGTCCCTGTGCATAATACAAAGAACAGCAGTCCCTGTGTGCAACATAGCGAATAGCAGTGCCTGTGTATAAGATATAGAACAGCAGCTCCTATGTACATTATAGAGAATAGCAGTCACAGTGTTTAATAAAGAGAACAGCAGTCCACATGTATAATATGGAATATAGCAGCCTCTGTGTCCATTATACAGGACAAAAGTCCCCGTGTATAATGTAGAAAACAGCAGTGTCTGTGTCTAACACAGAGAACAGCAGTGACTGCATACAATGTAGAAAACAGCAGCTCGTGTGTGCAATGTAGTGAACAGCAGTGCTTGCGTACAACATATATTATATGCAGTGACTCATGTTCTCTCTATTGTACACAAGGACTGCAGTTCTTGACATTGTACAGAGATTGTCTTTCTCTTTCTTATACACAGTGACTGCTGTTCTCTAGATGATACATATGGACTGCTGTTCTCTATATTTTATACAGGGATTGCTGCTCTCTATATTACACACAGGGGTAGCTGTTCTCTATATTATTATACACACTGAACTCATATTCTCCATATTGTACACAGGAACTGCTGTTCTTTGTGTTATACACAGACACTGGTGTACTCTATATTATACACAGGGACAGCTGTTCCCTTTTTAAACACAGGGATTCATGTTTTTTTTATTAGACACAGAATCTTCTGTTCTCTATATTTTCCACAGGGACTGCTGTTCTCTAAAATAGACAGAGGGACTGCAGTTCACTACATTGTACACAGGGACTGCTGGACTTTATATTATGCACAGACACTGCTGTTCTCTGAAATTGACACAGGGCAGCTGTTCTCGACATTGTGCTTTTCTCCATAATATACACAGTGACAGCTGTTCTTGACATTGTACACATAAACTGCGTTTCTTGATATTACACACAGGTACTACTGTTCTCTGTATTATACAGAGGGACATCTGTTCTCTATGTTATGCGCAGGGGCTGCTGTTTTCCATATTGTACACAGGGACTCCTGTTCTCCATATTATACACAGAACCTGGTGATCTCTACATTATACACAGGGATGGTTGTTCTCTTTACTAAACACAGGGATTCATGTTCTTTATATTAGACACAGCATCTGCTGTTCTCCATATTATACACAGGGACTTCTATTTTCTAGATAATACATATGGACTGCTGTTTGCCATATAAGATGCAGGGAATGCTCTTTTCCATATTATACATATGAACTGCTGCTCTCTATATTTTACACAGGGACAGAGCATCATCTGATCTCTATATTATACTCTGGGTCTGCCATTCTCCAAACTGTTCACAGGGCCTGCTGTTCTCGAAGATAGACACAGTGACTGCTGTTCTCTATATTATACACAGGGATTGCTGCTCTCTATAATTCACCCAAGGATAGCTGTTCTCTATATTGTACACTGACTCATATTCTGTATATTGAACACAGGGATGGCTGTTCTCATTTTTAAACACAGGGATTCATGTTTTTTATATTGGACACAGCATCTGCTGTTCTCTATATTATACACAGGCACTGCTGTACTCCAAAATAGACAGAGGGACTGCTGTTCTCTATATTGTACACTGTGCCTGCTGCTCTCTATAATTCACACAGGGGTAGCTGTTCTCTATATTACACACAGGGACTGCTGTTCTCTATAATTCACACAGGGATAGCTGTTTTCTATATTATACACAGGAACTGCTACTCTCTATAATTCACACAGGGATAACTGTTCTCTATATTATACACTGGGACTGTTGCTCTCTATAATTCACACAGGGATTGATGTTCTCTATATTATACACAGTAATTCATACAGAGAGACTGTTGTTCTATGTATTATACAGAGGGACTGTTGTTCTCTGTATTTTGCAGAGGGACTGCTGTTTTGTATTATGCAGAGGGACTGCTGTTCTGGATGTTATACATATGTACTGCCATTGTCTATATTGCACACAGGGACTGCTGTTCTCTTTATTAAATGCAGGGACTGCTGTTCTCTATATTATATGTAGGGACGGCTGTCCTCTGCACTGTACACAGGGACTGCACTTCCCTAAAATGTACGCAGGACCACAGTTCTCTACATTTTACGAAGGTAGGACTGTTCTCTACCATGTACTCAGGGACAGCTGTTCTCTACATTATATACATCAACTGCTGCTCTCTAAATGAGACACAGGATCCGCTGTTCTCTGTAATAAACACGGATGACTGTTCTCCACATCATAAACAGGAACTACTGTTTTCTACATTATTCACAGGGTTTGCTGTTCTCTGTATTATACATATGGATTGTCATTCTCTTTATTAAACACAGTGACTGCTGTTCTCTCTATTGTGCACAGGGATTGCTGTTCTTTTTATTAAACTCAAGGACGGCTGTTCTCTATATTCCACAGAGGAACAGCTGTTCCCTACCCAAGACACAAGGACTGCTGTTCACTATTTGATTTACAGGGTCTGCTGCTCTCTTTATTAAACACATTGAATGCTGCTCTCTGTATTATATACATGCACTGGTGTTCTCTAAAATAGACACAGGGGGTGCTGTTCTCTATATTATACCCAGGCACTGCTGTTCTCTAAAATAGGCATAGGGACTGTTGTTTTCTACATTATACACATAACCATTCTACATTATGGTTCTTCATATTGTACACATGGTCTGCTGATCTCTTTATTATACACCAGGACTACTGTTCTCTTTTATACATCAGCACTGTTGTTCTGTATAATTCTCACAAGGAATGTTGTTCTCCATATTATATACATGGATAAGGCTGTTCTCTATAATATACAGAGGGACCCCTGCTCTCTATAATATACACAAGGTTAATGTTCTCTATATTATAGATAGCGACTGCTGTTCTCGATATTATACACAGGGACTGGTGTTAAAAATATAATATGCAAAGTGACTGTTGTTCTCAGTAATAGACACAAGGACCGATGTTCTCCCTGTTATACATAGGTAAGGCTGTTCTCTATATTACACACAGGGACTCCTGCTCTCTATAATATACACAGGGACACATATTCCCTGTATTACACACAGTGACTGCTGTTCTCTATAGAATCATGGAGTCATAGAGATATACAGCATGGAAACAGACCCATTGGTCTAACCCATCCATGCCAACCAAATATCCCAACCCAATCTAGCCCCACCTGCCAGCACCCGGCCCATATCCCTCCAAATCCTTCCTATTCATATGTCCATCCAAATGCCTCTTGAATGTTGCAATTCTACCAGCCTCCACCACTTCCTCTGGCAGCTCATTCCATACACGCACTGCCCTCTACACGAAAAAGTTGCTCCTTAGGTCTCTTTTATATCTTTCCCCTCTCACCCTAAACCAATGCCCTCTAGTTCTGGACTCCCCCACCCCAGGGAAAAGACTTTGCCTATTTATCTTATCCATGCCCCTCATAATTTTGTAAATCGCTATAAGGTCACCACTCAGCCTCTGACGCTCCAGGGAAAATGGCCCCAGCCTGTTCAACCTCTCTCTAAAGCTAAAATCCTCCAACCCTAGCAAAATCCTTGGAAATCCTTTCTGAACCCTTTCAAGTTTGACAACATCTTTCTGATAAGAAGGATACCAGAATTGCGCAGTATTCCAACAGTGGCCTAACCAATGTCCTGTACAGCTGCAACATGACCTCCCAATTCCTGTACTCAATACTCTGACCAATAAAGGAAAGCATATCAAACACCTTCTTCACTATCCTATCTACCTGCGACTCCACTTTCAAGGAGCTATAAACCTTCACTCCAAGGTTTCTTTGTTCAGCAACACTTCTGAGGACCTTACCATTAAGTGTATAAATCCTGCTAAGATTTGCTTTCCCAAAATGCAGCAGCTCACTTTTTTTTAAATTAAACTGCCACCTCTTAGCCTATTGGCCATCTGGTCCAGATCCTGTTGTAATCTGAGGTAACCCTCTTCGCTGTCCACTACACCTTCAATTTTGATGTCATCTGCAAACTTACTAACTGTATCTCTTATGCTCGCATCTAAATCATTTATGTAAATGACAAAAAGTAGAGGACCCAGCACCAATCTTTGTGGCACTCCACTGGTCACAGGCCTCCAGTCTGAAAAACAACCCTCCTCCACCACCTTTGAGCCAGTTCTGTATCCAAATGGCTCATTCTCCCTGTATTTTATTATGCAGAGGGACTGTTGCACTCTTGATGAAATACAGGGATTGCTGTTCTCATTATTATACACAGGGACTGCTGTTCTCTACACTGTATGCACAACCATAGTTTTCTACATTTTACACAGGGACTGCTGTTCTCTACCAGACAATCAGGGATAGCTGTACTCTATATTATACATTGGGACTGCTATTCTCTACATGAGACACATGATCTGCTATGGTTGTTCTCCATGCTGTACACATGGTCTGCTGAACCCTATATTATACACAGGGACTGCTGTTCACTCTTTTACTGTACACAGGGGCAACTGTTCTCTCTTATACACAGGCATTGTTGTTCTGTGCAATTGACACAAGGACTGCTGTTCTCCATATTACACAAAAGCTCTGCTGTTCTCTAAATTATACGCAGAGAGTGCTGTTCACTTTTTTTATTCACAGGTACTGCTGTTCTCCATACTGTACACAAGTAGGGCTGTTCTCTATATTACACAAAGGGACTCCTGCTCTCTATAATATAATATAAATTTGTTCTCTATATTATACACAGCGACTGTTGTTCTCTATATTGTACATTGGAATTGCTGTTCTCTTTATTAAACACAGGGACTGCTGTTCTCTGTATTATATGTAGGGACAGCTGTTTCTGTAATGTACACAGGGGCTGCTCTTTCCTGCAATGTATGCAGGACTGCTGTCCTTTACAATTTACACAGGTACTTCTGTTCTCTACCATACACTCAGGAACAGCTGTTCTCTGCATGAAATGCATTGGCTGCTGTTTTCTACATGGTTAAAATTCATACAACACCAGGTCATAGTCCAACCGGTTTAATTGGAAGCACTCTAGCTTTCGGAGCAACACTGCTTCATCAGGTGAAAGTGGAGGGCTCGATCACAACACAGAATTTATAGCAAAAATTTAAAGAGTGATGTAACTGAAATTATACATTGAAAAATTGATCGTCTGTTAAGCCTTTCATCTGTTAGAATACAGTGATAGTTTCGCTTCTTTAATGTATAAATCACAAAACTTTTTTTTAAAGTTGCATTCTCAGGTTAGCTGTTAACAATGGTGATAGCTAGACAATATGTTGAAGGTGTTGGCCCCCTGTGTTCTCTGTCTATGCCATGATGTTTAGATTGATTCTGATCTAAAAAGTGAGATAACAGAGTTTTACATAAATTGATGCAGTTTTTGATCTCAGAGTTCTACATGAATGCATGCAGTGTTTGAGCAAAATACAATGTAACTCAGCAAGTACAAATTCACCCCACAAAATATTTGTGTGCAGACAATCAGGGACAGCTGTGTGTGTGTGTCGTGAGTGTGAGAAATTGTGTGTGTGTGTGTGTGTGTGTGTGTGAGTGTGTGTGTGTGTAGTGCAATGGTGATCACCTGTAATGTGACATGAACCCAAGGTCCCGGTTGAGGCCCTCCCTATGGGTACTGAACTTAGCTATCAGCCTCTGCTCGGCAGCTTTTCTCTGCTGCCTGTCCCGAAGTCCACCTTGGAGGATGGTCACCTGAAGGTCCAAGGCTGAATGTTCTGCATGAGACACATGATCTGCTGTTCTCTACATTTGAAACAGGGACTGCTGTTTTCTACATTATTCTCAGGGTTTGCTGTTCTCTACATTATACACAGGGATAGCTGTTCCCTATAAGACACACAGGGTCTGCTGTTCTCTATGTTACACACAGGGTCTCCTGCTGTCTTTAACATACACAGGGACACATGTTCCCTAGATGATACAGATTGACTGCTGTTCTCTATATTATGCACAGGGATTGTTGTTCTCTACATTATACACAGGGACTGCTGCTCTCTATACAATGCACAGGGAGACTTGCTCTCAATATTACAGTTTAAAACGTGTTGCTGGAAAAGCGCAGCAGGTCAGGCAGCATCAAAGGAACAGGAGAATCGACGTTTCCTTCTTCAGGAATGCCCGAATGCTTATGCCCGAAACGTTGATTCTCCTGTTCCTTGGATGCTGCCTGACCTGCTGCGCTTTTCCAGCAACATATTTTAAGCTCTGATCTCCAGCATCTGCAGTCCTCACTTTCCCCTCTCAATTTTATACACAGGGGCTGGTGTTCACTAAAATAGGCACAGGGACTGTTATTTTCTGTTTTTTACACAGGGATAGCTGTTCCCTATATGAGACACAGAATCTGCTGCTCTCTTTATTAAACACAGGGGCTGCTGTTCTCTAAAATAGGCACAGGGACTGCTGTTCTCTCTTATTCACGAGTATTTTTGTCCACTATAATCGACACAAAAACTGCTGTTCTCCCTATTATATACAGGTAAAGCTGTTCTCTATGTTACACACAGGGTCTCCTGCTCTCTATAACATACACAGGGACCCGATTTCCCAATATTATACAGAGTGACTGCTGTTCTGTATATTATGCACAGTGACCTGCTGCACCCTGTATGAAACACAGGGATTGTTGTTCTCTAATTATACACAGGGACTGCTGTTCACTCTTTTATTGCACACAGGGGCTGCTATTCTCTCTTATACACAGGCACTGTTGTTCTGTACATTTGACACAAGGACTGCTGTTCTCCATATTATACAAAGGCTCTGCTGTTCTCTATTTCATACACAGAGAACAGCAGTCACTGTTGTTTTGTTAAATTGACACAAGGCCTGCTGTTCTCCACATTGTACACAGGTAGGGCTGTTCTCTATATTATACAGAGGGACTCCTGCTCTCTATAATATACACAGTGACATGCGTTCTCTATATTATAAATAGCGACTGCTGTTCTCTATATTGTACATAGGGATTGCTGTTCTCTTTATTAAACACAGGGACTGCTGTTTTCTGTATTATATTCAGAGACTAGTGTTCCCCATAATGTACAGAGGCAATGCTACTCTCTACATTGCACACAGCGACTGCTGTTCTCTGCATTGTGTGCAGGGACTGCTGTAGAGTGTACACATGAACTGTTCACTATCTTTTACAGAGGGACTGCTGTTTTCTGTACTGTACAGAAGGACTGCTATTCTCTACATTATACATAGGGACTGCTGTCCTGTGGAATAGACACAGGTACAGCTGTTTTCTATTTTATACACAGGGACGGCTGTTCTATATAATAGACTCAGGCTGGTGTATTCTATAGAGAACAGCAGAAACTGTGTGTAATATAGTGTGCAGAAGGACTGCTGTTCTCCACATGATACATAGGGACTGCTGTTGTCTACAATATACACAAGGACTATTGTCCTCCACATTTGTACCCAGTTATTTTATACATTACAAACAGGGATTGCTGTTCCCTATATTAGACACAGGGACTGCTGTTCTTTGTACTGTACATAGGGACTGCTGCAATGTACACATGAACTACTGTTCTCCACATTGTACGTAGAAACTGCTATTTCATACATTACAAAAAGTGATTGCTATGGCCTATATTAGACATAGGGACTGCTGATTTCTATATTGTACACAGGGACTGCAATTTGCTCTATTATGCACAGACTCTGCTATTCTCCACATTATTAACAGGGACTGCTGGTCTCTTTGAAACCCGGGCACTGTTGTGCTCTATAATAGACACAAGGGCTGCTGTTCTCCATGTTATACACAGGTAAGGCTGTTCTCTCTGTTAGACACAGGGACTCCTCCTCTCTGTAATATACACAGGGGCACATGTCCTCTATATTATACACAGGGACTGCTGTTCTCCATATTATACACTGTATGTGCTGTTCTCTATATAATATGTGGGGATTGCTGACCTCTTCAATGTACGCAGGACCCCTGCTCTCGACATTCTGAACTGCTTTTTATTAAACACAAAGACTGTTGTTCTCTACCAGACACTCAGGGACAGCTGTTCTATGCCCTACACACAGGGATTGCTGTTTTCTACATTAGACACAGGATCTGCTGTTCTCTACAGTATACACAACGATGACTATTCTCCACATTACAAACAGGGACTGCTGTTTACTTCATTATTCTCAGGGCTTGGTGTTCTCTATGTTACACACAGGGACTGTTGGTCCTGATATGAGACACAGGGACTGCTATTCTCTACAATATACACAGGGACTACTGATCTCTCTGTTCTACACAGCGACTGCTGTTTTCTACATGAGGCACAAGATCTGCTGTTCTCCACAATGTGCAGAGGGACAACTTTTTGCCATATGAGAAACAGGGACTGCTGTTTTTTACATTATTCTAAGTGTTTGTTATTCTCTTTATGATACACAGTGACTGCTGTTCTCTATATTGTACACAAGCACTGGTGTTCCCTAAAATAGACGCAGGGACTGCTCTTCTCTAGAGAACACCAGTTGCCTGTATATGCTATAAAATAGACACAGGGACTACTCTTCTTTATAAACACACAGGCACAGGTGTTTTCCATATTGTTCACAGGGATTGCTGTTCTCTACCATATACATAGGCAGTGCTGTTTGCTACATATACTTAGTAACTGCTGTTCTCTTCATGAAACACAGTGACTGCTGTTCTCTACAATGTGCTCAAGGACTAGTGTTCACAGATCATACACAGGGACTGCTGTTTTCTACATTATACTCAGGGATTGTTATTCTCAACAACTGTCCCTGGGTATAATGTAATCTATATTTTATGCAGTGACTGCTGTTCTCTACCAGGCACTCAAGGACTGCTGTTCTCCAGATTACACACTTGGACTGCTGTTCTCCACATAAGACAAGGATCTGCTGTTCTCTACAATATACACAGGGACTATGGTTTTCCACATTAGAAACAGGGACTGCTGTTTTCTACATTATTCCCAGTGTTTGCTGATCTCCACATTATACACAGTGACTGCTGTTCTCTACATTACAGAGAGTGACTGCAGTTCCCGATATGAGACACGGGGACTGCTGTTGCCTATCAGAGCACAGGATCTGCTGCTTTCTTTATTAAACACAGGGAATGCTGTTCTCTATACTATGCACAGATACTGGTGTTCTCTAAAATACACACAGGGACTGTTGTTCTCTATATTAGATACCGGGATTGCTGTTCTCCATATTGTACAAAGGCTCTGCTGTTCTCAATATTATATACAGAGAGTGCTGCTCACATTTTTTTCCCACAGGGATTGCTGTTCTCTATATTGTCCACAGGGGCTGTTGTTCTCTCTTATACATGGGTGCTGTTTTTCTGTATAATTGACATAAGGACTGCTATTCTCCATATTTTACACAGGTAATGCTGTTCTCTATATTACACAGAAAGATTTCTGCACTCTATAGAGAATACTTGTCTTTGTGTAAATTATATTGTCCACTGTGACTGCTAGAGATATTATCGACTGGGATTGCTGTTCCCTTTATTAAACACAAGGACTGTTGTTCTCTACATTAAACACAGGGACTGCTGTTCTCTATATTATAGATTATCTGCACTGTACACAGGGACTGCTCTTCCCTACAATGTACACAGGACCACTGTCCTCTTCATTTTAGGTACTACTATTCTCTACTATACACTCAGGGACAGCTGTTCTCTACATTATACTCATTGAATGCTGTTCTCTACATGAGATACAGGATCCACTGATCCACTGATATACAGAGGAACGACTGTTCTCCACATCATAAACAAGGACTACTGTTTTCTACATTATTCTCAGGGCTTGCTGTTCTCTAAATTAGACGCAGGAATACTTGTTCTCTATAATATACACACGGACAGCTGCTCTCTATACTATACGCAGGGATACTTGTTCTCTATATTCTCCACAGTGACTCATGTCCTCTGTATTGTGCACTTGGACTGCTGTTTTCTATAATATACACAGGCACTGGTATTCTCTTTATTATACACAGGGAAGGATGTTCTCTTCATTAAACACAGGGATTCATGTTCTGTATATTATACACAGCGACAGCTGTTCTCTGTATTATATACAGGGACACATGTCCTCAGTATTTTAAACAGCAACTGCTGCTCTCTATATTATACACAGGGATTGCTGTTCTCTTTATTAAGCACAGGGACTGCTGTTCCCTACAATGTACGCAGGACCACTGTCTTCTACATTCTACACAGGTACTTCTGTTCTCTACTGTATACTCATGGACAGCTGTTCTCTACATTATATACATCGACTGCTATTCTCTACATGAGACACAGGATCTGCTATTATCTTCAATATACACAGAGAATACTGTTCTCCACATTATAAACAGGAACTGTTGTTTTCCACATTATTCACAGGGTTTGCTGTTCTCTATGTCATGCGCAGGGACTGCTGTTCTTTATATTGTTCACAGACACTACTGTTCACTATATTATACGCAGGGACTCATGTCCTCTATATTGTGCACAAGGACTTCTGTTTTCTATAATATACACAAGCACTGCTGTTCTCTATATTATGCAAAGGAACTGGTGTTTTCTAAAATAGACAGGGATAGCTGTTCTCTATATTTTACACAGGGTTTGCTGTATTCTAAAAAAGATACAGGGTCTGCTGTTTTTCTATATAGCGCAGGGATAGCTGTTCTCTATATTATATACAGTGACTCATGTTCTCTGTATTATACATAGGGATAGTTGTTCTCCATATTGTACAAAGTTCCTGCTGTTGTCTATATTATACACAGAGAGTGCTGTTCACTTTGTACACACAGGGACTGCTGTTCACTATATTGTACACAAGGGCTGCTGTTCTCTCTCTTACACGTGCTCGGTTGTTCTGTATAAATGACACAAGGACTTCTGTTCTTCATATTATACACAGGTAAGGCTGTTCTTTCCATTACACAGATGGACTCCTGCTCTCTATAGTATTCACAGGGACAAGTGTTCTCTATATTATAAACAGCAACTGCTGTTCTCGAAATTATACGCAGTGTTTGCTGTTCTCTTTATTAGAGATAGGGATGGCTGTCCTCTACATTGTTCACAGAGACTGCTCTTCCCTATAGTGCATGCAGGACTGCTGTTCTCTACAATTTACGCAGGGACTACTGTTCTCTTCCATATCCTCAGGGACAGCTGTTCTCTACGTTATATGCATGACTTCTGTTCTCTTCATGAAACACAGGATCTGCTCTTCCCCATAGTGTACTGCTGTTTTGTACATTATTCACAGGGTTTGCTGTTCTCTATATTATGCAGAGTGACTGCTGTTCTCGAGATTTGACATAGAGACTGCTATTCCCTGGATGAGTCACCGCTGTTCTCTATATTAAACACAGGGATTGCTGCTCTCTTTATTAAACACAGGTATAGCTGTTCTCTATATTGTACACAGGGACTGCTGTTCTTTATATTATGCACAGGCATTTCTGTTGTCTAAGATAGACACAAGGATTGCTGTTCTCTGTATTATACACAAGGACTGCTGCTGTCTATATTATGCACAGAGACTGCTGTTTTCTATATTAGACACAGGGACTTCTATTCCTATTACTAAACATAGGGACTGCTGTTCTTGATATTATACACATGGACTACTGTTCTCTATATTATACACAGCGATGGCTGTTCTCCATATTATGCACAGGGCTGCTGTTCTCCATATTGTACACAGGGACTGCTGTTCTCTCTTATACACAGGCACTGTTATCCTCTATAGTAGACACAAGGACTGCTGTTCTACATATTATACAGAGGTATAGAGGCTGTTCTCTATATTATACAAAGGGACTGCTGCTCTCTTTCACATACAAAGGGGCTGCTAATCTCTTTATGAAACACAAGGATTCCTCTTCTCTATGTTTTACACAGGGATTGCTGTTCTCTCCATGAAACATAGGGACTGCAGTTCTCTACATTGTATGCAGGTCTGCTGGTCTCTCCATCTTAACTGCTGTTTAGTAAACACAGGAACTGCTGCTCTCTATATCGTATGGAGGGACTTCTGTCCTCTCCAATGTACGCAGGAACAGTTTTCTACATTTTACACAGGGACTACTGTTCTCCATCAGACAATCAGGGACAGCTATTCTCTATATTACACAGTAGAACTGCTGTGCCACTAGATCTACTGTTCCCTACAGTATACACAGGGACTACTGTTCTCCACATTAGAAAAAGGGACTGCTGTTTTCTACATTAGTCTCAGGGTTTGCTGTTCTCCATATTATGCACAGTGACTGCTGTTCTCTATAGTACACACAATGACTGCTGTTTCCTATTTGAGACACAAAGACTGCTATTCTCTATATTATACACAGAATCTTCTGCTCTCTTTATTTAACACAGGGTCTGCTGCTCTCTTTATTGAACACAGTGATTCATGTTCTCTATATTATTCACAGTGATAGCTATTCTCTATTTTGTACAAAGTTTCTGCTGTTCTCTATATTATCCACAGGGATTGCTGTTCTCTTTATTAAACATAGGGACATCTGTTCTCTTTATTAAATACAGAGACTGCTGTTCTCTATATTTTATGTAGGGACAGCTGTTCTCTGTACTATACACAGGGACAGCTCTTCCCTACAATGTATGCAGGACTGCTGCACTCTACATTTTACACAGTTACTATTGCTCTCGACCCAGGGACAGCTGTTCTGTACATGATATGCATCAACTGCTGTTCTCTACTTGAGACACAGGATCTGCTGTTCTCCGCAATACATGGGACAACTGTTCTCCACATTATAAACAGGAACTGGTGTTTTCTACATGATTCACAGGGGTTGCTGATATTATGCATAGGGACTTCTGTTCTTCAGATTATTCACAGGCACTGCTGTTCATTAAATTAGAAACAGGGACTGCTGTTCACTGAATTACTCGCAGGGACTGATGCTCTCTATATTATACACAGGGACTTGTGTCCTCTGTATTTCACACAGCAACTGCTGTTCTCTATACTATACACAGGGATTGCTGTTCTCTTTATTAAACACAAGGTCTACTGTTCTCTAGGGTATGCACAGTGAGTGCCGTTCTCTATATTATACATAGAGACTGCTGACCTCTACAATGTATGCAGGACCGCTGTTTTCTACATTTTACACAGGGACTATTGTTCTCTACCAGATACTCAGGGACAGCTGTTCTCCACATGAGAGACAAGATACACAGGGATAGTTGTTCCCTCTGCGAGACACAGGGTCTGCTGCGCTCTTGATTAAACACAGGGACTACTGTTCTCTATAATATGCACAGGCACTGGTTTTCCCTATAATAGACACAGGGACTGCTCTTCTCTATATTATGCACAGGGATACCTGTTCTCCACATTATACATTCAGTCTGCTGATCTCTATATTATACACAGGGACTGTTGTTGTCTATATTATAGGGAGGAACTGCTGTTCCCTATATGAGACACATGGACTGCTGTCCGCTATTTGGGACAGGGGGTCTGCTGCATTCTTTGTTAAACACAGGTAATGCTATTCCCTGTATTATGTACAGGCACTGGTGTTCTCTAAAATAGGCATAAGGATCATTGTTCTCTAAAATGGATGCGGAGAATGGTGTTTTCTACATTATGCAAAGGGATAGCTGCTATTTTCTGTATTATATGTAGGGACGACCATTCTCTGCACTGTACATAGGGACTGCTCTTCTCTACAATATATGCAGGGCTGCTTTCCTCTACATTTTACACAGGTACTACTGTTCTCTACCATACACTCAGGGACAGCTGTTCTCTACATTTCTCTACATAGCAATCCCTATGTACATGATAGAGAACAGCAGTCACTGTGTATACTAGATAGAACGCTTGTCCCTGTGTATAATATGGAGAACAGCAGTCCTTGTGCCAATTATACAGAACAACAGTGTCCATGTACAAGAGAGAACAGAAGCTCTTGTGTACAATATAGAGAATAGCAGTCCCTGAGTATAAAAAAATTGAACAGCACTCTGTGTGTAATATTGAGAACAGAAGAGCCTTTGTACAATATGGAGAACAGCTACCTCTGTGTATCAGAAAAGAGAACAACAGTCACTGTGTCTATTTTAGAGAACACCAGTGCCTGTGTATATTATAGAAAATAGCATTCTCTGTGTTTAATAAAGAGAACAGCAGACCCTGTTTCTCAAATAGTGAACAGCAGTCCCAGTGTCTCATAAAGGGAACAGCAGCCCCTCAGTGTAATATAGAGGACAACAGTCCCTGTTTCTAATGTGGAGAACAGTAGTCCCTGTGTATATTGTAGAGAATAGCAGATCCTGTATCTCATGTAGAGAACTGCAGTCCAAGTGTATAATATAGAGTACAGCTGGTAGAGAACAGTAGACCCTGTGTAAAATGTAGAAAAATGTAGTCCTGCATACGTTGTAGAGAGCAGCAGTCCCGACATATTATATAGAGAACAGCAGTCCCTATGTTTAATAACAAGAACAGCAATCCTTGTGTTTCATAAAGAGTGCAACAGTCTCTGTGTATAATACAGGGAACATGTGTCCCTGTGTATATTACAGAGAGCAGGAGTCCCTTTGTGTACTATAGAGAACAGCCTTACCTGTGTATAACGGGGAGAACATCGTTCCTTGTGCCCATGTGTAAGAGAGAACAGCAATTCTTGTGTCCAATATAAAGAGCAGCAACCATGTGCATAATATAGAGAATAGCAGTCCTCGTGTTTAATAATGAGAATAGCAGTCCTTGCGTCTAATATAAAGAACAACAGTGACTGTGCATAATATATCGTAAATAGCAGTCCCTGTGTATAATATCGAGAAAAGCAGTCGCTGTCTATGATATAGAGAACATGTATCCCCGTGTATATTATAGAGAGTAGGATTCCCTCGACATTATATGCATCGATTGCTGTTCTCTACAATGGACACAGGATCTGCTGTTTACCATAAATTGCCCATGTAGGGGAATGGGCCTAGGTGGTTTGCTCTTCGAATGGTCTGTGTAGACTTGTTGGGCCAAAGGTCCTGTTTCCACACTGTAAGTAATCTAATCCAATATATAAATGGACGACTGTTCTCCACATTATACACAGGGACTGCTGTTCTCTATAATAGACTCAGGGACTGCGGTTCTCTAAAATAGGCAAAGGAACTGCTCTTATCTGCACAATGCACAGGAATATTTGTTCTCCATATTGTACACACGGTCTGCTGATCTCTATATTATACACAGGGACTGCTGTTCTCTACATAACACAGAGGGACTGCTGTTCCCTATCTGAGAAAGAGTGTGTTCCTCTCTTTATTAAACACGGGGAATGCTGTTCTCTATATTATACACAGGCACTGCTATTCTCTACATTGTATTCAGGGATGGCTGTCCTGTATATTATACACACGGTTTGCTATTCTCTAAAATAGACACAGGGATTGCTGTTCTCTGTATTATACACAGGGTTGCTGTTCTCTTTATTGTACACAGGGACTACTGTTCTCTCTTATACACTGGCGCTATTGCGCTGTTGTCCACTATAATAGACACAAGGACTGCTGTTCTCCCTGTCATACACAGGTAGGGCTGTTCTCTATATTACACACAGCGTCTCCTGCTCTCTATAACATACAGAGGTACACATGTTCCCTATACTATACACAGTGATTGCTGTTCTCTATATTATGCAGTGTTTCTTTATGAAACACAGTGATAGCTGTACTCCATATTGTACAAAGGCTCTGCTGCTCTCTATATGATACACAGAGAGTATTATATTATCTATCTATATTATACATAGGGATTGCTACTCTCTATATTGTACACAGGGACTGCTGTTCACTCTTATACGTGAGCACTGTTGTTCTGTAGAATTGACACAAGGACTGCTGTTCTCTATGCTATACACAGGTAAGGCTGTTCTCTATAATACACAGATGGACACCCGGTCTCTACAATATACACAGTGACATGCGTTCTCTATATTATAGGAGAAAGTGAGGTCTGCAGATGCTGGAGATCAGAGCTGAAACTGTGTTGCTGGAAAAGCGCAGCAGGTCAGGCAGCATCCAAGGAACAGGAGATTCGACGTTTCAGCCCAAACGACATTTCACTCCTGAAGAAGGGCTTATGCCCGAAACGTCGGATCTCCTGTTCCTTGGATGC
This sequence comes from Hemiscyllium ocellatum, assembly GCF_020745735.1. Lineage (NCBI taxonomy): Eukaryota > Metazoa > Chordata > Chondrichthyes > Orectolobiformes > Hemiscylliidae > Hemiscyllium > Hemiscyllium ocellatum. Next base: position 13,762,864 of record NC_083405.1, on the reverse strand, counting down.
TGCCTGACCTGCTGCGCTTTTCCAGCAACACATTTTCAGCTTTCTTCTCTATATTGCACACAGTGACTGCTGTTCTCGATATCGTACATTGGGATTGCTGATCTCTTTACTAAACACCACAGGGACTGCTGTTCTCTGTATTATATGTAGGGACGGCTGTTCTCTGCACTGTACACAGGGACTGCTCTTCCCTACAATGTACGCAGGACCGCTATCCTTTACATTTTACATAGTTACGACTGTTCACAACCATACACTTAGGGACAGCTGTTCTCCACATTATATACACCGACTGCTGTTCTCTCCATGAGACACAGGATCTGCTGTTCTCTACAATATACACAGGGACTACTGTTCTCCACATTAGAAACAGGGACTGCTGTTTTCTACATTTTGCACAGGGTTTGCTGTTCTCTATATTATGCACAGGGACTGCCGTTCACAGGCTCCGCTGTTCGCTAAATTAGACGCAGGGACTGGTGTTCTCTCTCTTACACGCAGGGACTGCTGTTCTCTATATTATGCACACGGATTGCTGCTCTCTATATCATCCACAGGGATACCTGTTCTATACAGGGATTCATGTCCTCTGTATTGTGCACAGGGACTGCTGTTATCTATGATATAAACAGGCACTGGTGTTCTCTTTGTTATACACAGGGAAGGCTGATCTCTTCCTTAAAAACAGGGCTTAATGTTCTGTGCATTATAAACAGGGACTGCTGTTCTCTTCTTCAACCAAAGGACTGCTGTTCTCTCTATTATACCTAGGGACACGTGTTCTCTGTATTATACACAGCGACTGCTGTTCTCTATATTATACACAGGGATTGCTGTTCTCTTTATTAAAACAGTATCTGCTTTTCTCTAGATTATACACAGTGAGTGCTGTTCTCTACATAATATGTAGAGACTGCTGACCGCTACAATATCCGCAGGACCGCTGCAATATCCGCAGGACCGCTGTTTTCTACATTTTACACAGTTCTCTACCAGACACTCAGGGACAGCTGTTCTCCACATGAGAGACAAGATCTGCTGTTCTCTACAGTATATACTGGCACTACTGTCCTCAGTAGAAATAGGGGCTGCTGTTTTCTGTATTATTCTCAGGGTTTGCTGTTCTTTATATTATACAAAGGGATAGCTGTTCCCTGTCTGAGACACAGGGTCTGCTGCTCTGTTTATTAAACACAGGGACAGCTGTTCTCTATATTATATGTTGGGACTACTGTTCTCCACAACGTACGCATGACCACAGTTTTCTATGTTTTACGCAGGGACTACTGTCCTCTAGCAGTCACTCAAGGACACGGTGGCACAGTGGTTAGCACTGCTGCCTCACAGCGCCAGAGACCCGGGTTCAATTCCCGCCTCAGGCGACTGACTGTGTGGAGTTTGCACGTTCTCCCTGTGTCTGCGTGGGTTTCCTCCGGGTGCTCCGGTTTCCTCCCACCGTCCAAAGATGTGCGGGTCAGGTGAATTGGCCATGTTAAATTGCCCGTAGTGTTAGGTAAGGGGTAAATGTAGGGGTATGGGTGGGTTGCGCTTCGGCGGGTCGGTGTGGACTTGTTGGGCCGAAGGGCCTGTTTCCACACTGTAAGTAATCTAATCTAATCTAGACAGCTCTACTCTATATTCTACACCGGGACTGCTGTTCTCTACATGAGACAGAGAATCTGCTGTTCTCTACCATATACACAGGAACTACCATTCTCCACATTAGAAGCAGGACTGCTGTTTTCTACATTATTCTCAGTGTTTTGCTGTTCTCCATATTATTCACAGTGATTAGATTACAGATTAGATTAGATTAGATTACTTAGAGTGTGGAAACAGGCCCTTCGGCCCAACAAGTCCATACCGACCCGCTGAAGCGCAACCCACCCATACCCCTATATTTACCCTGCACGTAACAGTACGGGATATTTAGCATGGCCAATTCACCTAACCTTCACATCTTTGGACTGTGGGAGGAAACCGGACCACCCAAGGAAACCACCGCAGACACAAGGAGAATGTGCAAACTCCACACAGTCAGTCACTTGAGGCGGGAATTGAACCCGGGTTTCTGGCCCTGTTCTTTATATTACACAGAGGGACTGCTGTTCGTTATATGAAACACAGGGAATGCTGTTCCCTATCTGAGCACAGGGTCTGCTGCTCTCTTTATTAAACACAGGGAATGCTGTTTCCTATATTATTTACAGGCACTGGTGTTCTCTAAAATAGGCACAGGGACTGCTGTTCTCTATATTGTACACAGGGACTGCTGTTCTCTACATTACACAGAGGGACTGCTGTTCCCTGTATGAGAGACAGAAACACGGGGAATGCTGTTCTCTATATTATACACAGGCACTGCTGTTCTCTACATTGTATTCAGGGATGGCTGTCGTGTATATTATACACACGGATTGCTATTCTCTTCATTAAACTCAGGGACTGCTGTCCTCTACAATATTCACAGAGGCTGCTGTTTTCTGTATTATACAGAAGGACTGCTGTTCTCTTTATTATGCAGAGGTACTGCTGTTTTATATATTATACAGAGGTACTGCTGTTTTCTATATAATATGGAGAACAGCAGCCCATGTGTATAATAAACAGTAACTATTGTTCCCTATATTAGTCACAGGGATAGCTGATCCGTATATTGGACACAGGGACTGCTGTTCTCTGAATTATACACAGGACTGCAGTTCTCTATGTTATACACAAGGACTGCTGTCCTCTACACTATGCACAGTGACTGTTGTTCCCTATATTGGACAGAGGAATTGCTGTTCCCTATATGAGACACAATGATTCGTGTTCTCTATATTATACACAGCAACTGCTGTTGCTTATGTTGGATATAGGAACTGTTGTTTTCTGTATAAAAACAGGCAGTGCTGTTCTCGAAAATAATCACAGGGACTGCTGTTCTCTTTTTTAAATACAAGGATTGTTGTTATCTATATTATACACAGGAACTCGTTCTCTGCATTATGCTAACTGACTGCTATTCTCTACATTTTCACAGGGACTACTGTTGTCTGTATTAAACACAGGGACAACTGTCCTGCTTATTGTACACAGAGACGGCCGCTCTTGAGAATAGACACAACGACTGCTGTAATATATATTACATGAGGTGACGGCTGTTCTTTATATTACACACAGAGACTGCTGTTCTTGATATTATATAGAGGGACTGTTCTCCATATTATACACAGGGAGTCATGTTCTCTATATCATACTGATGTTCCCCATATGAGTCACAGGGACTGCTGTTGTCTGTATTATACACAGTGACTGCTATTCTATATAGTATACACAGAGTCTGCTGCTCTTTATATGATACCCAGGGACAGCTGTTGTCCATATTATACACAGGGACTGCTGTTCTGTGTATTATATACAGGTACTGGTGTTCTCTCTGTTATACATCAGGACTACTATTCTCTTTCTTGTACACTGGTACTGCTGTTCTCTGCCTATTATATAGAGGGACAGCTGTCCTCTTTATTATACACGGAGACTCATGTTCTCTGCATTATATAAAGTGACTGCTGTTCTCTATATTTTCATAGGGACTGTTGTTCTCTATATTATACACAGGGACAACTGTTCTGTTTATTGTATACAGAGACTGCTGTTCTCTATACTATACCCTGCTGTCCTTGCGAATAGTCACAATGACTGCTGTGATATATATTATAGGAAGTGACTGCTGTTCTCTATATTATACACAGGTACTCCTGCTCTCTACATTATACACAGCGACTGCTGTTCTCTATATTATACACGGGTACTGCTGTTCCCTATGTCATACACAGTGACTGTTTTTCCCTATATTAGACACAGGGAAAGCTGATCCTTATATTATACACAGGTACTGCTATTCTCTATCTTCTACACAGTGGCTGCTGTTCCCTATTCTACACACAGCGACTGCTGTTCTCTGTACTACACACAGGGACTCATGCTCTCTATATTATTCTCAGTGACTGCTGTTCTCTCTAATGTACGCAGTGACTGCTGTTTTCTATATTAGATACAGGGATTGTTGTACTCTATAAATCACAGGAATGCTTTTCTCTATATTATACACAAGGACAGCTGTTTTTTATATTATACAAAGGGACTGCTGCTCTCTATATGATACACAGGGGCAGCTGTTCTCTGTATTATACTGTGTTCTCTATGTTATACATAGGTACTGCTCTTTTCTGTCTTATACACAGGTACTGCTGTTCTCTATATTTTACACATGGATTGCTGTTGTCGATATCATAAGCAAGTACTGCTGTACTCTACATTGTAAATTGCTGTTCTCTTTATTTTACACATTGGCCGTTTTTCTCTATATTATACACAGTGACTGTTGTTCTTAATATTAGGCACAGGGACAGCTATTACTTATATGAGACACAGGGACTCGTGTTCACAATATTATACACAGGGATTGCTGTTTTCTGTGTTATACAGTGTTATTCTCTGTCTTCGACACAGGGGCTACTGTTCTCTGTACTACACACAGGGTGTCATGGTTTGGTGCTGGTGAGAAGCCAGATCTGTAAGCCCTACATCCTGATGATTGGTGGACCGTGTCAGAAAACATGTTCATTTGATCATTCTCTGCTGGCAGCATGCTGCCCGTGCTTAACCAGCCTCTAATGTAAGCCTTATGAGAAGTAATTCTGCTTTGGTAATCATTAATTGGTTTCCAGTTTACTCTTAGCATAGCTCAGAATATTTAATTAATGATCAGTAGCTGGGATGACAGCATGATGCATTTGTGCATGAGTTAGGAGCAACAAATATAATTACGCAAGACCAAGGGTCATGAAGGCAAAAGGAATTTTTATAAACATGGCACTTGTTTGATAAGAAAGGCATCATGGAGACAACCAAACTCTGCTGTATCCCCATGGTGACATCCTGACCAATCAGAGTCCACCTATCTGGTCTGAGAATTAAGACTGACAGCTTTTGCTGCATCTCCATGGTAATGATGAGGGAGCCAATCAGCATTACCTGCCCATTCTGTGTAAAAAGCTTCAACTCCTTTTGCAATATTTTTAAAAATATGGAACAGATTTCTACGCATTTGTGAACAACATTGCAGACACAGTTTTATGAAAATGCTGGGATTGCAGTTTGGCATATGGTTGATCACCTTTGTTGCATCAGAATTTCATCTTAAACAGAGGGGCTCAAAATTTGGTGAGTTGAGTAAATTTGTTTGACTTTAAGGCATAACAGTTCAGATTTAACATACATTCATTAATGCATAAATCCCATCCACTCTTCTAAAAGCTATCCTTTTAAGAAATCACAACAATTACAGAAATACTGATAAGATAGTTGTTAAGTTCAAATACACAGAGAAAACAACCCATTTCTTATTCAACAACAAAATCATTCCACATAAATTCTGCAATTTACACCACACAGGACCTCAGGTAATAATCATTGTAGGTTACAGTGCAGAAGGAGGTATTTTGGTCCATCATTTCCATTCCAGCTTGTTAAATGTTTTAAATTTGTGGGATGAAGGCATTTTTTTATTTATTTATTGTCCATCCCTAATGGTCCAAAGAGCAGTTAAGAGTCCACCATGTTGCTGTGGGTTTGGAGAAACATGGAGGCCAGACAGGAAAGGCCAGGTTCCTTTCCTGAAAAACATAGTGAACAAGTTGTTTTTTTTTCAACAATCGACAATGGATTCATGGCCATTTTTACTCTCATACTTGCAGATTTTGCTGGAATTCAAATTCCACCATCTCCCATGGCAGGATTTGAAATTGGATCGAGAGTGTGGTGCTGGAAAATCACAGCAGGTCAGGCAGCATCCGAGGAGCAGCAGAATCAATGTTTCCAGCCAAAGCCCTTCATCACGAATGAGGCTGTGAGCCAAAGGGCTGGTGAGATAAAATTGGGATAAAATTGAAAAGAATAATGTGAAATTCAGTCCCCAACACATTACCTGGGTCTCTGGAATAACAATCCAGCAATAACACCACTCTGTCATCAGTTGGCTTGCAATATTCATGGGCAGCACGGTGGCACAGCAGTTAGCACTGCTGCCTCACAGTGCCAGCGACCCAGGTTCAATTCCAGCCTCAGGCATGTTCTCCAAATGGCCCAAAGAGTAGTTTGGGTTTCCTCCAGGTGCTGCAGTTTCCTCCCACAGCACCAAAAATGTGCAGGTTAGGTGAATTGGCCATGCTAAATTGTCCACAGTGTTAAGTGAAGGGGTAAATGTAGAGGAATGGGTCTGGGTGGGTTGCGCTTCGGCGGGTCGGTGTGGACGTGTTGTGCCGAAGGGCCTGTTTCTACACTGTAAGTAATCTAAAAAAAAGTTAGGTTGTAGAGAATAGCATTTACTATTTATATTGCAGTGAACAGCAGTCCCTGTGCATGTTATAGAGAACAGCAATCACTGTGTACGCTACGCAGTAATTTCTGAGGATATGAAATAAAACAGAAGCCCTTGTGCTTATTACAGAGAATAGCATTCCTTGTTTGTGTTATGGAGATTAACAATTCTTGGGCATATTGCAGACAACATTAATCCCCGTGTATTTCCAGAGAACAGCAGTTCCTCTGTACAATTACAGAGACATCTGTCACTGTGTTTATTACAGAGAACAGCAGTAATTCTATAAAACGGCAGTACATTTTCTACTGGACATCTGATTCTGTGTATATGAAACCGAACTGCAGTCCCCATGTACATTCCAGAGAAGAGCAGTTCCTGCGTTTATTATGGAGAACAGCAGTTTAGAACATAGAACATAGAACATAGAAAGATACAGCGCAGTACAGGCCCTTCGGCCCTCGATGTTGCGCTGACCGAATCCTACCTAACCTACACTAGCCCAATAACTTCCAAATGCCTATCCAATGCCCGCTTAAATGACCATAAAGAAGGAGAGTTCACTACTGCTACTGGCAGGGCATTCCATGAACTCACAACCCGCTGTGTAAAGAATCTACCCCTAACATCTGTCCTACACCTACCACCCCTTAATTTAAAGCTGTGTCCCCTAGTAACACCTGACTCCATTAGCGGTAAAAGGTTCTCAGTGTCGACCCTATCTAAACCCCTAATCATCTTATACACCTCTATCAAATCTCCCTTAAACCTTCTCTTCTCCAATGAGAACAGCCCCAAGTGCCTCAGCCTTTCCTCATAAGATTTTCCTACCATGCCAGGCAACATCCTGGTAAACCTCCTCTGCATTCGTTCCAATGCCTCCACATCCTTCCTATAGTATGGAGACCAAAACTGCACACAATACTCCAGATGAGGCCGCACCAGAGTCTTATACAGTTGCAACATGACCTCAGGACTCCGGAACTCAATTCCTCTACCAATAAAGCCCAGTACACCATATGCCTTCCTCACAGCACTATTTACCTGGGTGGCAGTTTCTGTGTTTCTTACAGAGAACAGTTGTCCCGGTGTAAATTGCAAAGAACATCTGTCCTGGGAATGACGTGAAGAATAACAATAAAACAGAGAACAGCAGTGCTTGTCTGCTTCACTTAGATCTGCAATCCCTATCTATATGATAGAGGAGAACAGTTCCTCTCTGTATTGTAGTGAACAGCAGTACCCGTGTATACCAAAGAGAACAGCAATCCCTGTGACTAGTCACTGAAGAGCAGTCTCTGCATATGTGAACCTGAACAGCAATCCCTGTGTATTTTATAAAGAATGGCAGTCCCAGTATATATTAAAAAGAATAGCAGTTGCCAGGCATATTGCAGACAACAGTAGTTCCTGTGTATATTACAGACATAAGCAGCCCGCAGTACGAGCCCTTTATGGAATCGCTCGGCTAATAAAGGAGGTTAGATTGATACAACATAGAATATGACGATACAGGCTCTTTATGAAACTGCGCAGCTAATAATGAAAGTTACACTCATAGAGCATAGCTAAAAATCACACAACACCAGGTTATAGTCCAACAGGTTTAATTGGAAGCACACTAGCTTTCGCAGTGATGCTTCTTCATCAAGTGATAGTGGAGGGCTCAATCGTAACACAAAATTTATAGCAAAAATTTACAGTGTGATGTGACTGAAATTATACATTGAAAAATTGATTGTCTGTAAGCCTTTCATCTGTAGAATACAGTGATAGTTTCACTTCTTTCATGTGTAAATCACAAAACCTGTTTTTTTAAAGTTGCATTCTCAGGTTAGCTGTTAACAATGGTGATAGCTAGACAATATGTTGAAGGTGTTAGCTCCTGCGTTCTCTGTCTATAACCTGATGTTTAGATTGTTATCTCACTTTTTAGATTAGAATCAGAGTTTTACATAAATTCATGCAGTTTCTGAGCTGAGAGTTCTACATGAATGCATGCAGTTTTTGAGCAAAGTACGATGTAACTCTGCAAGTACAAATTCACCCCACAACATTTTTGTGCGCATGTGGGTCACACACAGACAGAGTTACATTGTACTTTGCTCAAAAACTGCATGCATTCATGTAGAACTCTGAGCTCAAAACCTGCATGAATGTATGTAAAACTCTGTCTATGACCCGATGTTTAGATTGTTATCTCACTTTTTAGATTAGAATCAGAGAACACAGGGGGCTAACACCTTCAGCATATTGTCCAGCTATCACCATTGTTAACAGCTAACCCAAGAATGCAACTTTAAAAACAGGTTTTGTGATTTACACATGAAAAACGTGAAACTATCACTGTATTCTAACAGATGAAAGGCTTGACAGACAATCAATTTTTCAATGTATAATTTCTGTTACATCACACCGTAAATTCTGTGTTACAATCGAGCCCTCCACCTGATGAAGGAGCGTCGCTCCGAAAGCGAGTGTGCTTTCAATTAAACCTGTTAGACTATAACCTGGTGTTGTGTGATTTTTAACTTTGTACACCCCAGTCCAACACTGGCATCTCCAAATCATCGCGCATAGAACATGACAGCGCAGTACAGATCCTTTATGGAATTACTTGGCTAACATTGGACGGTAGACTCATAGAACATACAAAATTACAGTGCAGTACAGTCCCTTTATGGAAATGCTCGGCTAATAACGGACGTTAGACTAATACAACAGAGAATATGACAGCACAGTACAAGCCCTTTGTGAAACTACTTGGCTAATAATGAAAGTTACACTCATCAAGAACAGAACATAACATCGCAGTACAGACCCTTTATGGAACTGCTCAGCTAATAAAGGAAGTTAGACCACTACAACATAGAACATTATAACCCAGTCCAGGAACTGTATAGAACCACTTGTCTAATAAAGTAAGTTTGACTCATAGGACCTAGTAAATCACAGCGCAGTGCAATCCCTTTGTGGAACAGTATGGCTAATACTGGACGTCAGACTCATCGAACAGAGAACATTACAGCACAGTACAGACTCTTTGTGGAACCACTCGGCTAATAATGACATTAGACGTACAGAACAAAGAAAATTACAGTGCAGTACAGGGCCTTTAAGGAACCATTTGGCTAATAATAGACCCTACGCTCATAAAACATAAAAAATAACCGGGTGCTCCGGTTTCCTCCCAGAGTCCAAAGATGTGCAGGTTTGCCAAATTGCCTATAGTGTTAGGTGCATTAGTCAGAGGGATATGAGTCTAGGTGGCTTACTCTTCGGAGGGTAGGTGTGGACTGGTTGGGCCAAAGGGCCTGTAGATCAGATTCCCTAATGTAATCTAATAACAGCGCAGTAATTATGGAACTATTTGTTAGACTCAGAACCTAGATCATTAGAGCGCAGTGCAGACCCTTTGTGGAACCACTTGACTAATAAAGGAAGTTAGACTAATACAACATAGCACATGACAATGCAGTACAGGCCCTTTACGGAAATGTTCGGTGCATAAAGGATGTTAGATTCATAGAACACAGAGCATTGCAAGGCAGTACAGGCTCCTACTGGAAACGCTCAGCTAATAACATACGTTAGACTCATATAACATAGACCATTGCAGCACAGTACAGGCCTTTTATGAAAACACTCGTCTAATAAAGGAATTTAGACTAATGAAGCATGTAACATTACTGCGCAGTACAGGCCCTTTATGGAACCATTCGGCTAATAAAGGAAGTTAGATTAACACAACATAGAATATGGCAGCACAACTACTATGGAACCATTCGACTGAGTGTAACTTTCAGTATTAGTCGAGCGGTTCCATAAAAGGCCTGTACTGCACCGTAGTTTTTCCTGTTGTATTCGTCTAACTTCTTTTATTAGTCGAGCGGTTCCTTAAAGGGTCTGTACTGTGCTGCAATGTTCTATGCTGCATGAGTGTTACTTGTTGTATTAATCTAACACCCTTTATTAATCGAGCATTTCCAAACAGGGCTTGTACTGCATTATAACGTTCTATGTTGTATTCGTTTAACTTCTGTTATTAAGGGCCTGGACTGTGCTGTAATATTCTAAGTACTACGTGTCTAACTTCCTTTATTGGCCGAGCGATTCTACAGGGGGCTGCTACAGCACTCTAATGTAATGTGTCCTACGAGTCTAACATTCTTTATTACCAGCAGTTCCATAAAGGGCCTGTACTGCGCTGTCATTTTCTATGGTCTATGTGTCTAACTTGCTCTATTAGCCGAGCAGTTCCATAAAGGGACAGTACTGTGCTGTGATGTACTATGTCCTATGAGTCTAACTTTCTTGATCAGCCAAGCGGTCCTATAAAGGGCCTGTACTCCGCTATAATGTTCTATGTTGTAATGGTATAACTTCCATTATTAGCTGAGTGATTCCATGAAGGGCCTGTATTGCGCAATAATGTTCTATGCTTTCTGAGTGTAACTTTCAGTATTAGAAAGCATATGGCGAGTGGTTCCATGAAGGGCCTGTATTGCAACTGTAATGTTCTATGCTGTATTGGTCTAATTTCTGGTACTAGCCAAGTGATTCCATAAAGGGCCTGTAATGCTGTGTGTGTTATGACACTAACTTCCTTTATTAGCCGAGCTATTCCATAAAATGCTGATACTGCGCTGTAATGCTGTGTGTATGATGAGTCTTTCTTCCTTTATTAGCCGAGTGTTTCCGTAAAGGTCATTTATGGTGCTGTAATGTGCTATGTTCTATGTGTAAAAAATGAGGTCTGCAGATGCTGGAGATCACAGCTGAAAATGTGTTGCTGGTTAAAGCACAGCAGGTTAGGCAGCATCCAAGAAATAGGAAATTCGACGTTTCGGGCATAAGCCCTTCATCAGGAATGAGGAGAGTGTGCCAAGCAGGCTAAGAGAAAAGGTAGGGAGGAGGGACTTGGGGGAGGGGCGATAGAGATGTGATAGGTGGAAGGAGGTCAAGGTGAGGGTGATAGGCCGGAGTGGGGTGGGGGCGGAGAGGTCAGGAAGAAGATTGCAGGTTAGGAGGGCGGTGCTGAGTTGAGGGAACCGACTGAGACAAGGTGGGGGGGAGGGGAAATGAGGAAACTGGAGAAATCCGAGTTCATTCCTTGTGGTTGGAGGGTTCCCAGGCGGAAGATGAGGCGCTCCTCCTCCAGCCGTCGTGTTGTTATGTTCTGCCGGTGGAGGAGTCCAAGGACCTGCATGTCCTCGGTGGAGTGGGAGGGAGAGTTAAAGTGTTGAGCCACGGGGTGATTGGGTTGGTTGGTCCGGGCATCCCAGAGGTGTTCTCTGAAGCGTTCTGCAAGTAAGCGGCCCGTCTCCCCAATATAGAGGAGGCCACATCGGGTGCAGCGGATGCAATAGATGATGTGTGTGGAGGTACAGGTGAACTTGTGGCAGATATGGAAGGATCCCTTGGGGCCTTGGAGGGAAGTAAGGAAGAAGTTTTACATTTCCTGCAGTTGCAGGGTGCCGGGAGTGGAGGTTAGGCTGGTGGGGGGTGTGGACCTGACGAGGGAGTCATGAAGGGAGTGGTCTTTGCGGAACGCTGATAGGAGAGGGGAGGGAAATATATCCCTGGTGGTGGGGTCCGTTTGGATGTGGCGGAAATGATGGCGGATGATGCGTTGTATACGGAGGTTGGTGGGGTGGTAGGTGAGAACCAGTGGGGTTCTGTCTTGGTGGTGGTTGGAGGAGTGGGGCTCAAGGGCGGAGGAGCGGGAAGTGGAGGAGATGTGGTGGAGGGCATCGTCGATCACGTCTGGGGGGAATCTGCGGTCCTTGAAGAAGAAGGCCATCTGGGCTGTGCGGTGTTGGAACTGGTCCTCCTGGGAGCAGATGCGGCGGAGACGAAGGAATTGGGAATATGGGATGGAGTTTTACAGGGGGCAGGGTGGGAGGAGGTGTGGGAGTCAGTCGGTTTATAGTAGATGTCTGTGTTGAGTCGGTCGCCCAAGATAGAAATGGAAAGGTCTAGGAAGGGGAGGGAGGAGTCTGAGACAGTCCAGGTGAATTTGAGGTCGGGATGGAAGGTGTTAGTAAAGTTGATGAACTGTTCAACCTCCTCGTAGGAGCACGAGGCAGCGCCGATACAGTCATCGATGTAGCGGAGGAAAAGGTGGGGGGTGGTGCCAGTGTAGTTGCGGAAGATGGACTGTTCCACATATCCTACGAAGAGACAGGCAAAGCTGGGGCCCATGCGGGTGCCCATGGCAACTCCTTTAGTTTGGAGGAAGTGGGAGAATTGAAAAGAGAAGTTATTCAGGGTGAGGACCAGTTCAGTCAGTCAAAGTTCATTTATGAGCGGAGTGATACCAAAAAGGGATGTGTTGTATTAATCTAACTTCATTTATTTGCTAAGTGGTTCCATAAAGGGCCAGTAATTATCTATGTTCTATGAGTGTAACTTCCTTTATAATCCAAGCAGTCCCATAAACAGCCTGTACTGTGCTGTCATGTTCTGTGTTGTATTAGTCAAACTTCTTTTATTGGCCGAACGGTTCAGTAAAGGGACTGTGCTGCGCTGTCATATTCTATGTTCTGTGAGTCTACTTTCCTTTATTAGCTAAGTGGTTCAATAATGGGCCTGTACTGCGCTGTCATGTTCTTAATGTTCCATGTATGTAACTTTCTTTATTAGCTGAATATTTCCATGAAGCTCCTGTACTGTGCTGTAAGTCTCTACGTTTTATGAATCTATATTCCTTTATTCGCCGAGCGGTTCTATAAAGGGCCTGTACTGCACTGTGATGTGCTATGTTCTATTAGTCTAACTTCCTTTATTAGCCGAGCGGTTCCACAAAGGACCTGTACTGTGCTGTAATGTTCTATGTTGTACTGGTCTAATGTCTGGTATTAGCCGAATGGTTCCATAAAGGGCCTGCACTGTGCTGTAATGCTGTATGTTCTCTTCGTCTAACTTTATTAGCCAAGCGGTTCCAGGAAGGAACTGTCCTACATTGTAATCTTCCATGTTGTATCAGTCTAACTTCCTTTATCAGCCAAGCGGTTCCATAAAGGGCCTGTACTGCACTGTCATGTTCTTAATGTTCCATGAGTCTAAGTTCCTGTATTAGCTGAAAGGTTCCATAAAGGGTCTGTATTGCGCTGTAATGTTCAATGTTGTATTAGTCTATTGCCTGGTAGTAGCAAAGTGATTCCATAAAGGGCCTGTACTGTGCTGTAATGCTGTGTGTACCATGACGCTAACTTCCTTTATGTGCTGAGCAGTTCCATAAAGGGCTGATACTGTCCTGTAATGCTCTTTGTATGATGAGTCCAACTTCCTTTATTAGCTTTATTACTTCCTTTATAATCCAAGCGGTCCCATAAACAGCCTGTACTGCGCTGACATGTTCTGTGTTGTATTAGTCTAACTTTCTTTATTAGCCGAACAGTTTCATAAAGCTCCTGTACTGCATTGTAATTCTCTGCATTCTATGCATCTATATTCCTTTATTTGCCAAGCGGTTCTATAAAGGGCCTGTACTGTGCTGTAATGCTGTATGTTCTATTAGTCTAACTTCCTTTATTAGCCGAGCGGTTCCACAGGTTCCACCTGTGCTGCGCTATAATGTTCTATGTCATGTTGGTCTAATGTCCGGTATTAGCCTAGTGGTTCCATAAAGGGCCTGTACTGCGCTGAAATGTTCTATGTTCAATGAGTCGAATTGCCTTTTGAAATCATGTGATTCCACAAAGGTCCTGTACTATGCTGTAATGCTATATGTTCTATGACTCTAACTTCCATTATTGGCAAGCGGTTCCATAAAGGGCCTGTACTGCGCTGTAATGCTCCATGTTCTATGAATCTAACTTCCATTCCCAAGCAAGCAGTTCCACATAGCACTTGTACTGCACTGTAATGTTTTATGGTGTATTAGTCTCATGTCCGTTATTAACTGAGCGGTTCCGTAAAGGGCCTGTACTGCACTGTAATGCCCCATGTTCTAGGAGTCTAACTTCCTTTATTAGGCGAGTGATTCCATAGACAACCTGTACAGCGCTGTAATGCTCTATTTTGAATTCATCTAACTTTCTTTGACAGTTGAGCGATTCCATAATGGGCCTATCCTGCACTGTAATGTTTTGTGTTGTAATAGTTTTGTGTCCATTATTAGCCAAGCAGTTTCCATAAAGTGCCTGTACTGAGCTGTAATGCCCCATATTCTATAAGCCTGACTTCCATTATCAAGCAAACAGTTCCATATAGGGCCTGTTCTACGCTGTAACGATCTATATTGTATTAGTTTAACGTTTAGTATAAGACGAGCGATTGTGTAGAGGGTTTGTACAACGCTGTTGTATTTGTCAAATTTCCGGTATTAGCCAAGTGGTTCCATAAACGGTCTGTACTGTGCTGTAATGCTCCATATTCTATCAGTCTAACTTCCTTTATGAGCCAATCATTTCCATAAAGGTATGTACTGTGCTTTAATGTTCCATGTTGTATGAGTCTAACTTCCTGTATTAGCTGAGCGTTCCATGTAGGGCCTATACTACACTGTAATGATCTGTGTCCTCTGAGAGTACCATCCTTTATTAGCCGAGTGGTTCCATATAAAGCCTGTACAGCACTGTAATGTTCTGTGTTTTATTAATCTAACTTTCTGTATTACCAGAGCAGTTCCATAAAGGACCTGTATTGCGCTGTAATGTTCTATGTTCTATGAGTCTTACTTCCTTTATTAGCCAAGCATTTCCATAAAGGTCCTGTATTGTGCTGTAATAATCTATGTTGTATTAACCTAGTGTCAATTTTTAGCTGAGCAGTTCCATTGTCTGTACTGTACTGTGATGCCCCATGTTCCATGAGTCTAACTTCCATTATCATGTAGGGCCTGTACTACTCTGTAATGTTCTATGCTGTATTTATCAAACTTCCTTTATAAGCTGAGCATTTCCATAAAGGGCCTGTTCTGCATTGTGGTGTCCTTTGTTGTATTAGTCTAACTTCCTTTATTAGCCAAGTGTTTCCAAAAAGGGCCTGTACAGCCCTGCAATGTTCTTTGTTGTATTTGCCAAACTTCCTGTATTAGCCGAGCAGTTCCACGAAGGGCCTGTAATGTGCTGTAATGTTTTATGCTCTCTGAGTCTAACTTCCTTTATTGGCCAAGCATTTCCACAAAGGTCCTGTACTGCTCTGTAACGTTCTATGTTCTATGAGACTAACTTCCATTACCAGCAAGCAGTTCCATATCGGTCCTGTACTGTGCTGTAATGTTCTATGTTATAATTGTCAGAGTGGTGCTGGAAAAGCACAGCAGGTCAGGCTGCAAAAGTGAAGTCTGCAGATGTTGGAAACCAGAGTTTAGATCAGAGTGGTGCTGGAAAAGCACAGCAAGTCAGGCGGCAAAAGTTTGTATGGCATATGATGGAAACCAGAGTTTAGATCAGAGTGGTGCTGGAAAAGCTGATCTCTATGAATCACAAGGTCTGCTGTTCTCTATATTCTACACAGGAATTGCTGTTCTCTTTATCAAACACAGGGACTGTTGTTCTCATTGGACTGCTTTTCTCAACACTGTACACAGGGATTGCTCTTCCCTGCAATGTACAAAGGACTGCTGTTCTTTATATTTTACACAGCAATTACTGTTCTGTACCATACATTCAGGGACAGCTGTTCTCTAAATTATACGCAGCGACTGTTGTTCTCCACATGAGACAGTGAATCTGCTCTTCTCCATAATAAACACAGGGACTATTGCTGTCTATATTATAAACAGGGACTGCTTTCTTCTACATTATTCACAGGGATTGCTATTCTCTACATTATACACAGTGACTATTGTAATCTATATTACAGACAGAGATGGCTGTTCTCTGTATGAAACATAGAAAACAGCAGTCCTTATGTTATACACAGGGATTTCTGTTCTTGTTATAAAACACAGGGGCTGCTATTCTCCATATTGTACACAAGGACTGCTGTTCTCTCTGGTACAGGGTCAGTATTGTCCTCCTCTTTCTGAGACACAAGATCTGCTGTTCTCCATATTAAACAATTGTAAGGCTGTTCTCTATATACACAAAGGGACTCCTGCTCTCTACAATATGCACTGGGACACATGTTCTCTACATTATACACAGGGACTGCTAATCTCTTTGTGAAACACAGATCCCTGCTGTTCTCCATATTATACACAGGGATTGCTATTCTCTATTTTATTTGTATAAAACTGTGTTCCTGCATACATTGTAGAGAACAGCAGTCCCTACATGTTACACAGGGACAGCTGTTCTCTATATTATACATTGGAACTGCTGTTCTCTACATGAGACACCCTCTGCAATAGAGAGAGTGACTCCTGTTCTCCACATTACAAACAGGGACTGCTGTTCTCTATATTGTACACAGGGATAGCTGTTCTCTATTTTATACACAGTAACTCATGTTCTCCACATTATACATAGGGACTGCTCTTCTCCAGATTGTACACAGGGAGTGCTGTTCACTTTTTTTGTATACAATGGACTGCTGTTCTCTATATTGTACACAGGGACTGCTGTTCTCTCTTATATACAGGCACTGTTATTCTGTATAATTGACATAAGGACTGCTGTTCTCCATATTATACGCAGGTAAGTCTGTTCTAGATATTACATAGAGGGGCTCCTGCTCTCGAAAATATACACAGCTACACATATTTTCTATGCTGTACACTGGGAAGGCTATTCTCTATATTATACAGGGATGCCTGTTCTCTGTATGAAACCTAAGGGGTGCTGTTCTCTGTATAATATGTAGGGACTGTGTTCTCTACACTGTACACAGATGCTGCTCTTCCGTACAATGTACGCAGGACCACTGTGCTCTACATTTGACAAAGGGACTACTGTTCTCTACCATACCTTCAGGGACAGCAGTAATTGCTGTTCTCTACATTATACACAGGATCTGCTGTTCTCCACAATATACAATGGGACTCCTGTTCACCACATTATAAACAGGGACTGCTGTTTTCTACATCATTCACAGGGTTTGCTGCTCTCTATATGACATGCAGGGATACTTATTCTCTATTTGGTACACAGTGCACAATATAGAGAATATGAGTCACTATCATATACACAGGCACTGGTGTTCTCTTTCTTGTGCACAGGGATGGCTGTTTTCTTCATCAAACACAGGGATTCATGTTCTGTATATTATACACATCGAGTGATGTTCTCTATATTATACACAGGTACTGCTGTTCTTTCTGTTGCATGCAGGGATTGCTGTTCTCAACATTGTACACAGGAACTGGTGTTCTGTCTATTATGAAAAAGTGAGGACTGCAGATGCTGGAGATCAGAGCTGAAAATGTGTTGCTGGAAAAGTGCAGCAGGTCAGGCAGCATCCAAGGAGCAGGAGAATCGACGTTTCGGGCATGAGCTCTTCTTCAGGAATGAGGAGAGTGTGCCAAACAGGCTAAGATAAAAGGTAGGGAGGAGGGACTTGGGGGAGGGGCATTGGAACTGCGATGGGTGGAAGGAGGTTAAAGTGAGGATGGTAAGGTGAGGGTGATAGGCTGGAGTAGGGATGGGGGTGGAGAGGTCAGGAAGAAGATTGCAAGTTAGAAAGGTGATGCTGAGTTCGAGGGTTGGGACTGAGACAAAGTGGGGGGAGGGGAAATGAGGAAGCTAGAGAAACCTGAGTTCATCCCTTGTGGTTGGAGGGTTCCTAGACGGAAGATGAGGCGCTCTTCCTCCAGCCATCGTGTTGCTATGTCTTGCGATGGAGGAGTCCAAGGACCTGCATGTCCTTGGTGGAGTGGGAGGGGGTGTTGATGTGTTGAGCCACGGGGTAGTTGGGTTGGTTGGTGCGGGTGTCCCAGAGGTGTTCTCTGAAACGTTCCGCAAGTAGGTGGCCTGTCTCCCCAATGTAGAGGAGGCCACATCGGGTGCAGTGGATGCAATAAATGATGTGTGTGGAGGTGCAGGTGAATAAAGACCACTCCCTCCATGACTCCCTCGTCAGGTCCACATCCCCCAACAATCCAACCTCCACTGCTGGCACCTACCCCTGCAACCGCAAGAAATGCAAAACTTGCGCCCACACATTCCCCATTACTTCCCTCCAAGGCCCCAAGGGATCCTTCCATATCTGCCACAAATTCACCTGCACCTCCACACACATCATTTACTGCATCCGCTGCACCCGATGTGGCCTTCTTTATATTGGGGAGACAGGCCGCCTACTTGCGAAACGTTTCAGAGAACACCTCTGGGACACCCGGACCAACCAACCCAACCACCCCGTGGCTCAACACTTCAAATCCCCTCCCATTCCACCAAGGACATGCAGGTCCTTGGACTCCTCCATCGCAAGACATAGCAACACGATAGCTGGAGGAAGAGCGCCTCATCTTCCGCCTAGGAACCCTCCAACCACACGGGATGAACTCAGATTTCTCTAGCTTCCTCATTTCCCCTCCCCCCACCTTGTCTCAGTCCCAACCCTTGAACTCAGCATCACCTTCCTAACTTGCAATCTTCTTCCTGACCTCTCCACCCCCACCCCCACTCCGGCCTATCACCCTCACCTTATCACCTTCACTTTAACCTCCTTCCACCTATCGCATTTCCAATGTCCTTCCCCCAAGTCCCTCCTCCCTACCTTTTATATTCACCTGCTTGGCACACTCTCCTCATTCCTGAAGAAGGGCTCATGCCCGAAACGTCGATTCTCCTGATCCTTGGATTCTGCTTGACCAGCCGTGCTTTTCCAGGAACACATTTTCAGTTCTGTCTGTTATGCACAGGGACCGCTGTCCTCCATATTGTACACATGGATGGACGTTCTCTCTCATAGACACCGGGACCAGTGTTCACAGGAACAGCTGTTCCTATACTAGACACAGGGATTGCTGTTCTTCATATTGTACACAGGGACTGCTGTTCTCTATATTATACACTGGCAATGTTGCTCTGTATAATTGACACAAGGATATTATATTATAAACAGGTAACGCTATTCTCTATATGACACAGAGGGACCTCCTGCCCTCTTTAATATACACAGGGGCACGTGTTCTCTATATTATACACAGCGACATATGTAATATATAGAAAACAGCAGTTCCTGTGTACAATATTGAGAATATGAATCACTGTGCATAAGAAAGTGAGCAGTGATCCCTGTGTGAAATACAGAGAGCAGCAGTCCCTGTGTAAAATATGGAGACCAGCAATCCCTGTGTCTATCTTAGAGAACAGCAGTCCCTACATACAATATAGAGAACATGAGTCATTGTGCATAATATAGAGAGTAGTGTGTAGTGTAGAGAGCAGCAGTCCCTCTGTCTAATATAGAAAACAGCAGTCCCTGTGTACAAGATAGAGAATATGAGTCATTGCGTATAATTTAGAGAACAGCTATCCCTGTGCAATATATAAAGAACAGCAGTCCCTGTGTGCAATACAGACAGCAGCAGTTAATCTGTATAATAAGGAGAACAGCAGTCCCTCTGTCTAATACAGAAAACAGCAGTCCCTGTGTATAATATAGAGAACAGCAGTCTCCTTGTATAATATGGAGAAAAGCTGTCTCTGTGTATAATATAGAGAACAGCAGTCTGTGTGTATAACATAGAAAAGAGCAGTCCCTCTGTATATTCCAGAGGACAGCAGTGCATGTGCATAATATAAAGTCCCTGCGTATAATATTGAGAACAGCAGATGCTGTGTCTAATAAAAAGAACATGAGACACAGGGAATGCTATTCTCTATATTACACACAGGGTCTACTGCTCAGTTTATTAAAAACAGGGATTGCTGTTCTCTATATTATGCACAGGGACTGCTGTTCTCCATATTGCACACAGGGATTGCTGTTCTCCTTATTAAACATAGGGACTGCTGTTCTCTACCATGTATTCAGGACTGCTGGTCCCTATATTCTAAACTGCTGTTTACAAGCAGGCAATGAAGGAGCTCAAAAATGGTCTGAGGAGAGCCAGGAGGGGGCATGACAAAGGCTTGGCAGAACAGATTAGGGAGAACACAAAGGCATTTTACACTTATGTGAGGAATAAGAGAATGTTCAAAGAAAGAGTAGGGCCGATCAGGGATAGCATAGTGTGTGGAGTCTGAGGAGGTACGGGAAGCCCTAAATGAGCTTTTTGCTTCTGTCTTTATGAAAGAAACAAACTTTGTAGTGAATGAACCCTTTGAAGAGCAGTGGATTCTGGTGTGCATGCTGAAATGGATAGAGATAGAGGAAGCTGATGTGCTGAAAATTTTGTCAAACATTAAGATTGACAAGTCGCCAGGCCCAGACCAGATTTATCCTCGAATACTTTGGGAAACAAGAAATGCAATTGCTTCGCACTTGTGAAGATCTTTGCATTCAAGAAAGGAAATAGGGAAATCCTTGGCAATTACAGACCAGTAAGTCTCACGTCTGTCATCTGCAAGGTGTTAGAAAGGATTCTGAGGGATAGGATTTATGACCATCTGGAAGAGCATGACTTGATTAAATGCAGTCAACACGGCATTGTGAGGGGCAGGTCATGCCTCACAAACCTTATTGAGTTCTTTGAGGATGTGACTAGAAAGGTTGATGAGGATCGAGCTGTGGATATGGTGTATTTGGACTTCAGCAAGGCATTTGATAAGGTTTCCCATGGTAGGCTCATTCAGAAGGTCAGGAGGAATAGGATTCAGGGAACTTAGCTGTCTGGATACAGAATTGTCTGGCCAACAGAAGACAGCGAGTGGTAGTAGAAGGAAAATATTCTGCCTGGAAGTCAGTGGTGAGTGGTTGAGTGGTGTTCCACAGAGCTCTGTTCTTGGGCCTCTATTGTTTGTAATTTTTATTAATGACTTGGATGAGGGGATTGAAGGATGGGTCAGCAAGTTTGCAGACGACACAAAGGTTGGAGGTGTCGTTGACAGTATAGAGGGCTGTTATAGGCTGCAGCGGGACACTGACAGGATGCAGAGATGGGCTGAGAGGTGGCAGATGGAGTTCAACCTGGATAAATGCGAGGTGATGCAGTTTGGAAGGTCGAATTTGAAAGCTGAGTACAGGATTAAGGATAGGATTCTTGGTAGTGTGGAGGAACAGAGGGATCTTGGTGTGCAGATGCATAGATCCCTTAAAATGGGCACCCAAGTGGACAGGGCTGTTCAGAAAGCATATGGTGTTTTCGCTTTCATTAACAGGGGATTGAGTTTAAGAGTCGTGAGATCTTGTTGCCACTCTACAAAAGCTGAAAAATGTGCTGCTGGAAAAGTGCAACAGGTCAGGCTGCATCCAAGGAGCAGGAGAATTGACGTTTCGGACATAAGCCTTTCTTCAGGATTCCTGCTGCACTTTTCCAGCAACACATTTTTCAGTGCTGATCTCCAGCATCTGCAGTCCTCACTTTTTCCGCAGCTCTATAAAACTTTGGTTAGACCGCACTTCGGAATATTGCGTCCAGTTCTGGCTGCCCTATTATAGGAAAGATGTCGATGCTTTGGAGAGGGTTTAGAGGAGGTTTACCATGATGCTGCCTGGACTGGAGGGCTTATCTTATGAAGAGAGTTTGACTGAGCTCGGACTTTTTTCATTGGAGAAAAAGGAGGAGAAGAGGGGACCTAATTGAGTTATACAAGATAATGAATGGCATAGATAGAGTTGATAACCAGAGACTATTTCCCAGGACAGAAATGGCGAACACGAGGGGTCATAGTTTTAAGCTGGTTGGAGGAAAGTATAGAGGGGATGTCAGAGGCGGGTTCTTTACACAGAATTTTGAGAGCATGGAATGCGTTGCCAGCAGCAGTTGTGGAAGCAAGGTCATTGGGGACATTTAAGAGACTGCTGGATATGCATATGGTCACAGAAATTTGAGGGTGCATACATGAGAATCATTGGTCAGCACAACTTCATGCGCTGAAGGGCCTGTTCTGTGCTGTACTATTCTATGTTCTTCGTTCTATTAAACACGGGAACTGCTGTTCTCTACAATGTATGCAGGAACGCATTTTTCTTCATGATACACATGGACAACTGTTCTCTACCAGACCGTCAGGGAGAGCTGTTCTCTACAAGAGACACAGGATCTGCTATTCTCCACAGTATACACAGGGACTGCTGTTCTCCTCATTAGAACCAGGGACTGCTGGTCTCCAAAATGTACACAGGACCGCAGTTTTTCACATTTTACACAGGGAACAGCAGTCCCTATGTGAGACACAGGGACTGCTGTTCCCTGTATGAGACACAGGGAAATGCTCTTCTCTATATTGTACATAGGGTCCGCTGCTCAGTTTATTAAACGCACGGAATGCTGTTCTCTATATTATGCACAGAGACTGCTGTTCTCCATAATGCACACAGGGACTGTTGTTCTCTGTATTAGACACAGGCACTGCTCTTCTCTAAACTAGGCACAGGGACTGCTGTTCTCTATATTGTATACAGGGACTGCTGTTCTCTATTTTATACACAGTGACTAATGTTCTCGATGTTATACACAGGGATAGCTGTTCTCCAGATTATATACAGACACTTCTGTTCTCTCTATTGTATACAGCGAGTCCTGCTTTTTATATTATACACAGGCATTGGTGTTCTCTGTATTATGCACATGGACAGCAGTTAGAGATTAATAGAGATCTACAGCATGGAAACAGACACTTCGGTCCAACCCCTCCATGCCAACCAAATATCCCAAACCAATCTAGTCCCACCTGCCAGCATCCGGCCCATATACCTCGAACCCCTTCCTATTCATCCACCCTGTATATTATACACAGCGACTGCTGTTCTTTTTAGTATGCACAGCGACTGCTGTTCTCTATATTAGACACAGAGACAGCTGTTCTCTGTAGTATACAGAGTGACTGCTGTTCTCTATATCATACACAGGGACAGCTGTCCCCTACAATGTACATAGGCACTGCTGTTCTCTGCATGTGCGTAGGAACTGCTGTTCTCTATTTTATGCATAGGGAATGTTGTTCTGTTTCGTAGACACAGGAACTGCTGTTCTCTATATTAAGCAGAGGGACTGCTGTTCTCTATATTCTAAACTGCTGTTTATTAAATATGGGAATGCTGTTCTCTACAATGTATGCAGGAACACATTTTTTTTCATGATACACAGGGACTACTGTTCTCTACCAGACCCTCAGGGAGAGCTGTTCTCTATAATACACTGGAACTGCTGTTCTCTACAAGAGACACAGGATCTGCTATTCTCCACAGTGTACACATGGATTACTGTTCTACACATGAGAAATAGGGACTTCTGGTCTCCACAATGTACACAGGACCGCAGTTTTTTTTACAATTTACACAGGGACTGTTGTTCTCTATGTGTGACACAGGGACTGCTATTCTCCATATTCTCCAGGGTCTGCTGCTCTCTTTATTAAACACAGGGACTGCTGTTCTCCATATTGCACACAGGGACTGCTGTACTCTGTATTAGACACAGACACTGCTCTTCTCTAAAATAGGCACAGGGACTGCTGTTCTCTATTTTATACACAGTGACTCATGTTCTCGATATTATACACAGGGATAGCTGTTCTCCAGATTGTACACAGGGACTGCTGTTCTCTGCATGTGCATAGGGGCTGCTGTTCTCTATATTATACTGAAGGATAGCTGTTCCAGATTGTACACATGTTCTCTATTAAAAAGTGAACAACACTCCCTTTTTATAATATAGACAGGCACTGCTGTTCCCCTTATTGTACACAGGGTCTGCTGTTCTCTCTTACACACAGGCACTGTTGTTCTGTATAATTGACCTAAGGACTGTTGTTCTCCATATTATATACAAGTAATGCCGTTCTCTATATTACGCAGAGGGACTCCTGCTCTCTGTAACACACAGGGACACATGTTCTCTATATTGTACACAGGAATTGCTGTTCTCTATATTGTACACAGCGACTGCTTTTCTCTGTATGAAACATAGGGACTGCTGTTGTATATTATGCACAGGGATTGCTGTTCTCTTTATTAAAGACTGCTGTTCTCTACATTATATGTTGGACTGCTTTTCTCCACCCTGTCCACAGGGACTGTTCTTCTCTATAATGTACTCAGGACCGCTGTTTTCTACTTTTTACACAGGGAGTACTGTTCTCTTCCATACACTCAGGGACTGCTGTTCTCTATATTATACACAGTGACTGCTGTTCTCCACATGAGACACAGGATCTGCTCTTCTCCACAATATACACAGGGACCAATGTTCCCAATATTATAAACTGGTACTGCTGTTTTCTACATTACTCACAGGGTTTGCTGTACTCTTTATTAGGCAAGGCACTGCTGTTCTATAGATTACGCACAGTGACTGCTGTTCTCTATACTAGACACAGGGATTGTTTCCTCTCTTTATTAAACACAGGGACAGCTGCTCTATATATTATACACACATACATATACATATATATATATATACACACACACACACACACACACACACACACACACACACACTCTATATATTATGTACCTGCTCTCTATATTGTACAAAATGACTCATGTTCTCTATATTGTGCACAGGCACTGCTGTTTTCTATATCATACACAGGCACTGGTGTTCTTTGTTATATACAGGGACAGCAGTTCTCTTTATTATACATAGGGATTCATGTTCAGCATTTTATACACAGCGACTGCTAAATTATATACAGGGACTCCATCTTATACAATGGGACTGCTGTTCTTTCCATTGTGCAGAGGAACTGCTGTTCTCTCTACTATGCACAGCATCTGACGTTCTCTCTATTATGCACAGGGACTGCTGTTCTCTGCATTATACACAGGGATAGCTGTTCACTGTGTTATACACAGTGACTGCTGTTCACCATGTTGCACATTGGGACTGATGTTGTCTATAATAGACACAGAGACTGATGTTTTATATTATACTCAGTGACTGCTGTTCTCTATACCATACAAAGGGATATTGTACACAGCAACTGTTGTCCCCTACAATGTACATAGTTACTGCTGTTCCCTGATGTGCATAGGGACCTGCTGTTCTCTATGTTATACACAGGGACTGCTTATCTGCGTACTGTGCCAAGGGACTGCAGTCCTCTATATTACACATAGGGACTGCTGTTCAGTGTCACAGACATAGGAACTGCTGATCTCCATATTATACACGGGGACTACCATTCTGTATAATAGACACAGGAACTGCTGTTCTCTATACTATACACAGGGACTGCTCTTCTCTACATTATACACAGAGACTGCTGTTCTCTATAACAGACATAGGGACTGCTGTTCTCTATATTATACTCAGGACTGCTCTTCTGTAATAAACACAGAGACTGTTCACAAAGATTGCTGTATGATGGAAAAGAACAACAAAGTCGAGAACAGCAGTCCCTCTGTATAATACAGAGGACAGCAGTCCATGTGTATAATATAGAGAAACATAGTCTCTGTGTACAATGTCTAGAGAACAGCGGTCACTGTGTATAATAATAAAAAAAGCAGATGCTGTGTCTAGTATAAAGAACATGAATCCATGTGTTTACAAAAGAGAGCAGCCCACCCTGTGTATAATTTAGAGAACACCAGTGTCTGTGTATAACATGGAGAACAGCAGTCCCTGTGTACAATACAGAGAACATGAGTCACTGTGTATAATACAGAGAACTGCTATCCATGTGGTAATATAGAGAGCAGCAGTCCCTGTGTCTATCTTAGACAATGACAATCCCTGTGCATAATACAGAGGACATGACTGTGTATAATACAGAGAACAGCCTGTAATATAGAGAGCAGAAGTCCCTGCGTATAATATAGAGAACAGCAGTCCCTCTGTCTATTTGAGAGAACAGCAGTGCCTGTGCATTTTATAAGGAACAGCTATCCCAGTGTGTAATATAGAGAGCAGCAGTCCCTGTGTATAATATAGAGAACACCAGCGTCTGTGAATAACAGAGAACAGCAGTCCCTCTGTACAATATAAAGAATATGAGTAGTGTGTACAATAGAGAGAACAGCTATCCCTGTGTGTAATATAGAGAGCAGCAGTCCCTGTGTAAGATATAGAGAACAGCAGTCCATCTGCATCATCTACAGAACAGCGGTCACTGTCTATATGAAAGAGAAAAGCAGTCTCTGTCTACAATTTCAAGAACAACAGTCCCTGCGTATAATATAGAGAACAGCAGATGCTGTGTCCAATCTGAAGTGCATGAATGCTGGTGTTTAAAAAAAGAGAACAGCCGTCCCCGTGTCTATCTTAGAGTACAGCAGTCACTGTGTACATTATAGAGAACTGCAGTGCCTGTGTCTATTTTAGAGAACAGCAGGCCCTGTGTACTATATAGAGAACAGCAGTGCCTGTGCATTATCTAAAGAACAGCAGTCCCTGTGTGTAATACAGACAACATCAGTTCATATGTATAATTTAAAGAACAGCAATCCCTTTCTATTATACAGAAAACACTAGTCCCTGTGCATAATATAGAGATCAGCAGTCCTTCTGTACAATACAGTGGACAGAAGTCCCTGTGTATAATATAGAGAAATGCAGTCTCTGTGTACAATGTTGGGAACAGCAGTCCCTGTATTTAATCATGAGATCAGCAGTCTTGATTTATAATACAGAGAAGAGCAGTCCCTGTGTCAATTTCAGAGAACAGCAGTGCCTGTCCATAATATAAAAAGTCCCTGTGTACAATATGGAGAATAGCAGTCCCAGTGAACAATATGGAGAACAGCAGTCCCTGTGTATAATATAGCAATCAGAAGATGCTGTGTCTAACATAAAGAACATGCTTTCCTGTGTTTAATAAAAAGAACAGCCGTCCCTGGAATAATAGAGAGAACACCAGTGTCTGTGTGTAATGTAAAGAACAGCAGTCCCTGTGTACAAGGTAGAAAATATGAGTCAGTGTGCATAATATAGAGAACAGCTATCCCTGTGTCTAATATAGCGAACACCACTGTCTGTGTACAATATAGAGAACAGCTATCCCTGTGCATAATATAGAGAACAGCATTCCAGTGTCTATCTTAGAGAACAGCAGTCCCTGTGATTAATATAGAGACCAGCAGTCCCTGTGTACAATATAGAGAACATGAGTCATTGTGCATAATATAGAAAGCAGCTATCCATGTGTGTAATATGGAGAGCAGAAGTCCCTGTGTATAATATAACAGCAGTCCCTCTGTCAATTTTAAAGAAGAGTATTATATTGAGAACAGCATCTGCTGTCTCATAAAAAGAACATGATTGCCTGTGTTTAATGAAGAGAACAGCCATCCCTGTGTATAACATAGAG
The DNA here is from genome assembly GCF_020745735.1 of Hemiscyllium ocellatum. Lineage (NCBI taxonomy): Eukaryota > Metazoa > Chordata > Chondrichthyes > Orectolobiformes > Hemiscylliidae > Hemiscyllium > Hemiscyllium ocellatum. Next base: position 13,735,243 of record NC_083405.1, on the reverse strand, counting down.
AATACCGGTGTCTGTGCATAATATAGAGAACAGCAGTCCCTGTGTACAACATAGAGAACATGAATCACTGTAAATTAGAGAGAACAGCTATCTCTGTGTGTAATACAGAGAGCAGAAGTCACTGTGTATAATATAGAGAACAACAGTCCCTCTGTCTATTTTAAAGAACAGCATTCCCATGTGCAATACAGACAACAGTGGTCATGTATACAATATAGAGAACAGCAGTCCCTCTGTCCAGTACAGAAAACAGCAGTCCCTGTGTATACTATAGAGAACAGCAGTCCCTCTGTATAATACAGAGTCCTTGTGCATAATGTGCAGAAAAGCAGTCTCTCTGTACAATGTCAAGAACAGCAGTCCCTGTGTTTAATAATGAGTACAGCGGTCTGTGTATAACATAGAAAATAGTTGTCCCTGTGTCTGTTTCAGAGAACAGCAGGGCCTGTGCATTATATAAAGAACAGCAGTCCGTGTGTACAATATGGAGAACAGTAGACACTGTTTCTAATGAAAAGAACATGAATCCCTGTGTTTAATGAAGAGAACAGCTGTCCCTGTGTATAATACAGAAAACGGCAGCCCATGTTTTCAATATAGAGAATATGAATCACTGTGTATAGTATAGAGAAAAGATTTCCCTGCGCGTAATACAGAGAGGAGCAGTCCCTGTCCATAATATAGAGGACAGCAGTCCCTGTGTCTATTTTCGAGTGCAGCAAACCCTGTGTACAATATAAAGAACAGCAGACCCGGTGTACAATATAGAGAACAACAGTACCTGTGCACAATTTCAAGCACAGCAGTCTCTGTGTAAACTATAGAGAACAGCAGTTCATTTGTAATATATATAGAACAGCCGTTCCTGTGTACAATATAGAGAATATGAGTCACTGTGTATAATTTAGAGAACAACTTTCCCTGTGCATAATATAGAGAGCAGCAGTCCCTGTGCATAATATACAGAACAGCAGTCCTTCTAAATAATATAGAGAACAGCTGTCCCTTGTATAATATAGAGAAATGCAGTCTCTGTGTCCAATGTCAAGAACAGCAGTCCCTGTGTTTAATAATGAGAACAGCAGTCTTTGTGTCTAACATAGAAAAGAGCAGTCCCTGTGTCTATTTCAGAGAACAGCAGTGCCCAAAATATAAAGAACAGCAATCCCTGTGTTCAATATGGAGAACAGCAGACACTGTGTCTCATCAAAAGAACATGACTGCCTGTGTTTAATGAAGAGAACAGCAGTCACTGTGTATAATACAGAAAACAGCAACTCCTGTTTTCAATATAGAGAATATGTGTCACTGTGTATAATATAGAGAAAAGATTTCCTTGTGTGTAATATAGAGAGCAGCAGTCCCTGTGCATAATATAGAGGACAACAGTCCCTGTGTCTATTTTTGAGAACAGCAGACCCTATGTACAATATAATGAACAACAGTCTCAGTGTACAATATAGAGAACAACAGTGCCTGTGCACAATTTCAAGCACAGCAGTCTGTGTGTAAACTATAGAGAACAGCAGTTCATTCATAATATATAGAGAACAGATGTCCCTGTGTACATTATAGAGAATATGAGTCACTGTCTATAACTTAGAGAACAGCTATCCCTGTGCATAATGTAGAGAGCAGCAGTCCTTGTGTATAATATAGAGGACAGCAGTCCCTGTGTCAGTTTTAGAGAACAGCACTACTTGTGCACAATATAGAGAACAGCAGTCACTGTGTATAATATAGAGAACAGCAGTCCCTGTGCACGAAAAAGAGAGTATGAGTCAGTGTGAATAATATAGAGAACAGCTATCCATGTGTATAATATAGAGAACAGCAGTCCCTGTGCCTATCTTAGAGAACAGCAAGCCCTGTGTACATTATAGAGAACTGCAGCCCCTCTGTCTATTTTAGAGAACAGCAGGCCCTGTGTACAATATAGAGAACACCTGGCCCTCTGTCTATTTTGGAGAACAGCAGTGCCTGTGCATTATCTAAAGAACAGCAGTCACTGTGTGCAATACTGACAACAGCAGTTCATATGCATAATGTAAAGAATAGCAGTCCCTCTCTATAATACAGAAAATAACAGACCCTGTGTTTAATATAGAGAACAGCAGTCCTCTGTATAATACAGTGCACAGCAGACCCTGGTTGTAATATAGAGAAACGCTGTCTCTGTGTACAATGTCGGGAACAGCAGTCCCTGTATTTAATCATGAGATCAGCAATCTCGATGTATGACACAGAGAACAGATGTGTCAATTCCAGTGCCTGTCCATAATATAAAGAACAACATTCTCTGTTTACAATATAGAGAGCAGCACTCCCTGTGAACAATATGGAGAACAGCAGTCCCTGTGTATAATATAACAAACAGAAGATGCTGTGTTTAATATAAAGAACATGAATCCCTGTGTTTACTAAAGAGAACAGCCCTGTCTGTGTATAATATAGAGAACACCAGTGATTGTGTATAATACAGAGAACAGCAGTCCCTCCATATAATATAGAGAGCACCAGTGTCAGTGTATAATGTACAGACAGCAATCCCGTGTATTTCTTAGAGAACAGCAGTCTCTGTGTACAATATATAGAACAAGTCATTGTGCAAAATAATAGAGCAGATATCCATGTCTGTAATATAGTGAGCAGAAGTCCCTGTGTACATTATAGAGAACATCACCTGCGATATTTCTCTTTCTATTTTAGAGAACAGCAATGCCAGGGCATTATATAAAGAACAACAGTCCCTGTGTGCAATAGAGACAACAGCAGTTCATCTGTATAATATCGTGAACAGCAGTCCCGCTGTATAATACAGAAAACAGCAGTCCCTATGTATAACAGAGAGAACAGCAGCCCCCTTGTATAATACAGAGAATAGCAGTCCCTGTGTATAGTCTGAAGAAAAGCAGTCTCTGTGTCCAATGTCAAGAACAGCATTCCCTGTGTTTAATAATGAGAACAGCAGTCTGTGTGTATAACAGAGAGAAGTGCAGTCTCCGTGTCTATTGCAGAGAACAGCAGTGGCTGTGCATAATATAAAGAACAGCTGTCCCTGTGTATAGCATTGAGAACAGCAGACTGGGTCTAATAAAAAGAACATGACTTCCTGTGTTTAATGAAGAGAATAGCCATCCCTGAGTATAATATAGAAAACAACAGTCCCTGTGTACAATATAGAGAACATGAGTTACTGTGTATAATACAGAGAACAGCTATCACTATGTGTAATATCAAGAACAGCAGTCCCTGTGTACAATATAGAGAACATGAGTCATTGTGCATAATATAGAGAGCAACTATCCCTGTGTGTAATATAGTGAGCAGAAGTCCCTGTGTACATTATAGAGAACATCAGTCCCTCTTTCTATTTTAGAGAACAGCAATGCGGGGCATTATATAAAGAACAACAGTCCCTGTGTGCAATAGAGACAACAGCAGTTCATCTGTATAATATCGTGAACAGCAGTCCCTCTGTATAATACAGAAAACAGCAGTCCCTATGTATAACAGAGAGAACAGCAGTCCCCTTGTATGATATAGAGAACATGAGTCATTGTGCATAATATAGAGAGCAGCTATCCCTGTGTGTAATATAGAGAACAGAAGTCCCTGTGTACAATATAGAGAAAAGCAGTCCCTCTGTCGATTTTAGTGAACAGCAGTGCCTGTGCATTTTATAAAGACCATGTGTGCAAAACAGTTCATCTGTATAATATAGAGAACAGTAGTCCCCTTGTATAACAGAGAACAGCAGTTCGTGTATAATATGGAGAAAAGCAATCTCTGTGTCGAATGTCAAGAACAGCAGTCCCTGTGTTTAATAATGAGAACAGCAGTCTGTGTGTATAACATAGAAAAGAGCAGTCCCTGTGTCTGTTTCAGAGAACAGCAGTGCCTATGCATAATATAAAGAACAGCAGTCCTGTGTACAATATGGAGAACAGCAGACCAGATGTATAATCTAGAGAACCACAGTCACTGTGTACAATATCGAGACCAGGAAGTGGTGGAGGCTGGTACAATTGCAACATTTAAGAGGCATTTGGATGGGTATATGAAGAGGAAGGGTTTGGAGGGATATGGGCTGGGTGCAGGCAGGTGGGACAGATTGGGTTGGGATATCCGCTCAGCATGGACAGGTTGGACCAAAGGGTCTGTTTCCATGCTGTACATCTCTATGACTCATGACCTGCAGTCCCTGTGAATAATACAGAGATTAGCAGATGTTGTGTCTAATATAAAGAACATGAATTCCTGTGTTTAATAAAGAGAACAGCTGTGATTGTGTACAATATGGAGAACTGAAGTCCCTCTGTATAATAGAGAAAACAGCAGTCCCTGCATATAATATAGAGAAAAGCAGTCTCTGTATACAATGTTGAGAACAGCAGTCCCTGTGTTTACTGAAGAGAAGGAGGGCTTCCTGACACAGTATGTAGACTGGCCTACAAGGGGCGAAGCCACTTTAGGTTTAGTTCTGGATAACAATCTTCTAGGAGAAAGTGAGGACTGCAGATGCTGGAGATCAGAGCTGAAAATGTGTTGCTGGATAACAAGCCTGGCCAGGTGTTAGATTTGGAAGTAGGTGAGCACTTTGGAGACAGCGATCACAATTCTGTCAGGTTTACTTTCGTGATGGAAAAGGATAGGTGTACTCCACCGAGCAAGAGTTACAGCTGGGGGAAGGGAAATTACGATGCAATTAAGAAAGATTTAGGAAGCGTAGATTGGGGAAGGAAACTGCAGTGGATGAGCACATTAAAAATGTGGAACTTATTCAAAGAAAAGCTCCTGTGTGTCCTAGATAAGTATGTTTCTGTCAGGCAGGGAGGAAGATGTAGAACGTGTGAGCCGTGGTTTACTAAGGAAGTGGATCCCTGATCAAGAAGAAGAAGAAGGCGTATGTTAGGACAAAATGTGAAACTCAGTTAGGGCGCTTGAGGGTTACAAGGAAGTCAGGAAAGACCTAAAAAGAGAGCTCAGAAGAGCCAGGAGGAGACATGAGAAGTTGTTGGCGGATAAAATCAGGGTTGACCCTAAGGCTTTCCATTGGTATGTCAGGAATAAAAGAATGACGAGAGTTAAATTAGAGTCAATCAAGGATAATAGTGGGAAGTTGTGTGTGGAGTCAGAGGAGATGGGGAAGCACCAAATAAATATTTTTCAACAGTGCTCACTATAGAAAATGAAAATGTTGGCAAGGAAGATACAGTGATACTTGCATCTAGACTAGAAGAGATTAAGGTTCACAAGGAAGAGGTATTAGAAATACTGCAGAGTGTGAAAATAGACAAGTCCTTTTGCAAGGTTTGTGAAGGTTTGTAGCTCAGGTTGAAATTTAGGGTGTAGGTTTGCTCGCTGAGCTGTAGGTTTGATATCCAGATGTTTCATTTACCTGTTGTCTCCTGCTTTCTATGTATATCTTTTGCCTGGATGGGGTTCCTGGGGTTTGTGGAGATGTCATTTCCTGTTCGTTTTCATTGTGACATCACCACAAACCCCAGGAACCCCATCCAGGAGAAAGATATAAATAGAAAGCAAGAGACAACAGCTTCACTTCACTTGGAGGTTGCCACTGATGATGTTACCAAGCCAAGTAATGAAATGTTTGGATATCAAACCTACAGCTCAGTGAGCAAACCTACATCCTAAATAGACAAGTCCCCTGGGCCAGATGGGATCTATTCTAGGATGTTATGGGAAGCAAGGGAAGAGATTGCTGAGCCTTTGCCATTGATCTTCAAATTATCATTGTCTACAGGAATAGTGCCTGAGGACTGGAGGATAGCAAATGTGGTTCCCTTGTTCAAAAAGGGTAGTAGAGACAGCCCTGGTAATTACAGTGAGTCTCACTTCAGTTGTTGGTGAAGTGTTGGAAAAGGTTAGAAGAGATAGGATTTATAACCATCTAGAAAAGAATAATCTGATCAGGGACAGTCAGCACGGTTTCGTGAAGGGTAGGTCGTGCCTAATGAATCTTATTGAGTTTTTTGACAAAGTGACTAAACAAGTAGATGAGAGTAAACTGGTTGATGTGGTGTATATGGATTTCAGCAAGGTGTTCGATAAAGTTCCCCACAGTGGGCTATTATACAAAATGCGGTGGAATGGGATTATGGGAGATATAGCAGTTTGGATCAGTAATTGGCTTACTGAAAGAAAAGAGAGGGTTGTAGTTGATGGAACATGTTCATCTTGGTGTCCAGTTACTGGCAGCATACTGCACGGGTCGGTGTTGGGTCCACTGTTGTTTGTCATTTTTATAAATGACCTGGATGAGGGCTTAGAAGGGTGGGTTAGTAAATTTGCAGATGACACTAATGTCAGTGGATAGTGACGAAGGATGTAGTAGGTTGCAGAGAGACATAGATAGGATGCTTTGACCAGCAACACATTTTCAGACATAGATAGGATGCAGAGCTGGGCTGAGAGGTGGCAAATGGAGTTTAATGTAGACAAGGTGATGCATTCTGATCAAACTGTCCAAAGTGTAAAGTACTGGGCTAATGGTAAGATTCTTGGGAATGCAGATGAGCAGAGAGATCTTGGTGTCCAGGTACACAGATCCCTGAAAGTTTCCACCCAGATTGGCAGGATTGTTAAGAAAACATACAATGTTTTGGCCTTTATTGAAGACCAGAACCATGACATTATGCTGCAGCTGTACAAAGCTCTAGTACGGCCACACTTGGAGTATTGTGTACAGTTCTGGTCACCACATTATAAGAAGGATATGGAAGCTTTGGAAAGGGTGCAGAGCAGATTTACTCGGATGTTGCCTGGTATGGAAGGAATGTCTTATGAGGAAAGGCTGAGGGACTTGAGGCTGTTCTCGGTAGAGAGAAGAAGGTTGAGAGGTGACTTAATAGAGACGTACAAGATAATCAGATGGTTAGATAGGGTGGAGAGGGAGAGCCTTTTTCCAAGTACAGGGATGGCAAACACATGGGGACACAACTTTAAAGTGAAGGGAGATAGGTATAAGACAGATGTCAGAGGTACTTTCTTTACTCAGAGAGTAGTAAGGGTATGGAATGTTTTGCCTGCAATGGTAGTAGATTCGCCAAGTTTAAGTGCATTTAAGTTGTCATTGGACATCCATGTCATGGATGTACATGGAATAGTGTAGATGGGATGGGCTTCAGATTAGTATGACAGGGCGGCGCATCATTGAGCCTGTACTGCGCAGTAATATTCTATGTTCTATATTCTATGTAATAGCAGTTCTGCAGATAATATAGAGGAAAGCAGTCCCTCTGTCTATTTTAGTGAACAGCAGTGCCTGTGCATTATATAAAGACCATGTGTGCAATACAGACAACAGCAGTTCATCTGTATAATATAGAGAACAGCAGTTCCTGTTTTCAATAAAGAGAACAGCAGTCCCCCATATAACATAGAGAACAGCCGTCCCTGTGTATAATAATGAGATAATGCAGTCTCTGTGTCCATTGTCAACAACAGCAGTCCCCGTGTTTAATAATGAGAATAGCAGTCTGTGTGTATAACATAGAAAAGAGCAGTCCCTGTGTCTATTTCAGAGAACAGCAGTGCCAGTGCATAATATGAAGAACAGCAGTCCCTGTGTACAATATTTAGAACAACAGATGCTGTGTCTAATGAAAAGAACATGACTCCTTGTGTTTAATGAAGAGAACAGCCAACCCTGTGTATAATATAGAGAACCGCTATCCCTATGTTAATATAGAGAGCAGCAGTCCCTGTACATAGTGTAGAGAACAGTCATCCCTCTGTCTATCTTAGAGAACAGCAGTCCCTGTGTACAACGTAGAGAACATGAGTCATTGTGCATAATATGGAGAGCAGCTATCCCTGTGTGTAATATAGAGAGCAGAAGTCCCTGTGTTTAATATAGAGAACAGCAGTCCCTCTGTCTATTTTAGAGAACAGTAGTCCCCATATATTATAGCGCCAGACAGGCCCTTTATGCAACTGCTTGGCTGTTAAAGGAAGTCAGACTAATACAAAATAGAACATTAGAGCGCAGTACAGGCCCTTTATAGAACCGCTCGGCTAATGAACAAAGTTAGGCTAATACAACATCGAACATTACAGCGTGCAGGCTGTATATGGAACTGCTCGCCTGATAAAGGAAGTTAGACTCATTGAACATGGGGCATTACAGCGCAGTACAGGCCCTTTAAGGAACCACTCGGCTAATAAAGGAATTATGACTAATACACCAAAGAGCATTACAGCGCACTACAGGCCCTTTATGGCACACCTCAGCTAATAAAGGATGATAGTCTCAGAGGACATAGATCATTACAGTGTAGTACTGGCCCTATATGGAACCGCGCGGCTAATACAGGAAGTTAGACTCATAAAACATGGAGCATTAAAGCACAGTGCAGGGCCTTTATGGAAATGATTGGCTATAAAGGAAGTAAGACTCATAGAACATAGTACATTACTGCACAAATCAGGCCTGTTATGAATCTCCTCGACGAATACCGGAAGTGTGACAAATAGAAGATAGAACATTACAGTGCTGTACAGGCCATTTATGGAACTGCTTGTCTACACATGAAGTTAGACTCATAGAACATGGAGCATTACTGTGCAGTACAGGCCTCTTATGGAACCGCTTGGCTGATAATGGATTCTCGACTAATACAACAATGAACATTACAGCACAGGACAGGCTCTTTATGCAACTGCTTGGCTGTTAAATGATGATAGAATAATACAAAATAGAACATTACAGCACAGTACAGACCCTATGTGGAACCGTTTGCTTGATAATGGAAGTTAGACTCCTAGAACATGGGGCATTACAGCTCAGTACAGGCACTTTATGGAACTGCTTGGCTGTTAAAGGAAGTTAGATGAATACAAAATAGAACATTACAGTGCAGTACAGGCCCTTTATGGAACCGCTCAGCTGATAATGGACACTGGACTAATACAACATAGAACATTACAGCACAGTACAGGCCCATTATGGAGTTTTATGGAACTGTTCGGCTAATAAAGAAAGTTACACTCATGGAACATTAAGAGCATGACAGCGCAGTACAGGCCCTTTATGAAACCACTTGGTTAATAATGGAAATTAGACTCACAGAACATAGAATATGACAGCGCAGCAGAGGTCCTTTACTGAACAGCTCAGCTGATAAAAGAAGTTCGACTAATACAACACAGAATATGACAGCGCAATAAAGACTGTTTATGGGACCGCATGAATTATAAAGGAAGTTAGACTCATAGACCATAGATAATTACAGTGCAGTACCAGCCGTTTATGGAACCCCTTACCTAATAAATGAAGTTAGACTAATACAACACAATGTTACCTCACTTTATGGTAACGCTCGGCTCATAAATGAACTTTGACTCATAGAACATAGCACATTACAGCGCCGTAAATTACCTTTACGGAACCACTCAGCTAATAAAGGAAGTTAGACTCATCATTCAAAGAGCATTACAGCACAGTTTCAGCCCTTTATGGGCCTGCTCGGCTAATAAAGGAAGTTAGTGTATTAGTACACACAGCATTACAGCACAGTACAGGCCTTTTATGGAACTACTTGGCTAATACCAGACATAAACCAATACAACATAGAACACTACAGCATAGTACAGGCCCTTCATGGAACCACTCAGGTAATAAAGGAAGTTAGACTCACAGAACATAGCACATCACCATGCATTACAGGCCCTTTAAAGATCTGCTTGGCTAATAAAGAAATATAGACTCACAGGACATAGAATCTGCACTGCGCTGTCATATTTGTGGAACCATTCGGCTAATAAAGAAAGTTACACACATAGAACATGAAGAACATGACAGCACAGTACAAGTCCTTCATGGAACCACTTGGCTAATAAAGCAAATTAGACTCATAGAACACACAGCATTACTGCGCAGCACAGGCCCTTTTGGGAACCATTCGGCTAACATCGGACATGAGACTAATACAACACAGAACATTACATCGCAGTGCAGGCTGTTTTTGGAACTGCCCGAAAGGACGTTAGACTCATACAACATAGAATATGACAGCCCAGTACAGGCCCTTCATCGAAACGCTCAGCTAATAAAGGAAGTTAGACTGAATACAACATACTACATTACAGAGCAGCACAACACTCTCTCGTCGGAGCAGGTAATGGCTGTCTGGTGGTGTTTTTTTTAAGTCGCGGGTATAGTCCAGTTAGTGTTTTTTAACGGCTAAAATTTAAAGTTTTTTTTAAGCGCCTAGCGGACCCAGAAGCTGGTGTCACGCTAGCTTACCTGGGAAGGTTTTTTCCTTATATAAAGCGCACTGGCGAGGATGTTAGGCAGGCTTTCAGGGAGCTAGGTTGGAAGCTCAGAGCTAGAACGAACAGAGTTGTTGTCTCTGGTTTGTTACCCGTGCCACGTGATAGAGAGTCAAGGAATAGGGAGAGAGAACAGTTAAATGCGTGGCTACAGGGATGGTGCAGGAGGGAGGGATTCCGGTTTCTGGACAACTGGGGTTCTTTCTGGAGAAGGTGGGACCTCTATAAACAGGATGGTCTACACCTGAACCTGAGGGGCACCAGTATCCTTGGGGGGAGGTTTGCTAGTGCTCTTTGGGAGGGTTTAAACTAACTCTGCAGGGGCATGGGAACCTGGACTGTAGCTTTAGGGTACAGGACCTTGAGTGTAGGGAGGTTAGGAACAAGGCATCGATCTCGAAGGAGGGTGCCAGTAAACAGGAAGGTGGCTTGAAGTGTGTATACTTCAATGCCAGAAGTATAAGAAATAAGGTAGGTGAACTTGCAGCGTGGGTTGGTACCTGGGACTTCTCTGTAATGGCCACAACTTCGACGTGGGTAGAACAGGGACAGGAATGGCTATTGCAGGTTCCAGGGTTTAAATGTTTTAGCAGGGTCAGAGATGGGGGTAAAAGAGAGGGAGGTGTGGCATTGCTTGTCAAGGATAGTATTACAGCGGTGGAAAGGACGATGGAGGAAGACTTGCCATCTGAGGTAGTTTGGGCTGAGGTTAGAAATAGGAAAGGTGAGGTCACCCTGTTAGGAGTTTTTGTGCAGGCCTCCTAATAGTCCGAGAGACGTAGAGGAAAGTATTGCGAGGATGATTCAGGAGACGAGTGAAAGAAGCAGGGTGGTTGTTATGGGGGACTTTAACTTCCCAGATATTGACTGGGAAAGCTATAGCTCGAATTCGTTAGATGGGTCGGTGTTTGTCCAATGTGTGCAGGAGGGTTTCCTGACACAATATGTAGACAGGCCAAAAAGAGGTGAGGCTATACTGGATTTGGTTCTAGGTAATGAACCAGGCCAGGTGTTAGACTTGGAGGTAGGTGAGCACTTCGGGGACAGTGACCATAACTCGGTGACTTTTATGCTAGTGATGGAGAGGGATAAGTGTGCACTGCAGGGCAAGAGTTATAGCTGGGGGCAGGGAAATTATGATGCGGTGAGGCATGACTTAGGATGCGTGGATTGGAAAAGTAGGTTTCAAGGGAAGAACAAGGAACAGCTAATGGGTGTCCTTGATAAGTATGCACCAGTCAGGCAGGGAGTAAAGGGTCTTGTGAGGGAGCCGTGGTTTAATAAGGAATTGGAATCCCTTGTGAAAGGGAAGAGGGCGGTTTATGTAAAGATGAGGTGTGAAGGTTCAGTTGGGGCGATTGAGAGTTATAAGGTAGCCAGGAAGGATCTAAAGAGAGAGCTAAGAGCAGCGAGAAGGGGACATGAAAAGTCCTTAGTTGGTAGGATTAGGGAAAACCCAAAGGCTTTCTATAGGTATGTCAGGAATAAAAGGATGACTAGGGTAGGTATCGGTCCAGTCAAGGATAGTAGTGGGAAGTTGTGCGTGGAGGCGGAGGAGATTGGAGAGACACTAAATCAATACTTTTCGTCAGTATTCACTCAGGAACAGGACACTGTTGCTGATGTGAATATTGAGTCACAAGTGATTAGAATGGATGGCCTTGAGGTATGTAGGGAAGAGGTCTGGGGAATACTGGAAAGGATGAAAATAGATAAGTCTCCTGGGCCTGATGGCATTTATCCCAGGATCCTCTGGGAAGCTAGGGAGGAGATAGCGGAGCCATTGGCCTTGATTTTTATGTCGTCATTGTCTACGGGAATAGTGTCAGAAGACTGGAGGATAGCGAATGTGGTCACTTGTTCAAGAAGGGGAGTAGGGATAGCCCTAATAACTATAGGCCAGTGAGTCTCACTTCTGTTGTGGGCAAAGTCTTAGAGAGAATTGTAAGGGATAGGATTTATGAACATCTGGATAGGAATAATGTGATCAAGGATAGTCAGCATGGTTTTGTGAAGGGCAGGTCGTGCCTCACAAACCTTATTGAGTTCTTTGAGAAGGTGACTAAGGAAGTGGACGAGGGTAAAGCAGTAGATGTGGTGTATATGGATTTTAGCAAGGCGTTCGATAAGGTACCCATGGTAGGCTAATGCATTAGAGGTTTGGATTAGGAATTGGCTGGCTGGAAGGAGACAGAGGGTAGTAGTTGATGGTATAGGTTCATCTTAGAGTGCAGTTACTAGCGGTGTTCCACAAGGATCTGTTTTGGGACCATTGCTGTTTGTCATTTTTATAAATGACCTAGAGGAGGGACTTAAGAGCTGGGTGAGCAAGTTTGCGGTGGACAGTGAAGAAGGATGTGGCAGGTTACAGCGGGATATAGATAAGTTGCAGAGCTGGGCAGAAAGATGGCAAATGGAGTTCAATGTAGCTAAGTGTGAAGTCATTCACTTTGGTAGTAGTAACAAGAAGATGGATTACTGGGCTAATGGTAGGCTACTTGGTAGTGTGGATGAGCAGAGGGATCTTGGTGTCCATGTACACAATTCTCTGAAAGTTGCCACCCAGATAAATAGTGCTGTGAAGAAGGCATATGGTGTACTGGGCTTTATTGGTAGAGGAATTGAGTTCCGGAGTCCTGAGGTCATGTTGCAGTTGTATAAGACTCTGGTGCAGCCTCATCTGGAGTATTGTGTGCAGTTTTGGTCGCCATACTATAGGAAGGACGTGGAAGCATTGGAACGAGTGCAGAGGAGGTTTACCAGGATATTGCCTGGCATGGTAGGAAGATCGTATGAGGAAAGGCTGAGGCAATTGGGGCTGTTCTCACTGGAGAAAAGAAGGTTTAGGGGAGATTTGATAGAGGTGTACAAGATGATTAGGGGTTTAGATAGGGTTGACAGTGAGAATCTTTTTCCGCTAATAGAGTCAGCTGTTACTAGGGGACACAGCTTTAAATTAAGGGGTGGTAGGTATAGGACAGATGTTAGGGGTAGATTCTTTACTCAGCGGGTTGTGAGTTCATGGAATGCCCTGCCAGTAGCAGTGGTGGACTCTCCCTCTTTATGGTCATTTAAGTGGGCATTGGATAAGCATATGGAGGTTATTAGGCTAGTGTAGGTTAGGTAGGCTTTGGTCGGCGCAACATCGAGGGCTGAAGGGCCTGTACTGCGCTGTATTTTTCTATGTTCTATGTTCTATGTTCTAACACCTTTAAGGATCCACTCAGTTCTTAGAGGAAGTCAGACTCATAGAACATGGAACACTACAGCACAGTACAGGCCCTTTAAAGGAACCACTTGGCTAATTAAGGGAGTTAGACTAATACAGCAAAGAACATCACAGTGCAGTATAGGTCCTTTATGGAATTGCTCGTCCAATACAGGAGGTTAGACTTGCAGAACATAGAGTTTTACATTGAACCGTTCAGCTGTTAAAAGATGTTAGACTAATACAAGACAGAATATGACCACGCAGGACAGTCACTTTATGGAACCACTCGGCTGATAAAGGATGTTAAGACTGAGACAACATAGAACATTTCAGCACAGTACAGGCCCTTTCTGGTACCACTCGATTATAAAAGAAAGTTATACTCAAAGAACATAGCACGTTGCAGTATGAGCCCTTTATGGAACTGCCGGGCTCATAAAATAAGTTAGACTAATAGAACATTACAGCACAGTACAGGTCCTTTATGGAACCGCTCAGCAAATAAAAGAAATTAGACTAATATAATATAGAACAATACAGCACATTGCAAGCCCTTTATGGAACCGCTCAGTTGATAAAGGAAGTCAGGCTAATACAACACAATACATGACAGCGCAGTACAGGCCGTTTATGGAACCAATCGAGAAGGAAGTTTGAGTAATTCAACATAGAACCTGACAGTATAGTGCAGGCCCTTTATGGAACTGCTCGGACAATGAAGGAAGTTAGACGAACACAACAGAGAACAGTACAGCACAGTACAGTACAGCCCGTTTGTGGAACAGTTCAGCTAATAAAAAACATTATACTAATACAGCATTACAGCGCAGTACAGACTCTGTATGGAACGGCACGGCTAATAAAGGAAATTTGACGAATACAATATGGAACATGACAGCACAATACATGCTCTTTATGGAATCTCTCAGATAATAAAGGTAGTTAGACAAATACAACATAGATCAGGACAATGCCTTTATGGAACCGCTCAGCTATTAAAGAAATTTAAACTAATAAAACAAAGAAAATAACAACGTAGTATAGGCCATTTTTGGAACTGCTCAGCTAATAAGGAAGGTAGACTCATAGAACTTAGTGCATTCCAGTGCAGTATAGACCCTCCTTTGAACCACTCAGTTTATAAAGGGAGTTAGACTCAGAGAACCTAGAATATCACAGCCCAGTACAGGCCCTTTATAGAAATGCTCAGCTAATAAAGGACGCTTGACTAATACAACATTACAGTGCAGGACAGACCTTTGATAGAATCGTTTGGCTATTCAATGAAATTAGACTAATACAGTATACTACATTACAGCGCAGCACGGGCCCTTTAAGGAACCACTCGGCTCAGAAACGAAGTCAGACTCAAAGAACACGCAACACTACAGTGCACTATAAACACTTCATAGAACCGCTCGGCTAATAAAGGAAGTTAGACCAATGCAACACAGAACATTACAGTGCAGTAGAGGCATCTCATGGAACTGCTCAGCAAATAAAACAAGTTAGACTGATACAACATGCAACATTACAGCGCAGTACACGCCCTTTATGGAACCGCTTAGCTAATGAAGGAAGTTAGACTAATACAGCATAGAACATGTTAGTGCAGTACAGGCCTTTTATGGAACCGGTCAACTATTAAAGGAAGTCAGACTAATAAAACATAGAACGTTTTAGTGCACTTCAGACCCGTTTTGGAACTGCTTGGCTTGTAAAGGAAGTTCAACTGATACAACACAGAACACTATAGCGCAGTACAGGCTCTTTATGGCACAGTCTGGCTAATAAAGGAAGTTAGATTAATACAACCATAGATCTTGATGGCGCAGTACAGGCCCCTTATAGAAGCACTCAGCTAATAAAGGAAGTTAAAAATCACACAACCCCAGGTTATAGTCCAACAGGTTTAATTGGAAGCACGCTAGCTTTCGAAGTGACGTTCCTTCATCAGGTAATCACTTGAGGAGTGTCGCTCCGAAAGCTAGCGTGCTTCCAATTAAACCTGTTGGACTATAACCTGGTGTTGTGTGATTTTTAACTTTGTACACCCCAGTCCAACACCAGCATCTCCAAATCATGACTAATAAAGGAAGTTAGACTAATACAATATAGAACATGACTGCGCAATAGAGGTCCTTTTTGGAACCTCTTGGCTAATAAAGGAAGCTGATCTCATACAACATTTCAGCACAGTACGGGCCATTTATGGAACTGCTCGGCTAAGAAAGGAATTAGACTGATACAACAGAGAACATTACAGTGCAGAACGGGTCGTTTATGGAACTGCTAATAAAAGAAGTTAGACTGACACAACATAGAACATTACAGCGCAATACTGGCCCTTTATGGAACCGCTCGGCTAATAAAGGAAGTCAGAAAGTAGCATAGAGTACAATAGGTGAATGGGGAGGGGATGAGGGTGATAGGTTGGGGCGGGCAGAGGGTGGAGTGGATAGGTGGAAAAGCAAATAGGCAGGTAGGACAAGTCTGGACAAGCCATGGGAACAGTGCTGAGCCAGTTTGTTTCAGGACATGGTTGAAGAGCTTCAGGGCAGAGGAAATGACCTGGGAGTTGCAGAGGGAGAGGGACTCCCTGAGATTCTTGTAGAGCGAGGAGCAAAACTTCTTCAAGGCAGGCATCCTTGCAAGAGGATTCGCAGTAGGGTTAAAATCAACTAGGTAAAAACAATGACTGCAGATGCTGGAAACCAGATTCTGGATTAGTGGTGCTAGAAGAACACAACAGTTCAGGCAACATCTGAGGAGCAGTAACATCGACGTTTCAGGCAATCTCAGGGAAATTCCTTTATTAACTGAACAGTTCCATCAAGGGCCTGTACTGTGCTGAAATGTTAGAACATAGAACATAGAACAATACAGCACAGAACAGGCCCTTCAGCCCAAGACATAGTGCCGAACATTTGTCCTAGCTTAAGCACCTATCCATGTACCTAGCACTCTCAACCTATCCTCGTACGACCTATTCTCCATTCCAAGCAACATCCTGGTAAATCTCCTCTGCATCCTCTCCAAAGCTTCCACATCTTTCCTAAAATGAGGCAACCAGAACTGCACTCCAAATGTGGCCTTACCAAGGTCCTATACAGCTGCAACATCACCTCACGACTCTTGAATTCAATCCCTCTGCTAATGAACGCTAATACACCATAGGCCTTCTTACCACCCGAGTGGCAACTTTCAAAGAGCTATGAACATAGACCCCAAGATCCCTCTGTTCCTCCACCTTACTAAGAACCCTACCATTAACCCTATATTCCACATTCTTATTTGTCCTTCCAAAATGGACAAACTCACACTTGACAGGGTTGAACTCCATCTGCCACTCCTCAGCCCAGCTATGCATCATATCTAAGTCCCTTTGCAGCTGACAACAGCCCTCCTCACTATCCACAACTCCACCAATCTTCGTATCGTCTGCAAATTTACTGACCCACCCTTTGACTCCCTCTTCCAAGTCATTAATAAAAATTACAAACAGTAGAGAACCCAGAAGTGATCCCTGCAGAACTCCACTTGTAACTGGGTTCCAGACTGAATATTTACCATCTACCAGCACTCTCTGACTTCGACCGGTTAGCCAGTTCTCTATTCAACTGGCTAAACTTCCCACTATCCCATGCCTCCTGACTTTCCGCATAAACCTACCATGGGGAACCTTATCAAATGCCTTACTAAAATCCATGTACACTACATCCACTGCTCTACCCTCATCCACATGCTTGGTCGCCTCCTCAAAGTTTACTTTAATGCAAGGAGTATCAGGAATAAAAGTGATGAACTTAGAGCATGGATCAGTACCTGGTGCTATGATTTTGTGGCCATAACAGAGACATGGGTTTCTCAGGGGCAGGAATGGTTGCTGAATGTTCCAGGATTTAGAGCATTTAAAAAGAATAGGGAAGGGGAAAAGAGGAGGGGGTGTAGCACTACTAATCAGAGAGGATATCACAGTTACAGAAGCTTCTATTGTCGAGGAAGATCTGCCTACCGAGTCGGTATGGATGGAAATTAGGAACAGCAAGGGAGCAGTCACATTGTTAGGGGTTCATTACAGGCCCCCTAATAGCAGCATGGAGATGGAAGAAAGCATAGATTGGCAGATTTTGGAAAACTGTGGATGTAGTAGGGTTGTTGTAATGGGTGACTTTAACTTTCCCAATATTGATTGGAACCTACTTCGAGCCGAAGATTTGAATGGAGCTGTTTTTGTAAGGTGTATTCAGGAGGGTTTCCTAATTCAGTACATTGACAGGCCAACAAGGGGAGAGGCCATTCTCGACTTGATGCTCAGAAATGAGCTGGGGCAGGTATCAGATCTTGTGGCGGGAGAGCATTTTGTGATAGTGACCACAACTGCCTCAAATTCTACAGAAGGAGAAGATTAGGAAAAATGGGAGGATATTTAATTGGGGATGAGGAAACTATGATGCAATTAGACATGAGTTAGGAAGCATGGATTGGGAGCAATTGTTCCATGGTAAAGACACAATAGATATGTGGAGACTGTTTAAGGAACAGTTGTTGCGATTGATGAATACATATGTCCCTCTGAGACAGGTAAGAAGGGATAAGATAAAGGAACCTTCTCGTCAAAAGGAAGAAGGTAGCTTACAAAAGGTGGAGGAAGCTAGGGTCAAGTTCAGCTCTACAGGATTACAGGCAGGCGAGGAAGGAGCTCAAAAATCGTCTGAGGAGAGCTAGGAGGGGGCACGAGAAAGGCTTGGCGGAACGGATTTGGGAGAACACATTTTACACTTATGTGAGAAGTAAGAGAATGGTCAAAGAAAGAGTAGCGCTGATCAGGGATAGCAAAGGGAAGTTTTGTGTGGAGTCTGAGGAGGTAGGGGAAGCCCTAAATGAGTTTTTTGCTTCTGTCTTTACGAAAGAAGCGAACTTTGTAGTGAATGAAACCTTTGAAGAGCGGGGGTGCATGCTGGAATAGATAGAGACAGAGGAAGCTGATGTGCTGAAAATTTTGTCAAACATTAAGATTGTCAATTCGCCAGGCCCGGACCAGATTTGTCCTCGGCTGCTTTGGGAAACGAAAAATGCAATTGCTTCACCACTTGCAATGATCTTTGCATCCTTGCTCTCCACTGGAGTCGTATCTGAGGACTGGAGAGAGGCAAATGTAATTCCTCTCTTCAAGTAAGGAAATAGGGAAATCCCCGGCAATTACAGACCAATAAGACTCACGTCTGTCATCTGCAAGGTGTTAGAAAGGATTCTGAGGGATAGGATTTCTGACTATCTGGAAGAGCATGGCTTGATTAAATACAGTCAACACGGCTTTGTGAGGGGCAGGTCATGCCTCACAAACCTTATTGAGTTCTTTGAAGATGTGACTAGAAAAGTTGATGAGGGTTGAGCTGTGGATGTGGTGTATGTGGACTTCAGCAAGGCATTTGATAAGGTTCCCCATGGTAGGCTCATTCAGAAGGTCAGGAGGAATGGGATTCGGGGAACATAGCTGTGTGGATACAGAATTGTCTGGCCAACAGAAGACAGCGAGTGGTAGTAGAAGGAAAATATTCTGCGAGGTGATGCATTTTGGAAGTTCGAATTTGAAAGTTGAGTACAGGATTATGGATAGTATTCTTGGCAGTGTGGAGGAACAGAGGGATCTTGGGTGGTCATTTTAAGGGATCTATGTACTTGCACACCAAGTGGACAGGGTTATTAAGAGAGCATATGGTGTTTTGGCTTTCATTGAGTTTAAGAGTCTTGAGATCTTGTTACTGTTCTACAAACTGGTTAGATCGCAGTTGGAATACTGCGTCCAGTTCTGGTCGCCCTATTATAGGAAAGATGTGGATGCTTTGGAGAGGGTTCAGAGGAGGTTTACCAGGATGCTGCCTGGACTGGAGGGCTTATCTTATGAAGAGATGTTGACTGAGCTCGAACTTTTTTCATTGGAGAAAAGGAGGAGAGGGGACCTAATTGAGGTGTACAAGATAATGAGAGGCATAGATAGAGTCGATAGCCAGAGACTATTTCCCAGGGCAGAAATGGCTAACACGAGGGGTCATAATTTGAAGCTGGTTGGAGGAAAGTATAGAGGGGATGTCAGAGGTGGGTTCTTTACACAGAAAGTTGTGAGAGCATGGAATGCGTTGCCAGCAGCAGTTGTGGAAGCAAGGTCATTGGGGACATTTAAGAGACTACTGGACATGCATATGGTCACAGAAATTTAAGGGTGCATACATGTCGGCGCAACATCGGGGGTTGAAGGGCCTGTGTTGTGCTGTACTATTCTACGTTCTATGTTCTATAGAGAAATAACACACTGAACTGGGAATAAAGATAGAGAAAAACATAGAACTGAGAGTACATACAGAGAAACAATACACTGAACTGACAGCACACATACAGAAACAACACACTGATGTGCGAGTACAGACAGAAAAACAATACACTGAACTGAGAGTAAAGATAGAGGACTAATACACTGCACTGTGAGTACAGATAGAGACACAGCACACTGAACGGAGAGTACAGATAGAGAAACAAAACACTGAACTTTGAGGAAAGTTAGAGAAACAACACATTGAACTTCGAGTAAAGATAAACAACACACTGAACTGTAAGTACAGATAGAGAAACAACACACTGAATTGGGAGTACAGGTAGAGAAACAATAAACTGAACTGAGAGTACACATGGAGAAACAATACACTGAGCTGAGAGGAAAGTTAAAGAATCAAAGCACTGAACCGGGAAGACAGATGGTGAACTATAGCACTGAACTGCAGAACACATGGAGAAAAATCACAGAGTACAGACAGAGAAACAAACAATGAATTGAGAGTACAGATAGAGAAACAAAACACTGAACTGCGAGAACAGATAGAGAAAGAAAACACTGAACTGATATTATAGATAGTGATACAACATACCGGCTTGAGACTTCAGAGAGAGAAACAACATATTGAACCAAAAGTACACATCGAGAAATAATACACTGAAGTGTGGTTACTGATAGAGAAACAAAGCACTGAACTGAGAAAACAAATGGAGAAAAAAAACACTGAACTGAGAGTCAAAATAGAGAAACAACACACTGAACTGCGAGCACAGATGGAGAAACAACATATAAAGAAATAAAACACTGAACTAAGAGTACAGATAGAGAAACAATACATAAAGAAATATTACACTGAACTGAGAGCACAGATCGAGGAACAACACAAAGAAATAAACCACTAAACTTAAAGTACAGGTAGAGAAATAAAACACTGAACTGAGAGTACATAAAGAAGAAACAACGCTGAACTGAGAGTACAGATATAGAAACAAAACACGGAACAAAGAGGAAAGCTAGAGAAACAACACATTGAACTTCGAGTACAGATAGAGAAACAACACACTGAACTGAGAGTACAGATATAGAAACAAAACACGGAACAAAGAGGAAAGCTAGAGAAACAACACATTGAACTGAGAGTACAGATCGAGAAATACAACATTGAACTGAGAATACATAAAGTTTGTGAGAAGATTTGTAGCTTGGGCGCTCGTTGTTGTGGTTCTGTTCGCCTAGCTGGGAATTTGTGTTGCAGACGTTTGTTCCCCTGTCTAGGTGACATCGTCAGTGCTTGGGAGCCTCCTGTGAAGCGCTTCTGTGATCTTTCCTCCACCTACGGGCGAGAGACACTAAGACAAGCCAGGAAATGGGAATCCTGTGCCAACCGCCTAAGCGCCACATACGCAAAAGTACATATCGGGAAACAATATGCTGAACTGTGAGTACTGCTAGAGAAACAAAACACTGAACTGGGACAAAAGATAGAGAAACAACACACTGCACTTTGAGTACAGATATAGAAACAACACATAAAGAAATAAAACACTGAACTGCAAGTACAGTGAGAGAACAACACACTTAATCAAAAGTACAGATCAAGAAACAATAAACTGAACTGAGGGTACACATGGAGAAACAAAACACTGAACTGAGAGTCAAATTAGAGAAACAACACACTGAATTAATAGAACAGATAGAGAAACGACAGAAAGAAATAAAACTCTCAGCTGAGAGTACAGATAGAGAAACAACACACTGAACCAAAAGTACGCATCGAGAAACAATACATTGAACTGAGATTACAGACGTAGAGACTAAACGCTGAACTGAGAGGATAGATAGTGAACCAACACACTGAACTGAGAGTACAGACAGAGAAACAAAACACTGAACTGAGAGGAAAGATAGAGAAACAACACACTGAACGGTTAGTATAGATAGAGAAACAACACACAGAACTGACAGCACAGATATGGAAACAAAACACTGAACTGGGAGTAGAGATAGAGAAACAACAGAGTAAAAACACTGACTGCAGATGCTGGAAACCAGATTCTGGATTAGTGGTGCTGGAAGAGCACAGCAGTTCAGGCAGCATCTGAGGAGCAGTAAAATCGACGTTTCGGGCAAAAGCCCTTCAGAAGTACAGGCAGAGAGCTTGAAGGGTGGAGAGATAAGTGAGAGGAGGGTGGGGGTGAGGAGAAAGTAGTAGAAAATACAGTTAATTGAGAGTACAGATAGAGAAACAAAACACAACTGAGTAACACAGAGAAACAAAACACTGAACGGTGAGTACAGATATAGAAACAAAACACTGAAGCGAGAGGAGAGATAGAGAGAAAACACTGCCCTGTGAGTGCAGACAGAGAAACAATACACTGAACTGATAGCAAAGACAGAGAGGCAACACACTGAACTTCAAGTACAGATAGAGAAACAACAAACTAAACTGAGAGTACAGAGAGACAAACAACACACTGAACGAAAAACAATAGACTGAAGTGTGGTTATGACAGAGAAACAAGGAATGAACTGAGAGTGCAAATGGAGAAACTGAGAGTCAGAATAGAGAAACAACACACTGAACTGCGAGAACAGATAGAGAAACAACACACAGCACTGCCAGTACAGATAGAGAGACAACACATAAAAAATAAAATACTGAATTGCAAGCACAGATGGAGAAACAACACAAAGAAATAAAATATTGAACTAAGAGTACAGATAGAGAAACAACACATAACGAAAT
This sequence comes from Hemiscyllium ocellatum, assembly GCF_020745735.1. NCBI lineage: Eukaryota > Metazoa > Chordata > Chondrichthyes > Orectolobiformes > Hemiscylliidae > Hemiscyllium > Hemiscyllium ocellatum. The sequence goes on along the minus strand of NC_083405.1, from coordinate 13,712,656 downwards.
ATAACACTGAATTGAGAGTATAGATTGAGAAAGAAAACACTGAACTGAGAGTACACATACAGAAACAACACACTGATATGCGAGTACAGATACAAAAACAACACACTGAATTGAGAGTAAAGATAGAGAAATAACACACTGCACTGTGAGTACATATAGAGAAACAACACGCTGAACTGTGAGTACAGATATAGAAACAAAACACTGAACATAGAGGAAAGTTAGAGAAACAACACACAACACACTGAACTGAGAGCACATTCAGAAACAAGTGGACAGCGTTGAACTGGGAGAACACATGGAGGAAAATCACAGTTAATTGAGAGTACAGACAGAGAAACAAAACACTGAATTGAGAGTACATATAAAGAAACAACACACTGATCTGAGAGTACAGATGGAGAAACAACACACTGAACGAATATTACAGATAGAAATACAACATACGCTGAACTGTGAATACTGCTAGAGAAACAAAACACTGAACTGAGAATCAAAATAGAGAAACAACACACTGAACTGAGAGAACAGGTAGACCAACAACACAAAAATACATATGACACTGAACTGAGAGTACAAATAGACAATTGAAACATAAAGAAATAAAACACTGAACTGAGAATACAGATAAAGAAACAACACAGTGAACTGCGAGTACAGATAGAGAACCAACAGAAACAAATAAAACACTGAGCTAAGAGTACAGATAGAGAAACAATACATGAATAAATATAACACTGAACAGTGATCACAGATAGAGAAACAACAAAAAGAAATAAAGCACTGAACTAAGAGTACAGATAGAGAAACAATACATAAAGAAATATTACACTGAACTGAGAGCACAGATCGAGGAACAACACAAAGAAATAAACCACTAAACTTAAAGTACAGGTAGAGAAATAAAACACTGAACTGAGAGTACATAAAGAAGAAACAACGCTGAACTGAGAGTACAGATATAGAAACAAAACACGGAACAAAGAGGAAAGCTAGAGAAACAACACATTGAACTTCGAGTACAGATAGAGAAACAACACACTGAACTGAGAGTAAAGATAGAGAATCTTTAGACAGAGTGAAATAGGGCGGCACGGTGGCACAGTGGTTAGCACTGCTGCCTCACAGCGCCTGAAGACCCGGGTTCAATTCCCGACTCAGGCGACTGACTGTGTGGAGTTTGCACGTTCTCCCCGTGTCTGTGTGGGTTTCCTCCGGGTGCTCCGGTTTCCTCCCACAGTCCAAAGATGTGCGGGTCAGGTGAATTGGCCATGCTAAATTGCCCGTAGTGTTAGGTAAGGGGTAATGTAGGGGTATGGGTGGGTTTCGCTTCGGCGGGTCGGTGTGGACTTGTTGGGCCGAAGGGCCTGTTTCCACACTGTAAGTCTAATCTAATCTAAAAAAAAATATAGCATTGAACTGGGAGAAGACATGGAAAAAAATCACAGTTAATTGAGAGTATAGACAGAGAAACAAAACACTGAACTGTGAGTACAGATATAGAAACAAAACACTGAAGCAAGAGCAGAGATAGAGAAACAACACACTGAACTGAGAGTACAGATGAAGAAACAACACATAAATAAATATAACACTGAACTGAGGGTATAGATCGAGAAACAACACATAAAGGAACAAAACACTGGACCGAGAGTACAGATAAAGAAACAACACATTGAACTGAGAGCACAGATAGAGAAACAAAAGACTGAACTGTGAGTACTGATATAGAAACAAAATACTGAACATAGAGGAAAGTTAGAGAAACAACACATTGAACTTCGAGTACAGATAAACAACACACTGAACTGGGAGTACAGATAGAGAAACAACACACTTAACTTTGAGGAAAGATTGAGAATCAAAACACTGAACTGGGAGGACAGACACTGAAATATAGCACAGAACTGAGAGTATAGATAGAGAAACAACACACAGAACTGATATTACTGATATTACAGATAGAAACACAACATACTGGCCTAAGAATACTCATCGGGAAACAATACGCTGAACTGTGAGTGCTCGTAGAAAAATAAAACACTGAAAAGAGAATCAAAATGGAGAAACAACACACTGAACTGCGAGAACAGTTAGAGAAACAACACACTGAACTGGGGGAAAAAAACGGAGAAACAACAAAGTGCACTACGAGTACAAATAGAGAAACAACACATAAGAAAATAAAACACTGAACAGAGTACAGATGGAGAACAACACACTGATAAAGTACACAATGAGAAACAATAAACTGAGCTGAGAGTACACTTATAAAACAAAACACTGAACTAGAGTACAGACAGAGAAACAACACATTGAACTAATATTACAGATAGAAATACAACATACTGGCCTGAGAGTACAGAGAGTACACACAAAACCAAAAGTACTCATCGGGAATCAATACGCTGAACTGTGAGTACTGGTAGAGAAACAATACATAAAGAAATAAAACACTGAACTGAGAGTATAGATCGAGAAACAACACAAAGAAATAAAACACTGATTTGTGAACACAGATAGTGCAGTGTTATATTTCTTTATGTGTTGTTTCTCTAAGAGTACAGCGAGAGAAACAACTCACAAAAAAAACTCTGAATTGAGAGTACAGATCGAGAAACAACACATAAAAAATAAAATACTGAACTGAGAGAACATATAAAGAAACAAAACACTGAACTGAGAATACAGATAGAAAAATATGGCACTGAACTGAGAGCCCACATGGAGAAACAAAACACTGAACTGTGAGGAAAGGTAGAGAAACAGCACACTGAATTAGGAGTACAGATAGAGAAATAACTCACTGAACTGGAAGTACAGATAGAGAAACAACAGTGAACCAAGAGGAAAGATAGAGAAACAAAACACTGAACTGGGAGTAGAGATAGAGAAATTACACACTGCACTGTGAATACAGACATAGAAACAACACACTGAACTGAGTACAGATAGAGAAACAACACAAAGAAATAAAACACTGAACCACGAGCACAGATAGAGAAACAAACACATAAAGACATAAAACACTGGACTGAGTGTACAGATAGACAATTGACATATAAAGAAATAAAACACTGAACTGAGAATACAGATAAAGAAACAACAGTGAATCGCGAGTACAGATAGAGAACCAACAGAAACAAAGAAAACATTGAACTAAGAGTACAGATAGAGAAACAACACAAAGCATTAAAACACTGAACTGCGAGTAAAGATAGTGAAACAGCACATAAAGAAATATAACACTGAAATGAGAGTACAGATTGAGAAACAACACACTGAACTGAGAGCACATCTGAAGCAAAAAACACACTGAACTGAGACTACAGATAAAGAAACAAGACACTAAACTGAGAGTAGAGATAGAGAAACATCACACTGAGCTGCGAGTACAGACAGAGAAATAAAACAATGAACTGAGAGAACACACAGAGAAAAAAAATAAACTGAGAGTACAGATAAAGAAACAACACACTGAACTGAGAGGAAAGGTAGAGAAACAAAACACTGAATTGAGAGTACTGATGGAGAAACAAAACACTGAACTAATATTACAGATAGAAATCCGACATACTGGCCTGAGAGTACAGAGAGAGAAACAACACACTGAACCAAAAGTACACATTGCCAAACAATACAGTGAAGTCTGGGTACTGACAGAGAAACGAAGCACTGAACTGAGAGAACAAATGGAGAGAAAAAAACACTGAACTGAGAGTCAAAATAGAGAAACAACACACTGAACCGGGAAAAAAGCAGAGAAAGAACACACTGCACTGCGAGTACAGATAGAGGGACGACACATAAAAAATAAAATCCTGAACTGCGAGCACAGATGGAGAAACAAACAAAGAAATAAAATACTGAACTAAGAGTGCAGATAGAGAATCAACACATAAAGAAATATAACCCTGAACTGAGATTACAGATCGAGAGATAAAACATTGAACTGAAATTACATATGAAGAAACAAAACACTGAACTGAGTACAGAATGAAAAACAAGACACTGAACTGAGAGTGCAGTTAGACAAACAAAACACTGAACTAGGAGCACACAGAGAAACAATACACTGAGCAGTGAGAACAGATAGAGAAAGAACAAACTGAACTGATATGACAGCAGAGATATAAAATATTGGCCTATGAATACACATCGAGAAATAACACACTGAAGTGTGGGTACTGCCAGAGAAATGAAACACTGAACTGTGAGTCAAAACAGAGAAACAACATACTGCACTGCAAATACAGATAAAGAAACAAAGGATTGAACTGTGTGTACAGATATAGAAACAAAACACGGAACATAGAGGAAAGTTAGAGAAACAACACATTGAACTTCAAGTACAGGTAAACACACTAAACTGTGAGTACAGATAGAGAAACAACACACTGAACTGAGAGTAAAAATAGAGAATCAAAACACTGAACTTGGAGGACAGAGTGAAATATAACATTGAACTGGGAGAAGACATGGAGAAAAATCATAGTTAATTGAGAATATAGACAGAGAAACAAAACACTGAACTGTGAGTACAGTTAGAGGAACAACGCACTGAACTGAGAGTACAGACAGACAAACAACACACTGAACTGAGAGCAGACAGACAAACAACACACTGAACTAATATTACAGATAGAAATACAACATACTGGCCTGAGAGTACAGAGAGAGAAACAACACATTGAACTTTGAGGAGAGAGAAACAACACATTGAACTTTGAGTACAGATAAACAACACAGTAAACTGTGTGTACAGATAGAGAAACAACACACTGAACTGAGAGTAAAGACAGACAAACAACACACTGAACTGAGAGTAAAGATAGAGATTCAAAACACTGAACTCGGAGGACAGAGTGAAATATAGCATTGAACTGGGAGAACACATGGAGATAAATCTCAATTAATTGAGAGTATAGACAGAGAAACAAAACACTGAACTGTGAGTACAGACAGAGAAACAAAACACTGAACTAATATTACTTTTTGAAATACAACATACTGGCCTGAGAGTATAGAGAGAGAAACAACACATTGAACTTCGAGTACAGATAAACAACACACTAAACTGTGAGTACAGATAGAGAAACAACACACTGAACTAAGACTAAAGATAGGGAATCAAAACTCTGAACTTGGAGGACAGTGTTAAATATAGCATTGAACTGGGAGAACACATGAGAAAAATCACAGTTAATTGAGAGTATAAACAGAGAAACAAAACACTGAACTGTGGGTACAGACAGAGAAACAAAACACTAAACTGAGAGTACAGATAAAGGAACAACGCACTGAACTGAGAGTACAGACAGACAAACAACACACTGAACTAATATTACAGATAGAAATACAACATACTGGCCTGAGAGTACAGAGAGAGAGAAAACACACGAAACCAAAAGTACTCATCGGGAAACAAAACACTGAACTGAGAATCAAAACAGATAAACAACGCACTGAACTGTGATAACAGTTAGAGAAACAATACATAAAGAATTAAAATACTGAACTGAGAGTACAGACCGAGAAACAAAACACTGAACTGAGAGTACATGTAAAGAAATAACAGACTGCACTGCGAGTACAGATAGAGAAACAAAAGACTGAACATAGAGGAAAGTTAGAGAAACAACACATTGAACTTCAAGTACAGATAAACAACACACTAAACTGTGAGTACAGATAGAGAAACAACACACTGAACTGAGAGTAAAGATAGAGAATCAAAACACTGAACTTGGAGGACAAGGTGAAATATAGCATTGAACTGGGAGAACACATGAGAAAAATCACAGTTAATTGAGAGTATAGACAGAGAAACAAAACACTGAACTGTGAGTTCAGTGAAGACATGGAGAAGACATGGAGAAAAATCACAGTTAATTGAGAGTACAGACAGAGAAACAAAACACTGAACTGAAAGTACAGATAGAGGAACAACTCACTGAACTGAGAGTACAGACAGACAAACAACACACTGAACTGAGAGTACAGACAGAGAAACAATACACTGAACTGAGAGTACAGATAGAGGAACAATGCACTGAACTGAGAGTACAGACAGACAAACAACACACTGAACTAAGAGTACAGATAAACAACACACCAAACTGTGAGTACAGATAGAGAAACAACACACTGAACTAATATTACAGATAGAAATACAACATATTGGGCCTGAGACTACAGAGAGAGACAAATACCACACGAAACCAAAAGTACTCATCGGGAAACAATACGTTGAACTGTGAGTACTGGTAGAGAAACAAAACACTGAACTGAGAATCAAAACAGAGAAACAGCACACTGAAATGGGAGTACACATCGAGAAACAACACACAGAACGGAGAGTACAGATAGAGAACAGAACACTGAACTGTGAGTAAAGGTAGAGAGCACACATGGAGAAACAAAACACTGAACTGAGAGTCAAATTAGAGAAACAACAAACTGAACTGGGAGAAAAGATAGAGAAACAACAAACTCACTGCGAGTACAGGTAAAGAAATAAAACACTGAACTAAGAGTCCAGATAGAGAAACAACACACTAACATGGAATACGTTGGAAAGAAAACACAATTAATTGAGAATATAGAGAGAGGAACAAAACACTGAATTGTGTGTACAGACATGGAAACAAAACACTGAACTGCGAGTACAGAGGGAGAAACAACACACTGAACTGAGAGCACACATGGAGAAACAAAAAACTGACCTGAGAGTTCATATGGAGAAACAAAACACTGAGCTGAGAGGAAAAATAAAGAAACAAAACACTGAACTGGGAGTAGAGGTAGCGAAATAACACACTGCACTGTGAATACAGACAAAGAAACAACACACAACTGAGAGTACAGATAGACAAATAACACAAAGAAATAAAACACTGAACCACGAGCACGGATAGAGCTGAACTGAGAGTCAAAATAGAGAATCAACATACAGAACTGTGAGAAAAAATAGAGAAACAACACAAGGAAATAAAATACTGAACTAAGAGAGCTGGTAGAGAAACAACACAGAAAGAAATATAACACTGAACTGAGAGTACAGATCGAAAATAAGACACTGAACTAAGAGTACAGTTAGAGAAACAACACACAGAACTGCGAGCACAGTGAGAGAAACAAAAACACTGAACAGAGAGTACAGGTGGAGAAATAAAACACTGAAGTGAGAGCACATCTATAGCAAAAACACACTGAACTGAGACTACAGATAGAGAAACAAGACACTAAACTGAGAGTAGAAATAGAGAAACATCACACTGAGCTGCAAGTACAGACCAGAGAAACAAAATAGTGAACTGAGAGAACACACATAGAAACAACACACTGAACTGAGAGTACAGATAGAGGAACAATACACTGAACTAATATTACAGATAGAAATACGACATACTGCCCTGAGAGTACAGAGAGAGAAACAACACACTAAACCAAAAGTACACATCGGGAAACAATACGCTGAACTGTGAGTACTGATAGAGAAACAAAACACTGAACTGAGAGTACATATAAAGAAACAACAGAATGAACTGCGAGTACAGATAGAAAAACAACACATAAAGAAATAAAACACTGAACTGAGAGTACAGTGAGAGAAACAATAAAAAGAAATAAAACACTGAACTAAGAGTACAGTGAGAGTAAAGATGGAGAAATAACACACTGAACTGAGAGCATAGATATGGAAACAAAACACTGAACTGAGAGGAAAATCAGAGAAACAAAACACTGAACTGGGAGTACAGATGGAGAGAAAAATGCAGTTAATAGAGAATACAGAAAGAGAAACAAAACACTGAACTGCTAGTACAGAGGGTGAAACAACACACTGAACTGAGAGCACACATGGAGAAACAAAACACTGAACTGAGGGAACATATGGAGAAACAAAATACTGAGCTGAGAGGAAAGATAGAGAAACAAAACATTGAACTGTGAGTAGAGATAGAGAAATAACACACTGCACTGTGAGTACAGACAGAGAAACAACACACTGAACTGAGAGTACAAATAGAGAAACATCATAAAGAAATAAAACACTGAACCGTGAGCACAGATAGAGAAATAACACAAAGAAATAAAACACAAAACTAGAGTACAGATAGAGAAATAACACACTGAACTGAGAGTACATCTGAAACAAAAACACACTGAACTGAGAATACAGATAGAGAAACAAAACACTAAACGGAGAATAGAGATAGAGAAACATCACACTGAGCTGCGAGTGCAGACAGAGAAATAAAACACTGAACTAAGAGAACACAGAGGGAAACAAAACACTAAACTGAGAGCACACAGAGAGAAAGAAAATGAACTGAGAGTACAGATAAAGAAACAACACACTGACATGCGAGGACAGGTATAGAAACAACACACTGAACTGAGAGTACATACGGCGAAACTGGGTGTACAGATAGAGAAACAACACACTGAACTGTAAGTACAGATATAGAAACAAAATGATGAAGTGTGAGCAAAGATAGAGAAAAAACATACTGCACTGTGAGTCCAGATACAGAAACAACACACTAAACAGAGAGCACACATGGAGAAACAAAACACTGAACTGAGAGAAAAATAGAGAAACAAAACACTGAAATGGGAGTAGAGATAGAGAAATAACAAACTGAACTGTGAGTACAAATAGAGAAACAACACAAAGAAATAAAACACTGAACCACGAGCACAGATACAGCAACAACCCATAAAGACATAAAACACTGAACTGAGAGTACAGATAGACAATCGAGACAAAAGAAATAACACATTGACCTGAGAATACAGATAAAGAAACAATACAGTGAACAGTGAGTACAGATAGAGAACCAACAGAAACAAATAAAACACTGACCTAAGAGTACAGATAGAGAAATAACACACTGAACTGAGAGTACATCTGAAGCAAAAACACACTGAACTGAGACTACAGATAGAGAAGCAAGACACTAAACTGAGAGTAGAAATAGAGAAACATCACACTGAGCTGCAAGTACAGACCAGAGAAACAAAATAGTGAACTGAGAGAACACACATAGAAACAACACACTGAACTGAGAGTACAGATAGAGGAACAATACACTGAACTAATATTACAGATAGAAATACGACATACTGCCCTGAGAGTACAGAGAGAGAAACAACACACTAAACCAAAAGTACACATCGGGAAACAATACGCTGAACTGTGAGTACTGATAGAGAAACAAAACACTGAACTGAGAGTACATATAAAGAAACAACAGAATGAACTGCGAGTACAGATAGAAAAACAACACATAAAGAAATAAAACACTGAACTGAGAGTACAGTGAGAGAAACAATAAAAAGAAATAAAACACTGAACTAAGAGTACAGTGAGAGTAAAGATGGAGAAATAACACACTGAACTGAGAGCATAGATATGGAAACAAAACACTGAACTGAGAGGAAAATCAGAGAAACAAAACACTGAACTGGGAGTACAGATGGAGAGAAAAATGCAGTTAATAGAGAATACAGAAAGAGAAACAAAACACTGAACTGCTAGTACAGAGGGTGAAACAACACACTGAACTGAGAGCACACATGGAGAAACAAAACACTGAACTGAGGGAACATATGGAGAAACAAAATACTGAGCTGAGAGGAAAGATAGAGAAACAAAACATTGAACTGTGAGTAGAGATAGAGAAATAACACACTGCACTGTGAGTACAGACAGAGAAACAACACACTGAACTGAGAGTACAAATAGAGAAACATCATAAAGAAATAAAACACTGAACCGTGAGCACAGATAGAGAAATAACACAAAGAAATAAAACACAAAACTAGAGTACAGATAGAGAAATAACACACTGAACTGAGAGTACATCTGAAACAAAAACACACTGAACTGAGAATACAGATAGAGAAACAAAACACTAAACGGAGAATAGAGATAGAGAAACATCACACTGAGCTGCGAGTGCAGACAGAGAAATAAAACACTGAACTAAGAGAACACAGAGGGAAACAAAACACTAAACTGAGAGCACACAGAGAGAAAGAAAATGAACTGAGAGTACAGATAAAGAAACAACACACTGACATGCGAGGACAGGTATAGAAACAACACACTGAACTGAGAGTACATACGGCGAAACTGGGTGTACAGATAGAGAAACAACACACTGAACTGTAAGTACAGATATAGAAACAAAATGATGAAGTGTGAGCAAAGATAGAGAAAAAACATACTGCACTGTGAGTCCAGATACAGAAACAACACACTAAACAGAGAGCACACATGGAGAAACAAAACACTGAACTGAGAGAAAAATAGAGAAACAAAACACTGAAATGGGAGTAGAGATAGAGAAATAACAAACTGAACTGTGAGTACAAATAGAGAAACAACACAAAGAAATAAAACACTGAACCACGAGCACAGATACAGCAACAACCCATAAAGACATAAAACACTGAACTGAGAGTACAGATAGACAATCGAGACAAAAGAAATAACACATTGACCTGAGAATACAGATAAAGAAACAATACAGTGAACAGTGAGTACAGATAGAGAACCAACAGAAACAAATAAAACACTGACCTAAGAGTACAGATAGAGAAATAACACACTGAACTGAGAGTACATCTGAAGCAAAAACACACTGAACTGAGACTACAGATAGAGAAGCAAGACACTAAACTGAGAGTAGAGACAGAGAAACATCACAATGAGCTGTGAGTACAGACAGAGTAATAAAACACTGAACTGAGAGAACCTGGGGCGAACAAAATGCTGAACTGAGAGCACACACAGAAAAAAAAATGAACTGAGAGTACAGATAAAGAAACAATACACTGAAATGAGAGCACACAGAGAGAAAAAAACACACTGACATGCGAGAGTAGATAGAGAAACACGACACTGAACTGAGAGTACATACAGAGAAACAACACACTGAATGAGAATAAAGAAAGAGAAATATAACACTGAACCTATAGAGGAACAAAACACTGAAATGTGATTTCAGATATAAAAACAAAACACTGAACTAAGAGGAATGATAGAGAAACTACGCATTGAACTGAGAGTAAAGATAGGGTAATAAAATACTGAACTGGGGGTACAGATAGAGAAACAACACACTGAACTGAGAGTCGAGATATAAAAACAAACACTGAATTGTGAGTATAGATATAGAAACAAAACACTGAAGCGAGAGCAAAGATAGAGAAAAAACACACTGCACTGTGAGTACAGATAGAGACACAACACACTAAACTGAGTGCACACATGGAGAAACAAAACACTGAGCTGAAGGTAAAATAGAGACACAAAACAGTGAACTGGGAGTAGAGATAGAGAAATAACACTCTGCACTGTGAGTACAGACAGAAAAACCACACACTGAACTGAGAGTACAAATAGTGAAACAGCACAAAGAAATAAAACACTGAACCGTGAGCACAGATAGAGAAACAACACATAAAGACATAAAATACTGAACTGAGAGTTCAGATAGACAATTGAAACATAAAGGAATAAAACACTGAACTGAGACTACAGATAAAGAAACAACACAGTGAACTGCGAGTACAGATAGAGAACCAACAGAAACAAATAAATCACTGAACTAAGAGTACAGATAGAGAAACAACACATGAATAAACAAAACACTGAACAGCGATCACAGATAGAGAAACAACACAGAGAAATAAAACACTGAACTAAGTGTATAGGTAGAGAAATAACACATAAAGAAATAAAACACTGAACTAAGAGTACAGATCAAGAAACGACACACTGATCTGGGAGAAAAGATAGAGAAACAACACACTGCACTGTGAGTACAGATAGAGAAACAATACATAAAGAAATAAAACACGGAACTTAAAGTACAGTTAGAGAAATAAAACATTGAAATGAGAGTACATAAAAAAGAAATAAAACACTGAATTGCGAGTACAGATATTGAAACAAGTCACTGAACTGTGAATACAGATAGAGAAACAAGACACTGAACTGAGAGAACACATAAAGAAACAAAACATTGACTTGAGATTACAGATAGTGACACAACATGCTGAACTGAGAGCACACACAGAAAAACAATACACTGAACTGCGAGTACAGATAGAGAAACAACACATAAAGAAATATAACACTGAACTCTGGGTACAGATTGAGAAACAACACAGAAAGGAATCAAATGCTGAAAAGAGAGTACAGATAGAGAAATAAAACACTGAACTGAGAGTACATATAACGAAACAAAACACCGAACTGAGAGTACAGATAGAGAAACAACACACATAAAAATAAAATACTGAACTCAGAGTACTGACAGAAAAACAACAACAACATCTAGAAATAAAACACTGAATTGAGAGAACAGATAGAGAAACAACACACTGAACTGAGAGTACAGATAGAGAATCAACACACTGAACTGCAAGTTCAGATGGAGAAACAACACAGTGAACTGAGAGCACAGATACTCAAGCAAAACACTGAACTGTGAGTGCAGATATTGAAACAACACACTGAACTGAGAGGAAAGATAGAGAAACAACACACTGAACTGCACAAAGATATAAAACAATGAGTTGAGAGTACAGGTAGAGAAACAACATAAAGAAATAAAACACTGAACTGACAGCACGCATAGAGAAACAACACACTGACATACGAGTAGAGTGAGAAACAACACACTGAACTGAGAGGAAAGATAGAGAAACAACACACTGAAGGGGGAGAACAGATAGAGAAACAATATACAGAACTGGAAGCATAGATATGGAAAAGAAACACTGAACTGAGAGGAAAGATAGAGAAAAATCACACTGAACTGGGAGTACAGCTAGAGAAGCAACACACTGAACTGAGAGCACAGAGAGAGAAATAACACACTGCACTGAGTTCAGACAGAGAAACAACTCACTGAACTGAGAGCACAGATATAGGAACAAAACACTGAACTGTGAGGAAAGATAGAGAAACAACACACTGAACTGAGTGCAAAGAGAGAAACAACACGCTGAACACACAGTAAAGATAGAGAAACAACAAACTGTATGACAGGAAAGATCAAGAAACAACACACTGAACTGGGAGGACAGATAGTGAAATAACACACTGATCTGGGAGAACAGATGGAGAAACAACACACTGAACTGAGAGTACAGATAGAGAAAATACACGCTGAACTGGGAGTATATCTGAAGCAAAAACACACTAAACTGCGACTACAGATAGAGAAACAAGACTGAGAGTAGAGATAGAGAAACATCACGCTGAGCTGCAAGTACAGACAGAGAAACAAAACACTGATGTGCGAGGAGAAGTAGAGAAGCAACATACTGAACTTAGAGTACACACAGAGAAACAATGCACTGAACTGAGAGTACAGATAGAGAGGCAACATGGAAAGAAATAAAACACACTGATCTGTGAGCACAGATAGAGAAACAACACAATAAAAAACACTAAACTGAGAGCACATTTAGATTAGATTTACAGCGTGGAAACAGGCCCTTCGGCCCAACAAGTCCACACCGACCCACCGAAGCGAAACCCACCCGTACCCCTACATTTACCCCTTACCTAACACTATGGGCAATTTAGCATGGCCAATTCACCTGACCCGCACATCTTTGGACTGTGGGAGGAAACCGGAGCACCCGGAGGAAACCCACGCTGACACGGGGAGAACGTGCAAACTCCACACAGCCAGTCGCCTGAGTCGGGAATTGAACCCGGGTCTCAGGCGCTGTGAGGCAGCAGTGCTAACCACTGTGCCACCGTGCCGCCCACATCTAAAGCAAAAACACTGAACTGAGATTGCAGGTAGAGAAACAAGACACTAAGAGTAGAGATAGAGAAACAAAAGACTGAACTGAGAGCACACACAGAAAAAAAACTGTGAGTGCAGATTAGGTAACATCACACTGAAGTGAAAGCGCACATAGAGATACAGCACACTGCACTGAGACTAAAGGTAGAGAAATAACACACTGCACTGTGAGTACAGACAGAGAAACAAAACACTGAACTATGGTTACAGACAGACAAGCAACAAACTGAACTGAGAGAACACACAGATAACACACTGACATGCAAGTACAGATAGAGATAAAACACACTGAACTGTGAGTATAGATACAGAAATAACACACTGAACTGGGAGTACAGAGAGAGAAACAAAACACTGAACTGAGAGACAAAATAGAGAAACACACTGAACTGAGAGAACAGATAGAGAAACAACATAAAGAAATAAAACAGTGAACTGAGAGTACAGATAGAGAAACAACACGCTGCAAAGATAGTGCAAAGATAGAAACAACACGCTGAACACACAGTGAAGATAGAGAAATAACAAACTGTATGACAGGAAAGATCGAGACACAACACACTGAACTAGGAGGACAGATAGCGAAATAACACACTGATCTGGGAGAACAGATAGTGAAATAACATACTGATCTGAGAGAACAGATGAAGAAAAAAATTCAGTTTACGAGAGTACAGATCGAGAAACAAAACACTGAACTGCGAGTACAGACAGCGAAATAAAAGACTGAACTGAGAGTACAAATAGAGAAACAATACCTTCACAATCTACATCATTCAGCAGGTTGCCACCTTTACACAAGTCTAACAAGTGATTTACAAATGAATAACATGACACGTGTTTTGATGTTGGTGGGATGCCAGATATGTAGGCCCTACATCCTGACAACTGGTGGACCATGTCAGAAAACATGTCCATTTGACTATTCTCTGCTGGAAGCAAGCTGCCTGTTCTCAACCAGCCTCTAATGTAATCCTCATTAGAAGTGATTCTGCTTTAGAAAACATTTATTAAATAATCTGAACTGTGATAGGTATTAAACTGGAAACCAATTCAAGATCAACAGCTGGGATGACAGAGAGCATTTGTGCATGAGTTAGAAGCAACAAATATAATTACGCAAGATCTTGGTTCATGTTGGCAAAAGGAACTTTTACAGACATTACACTTCTTTGATGAGAAAGGCATCATGGAGAGAACCAAACCCTGCTGCATTCCCATAGTGACACCCTGAACAATCAGAGTCCACCTGTCTGGTCTGAGAATTAAGATTGACAGCTAACTGTTTTTGCTGCATCTCCATGGTAATGATGAGCTAGCCAATCAGCATTATCTGCCCATTCTATATAAAAAAGTTCCAACTCCTTTTGCAATGTTTTCAACAATTTGGAATGGCTTTTTACCTGTGTGTGAGCAATATTGCTGACACAGTTTGTTTGAAATGCTGGGATTACTGTTTGGGATATGGTTGATTACCTTTATTGCATCAGAATTTCATCTTAAACAGAAGGGCTAGGAATTTGGTGAGTTGGATGAATCTCTTTTGAATAATTTAAATTTGTTTGACTTTAAGACATAACAATTCAGATTTAACAGACTTCATTAGTAAGCAAAACCCATCCACTCTACAAGGTAAAAACAATGACTGCAGATGCTGGAAACCAGATTCTGGATCAGTGGTGCTGGAAGAGCACTGAACTGCTATGCTCTTCCAGCACCACTGATCCAGAATCCTCCATCCACTCTACAGCCCAGTTTTGAAAGCTGTCCTTTTAAGAAATCACCACAATTACAGAAATCTGTTAAGGTAGTTGTTAAGTTCAAATACACAGAGAAAGCAACCAGTTTCTTATTCAACAACAAAATTATTCCATATAAATTCTGCAATTTACACTACTCAGGACCTCAAGTAATAATCATTGTAGGTTACAGTGCAGAAGGAGGCATTTCGGCCCATCGTTTCTGTTCCAGCTTGTTAAATGTTGCCTTTTTTAATTCATTTGTGGGATGAAGGCATTGCTGGATAGGCCAGCATTGATTGCCCATCCCTAATGGCCCAAAGAGCAGTTAAGAGTCCACCATGTTGCTGTGGGTTTGGAGAAACATGGAGGCCAGACCAGGTAAAGATGCCAGTTTCCTTCCCTGAAAGATATTAGTGAACAAATTGTTTCTTCCAACAATCGGCAATGGATTCATGGCCATCTTTACACTCATACTTGCAGATTTTGTTTGAATTCAAATTCTACCATCTGCCATGGCAGGATTTGAAACTGAGTTGAGAGTGTGGTGCTGAAAAAGCACAGCAGGTCAGGCAGCATCCGAGGAGCATCACAATCAATGTTTCAAGCAAAAGCCCTTCATCAGGAATGAGGCTGTGAGCCAAGGGGGTGGTGAGATAAAATTGGTAAAAAAACTGAGATAAAATTTGAAATTCAGTCCCCAAAACATTACCTGGGTCTCTGGATGAACAATCGCCTGGCTTGCAATATTGGATTGTAGTGAAGAGCATTTACTGTCTGTATGGGAGTGAACAGCAGTCCCTGTGCATGTCCGGGAGAACAGCAATCACTGTATATGCTATGCTACACAGCAATTTCTGAGTAGATGAAATAAAACAGAAGGCTTTGTGCATATCACAGGGAATAGCAATCCTTGCCTGTATTATAGAGAATAGCTGTGAGTGAGAAAGGTCATTCCAATCCAGGTATCAATCCACATGGGGCCCATGTTCTTGGGCATATTGCAAACAACATTAGTTCCCGTGTATTTCCAGAGAACAACTGTTGCTCTGTATAATTACAGAGAAAGTTGTCACTATGTTTCTTACTGAGAACAGCAGTAACTCTATAAAACAGTAGTTTCTTTTCTACTGAACATCTGACTCTTTATATGAAACCGTACTGCCGTGCGTATGTATATCACAGAGAACAGCAGTTCCTGTGTTTCTTACAGAGAACAGCTGTCCTGCGGTAAATTGCAGAGAACAGCTGTCCTGGGAATGATGTAGAGAATAGCAATTCCTGACGATAAACAGAACAGAGGTGCTTGTCTGCTTCACTTCGATCTGTAGTCCCTATCAATATGATAGAGAAGAACAGTGCCTTTCTATGTTGTAGTAAACAGCAGTACCCATGTATACCAAAGAGAACAGCAATCCCTGTGAATAGTATATTGAAGAGCATATGTGAACCTGAACAGCAATCCCTGTGGAAATTACAAAGAATGGCTGTCCCAGTATATATTAAAAAGAATAGCAGTTGCCATGCATATTGCAGACAACAGTAGTTCCTGTGTATATTGCAGACATAAGCAGCCTGTGTGCATATTGAGGAGACCAGCAGTCTCTGAATTTTACTGAACACGGAAGTCTCCCTGTCAATGGGAGTGAACATCACCCTAAACATCTGAATTCTTGTTCTAGACCCCAGCGAAATGACCTTGTCTATTTATGATTTGGAGACGCTGGTGTTGGACTGGGGTGTACAAAGTTAAAAATCACACAACACCAGGTTATAGTCCAGCAGGTTTAAGTGGAAGCACACCAGCTTTCGGAGCGCTGCTCCTTCTTCACTTCCACCTCATGAAGGAGCGTTGCTCTGAAAGCTAGTGTGCTTCCAATTAAACCTGTTGGACTATAACCTGGTGTTGTGTGATTTTTAACTTTGTCTATTTATCCTTTTCATGATTTGGAGGTGCTAGTGTTGAACTGGCGTGGACAAAGTTAAAAATCACACAACACCAGGTTTATTTGGAAGCACAAGCTTTCGAGGCGCTTCATCAGGTGGTCAATTTTATAAACCTCTGTAAGGCCACCCCTCTGAAACTGATGTTCCAGAGAAAACAACCCCCAACCTATTCAGCTTCTCTCTCGCACAAATCCTCCAACCCTGGCAACATCCTTGTAAAGCTTTTCTGAACCTTTCCAAGTTGCACACAATAGGAAGGAGATCAGCATTGCATGAAATATTCCAAAAGTGGCCTAACCAATTAACTATACAGCCGCAACATGACCCTGCAACTCCTATATTCAATGCACTGACCAATAAAAGAAAATATACCATGCACCTTCTTCACTATCCTATCGACCTGCAACTCCACTTTCAAGGAACTATGAACCTGCACTCCAAGGTCTCTGTTCAGCAACACTCCCCAGGACCTTACCATTAAGTGTATAAGTCCTACTCAGATTTGCTTTCCCTTGTATTTATCTAAATTAAACTCCATCTGCCACCTCTCAGCCCATGGGCAGATCTCATTGTAATCTAAGGGAAACTTCCAATTTTGGTGTCATCTGCAAACTTATTGACTATACTTCTATGCTCACATCCCTAAATTTCCATAAATGATGAAAAGTAGTGGACCCATCACCGATCCTTGTGGCACTCCACTGGTCACAGGCCTTCAGTGTGAAAGACAACCCTCCACCACCACCCTCTGTCTTCTACCTTTGAGCCGGTTCTGTATCCAACAGTGTCCCTTGTCAAATGCCTTACTCAAATCCATACAGATCACATCGATGACATCAAATGGGCCAATGTCAGATGGAGTTCAATCTGGATAAATGAGAGGTATTGCATTTTGGTACAACAACACGGATCGGGCTTATACAATTAATGTTCGAGCCTTGTGAGTGTTGTAGTGCAGAGGGACCCAAGATTGCAGGGTCACAATTCTTTAAAGTTTGTGTCATCCAGACAGGCTGGTTAAAAAGGCATTTGGCTTGTCTTCACTGCTCAGTCCTTTGAGTCTAGGAGTTGGGTAAAAACAATGATTGCAGATGCTGGAAACCAGATTTGGATTAGAGTGGTGCTGGAAAAGAATCCAGAATCTAGGAATTGGGGTGTTATGTGGAGGTTGTGCAGGACATTGATGAGGCATCTTCTGGAATACTGTGTCCAGTACTGGGCGCCCAGTTATAAGAAGGATATTATCAAGTTGGAGGGAGTTCAGAAGAGATTTATGAGAATGTTTCTGGGGATGGAAGTTTGATTTACAAACAAGAGACTGGATTGGCTGAGATATTTTTCACTGAAGTTGAGGAGTTTGAGAGGTGATATGATAGAAGTTTATAAAATAAGGAGAGATGTCGATAGAGTTAGTGATAGTTGTCTCTTCCTCAAGATGGGGGACTTAAAGATGAGGGGGATGTTTTTCAGGTGAGAGGCAAGGGTTTCAAGAAAAGAAATCAGAGGTATGTTTTGACAGAGAAGGTGGTTCACGCCTGGAAGGAATTTTCTGAGGAAGTGGTCGATGTAGGTATAATACAACGTTTCAAAGACATTTGGACGGATGCATGAATAGGAAAGGTTTGAAGGGCTATGGGCCAGCAGCAGCCTGGTGGGAATAGTTTAGTTTGGAATTATGTTTGGCATGGACTGGTTGGACTGAAGTGTCTGTTTCCATTAAGTTGGGTTAATCTGTTGGGTTTTCGGATAGGTCAGATTATTCTATATTCTTTTTTTTATTAGTGTTTCATTCAGTAATCTTACAAATAAATTCTGTTTTGTTTAAAACTACCTGGTTTGACCAACTGCATTTCGATCAAAGTTAGGGTCTGAGTTACATTCCTGAAATGTTTTGAGGATGTCTGGCCTGGTCCATACCACATCTGGGGTGAAATAATTAATTTGGATTCCATACTTCCATGTTTCCAGCTTTCTCTGCCTCATTTCTCCTTCAATCCCAATCTTTCCCATTCCTCATGTCTTCCTCAGAATCCCTGAAGTGTGGAATCAGGCCCTTCGGACCAACAGGTCCACACCAACCCTCCAAAGAGTAACTCATCTGCACCCATTCCCCATTACTGTACATTTATCTCTGACTAATGCACCTAACCTGCCCATCCCTGAACATTATTAGCAATTTAGTTTGGCCAATCTGGGGGTAGGGGTAAAATTTAGATTGGGGCAATATATGGGAAGTGACAAATAGGAGGGGGATGTCAGATAAAACCCTTTTCCCCATGATGGGGAACGGCAGGAGAGAGTGGCATCAGCAGACGCCTAGGGGAAAGACAACGGAACAAGGACATGCCACAACCCAAAGGACACACTACCATACATCAGGAGCATTTCCAAACTGACAGCCAGGCTGCTGCGACCACTAGGACTCATAACAGCACACAAACCAACAGCCACTCTCAGACAACAACTCACCAGGACAAAGGACCCAATACCCAGCATGAGCAAAACCAACGTAGTGTACAAAATCCCATGCAAGGACTGCACAAAACACTACATAGGACAAACAGGAAGACAGCTAATGATCCGCATCCACGAACACCAACTAGCCACGAAACGACACGACCAGCTATCCTTAGTAGCCACACACACAGATGACAAACAACATGAATTTGACTGGGACAACACTACTATTATAGCGCAAGCCAAACAGAGAACAGCCAGGTAATTCCTAGAGGCATGGCACTCATCCACTGATTCTATCAACAAACACATCGACCTGGACCCAATATAACAGCCATGGCAGCGGACAGCAACTGACAACCGGAAGCGGCAGAGACAAACCACTATAAATGCCGAAGGAAACATGACAGAAGCGCTTCACAGGAGGCTCCCAAGCACTGAGGATGTCACCCAGAAAGGCGACGAAACGTTTGCAACAAAAACTACCAGCTCGGCGAACAGAACCACAACAACGAACACCCGAGCTACAAATCTTCTCCCAAACTTTGAACACCTACGGGTGAGAGGTGCTAAGACAAGCCAGGAAATGGGAATCCTGTGCCAACCGCCTAAGTGCCACATACGAACAACTCCGGTTCCTGCATGAATGCCGAAAGAATCGAATCCTTCCATCATGTGTCAGGTACAGACCACCAGTCATCAATCCACAAGCCAGGGACACAGCCAGACAGAATGGACTCAGGATGATCCAAGTAATGATTACAGACGCTCACAACAGACTTCAGAAATACAGACAAGAAATTGCGCGCCAAAAATCGTTAATTTCAAAAACAACCAATCAGGAATGGACCCGGATCATTGAACAGAACATAGGACAGAACAGGACCACACACTGCAAAAAAATGGCACTAAATGAAAAAATGGCCAAACTAACACACAACGAAGAGGACACCACAACACACACTTGGGTTAAAAACCTCTCCCACAGACAGCTCACAGACATGGAAAGAAAAATACTGGCCAAGGGACACAACTACAACCACAGGGACGCTAAGACAGCAGACTTCCTAGCAGCACTAGAATGCACACTCAGGAACAATGGATTGACAGAAGAGACACAACAAACAGTGAGACAAACTATCGTACCTATGATAATAAGGAAAAGACAAACACATAACCTCAACACCAAGGAGAGGGAAGCACTAAAATCACTAAGAAACGATAAGAACTTAATCATACTACCAGCAGACAAAGGCAGAATGATGGTCATACTGGACAAAGCAGACTACAAACAAAAGGCACAACAACTACTTGCAGATACCAACACCTACCAAAAGAGGGAGTCTGACCCCACCCCCACAGCTCACCAATAGGTTAAACAACACACTGAGGAATCTCCAAAAAAATGCTCAGGTAACCAGGTCTGACCTATAAAGAATGAAACCTGAAAGCAACAACACCCCCAGATTCTATGGACTACCTAAAAGTACACAAACCAGACATCCCACTCAGACCCATAGTATCACTACCAGGGACACCATCACACAAGCTGGCTAAAGAGCTAGCAGAAACTGAAACACTTGATCAGCGGATCCAGACTCTCTATACAGTCAACACAAGAATTCTTGGACATCATCAGAAATATACACATAGACAAGGAAGAAACCATGGTCTCATTCGATTTATCGGCATTGTTCACCTCTATCGATAAAACCCTAGCCAGAGAAACAATATCCAACTTGCTGGACATACAGAACAGACAACAGGACGTTGAACTGATTAACAAAGACGGCATACTTAAACTACTGGACCTGTGCCTCACAACACACTTTACATTCAACAACCAGATATACGAACAAATCAACGGAACACCCATGGGCTCACCGATCTCTGGACTCATAGCAGAAGCAGTAATGCAAAGGTTAGAACAAACAGTCTTACCGCAAATACAACCCAAATTCTGGGTCAGATATATGGACGACACCTTTGTAATCATTAAAAACACAGAAATAGAGAACACACAGCGGATCATCAATGCCAAACTCACAGAAATCCGATTCACGAGAGAGGAAGAAAAGGGCAACCAGCTCCCATTCCTAGACGTGATGGTACAGAGAACACCGAACGGAGAATTCAGCACGAAGGTATACAGAAAAGCCACACACACAGACCAAGTCCTGAACTATGAAAGCAACCACCCCAACACACACAAACGAAGTTGCATCAGGACACTATTCAAAAGGGCCACAACACACTGCAGTACACCAGAACTGCAAAAAGAGGAAGAACACCTATACAAGGTATTCACCAAAAACGGATACCCACGCAATTTCATCAACAGAATGCCTAAGGGAAAGACAACGGAACGAGGACATGCCACAACCCAAAGGACTAGCCACACTACCATACATCACAAACATTTCCGAACTGACAGCCAGACTACTGCGACCACTAGGACTCATAACAGCACACAAACCAACAGCCACTCTCAGACAACAACTCACCAGGACAAAGGACCCAATACCCAGCATGAGCAAAACCAATGTAGTGTACAAAATCCCATGCAAGGACTGCACAAAGCACTACATAGGACAAACAGGAAGACAGCTAATGATCCGCATCCACGAACACCAACTAGCCACGAAGCGACACGACCAGCTATCCTTAGTAGCCACACACAGATGACAAACAACATGAATTTGACTGGGACAACACTACTATTATAGTGCAAGCCAAACAGAGAACAGCCAGGTAATTCCTAGAGGCATGGCACTCATCCACTGATTCTATCAACAAACACATCGACCTGGACCCAATATACCGGCCACTGCAGCGGACAGCAACTGACAACCGGAAGCGGCAGAGACAAACCACTATAAATGCCGAAGGAAACATAACAGAAGCGCTTCACAGGAGGCTCCCAAGCACTGAGGATGTCACCTAGAAAGGCGACGAAACATTTGCAACAAAAACTACCAGCTCGGCGAACAGAACCACAACAGTGGGACCTTGCTGTGCGTCCCCTCAGTCAGTGAAAAGGGCAGTGAGTCTCTGCACACTCTCACTGTGTGAGAGCGGGTTGTCAGCGAGGAGTTCCCTCCACAGGAAGTGATTTAATGGCATCATTCAGGGGCAACTCCTGAGGAGGATGGACAAAATTTGCATCATTTCATGAAGGGCTAGGCACAATGGGCTGAATTTCCTCATCCTGAATTGTGGGGATTCACTGATTCTGGGACGAGGAAAATTCACTTTTTGCTCAGTATATCACTAAGTCTGCCTTTCAAAGTCAATCAAACAAGTCCGATAAATGCCGTAAATGTTCCTTCCATGTGTGACTAAAAATCACCAGGTCAGCGATATAAACAACACAGTCGAGTAATCCAGCAATGACCTTATTGGTTAGTCTCTGAAATGTAGCTGGCACATGTTAATAACAAATGGCATGAGTTTAAACTGATACAGCCCATTTAGCTTTAGAAAAGCTGAAATCACCTTTGCTCTTTCTGACAAAGTTATCTGCCAATATCCTCTGAACTAGTCAAACTGAGGTGATGCATCAATCTTTGTAACTGCATTGAGTCTTCAATGCCTGATGCCACCTTTCTGGCGCTCCTGCGACTCTGGATGGTGCACAGTAGATTTGAATTGTTTTATTCCTAAGCTGTCCATGAATTCCTTGAATACTGTTTATGTGAAATTGACCTTTGATCAGATCGTATCTCTGCCTGTCATCCATTTCTCATGAAAGACTTAATTAATTCATCTTCAATCCTTTTCGCTGTGATACTGTGTAATGGAACAGCCTCTGGAAATCTAGTTGATACAGCCATTATTGTCAACAAACACTGATTCCCACTTTTTGTTTGAGGCAGGGGACCTATGCAATCAATTAAGACTCTTGTAAAAGGTTCCTCAAGTGAGTAGGTATTAACGATGCAGGTTTTATTACTGCCTATGGTAATCAACTACATCCTTGTGCAGTCCAAGTTAGTAAAAATGCTGTTTTGTATTTATTTTGTGTTTTGCTCACTCCTGAAACTCCTCCATGTAGTGGTTCAAATGCCACTCACAACACCTCCTTCCTATATCCCAATGGCAATACGATTAAATGCCTGAGTATATGATGGTCTCCATTTCCTCGTGAACACATCATTGTTAAGATAATCACATTCAGGGATGCTTTCGGATTCCTTTTTTCTGTTTGCCTTTTGATACAATTATTTTAAATTTTCATCTTCCTGCTGAAACTCCATCTAAGCTAAAGATGTCTGTTGTGTCCTCGGCCTGCTCCTGGGGTGTCTCAGCCATCCGATTAAAAAGGGTCTGTGCTAATTCCATTTCAACTTTCTTATCTGGGCTCTTTGATCTCTCCTGTTCCAACTGGTGACATTGTGACCTCACTCCCACACAGTCAGGAAAAATCCCAGTTGTGTCTCCTGCAATAGTTCAGTTGCCTGAGTTTCCACTGGCTTTTCAACCACATTAGACAGCACTCCGACTGGTAAATTGAGTGTATCATTAGCAAGGAGCTGGGTGTTTGTCCAGTATTCCGATCACAAATTCTCGACTTTTCCCTGGACACTCTAACCTCACTTTACGTATTTGAGCACTTTTTGTCTCACTGTGAATTCCTTTTACTTGTATCTTCTTTGGCAATAGTCCCTCAAAAGTAGATTTGTTTAGCCAATTTTTCAAATGAGATGAGAAAGACTTCCATATCCTTCTCATCAAATGTAGGCAATGATTGAATATACTTAACCAGATCCCCACCAGGGCTTTGACTACCATGGGTTTGCTCATCCTCACTCACTTCAGCCTTCATCTCCAGCCTTTGAAGCTGACTTTTCTGTCTCAGTGGCAATTTCCAAAGTTCAAACTATCTCACTTTTACTCTTTCTTCTCTCTTTCTCATTCTCTTTCCTCCCCTTTTAATCAAAAACCCTGTCTTTTGCCTCTAAATCAAGCTGCTTCATTTTCAATTGAATTTTAGCCATCTCTAAAGATTTGGATGGTGTTTCCAGTAAATGTTGATGCTGAGCTACTGCTGTAATTGTCTCTCCTTTCCTCACAGAAGGAGGCAGCACTAGCTCCAATTGTTTTGCTAATTCCAGCAGCTTGGCCTTAATCACCATTTGTAAAACCCCCAAGGTCACTTCTTCCACCCCCAGAAAACTCTTGATGATTGAAAGAGTCGTTGCTATCCCAAACACTGTTTAAATCAACTCAATTAAACCCCCAGAACAAAAGACACTCACACCCACCTTGCCTTCGAGTTCAACAACTCTAATCCCAGTTTGGAACTACAGAACAGATCCCACAAAGAGCCCCCAAACTGTTATGGACCAGTCTAGACCCCTCAAAACATTTCAAGAAGGTAGCCCAGACCCTAACCTTGCTTGTTGTTTTAAGCAGCTGCATAGTATGTATGGTAAAAACAAGGACTGCAGATGTTGGAAACCAGAGTCTAGATTAGAGTGGTGCTGGAAAAGCACAGCAGGTCAGGCAGCACCCGAGGAGCAGGAAAATCGATGTTTCAGGCAAAAGCCCTTCATCAGGATTAGAGGTGGGGTGCCTGCAGAGTGGAGAGATAAATGAGAGGAGGGTGGGGGGGGGGTGAAACTAGCATAGAGTGAATGGGGGTGGAGATGGAGAGGATAGGTCAGAGAGGAGGGTGGAGTGGATAGGTGGAAAGGAAGATAGGCAGATAGGACAGGTCATGGAGATGGTGCTGAGCTGGAAGGTTGGAACTGGGCTAAGGTGGGGGAAGGGGAAATGAGGAAACTGGTGAAGTGCACATTGATGCCCTGGGGTAAAGTGTTCCAAGGTGGGAGATGAGGCATTTTTCTCCAGGCGTTGGTTGGTGGGGTAGCGGCCATGGAGGAGGCCCAGGACTTGCATATCCTCAGCAGAGGGGGAGAGGGAGTTGAAATGTTGGGCCACAGGGTGGTGGAATTGATTGGTGTGGATGTCCCGGAGATGTTCCCTAAAGGGGTCTGCGCGGAGGCTTCCAGTATCCCCAATGTAGAGGAGACCACATCGGGAGCAACGGATACAATAAATGATCAGCGATGGTGAGAAGATTTGTAGCTCGGGTGCTCATTGTTGTGGTTCTGTTCGCCGAGCTGGGAATTTGTGTTGCAGATGTTTCATCCCCTGTCTAAGTGACATCCTCAGTGCTTGGGAGCCTCCAGTGAAGTGCTTCTGTGATCTTTCCTCCGGCATTTATAGTGGTTTGTATCTGCCGCTTCCAGTTGTCAGTTCCAGCTGTCCGTTGCAATGGCCGGTATATTGGGTCCAGGTCCATGTGCTTATTGACTGAATCTGTGGATGAGTGCCATGCCTCTAGGAATTCCCTGGCTGTTCTCTGTTTGGCTTGTCCTATAAGAGTAGTGTTGTCCCAGTCGAACTCATGTTGCTTATCATCTGCGTGTGTGGCCAATAAGGATAGCTGGTCATGTTGTTTCGTGGCTAGTTGGTGTTCATGGATACGGATCATTAGCTGTCTTCCTGTCTGTCCTATGTAGTGTTTTGTGCAGTCCTTGCATGGGATTTTGTACACTACATTGGTTTTGCTCATGCTAGGTATCGGGTCGTTCGTTCTGGTGAGTTGTTGTCTGAGAGTGGCTGTTGGTTTATGTGCTGTTATGAGTCCTAGTGGTCGCAGTAATCTGGCTGTCAGTTCGGGAATGCTCTTGATGTATGGTGGTGTGGCTAATCCTTTGGGTTACGGCATGTCCTTGTTTCATCGTCTTTCCCTTAGGCATTCTGTTGATGAAATTGCAGGGGTATGCGTTTTAAATGAATACATTGTATAGGTGTTCTTCTTCCTCTTTTTGCAGTTCTGGTGTACTGCAGTGTGTTGTGGCCTTTTGAATAGTGTCTTGATGCAACTTCTTTTGTGTTTGTTGGCGTGGTTGCTTTCGTAGCTTAGGACTTGGTCTGTGTGTGTGGCTTTCCTGTATACCTGGTGTTCTCTGTACCATCTCTAGGAATGGGAGTTGGTTAACCTCTCTGGGAACCCACAGTTCATCCCAACTTAACGATGCTATTCCAAATCTTTCCGACAATCCCCATAAACATCGCACAGCACAAAAGATAAAATCAAACACAGATTCTTACAGGGTGGGAGTCAGAGAGAGAGAGAGAGAGAGAGTACCAGCCTGGACTCCTGCTTCTTTGGGTCCAGAAGCTTTCTGCATATTACTGCGAAATGCCAACCCAAACCAGAGAAAAGCTGGGCTGGGAGAACTAGCCACTCCCCTTTCATGATACAAGTTTTTTAAAAAACTTGGAAGTGCTTTAATGAGGCAGTATCTGTTAGCTAGAAACAAATTGACCCTAAAACCTTTCAACCCCCAGACTTTTTGAACTCTGTGTCATTCACAACTGCATCACCTTGTTAAAGGAGCAGCTTTGTCTCTCTCTCTCTAGTCCTTGTTCAATGTGTTGTCACGCTGCCTGTATCTCTATTCTTTTTTCAATGTTTGTCACTCTCTCTCTCTCTCTCTATTTGTGTGGTGTATCTCAGTCTCTCTCTCTCTCTCTCCCTCTCTCTCTCTCTGCCTGTTCAGTACCCTGAGTCTCCATACCCAGTTCAATGTGTTGTCGCTATGTTTCTCTCTATTCCTATTTCAATGTGTTCTCACTGTATCTCTGTCTCTATCTAAACTGAGTTCAGATTGCTGTTACTCTGTATCTCTGTGTTCATAGTTCTGAGTGCTGGCTGCCCTGGTCTCTCTCTCTCTCTCTCTCATCCCAACTCTGTGTTTTATCTGTCTGTCCCTCACCATACCCAATTCACTGCGTTGCTATTCTATCTCTTTCTATTCAGTGTGTTGGTTCTCTGTCTGTCTCCAGTACCAGTTAAGAGTATTGCCACACACTCTGTCCCTCTTGATCCATAGTTCAGTGTGTTGATACTCTGATTTTCTCAGTTCCGAGTTCACTGTCTTGTCATACTGTCTCACTATTACGAGTTCAGAGTGTTATCACTCTGCCTTCCACTGTGCGTATGTTCAGTGTGTTGTCTGCTTGTCTGTCTCTATTCTCAGTTCAGCCTGTTGTCTCTCTGTTTCTGTTCCCAGTTCATTGTGTTGCCATTGTGTCTCTCTCCACTCCTGGTTCATTCTGTTGTCTCTGTTTCACACTATTTTCAGTTCTATGTGTTGATCCCCCTGTTTGTCTTACCTGTAGTTGAATGTGTTGGTCTGTCTAACCTATTTATTCACAGTTCAGTGTATTGTCACTATTTCTCTATGTTCTCAATTTGTCCTGTTGTGTCTCTGTCTGTCTCTATTTGGTATGCAGTGTGTTGTCACTCTGAATCCATTCCCAGTTCAGTGTGTTCTCTTACTGTCTCTCTATCCCACTTCAGTGTGTTGCCTGTCTGTCTCTCTCTGTTACCCAGATCAGTGTCTTGTCACACTCTGTCTCTCTCTGAACTGTTCCACATGTTATCACTTTGAGTCTCTCTATTCCCTCTTCAGTGTGTTGATTCCATCTCTCTCCATTCCCCGGTCAGGGATTCATCACTCTGCCTTGCCCCATTCCTAGTTCAGTGTGTTATCTAACTGATCTGGCTATTCCATGTTCTGTGTGTTCCCACTCTATCTCTGTCTCTCTCTATGCCTAGTTAATGCCTAGTTTAAGCTGTTCTCACTCTGGGATTCTGTGTTTGCTCTCTCTATGCCCAGTTTTGTGTGTTGCCACACTCTCTGCCTCTCTGTATTCTAAGGTCATTGTATTGTCCGTTTGTCTCTCTCCATTCCCACATCAATGAGTTGACAGTTTATGTCCCTCTATGGTGTAGGCTTGCTCGCTGAGCTGTAGGTTTGATATCCAGACGTTTCATTACCTGGCTTGGTAACATCATCAGTGGCGACCTCCAAGTGAAGCGAAGGTATTGTCTCCTGCTTTCTATTTATATCTTTCTCCTGGATGGAGTTCCTGGGGTTTGTGGTGATGTCATTTCCTGTTCGTTTTCTGAGGGGTTGATAGATGGTATCTAGATCTATGTGTTTGTTTATGGCATTGTGGTTGGAGTGCCAGGCCTCAAGGAATTCTCTGGCACGCCTTTGCTTAGCCTATTCTAGGATAGATGTGTTGTCCCAGTCCAAATGTGGTTATTTTCATCCATGTGTTGGGCTACGAGGGAGAGAGGGTCATATCTTTTTGTGGCTGGTGGTCGTGTATCCTGGTGGCTAACTTTCTTCCTGTTTGTCCTACGTCGTGTTTGTGGCAGTCCTTGCATGGAAATTTATAGATGGTGTGGGTTTTGTCCATGGGTTGTACTGGGTCTTTTAAGTTTGTTAGTTTTTGTTTGAGAGTGTCGGTGGGTTTGTGTGCTATTAGGATTCCGAGAGGTCTTAGTGGTCTGGCTGTCATTTCTGAAACTTCTTTGATGTATGGTAAGGTGGTTAGGGTTTCTGGCTGTGTTTCGTCTGTTTGTCATGGTTTGTTCTTGAGGAATGTGGGCACTGTATTTTTTGAGTATCCGTTCTTCTCTGTTTTCTGAAGATCGTCTGTGCTGCAGACATTATCTCTCTCTATTTCGAGTTCAGTGTGTTGAACCTCTGCATCTCTATATCCAGTTCACTCTCTTGTTACACTGTCTATCCCTATTCCCAAATCAGTGGATTGCCTTTCTGTCTTTCTCTTTTCCCTATCCAGTGGGATGTCTCTATGAGATTAGATTACTTACAGTGTGGTAACAGGCCTTTTGGACCAACATGTCCACACTGACCCGCCGAAGCGTATACCACCCCGACCCATACTCCTACACTTACCCCTTACCTAACACTACGGCCAATTTATCATGGCCAATTCACCTAACCTGCACATTTTTGGACTGTGGGAGGAAACCGGAGCACCCAGAGGAAACCCACGCAGACACGGGGAGAATGTGCAAACTCCACACAGAGAGTTGCCTGAGGCGGGAATTGAACTCGGGTCTCTGGCACTGTGAGGCAGCAGTGCTAACCACTGTGCCGCCCACCTATGTGTCTCTTTATGCGCAGTTCAGTGAGTTGTCTGTTCATCTCCCTCTATTCACAGTTCAATGTGTTATCTGTATGTTTTTCTCTGTTATCAGATCAGTGTCTTGTCACACTTTTTGGCTGTTTAGTGTTTGTCCATGTGACACTCTCTATTCCCTAACCAGTATGCAGTCATATTTTGTCAATCTTCCCAGTTCAGAATGTTGACTCTCTTTGTTTCCAAGTTTAGTTTGTTGATACTCTGTTCCACTCTATTCCCGGCTCAATGTATGCACAATCCAACTTTCTCTCTCTATTAATGGACCTCAGTGTTGTCATTTTGTCTCTTACTATTTCTGGTTCGTCATGTTGTCTCTTTGTCTCATGCTGTTCTCAGTTCAGTTGATTCTCTACCTGTACACAAAGTTCAAGTTGTTTCTCTATCAGTACTCATAGTTCAGAGTGTTGTTACTTTGCCTGTACTCTCAGTTCAGTGTGCTGTTTCTGAATCTGTACTCTCAGTTCAGTGGGCTCTTTCTGTATCTGTACTGTCCGATCAGTTTTTTTTTCCTCTATCTGTACTCTCAGTCCAGTGTATTGTTTCTTTGTCTTATCTCTCAGTTCAGTGTACTTTTTTTGTACCTGTACACCCAATTCATTGTTTTATTTCTCTATATGTACTCACAGTTCAGTGTCATGTTTCTCTGTCTGTACCTTCAGTTCAGTGTGTTATTTCTATAGCTATCCTCTCAGCTTAGTGTGCTGTTTCTGTACCTGTACACTCAGTTCATTCTGTTGTTTCTTTATCTGTATTCTCAGTTCTGTGAGTTGTTTCTCTATCTGAACTCATAATTCAGTGTTTTGTTTCTCTATCTGTAATCACAGTTCAGCGTGTTGTTTCCTTATCTGTTCTGTCTGTTCAGTGTGCTGTTTCTATAATTATACACTCAGTTCATTGATTTATTTCTTTGTCTGTATTCTCAGTTTAATGTGCTGTTTCTGTATGTGTACACTTGATTCATTGTGTTCCTTCTCTAACTGTACTCTCAGTTCAGTGTGTTGTTTCTCTGTCTGTACTCTCAGTTCAGTGTGTTTTTCCACATCTGTACTGTCCGTTCGGTGTGCTGTTTCACTTTGCCTATTTTCTGTTTAGTGTGCTCTTTCACGTATCTGTACAACCAGTTCCTTGTGTTATTTTTCCTTCTGTACTCTCTGTTTGGTGTGCTGGTTCTCTATCTGAACTGGCAGTTCATTGTGTTGTGCTGTTACTGTATCTGTACATTCAGTTCATTGTTTTGTTTCTCTATCTGTACTCTCAGTTCAATGTGTTGTTTCTTTATCTGTACTGTCAGCTAAGTGTGCTGTTTTGCTATCTGTACAGTCAGTTCATTGTGTTACTTCTCTTTCTGTCCTCTCAGTTCACCATGTTGTTTTTCTCTCTCTGAAATCAAAGTTCAGTTTGTTGTTTCTCTGTCTGTACACCCAGTTCAGTGTGTTATTCTTCTATCTATACTATCAGTTCTGTGTTCGTTGTTTAATCTGTACTGTCAGTTCAGTGTGCTGTTTCTGTTTGTGTACTCTCAGTCCAGCGTGCCCTTTCATGTATCTGTGCAATCAGTTCATTGCATTTGTTTCTCTATTTTTACTCTCTGTTCAGTGTGCTGGTTCTCTATCTGTATACACAGTTCAGTGTTCTGTTTCTCTAACTTGCAGTTTCGTGTGCTGTTACTGTATCTGTACACTCAGTTCATTGTGGTATTTCCACATCTGTACTCTCAGATCATAGAACATAGAACATAGAAAAATACAGCGCAGTACAGGCCCTTCGGCCTTCGATGTTGCGCCGATCCAAGCCCACCTAACCTACATTTGCCCACATTCCTCCATATGCTTATCCAATGCTCGTTTAAATGCCCATAAAGAGGGAAAGTCCACCACTGTTACTGGCAGGGCAGTCCATGAACTCACGACTCACTGAGTAAAGAATCTACCCCTAACATCAGTCCTATACCTACCACCCCTTAATTTAAAGCTATGTCCCCTCGTAAATATCTGACTCCATACGTGGAAAAAGGTTCTCATGATCAACCCTATCTAAACCCCTAATCATCTTGTACACCTCTATTAAGTCACCCCTAAACCTTCTTTTCTCCAATGAAAACAGCCCCAAGTGCCTCAGCCTTTCCTCATATGATCTTCCTACCATACCAGGTCCTGGAAAACCTCCTCTGCACCCGTTCCAATGCCTCCACATCCTTCCTATAGTATGGCGACCAAAACTGCACACAATACTCCAGATGCGGCCGCACCAGAGTCTTATACAGCTGCAACATGAACTCAGGACTCCGGAACTCTATTCCTCTACCAATAAAAGCCAATACACCATATGCCTTCTTCACAGCACTATTTACCTGGGTGGCAACCTTCAGAGATCTGTGTACATGGACACCAAGATCCCTCTGCTCATCCGCACTACCAAATTTCCGACCATTAGCCCAGTACTCCATCTTTCTGTTACTCTTACCAAAGTGAATCACTTCACACTTAGCGACATTGAACTCCATTTGCCACCTTTCTGCCCAGCTCTGCAGCTTGTCTATATCCTGCTGTAACCTGCCACATCCTTCCTCACTGTCAACAACTCCACCGACTTTCGTATCATCCGCAAACTTGCTCACCCAACCTTCTAGCCCCTCCTCCACGTCATTTATAAAAATCGCAAACAGCAATGGTCGCAAAACAGATCCTTGTGGAACACCGCTGATAACTGCACTCCAAGATGAATCTTTACCATCAACTACTACCCTCTGTCTTCTTCCAGCCAGCCAATTCCTAATCCAAACCTCCAACTCACCCTCAATGCCATACCTCCGTATTTTTTGCAGTAGCCTACCATGGGGTACCTTATCAAACACCTTACTAAAATCCATATACATCACATCTACCGCTTTACCCTCGTCCACCTCCTCAGTCACCTTCTCAAAGAATTCAATAAGGTTTGTGAGGCACGACCGGCCCTTCACAAAACCATGCTGATTATTCTTGATCACATTATTCCTATCCAGATGTTCATAAATCCTATCCCTTACAATTCTCTCTCAGACTTTGCCCACAACAGAGGTAAGACTCACCAGCCCATAGTTACTAGGGTTATCCCTACTCCCCTTCTTGAACAAGGGTACCACATTTACTATCGTCCAGTCTTCTGGCACTATTCCTGTAGACAACGAGGACATAAAAATCAAGGCCAATGGCTCTGCAATCTCCTCCCTTGCTTCCCAGAGAATGCTAGGATAAATGCCATCAGGCCCAGGGACTTATCTACATTCACCCTTTCCAGAATTTCCAACACCTCTTCCCTACATACCTCAAAGCTATCCATTCTAATTAATTGTGACTCAATATTCACATCACGTTGTTTCTTTATCTGAACTCTCAGTTCATTGTGTTATTTCTCCATCTGAACTCTCAGTTCAGTGTGCTCGTTCTCTGTCTTTACTCTTGGTGCATTGTGCTATTTCTGTATCTGTATTCTCAGTTCATTCTTTTATATCTCTATATGTACTCTCAGTTCAGTGCTTTGTGTCTTTATCTGATCTCTCAGTTCAGTGTACTGTTCCTCTATCTGTACTGTAAGTTCAGTGTGCTGTTTCTGTATCTGTACAATCAGTACATTGTTTAATTTCTCTATCTATGCTTTTCATTCAGGATGGTGTTCTCTATGTGCACAGTCAGTTCATTGTGTTTTTTCTCTACCTGTACTCTCAGTTCAGTGCTTTGTTCTTCTAGTTATACTCTCAGTTCAGTGTGTTCTTTCTCTATCTGTACTTTCAGTTCAATGTGCTGTTTCTGTATTTGTACACTCAATTCATTGTTTTATTTCTCTATATGTACTCTCAGTTCAGTTCAGTGTGCTGTTTCTCTGTGCTCTCAGTTAATGTGATCTTTCTGTATCTGCACACTCAGTTCATTGTCTTACTTCTCTATTTGTACTGTCAGTTCATTGTTTTGTTCCTCTATCAGAACTTGCAGTTCAGTGTGTTGTTTCTCTTTATGTACTCTCAGTTAGAGAAATACAGATAGTTTCTCTATCTGTACTCACAGTTCAGTGCGTTGTTTCTTAATCTGTACTTATCTGTATTTTTAAGCTGTGTCCTCTGGTTCAGGACTCACCCATCAGCGGAAAAATGTTTCTGGCCTCCAGAGTGTCCAGTCCTTTAATAATCTTATACGTCTCAATCAGATCCCCTCTCAGTCTTCTCAACTCAAGGGTATACAAGCCCATTCACTCCAATCTTTCAACATAAGATAGTCCCGCCATTCCAGGAATTAACCTCGTGAACCAACACTGCACTCCTTCAATAGCCAGAATGTCTTTCCTCAAATTTGGAGGCCAGAACTGTCAGTTCAATGTCCTGTTTCTCTATCTGTACACTCAGTTCATTGTGTTATTTCTCTCACAGTACTCCATGTTCAGTGTGTTATTTCTCTATCTGTACTGTCCAATAAGTGTGTTAATTCTCTATCCGTTCTCTCAGTTCAGTGAATATTTTATCTGTATGCTCAGTTCAGTGTGCTCTTTCTGTATCTGTACACTCAGTTCATTGTCTTATTTCTCTACCTGTACTCTCAGTTCGTTGTTTTGTTTCTTTATCTGAATTTGTGGTTCAGTATGTTGTTTCTCTTTCTCTGCTCTCAGTTCAGTGTATTGTTTCTTTATCTGTACTCTCAGTTCAGTATGCTGTTTCTTTATCTGTACTCTCTGTTCAGTGTGCTGGTTCTCTATCTGTACTCTCAGTTCCGTGTGCTGTTTCTGTGTTTGTGCACTCAATTCATTGTGTTCCTTCTGTATTTGTACTCTCTGTTCAATGTGCTGGTTCTCTCACTGTTCTATCAGTGCTGTTTCTGTATCTGTACGCTTTGTTCACATTATTTTGTTTCTCTATCTGAACTCACAGTTCAGTGTGCTGTTTCTCTACCTGTGCTGTCAATTTAATGTGCTGTTTCTGTGACTGTGATCTCATTTCATGTATTATTTCTCTCTCTGAACTCCCAGTTCAGTGTTCTGTTTTTCTATCTGTACTGTCCAATAAGTTTTTTAATTCTCTGTGTTCTCTCAGTTCAGAATGTTGTTTTTCTTTATCTGTACTCTCAGTTAAGTGTGCTCTTTCAGCAGCTGTACACTCAGTTCATTGTGTTCTTTCTCTATCTGTACTCTCTGTTCAGTGTGTTGGTTTTTGATCTGTATTCAGTTCAGAGTGCTGCTTCTGTATCTGTTATCTTAGTTCAGTGTGTTCTTTCTTTGTCTGAACTCTCAGTTCATTGTGTAATTTCTCCATCTGTACTCTCAGTTCAGTGTGCTCGTTCTCTGTCTTTACTCGTGGCGCATTGTGCTATTTCTGTATCTGTATTCTCAGTTCATTCTTTTATATCTCTATATGTACTCTCAGTTCAGTGTACTGTTTCTTTATCTGTATTCTCAGTTCATTGTGTTATTTCTATATCTGTGCTCTCTGTTCAGTGTGCTTTTTCTCTATCTGTCCGCTCAGTTCAGTGTATTGTTTCTCCATCTGTAATCTCAGTTGTGTCTGCTGTTTGTTTTTTTATCCGTACACTCGGTTCATTGCATTATTTTTCTGTATGTACTGTCAATTCAGTGTGTTGTTTCTCTGTGCGTACTCTCATTACTGTGTGCTATTTCTCTATCTGTACTCTCAGTTCCGTTTGTTGTTTCTCTATGTGTGCTCTCAGTTCAGTGTCCTGTTTCTCTATCTGTACTCTCAGTTCAGTGTGCTGTTTTTGTATCTGTACACCCAGTTCATTATTTTGTTCCTTAATATGTACTCTCAGTTCAATGTGCTGTTTCTCTACCTGCTCTGTCAGTCCAGTCTGCTGCTCCTGTATCTGTACACTCATTTCATCGTGTTATTCCTCTATCTATATTCTCATTTCTGTGTGGTGTTTGTCTGTCTGTACTCTCAGTTCAGTGTGCTGTTTCTGGATCTGTACACTCAGTTCATTGTCTTATTTTTCTATCTGTACTCTCAGTCTGCTGTTTCTGCATTTGCACTCTCAGTGCATCATGTTAGTTCTCTGTCTGTACTCTCAGTTCAGTGTGTTGTTTCTCTATTAGTACTCTCAGTTCAGCTTACTGTTTCTCTATTTGTACTCTCAGTTTCTTGTGCTGTTTCTGTATCTTTACATACAGTTCATTGTGTTATTAATCTGTATCTACTCTCAGTTCTGTGTGCTGCTTCTTTATCTGTAAACTCAGTTCATTGTGTTATTTCTCTATCTGTACTCTCAGTTCAGTGTGTTGTTTCTCGATCTATACTTCCAGGTCAGTGTGCTGTTTCTGTATTTGTACACTCAGTTCATTGTTTTATTTCTGTATACGTACCCTCAGTTCAGTGTTTTGATTCTCTTTCTGAACTCACAGTTCAGTGTGCTGTTTCTTTGTTTGTACTCACAGTTCAGTGTGCTGTTTCTGTCACTGTACACTCAATTCATTGTGTTATGCCTCTATCTGTACTCTCTGGTCAGTGTGTTGTTTTTTTAAATCTGTCTATGTTCTATGTTCTATGTTTCTCTATCTGTACTCACAGTTCGGTGTGCTGTTTCTTTTTCTGTCCACTCAGTTATTGTGTTATTTCTCTGTCTGTACACTCAGGTCAGTGTTTTGTTTCTCTATCTGAACTCGCAGTTTGGTGTGCTGTTACTGTATGTGTACACTCACTTCATTGATTTATTTCTCGATCTGTACTCTCTGGTCAGTGTTTTGTTCCTATATCTGAACTCACAGTTCAATGTTTTCTTTCTGTATAGAACATAGAACATAGAACAATACAGCACAGAACAGGCCCTTCGGCCCACGATGTTGTGCCGAACATGTATCCTAGATTAAGCACCCATCCATGTACCTATCCAATTGCCGCTTAAAGGTCACCAATGATTCTGACTCTACCACTCCCACGGGCAGCGCATTCCATGCCCCCACCACTGTCTGGGTAAAGAACCCACCCCTGACATCTCCCCTATACCTTCCACCCTTCACCTTAAATTTATGTCCCCTTGTAACACTCTGTTGTACCCGGGGAAAAAGTTTCTGACTGTCTACTCTATCTATTCCTCTGATCATCTTATAAACCTCTATCAAGTCACCCATCATCCTTCGCCGTTCCAACGAGAAAAGGCCGAGAACTCTCAACCTATCCTCGTACGACCTATTCTCCATTCCAGGCAACATCCTGGTAAATCTTCTCTGCACCCTCTCCAAAGCTTCCACATCTTCCCTAAAGTGAAGCGACCAGAACTGCACACAGTACTCCAAATGTGGCCTAACCAAAATCCTGTACAGCTGCAACATCACTTCACGACTCTTGAATTCAATCCCTCTGCTAATGAACGCTAATACACCATAGGCCTTCTTACAAGCTCTATCCACCTGAGTGGCAACTTTCAAAGATCTATGTACACAGACCCCAAGATCCCTCTGTTCCTCCACCTGACTAAGAACCCTACTGTTAACCCTGTATTCCGCATTCTTATTTGTTCTTCCAAAATGGACAACCTCACACTTGGCAGGGTTGAACTCTATCTGCCACTCCTCAGCCCAGCTCTGCATCATATCAAAGTCCCTTTGCAGCCGACAACAGCTCTCCTCACTGTCCACAACTCCACCAATCTTCGTATCATCTGCAAATTTACTGACCCACCCTTCGGCTCCCTCATCCAAGTCATTAATAAATATTACAAACAGCAGAGGACCCAGAACTGATCCCTGCGGAACTCCACTTGTAACTGGGCTCCAGGCTGAATATTTACCATCTACCACCACTCTCTGACTTCGACCGGTTAGCCAGTTTTCTATCCAATTGGCCAAATTTCTCTCTATCCCATGCCTCCTGACTTTCCGCATAAGCCTACCATGGGGAACCTTATCAAATGCCTTACTAAAATCCATGTACACTACATCCACTGCTCTACCCTCATCTGTACTCTCAATTTAGTGTGAATTTTCTGTATCTGTACACTAATTTCGTTGCATTAATTCTCTATCTGTCCACTCTTTTCAGTGTGCTATTTCTGTTTCTGTACACTTAGTTCATTGTGTTATTTCTTTAAGTGAACTCTCAGTGGTTGTTTCTTTATCTGTACTGTCAGTTCTGTGTGCTGTTTCTCTGTCTGCACTCTCAGTTCAGACAGAACTGAGACAGAAGCAGTACACTGAACTGAGAGTGCAGCCAGAGTTCATTGTTTGTTTCTCATGATGTACTCTCATTTCAGTGTGCTGTTTCTCTTTCTGTCTGCTCAGTTCAGTCTGTTGTTCCTTTATCTGTACTCTCAATGTCAAAGACAGATTAGGAGGCTGATTTAAGGGGACATACTGTCCTCGGATCAATCCCTGGCGTCCCTGGGGGCCCCATAGCAGGGGACAATTTTCTTCTCCAATGCCCAGGTTGGTCACATTCAAAACAAGTGTCCAGTGGCTAACCTCTGACTCCTCCACGGCCCCTTCCTCTACCATGCATTCCTCCTGGAACACCCCTTTGTCTGCCCTCCTAAAAGGGGATAGTATGGCATCGAATCAGGTGCCGGGTCTAGACTCTGCCGGTTATTTTGTGGCAATGGCTGCTGCACCATCTGATTAGTCGTCTTTTGGGAGGCCTGCTTTGTCTCATTAACCTTCCGTCTAGCCTCATCAAGCTGTAACTTCAGCAACTGCACTTGTGCTGACTCATTGCTCTGTTTATCTTCATTCTGTTTTGTCCTATATCACTTCATATGATGCATCAAATGTTTTTCCCACTGTTCTGAAGAACATCCTGGGATATCAGGATTACTCTCCATTACCTCTTTTACTTCCTTAGGCATCCCTGCCATAATGGCATTCCTAAATTACGTGGTTTGTAGCTGACCTGACCCTGGCTGGATCCCCGCAGTATCTGTCCACGTGCCTTTACATCTAGCCAAAAAGGCAAGCATCTTCTCGCCCTCCTTCATTGTGAAGGTGAGCGAGTGCATCGCTCCCGGTGGAATCGGGAATCTATCCCTCATTGCCCTTCCCACACAGGTGGCATGCTGCACAAACGGGTCCGAGTCAGGTACTAAGGTGGTCCCCGCAGACACTTCAATTTGCTGTACCTCCCACATACTCAATTGTTTGCCCAATAATGCTCTCCAATCACCCTTGGCCAACTTGAAGCCGAGTGTGTATTGGCAAAATTTAGTCATCCAGGGTCCACCTCCCTCCATGGGCGGGGACATTTTATCCAAAGTACAATTCATATCCGTATAGGTAAAGGGCTGATACACATCACCCATAAAAGAGCCTTCATAATCTAGAGGCAGTTGGTGCTGATATTTTGTGGGCAGCCGCAATATCTCCCTCCGTCACAAATCATAACTGTTTTCAAACGGAGGCTGTACCCCTGAGAAGCCCTGTTCAGTATGCATGGTAAGTGAGCCTTTTAAAGTGACAGGGTACGTGTTTGGACCGCCCCGTGGGCGGGACTCCTCGTCTTCACTATCTGTGCTACTCCTTGACGACTCCTCTCTTCTTTCTCTTCGGCTTCTTTTGTCCACTTTCTTCCAACCAGTATTGACCCTTTGTTTCCCTTCACATGCTCTTCTACTTCTAATCTAACCTCCTCTTCTGCTTTTCCCAAAACGGTGACAATTTCTTCCTCTCCTCTTCTTTAGGGACTTTGCCCTGCTTTTATAAATCTTCCCATATTTCTGCATCACTGTTTTTGTTTGTTCTTTGCAAGCCCACTAATTAACTGACTTCTAGCTTTACCCCACTGCTGTTTTACGGACAACACTAAATCAGAAGAACATCCTCCGTTTTCTTCACACTCTTTATCAAATTCCCTATCATTTTATGTATTTCTGTTTTTTAAAAATCCTCCTGTCCAATAACCAATCGGATTATATTTAATTTAGCCAAGCACCCAACCCAATTAAAACAAATCTGGTTGCGAATCAATCTGTATAAAATACACCCAAACAACTTACTCTTACAGTTAAAGTTATCAGCAGTTTCGTTATCACCTTTAAGTTTTTACTGCCTACTCTTTCTCACTGAGACACCACCATCTTTGTCTCAGAGACATCATTGGCTTTTCTACTACCCTCCGTACATTCCCAATGTAATTTTAAAACTTACAA
Source organism: Hemiscyllium ocellatum (assembly GCF_020745735.1). Taxonomy (NCBI): domain Eukaryota; kingdom Metazoa; phylum Chordata; class Chondrichthyes; order Orectolobiformes; family Hemiscylliidae; genus Hemiscyllium; species Hemiscyllium ocellatum. Next base: position 13,672,522 of record NC_083405.1, on the reverse strand, counting down.
CACATCAATTATCAACCAAAATTCATGAGTGGTGCTTTTATGAGATCCTGCTCAAAGGACTTTAAACCTTCTCACACATACTTACCTTGGTGCTTTTATGAGGACTCTAACCCCATGGGACTTTAAACCCGTACGTATTAAATCAATACTTTATCCACTTACTATTACTAGGACACTTGCAGTCTCGTGACAACAATCAATTTAGTATCTCCAATCACAGAACTTTGATATAAACAGGTGTCTGCTCACCTTTTGTTTTGCGGCGCCGCTTGTTGTCATCACCAGACGTCAGTGTCCGTTGTTTCTATTTTTCTCGCGTTTACGTCGCTCAGTCTGGATCACGTCGGAATCACGTCAGGCTCACCATCTGACGGACTTTATGCTCAATCTACAAACTTATTATCTTTTATGTGTGAGCCAAGTCCTGCGTGCTCTTTAAATAAAGCAATAGGAAAAATATCTAATCTTACACTTTTAGTTTTATTCTATCAGTAAGTGGATAAAGTATACAGAGCTCTGGGTGTGAACCTTTCTGTCCCTGACAAACTACTCAGTCAGTCAGTTCAGAAAGAACAAAAGACGTATATCTGTCCCTGACACAGTCTTTTATACCATAGAAAACATCATACCATCACTCAAGTGAAATTGTCTTCTAATTGGCTGTTGCTCCGACTCCATTCCCCGCCTCCTCGCATTCCCGGATGTCCGATCCCACGTGACCCTCCTTTGTCTCTGAAAAGGAGCACCACGTGATCATCCTCTGCGCACGCATCAGAGGACCACGTGACCTCCGAATGCCGAGGACACGCCCACTCAGACTCTACAATTTATTTTCCTGGTAAGTTTTTTTTATTTTTTTATCTATATATACACACACACACATATATATATATTCACATTAGTACATGCTGGGAACTGTTAGACTCTGCCTCCAACTGTGTATTTTTCATAGAATTTGGGTGGTGATTTTTTTTTAAACAAGACGTCTGCAGTAATAATTTTGTGAATTGTGGTGGAGCTCTGCTGTTTGGACTGAGAGCTGGAGCCAGTGCTGCTGTGATAGGTGGCCTGGTGTGAATGGTGGATAACCAAGAAGGTGCTGGCTGGTCACTAGGCAATTAATGAAATGGGCCAAAGAAAGTTACTTTGCTCCAATGAATGAGCTGACAGTGAAATCAGAGAGAAGGCAGAGCAGCAACCTTTTCTTTTCCACCATTAGTGATTGCTGTTGCTGAGCCAGTTCTAAAAAGATTTGCTGAGCTGAGGTCCTGGCTTGCCCACCTCTGACAATGTGATATAATTGTAGAGAAGTAAGTCAGGCTACTCCCCTCCACTTTGCCAAATCACTCTTGTCCCAGACCACAGCCAGTTGACTGGGAAAATTCAGCCCTGTATGTAGAGACCGTATCCAAAGATCTGCACAGGATAAAATGGAAACTTCATTCCCCTTCTATATTTGAGCCTTGAGTTCTTTATCTGAGATATTTCTAGATTGCACAATCAGTAGAAAATGTTGAAATAATGAATTTATTGCATCCTTATCTCGCTTTCTTTGCTTCCATACTTCAGTCTCACTCTGGAGACTTGGAGTGCAGGGTCACAGTTCCTTGAAAGTTGAATCCGAGGTCAATAGAATAGTGAAAGAAGGTGTTTGGTAATGCTTTCCTTTATTGGTCAGAGCATTGGATTTCGGGGTTGGAAGGCCATTTTGTAGTTGTACAGGACATTGGTTAGGCCATTTTTAGAATACTGTGGGCAATTCTGGTCTCCTTCCTATCGGAAAGATGTTGCGAAACTTGAAAAGGTTCAGAAAAGATTTACAAGGATTTTGGCAGGGTTGAAGGGTTTGAGCCAAAGGGAGAGGCTGAATAGGCTGGAGCCGTTTTCTCTGGAGTGTTGGAGGCTGAGGGGTGACCTTCATGGAGGTTTATGAAATCATGAGAGGCTTGGGTAGGATAAATAGAGAAAATCTTTTCCCTGGGGTCGGGGAGTCCAGAACTAGAGGGGATAGGTTTAAGATGAGAAGGCAGAGATTTAAAAGGGACCTTTGGAGAAACCTTTTCACGCAAAACATGGTGCGGATATGGAATGAGCTGCCAGAGGAAGTGGTGGAGGCTGGTCCAACTACAATATTTAAAAGGCATTTGGATGGGTTCATGAATAGAAAGGATTCAGAGGGATATGGGCCAAGTGCTGGCAAACGGGACTAGATTAATATAGAATATTAATAGCACTTTTATGAGTATTTACAGCTCGAAAACCCTTGACAGTCCAAACTGCAAGGCAGATAGTAAATTATGTTCTCCAGAAATCAAGGGACTCATCAGAAAGTAAGTTTGATTCAAAATGTGAGTAGGTGTTGCTTTGTTCAGATACAAAGAAGCGAAAAGCAATGTCTGGTGAGTTGGCAGTTCGGGATTCCTCATGAAAACATCAGACAGCAGTGCAGTGAGCACCACTGCAGACTATACCAGTCACATCACTGCCCTCTCATATTTGCATTATTCCTTGGGCTTCACAGTTTCCTTCAAAAAAATATTGTGTTGGGACATGAAGACACTTCAGTGGGAAATTGCTCAGGTTTCAGTATTGAAGCTTGAAATCATTTATCTGTGATGTTTTCTAAACTCTGGACATAAATACATTCAAGGAATGAATTTCCTATTTTTCTCTCTGCCCCTTCTCACTCGCGACAGTGTTCTTCAAATCTATGAAAGAATTTGAAGTCAAAAATCACCATCCTTTGGAGCCATGTGTCTGGAGTGAGTTCTGTTTAATCTATCACTTTTCTTCAAGGTTAAGGTACTGAATCTCGGTCTCCAGAATCTTCTAACAGTTAACAGACATTGTGGATGCAAATGCTTGTTTAAAATATCTTTCTTCATGACTAATGAAGAAACTGTGATATTCCAAGCTGTCAACAAACGTGTAAACCAATATCTTCCGGAATAGTTGCAGTCATCAGAAAGTTACTTTGCTCCAATGAGCATATAAATTATCCTTTATTGGAAGTTTTTTTTTTACATATGACATTGCAGAAATAAATGTGTGAATCTCGCTGCCTTGAACTGAGAGCTGGAGCCAGTGCTGCTGTGATTGTTGGCAGCACCAAGCATGGGCATGGTGCTGATGGTGGCTCATCAAGGCTGACAGTGAAATCAGAGTGATGACAGAATAGCAACCTTTTCGTGCTGCCATTTGTGATCGCTATTGCTGAGCCTAAAAATATCTTGCTGGCATGAGATCTGTTGTGGATGTTGAAGAATTCTGGCAATCCTAGTCACAAGATACACAGACGCCAGCGACCCTCAGGTGGCTGCCCAGTGGCTGGTCAAGCCAGCTAGCTTGCCCAACCTCTGACAATATAATGGAACAACAGAGCAGGACGTCAGGCTTTACACCTGGGCTCCTCTCAACTTTGCAAATCATCTCATGTCCTAGGCTACAGCTATCTGACTAGGAAAATCCAGCCCTGTATGTCGATATTGTATCTAGAGTTCTTCAGAAATTGCAAGTGACTACGCAGCAAGTGTCAAGTATTGAGGAAATGGGTTTGTCACATTCTTTTCTCTTTCTTTGTGTGTTTCCACGCTCCAGCCTCACTCTCTTTTCCTGCAACTACCACTGAAGGGTTTGGGAAATAAATGACCATCTACAGGAAACAGACATCTTATGTGTGAACACTTTTCATTAATTAACTGTTAATGGCTTAAAATACAGACTCAATTTCTTTCAACTTCATAACAATGTTTTTATTATGGATGTGGATATTTGCTTAAAATAACTTTAATAGCATTTTATGACCATTTACAGCTCTGAAAATATTGACAATTGAAACGGTGACAGAAATGGGGATGTGGGTTTTCTGGAAACTAAGGTAGTCATCAAAAAGTAAATTGGATACAATATGCAACTGAGGTTTTGCCTCATTCAGAGTTAAGAATGTGAAAAGCAATTGCTGTTGAACAGCAGTTACTGTAAGATAATGGAAAGATTACTCATGAAGGCATCACGCAGTAATGCATTGAACACCATTCCAGACAATATCAATCACATTCTAATATTTGCTCTATTCTTAATGTTTGAGAATTTTCTTGCAAAAAATGAGTTTTAGGAAAGATTACGGTATGATGGCTCATTGGTTAACACTGCTGCCTCACAGCACCAGGAACCCGGAATCACTGCTACCTTCGGGCAACTGTCAGTATGGTGTTTGCACATTCTCCCCATTTCTGTATGGGTTTCCTCCAGGTGCTCCGGTTTCCTCCCACAGTCCAAAATATGTGTAGGTTAGAGGGATTGGCCGTGTTAAATTGCCCACAGTGTGCAGGTAAATGCAAACTAGGTGGATTAGCAATGGTAAAAGCAGGGTTATAGAGTAGGGAGTTTGTTTGGGTGGGCTGCTCTTCAGACAGTTCAGTATGGATGCAATGGGCCGAATAACCTGCTTCCACGCAGGAGGGTTTCCTCAAAAATACGCTTAAATGAAAAATTGATCATCTTTTGGTATTGAAGTTTGGAGTTATCTGTCTGTGATTTTTCTAGATTCTGAATATGAATATATTCAAGAAATAAGTTTCCCTTCACCCCTTTTGCCTTCATCCCCGACTACAGTGTCCTTCAAACCTATGAAAAGGTTTTGAAGTAAATGCTACTATGTAATGCCCAACATCTGGAATGTGACCAGTTGAACAAAAGCAGCTGACCAGGAACTGAAATACTGAATCCAGAGTCTTCAGCCACTCAAACAGCTGACAGATTGTAGAGGAGGAATTAAGCCATTCAGCCCTTAGGACCCCCTCTCAGTTCTCAAAGATGGCCCCTTCACTCTGTAGCTGTGCCCTTTGGTCCTAATGTCTCCTACTAGAGGGAGCATCTTTGCCATGTTCACTCTATTCCAGCCTGTCAGTATTCTGTACGTTTCAATCAGATTCTCCATTTATCCTTCTAAATTCAATTGAGTACAGACCCATAGTCCTCAACCGCTCCTCGTAGGAATCCCAATTGTAGATAAATTGAATGCTAATTTAGACTACTTGACTTAACTTTCATGACCAATTAAATATGTGGAAATCCTGACAGTCCAAACTGGACTTGGAAATCATCGTAGTTCAGGAAGAATTGGAGTAATTATAAAGTGAGTTTGATCGGAAGTACGATTTCATTCTTCATTAATATTGTCAAGGTATACAGCACAGAAACAGACCGATTCAACTCATCTGCACCGACCAGACATCCGACCTCAAGTCATTTGCCAACGTTTGGTCCATATCCCTCTAAAATCTTCCTATTCATGTTCCCATCCTGATGCCTTTTAAATATTGCACTTGTAGCTGTCTCCACCACCGCCTGTGACAGCTTGTTCCATGCACACACCACCTGCTGCATGGAAACGTTACCCCTCTGGTCCTTTTTAAATCTTTCTCCTCTCAATTTAAACCTGTGCCACATAGTCTTTGACTCCCCTATCTTGGGAAAAAGACCTTGGCTATTCACCCTATCCATGCCCCTCATTATTTTATAAACCTCAGTAAGGTCACCCTCTCAGCTTCCGACATTCCAAGGGAAAAATATGTTCAGCCTCTCCCTCTAACTCAACCCTCGCAATGTCATTGTAAATCTTGTATTTTGAATGAAGTCAGTCACTGGACAACAAGTAATTCCTGTACAATTATATTGATATTTCCTGTGTGCACAATCAACATTCTAGGCTGTAGTTAGCACATTACAGAATTGTTGTCAACCTCCAAACTGTGTGTTTTTCCAAGAGGTTGGACTTTTTTTTAACAAGTGATTGCAGTAACAATTTTGTGAATTCTGGTGAAGTCCTGCTGCTTGGACTGAGTGCCTGAGCCCATCCTGCTGTGATAGGTGTGACCACCAGGGGTGGCTTAGTACTGACTATGGTTAATCAAGAAGCTGCTGCCAGGTCACAATCCCATTAATGATATGGTCAGATCCTAAGAGCTGCCAGTGATATTAGAGTGATGAGAGAGCAGTAACCTTTTCTTTTCCGCAATTAGTGGATACTTTAGCTGAGCTTATACCAAATGAAAATTCAGCACTGTGTATCCGTATAGTATCCAAAGCTCTTCACTGGAGAAATTGGAAAATTGGTTGCCCTTCTACATTGAAGAAATTGATTTGTTGCTTCCTTATCACCCTGTCGTTGTTTCCAAACTCCAGCTTCACTGTCTGTTTTGCAAACGTCCATTAAAATAAATCGCTGTCTACTGGAGTCATGTCTTAAGTGTGACCTGTTGTTTTACAAAATTAGCTGTCAGTGGCTTGAAATAATGTCTCTTATTCAGGTTTACTGAAATGGTATTATTATAGACGTAGATGTTTCAGAGTGTAAAAAAGTGAAAGACAATTGCTAGTAAACTGCAATTAATGTGCGATAAAGTAGGGTTTCCTCACAAAGGCATCACACAGCAGTGCAGTGAACTGTCCAGACCACAGCAATCATTTTACTACCTCTCTTATATTTCCACTATTCCTGAGGTTTGAGAGAGTTCTTCCAAACAAAAATCCAATGGAAGATTGCCCGTGTTTCTGTATTGAAGTTTGGAGTTATGTATCTGTGACCTTTCTAGTGTCTGAATATGAACCTATTGAAGACAAAGGTTTCCCATCTCCCTTGTTTGTGCTTATCACCAGTTACATGTCCTTCAAACCTCTGGGAAGTTTTGAATAAGAAGTCACCTTCTAGTGTGGTTCTTCATCTGGAGTGTGACCAGATTAATAAAAGCAGCTGACCAGGAACTAAAATACTGAATCCAGAGTCTTCAGCCTTTCAAACAGCTGTCAGATGAGAACATTTGTAGGAGAAGAATTAAGCCATTTATCCCATTGTGTCTGTTCACCATTGATCAGGACTGATATATTTCTCATTCTCGTTGTTGTGGTGATGTTCGCCAAGCTGGAAATTTGAGTTGCAGACGTTTCATCCCCTGTCTAGGTGACATCCTCAGTGCTTGGGAGCCTCCTGTGAATGTTTCTGTAATGTTTCCTCCGGCATTTATAGTGAGCACTGAGGATATCACCGAGACAGGGGACGAAATGTCTGCAACACAAATTCCCAGCTCGGCGAACAGAACCACAACGAGCACCCGAGCTACAAATCTTATCCCAAACTTTGAATTTCTCATTCTCATTCTCTTGCCTTCACCTCATAACCAACAATCCCCTTACTAAAACATATGATGTGTTGGCTTTCATTAGCAAGGGAATTGTGTTTAAGTGTTGTAAGGTTGTGCTGCAACTCTATAAAGCTGTGGGTTAGACCACACTTGGAATATTATGTTCAGTTCTGGTCACCTCATTATGGGAAGGATGTGGAAGCCTTAAAAAGGGTCCAAAGGAGATTTACCGGGATGCTGTATGGACTGGGGGGCATGTCTTATAAAGAAAGGTTGAGGGAGCTAGGGTTTTTCTCATTGGAGCAAAGAAGGATGAGAGGTGCCTTGATAGAGGTGTACAACATGATGAGAGACATAGATAAATTTGGTAGTCAGAGACTTTTTCCCAGGGAAGAAATGGCTATCATGAGGGGACATAATTTTCAGGTGATTGGAGGAAGATTTAGGGTAGAGGTTGAGGTAGGTTCTTTACACAAAGAGTGGTGAGTGCATGGAATGCACTGCCAGTGGTGGTAGTAGAGTCATGAGGGGCATTAGAGTGTCTCTTGACAGTACAATGAAGGTTGGTAGGTTAGTTGTAGAATAGAGTAGGATAAAATGTTGGCTTCACATCGAGGGCCAAAGGACCTGTACTGTGCTGTACTTTCTTTGTTCTATGTTGTAATCAGGAACCTAAATATCTCTGTCTTGAATACACCCTTTTCACCATTAGTGCCTTCAAGCTATATATTTGGGGAAATAAATCACCATCTACCATCGTCATTTATTTTGCATGTGACCTGTTTTCACCAAATTAGCTATCAATAGCTGAAAACTTTGGCTGTCTTTTTGTATCTTTAAAAATGATTTTACTGTGGATGTAGGTGTTTGCTTCAAATGCTTAAAAGTACCTTATGACCATTTGCATCTTTAAAAACCTTAATGGTGCAAAATGCAAAGGAGTTACAGATCCACGTTTCCAACAATTAAGAAGATCAGCAAAATGTAAGTTTGATGCAATGTGTGACTAGGTTTTTGCTTCATTCAGAATGTAAGAAAAAGGAAATTGCTGGTGAGCTGGCAGTTACTCTAAGGTTATTCACAGATCCACATGAAGGCATCACATAGCAGTACAGTGAGCACCATTCTAGCCTTTGGCAGTCATATTACTGCCTCTTTAATATTTGAACTATTTCTTGGGGTTCAGACTTTCCTTCCAAAATGTGTAGGACGTAACATCGAAGACACTTCAATGGAAAATTGGTCACGTTTCAGTCTTGAAGTTTGAAGATTTTTCTGTACGAACTTTTCTAAACTCAGAAAATGAATATATTCAAGAAATGGGTTTCCCCTTTCTCTCCTTTGCCCTATCACCATCTCGAGTCTCCTTCAAACCTATGAAAGGTTTAGAATAAAAATTTTGCCATCTACTGTAGTTCTACATGTGGAGGTTGACCATTTGAACAAATTGAATCAACTCTAGCATTCGAACCAGGTTGATATATTTCTCAACCTCATTCTCCTGTCTTCTCCCCATAGCCCTTGATCATCTTACTAAGCAAGAACCTACCTCCCTCTGTCTTAAATACACTCAATGACTTGGCCTCCAAAGCCCTCTGCTGCAATGATTTCCACAGATTCAGCAACCTTTGGCTGAAGAAATTCCTCCTCAGATCAGTTCTAAAGGGTGATCCCTTCACTGAGTTTATATCCTGGGGTTGTCAACGTTTTACTGACATGAAACAAGACTCAGACAAATGTTTTTTTTTGTCCAAAACCTATCTTTATTATTATTCTTGCAAGGGGAGAACACCTTTCCATATAGGCAGTATCTCTAAAATGTTATTCAAAAATGACATAATAACATAATCATAGAAAGTTTTTATATGACTTATCCATTTTAGTAGTAATAACAAACCAGACTGATAGGGAATGAATTAAACTAGTACAGGTCACAACTCGTTCTTTCCCAGAGATTCTAACCAAAAGGTCTTTACTCACTAAGACTGGGATTATGACCAAACAATGGTCTGTTTTGAAATGGCTCCTGCTTTATCATCCTTTTAATTGAAATATCTTTGTTAGTAATAAATTTTAATCCTTAAGCCACTTTATCCTTGATGTTGCTAAATGTGTAATCATTAAGCTATTCCAGCCTTCACGCTGGCTTCTCAAACAATTTATTCCTCCACATGGTCCTCGTCACTCATAATAGTGGAAGCATCTTCTCCGTAGCCACTTTCTCCAGGCTTTTCAGAATTCTGTAAATTACAACCAGATGCCTCCTCATCCTTCTCATATTAACTGAGTGCAGACCCAGAATTTTCAACTCGAATCCCAGTTATACAGGATTCAAATATTAATTTAAATCTCTTAATTATTTTTTATGACCAATTGCATTTGTGCAAACTTTGACAGTCCAGACTTCTACGGAGGTGGAAATGATGGTTGACTGGGAAGAATTGCAGCAATTGGAAAACAAGTTTGTCCTGATGTGTGGTTTAATTCTCATTTAATATTATATTTGATTAGATTCACCACAGTGTGGAAACAGGCCCTTCAGCCCAACAAGTCCACACCACCCCTCTGAAAAGAAACCCACCCCTCTTCCTATATTTACCCCTGACTAACACCCTAACACTATGGGCAATTAGCATGGCCAATTCATCTGACCTGCGCATTTTTGGATTGTGGAAGGAAACCCACACAGACACAAGGAGAATGTGCAAACTCCACACAGACAGGTGGGAATTGAAGCCAGGACCTTGGTGCTGTGAGGCAGCACTGCTAACCACTGAGCCACCGTGCTGCTCATTTGGAATGAATGCAATCACTGGATAGCAAGCGATTGATCTAAAGTTATGTGCTGCATGCATCATTCCAGGTTGCCACATTGAGGAAACTGTTGGATGAAGCCTCTAAAATTGGTATTGTTCCTTGGCATTAGATGGTGGTGCTCTTTTAAAAAGACATTTGCCGCTACTTGTACTGAGAGATGAGTCGGGTGGCATTGTGCTGATGGTGGATAATCAAGAAGATGCTACCAGGTGACTATCTCATGAATGAAATTGCCTGATCCCAAGACCTGGCCGTGAAATCAGTGAAGGCAAAGCAGCGACCTTTTCTTTTGCTGTCAAAGGTGGCTGCTATTGCTGAGCCTCGACTAATTGACTGGGAAAATTCAGCCCCGTGTGTAGAGACAATACCCAAAACTCATTATCGGAGGAATTGTAAACTTGGTTGTCCTTCTATATTTGGGCTGGAACTCCTTGTTTGAGATATTTCTAGACCATGCAAGGTGTAAAGTATTGAAGAAATTCATTTGTCACATCCTTTTCGCCCTCTCTTTGCTTCCATGCTCCAGCCACACTGCCTCATCCTACAAACCTCCATTGAAGGTTTTGGGGAAATAAATCACCATCTACTACAGTTGAATATCTTGTGTTGTGACCTGTTTTCACCAAATTAAAAATCACAAAACACCAGGTTATAGACCAACAGGTTTAAGCACAAGCTTTCAGAGCTTTGCTCCTTCGTCAGGTAGCTAGTGGAGCAGGATCATAGAACACAGAATGTATAGCAAAAGATCATTGAGTCAGACAACTAATGCAATATATTGAACAAACCTAGATTACTGTCTGCAATGTTCAATCAATTAACCAATGACTTAATACTTCTATGAAAACATTGACAGTCCAAACAGTGAGGGAAATGGAAATCCAGATCCTCCAGAAACTAAGGGGCTCATTGAAAAGTAAGCTTGATATAATATGACAAAGGTTTTGCTTCATTTAGAGTGCAAGAAAAAGAAAATTGCAGGCGAGCTGGCATTTTCTGTAAGTTTATTCAGGGACTTTGTTTGAAGTCATTCCATAGCAATGCAGTGAGTATCACTCCAAACCATAGGAATCACATTCCTGCTCTCTAAAATTTGCATTATTCTTAGTGGTTGAGCGTTTTCTTCAAAAAGTTGAGCGACTCTTGTTCACAACTTCAGCTCTCTGAAGAAGGGTCACTTAACTCTGATTTCGCTTCACAAATGCTGCAAAACCTATTGAGTTTCTCCAGAAACTGCTGTTTTTCATTCTGATCGTCAACAAGGGTGGCACAGTGGCACAGTGGTTAGCACTGTTGTCTCTCAGCGCTTGAGACCCGGGTTCAATTCCCAACTCAGGTGACTGACTGTGTGGAGTTTGCACGTTCTCCCTGTGTCTGCGTGGGTTTCCTCCGGGTGCTCCAGTTTCCTCCCACAGTCCAAAGATGTGCAGGTCAGGTGAATTGGCCATGCTAAATTTCCCGTAGTGTTAGGTAAGGGGTAAATGTATGGGTGGGTTCCGGGTTGGTGTGGACTTGTTGGGCCGAAGGGCCTGTTTCCACACTGTAAGTAATCTAATCTAATCTTTTACAGTTTGTTCTTTTCACATCAAAGAAACTGTTGAATGTCATTCTAATATTTGCTCAATTCTTAGTGTTGTGAAAGGAAATTTTACGTGGATATTTGTAGTTAATGCTGCAAACCAGATGCTGGAACTGAATCCTGGAAACCTTGGCCTATGCCAAGGATCGCATGTTGCCAGCAGTGACCAATGTAGAGATTGTTGCCTGGGTTACTCACCAGTTGACAGTGTGGCTTAGTTTCAAGAGCTGCTAGTCCAGTGAGGGGGATGACAGATCAGCACATTTCGGGCCCTACTATTCACACTGATCATCGCTGAGGCTGCAAAGATGGACTCAATCAGGGAAATGAGGGAGGCAGCGCATCGAACACCATTCCAGATAATACCAATCACATTCTAATATTTGCTCTATTCCTAATATTTAAGAATTATCTTGCAAAAACATACTTTTAGGAAAGATTATGATATGATGGCTCAGTGGTTTACATTGCTGCCTGACAGCGCCAGGAACCCGGATTCACTGCTACCTTCGGGCAACTGTTTGTGTGGTGTTTGCACATTCTCCCCGTTCCAGGTGCTCCGGTTTCCTCCCACAGTCCAAACTATGTGCAGCTTCGAGGGATTAGCCATATTAAATTGCCCACAGTGTGCAGGTAAGTGCAAGCTAGGTGGATTAGCAATGGTAAAAGCAGGGTTATAGAGCAGGGAGTTTGTTTGGGTGGACTGCTCTTCAGGCAGTTCAGTATGGATGCAATGGGCCGAATGACCTGCTTCCACGCAGTAGGGTTTCCTCAAAAATATGCTTAAATGAAAAATTGATCATCTTTTGGTATTGAAGTTTGGAGTTATCTGTCTGTAATTTTTCTAGATTCTGAATATGAATATATTCAAGAAATAAGTTTCCCTTCACCCCTTTTGCCTTCATCCCCGGCTACAGTGTCCTTCAAACCTATGAAAAGGCTTTGAAGTAAATGCCACCATGTAATGCCCAACATCTGGAATGTGACCAGTTGAACAAAAGCAGCTGACCAGGAACTGAAATACTGAATCCAGAGTCTTCAGCCACTCAAACAGCTGACAGACCATAAGATTGTAGAAGAGGAATGAAGCCATTCAGCCCTTAGGACCTCCTGTCAATTCTCAAAGATGGTCCCTTCACTCTGACATAGATTGTGGACATGGATACCACTATTATGCCTGGGGACACTTCCCACCTTGTACATGGCAGGTACTCATGTGACACAGCCAAAGTTGTCTATCTTATACATTGCAGGCAAGGATGCCCGGAGGCATGGTACATTGGGGAAACCGAGCAAAGGCTATGACAACGGATGAATGGGCACCACACAACAATCAACAGACAGGAGGGTTCCCTCCCAGTTGGGGAACACTTAAGTGATCCAGGACATTCAGCCTCGGACCTTCGGGTGACCATCCTCCAAGGTGGATTTCGGGACAGGCAGCAGAGGAAAGTGGCCGAGCAGAGGCTGATAGTTAAGTTCGGTACCCATAGGGAGGGCCTCAACCGGGACCTTGTGTTCATGTCACATTACAGGTGATCACCATTGCACTACGCTCACACACAGATATTCCTACACACCCACACTCTCACATACATACACACAGACACCCACACACACCCTTATAGACACACACATTCCCACGCGCACACATGCACCCACTCGCAGACTAAAGACATTCTGCACCCACCACGCGCACACATGCACCCCCTCCCAGACTTAAGACACTCTGCACCCACCACGGGCACAAATGCACCCCCTCGCAGACTGAAGACACTCTGCACCCACCACACACACACGCACCCCCTCGCAGACTGAAGACACTCTGCACCCACCACACACACAAGCACCCCCTCGCAGACTGAAGACACTCTGCACCCACCACACACACACACACACGCACCCCCTCACAGACTTAAGACACTCTGCACCACCACACACACACATGCACCCCCTCCCAGACTTAAGACACTCTGCACCCACCACGCACACACATGCACCCCCTCGCAGACTGAAGACACTCTGCACCCACCACACACACACACGCACCCCCTCCCAGACTTAAGACACTCTGCACCGACCACGCACACACATGCACCCCCTCGCAGACTGAAGACACTCTGCACCCACCACGCACACACATGCACCCCCTCGCAGACTGAAGACACTCTGCACCCACCACACACACACACATGCACCCCCTCGCAGACTGAAGACACTCTGCACCCACCACACACACACACACACACACACATATGCACCCCCTCGCAGACTTAAGACCCCCCCCCCCCCACACACACACACACACATTTTGTGGAGTGAATTTGTATTGCAAAGTTATATTGCACGTTGCTCAAAAACTGCATATATTCATGTAGAACTCTGAGCTCAAAAACTGCAGGAATTTATGTAAAGCACTGTTATCTCACTTATTAGATTAGAATCAATCTAAACATCAGGTCATAGACAGAGAACACAGGGGGCTAACACCTTCAACATATTGTCTAGCTATCACCATTGTTAGTAGCTAACCCGAGAATGCAACTTTAAAAAGAAGGTTTTGTGATTTACACATGAAAGAAGTGAAACTATCACTGTATTCTAACAGATGAAAAGGCTTAATGGACAATCAATTTTTCAATGTATAATTTCAGTTACATCACACTGTGAGAAACAAAGCTCACTCACTGCAATAATTTCAGTCCGAGACAAGATCTGAGTCAGCAGAGCTCTTTATTTCACACTTGCAAGTGGGTGTGATGTCCACAAGGCAGGGACAAAACACACCGAATTCAACAAATACTCGATATTTATACAATTTGGTTCCTATATGTTTTTTTCTTATTTCATTGCTTCCCCCCCCTGTTTACATCCTCTACTTCCTTGAGACCCTCCTGCTTATCTCGTGTCTTATCCGGTCTTGTCTGTGAAAAACATGCTCATTCTAAATAGGGTTTGTTCCTGTGTTTCTGTAAAAGTGGGAAACAGATGCTTTTACCTATTGTTTGTACAGGCATATTGAGTTTAATTGTCAGTCTTCACAGCATCTTATCGCGAAGCCCTTCTAAATGGGGTTCCCATTTGTTACATTCTTAGTAAACTAATTAGCATTTCCTCCACAGAGGAAATTCTTGTTGACTCAGCTCTTGGCTGAAACAATTATGCACTGATGGAGTTCAGTTATTTTTTTATATAATGAATTTCGAATTGTAGAAGAAACATAAATTTCCTATATCCCACAACACTGCAATTTTTTGCTATAAATTCTGTGTTATGATCGAGCCCTCCACAATCACCTGGTGAAGGAGCGTCACTCCGAAAGCTAGTGTGCTTCCAATTAAACCTATTGGACTATAGCCTGATGTTGTGTGATTTTTAACTTTGTACACCCCAGTCCAACACCAGCATCTCCAAATCATATATTTGTCCTGCCTTTGCCAGCCATGGCTCCAGCTGTTTAGACTCTCAACTCTGAAGTACACACTGTTTCTCTTAAGAAGCTCTTTTCAAAACTTTATCTTTTATCAAGTTTTTGGTAATTGCACTGACTTCAATGAATTGCAATCTTTTAACATTCCCAAGAATTAGTTACTTCATTTCAAAATGTCTAACTTTCATGAGTTAATATCATTTGGCGACTTAACAAAGTGGGCCAATTGTGTTTTTGAATCAATACTGAAGAGTATGACTTCTGCTAAGTGACCTGAAAGCAGATGAACTAAAAGAATCTCTCCGGTGTAAACTATTTCTAAGATGAAGCAGTGTATCTTTTCGCAAACAGCATGAGGCTGTCAGTGCACTAATATGGCCGAGCACCTCCCATACTAAATACTAATAGGAATGGAACTGGTTAGTCTCAGTAGATTCTCAATGTCTCTGTAATATTTCATACAATATATCTCTGTGCCGTTATGATAGATTATGGACCACTTTAAATGTGCAGCCATCTGTTCCAGTTGAATGCAGTATGCAGCATAGGTCTTTAGATAAGGAAATTCCGAGTAAAAAACTAGAACAGCATTTTCAGCGGAAATTGTTCCACGTAAGTTGGATGCTAATTACACAAATCTTTTTGGAGACTTTGTAAAGTTGAAGGTTCCTCCTGTGTATCCCATCATAGACTGAGCTCCAGCTCTGGTCTGTCTCCTCATTCCCACCAAGACTGATGTTTGATGACTGGCATTGACTCCTGGTCCACTGATGGACTTCGAGTTATTTTACAAAAAAAAACTTGTGTTCACATCCCTTCATGTTCTTGCCATCCCTCTGTCTGGAATTACTTGAGCTCCCAAACTTTTCCTGGAGCATTTTTTTTCTTTTGTTCTGCCAAGTCCAGTTTGCTGTACATCTCACGATTCCTACGTCAGCCCCACCACCAGGAGTGGTACTTCCTGCAGATAGATAGTTGCCCCAGACAACACCAACTCTGACGTTTTAAGAAACTGATGAAAAATTACTCTGGCCAAGCTTTTGCTTACCTGCCTGAATATCCCATCCTTTTAATGTCAGTCTGTGTCTGGTTAACCTGCTGTGAGGTGCCATGGGGACTTATTCTATTCCAAAGCTGTTTTTCTGTTTTGTGATCACTTTGCTGTATAGCTGCTATCATCTTGTTTGGAAAAAAACATTGCTTTGTCTGTGAAATAAAGTGTGTGGCCTCTTCATATTAACCAGGCAGTGAACAGAAATGAGTATCAAGCTGACTATATTGGAGAATCTTATTGGGATCCTCAACGAGGCCCAACTTTGCCATATTACTGGGACGTCCAAGGTTTGGCAATGCAACTGCCAAACAAACAAATCATAGAACATGGAACATAGAAAAATACAGCGCAGTACAGGCCCTTCGGCCCTCGATGTTGCACCGATCCAAGCCCACATAACCTACACTAGCCCATTATTCTCCATATGCCTATCCAATGCCCGTTTAAATGCCCATAAAGAGGGAGAGTCCACCACTGTTACTGGCAGGGCATTCCATGAACTCACAACCCGCTGAGTAAAGAATCTACCCCTAACATCTGTCCTATACCTACCACCCCTTAATTTAAAGCTATGCCCCCTCATAATATCTGACTCCATACGTGGAACAAGGTTCTCATGATCAACCTTATCTAAACCCTTAATCATCTTGTACACCTCCATCAAGTCACCCCTAAACCTTCTTTTCTCCAATGAAAACAGCCCCAAGTGCCTCAGCCTTTCCTCATACAATCTTCCTACCATACCAGGCAACATCCTGGTAAACCTCCTCTGCACCCGTTCCAGTGCCTCCACATCCTTCCTATAGTATGGCGAGCAAAACTGCACACAATACTCCAGATGCGGCCGCACCAGAGTCTTATACAACTGCAACATGACCTCAGGACTCTGGAACTCTATTCCTCTACCAATAAAAGCCAGTACACCATATGCCTTCGTCACAGCACTATTTACCTGGGTGGCAACTTTCAGAGATCTGTGTACATGGACACCAAGATTCCTCTGCTCATCCACAGTACTGAGTATCTGACCATTAGCCCAGTACCTCATCTTCTTGTTACTCTTACCAAAGTGAATCACTTCACACTTACCTACATTGAACTCCATTTGCCACCTTTCTGCCCAGCTCTGCAGCTTATCTGTATCCCCCTGTAATCTGCCACATCCTTCCCCACTGTCAACAACTCCAACGACTTTCGTATCATCCACAAAATTGCTCACCCAACCTTCTAGCCCCTCCTCCACGTCATTTATAAAAATGACAAACAGCAATGGTCCCAAAAATGATCCTGCGGAACACCGCTGGTAACTGCATTCCAAGATGAACCTTCACCATCAACTACTACCCTCTGTCTTCTTCCAGCCAGCCAATTCCTAATCCAAACCTCCAACTCACCCTCAATGCCATACCTCCGTATTTTTTGCAGTAGCCTACCATGGGGTACCTTATCAAACACCTTACTAAAATCCATATACACCGCATCCACCAGTTTACCCTCATCCACCTCCTTAGTCACCTTCTCAAAGAATTCAATAAGGTTTGTGAGGTACGACCTGCCCTTCACGAAACCATGCTGACTATCCTTGATCACATTATTCCTATCCAGATGTTCATAAATCCTATCCCTTACAATTCTCTCTCAGACTTTGCCCACAACAGAAAGTGAGACTCGCCGGCCTATAGTTAGTAGGGTTATCCCTACTCCCCTTCTTGAACAAGTGAACCACATTTGCTATCCTCCAGTCCTCTGGCACTATTCCTGTAGACAACGAGGACATAAAAATCAATGCCAACGGCTCTGCAATCTCCTCCCTTGCTTCCCAGAGAATCCTGAGATAAATGCCATCAGACCCAGGGGACTTATCTATTTTCACCCTTTCCAGAATTTCCAACACCTCTTCCCTACATACCTCAAAGCCATCCATTCTAATTAATTGTGACTCAATATTCACATCGGCAACAATGTCCTGTTCCTGAGTGAATACTAACAAAAAGTATTCATTCAGTGTCTCCCCAATTTCTTCAGCCTCCACTACTATCCTTGACTGGACCTATTCCTACCCTAGTCATTCTTTTATTCCTGGCATACCTATAGAAAGCCTTTGGGTTTTCCCTAATCCTACCAACTAAGGACTTTCCTTGATGCTCTTAGCTCTCTCTTTAGATCCTTCCTGGCTACCTTATAACTCTCAATCACCCCAATTGAACCTTCATGCCTCATCTTTACATAGGCCGTCCTCTTCCCTTTAACAAGGGATTCCAATTCCTTATTAAACCACGGCTCCCTCACAAGACCCTTTCCTCCGGCCTGGCAGGTACATACTTATCAAGGACACCCATTAGCTGTTCCTTGAACAATCTCCACATATCATTTGTGTTCTTCCCTTGAAGCCTATTTTTCCATGCCACGCATCCTAAGTCATGCCTCACCGCATCATAAATCCCTGTCCCCAGCTATAACTCTTGCCCTGCAGTGCACACTTATCCCTCTCCATCACTAGAGTAAAAGTCACTGAGTTGTGGTCATTGTCCCCAAAGTGCTCACCTACCTCCAATTCTAACACCTTGCCTGGTTTGTTACCCAGAACCAAATCCAGTATGGCCTCACCTCTTGTTGGCCTGTCTACATATTGTGTCAGGAAACACACCTGCACACATTGGACAAACACCAACCCATCTAACGTACTCGAGCTATTGCTTTCCCAGTCAATATCTGGAAAGTTAAAGTCCCCCATAATAACCACCCTATTACTTTCACTCTTCTCCTGAATCATCCTCGCAATCCTTTCTTCTACATCTCTAGGACTATTAGGAGGCCCGTAGAAAACTCCTAACAGGGTGACCTCACCTTTCCTATTTCTAAGCTCAGCCCAAACTACCTCAGATGGCGAGTCTTCATCCATCGTCCTTTCCACCGCTGTAATACTATCATTGACAAGCAATGCCACACCTCCCCCTCTTTTACCCCCATCTCTGATCCTACTAAAACATTTAAACCTGGAACCTGCAACAGCCAATCCTGTCCCTGTTCTACCCATGTCTCTGTAATGGCCACAACATCGAAATCCCAGGTACCAACCCACGCTGCAAATTCACCTACCTTATTTCGTGTATTTCTCACATTGAAGTATACACACTTCAAGCCACTTTCCTGTTTACAGGCACCCTCCTTCGAGATCGATACCATGTTCCTAGACTCCCTACACTCCAGGCCCTGCATCCTAAAGCTACAGTCTAGGTTCCCATACCCCTGCAGCGTTAGTTTAAACCCCCCCAAAGAGTACTAGCAAACCTCCCTCCAAGGATACTGGTGTCCCTCAGGTTTAGGTGTAGACCATCCTGTTTATAGAGGTCCCACCTTCCCCAGAAAGAACCCCAGTTATCCAGAAACCGGAATCCCTCCCTCCTGCACCATCCCTGTAGCCACGCATTTAACTGCTCTCGCTCCCTATTCCCGACTCTCTATCACGTGGCACGGGTAACAAACCAGAGACAACAATTCTGTTTGTTCTAGCTCTGAGCTTCCAACCTAGCTCCCTGAAAGCCTGCCTAACATCCTCATCCCTCTTCCTACCTATGTCGTTGATGCCGATGTGGACCACGACTGCGGGCTGCTCCCCCTCCCCCTTAAGGTCCAGGAAAACGCGATCAGAGACATCACGTACCATTGCACCTGCCTATCCGTGCCCCGAACTATCGAGTCTCCAATAACTATTGCTCTGCTCTTCTCCACCCTTCCCTTCTGAGCAAGGAGGATAGGCTCCGTGCCAGAGGCCTGAACCCCATTGCTTACCCCTGGTAAGTCGTCCCCCCCACAAGTATCCAAAACGGTATACTTGTTCTTGAGGGGAATGGCTGCAGGGGATCCCTGCACTGGCTGCTTCCTCCCAGTCCCCTTCACTGTCACCCATCTATCTGCAATCTTTGGAGTTACTACTTCCCTAAGTCTCCGATGTATGACCCCCTCTGCCTCCCGAATGATCCTAAGTTCATCCAACTCCAGCTCCAGTTCCCTGACACAGTCTTGGAGGAGCTGGAGATGGGTGCACTTCCTGCAAGTGTAATCAGCACGGACGACCATGGCATCCCGCACCTCAAACATATTGCAAGAGGAACATTGCACTGCCTTCACTGCCATCCCTCTAAAAGTAACCTTTAAAAAAAAACTAGGTCTAAACACGAGAATAAGCAAAATGTTTATGCTGTTTATCTTTCTGTCCTCTCAGTTCAGTGTGCTGTTTCTGTATCTGTACACTCAGTTCATTGTGTTATTTCTCTATCTGTGCAGTCAGTTCAATGTGCTGTTTCTTTATCTGTACTCTCAGTTCAGTGTGCTGTTTCTGGATTTGTACACTCAGTTCATTGTATTCTTTCTGCATCTGTACTCTGAGTTCAATGTGCTGTTTTATTTTTTATCTGTACTCTTAGTTCAGTGTGCTGTTTCCCTATCTGTACTGTTTGAATTGTGTGTTATTTCTCTGTCTGTACTCTCAGTTCAGTGTGTTGTTTATTTATCTGTACTCCCAGTACAGTGTACTCCTTCTGTACTTATACACTCAGTTCATTGTGTTATCTCTGTATCTGTACTCTCTGTTCAGTGTGTTGTTTCTCTATGTTAACTCCCAGTTCAGTGTGCTGTTTCTGTATCTGTACTCTGAGTTCATTGTGAAATTTCTCTCTCTGTATTGTCCAGCCATTGTGTTATTTCTGTATCTGAAATCTCAGTTTAGTTTGTTTATTCTTTATCTGTACTTTCAGTTTAGTGTGTTGTTCCTGTGTCTGAACCTTCAGTTCATTTTGTTATTTCTCTTTCTGTACACTCAGTTCAGTGTATTGATTCTCTATTTGTACACTCAGATCTGTGTGTTGTTCCTATCACTGAACTCACAGTTCAGCTTTTGTTTCTCTATCTGTACTCTCAGTTCAGTCAATTGTTTCTTTATCTGTACTCTCAGTTCAGTGTGCTGTTTCTATATCTGTACACTCACTCCATGTGATATGTCTCTTTCTGTACTCTCAGTTCAGTGTGCTGATTTCCTATCTGTACTGTCCATTCAGTGTATTGTTTCTCTATCTGTATCCTCAGTTTACTCTGTTGTTTGTTTATTTGTACTCTCTGTTCAGTGTGCTGTTTCTCTATCGATACTCTCAGTTCAATGTGCTGTTTCCCTATCTGTACTGTCCGATCAGTGTGTTGTTTCCTTATCTGTACTCTCAGTTCACTGTGCTGATTCTGTGTCTGTTCACTCAGTTCATTGTGTTAATTCTCGTTCTGTCATCTCTGTTCAGTGTGCTCTTTCTCAATCTGTAATCTCAGCTTTGTGTGCTGTTTCTCTACATGTATTTTCCAATCAGTGTGTTATTTCTCGATCTGTACTCCCAGTTCAGTCTGTTGTTTCTCTATTTGTACTCTCAGTTCAGTGTGCTGTTCCTTTATCTGTACACTCTGTTCATTGTGTTACTTGTGTGCCTGTACTCTCAGTTCAGTGTACTGTTTCTGTACCTGTACACTCATTTCATTGTTTTGTTTCTCTATCCGTACTCTCAATTCCATGCATCTGAGGACATGTATTAACCAGCAGAAAGTCTTGGTGTTTAGATTTTGTTTTCTCCACCTGGAAGGAGAAAGTGAGTTTCAAAAACAAGTCTTCATAAACCCTCAGCATTGTAAAAGTCAAACAGAACAAATCAAGCAAACAAAACGCAAGGATAAAGATGACTCTCACAGCGGAGCAGATAAGGGCTATTTGGCAGTGGCTGCTTGAAGGCTTGGTGGCGTTTGTTTAACGGTTTAAATTTGAAAGTTTTTTTTTAAAAAGCACGTAGTGGACCCGGAAGCTGGTGTAGCGCAAGCTTGCCTGGGTAAGTTGTTTTTTTTCCCTATAAAAGCGCGCAGCTTCAAGGCCTAGGCCTCACTCTCTCAGTGCAGCAGGTAAGGGCTGTTTGGCAGTGGCTGCTTCAAGGCATGATGATGTTTGTTTAACGGTTTAAATTTGAAAGTTTGTTTTTAAAAAAGCGCGGAGCAGACCCGGAAGCTGGTGTAGTGCAAGCTTACCTGGGTAAGTTCTTTTTTTCCCTATAAAGGCGCGCAGGTGCGGAACCCGCCCTCCTCCTTGAACCTAATAATAAGGCCCGTTATGGTAAGAAGGTAAGTGCTGCATTTTGCTTATTCTCGTGTTTAGACCTAGTTTTTTTTTAAAGGTTACTTTTAGAGGGATGGCAGTGAAGGCAGTGCAATGTTCCTCTTGCAATATGTTTGAGGTGCGGGATGCCATGGTCGTCCGTGCTGATTACACTTGCAGGAAGTGCACCCATCTCCAGCTCCTCCAAGACTGTGTCAGGGAACTGGAGCTGGAGTTGGATGAACTTAGGATCATTCGGGAGGCAGAGGGGGTCATACATCGGAGACTTAGGGAAGTAGTAACTCCAAAGATTGCAGATAGATGGGTGACAGTGAAGGGGACTGGGAGGAAGCAGCCAGTGCAGGGATCCCCTGCAGCCATTCCCCTCAAGAACAAGTATACCGTTTTGGATACTTGTGGGGGGGACGACTTACCAGGGGTAAGCAATGGGGTTCAGGCCTCTGGCACGGAGCCTATCCTCCTTGCTCAGAAGGGAAGGGTGGAGAAGAGCAGAGCAATAGTTATTGGAGACTCGATAGTTCGGGGCACGGATAGGCAGGTGCAATGGTACGTGATGTCTCTGATCGCGTTTTCCTGGACCTTAAGGGGGAGGGGGAGCAGCCCGCAGTCGTGGTCCACATCGGCATCAACGACATAGGTAGGAAGAGGGATGAGGATGTTAGGCAGGCTTTCAGGGAGCTAGGTTGGAAGCTCAGAGCTAGAACAAACAGAATTGTTGTCTCTGGTTTGTTACCCGTGCCACGTGATAGAGAGTCGGGAATAGGGAGCGAGAGCAGTTAAATGCGTGGCTACAGGGATGGTGCAGGAGGGAGGGATTCCGGTTTCTGGATAACTGGGGTTCTTTCTGGGGAAGGTGGGACCTCTATAAACAGGATGGTCTACACCTAAACCTGAGGGACACCAGTATCCTTGGAGGGAGGTTTGCTAGTACTCTTTGGGGGGGTTTAAACTAACGCTGCAGGGGTATGGGAACCTAGACTGTAGCTTTAGGATGCAGGGCCTGGAGTGTAGGGAGTCTAGGAACATGGTATCGATCTCGAAGGAGGGTGCCTGTAAACAGGAAAGTGGCTTGAAGTGTGTATACTTCAATGTGAGAAATACACGAAATAAGGTAGGTGAATTTGCAGCGTGGGTTGGTACCTGGGATTTCGATGTTGTGGCCATTACAGAGACATGGGTAGAACAGGGACAGGATTGGCTGTTGCAGGTTCCAGGTTTAAATGTTTTAGTAGGATCAGAGATGGGGGTAAAAGAGGGGGAGGTGTGGCATTGCTTGTCAATGATAGTATTACAGCGGTGGAAAGGACGATGGATGAAGACTCGCCATCTGAGGTAGTTTGGGCTGAGCTTAGAAATAGGAAAGGTGAGGTCACCCTGTTAGGAGTTTTCTACGGGCCTCCTAATAGTCCTAGAGATGTAGAAGAAAGGATTGCGAGGATGATTCAGGAGAAGAGTGAAAGTAATAGGGTGGTTATTATGGGGGACTTTAACTTTCCAGATATTGACTGGGAAAGCAATAGCTCGAGTACGTTAGATGGGTTGGTGTTTGTCCAATGTGTGCAGGTGTGTTTCCTGACACAATATGTAGACAGGCCAACAAGAGGTGAGGCCATACTGGATTTGGTTCTGGGTAACAAACCAGGCAAGGTGTTAGAATTGGAGGTAGGTGAGCACTTTGGGGACAATGACCACAACTCAGTGACTTTTACTCTAGTGATGGAGAGGGATAAGTGTGCACTGCAGGGCAAGAGTTATAGCTGGGGACAGGGATTTATGATGCGGTGAGGCATGACTTAGGATGCGTGGCATGGAAAAATAGGCTTCAAGGGAAGAACACAAATGATATGTGGAGATTGTTCAAGGAACAGCTAATGGGTGTCCTTGATAAGTATGTACCTGCCAGGCCGGAGGAAAGGGTCTTGTGAGGGAGCCGTGGTTTAATAAGGAATTGGAATCCCTTGTTAAAGGGAAGAGGACGGCCTATGTAAAGATGAGGCATGAAGGTTCAATTGGGGTGATTGAGAGTTATAAGGTAGCCAGGAAGGATCTAAAGAGAGAGCTAAGAGCATCAAGGAAAGTCCTTAGTTGGTAGGATTAGGGAAAACCCAAAGGCTTTCTATAGGTATGCCAGGAATAAAAGAATGACTAGGGTAGGAATAGGTCCAGTCAAGGATAGTAGTGGAGGCTGAAGAAATTGGGGAGACACTGAATGAATACTTTTTGTTAGTATTCACTCAGGAACAGGACATTGTTGCCGATGTGAATATTGAGTCACAATTAATTAGAATGGATGGCTTTGAGGTATGTAGGGAAGAGGTGTTGGAAATTCTGGAAAGGGTGAAAATAGATAAGTCCCCTGGGTCTGATGGCATTTATCTCAGGATTCTCTGGGAAGCAAGGGAGGAGATTGCAGAGCCGTTGGCATTGATTTTTATGTCCTCGTTGTCTACAGGAATAGTGCCAGAGGACTGGAGGATAGCAAATGTGGTTCACTTGTTCAAGAAGGGGAGTAGGGATAACCCTACTAACTATAGGCCGGCGAGTCTCACTTTCTGTTGTGGGCAAAGTCTGAGAGAGAATTGTAAGGGATAGGATTTATGAACATCTGGATAGGAATAATGTGATCAAGGATAGTCAGCATGGTTTCGTGAAGGGCAGGTCGTACCTCACAAACCTTATTGAATTCTTTGAGAAGGTGACTAAGGAGGTGGATGAGGGTAAACTGGTGGATGCGGTGTATATGGATTTTAGTAAGGTGTTTGATAAGGTACCCCATGGTAGGCTACTGCAAAAAATACGGAGGTATGGCATTGAGGGTGAGTTGGAGGTTTGGATTAGGAATTGGCTGGCTGGAAGAAGACAGAGGGTAGTAGTTGATGGTGAAGGTTCATCTTGGAATGCAGTTACCAGCGGTGTTCCGCAGGATCATTTTTGGGACCATTGCTGTTTGTCATTTTTATAAATGACGTGGAGGAGGGGCTAGAAGGTTGGGTGAGCAATTTTGTGGATGATACGAAAGTCGTTGGAGTTGTTGACAGTGGGGAAGGATGTGGCAGATTACAGGGGGATACAGATAAGCTGCAGAGCTGGGCAGAAAGGTGGCAAATGGAGTTCAATGTAGGTAAGTGTGAAGTGATTCACTTTGGTAAGAGTAACAAGAAGATGAGGTACTGGGCTAATGGTCAGATACTCAGTACTGTGGATGAGCAGAGGAATCTTGGTGTCCATGTACACAGATCTCTGAAAGTTGCCACCCAGGTAAATAGTGCTGTGACGAAGGCATATGGTGTACTGGCTTTTATTGGTAGAGGAATAGAGTTCCAGAGTCCTGAGGTCATGTTGCAGTTGTATAAGACTCTGGTGCGGCCGCATCTGGAGTATTGTGTGCAGTTTTGCTCGCCATACTATAGGAAGGATGTGGAGGCACTGGAACGGGTGCAGAGGAGGTTTACCAGGATGTTGCCTGGTATGGTAGGAAGATTGTATGAGGAAAGGCTGAGGCACTTGGGGCTGTTTTCATTGGAGAAAAGAAGGTTTAGGGGTGACTTGATGGAGGTGTACAAGATGATTAAGGGTTTAGATAAGGTTGATCATGAGAACCTTGTTCCACGTATGGAGTCAGATATTATGAGGGGGCATAGCTTTAAATTAAGGGGTGGTAGGTATAGGACAGATGTTAGGGGTAGATTCTTTACTCAGCGGGTTGTGAGTTCATGGAATGCCCTGCCAGTAACAGTGGTGGACTCTCCCTCTTTATGGGCATTTAAACGGGCATTGGATAGGCATATGGAGAATAATGGGCTAGTGTAGGTTATGTGGGCTTGGATCGGTGCAACATCGAGGGCCGAAGGGCCTGTACTGCGCTGTATTTTTCTATGTTCCATGTTCTATGATTTGTTTGTTTGGCAGTTGCATTGCCAAACCTTGGACGTCCCAGTAATATGGCAAAGTTGGGCCTCGTTGAGGATCCCAATAAGATTCTCCAATATAGTCAGCTTGATACTCATTTCTGTTCACTGCCTGGTTAATATGAAGAGGCCACACACTTTATTTCACAGACAAAGCAATGTTTTTTTCCAAACAAGATGATAGCAGCTATACAGCAAAGTGATCACAAAACAGAAAAACAGCTTTGGAATAGAATAAGTCCCCATGGCACCTCACAGCAGGTTAACCAGACACAGACTGACATTAAAAGGATGGGATATTCAGGCAGGTAAGCAAAAGCTTGGCCAGAGTAATTTTTCATCAGTTTCTTAAAACGTCAGAGTTGGTGTTGTCTGGGGCAACTATCTATCTGCAGGAAGTACCACTCCTGGTGGTGGGGCTGACGTAGGAATCGTGAGATGTACAGCAAACTGGACTTGGCAGAACAAAAGAAAAAAAATGCTCCAGGAAAAGTTTGGGAGCTCAAGTAATTCCAGACAGAGGGATGGCAAGAACATGAAGGGATGTGAACACAAGTTTTTTTTTGTAAAATAACTCGAAGTCCATCAGTGGACCAGGAGTCAATGCCAGTCATCAAACATCAGTCTTGGTGGGAATGAGGAGACAGACCAGAGCTGGAGCTCAGTCTATGATGGGATACACAGGAGGAACCTTCAACTTTACAAAGTCTCCAAAAAGATTTGTGTAATTAGCATCCAACTTACGTGGAACAATTTCCGCTGAAAATGCTGTTCTAGTTTTTTACTCGGAATTTCCTTATCTAAAGACCTATGCTGCATACTGCATTCAACTGGAACAGATGGCTGCACATTTAAAGTGGTCCATAATCTATCATAACGGCACAGAGATATATTGTATGAAATATTACAGAGACATTGAGAATCTACTGAGACTAACCAGTTCCATTCCTATTAGTATTTAGTATGGGAGGTGCTCGGCCATATTAGTGCACTGACAGCCTCATGCTGTTTGCGAAAAGATACACTGCTTCATCTTAGAAATAGTTTACACCGGAGAGATTCTTTTAGTTCATCTGCTTTCAGGTCACTTAGCAGAAGTCATACTCTTCAGTATTGATTCAAAAACACAATTGGCCCACTTTGTTAAGTCGCCAAATGATATTAACTCATGAAAGTTAGACATTTTGAAATGAAGTAACTAATTCTTGGGAATGTTAAAAGATTGCAATTCATTGAAGTCAGTGCAATTACCAAAAACTTGATAAAAGATAAAGTTTTGAAAAGAGCTTCTTAAGAGAAACAGTGTGTACTTCAGAGTTGAGAGTCTAAACAGCTGGAGCCATGGCTGGCAAAGGCAGGACAAATATATGATTTGGAGATGCTGGTGTTGGACTGGGGTGTACAAAGTTAAAAATCACACAACATCAGGCTATAGTCCAATAGGTTTAATTGGAAGCACACTAGCTTTCGGAGTGACGCTCCTTCACCAGGTGATTGTGGAGGGCTCGATCATAACACAGAATTTATAGCAAAAAATTGCAGTGTTGTGGGATATAGGAAATTTATGTTTCTTCTACAATTCGAAATTCATTATATAAAAAAATAACTGAACTCCATCAGTGCATAATTGTTTCAGCCAAGAGCTGAGTCAACAAGAATTTCCTCTGTGGAGGAAATGCTAATTAGTTTACTAAGAATGTAACAAATGGGAACCCCATTTAGAAGGGCTTCGCGATAAGATGCTGTGAAGACTGACAATTAAACTCAATATGCCTGTACAAACAATAGGTAAAAGCATCTGTTTCCCACTTTTACAGAAACACAGGAACAAACCCTATTTAGAATGAGCATGTTTTTCACAGACAAGACCGGATAAGACACGAGATAAGCAGGAGGGTCTCAAGGAAGTAGAGGATGTAAACAGGGGGGGAAGCAATGAAATAAGAAAAAAACATATAGGAACCAAATTGTATAAATATCGAGTATTTGTTGAATTCGGTGTGTTTTGTCCCTGCCTTGTGGACATCACACCCACTTGCAAGTGTGAAATAAAGAGCTCTGCTGACTCAGATCTTGTCTCGGACTGAAATTATTGCAGTGAGTGAGCTTTGTTTCTCACAGTGTGATGTAACTGAAATTATACATTGAAAAATTGATTGTCCATTAAGCCTTTTCATCTGTTAGAATACAGTGATAGTTTCACTTCTTTCATGTGTAAATCACAAAACCTTCTTTTTAAAGTTGCATTCTCGGGTTAGCTACTAACAATGGTGATAGCTAGACAATATGTTGAAGGTGTTAGCCCCCTGTGTTCTCTGTCTATGACCTGATGTTTAGATTGATTCTAATCTAATAAGTGAGATAACAGTGCTTTACATAAATTCCTGCAGTTTTTGAGCTCAGAGTTCTACATGAATATATGCAGTTTTTGAGCAACGTGCAATATAACTTTGCAATACAAATTCACTCCACAAAATGTGTGTGTGTGTGTGTGGGGGGGGGGGGTCTTAAGTCTGCGAGGGGGTGCATATGTGTGTGTGTGTGTGTGTGTGTGGTGGGTGCAGAGTGTCTTCAGTCTGCGAGGGGGTGCATGTGTGTGTGTGTGGTGGGTGCAGAGTGTCTTCAGTCTGCGAGGGGGTGCATGTGTGTGCGTGGTGGGTGCAGAGTGTCTTCAGTCTGCGAGGGGGTGCATGTGTGTGCGTGGTCGGTGCAGAGTGTCTTAAGTCTGGGAGGGGGTGCGTGTGTGTGTGTGGTGGGTGCAGAGTGTCTTCAGTCTGCGAGGGGGTGCATGTGTGTGCGTGGTGGGTGCAGAGTGTCTTAAGTCTGGGAGGGGGTGCATGTGTGTGTGTGGTGGTGCAGAGTGTCTTAAGTCTGTGAGGGGGTGCGTGTGTGTGTGTGTGTGGTGGGTGCAGAGTGTCTTCAGTCTGCGAGGGGGTGCTTGTGTGTGTGGTGGGTGCAGAGTGTCTTCAGTCTGCGAGGGGGTGCGTGTGTGTGTGGTGGGTGCAGAGTGTCTTCAGTCTGCGAGGGGGTGCATTTGTGCCCGTGGTGGGTGCAGAGTGTCTTAAGTCTGGGAGGGGGTGCATGTGTGCGCGTGGTGGGTGCAGAATGTCTTTAGTCTGCGAGTGGGTGCATGTGTGCGCGTGGGAATGTGTGTGTCTATAAGGGTGTGTGTGGGTGTCTGTGTGTATGTATGTGAGAGTGTGGGTGTGTAGGAATATCTGTGTGTGAGCGTAGTGCAATGGTGATCACCTGTAATGTGACATGAACACAAGGTCCCGGTTGAGGCCCTCCCTATGGGTACCGAACTTAACTATCAGCCTCTGCTCGGCCACTTTCCTCTGCTGCCTGTCCCGAAATCCACCTTGGAGGATGGTCACCCGAAGGTCCGAGGCTGAATGTCCTGGATCACTTAAGTGTTCCCCAACTGGGAGGGAACCCTCCTGTCTGTTGATTGTTGTGTGGTGCCCATTCATCCGTTGTCATAGCCTTTGCTCGGTTTCCCCAATGTACCATGCCTCCGGGCATCCTTGCCTGCAATGTATAAGATAGACAACTTTGGCTGTGTCACATGAGTACCTGCCATGTACAAGGTGGGAAGTGTCCCCAGGCATAATAGTGGTATCCATGTCCACAATCTATGTCAGAGTGAAGGGACCATCTTTGAGAATTGACAGGAGGTCCTAAGGGCTGAATGGCTTCATTCCTCTTCTACAATCTTATGGTCTGTCAGCTGTTTGAGTGGCTGAAGACTCTGGATTCAGTATTTCAGTTCCTGGTCAGCTGCTTTTGTTCAACTGGTCACATTCCAGATGTTGGGCATTACATGGTGGCATTTACTTCAAAGCCTTTTCATAGGTTTGAAGGACACTGTAGCCGGGGATGAAGGCAAAAGGGGTGAAGGGAAACTTATTTCTTGAATATATTCATATTCAGAATCTAGAAAAATTACAGACAGATAACTCCAAACTTCAATACCAAAAGATGATCAATTTTTCATTTAAGCATATTTTTGAGGAAACCCTACTGCGTGGAAGCAGGTCATTCGGCCCATTGCATCCATACTGAACTGCCTGAAGAGCAGTCCACCCAAACAAACTCCCTGCTCTATAACCCTGCTTTTACCATTGCTAATCCACCTAGCTTGCACTTACCTGCACACTGTGGGCAATTTAATATGGCTAATCCCTCGAAGCTGCACATAGTTTGGACTGTGGGAGGAAACCGGAGCACCTGGAACGGGGAGAATGTGCAAACACCACACAAACAGTTGCCCGAAGGTAGCAGTGAATCCGGGTTCCTGGCGCTGTCAGGCAGCAATGTAAACCACTGAGCCATCATATCATAATCTTTCCTAAAAGTATGTTTTTGCAAGATAATTCTTAAATATTAGGAATAGAGCAAATATTAGAATGTGATTGGTATTATCTGGAATGGTGTTCGATGCGCTGCCTCCCTCATTTCCCTGATTGAGTCCATCTTTGCAGCCTCAGCGATGATCAGTGTGAATAGTAGGGCCCGAAATGTGCTGATCTGTCATCCCCCTCACTGGACTAGCAGCTCTTGAAACTAAGCCACACTGTCAACTGGTGAGTAACCCAGGCAACAATCTCTACATTGGTCACTGCTGGCAACATGCGATCCTTGGCATAGGCCAAGGTTTCCAGGATTCAGTTCCAGCATCTGGTTTGCAGCATTAACTACAAATATCCACGTAAAATTTCCTTTCACAACACTAAGAATTGAGCAAATATTAGAATGACATTCAACAGTTTCTTTGATGTGAAAAGAACAAACTGTAAAAGATTAGATTAGATTACTTACAGTGTGGAAACAGGCCCTTCGGCCCAACAAGTCCACACCAACCCGGAACCCACCCATACATTTACCCCTTACCTAACACTACGGGAAATTTAGCATGGCCAATTCACCTGACCTGCACATCTTTGGACTGTGGGAGGAAACTGGAGCACCCGGAGGAAACCCACGCAGACACAGGGAGAACGTGCAAACTCCACACAGTCAGTCACCTGAGTTGGGAATTGAACCCGGGTCTCAAGCGCTGAGAGACAACAGTGCTAACCACTGTGCCACTGTGCCACCCTTGTTGACGATCAGAATGAAAAACAGCAGTTTCTGGAGAAACTCAATAGGTTTTGCAGCATTTGTGAAGCGAAATCAGAGTTAAGTGACCCTTCTTCAGAGAGCTGAAGTTGTGAACAAGAGTCGCTCAACTTTTTGAAGAAAACGCTCAACCACTAAGAATAATGCAAATTTTAGAGAGCAGGAATGTGATTCCTATGGTTTGGAGTGATACTCACTGCATTGCTATGGAATGACTTCAAACAAAGTCCCTGAATAAACTTACAGAAAATGCCAGCTCGCCTGCAATTTTCTTTTTCTTGCACTCTAAATGAAGCAAAACCTTTGTCATATTATATCAAGCTTACTTTTCAATGAGCCCCTTAGTTTCTGGAGGATCTGGATTTCCATTTCCCTCACTGTTTGGACTGTCAATGTTTTCATAGAAGTATTAAGTCATTGGTTAATTGATTGAACATTGCAGACAGTAATCTAGGTTTGTTCAATATATTGCATTAGTTGTCTGACTCAATGATCTTTTGCTATACATTCTGTGTTCTATGATCCTGCTCCACTAGCTACCTGACGAAGGAGCAAAGCTCTGAAAGCTTGTGCTTAAACCTGTTGGTCTATAACCTGGTGTTTTGTGATTTTTAATTTGGTGAAAACAGGTCACAACACAAGATATTCAACTGTAGTAGATGGTGATTTATTTCCCCAAAACCTTCAATGGAGGTTTGTAGGATGAGGCAGTGTGGCTGGAGCATGGAAGCAAAGAGAGGGCGAAAAGGATGTGACAAATGAATTTCTTCAATACTTTACACCTTGCATGGTCTAGAAATATCTCAAACAAGGAGTTCCAGCCCAAATATAGAAGGACAACCAAGTTTACAATTCCTCCGATAATGAGTTTTGGGTATTGTCTCTACACACGGGGCTGAATTTTCCCAGTCAATTAGTCGAGGCTCAGCAATAGCAGCCACCTTTGACAGCAAAAGAAAAGGTCGCTGCTTTGCCTTCACTGATTTCACGGCCAGGTCTTGGGATCAGGCAATTTCATTCATGAGATAGTCACCTGGTAGCATCTTCTTGATTATCCACCATCAGCACAATGCCACCCGACTCATCTCTCAGTACAAGTAGCGGCAAATGTCTTTTTAAAAGAGCACCACCATCTAATGCCAAGGAACAATACCAATTTTAGAGGCTTCATCCAACAGTTTCCTCAATGTGGCAACCTGGAATGATGCATGCAGCACATAACTTTAGATCAATCGCTTGCTATCCAGTGATTGCATTCATTCCAAATGAGCAGCACGGTGGCTCAGTGGTTAGCAGTGCTGCCTCACAGCACCAAGGTCCTGGCTTCAATTCCCACCTGTCTGTGTGGAGTTTGCACATTCTCCTTGTGTCTGTGTGGGTTTCCTTCCACAATCCAAAAATGCGCAGGTCAGATGAATTGGCCATGCTAATTGCCCATAGTGTTAGGGTGTTAGTCAGGGGTAAATATAGGAAGAGGGGTGGGTTTCTTTTCAGAGGGGTGGTGTGGACTTGTTGGGCTGAAGGGCCTGTTTCCACACTGTGGTGAATCTAATCAAATATAATATTAAATGAGAATTAAACCACACATCAGGACAAACTTGTTTTCCAATTGCTGCAATTCTTCCCAGTCAACCATCATTTCCACCTCCGTAGAAGTCTGGACTGTCAAAGTTTGCACAAATGCAATTGGTCATAAAAAATAATTAAGAGATTTAAATTAATATTTGAATCCTGTATAACTGGGATTCGAGTTGAAAATTCTGGGTCTGCACTCAGTTAATATGAGAAGGATGAGGAGGCATCTGGTTGTAATTTACAGAATTCTGAAAAGCCTGGAGAAAGTGGCTACGGAGAAGATGCTTCCACTATTATGAGTGACGAGGACCATGTGGAGGAATAAATTGTTTGAGAAGCCAGCGTGAAGGCTGGAATAGCTTAATGATTACACATTTAGCAACATCAAGGATAAAGTGGCTTAAGGATTAAAATTTATTACTAACAAAGATATTTCAATTAAAAGGATGATAAAGCAGGAGCCATTTCAAAACAGACCATTGTTTGGTCATAATCCCAGTCTTAGTGAGTAAAGACCTTTTGGTTAGAATCTCTGGGAAAGAACGAGTTGTGACCTGTACTAGTTTAATTCATTCCCTATCAGTCTGGTTTGTTATTACTACTAAAATGGATAAGTCATATAAAAACTTTCTATGATTATGTTATTATGTCATTTTTGAATAACATTTTAGAGATACTGCCTATATGGAAAGGTGTTCTCCCCTTGCAAGAATAATAATAAAGATAGGTTTTGGACAAAAAAAAAACATTTGTCTGAGTCTTGTTTCATGTCAGTAAAACGTTGACAACCCCAGGATATAAACTCAGTGAAGGGATCACCCTTTAGAACTGATCTGAGGAGGAATTTCTTCAGCCAAAGGTTGCTGAATCTGTGGAAATCATTGCAGCAGAGGGCTTTGGAGGCCAAGTCATTGAGTGTATTTAAGACAGAGGGAGGTAGGTTCTTGCTTAGTAAGATGATCAAGGGCTATGGGGAGAAGACAGGAGAATGAGGTTGAGAAATATATCAACCTGGTTCGAATGCTAGAGTTGATTCAATTTGTTCAAATGGTCAACCTCCACATGTAGAACTACAGTAGATGGCAAAATTTTTATTCTAAACCTTTCATAGGTTTGAAGGAGACTCGAGATGGTGATAGGGCAAAGGAGAGAAAGGGGAAACCCATTTCTTGAATATATTCATTTTCTGAGTTTAGAAAAGTTCGTACAGAAAAATCTTCAAACTTCAAGACTGAAACGTGACCAATTTTCCATTGAAGTGTCTTCGATGTTACGTCCTACACATTTTGGAAGGAAAGTCTGAACCCCAAGAAATAGTTCAAATATTAAAGAGGCAGTAATATGACTGCCAAAGGCTAGAATGGTGCTCACTGTACTGCTATGTGATGCCTTCATGTGGATCTGTGAATAACCTTAGAGTAACTGCCAGCTCACCAGCAATTTCCTTTTTCTTACATTCTGAATGAAGCAAAAACCTAGTCACACATTGCATCAAACTTACATTTTGCTGATCTTCTTAATTGTTGGAAACGTGGATCTGTAACTCCTTTGCATTTTGCACCATTAAGGTTTTTAAAGATGCAAATGGTCATAAGGTACTTTTAAGCATTTGAAGCAAACACCTACATCCACAGTAAAATCATTTTTAAAGATACAAAAAGACAGCCAAAGTTTTCAGCTATTGATAGCTAATTTGGTGAAAACAGGTCACATGCAAAATAAATGACGATGGTAGATGGTGATTTATTTCCCCAAATATATAGCTTGAAGGCACTAATGGTGAAAAGGGTGTATTCAAGACAGAGATATTTAGGTTCCTGATTACAACATAGAACAAAGAAAGTACAGCACAGTACAGGTCCTTTGGCCCTCGATGTGAAGCCAACATTTTATCCTACTCTATTCTACAACTAACCTACCAACCTTCATTGTACTGTCAAGAGACACTCTAATGCCCCTCATGACTCTACTACCACCACTGGCAGTGCATTCCATGCACTCACCACTCTTTGTGTAAAGAACCTACCTCAACCTCTACCCTAAATCTTCCTCCAATCACCTGAAAATTATGTCCCCTCATGATAGCCATTTCTTCCCTGGGAAAAAGTCTCTGACTACCAAATTTATCTATGTCTCTCATCATGTTGTACACCTCTATCAAGGCACCTCTCATCCTTCTTTGCTCCAATGAGAAAAACCCTAGCTCCCTCAACCTTTCTTTATAAGACATGCCCCCCAGTCCATACAGCATCCCGGTAAATCTCCTTTGGACCCTCTTTAAGGCTTCCACATCCTTCCCATAATGAGGTGACCAGAACTGAACATAATATTCCAAGTGTGGTCTAACCCACAGCTTTATAGAGTTGCAGCACAACCTTACAACACTTAAACACAATTCCCTTGCTAATGAAAGCCAACACATCATATGTTTTAGTAAGGGGATTGTTGGTTATGAGGTGAAGGCAAGAGAATGAGAATGAGAAATTCAAAGTTTGGGATAAGATTTGTAGCTCGGGTGCTCGTTGTGGTTCTGTTCGCCGAGCTGGGAATTTGTGTTGCAGACATTTCGTCCCCTGTCTCGGTGATATCCTCAGTGCTCACTATAAATGCCGGAGGAAACATTACAGAAACATTCACAGGAGGCTCCCAAGCACTGAGGATGTCACCTAGACAGGGGATGAAACGTCTGCAACTCAAATTTCCAGCTTGGCGAACATCACCACAACAACGAGAATGAGAAATATATCAGTCCTGATCAATGGTGAACAGACACAATGGGATAAATGGCTTAATTCTTCTCCTACAAATGTTCTCATCTGACAGCTGTTTGAAAGGCTGAAGACTCTGGATTCAGTATTTTAGTTCCTGGTCAGCTGCTTTTATTAATCTGGTCACACTCCAGATGAAGAACCACACTAGAAGGTGACTTCTTATTCAAAACTTCCCAGAGGTTTGAAGGACATGTAACTGGTGATAAGCACAAACAAGGGAGATGGGAAACCTTTGTCTTCAATAGGTTCATATTCAGACACTAGAAAGGTCACAGATACATAACTCCAAACTTCAATACAGAAACACGGGCAATCTTCCATTGGATTTTTGTTTGGAAGAACTCTCTCAAACCTCAGGAATAGTGGAAATATAAGAGAGGTAGTAAAATGATTGCTGTGGTCTGGACAGTTCACTGCACTGCTGTGTGATGCCTTTGTGAGGAAACCCTACTTTATCGCACATTAATTGCAGTTTACTAGCAATTGTCTTTCACTTTTTTACACTCTGAAACATCTACGTCTATAATAATACCATTTCAGTAAACCTGAATAAGAGACATTATTTCAAGCCACTGACAGCTAATTTTGTAAAACAACAGGTCACACTTAAGACATGACTCCAGTAGACAGCGATTTATTTTAATGGACGTTTGCAAAACAGACAGTGAAGCTGGAGTTTGGAAACAACGACAGGGTGATAAGGAAGCAACAAATCAATTTCTTCAATGTAGAAGGGCAACCAATTTTCCAATTTCTCCAGTGAAGAGCTTTGGATACTATACGGATACACAGTGCTGAATTTTCATTTGGTATAAGCTCAGCTAAAGTATCCACTAATTGCGGAAAAGAAAAGGTTACTGCTCTCTCATCACTCTAATATCACTGGCAGCTCTTAGGATCTGACCATATCATTAATGGGATTGTGACCTGGCAGCAGCTTCTTGATTAACCATAGTCAGTACTAAGCCACCCCTGGTGGTCACACCTATCACAGCAGGATGGGCTCAGGCACTCAGTCCAAGCAGCAG
The DNA here is from genome assembly GCF_020745735.1 of Hemiscyllium ocellatum. Classification (NCBI taxonomy): domain Eukaryota; kingdom Metazoa; phylum Chordata; class Chondrichthyes; order Orectolobiformes; family Hemiscylliidae; genus Hemiscyllium; species Hemiscyllium ocellatum. The sequence continues at coordinate 13,635,955 of NC_083405.1, read as the reverse complement.
GACTTCACCAGAATTCACAAAATTGTTACTGCAATCACTTGTTAAAAAAAAGTCCAACCTCTTGGAAAAACACACAGTTTGGAGGTTGACAACAATTCTGTAATGTGCTAACTACAGCCTAGAATGTTGATTGTGCACACAGGAAATATCAATATAATTGTACAGGAATTACTTGTTGTCCAGTGACTGACTTCATTCAAAATACAAGATTTACAATGACATTGCGAGGGTTGAGTTAGAGGGAGAGGCTGAACATATTTTTCCCTTGGAATGTCGGAAGCTGAGAGGGTGACCTTACTGAGGTTTATAAAATAATGAGGGGCATGGATAGGGTGAATAGCCAAGGTCTTTTTCCCAAGATAGGGGAGTCAAAGACTATGTGGCACAGGTTTAAATTGAGAGGAGAAAGATTTAAAAAGGACCAGAGGGGTAACGTTTCCATGCAGCAGGTGGTGTGTGCATGGAACAAGCTGTCACAGGCGGTGGTGGAGACAGCTACAAGTGCAATATTTAAAAGGCATCAGGATGGGAACATGAATAGGAAGATTTTAGAGGGATATGGACCAAACGTTGGCAAATGACTTGAGGTCGGATGTCTGGTCGGTGCAGATGAGTTGAATCGGTCTGTTTCTGTGCTGTATACCTTGACAATATTAATGAAGAATGAAATCGTACTTCCGATCAAACTCACTTTATAATTACTCCAATTCTTCCTGAACTACGATGATTTCCAAGTCCAGTTTGGACTGTCAGGATTTCCACATATTTAATTGGTCATGAAAGTTAAGTCAAGTAGTCTAAATTAGCATTCAATTTATCTACAATTGGGATTCCTACGAGGAGCGGTTGAGGACTATGGGTCTGTACTCAATTGAATTTAGAAGGATAAATGGAGAATCTGATTGAAACGTACAGAATACTGACAGGCTGGAATAGAGTGAACATGGCAAAGATGCTCCCTCTAGTAGGAGACATTAGGACCAAAGGGCACAGCTACAGAGTGAAGGGGCCATCTTTGAGAACTGAGAGGGGGTCCTAAGGGCTGAATGGCTTAATTCCTCCTCTACAATCTGTCAGCTGTTTGAGTGGCTGAAGACTCTGGATTCAGTATTTCAGTTCCTGGTCAGCTGCTTTTGTTCAACTGGTCACATTCCAGATGTTGGGCATTACATAGTAGCATTTACTTCAAAACCTTTTCATAGGTTTGAAGGACACTGTAGTCGGGGATGAAGGCAAAAGGGGTGAAGGGAAACTTATTTCTTGAATATATTCATATTCAGAATCTAGAAAAATCACAGACAGATAACTCCAAACTTCAATACCAAAAGATGATCAATTTTTCATTTAAGCGTATTTTTGAGGAAACCCTCCTGCGTGGAAGCAGGTTATTCGGCCCATTGCATCCATACTGAACTGTCTGAAGAGCAGCCCACCCAAACAAACTCCCTACTCTATAACCCTGCTTTTACCATTGCTAATCCACCTAGTTTGCATTTACCTGCACACTGTGGGCAATTTAACACGGCCAATCCCTCTAACCTACACATATTTTGGACTGTGGGAGGAAACCGGAGCACCTGGAGGAAACCCATACAGAAATGGGGAGAATGTGCAAACACCATACTGACAGTTGCCCGAAGGTAGCAGTGATTCCGGGTTCCTGGTGCTGTGAGGCAGCAGTGTTAACCAATGAGCCATCATACCGTAATCTTTCCTAAAACTCATTTTTTGCAAGAAAATTCTCAAACATTAAGAATAGAGCAAATATTAGAATGTGATTGATATTGTCTGGAATGGTGTTCAATGCATTACTGCGTGATGCCTTCATGAGTAATCTTTCCATTATCTTACAGTAACTGCTGTTCAACAGCAATTGCTTTTCACATTCTTAACTCTGAATGAGGCAAAACCTCAGTTGCATATTGTATCCAATTTACTTTTTGATGACTACCTTAGTTTCCAGAAAACCCACATCCCCATTTCTGTCACCGTTTCAATTGTCAATATTTTCAGAGCTGTAAATGGTCATAAAATGCTATTAAAGTTATTTTAAGCAAATATCCACATCCATAATAAAAACATTGTTATGAAGTTGAAAGAAATTGAGTCTGTATTTTAAGCCATTAACAGTTAATTAATGAAAAGTGTTCACACATAAGATGTCTGTTTCCTGTAGATGGTCATTTATTTCCCAAACCCTTCAGTGGTAGTTGCAGGAAAAGAGAGTGAGGCTGGAGCGTGGAAACACACAAAGAAAGAGAAAAGAATGTGACAAACCCATTTCCTCAATACTTGACACTTGCTGCGTAGTCACTTGCAATTTCTGAAGAACTCTAGATACAATATCGACATACAGGGCTGGATTTTCCTAGTCAGATAGCTGTAGCCTAGGACATGAGATGATTTGCAAAGTTGAGAGGAGCCCAGGTGTAAAGCCTGACGTCCTGCTCTGTTGTTCCATTATATTGTCAGAGGTTGGGCAAGCTAGCTGGCTTGACCAGCCACTGGGCAGCCACCTGAGGGTCGCTGGCGTCTGTGTATCTTGTGACTAGGATTGCCAGAATTCTTCAACATCCACAACAGATCTCATGCCAGCAAGATATTTTTAGGCTCAGCAATAGCGATCACAAATGGCAGCACGAAAAGGTTGCTATTCTGTCATCACTCTGATTTCACTGTCAGCCTTGATGAGCCACCATCAGCACCATGCCCATGCTTGGTGCTGCCAACAATCACAGCAGCACTGGCTCCAGCTCTCAGTTCAAGGCAGCGAGATTCACACATTTATTTCTGCAATGTCATATGTAAAAAAAAAACTTCCAATAAAGGATAATTTATATGCTCATTGGAGCAAAGTAACTTTCTGATGACTGCAACTATTCCGGAAGATATTGGTTTACACGTTTGTTGACAGCTTGGAATATCACAGTTTCTTCATTAGTCATGAAGAAAGATATTTTAAACAAGCATTTGCATCCACAATGTCTGTTAACTGTTAGAAGATTCTGGAGACCGAGATTCAGTACCTTAACCTTGAAGAAAAGTGATAGATTAAACAGAACTCACTCCAGACACATGGCTCCAAAGGATGGTGATTTTTGACTTCAAATTCTTTCATAGATTTGAAGAACACTGTCGCGAGTGAGAAGGGGCAGAGAGAAAAATAGGAAATTCATTCCTTGAATGTATTTATGTCCAGAGTTTAGAAAACATCACAGATAAATGATTTCAAGCTTCAATACTGAAACCTGAGCAATTTCCCACTGAAGTGTCTTCATGTCCCAACACAATATTTTTTTGAAGGAAACTGTGAAGCCCAAGGAATAATGCAAATATGAGAGGGCAGTGATGTGACTGGTATAGTCTGCAGTGGTGCTCACTGCACTGCTGTCTGATGTTTTCATGAGGAATCCCGAACTGCCAACTCACCAGACATTGCTTTTCGCTTCTTTGTATCTGAACAAAGCAACACCTACTCACATTTTGAATCAAACTTACTTTCTGATGAGTCCCTTGATTTCTGGAGAACATAATTTACTATCTGCCTTGCAGTTTGGACTGTCAAGGGTTTTCGAGCTGTAAATACTCATAAAAGTGCTATTAATATTCTATATTAATCTAGTCCCGTTTGCCAGCACTTGGCCCATATCCCTCTGAATCCTTTCTATTCATGAACCCATCCAAATGCCTTTTAAATATTGTAGTTGGACCAGCCTCCACCACTTCCTCTGGCAGCTCATTCCATATCCGCACCATGTTTTGCGTGAAAAGGTTTCTCCAAAGGTCCCTTTTAAATCTCTGCCTTCTCATCTTAAACCTATCCCCTCTAGTTCTGGACTCCCCGACCCCAGGGAAAAGATTTTCTCTATTTATCCTACCCAAGCCTCTCATGATTTCATAAACCTCCATGAAGGTCACCCCTCAGCCTCCAACACTCCAGAGAAAACGGCTCCAGCCTATTCAGCCTCTCCCTTTGGCTCAAACCCTTCAACCCTGCCAAAATCCTTGTAAATCTTTTCTGAACCTTTTCAAGTTTCGCAACATCTTTCCGATAGGAAGGAGACCAGAATTGCCCACAGTATTCTAAAAATGGCCTAACCAATGTCCTGTACAACTACAAAATGGCCTTCCAACCCCGAAATCCAATGCTCTGACCAATAAAGGAAAGCATTACCAAACACCTTCTTTCACTATTCTATTGACCTCGGATTCAACTTTCAAGGAACTGTGACCCTGCACTCCAAGTCTCCAGAGTGAGACTGAAGTATGGAAGCAAAGAAAGCGAGATAAGGATGCAATAAATTCATTATTTCAACATTTTCTACTGATTGTGCAATCTAGAAATATCTCAGATAAAGAACTCAAGGCTCAAATATAGAAGGGGAATGAAGTTTCCATTTTATCCTGTGCAGATCTTTGGATACGGTCTCTACATACAGGGCTGAATTTTCCCAGTCAACTGGCTGTGGTCTGGGACAAGAGTGATTTGGCAAAGTGGAGGGGAGTAGCCTGACTTACTTCTCTACAATTATATCACATTGTCAGAGGTGGGCAAGCCAGGACCTCAGCTCAGCAAATCTTTTTAGAACTGGCTCAGCAACAGCAATCACTAATGGTGGAAAAGAAAAGGTTGCTGCTCTGCCTTCTCTCTGATTTCACTGTCAGCTCATTCATTGGAGCAAAGTAACTTTCTTTGGCCCATTTCATTAATTGCCTAGTGACCAGCCAGCACCTTCTTGGTTATCCACCATTCACACCAGGCCACCTATCACAGCAGCACTGGCTCCAGCTCTCAGTCCAAACAGCAGAGCTCCACCACAATTCACAAAATTATTACTGCAGACGTCTTGTTTAAAAAAAAATCACCACCCAAATTCTATGAAAAATACACAGTTGGAGGCAGAGTCTAACAGTTCCCAGCATGTACTAATGTGAATATATATATATGTGTGTGTGTGTATATATAGATAAAAAAATAAAAAAAACTTACCAGGAAAATAAATTGTAGAGTCTGAGTGGGCGTGTCCTCGGCATTCGGAGGTCACGTGGTCCTCTGATGCGTGCGCAGAGGATGATCACGTGGTGCTCCTTTTCAGAGACAAAGGAGGGTCACGTGGGATCGGACATCCGGGAATGCGAGGAGGCGGGGAATGGAGTCGGAGCAACAGCCAATTAGAAGACAATTTCACTTGAGTGATGGTATGATGTTTTCTATGGTATAAAAGACTGTGTCAGGGACAGATATACGTCTTTTGTTCTTTCTGAACTGACTGACTGAGTAGTTTGTCAGGGACAGAAAGGTTCACACCCAGAGCTCTGTATACTTTATCCACTTACTGATAGAATAAAACTAAAAGTGTAAGATTAGATATTTTTCCTATTGCTTTATTTAAAGAGCACGCAGGACTTGGCTCACACATAAAAGATAATAAGTTTGTAGATTGAGCATAAAGTCCGTCAGATGGTGAGCCTGACGTGATTCCGACGTGATCCAGACTGAGCGACGTAAACGCGAGAAAAATAGAAACAACGGACACTGACGTCTGGTGATGACAACAAGCGGCGCCGCAAAACAAAAGGTGAGCAGACACCTGTTTATATCAAAGTTCTGTGATTGGAGATACTAAATTGATTGTTGTCACTAGACTGCAAGTGTCCTAGTAATAGTAAGTGGATAAAGTATTGATTTAATACGTACGGGTTTAAAGTCCCATGGGGTTAGAGTCCTCATAAAAGCACCAAGGTAAGTATGTGTGAGAAGGTTTAAAGTCCTTTGAGCAGGATCTCATAAAAGCACCACTCATGAATTTTGGTTGATAATTGATGTGTTGTAAGTTTTAAAATTACATTGGGAATGTACGGAGGGTAGTAGAAAAGCCAATGATGTCTCTGAGACAAAGATGGTGGTGTCTCAGTGAGAAAGAGTAGGCAGTAAAAACTTAAAGGTGATAACGAAACTGCTGATAACTTTAACTGTAAGAGTAAGTTGTTTGGGTGTATTTTATACAGATTGATTCGCAACCAGATTTGTTTTAATTGGGTTGGGTGCTTGGCTAAATTAAATATAATCCGATTGGTTATTGGACAGGAGGATTTTTAAAAAACAGAAATACATAAAATGATAGGGAATTTGATAAAGAGTGTGAAGAAAACGGAGGATGTTCTTCTGATTTAGTGTTGTCCGTAAAACAGCAGTGGGGTAAAGCTAGAAGTCAGTTAATTAGTGGGCTTGCAAAGAACAAACAAAAACAGTGATGCAGAAATATGGGAAGATTTATAAAAGCAGGGCAAAGTCCCTAAAGAAGAGGAGAGGAAGAAATTGTCACCGTTTTGGGAAAAGCAGAAGAGGAGGTTAGATTAGAAGTAGAAGAGCATGTGAAGGGAAACAAAGGGTCAATACTGGTTGGAAGAAAGTGGACAAAAGAAGCCGAAGAGAAAGAAGAGAGGAGTCGTCAAGGAGTAGCACAGATAGTGAAGACGAGGAGTCCCGCCCACGGGGCGGTCCAAACACGTACCCTGTCACTTTAAAAGGCTCACTTACCATGCATACTGAACAGGGCTTCTCAGGGGTACAGCCTCCGTTTGAAAACAGTTATGATTTGTGACGGAGGGAGATATTGCGGCTGCCCACAAAATATCAGCACCAACTGCCTCTAGATTATGAAGGCTCTTTTATGGGTGATGTGTATCAGCCCTTTACCTATACGGATATGAATTGTACTTTGGATAAAATGTCCCCGCCCATGGAGGGAGGTGGACCCTGGATGACTAAATTTTGCCAATACACACTCGGCTTCAAGTTGGCCAAGGGTGATTGGAGAGCATTATTGGGCAAACAATTGAGTATGTGGGAGGTACAGCAAATTGAAGTGTCTGCGGGGACCACCTTAGTACCTGACTCGGACCCGTTTGTGCAGCATGCCACCTGTGTGGGAAGGGCAATGAGGGATAGATTCCCGATTCCACCGGGAGCGATGCACTCGCTCACCTTCACAATGAAGGAGGGCGAGAAGATGCTTGCCTTTTTGGCTAGATGTAAAGGCACGTGGACAGATACTGCGGGGATCCAGCCAGGGTCAGGTCAGCTACAAACCACGTAATTTAGGAATGCCATTATGGCAGGGATGCCTAAGGAAGTAAAAGAGGTAATGGAGAGTAATCCTGATATCCCAGGATGTTCTTCAGAACAGTGGGAAAAACATTTGATGCATCATATGAAGTGATATAGGACAAAACAGAATGAAGATAAACAGAGCAATGAGTCAGCACAAGTGCAGTTGCTGAAGTTACAGCTTGATGAGGCTAGACGGAAGGTTAATGAGACAAAGCAGGCCTCCCAAAAGACGACTAATCAGATGGTGCAGCAGCCATTGCCACAAAATAACCGGCAGAGTCTAGACCCGGCACCTGATTCGATGCCATACTATCCCCTTTTAGGAGGGCAGACAAAGGGGTGTTCCAGGAGGAATGCATGGTAGAGGAAGGGGCCGTGGAGGAGTCAGAGGTTAGCCACTGGACACTTGTTTTGAATGTGACCAACCTGGGCATTGGAGAAGAAAATTGTCCCCTGCTATGGGGCCCCCAGGGACGCCAGGGATTGATCCGAGGACAGTATGTCCCCTTAAATCAGCCTCCTAATCTGTCTTTGACATCGCCACTGATCATATCAGTGGCTGGGCAGACTTTTTATCACCAATATATTTCATCACCTGCATGCCCTGTGAATTTGATGGGACGTGACTTGCTGGAGAGATGTGGGGTCCCGGTTCTGTGTGGACCAGACGGACTCGTAGTGACCTTTCCAATTGGCTATTCTGTTAATTGTTCTATGTCAATGATTCACTCAGTGATATCAGTGATATTATCACCAGACGCATCACCAGACGTGGCAGAAGGGCAGTGGGCAGATATATACTGGGGACTCCTTGAACCTGAGAAAGGGCAGAATAACGGCATACAGTCTTTATATAACCAAGAGCGACTCTGGGTTCAGATGCTGCATCCCTATGCTCCTCCTGCAGATCCCCTTCATGTAACCCGATATTACGACAGATGACAATAAAATCTATCCGCATGCATTCTATCAACACCCGGAAGGTGTGGTGGGTGTTGTGGAACTAACTCTGGAACAGTTGGAATGGTATAAGATAGCTGAAGAAGCTATACCGCATTTCACATTGGCAGTGCATGCTGAATATCAGGCCAAAGATCTGGGACTCTTGTCCAAACGCTTGATAGAGCTAACTGATTGGGTTTGGTGTGCACAGAACAACTGACAAGGTGTTGCTGGAACATAGGCAGATTGAAATGTGTCATGGCAGGGAAAAGACGACCATCCACAGGCTGCAGCGACGCTTGATACACTACTGGGTGCCTTGTGGTCAGCAGGTTCGATGGATGTTGGTTACTGCAAACACGTCGCACCAATCACATTCGAGGTAATAGACTACACTCCGATTTGGCAGAGACAATACCCACACAAACCAGAGGCTGAAGCCGGCATCGCCGACACAATTAAAGGATTGGTAGCAGCAGGGGTGCTAGAACTCTCTCAGTCAGCCTGGAACACTCCTATTTTACCTGTAGAGAAGCAGAATACAGGCAAATATAGGATGGCACATGATCTTAGACGGATCTACAGTGTCATTTCTACTCCAACAATTTCGGTCCCAAACCCCTACACTGCGATGTCTGTGCTGACCTCTGACCATAAGTGGTTCTCGTGCATTGATCTGGCTAACACGTTCTTCTGTTTGCCCTTAGCTGATCATTTCAGGACATTTTTCATTTACCTATAAAGGCCAACAACTTCGTTATACAAGGGTCCCTCAAGGGTTCATTTTGTCACCTGGGGTGTTTAATCAGCAGCTGAAAGATCTGATGCTCCCAAAGGGGGTGGTATTGATCCGATATGTGGATGACATTCTTCTGGCGGCACCCGACCATATTTCTTGTTTGGCAGCTACAAACTCATTGCTGTTACTCTTGTATAACGTCGGTTTCAAAATTTCATGGGCTAAATTACAATGCTGCAGACGAACGGTGTCTTTTTTGGGTAGAGTTATTTCTGGTAAGGGAACAGGTGTGTCCCCACCCCATAGATCCTCCATTCTGCATCATGCCAAACCAGTCACTGTAAAAGACATGCTCTCATTTTCTTGGATTGGCAGGATATAGTAGACAATTTGTTCCCTCATATAGGGAGCTTACTTTCCCTCTAAGGGCCATGGTAAATGAGCAAGGCATGAGAAATTTGTCGGCACATTTGCAGTGGACCACGGAGGCAGACAACAGTTTTATATCTCTTAAACAGGCCCTAACGCGGGCTGCTGATTTAGCGGTCCCGGATTACAAAGAGCCATTTTTCCTCGATATTTCTGAAAAAGAACACACAATAAATGGTGTTCTTTTTCAGAAAAAAGGGGGGGCAGGCAGGTGCTGATGTATGTAAGTGCTACCCTTGACCCAGTAGAGGGCGGCAAAGAATCAGCCCAATTGGCTGAACTACAGGCAATGAGTGAAAATTATATCAGAGAATGTAAATCGTGTTCAGAATATAATGTAAAAGCAACAGTGAAACCACAAGAGGGAAAATTTCCTCCCCCAAGAATGCCAGGTCAGGAAATAGTGATTGACTACACTGACATGGTAGAGAGAGTAAACGGGTGGAGGTATCTTTGGTACCAGTGGATGCATACACTGGTTGGCCAGAAGTGATACCTGCGAAAAAGGAAGATGCGAAGACAGTGATCAAATTTTTGATAAACCAATATATTCCAACGCATGGGTTTCCAAAGAAAGTCAGGTCAGATAATGGCACACATTTTAAGAATAAAGACCTGCAAGAAGTAGAAGCAGCTTTAGGACTGAAACATGTGTTTGGAACAGTGTACCATCCTTAGTCACAGGGAAAAGTGGAGAGAATGAACCAGTCCATAAAGGGAAATAGGAAAAGTGTGTGCACAAACGAAGTTAAGCTGGGTGCATGCCCTACCTTTAGCCTTAATGTCTATTAGAAGCTCAGTAAACTCTATTACAGGGTTTACCCCGTACGAGCTAACAACAGGGCAGCAGTTTCCGGGACCAGGGGCTGGAATATAGATGTTAGAGGGAGGAGTCTCAATAAGATACAAACCTTATTATGATCAACTAACAGCTTTGGTCTCACCTTTCCCTAAACAGGTTGGATCGGAAAAGGGGGACCTACAGAGCCAGGCACCATCCACCACAGAGTGGGTCCTGCTGAAGGTGATCAAATGGAAATGGTCGGACCCATGGTGGACAGGACCTTACAAGGTGGTGGAAAGGACATTTCATGTGGTTCGACTACAAGGGAAAGGAGACATTTGGTACCATTGGAGCCAGTGTGCAATCACAGAACCACCAACGAGAACTCTAGAACAAATAAGAACAGAAAAAGAGTAGAAGGGTCTTAAACTTTTAATTTTTGTGTAACGAATGTCATGTTTATTCTAGTAACTAGCCCACATTATCCTAGGCCGTTAAGGTTGGGAGTTTTCACTATTTTATGTATAAGTGTTATGATACTGTTAATAATGGCAACAACCGCGAAGGACAAAAACACAGACGAGGTAGAGAGTCCCAGGAATAAGAGATCAACAGGACAAGAGATGGACAAATGTTAAGGGAGCCGGGTATACATTAGACATGATAAAAAGTGTGATACAATATACCGATATACCAGTTTGACTTATGTCAAGTAATTGACTGTGGCCAAAATACAGGGAAATGGATGACATATATCTTTGTATCTACACTATCTACTATGACCCATGCCCGTCGTGGGATAATGTAATAACATGGACTGGGGTACAACGGACACCTAAGAAGTCGTCACCCTCGGATAATAGATGGGAGGTTAGAGACCATGTGAGCCTGACAAAGGGGCAACTTGATCAATTCTCAGAGGTAAAAAATCCACTCTTGTTAACCCTGACAAGATTCAACATTAATCCTGGTTCTGAAAAGGTACAGATTTACTGTGGAATTGATGACAGAAGCTTTTATTTTGTAATAGGATTTCCCCGCGGCGTACCTCATGAATGTAAGTTGGTAGACCAGGTAACAACAGGATTTGAGAATCTCCCAATCATTAGTGCTTTATTCCCAGTTACACCGAATAAAAACGTTGATCGAATTAATTATGTACATTACAATGTACTCAGGCTAGCCAATAGAACTAGAGACGCCGTGGCGGGACTCTCTGAACAACTGGCAGGGACCTCATTGATGACAGTACAAAATAGAATGGCCTTAGATATGTTATTGGCAGAAAAGGGGGGAGTGTGCTCTATGTTTGGAGATCAATGTTGTACGTTCATCCCCAATAATAGAGCACCCGATGGCTCGGTAACCAAAGCCCTGGAAGGATTAAGAACTTTGTCTGAAGAAATGCATGAACATTCAGGTATTAACAACCCTCTAGGAGGCATTTTCGATTCCTGGGTAGGGAAATGGAAAGGATTAATTGTGTCTGTGTTTATGTCCCTCGTTGGTATGACCATTGTGTTCGTGTTGTGTGGATGTTGTTGTATCCCCTGTATCAGATCTTTGTTGAACAGGGTAATTATTACAGCAATTGAAGGGAAGACTCCACCGCCCTACCAGATGTCACAGATAACGGCAGAAAGCATGGCACTGGCAAGAGGGGAGGACTACGCGTCGGAGAGTGAATGTGATGCATAAAACTGGTTCGTTGGTCTCATTTTCATGAGACCAAAAGGGGGAGTTGTGAATATATATATGTATAAAACTTACCAGGAAAATAAATTGTAGAGTCTGAGTGGGCGTGTCCTCGGTGTTTGGCGGTCAGGTGGTCCTCCGATGCTTGCGCAGAGGATGATCACGTGATTTCTCGTTCCGGAAGAGTGCCGGGAGGTCACGTGATCGGCCGTTTCGCTCCCCGGAAGTGTGTGAGTCTGCTGTTTCGCGCCCGAAAGGAGGCCGCGTGGTGCTCCTTTTCAGAGACAAAGGAGGGTCACGTGGGATCGGACTTCCGGGAATGCGAGGAGGCGGGGAATGGAGTAGGAGCAACAGCCAATTAGAAGACAATTTCACTTGAGTGATGGTATGATGTTTTCTATGGTATAAAAGACTGTGTCAGGGACAGATATACGTCTTTTGTTCTTTCTGAGCTGACTGACTGAGTAATTTGTCAGGGACAGAAAGGTTTACACCCAGAGCTCTGTATACTTTATCCACTTGCTGATAGAATAAAACTAAAAGTGTAAGATTAGATATTTTTCCTATTGCCTTATTTAAAGAGCACGCAGGACTTGGCTCATACATAAAAGATAATAAGTTTGTAGATTGAGCATAAAGTCCGTCACTAACTATGGCCTGCAATGATATCTTCTACTTGTTCTAGGATGTATACAGAAGGAACTCCCCACATAATGATGATGGATTACTGGGCTAATGGTAGGCTACTTGGTAGTGTGGATGAGCAGAGGGATCTTGGTGTCCATGTACACAGATCTCTGAAAGTTGCCACCCAGGTAAATAGTGCTGTGAGGAAGGCATATGGTGTACTGGGCTTTATTGGCAGAGGAATTGAGTTCCGGAGTCCTGAGGTCATGTTGCAGTTGTATAAGACTCTGGTGCGGCCTCATCTGGAGTATTGTGTGCAGTTTTGGTCGCCATACTATAGGAAGGATGTGGAAGCTTTAGAACGAGTGCAGAGGAGGTTTACCAGGATGTTGCCTGGAATGGTAGGAAAATCTTATGAGGAAAGGCTGAGGCACTTGGGGCTGTTCTCATTGGAGAAGAGAAGGTTTAGGGGAGATCTGATAGAAGTGTATAAGATGATTAGGGGTATAGATAGGGTAGATACTAAGAACCTTTTACTGCTAATGGAGTCAGGTGTTACTAGGGGACATAGCTTTAAATTAAGGGGTGGTAGGTATAGGACAGATGTTAGGGGTAGATTCTTCACACAGCGGGTTGTGAGTTCATGGAATGCCCTGCCCGTATCAGTGGTGAACTCTCCTTCTTTATGGTCATTTAAGCGGGCATTGGATAGGCATTTGGAAGTTATTGGGCTAGTATAGGTTAGGTAGGATTCGGTCGGCGCAACATCGAGGGCCGAAGGGCCTGTACTGTGCTGTATCCTTCTATGTTCTATGTTCTATGTTCTATAACATCACAGGAATTGCTGGTTATCCAGTGATTATTCCAAATACAATATTCATCAGCAATTAAATTGCACTTCAGACGAAACTCACTTTGTAATGTCTTAGAGTTTTGAGAAGATTTGTCGTGTATCCAGATCGTCTTCCAGAACTATCACTTTTGTAGAAGTTTACTTTTGTCAGGACTTCAATATCTGCAATTGGTCACAAAAGATAAACTTTGTCACAAATTTGCATTTCAATTCATCTACATTTGGGATTCCTATGAGCAGCAGTTGAGGAGTCTGCGTCTGTACTCAATTGATGTTAGAAGGATGAGGGGGTAATTTGGGGTGAAATGTACAGAATACTGAGAGGCCTGGATAGAGTGGATATGGAGGTGTGTCTACAATTTGGAGAGATTAGAACACAAGGGCATACTCTCAGAGTGAAGCGATCACAGTTTTGAACTGAGATTTGTTTGACCAGAGGTGGGTGACCCTGTGGAACGCATTGCCGCAGAAGGCTGTGGAAGTGAGTTCATTGAGTATATTCAAGACAGAGCTTACTGATTAGTAAAGGGCTCAAGGTTGATGGGAAGAAGGCAGGAGAATGGAGATGCCAAATAAATCAGCCATGATCAATGGTGAAGTAGACATAATGGGCTGAATGGTATAAAGTTGCTGTTCCATCTCATATGGTCTGTCAGCTGTTTTAATGGCTGAAAATTCTGGATTCAGTGTTTTAATCCTTGGTCAGATGTATTTGTTCAAATGGTCACACTCCCGATGGATGACTGCAATAGACGGTGTTTTATGTTTGAAGGACACTGTAGCGACTGATATGGATGAAAGAGAGAAATGGGAAACTCATTTCTTGAATATATTCGCATACAGAGTTCAGGAAAGGTCACAAATAAATACCTCCAAATGTCAATACTGCAAAACGGGTAACTTTCCACTGAAGTGTCTTCAATGTCACAACCTAATGCAATTTTTTGAAGGAAACTCTGAAACCCAAAGAATAATGCAAATAATCGAGAGGCAGTATGTGATTGCTATGGTCTGGAATGCTGTCTATGATCTGCACTGCCGCCTGATGTTTTCATTAGAAGTCCCTGTGTTATCTTACAGGAACTACCTGTTCAGCAGCAAATTCCTTTCACTTTCTTGTACACTGAATGAAGCAAAATTTTTGTCACATCACGTATTCAAACTCGCTTTTTCACAATCATCTCATAACTGGATAAGCACAGTTTTGCATCTCTACTATAGTTTGGACTGTGAAGTTTACCAGGCCTGCAACTGGTGAGACAAGATAAATTTAATCATTTAAATTTACTTGCCTCTGTCTGCAATTGTGTGCTAGCTATTGGGATGGCTGAAGGCTCTGGATTCAGTCTTGCAATCTGCATTTAGCACCTTTTATTAAACTGGTCACACCGCAGATGGATTACTGCAATACTTGGTGATTTGTTTTATCAAACTTACATAATTGCTTTGCACGAAAGCAGAGCACAGGTAAGGGGAGAGGCAGAGAATGTAGGGTAGAAAAGGAGGAATGCTCTAAGCCCTTTTGTTCAATTGATTTCTCCTTGCAGCAGAGCCCAGAAAGGTCAATGGGAGGTAAACAATTCAGGACTGGGCTGATGAAGGGGAAAAAACCTTTCACTGAAGAGAATTTGGAAACTTTCAGCAACAGCTTTATCAACAACTCCTGTTTTTCTTCTGATTTACAGCTTCTGCAGTTCTTTCAGTTTTTATTTAGATATTTTCTGTTGTTCCAGTTAAATAAGAGTTCTAATCTGAAGCAAGCATTAGAGAGGTAAATTTAATACAATTGCTATGGTCTGGTCTCCACTGCTGCATTTCCTGCACTGCTCTCGAATGCTTTCATGAGGAAGCCCCAAAACAATTTAAACAACAGCTCTCCAGCAAATTCCTTTCACGTTTTTCATTCTGAATCGAGGACCATTTACACGCGTACTGGAGTAAACTGGTTTTCTGATCACTGCAACTGTCTCCGGAGACATTACATTTCCAGATTCCTCACAGCAACCACAGCTGAAATGATCATGGAGAAAGACATTTTCAATTAGCTCTTGAATCCACAATTGGCTGATGGCTGTTGCAAAATTGCTGGATACTTCGGGATTCAGTATTGTATTCTTTAATAAACTGTTTTTATGAAATAGATCATCCTCCAGACATAGTGGGACAACGGAAAGCAGTCGGTTTTTCTTCAAAACGCGATATTTGAAAAACACTACAGACAGACTGAGTGGTGTGGAGGAGATAGGGACCTCAATTCTTCAACATATTTATCCTTGCATCAGAGTTAAGCTATCCAAATGTGAGACTACAAATTGAGATCTGAATATTGAATGGACAAGCCATTTACTACTGGACACTTTTGATGTTTTGCATTGATGCAACTTCAGAAAAAAAATGCTAACGTAATAGACACCTTTAAGCAACTTTGTTAATGTGACTGCTGTAGTCTGTTGTTTGTTCCTTTGTTCTGGCATGAGCTCATCAAGAAGCCCCTCCATAGAATTTATAGGAAGTGGCAGCAATTTTCCTTCACATTGTTGTATTTTGGATGAAACTTATGTGGACTTAGGCTCAACCTACCAACTTACTTTCTTGTCTGTGTGAGCCCAGTCCTGCGTGCTCTTTAAATAAAGCAATAGGAGAAAATATTCAGTTTTAGTTTTAGTTTTATTCTATCAATAAGTGGATAAAGTATACAGATCTCTGGGTCTAAACCTTTCTGTCCCTGACAAACCACATGCAGGTCCTTGGACTCCTCCACCGGCAGAACATAACAACACGACGGCTGGAGGAGGAGCGCCTCATCTTCCGCCTGGGAACCCTCCAACCACAAGGTATGAATTCAGATTTCTCCAGTTTCCTCATTTCCCCTCCCCCCACCTTGTCTCAGTCGGCTCCCTCAACTCAGCACCGCCCTCCTAACCTGCAATCTTCTTCCTGACCTCTCCGCCCCCACCCCACTCCGGCCTATCACCCTCACCTTGACCTCCTTCCACCTATCCCACCTCCAGCGCCCCTCCCCCAAGTCCCTCCTCCCTACCTTTTATCTTAGCCTGCTTGGCTACTCTCTCTCATTCCTGATGAAGGGCTTATGCTTGAAACGTCGAATTCTCTATTCCTGAGATGCTGCCTGGCCTGCTGTGCTTTGACCAGCAACACATTTTCAGCTGTGATCTCCAGCATCTGCAGTCCTCATTTTTTACTTAAACTACTAAGTAAGTCAGTTCATAAAGAACAAAGACATATTCCTGCCCCTGACCCAGTCTTTTATACAACACAAAACGTCATGCAATCACTCAGGTGAGATTGTCTTCTAATTGGCTGTTGATCTGACTCCATTCCCCACCTTCTCGCATTCCCGAATGTCTGATCCCACGTGACCTTCCTTTGTCCCTGAAAAGGAGCACCATACGGCCTCCTTTTGGACGCAAAACGGCAGACTCGCACACTTCCGGGGTGCATAGCAGCCGATCACGTGACCTCCTGGCACTCTTCCGGGGTGCGAAACAGGGAGACCATGTGACCGCGCCCGTGCCTCGGAGCACCACGTGATCATCCTCTGCGCATGCATCAGAGGATCACGTGACCTCCAAATGCCGAGGACATGCCCACTCGCAGTCTACAATCTCTTCTACAAGTAAGCCATATATGTATATTTACTCTTAATTAAATCACACATTGGATAAAGTTTACTTTTTGCTCACTGCACTCGTTACAGGAATGTCCTCTGCCTCTGAAGTTTCCAGTGTCAAAGTTTCCATATTTGCAATTGGTGAAACAGCATAAATGAAGTGATTTTAAACAAACACCTGAATCTATAGTTTGCATTCAGCCATTGAAAAAACTCAGATGAGACATATACATATTAAATGTCTTACTCCTACCTAGTTGAATGGGATGTGGCAGGTGTGATATAAAATGCCCGATTGGAGTTTCAATGCAAAGTTTTAACAAACTAAGTCATTGAGGCTTCTAATACTGAAACCTTAAATCTTCCGAGTTTTAGTTTAAATCCACATTCCTGCCTACCCTGACAACATTTCACCACAATCCCCCACCTCAGTAAGAATCTAACTATCTTTGCCTTTAAAATATTCCAGAGCTAAACTTTGATTAACTTTTCAGGAAGAGTGTTCCAAACAATAACCATATTTTGAGAGAAAAAAAACTAATTTGTTTTAACTGGACAACCACTGGCGTTTAGAAAATATCCTCTCCATATCTAACCAGTCAAAATCCCTCAGGATCTTCTATGTTTTAATCAAGTTGCCTCTTCCTCTTCTAATCGCAAGCTGATGCAAGCCTAACCCATCCAACTTTTCTTTGTAAGACAAGTCACTCAGTCTTGGTATTCTTCTGAACTGTCTCCAATGTAAGTACTTCCTTCCTTAAATAAAGTGACCAGTACGAATAAGAACATTAGAGATATAGGCTCACCATCACTTCCTACTTCTGTGGTCAAATTCTCCCATTGATAACATTTATTCACTTTTCTAACTACTTACTGTATCTGTATACTGGCATTTTGTGATTCATGCACTAGGACACCCAGATCCCACTGCATCTCAGAGCTATGAAATCTCCCTCCATTAAAAACAAAATGGACAACTTCAAATTTACCTACGTAAATCTCTATTTGTCATTCCTTTAACTATTCACTTAACCTATATTTCTCTGTAGTATCCCAATGTCCTCTTAGGTGAATTTTTTAACCCATCTTTGTCTCATCAGCATATCGGTCAGTCACACATTCATTCCTTCGTAAGTCGGGGACTGTTTGTCAATTCTTGGAAAACTTGGGCAGGAACAGGTGTTTAAAATGGCTGCTCAAATTATATGATCCTAATCATTTTGAACGCCAGGTAATTCTTAAATAGGCCAAAGTGAATGTGAACATTCATGTAAAAAGGGAACAATTCCCTGGATCTAATTAGGGAACACCAAAATAGCTATAGCATTCCAGTAAGCCAGTCTCTCCCTTTCACCATGGATAAAGGAAAATCTTGAAATGTAAAGCAAACGGATGCTGTATTACACCTCCACTGTGTTATGATGATCTTTCACTAGCCAAACACTAAATTAAACACAGCACTACTCTCGTTGGAAAAAAGGACTTCACTTTTGAATCTCACAATGACAAGGAAGCCGTTTTGTTGCTGACTTTTTAAAAATGCCAAGCTACTTACAGATGGAGAATTCCATCAAAAGCCAATTCCATAAAAAACAGTCAGTGATCCAAACAGCCAAAGTAAGAAACAGTTTTATTATGAAAGGAGGCGACAGTAAATAGAATCCCTACATTATGGAAACAGGCCCTTCAGCCCAACAAGTTCACAATGACCCTGTGAAGAATAACCTATCTAGACCCATTCCCCTACCCTGTTATCCTAATTTACCCTTGACTAATGCAACTAACCAACACATCCCTAAAAAATACGGGAAACGTACCATGACCAATTCACCTCAACTGCACATCTTTGGATTGTGGGAGGAAACCTGAGCACCCAGAGGAAACCCACGCAGACTCGGGGAGAATGCGCAAACTCCACACAGACAGTTGCCCGAGGCTGGAGTCAAACCTGGTCCCTGGTGCTGTGAGGCAGCAGTGCTAACCACTGAGCCACTGTACCAGCCTATACTGACATTCCTTGGTTTTATCAGATTTTCATTTCACCTTTAAAAGAGTACCACCATCTAAGATAGCTACAGGCCGAACAAAAAGTGAATGAGAAAGTAATAACCCGCACTTTTTGTTGTTATCCACTACCTAACCATTGAGTGAGTGAGCTGTCATGCTTAAAATTCCAAGGCAAGCATGGGTCATCATTTTTTAAAGCTCAAAAGCTAATTGCTGGAATTATTTAGTTGGAGCATTTATTTATGTGGCAAAGAAAACAAAGAATATTTTGGCCATGGGCAAAAAGGAAAACCCAAATTCCCTTTTCAAAGTTACAATTGGATCAGTTTCTGCAACCCAGGCCATTTGCTTATTTTTTTGGAATAAAATCTAATTGCCTCTGGTTCTTTGCTGATCCTCTCAAATTTCAAAACCACAGCACATTTGGCAAACTCTTCATCCCCAATTGCACTTTGTCACTCTCATGCCCATGGCACATCCGAAGGTCAGCAGTGGTGAGAATTGCTGTGTAGCTGAAAATATGTTGCTGGTTAAAGCACAGCAGGTCAGGCAGCATCCAAGGAACAGGAAATTCGACATTTTGGGCCAGAGCCCTTCATCAGGAATTCCTGATGAAGGGCTCTGGCCCGAAACGTCGAATTTCCTGTTCCTTGGATGCTGCCTGACCTGCTGTGCTTTAACCAGCAACACATTTTCAGCTGTGATCTCCAGCATCTGCAGACCTCACTTTTTACTCGAAGCATTGCTGTGTACCCAACTAAGGTTTGATCAGTAACCGCAATAAACCACAAACTGAAGTGCACAAACTGTTAAACACTGCCCCAACATTCAGAAAACTGATGCATAAAAACTCAGGTGACAAGAGAAACTATCATTCTTTCCTGTTGTGAGCTTTCTGCTGAGATGATGTAGCTTCATAGAATATAGAATCCTCTTAGATATAGATTGGGTATCTCTATACAATACACTGATCAGTCGTACGGAGCCTAGCTTCCTAACATGAAGAAAGGGGGTTACCGTCGATATAATACTCAGTCCTCGGGCCTCCCAGTAATATACACTGCTCACTGATGCGAACATTGTTAGTTCACACCAACTTCTTTGCAGCAGTGAGGAGACCTATCAGACAGAAGCAGATTTCCTACTGTGAAAAGTCACTCGATTGCAGACTGCAACAAAACACAAATCATGAAGAGTACTGTGTGGAAATGAAAGCTTATAATAGGATATGATAAATTACCTCGAGTTAATCAACCTATCTGTGCACAAATGTCAAAAGCCATTTATTTACATTATATGAATAGATCATATTAAATTAAAATTGCATTTTCACACAGCATTTGCATGTGTTGAGTATGAATGCCCGTCCATCAAAAGATATGTGCATTCTACTAAAAAGAAGAAAGTGTTCATTTACATGATGTAAAATTTAATTTAGATATAGACAGCAAGTTTTATTAATTCCACAAAGGAATGAAGACCTTTTTTGAAAGAGAATTGCATCACCCATGGTGGTTTTGGTCCAGGTTAGTCTTCTACATGCTTCATCAACGTATTGCACTTGTGTGAAACTCTCACATTTCAGTGTTACGCATTTCAGAACCAAGATGATTTACAAACACAATCAACATCTGAAACCATTCTTTTTTTAAGTCCTGCCAGTCATTCCCCCAAACCATCTATCACAACTTAAACCAGTGCCATCAAATTCATTAAGAACAGAAAATGCTGACAATACTCTGTGCTTTGAGGGGAGGGAACCGGTCTTCCTTACTTAGTGTGGCCTAAATATGACTCTAGACCCACTGTAATATTATGGATTATTTATTAACTACCTTCTGAAATGACCTTATATGCCATTGCTAAAAAAAAAGAAAAAACTTGGATGAACCATCCAAAATCAAGCTGGGAACTGGAAATAACATAAGTATATCTTGCTCAGTTGACCCAGCAATATCCTCCTCAACATCAGCTGGGAATTGCACCAAACGTTGGAGAGGTGTTCAACAGACAAGTCAGGCAAAAGACTAGCACTGTCATAAATCATGTCTTACAGCCAATGTTTCAGCCTCCTCCATCAACATCCCTGTTCCACTGGCAGAATAGACACAATAGAGATGGGGAGGAACAAAGATGTACAGTTAGGAGGTTGTGAGAGTCCTGAGATTCTTCTATTCTGACATTGAGCCACTTGACATTTCTAGTCATAAGGTAAAACATGGGCACAGAAACCTTCTCCTTGTTGCCACCATTCTTCCCTGCTACCCTGGCTTCAACTGATAAATCAGTGTATCTCCATATTGAATACTACATGGAAGAAGCATTCAGGGGACAACGGTATAGAATATACTTTAGATGGGGTCTTCAGTATCCA
The DNA here is from genome assembly GCF_020745735.1 of Hemiscyllium ocellatum. NCBI lineage: Eukaryota > Metazoa > Chordata > Chondrichthyes > Orectolobiformes > Hemiscylliidae > Hemiscyllium > Hemiscyllium ocellatum. The sequence goes on along the minus strand of NC_083405.1, from coordinate 13,614,760 downwards.
TCACCAAGTGACTGACCATGTTGGCTCTGACTGGAGGACCTGGCTGCTAGACTCAGCTGAGGCAGGTGGTAGGAGAGTCAACAAGAGAAAAAAAACAGTCAAGTCAGCTGCACCAGCTGACACATTACAAATACATCTGTCTGTAGATACATGAAGGACACCTCCCCCATATTGTCTGGCACTACCAACACAGAAAACGAATTTATTGGTGTAAAAACTGGGGATTTACAAGGCTCAGTGGTCAAACAGCAACACTGGAATGGTATGCAATAACAGCATGTAACCTCCATCATGCAGCTTAAGTGATGGGTACGGTGGAGCACGCCAAAAGTTAATGTTGTGGTAGAAGTGCATCCACAGTGTTGGGAGAGATCGAGTTCCAGAATTTTGACAAGAGTGAAAGAATGGGAATGTCCTTCACAGAGGGTGGTATAACTTGGAGGTGTTCCCATGCATCTGTTCCCCTTGTTATCATCACTGCCTGCTCAGTAATAAATAGGAACAAAAATATCAATGAGGAATGAAACTGGACTGACCATCTGACATGTATCTGGGCATCAGATACCACAATGACACATCATGCCCATTCCATCCTTTCAGTTCTGACTTATTATTATCCTGGAGTTATATCAACATTAGAAGAGCAATAGTCTGATGTAGCTATATTCACTTAATCACACCTTACAGGCTGGCAAACCTAAAGAACTCACAAGGGAGTAATTTACAGCTCCCTGAACAGTATCCATCATGCAGGCACACTTATATGAGATAATATATTCAATGCTTGTGATAAAGAGACAGGGATAAGCATGGATAATTTTAACTACACATAAACTTTAAAAAAAAGGGTTGCTAACAAGAGCTTTGTTGGGGAATTAATCAAATGCTTTCAAAGCAGTTGTTCAGAGCAGCATGTTCTGGAACAGACCAGGGAGCATTATATTAGAATTGGCATTGGATAACATGACAGTCTGTTATACAATGCAGTCTGTCGTCTGCAAGGTGTTAGAAAGATTCTGAGGGATAGGATTTATGACCATCTGGAACAGCATGGCTTGATTAAATGCAGTCAACACTGCTTTGTGAGGGGCAGGCCATGCCTCACAAACCTTATCGAGTTCTTTGAGGATGTGACTAGAAAAGTTGATGAGGGTCAAGCTGTGGATGTGGTGAATATGGACTTCAGCAAGGCATTTGATAAGGTTCCCCATGGCAGCCTCATTCAGAAGGTCAGGAGGAATGAGATTCAAGGGAACATAGCTGTCTGGATACAGAATTGTCTGGCCAACAGAAGACAGCAAGTGGTAGTAGAAGGAAAATATTCTGCCTGAAGTCTGTGGAGAGTGGTGTTCCACAGAGCTCTGCCCTTGGGCCTCTATTGTTTGTAATTTTTATTAATGACTTGGATGAGGGGATTGAAGGATGGGTCAGCAAGTTTGCAGATGACACAAAGATTGGAGGTGTCGTTGACAGTATAGAGGCAGCAGGACATTGACAGGATGGAGAGATGGCCTGAGAGGTGGCAGATGGAGTTCGACCTGGATAAATGCAAGGTGATGCATTTTGGAAGGTCGAATTTGAAAGCCGAGTACAGGATTAAGGATAGGATTCTTGGCAGTGTTGAGGAACAGAGGGATCTTGGGGTGCAAGTACATAGATCCCTTAAAATGACCACCCAAGTGTTAAGAAAGCATATGGTGTTTTGGCTTTCATTAACAGGGGTATTGAGTTTAAGAGCCGTGAGATCTTGTTGCAGCTCTATAAAACTTTGGTTAGACCACACTTGGAATACTGCGTCCAGTTCTGGTCACCCTATTATAAGAAAGATGTGGATGCTTTGGAGAGAGTTCAGAGGAGGTTTACCAGGATGCTGCCTGGACTGGAGGGCTTATCTTATGAGCAGAGGTTGACTGAGCTCGATATTTTTCATTGGAGAAAAGGAGGAGAAGAGAGGACCTAATACAAGATAATGAGAGGCATAGATAGAGTCAAAAGCCAGAGACTATTTCCCAGGGCAGAAATGACCAACACGAGGGGTCATAGTTTTAAGCTGGTTGGAGGAAAGTATAGAGGGGATGTCAGAGGTGGGTTCTTTACACAGAGAGTTGTGAGAGCATGGAATGCGTTGCTAGCAGCAGTTGTGGAGGCAGGGTCATTGGGGACATTTAAGAGAATACTCGACATGCATATGGTCACAGGCATTTGAGGGTGCAAACATGAGGATCAGTGGTTGGCACAACATCATGGGCTGAAGGGCCTGTTCTGTGCTGTACTGTTCTATGTTCTATGACAGGATTAATGAATGGTTTCAGAGTAAAGACATCTCTAGGCAGCAACAATCTTAAGATGTAATTTTACATTCATTTTGGAAGGGAGAAAGTGGCTCTAAGCCAAGTATTATAAATTTAAATTCGGACAACTATGCTGGCTGAATGAACTGGGATAGTAGGTCAGGAGGCTGGTCAGTATTTTAAATTGATCATCCTTTTAAGGCAGAGAAATAAGGAGAATTGTTTTCTCACAGAGGGACCTCTTTCTCAGAAAGTGGTAGATATGCAGTCATTGACACTTAATACGATGTAGATAGGTAGATTCCTGATAGTTAATGGAAACAATGGTTATTGGCAATAGAGGTGGAGGGAGAGTTAGAAGTCAGAACACAAACCGATCAGCCATGAACTTATTGACTGTTAGAGCAGATTCAGGGAGGGGAATAGCCCTTTTCTGTTCCTAAGTTTTACATTTGCATGTTTGTTTAAGGGTTTCCTGAGCTTTGGAGCTACCAGCTAGGGGAGATTGATAGGTGGGAACCAGCAGAGGATTTCCTTTCCCACATTTGACTTGATGCCGTGAAACTGAATAGAGTTCCGAATTAATGCTGGGAACTATGGGACCATTCCTTTTTGACTGCACACCCATGTACCACCACCTCTGGTGGAACTGTCCTGTTGGTGGGGAAGAACATAAGTAGGGTAGTGATGTGGGAGTCTGGCATCTGTAAGGTATGATTCAGTGGATATGACAACGTCAGACTATTGCTTCTCTAATGTTGAGGTAAGTCCAGCATAATAGTATGTGAGAACTGGAAGAATGGAATGGACATGATGCGCCACTGTGGTATCTGATGCCCAGATACATGCCAGATGGTCAGTCCTATTTTATTCCTCATTGATATTTATGTTCAGATTCCATACAGCTGCATCCTCAGTTATTCCAGTGGGCAGCTCAGAGTTAACCACATTGCAGTGATTCTGGACAACTATAGATTAGATCGGATGAGGACAGCATATTTCTTATATTGAAGGAAATTTGTGCAATAGATAGGTTTTCACAGCAATTGAATGTCATTGCAGACACCATTTTTGGGACCAGATTTTTATTCTGAATTTACTAATTAATTGAACTTACCCTAAGCTGCTTTGCTGGGATTTGAATTGGTATCTCTCAAGCAATCGCTCATATATCTAGATTTCTCATCTAGTTACGTTGACACATGTCTGCACTCTTATGCAACAAGGTTTGGTGGAATACCACCTACTTGCACAGCATGATTGACAATGAAGCATATTGAACATTATTAAGGATACACAGGCAGGCAAACATAGGACACCTCACTCCTGAAATGCTTAAACAAACGTCATGAATTTCTCCAGAGTTGGATCGAATATCAAAGCAGCAGTGACAGTTGCTCCCCAAACAAGCATTCAGCTTAAAAGTTGCTCTGTGGGTGTTCTTCACAATTTGGTGGCTTGTCATGAACAATTCAGATCAGAAAGGCTCCCCTGTCTCCTCAACTGGAAAGTTCAAGTGACTCTAGTAATTTAGTCCGAGTATCTTAATGCAGCCACAAATGCAAATCAAATTACACGGAATTGGGAAAGCAGAAAGCTTCATGACAACGAATTGAGTTTAACATACAAACTACACATGTTTTTCATTGTTTGAAATAGAAAAATAGGATTGACAATTAGGTATGTAACTTAGTTTATCAGGGAACATATTCAGTTGAAATATTTAAATCTTATTTCATTTTTCTTTTGTCCAACACAGGTCTGCTGGGAACAGCCATTAATGTCAATCAAATAGCCCAGGTGACCTTGAACAGCGTTTCCTGACCAATATCCCACTCTCATAAGAAGAGATACCAACAGAAATTCACATATTTTTATTGTCATTTGTGTAGACAGCAGTTAACTCAGATCTAGGCCTTTTTAGTCGAAACAACTCATCCTCACCTTTGTTTACAACTCTGCAACACTTGGGACATTTTGCTGCATTAAACCGTTGTTAATCAGCTTTTGCAGGCTACTGGATAACCCTCAAAAGGCAGTGAGAACACTCCAACATTGCCTTTCAAAAAGAGAAAGGATTTAGTATTTATATAATAGTATTTTATGATATGAACATGTTCGATTCTATTTTACAACTGAAGACATCATCTTCACGACTAAACTTCAAAGTGTAAGCTGTGCAGCAGTGAGTTTATGCCATCCATTCTCAGAGGCAGCCTGACTGAAAGGCAATATCAGTATCAGTGCAGTCTATCAAATGGGTGAACACTAACTGGAGTAAACGGACTTCCTTGGAGGAAGACTGTGGGAAGAAGTATGTAGACAGGCCAACAAGAGGTGAGGCTATATTGGATTTGGTTCTAGGTAATGAACCAGGCCAGGTGTTAGACTTGGAGGTAGGTGAGCACTTCGGGGACAGTGACCACAACTCGGTGACTTTTACTCTAGTGATGGAGAGGGATAAGTGTGCACTGCAGGGCAAGAGTTATAGCTGGGGGCAGGGAAATTATGATGCGGTGAGGCATGACTTAGGATGCGTGGATTGGAAAAATAGGCTTCAAGGGAAGAACACAAATGATATGTGGAGATTGTTCAAGGAACAGCTAATGGGTGTCCTTGATAAGTATGTACCAGTCAGGCAGGGAGTAAAGGGTCTTGTGAGGGAGCCGTGGTTTAATAAGGAATTGGAATCCCTTGTGAAAGGGAAGAGGGTGGCCTATGTAAAGATGAGGCGTGAAGGTTCAGTTGGGGTGATTGAGAGTTATTAGGTAGCCAGGAAGGATCTAAAGAGAGCTAAGAGCAGTGAGAAGGGGACATGAAAAGTCCTTAGTTGGTAGGATTAGGGAAAACCCAAAGGCTTTCTATAGGTATGTTAGGAATAAAAGGATGATTAGGGTAGGTATCGGTCCAGTCAAGGATAGAAATGGGAAGTTGTGCGTGGAGGCGGAGGAGATTGGAGAGACACTAAATCACAACTTTTCGTCAGTATTCACTCAGGAACAGGACACTGTTGCTGATGTGAATATTGAGTCACAAGTGATTAGAATGGATGGCCTTGAGGTATGTAGGGAAGAGGTCTGGGGAATACTGGAAAGGATGAAAATAGATAAGTCTCCTGGGCCTGATGGCATTTATCCTAGGATCCTCTGGGAAGCTAGGGAGGAGATAGCGGAGCCATTGGCCTTGATTTTTATGTCGTCGTTGTCTACGAGAATAGTGCCAGAAGACTGGAGGATAGCGAATGTGGTCCCCTTGTTCAAGAAGGGGAGTAGGGATAGCCCTAGTAACTATAGGCCAGTGAGTCTCACTTCTGTTGTGGGCAAAGTCTTAGAGAGAATTGTAAGGGATAGGATTTATGAACATCTGGATAGGAATAATGTGATCAAAGATAGTCAGCATGATTTTGTGAAGTGCAGGTCACACACCTTATTGAGTTCTTTGAGAAGGTGACCAAGGAAGTGGACGAGGGTAAAGCAGTAGATGTGGTGTATATGGATTTTAGCAAAGCGTTCGATAAGGTACCCCATGGCAGGCTAATGCAAAAACTACGGAGGTATGGCATTGAGGGTGCATTAGAGGTTTGGATTAGGAATTGGCTGGCTGGAAGGAGACAAAGGGTAGTAGTTGATGGTATAGGTTCATCTTGGAGTGCAGTTACTAGCGGTGTTCCACAAGGATCTGTTTTGGGACCATTGCTGTTTGTCATTTTTATAAATGACCTAGAGGAGGGGCTTGAAGGCTGGGTGAGCAAGTTTGCGGATGACACGAAAGTCGGTGGAGTTGTGGACAGCGAAGAAGGATGTGGCAGGTTACAGCGGGATATAGATAAGTTGCAGAGCTGGGCAGAAAGGTGGCAAATGGAGTTCAAGAAGATGGATTACTGGGCTAATGGTAGGCTACTTGGTAGTGTGGATGAGCAGAGGGATCTTGGTGTCCATGTACACAGATCTCTGAAAGTTGCCACCCAGGTATATAGTGCTGTGAAGAAGGCATATGGTGTACTGGGCTTTATTGGTAGAGGAATTGAGTTCCGGAGTCCTGAGGTCATGTTGCAGTTGTATAAGACTCTGGTGCGGCCTCATCTGGAGTACTGTGTGCAGTTTTGGTCGCCATACAATAGGAAGGATGTGGAGGAGGTTTACCAGGATGTTGCCTGGCATGTTAGGAAGATCGTATGAGGAAAGGCTGAGGCACTTGGGGCTGTTCTCATTGGAGAAAAGAAGGTTTAGGGGTGATTTGATAGAGGTGTACAAGATGATTAGGGGTTTAGATAGGGTTGACAGTGAGAACCTTTTTCCGCTAATGGAGTCAGCTATTACTAGGGGACACAGCTTTAAATTAAGGGGAGGTAGGTATAGGACAGACATTAGGGGTAGATTCTTTACTCAGCGGGTTGTGAGTTCATGGATAGCCCTGCCAATAGCAGTGGTGGACTCTCCCTCTTTATGGTCATTTAAGCGGACATTGGATAAGCATATGGAGGTTATTGGGCTAGTGTAGGTTAGGAAGGCTTTGGTCGGCGCAACATCGAGGGCCGAAGGGCCTGTACTGCGTTGTATTTTTCTATGTTCTCTGTTCTATGTTCTATAAGTCATTGGCAACAACTAAACAAAAAGGTTCATCTCCCACTGACAGAATGGCCAGATTCTTTATGGTTATGCAAGTACAGTGATAATAATGAGAGTCTCTTGGTAAGTGTTCAGTAAGTGCATGACTTGCTGTACTTGACACAAAATAAATGTCCTTGCTTTCACCTGATGCAGCAATCTACGTGTTGCTGTTTTGATCTTGCCATTAGCATGGCAAATTGCGCACATACATTCACATGATTCACTTGCACCACCTGGTACTGTAAAAACAAGCTGGCATTTCTCAGGGTATGAGTGTCTGGTGGATTGCGAAAACCTGACACAAAATTCAATAAAATTCTCAGTTTGCTCATAATATCATAGACAAATAAGTATTAGCAGACGATTTAAACCTTAAAATAAGGTTTAAGTATTGCTGGCCTCTGAAATAGCAATGCTTTAAACACATTGCTTTATTATGTTTTATTCAATTGCATTTACAGCTGTTCACATTTTTCTCATCTTTAAGAACCAATATTGACCATATATAAAACATCATGACTTTTAGAGCTATAATGCATTTGGAAAAACTGCCATACATTGTGCCAATGGAATGTTCTGAAACACTTTTTCTGATGCGTGATTTTAAGATATAGATGGTGACACCTTGAAAAATGTCCATTTTACAGAGGAGGTGGTGCTGGACATCTTGAAACACAAAAGTGAATAAGTCCCCAGGACCTGATCAGGTCTACCCTCAAACTGTGTGGGAAGCTTGGCAAATGATTGCTGGCCCCATGCTGAGATATTTGTATCATTGATGGTCACAGGTGAGGCGCCTGAAGGCTGGAGATTGTCTAACATGATACCGCTATTTAAGAAAGATGTAAGGAAATGCCAGGCAATGATAGACTAGTGAGCTGACATTGGTGATGGGACGTTGTTGATGGGAATCCTGAGGGACAACATTTACATATATTTGGAAAGGCAAGGACTGATTAGGAATAGTCAGCATGGCGTTGTGCATGGAAAATCATGTCTCACGACAATTGATTTAGTCAGGCATTCGACAAGGTTCCTCATGGGAGACTGGTTAACAAGGTTGGACCTCATAGAACACAGGGATATCTAGACATTTGGATACAGAGTTGACCCGAAGGTAGAAAACAGAGGGTCATGGTAGGGGATTGCTTTTCAGACTGGACGTCTATGACCAGTGGAGTGCCACAAATAATTTGGATGTGAACATAGGAGGCAGAGTTAGTAAGTTTGCAGATGACACCAAAATAGGAGGTGCAGCGCACAGCTAAGAAAGTTACCTCAGATTACAACTGGATCTTGATCAGATGGACCAATGGGCTGAGAAGCAGCAGATGAAGTATAATTTAGGTAAATACGAAGTGCTGAATTTTGGAAAAGTAATACAGAGCACGACTTATACACACTTAATGGTAAAGTCCTGGGGAGTGTTACTGAGCAAAGAGACCATGGAGCTCCTTGAAAGTAGAGTCACAGGTAGATAGGATAGTGAAGAAGGCATTTGGTATGCTTTTCTTTACTGGTCTCAGTATTGAGTATAGGAGTTGAGAGGTCATGTTGCTGCTGTACAGGACATTGGTTCGGCCACTTTGAGAATATTGCATGCAATTCTGGTCTCCTTATCAGAAGGATGCTATGAAACTTGAAAGAGTTCAGAAAAGGTCTACAAGGATATTGCCAGGGTTGGAGGATTAGAGCTGTAGAGAGAGGCTGAATAGGCTGGGACTGTTTTTCCTGGAGCGTCAGAGGCTGAGGGGTGACATTTATAGAGGTTTATAAAATCATGAGGGGCATGGATTGGATTAGAGATAAGGTGGGGACTTCAGAATTACAGGGCATTGGTTAGAGTGAGTGGAGACAAATAAAAAAGAGACCTAAGGGGAAATTTTTCCACTCAGAGGGTGGTGCGTTTATGAAATGAGCTGCCAGAGGAAGTGGTGGAGGCTGGTACAATTACACGTTTGAAAAGGCATCTGTACGAGTCCATGGTTAGGAAGGTTCAAAGGAGACTGAGTGTGTACGTGAGACAGAGGAAGAGAGACAGAAACTTAGTCTTTTTTCTCTATCTGTACTCTTCCTTCGTGTCCTGTTTCTCTATCTGTACCCTCTGTTCATTGTGCTGTTTCTGTATCTATACCCCCATCTCATTGAGTTATTTCTCTTCCTGTACTCTCCCTTCAGTGTGCTTTTTCTCTATTTGTACGCTCAGTTCAGTGTGCTGTTTTCCTATCTGTACAGAACGTTCGTGTGTTATTTCTCTATCTGTACTCTCAGTTCAGTATCCTGTTTCTCTATCTCTTCTCTCCATTCAGTGTGCTGCTTCTCTGTCTGTACTCTCAGTTCAATGTGCTGTTTGTCTATCTCTTCTCTCCGTTCAGCATGCTGTTTAGAGAAACAGAGAAATCTGTACTCTCAGTTCAGTGTGCTGTTTGTCTATCTGTACTGTTTTATTCAGTGTGTTATTTCTCTATCTGTACTCTCAGTTCAGTGTGCTATTTGTCTATTTGTGCTCTCCGTTCAGTGTGCTGTTTCTCTATCTGCACTCTTAGTTCAGTGTGCTGTTTGTCTATATGTACTGTCCGATCAGTGTGTTATTTGTCCCTCTGTTCTCTCAGTTCAGTGTGCTGTTTCTTTATCTGTGTTACCCTTGCAGTGTGCTGTTTTTGTATCTGTACACTCAATTCTTTCAATTCTTCCTCTATCTGTACTCTCAGTTCAGTGCGCTATTTCTCGATCTGTACTCTCAGTTCTGTGTGCTCTTTGTCTGTCTGTACTGTCCATTCAGTGAGTTATTTCTCTCTGTGTACTCTCAGTTCAGTGTGTTGTTTCTTTATCTGTATTCTCAATTCAGAGTTCTTTTTCTCTATCTGTACTGTCCTTTCAGTCTATTATCTCCCTATCTGTAATCTCACTTAGTGTGCTGTTTCTCTATCTGTACTCTCAGTTCATGTACTGTTTCTCTATCTGTAATCTCTGTTCAGTGTGCTGTTTCTGTATCTATACCCTCATTTCAAGGTGCTTTTGTCATCCTATACCCTCAGTTCTATGTGCTGTTTTCCTATCTGTATGGTCCATTAGTGTGTTATTCCTCTGTCTGTACTCTCATTGCAGTGTGCTTTTCTGTATCTGTACTCTCTGTTCAGTGTGCTGTTTCTCTGTCTGTACTGTCCAAACAGTATGTCATTTCTCTATCAGTACTCTCAGTTCAGCGTGCTGTATCTTTATCTGTACTCTCCATTCAGGGTGCTGTTTCTGTGTCTGTACATTCAGTCGATGTCGTATTTCTCTCTCTACTCTCTGTTCAGTATGCTCTTTGTGTCTGTACGCTTAGTTCATTGTGTTATTGCTCTATCTGTACTCTCTGTTCAATGTGCTGTTTGTCTATCTAAACTGTCCATTCAGTATGATCTTTCTCTGTCTGTAATCTCAGTTCAGTGTGTTGTTTGTTTATCTTTGCGACCCTTGCAGTGTGCTGTTTTTGTATCTGTACACTTAGTTCATTCCATTCTTTTTCAGTACTCTTAGTTCAGCGTGCTTTTTCTCTATCTGTACTCTCTGTTCAGTGTGCTGTTTCTACATCTATACCCTCATTTCATTGTGTTATTTGTCTTCCTGTACTCTCAATTCAGAGTGCTTTTTCTCTGTCTGTACTATCAGTTCACTGTGCTGTTTCCTGTCTGTACTGTCCATTAGTGTGATGTTCCTCTATCTGTACTCTCATTGCAGTGTGCTCTTTTTGTATTTATACTGAGGTTCAGTGTGCTGTTTCTCTATCTGTTCTCTCCATTCAGTGTGCTGTTTCTTTCTCTGTACTCTCAGTTCAGTCTGCTGTTTCTCTACCTGTAGTGTCCGTTCAGTGTGTTATTTTTCTATCTGTAATCTCAGGTCAATGTGTTGTTTCTCTATCTTTATTCTCAGTTCAGTGTGCTGTTTGTTTATCTGTGTGACCCTAGCAGTGTGCTGTTTTTGTATCTGACCACTCAGTTCATTCCATTCTTTCTCTGTCTGTACTCTTAGTTCAGTGTGCTATTTGTCTATTTGTACTCTCAGTTCAGTGTGTTGTTTCTTTAACTGTACTCTCAATTCAGTGTGCTTTTTCTCTATCTGTACTGTCCTTTCAGTCTATTATTTCTCTATCCGTGCTCTCACTTAGTGTGCTGTTTCTGTATCGGTACTCTCTGTTCAGTGTGCTTTTTCTATATCTGTACCCTCATTTCATTGTGTTATTTGTCTTCCTGTACACTCAGTTCAGGGTGCTTTTTTCTCTATCTGTACTATCAGTTCACTGTGCTCTTTCCTGTCTGTACTGTCCATTCAGTGTATTATTTCTCTATCTGTGCTCTCACTTAGTGTGCTGTTTCTGTATCTGTACTTTATGTTCAGTGTGCTGTTTCTAAATCGATCTTTCTCTGTCTGTAATCTCAGTTCAGTGTGTTGTTTCTTCATCTGTGCTCTCAGTTCAGTGTGCTGTTTCTCTACCCGTACTGCCCATTCAGTATGTCATTTCTCTGTCTGTAATCTCAGATCAGTGTGCTGTTTCTTGATCTTTACTATCAGTTCAGTCTGCTGTTTCTCTATCTGTACTCTCAATTCAGTGTGCTGTTTGTCTATCTGTACTGTCCATTCAGTGTGTTATTTCTCTGTCTGTAATCTCAGGTCAGTGTGTTGTTTCTTTTTCTGTACTCATATCACTGAGCTGTTTCCCAACCTGTACTGTCTGTTCTATCTGTTATTTCTCTATCTGTGCTCTCACTTAGTGTGCTGTTTCTCTATCTGTACACTCAGTCCATGTGATATTTCTCCTTCTGTACTCTCTGTTCAGTGTCCTCTTTCCTTGTCTGTACTCTCAGTTCATTGTGTTAATTCTCTATCTGTACTCCTGGTTCAGTATTCTGTTTCTATATTTGTGCTCTCTGTTCAGTGTGCTGTTTCTGTATTGGCACTGTTCAGTGTGCTGCTTGTCTATGTGTACTGCCAGATCAGTGTGTTATTTGTCTCTCCATTCTCTCAGTTCAATGTGCTGTTTCTTTACCTGTGCTATCCTTGCAGTGTGCTGTTTTGTATCTATACACTCAGTTCATTCAATTCTTTCTCTATCTGTACTCTCAGTTCAGTGTGCTATTTTTCTATCTGTATTCTCAATTCTGTGTACTCTTTGTCTGTCTGTACTGTACATTCAGTTGGTTATTTCTTTATCTGTATTCTCAATTCAGTGTGCTTTTTCTCCATGTGTACTGTCCTTTCAGTCTATTATTTCTCTATCCGTACTCTCACTTAGTGTGCTGTTTCTCTATCTGTACTCTCATTGCAGTGTGCTGTTTCTCTATCTGCTCTGTCCAAACACTGTGTCATTTCTCTACCTGTACTCTCTGTTCAGCGTATTGTATCTTTATCTCTACTCTCCATTCAGGGTTCTGTTTCCTTGTCTGTACACTCAGTCCATGTCATCTTTCTCTTTCTCTATTCTTTGTTCAGTATGCTCTTTCTGTGTCTGTACATTCAGTTCAGAGTGCTGTTTCTCTATCTGTTCTCTCAGTTCTGTGGGCTGTTAGTCTATCTGTACTGTCCATTCAGTGTGTTATTTCTCTCTGTTTAATCTCAGTTCAATGTCCTGTTTCTTTATCTATACTGTCTGTTCAGTGTGCTCTTGTTGTATCTGTACACTCAGTCCATGTCGTATTTCTCTTTCGCTACTCTCTGTTTCAGTATGCTCTTTCTGTGTCTGTACACTTAGTTCATTGTGTTTATCTGTTCTCTCAGTTCACTGTGCTGTTTCTCTATCTGTACTGTCCATTCAGTGTGTTATTTCTCTATCCGTACTCTCAGTTCAGTGTGCTGTTTCTTTCTCTATACTACCCTTTCAGTGTGCTGTTTCTCTATCTGTACTGTCAGTTCTGTTTGCTATTAGTCTATCTTTACTGCCCATTCAGTGTGTTATTTCTCTCTGTGTAATCACAGTTCAGTATGCTGTTTCTTCCCCGCTACTGTCATTTCTCTGTCTGTAATCTCAGGTCAGTGTATTGCTTCTCTATCTTTACTCTCAGTTCAGACTGCTGTTTCTATATCTGTACTCTCAGTTCAGTGTGTTGTTTCTTTCTCTGTTCTCAATTCAGTGAGCTGTTTCTTTATCTGTACTGTCCGATCTGTTATGTCTTTATTTGCACTCTCAGTTCAGTGTGCTGTTTTCCTATCTGTGCTGTCCGTTAGTGTGTTATTTCTCTATCTGTACTCTCATTTCAGTGTTATGTTTCTCTGTCTGTACTCTCAGTTCTGTGTGTTGTTTCTGTATTTGTACTCAGTCCATGTGATATTTCTCCTTCTGTACTCTCTGTTCAGTGTGCTCTTTCCTTATCTGAACTCTCAATTCATTGTGTTAATTGTCTATCTGTACTCTCAGTTCAGTGCACTGTTTCTCTAACCGTAGAGATTACTGTTCTGTGTGTTATTTCTCTATCTGTAATCTCAGGTCAGTGTGACGTTTCTTTTTCTGTTCTCATTTCATTGTGCTGTTTCTCTATCTATACTGTCCAATTAATCTATTATTTCTCTATCTGTACTCTCTGTTTAGTGTGCTGTTTCTCTGTCTGTATTGTCCAATCATTTTGTTATTTCTCTATCTACACTCTCATTTCAGCGTGCTGTATCTCTATCTGTACTCTCCATTCAGGATGCTGTTTCTCTGTCTGTACACTTAGTCCATGTCGTATTTCTCTTTCTCTACTCTCTGTTCAGTATGCTCTTTCTGTGTCTGTACACTTCGTTCATTGTGTTATTGCTCTACCTGTTCTCTCAGTTCCGTGTGCTGTTTCTCTATCTGTATTGTCTATTCAGTGCGTTATATCTCTATCCGTACTCTCAGTTCAGTGAGCTTATTCTTTATCTATACGACCCTTTCTTTGAGCTGTTTTTGTATCTGTACTCTCAGTTCATTGCGTTCTTTCTCCATCTGTACTCTCAGTACTGTGTGCTGTTTGTCTATCTGTACTTTCAGTTCTGTGTGCTGTTTGTCTATCTGTACTGCCCATTCAGTGTGTCATTTCTCTATCTGTAATCTCAGGCCAGTGTGTTATTTCTCTATCTTCACTATCAGTTCAGTCTGCTGTTTCTCTGTCTGTATTGTCCATTCAGTGTGTTATTTCTCTGTCTGTAATCTTAGTTCAGTGTGTTGTTTCTTGTTCTGTACTCAATTCAGTGAGCTGTTTCTCTATCTGTACTGTCCGATCAATCTGTTATTTCCCTATCTGTACTCTCAGTTTAGTGTGCTGTTTCTCTATCGGTACTATCCTTTCAGTCTATTATTTCTCACTCCGTACTTTCATTTCAGTGTGCTGTTTCTGTATCTATACCCTCATTTCATTGTCTTATTTCTGTTCCTGCACTCTCAGTTCAGTGTCTTATTTCTCTATCTGTACTCTTAGTTCATTGTGTGAATTCTCTGTCTGTACTCTCAGTTCAGTGTGCTGTTTCTCTACCTGTACTGTCCATTCAGTTTGGTATTTTTCTATCTGTACTCTCAGTTCAGTGTGGTGATTTTATGTCTGTACTCTCAGTTCATTGTGCAGTTTCTCTATCTGTATACTCAGTCCGTGTGATATTTCTCTTTCTGTACTCTCTGTTCAGTCTGCTCTTTCCTTGTCTATACAGTCAGTTCATTGTGTTAATTCTCTATTCGTATTGTCAGTTCAGTATTCTCTTTCTATATTTATGCTCTCCGTTCAGTGTGCTGTTTCTCTATCTGAAATCTCAGCTCAGTGTGTTATTTCTCTATCTGTGCTTTCCGTTCAGTGTGCTGTTTCTCTATCTGCACTCTTAGTTCAGTCTGCTGTTTGTCTATGTGTACTGTCCATTCAGTGTGTTATTTGTCTCTCTGTTCTCTCAGTTCAGAGTGCTGTTTCTTTATCTGTGCTACCCTTGCAGTGTGCTGTTTTGTGTCTGTACTCTCAGTTCATTCCATTCTTTCTCTATCTGTACTCTCAGTTCAGTGTGCTATTTCTCTATCTGTAATCTCAGTTCAGTGTGTTGTTTCTTTATCTGTATTCTCAATTCAATGTGCTTTTTCTCTATCTGTACTGTCCTTTCAGTCTATTATTTCTGTATTTGTACTCTTACTTAGTGTGCTGTTTCTCTATCTGTATACTCAGTCCGTGTGATATTTCTCTTTCTGTACTCTCTGTTCAGTGTGCTCTTTCCTTGTCTATACAGTCAGTTCATTGTGTTAATTCTCTATTCGTATTGTCAGTTCAGTATTCTCTTTCTATATTTGTGCTCTCCGTTCAGTGTGCTGTTTCTCTATCTGCACTCTTAGTTCAGTCTGCTGTTTGTCTATGTGTACTGTCCATTCAGTGTGTTATTTGTCTCTCTGTTCTCTCAGTTCAGAGTGCTGTTTCTTTATCTGTGCTACCCTTGCAGTGTGCTGTTTTGTGTCTGTACTCTCAGTTCATTCCATTCTTTCTCTATCTGTAGTCTCAGTTCAGTGTGCTATTTCTCTATCTGTAATCCCAGTTCAGTGTGTTGTTTCTTTATCTGTATTCTCAATTCAGTGTGTTTTTTCTCTATCTGTACTGTCCTTTCAGTCTATTATTTCTGTATTTATACTCTTACTTAGTGTGCTGTTTCTCTATCTGTACTCTCTGTTCAGTGTGCTATTTCTCTATCTGCTCGGTCCAAGCACAGTGTCATTTCTCTACCTGTACTCTCCATTCAGCGTGTTGTCTACTCTCCACTCAGGGTTCTGTTTCTGTATCTGTACACTCAGTTCATTGTGTTCTTTCTGTATCTGTACTTTGAGTTCAATGTGTTTTTTTTTGTGTGTACTCTCAGTTCAGTGTGCTGTTTCCCTATCTGTACTGTTTGAATTGTGTTTTGCTCATGCTGGGTATCGGGTTCTTCGTTCTGGTAAGTTGTTGTCTGAGAGTGGCTATTGGTTTGTGTGCTGTTATGAGTCCTTCTGGTCGCAGTAATCTGGCTGTCAGTTCGGCAATGCTCTTGATGTATAGTAGTGTGGCTAGTCCTTTGGGTTGCGGCATGTCCTCGTTCCGTTGTCTTTCCCTTAGGCATCTGTTGATGAAATTGCACGGGTATCTGTTTTTGGATGAATACTTTGTATAGGTGTTCTTCTTCCTCTTTTTGTTGTTCTGGTGCACTGCAGTGTATTGTTGCCCTTTTGAATAGTGTCTTGATGCAACTTCTTTTATGTGTGTTGGGTTGGTTGCTTTCGTAGTTCAGGACTTGGTCTGTGTGTGTGGCTTTCCTGTATACCTTTGTGGTGAATTCTCCATTAGGTATTCTCTGTACCATCACGTCTAGGAATGGGAATTGGTGTTCCTCTCTAGTTGAAATGGCCTTTTCTGCCTCTCTAGTGAATCGGTTTCCTGTGAATGTGCTGTTGATGATCCAATGTGTGTTCTCTATTTCTGTGTTTTTAAGGATTACAAAGGTGTCATCCACATATCTGATTCAGAGTTTGGGATGAATTTGCGGTAAGACTGTTTGTTCTAATCCTTGCATTACCACTTCTGCTATGAATCCAGAGATGGGTGAGCCCATGGGGGTGCCTTTGATTTGTTCATGTATTTGGTTGTTGAATGTGAAGTGTGTTGTAACTCACAAGTCCAGTAGTTTGAGTATGCAGTCTTTGTTGATAGGTTCACCGTCCTGTTGTCTGTTCTGTATGTCCAATAGGTTGGCTATTGTTTCTCAGGCCAGGGTTATGTCGATAGATATGAACAGTGCCGTTACATCGAATGCGACCATGGTTTCTTTCTTGTCTATGTGTGTATTTCTGATGTTGTCCAAGAATTCCTGTGTTGATTGTATAGAGTGTCTGGATCCACTACAGTACACCAGAACTGCAAAAAAGGAAGAAGTACACCTATACAATGTGTTCAACCAAAAACGGATACCTGCGCAATTTCATCAACAGATGCCTCAGGGAAAGACAACGGAACGAGGACCTGACGCAACCCAAAGGACTAGCCACACTACCATACATCAAGAGCATTTCCGAACTGACAGCCAGACTACTGCGATCACTAGGACTCATAACAGCACACAAACCAATAGCCACTCTCAGAAAGCAACTTACCAGAATGAAGGACCCGATGCCCAGCATGAGCAAAACCAATGTAGTGTACAAAATCCCATGCAAGGACTGCACAAAACACTGCATAGGACAAACAGAAAGACAGCTGACGATCCGTATCCATGAACACCAACTAGCCACGAAACAGTGGCTATCCCTAGTAGCCACACATGCAGATGAAAAGCAACATGAGTTCGACTGGGACGTTACTACTATTATAGGACAAGCCAAACAGAGAACAGCCAGGGAATTCCTTGAGGCATGGCACTCATCCACAGGTTCAGTCAATAAGCACATCGACCTGGATCCAATATACCAGCCATTGCAACGGACAGCTGGAACTGACAACTGGAAGTGGCAGATACAAACCACTATAAATGCAGGAGGAAAGATCACAGAGGCACTTCACAGGAGGTTCCCAAGCACTGAAGATGTCACCTAGACAGGGGGCAAAACATCTGCAACACAAATTCCCAGCTCGGCGAACAGAACCACAACAACAAGCACCTGAGCTACAAATCTTCTCACAAACTTTGAATCTATCTGTACTCTCATTTCAGTGTGCTGTATCTCTATCTGTACTCTCATTTCAGTGCGCTGTTTCTGTATCTATACTCTCATTTCACTGTGTTATTTCTCTTCCTG
Source organism: Hemiscyllium ocellatum (assembly GCF_020745735.1). Taxonomy (NCBI): domain Eukaryota; kingdom Metazoa; phylum Chordata; class Chondrichthyes; order Orectolobiformes; family Hemiscylliidae; genus Hemiscyllium; species Hemiscyllium ocellatum. The sequence goes on along the minus strand of NC_083405.1, from coordinate 13,597,136 downwards.
TACTCTTAGTTCAGCATGCTTTTTCTCTATCTGTACTCTCAGTTCAGTATGCTGGTTTCCTATCTGTACTGTCCTTTTGTGGTTTATTTCCCTGTCTGTGCTCTCATTTCATTGTGATGTTTCTCCATCTGTACTCTCATATCAGTGCGCTGTTTCTCTATCTGTACTCTCACTTCAATGTGCTGTTTCTGTATCTATACTCTCATTTCACTGTGTTATTTCTCTTCCTGTACTCTTAGTTCAGCATGCTTTTTCTCTATCTGTACTCTCAGTTCAGTATGCTGGTTTCCTATCTGTACTGTCCTTTTGTGGTTTATTTCTCTGTCTGTGCTCTCATTTCGTTGTGATGTTTCTCCAACTGTACTCTCATATCAGTGTGCTGTTTCTCTATCTGTACCGTCTATTCAGTGTGTTATTTCTCTATCTGTACTCTCAGTTCAGTGTGCTGTTTCTGTATCTGCACACTCAGTCCAGGTGATATTTCTCCTTCTGTACTTTCTGTTCAGTATCTTCTTTTCTTGTCTGTACTGTCAGGTCATTGTGTTAATTCTCTATCTGTACTCTCAGTTCACTGTGCTATTTCTCTACCTGTACTGTCCATTCTACTCTGTTCTTTCTCTATCTGTACTCTCATTTCTGTGTGCTGTTTCTCCATCTGTACACTCAGTTCAATCTGCTGTTTGTCTATCTGCACAGTCCATTCAGTGTGTTATGTTTCTGTCTGTGACCTCAGTTCAGTGTGTTGTTTCTTCTTCTTAACTCAATGCAGTGTGCTGTTTCTCTCTCTGTACTCTCAGTTCAGTGTGCTGTTTCCCTCTCTTACTGTCTATTCAGTGTGTTATTTCTCTATTAGTGTGCTGTTTCTCTCTCTGTACTCTCAGTTCATTGTGCTGTTGCTGTATCTCTGCACTCAGTCCATGTGATATTTCTCTATCTGTACTCTCGGTTCAGTGTGGTCTTTCCTTGTCTGTACAGTCAGTTCTTTGTGTTTATTCTCTATCTGTAATCTCCGGTCAGTGTGTTGTTTCTCTATCTGCGCTCTCCGTTCAGTGTGCTGTTTCTCTATCTGTATTTTCAGTTCAGTGTGCTGTTTCTGTATCTGTACACTCAGTCCATGTGATATTTCTCCTTCTGTACTCTCAGTGCATTGTGCTAATTCTCTATCTGTACTCTCATTTCAGTCTGCTGTTTCTCTATCTGTGCTCTCTGTTCTTTGTGTTGTTTGTCTATGTGTACTGTCCATTGAGTGTGGTATTTCTCTGTGTAATCTCACTTCAGTGTGTTGTTTTGTCATCTGTTCTCTCAGCTCAGTGTGCTGTTCCTCCACCTGTACTGTCCTTTCAGTGTGTCATTTCTCTGTCTGTAATCTCAGGTCAGTGTGTTGTTTCTTTCCCTGCACTCAGTTCAGTGTGCTGTTTCTCTGTATGTACTGTCCATTCAATTTGTTATTTCTCACTCTGTACTCTCAGTTCTGTCTGTTGTTTCTCTATGTGTACTCTTGGTTCAGTGTGCTGTTTCTCTATCTGTTCTGTCCGAACAGTGTGTCATTTCCCTATTTGTACTGTCAGTTCAGTGTGTTGTATCATTACCTGTATTCTCTGTTCAGTATGCTCTTTCTGTGTCTGTACACTCAGCTCATTGTGTTATTTCTCTTATCTGTTCTCTCAGTTCAGTGTGCTGTTTCTCGATCTGTACTCTCAGTTCAGTGAAGTTTCTCTATCTGTAATCTCTGTTCAATGTGCTGTTTCCGTATCTATACAAACATATTATTGTGGCATTTCTCTTCCTGTTCTCCCAGCTCAGTGTTCTTTATCTCTATCTGTACTGTCCATTCAATGTGCTGTTTTCCTATCTGTACTGTCCGTTAGTGTGTTATTTCTCTATCTGTACTCTCATTTCAGTGTGCTGTTTCTCTATCTGTACACTCAGTCCATGTAATATTTCTCCTTCTGTACTCTCTGTTAAGTGTTCTGTTTCCTTGTCTGTACTCTCAGTGCATTGTGCTAATTCTCTATCTGTACTCTCAGTTCAGTGTGCTGTTTGTTTGCCTTTGCGACCCTTGCAGTGTGCTGTTTTTGTATCTGTACACTCAGTTCATTCCATTCATTTTCTGTACTCTTAGTTCAATGTGCTTTTTCTCTATCTGTACTGTCCTTTCAGTCTATTATTTCTTTATCTGTACTCTCATTTAGTGTGCTGTTTCTCTATCTGTACTCTCTGTTCAATGTGCTGTTTCTATATCTACACCCTCATTTCATTGTGTCTTCCTGTACTCTCAGTTCAGAGTGCTTTTTTCTCTATCTGTACTATCAGTTCACTGTACTGTTTCCTGTCTGTACTCTCAGTTCAGTCTGCTGTTAGTCTTTCTGTACTCTCATTGCAGTGTGCTTTTTGTGTATCTATACTCTCAGTTCAGTGTGCTGTTTCTCTATCTGTTTTCTCCATTCAGTGTGCTGTTTCTCGATCAGTACTCTCAGTTCAATCTGCTGTTTCTCTACCTGTACTGTCCGTTCAGTGTGTTATTTCTCTATCTGTAATCTCAGGGCAGTGTGTTGTTTCTCTATCTTTACTCTCAGTTCAGTGTGCTGTTTGTTTATCTGTGTGACCCTAGCGGTGTGCTGTTTTTGTATCTGACCACTCAGTTCATTCCATTCTTTCTCTGTCTGTACTCTTAGTTCAGTGTGCTATTTCTCTATTTGTACTCTCAGTTCAGTGTGTTGTTTCTTTATCTGTACTCTCAAATCAGTGTGCTGTTTCCTATCTGTACTATCCATTAGTGTGTTATTCCTCTATCTGTACTCTCATTGCAGTGTGCTCTTTGTGTATCTGTACTCTCAGTCCAGTGTGTTGTTTCTCTATCTCTCCTGTCTGAACAGTGTGCTGTTTCGCTATCCATACTGTCCAAACAGTGTGTCATTTCTCTATCTGTACTCTCAGTTGAGCGAGTTGTATCTTTATCTGTACTCTCTGTTCATGGTGCTATTTCTGTGTCTGTACACTCAGTCCACGTCACATTTCTCTTTCTCTACTCTCTGTTCAATATGCTCTTTCTGTGTCTGTACACTCAGTTCATTGTGTTATTGCTCTTTCTTTTCTCTCAGTTCAGTGTGCTGTTTCTCTAACTGTACTCTCAGTCCATTCACTGTGTTATTTCTCTGTCCATACTCTCAGTTCAGTGTGCTGTTTCTTTATCTATACTACCCTTTCAGTGTGCTGTTTTTGTACCTGTGCACTCAGTTCAATGCGTTCTTTCTCTATCTGGACTCACATTTTAGTGTGCTGTTTCTCTATCTGTACACTCAGTCCATGTGATATTTCTCATTCTGTTCTCTCTGTTCAGTGTGCTCTTTCCTTGTCTGTACTCTCAGTTCATTGCGTGAATTCTCTATCTATACTCTCAGTTCAGTATGCTGTTTCTTTACCTTTACTGTCCATTCAGTGTGTTATTTCTCTATCTGTACTCTCATTTTATTGTGCTGTTTCTGTATCTGTACACTCAGCCCATGTGATATTTCGCTTTCTGTAGTCTCTGTTCAGTGTGCTCTTTCCTTGTCCATACAGTCAGTTCGTTGTGTGAATTCTCTGTCTGTACTCTCATTTCAGTGTGCTGTTTCTTTATCTATGCTACCCTTTCAGTGTGCTGTTTTTGAATCTGTGCACTCAGTTCATTGTGTTCTCTCTCTCTATCTGTACTCTCAGTTCAGTGTGCTTTTTCTCTATCTGTCCTGTCCTTTCAATCTATTATATCTCTATCCGTACTCTCACTTAGTGTGTTGTTTCTCTATCTGTACTCTCAGTTCAGTGTGCTGTTTCTGTATATATAGCCTAATTTCATTGTGTTATTTGTCAGATCAGTGTGCTTTTTCTCTATCTGAAGTCTCAGTTCAATATGCTGTTTTCCTATCTGTACTGTCCATTCGTGTGTTATTCCTCTGTCTGAACTCTCATTGCAGTGTGCTGTTTCTGTATCTCTACTCTCAGTTCAGTGTGCGGTTTCTCTTTGTGTACTGTCCATTCAAATTGGTTATTTCTCTATCTGCACTCTCCATTCAGGGTGCTGTTTCTGTGTCTGTACACTCAGTCCATGTCGTATTTCTCTTTCTCTACTCCCTCTTCAGTATGCTCTTTCTGTGTCTGTACACTCAGTTCACTGTCTAATGCTCTATCTGTTTTCTCAGTTCAGAGTGCTATTTCTCTATCTGTGCTGTCCGATCAGTGTGTTTTTTCTCTACCTGTTCTCTCAGTTCAGTGTGCTTTTTCTCTATCTGTACTGTACATTCAGTGTGTTATTTCTATATCTGCACTCTCCGTACAGTGTGCTGTTTCTTTATCTATACTACCCTTTCAGTGTGCTGTTTTTGTATCTGTACACTCAGTTCACTACGTTCTTTGTCTATCCGTACTCTCAATTCAGTGTGCTGTTTGTTTCTCTGTCCTACCCTTTCATTGTGCTGTTTCTCTATCTGTACTCACAGTTCTGTGTGCTGTTGGTCTATCTGAACTGCCCATTCAGTGTGTTATTTCTCTCTCTATAATCTCAGTTCAGTGTGTTGTTTCTTCATCTGTTCTCTCAGTTCAGTGCGCTGTTTCTCTATCTGTTCTCTCTGTTCAGTCTGCTGTTTCTCTACCTGTACTGTCCATTCAGTGTGTTAATTGTCTATCTGTAATCTCAGGTCAGTGTGTTGTTTCTCTATCTTTATTCTCAGTTCAGTGTGCTGTTTGTTTATCTGTGTGACCCTTGCAGTGTGCTGTCTTTGTATCTGACCACTCAGTTCATTCCATTCTTTCTCTGTCTGTACTCTTAGTTCAGTGTGTTATTTCTCTATTTGTACTCTCAGCTCAGTGTGTTGTTTCTTTATCTGTACTCTGAATTCAGTGCGCTTTTTCTCTATCTGTACTGTCCTTTCAGTCTATTATTTCTCTATCCGTGCTCTCACTTAGTGTGCTGTTTCTGTATTTGTATTCTCTGTTCAGTGTGCTGTTTCTATATCTGTACCCTCATTTCATTGTGTTATTTGTCTTCCTGTACTCTCAGTTCAGAGTGCTTTTTCTCTCTCTGTACTATCAGTTCAGTGTGCTGTTTCCTATCTGTACTGTCCATTAGTGTGATATTCCTCTATCTGTACTCTCATTGCAGTGTGCTGCATCTCTATCTGTACTCTCACTTCAGTGTGCTGTTTCTGTATCTATACTCTCATTTCACTGTGTTATTTCTCTTCCTGTACTCTCAGTTCAGCATGCTTTTTCTCTATCTGTACTCTCAGTTCAGTATGCTGGTTTCCTATCTGTACTGTCCTTTTGTGCGTTATTTCCCTGTCTGTGCTCTCATTTCATTGTGATGTTTCTCCAACTGTACTCTCATATCAGTGTGCTGTTTCTCTGTCCGTACCGTCTATTCAGTGTGTTATTTCACTATCTGTACTCTCATTTCAGTGTGCTGTTTCTGTATCTGTAGTGATATTTCTCCTTCTGTACTTTCTGTTCAGTATCTTCTTTTCTTGTCTGTACTGTCAGGTCATTGTGTTAATTCTCTATCTGTACTCTCAGTTCACTGTGCTATTTCTCTACCTGTACTGTCCATTCTACTCTGTTCTTTCTCTATCTGTACTCTCATTTCTGTGTGCTGTTTCTCCATCTGTACACTCAGTTCAATCTGCTGTTTGTCTATCTGCACAGTCCATTCAGTGTGTTATGTTTCTGTCTGTGACCTCAGTTCAGTGTGTTGTTTCTTCTTCTTAACTCAATGCAGTGTGCTGTTTCTCTCTCTGTACTCTCAGTTCAGTGTGCTGTTTCCCTCTCTTACTGTCTATTCAGTGTGTTATTTCTCTATTAGTGTGCTGTTTCTCTCTCTGTACTCTCAGTTCATTGTGCTGTTGCTGTATCTCTGCACTCAGTCCATGTGATATTTCTCTATCTGTACTCTCGGTTCAGTGTGGTCTTTCCTTGTCTGTACAGTCAGTTCTTTGTGTTTATTCTCTATCTGTAATCTCCGGTCAGTGTGTTGTTTCTCTATCTGCGCTCTCCGTTCAGTGTGCTGTTTCTCTATCTGTATTTTCAGTTCAGTGTGCTGTTTCTGTATCTGTACACTCAGTCCATGTGATATTTCTCCTTCTGTACTCTCTGTTAAGTGTTCTGTTTCCTTGTCTGTACTCTCAGTGCATTGTGCTAATTCTCTATCTGTACTCTCAGTTCAGTGTGCTGTTTGTTTACCTTTGCGACCCTTGCAGTGTGCTGTTTTTGTATCTGTACACTCAGTTCATTCCATTCATTTTCTGTACTCTTAGTTCAATGTGCTTTTTCTCTATCTGTACTGTCCTTTCAGTCTATTATTTCTTTATCTGTACTCTCACTTAGTGTGCTGTTTCTCTATCTGTACTCTCTGTTCAATGTGCTGTTTCTATATCTACACCCTCATTTCATTGTGTTATTTGTCTTCCTGTACTCTCAGTTCAGAGTGCTTTTTTCTCTATCTGTACTATCAGTTCACTGTACTGTTTCCTGTCTGTACTCTCAGTTCAGTCTGCTGTTAGTCTTTCTGTACTCTCATTGCAGTGTGCTTTTTGTGTATCTATACTCTCAGTTCAGTGTGCTGTTTCTCTATCTGTTTTCTCCATTCAGTGTGCTGTTTCTCGATCAGTACTCTCAGTTCAATCTGCTGTTTCTCTACCTGTACTGTCCGTTCAGTGTGTTATTTCTCTATCTGTAATCTCAGGGCAGTGTGTTGTTTCTCTATCTTTACTCTCAGTTCAGTGTGCTGTTTGTTTATCTGTGTGACCCTAGCAGTGTGCTGTTTTTGTATCTGACCACTCAGTTCATTCCATTCTTTCTCTGTCTGTACTCTTAGTTCAGTGTGCTATTTCTCTATTTGTACTCTCAGTTCAGTGTGTTGTTTCTTTATCTGTACTCTCAAATCAGTGTGCTGTTTCCTATCTGTACTATCCATTAGTGTGTTATTCCTCTATCTGTACTCTCATTGCAGTGTGCTCTTTGTGTATCTGTACTCTCAGTCCAGTGTGTTGTTTCTCTATCTCTCCTGTCTGAACAGTGTGCTGTTTCGCTATCCGTACTGTCCAAACAGTGTGTCATTTCTCTATCTGTACTCTCAGTTGAGCGAGTTGTATCTTTATCTGTACTCTCTGTTCATGGTGCTGTTTCTGTGTCTGTACACTCAGTCCATGTCGTATTTCTCTTTCTCTACTCCCTCTTCAGTATGCTCTTTCTGTGTCTGTACACTCAGTTCATTGTCTAATTGCTCTATCTGTTTTCTCAGTTCAGAGTGCTATTTCTCTATCTGTGCTGTCCGATCAGTGTGTTTTTTCTCTACCTGTTCTCTAAGTTCAGTGTGCTGTTTCTCTATCTGTACTGTACATTCAGTGTGTTATTTCTATATCTGCACTCTCCGTACAGTGTGCTGTTTCTTTATCTATACTACCCTTTCAGTGTGCTGTTTTTGTATCTGTACACTCAGTTCACTACGTTCTTTGTCGATCTGTACTCTCAATTCAGTGTGCTGTTTGTTTCTCTGTCCTACCCTTTCATTGTGCTGTTTCTCTATCTGTACTCACAGATCTGTGTGCTGTTAGTCTATCTGTACTGCCCATTCAGTGTGTTATTTCTCTCTGTGTAATCTCACTTCAGTGTGTTGTTTTGTCATCTGTTCTCTCAGCTCAGTGTGCTGTTCCTCCACCTGTACTGTCCTTTCAGTGTGTCATTTCTCTGTCTGTAATCTCAGGTCAGTGTGTTGTTTCTTTCTCTGTACTCAATTCAGTGTGCTGTTTCTCTATTTGTACTGTCCGATCTATCTGTTATTTCTCTATCTGTACTCTCAGTACAGTGTGCTGTTTCTCTGTATGTACTGTCCATTCAATTTGTTGTTTCTCTATCTGTACTCTCGGTTCAGTGTGCTGTTTCTCTATCTGTTCTGTCCGAACAGTGTGTCATTTCCCTATTTGTACTGACAGTTCAGCGTGTTGTATCATTATCTGTACTCTCTGTTTAGTATGCTCTTTCTGTGTCTGTACACTCAGCTCATTGTGTTATTCTTCTATCTGTTCTCTTAGTTCAGTGTGCTGTTTCTCGATCTGTACTCTCAGTTCAGTGAAGTTTCTCTATCTGTAATCTCTGTTCAATGTGCTGTTTCCGTATCTATACAAACATATTATTGTGGCATTTCTCTTCCTGTACTCCCAGCTCAGTGTTCTTTATCTCTATCTGTACTGTCCATTCAATGTGCTGTTTTCCTATCTGTACTGTCCGTTAGTGTGTTATTTCTCTATCTGTACTCTCATTTCAGTGTGCTGTTTCTCTGTCTGTACTCTCAGTTCAGTGTGCTGTTTCTGTACCTGTACACTCAGTCCATGTGATATTTCTCCTTCTGTACTCTCTGTTAAGTGTTGTCTTTCCTTGTCTGTTCTCTCAGTGCATTGGGTTAATTCTCTATCTGTACTATCAGTTCACTGTGCGGTTTCCTATTTGTACTGTCCATTTGTGTGTTATTCCTCTATCTGTACACTCATTGCAGTGAACTCTTTGTGTATCTGTACTCTCAGTCCAGTGTGTTGTTTCTCTATCTCTCCTGTCTGAATAGTGTGCTGTTTCGCTATCCGTACTGTCCAAACAGTGTGTCATTTCTCCATCTGTACTCTCAGTTCAGCGAGTTGTATCGTTATCTGTACTCTCTGTTCATGGTGCTATTTCTGTGTCTGTACACTCAGTCCACATCATATTTCTCTTTCTCTACTCTCTGTTCAATATGCTCTTTCTGTGTCTGTACACTCAGTTCATTCAGTTATTGCTCTATCTTTTCTCTCAGTTCAGTGTACTGTTTCTCTAATTATACTCTCAGTCATTCACTGTGTTATTTCTCAGTCCGTACTCTCAGTTCAGTGTGCTGTTTCTTTATCTATACTACCCTTTCAGTGTGCTGTTTTTGTACCTGTGCACTCAGTTCAAAGCGTTCTTTCTCTATCTGGACTCACATTTTAGTGTGCTGTTTCTCTGTCTGTACACTCAGTCCATGTGATATTTCTCATTCTGTTCTCTCTGTTCAGTGTGCTCTTTCCTTGTCTGTACTCTCAGTTCATTGCGTGAATTCTCTATCGATACTCTCAGTTCATTATGCTGTTTCTTTACCTTTACTCACATTTTATTGTGCTGTTTCTGTATCTGTACACTCTGCCCATGTGATATTTCGCTTTCTGAAAGCTCTGTTCAGTGTGCTGTTTCTCTATCTGTCCTGTCCATTCAGTGTTATTTCTCTGTCTGTAATCTCATTTCAGTGTGCTGTTTCTTTATCTATGCTACCCTTTCAGTGTGCTGTTTTTGAATCTGTCCACTCAGTTCATTGTGTTCTCTCTCTCTATCTGTACTCTCAGTTCAGTGTGTTTTTTCTCTGTCTGTACAGTCCTTTCAATCTATTATATCTCTATCCGTACTCTCACTTAGTATGCTGTTTCTCTATCTAGACGCTCTGATCAGTGTGCTGTTTCTGTATCGATACCCTCATTTCATTGTGTTATTTGTCAGATCAGTGTGCTTTTTCTCTACCTGAAGTCTCAGTTTAATATGCTGTTTTCCTATCTGTACTGTCCATTCGTGTGTTATTCCTCTGTCTGTACTCTCATTGCAGTGTGCTGTTTCTGTATCTCTACTCTCAGTTCAGTGTGTGGTTTCTCTTTGTGTACTGTCCATTCAAATTGGTTATTTCTCTATCTGCACTCTCCATTCAGGGTGCTGTTTCTGTGTCTGTACACTCAGTCCATGTCGTATTTCTCTTTCTCTACTCCCTCTTCAGTATGCTCTTTCTGTGTCTGTACACTCAGTTCATTGTCTAATTGCTCTATCTGTTTTCTCAGTTCAGAGTGCTATTTCTCTATCTGTGCTGTCCGATCAGTGTGTTTTTTCTCTACCTGTTCTCTCAGTTCAGTGTGCTGTTTCTCTATCTGTACTGTACATTCAGTGTGTTATTTCTATATCTGCACTCTCCGTACAGTGTTCTGTTTCTTTATCTATACTACCCTTTCAGTGTGCTGTTTTTGTATCTGTACACTCAGTTCACTACGTTCTTTGTCTATCCGTACTCTCAATTCAGTGTGCTGTTTGCTTCTCTGTCCTACCCTTTCATTGTGCTGTTTCTCTATCTGTACTCACAGATCTGTGTGCTGTTAGTCTATCTGTACTGTCCATTCAGTGTGTTATTTCTCTCTGTGTAATCTCACTTCAGTGTGTTGTTTTGTCATCTGTTCTCTCAGCTCAGTGTGCTGTTCCTCCACCTGTACTGTCCTTTCAGTGTGTCATTTCTCTGTCTGTAATCTCAGGTCAGTGTGTTGTTTCTTTCTCTGTACTCAATTCAGTGTGCTGTTTCTCTATTTGTACTGTCCGATCTATCTGTTATTTCTCTATCTGTACTCTCAGTTCAGTGTGCTGTTTCTCTGTATGTACTGTCCATTCAATTGGTTGTTTCTCTATCTGTACTCTCAGTTCATGGTGCTATTTTTCTGTATGTACTGTCCATTCAATTTGTTGTTTCTCTATCTGTACTCTCGGTTCAGTGTGCTGTTTCTCTATCTGTTCTGTCCGAACAGTGTGTCATTTCCCTATTTGTTCTGACAGTTCAGCGTGTTGTATCATTATCTGTACTCTCTGTTTAGTATGCTCTTTCTGTGTCTGTACACTCAGCTCATTGTGTTATTCCTCTATCTGTTCTCTTAGTTCAGTGTGCTGTTTCTCGATCTGTACTCTCAGTTCATTGAAGTTTCTCTATCTGTAATCTCTGTTCAATGTGCTGTTTCCGTATCTATACAAACATATTATTGTGGCATTTCTCTTCCTGTACTCCCAGCTCAGTGTTCTTTATCTCTATCTGTACTGTCCATTCAATGTGCTGTTTTCCTATCTGTACTGTCCGTTAGTGTGTTATTTCTCTATCTGTACTCTCATTTCAGTGTGCTGTTTCTCTGTCTGTACTCTCAGTTCAGTGTGCTGTTTCTGTACCTGTACACTCAGTCCATGTGATATTTCTCCTTCTGTACTCTCTGTTAAGTGTTGTCTTTCCTTGTCTGTTCTCTCAGTGCATTGTGTTAATTCTCTATCTGTACTATCAGTTCACTGTGCGGTTTCCTATTTGTACTGTCCATTTGTGTGTTATTCCTCTATCTGTACACTCATTGCAGTGTGCTCTTTGTTTATCTGTACTCTCAGTCCAGTGTGTTGTTTCTCTATCTCTCCTGTCTGAATAGTGTGCTGTTTCGCTATCCGTACTGTCCAAACAGTGTGTCATTTCTCTATCTGTACTCTCAGTTCAGCGAGTTGTATCGTTATCTGTACTCTCTGTTCATGGTGCTATTTCTGTGTCTGCACACTCAGTCCACATCATATTTCTCTTTCTCTACTCTCTGTTCAATATGCTCTTTCTGTGTCTGTACACTCAGTTCATTGGGTTATTGCTCTATCTTTTCTCTCAGTTCAGTGTACTGTTTCTCTAATTATACTCTCAGTCCATTCACTGTGTTATTTCTCTGTCCGTACTCTCAGTTCAGTGTGCTGTTTCTTTATCTATGCTACCCTTTCAGTGTGCTGTTTTTGTACCTGTGCACTCAGTTCAATGCGTTGTTTCTCTATCTGGACTCACATTTTAGTGTGCTGTTTCTCTGTCTGTACACTCAGTCCATGTGATATTTCTCATTCTGTTCTCTCTGTTCAGTGTGCTCTTTCCTTGTCTGTACTCTCAGTTCATTGCGTGAATTCTCTATCGATACTCTCAGTTCAGTATGCTGTTTCTTTACCTTTACTCACATTTTATTGTGCTGTTTCTGTATCTGTACACTCTGCCCATGTGATATTTCGCTTTCTGAAAGCTCTATTCAGTGTGCTGTTTCTCTATCTGTCCTGTCCATTCAGTGTTATTTCTCTGTCTGTACTCTCATTTCAGTGTACTGTTTCTTTATGCTACCCTTTCAGTGTGCTGTTTTTGAATCTGTCCACTCAGTTCATTGTGTTCTCTCTCTCTCTATCTGTACTCTCAGTTCAGTGTGTTTTTTCTCTGTCTGTACTGTCCTTTCAGTGTGTCATTTCTCTGTCTGTAATCTCAGGTCAGTGTGTTGTTTCTTTCTCTGTACTCAATTCAGTGTGCTGTTTCTCTATTTGTACTGTCCGATCTATCTGTTATTTCTCTATCTGTACTCTCAGTTCAGTGTGCTGTTTCTCTGTATGTACTGTCCATTCAATTTGTTGTTTCTCTATCTGTACTCTCGGTTCAGTGTGCTGTTTCTCTATCTGTTCTGTCCGAACAGTGTGTCATTTCCCTATTTGTACTGACAGTTCAGTGTGTTGTATCATTATCTGTACTCTCTGTTTAGTATGCTCTTTCTGTGTCTGTACACTCAGCTCATTGTGTTATTCCTCTATCTGTTCTCTCAGTTCAGTGTGCTGTTTCTCGATCTGTACTCTCAGTTCAGTGAAGTTTCTCTATCTGTAATCTCTGTTCAATGTGCTGTTTCCGTATCTATACAAACATATTATTGTGGCATTTCTCTTCCTGTACTCCCAGCTCAGTGTTCTTTATCTCTGTCTGTACTGTCCATTCAATGTGCTGTTTTCCTATCTGTACTGTCCGTTAGTGTCCGCTCAATTCAGCGTGTGGTATCTTTTTCTGTACTCTCCGTTCAGCGTGCTGTTTCTGTGTCTGTACACTCAGTCCATGTCGTATTTCTCTTTCTCAACTCTCTGTCCAGTATGCTCTATCTGTGTCTGTAAAATTAGTTCATTGTGTTATTGCTCTATCTGTTCTGTCAGTTCAGTGTGATGTTTCTCTATCTGTACTGTTCAATCAGTGTGTTATTTGTCTATCTGTACTCTCAGTTCCATGTGCTGCTTGTTTATCTATACTACCCGTTCAGTGTGCTGTTTTTGTGTCTGTACACTCAGTTCATTGCCTTCTTTCTCTATCTGTACACTCAGTTCTGTGTGCTGTTAGTCTATATGTACTGTACATTCAGAATGTTATTTCTCTCTGTGTAATCTCAATTCAGTGTGTTTTTTCTTTATCTGTATTCTCAATTCAGTGTGCTTTTTCCCTATCTGTACTGTCCTTTCAGTCTATTGTTTCTCTATCTGTACTCTCGGTCCACGTCATATTTCTCTTTCTCTACTCTCTGTTCAATATGCTCTTTCTGTGTCTGTACACTCAGTTCATTGGGTTATTTCTCTATCTGTACTCTCATTTCAGTGTGCTGTTTCTCTGTCTGTACTCTCAGTTCAGTGTGCTGTTTCTGTATCTGTACACTCAGTCCATGTGATATTTCTCCTTCTGTACTCTCTGTTAAGTGTTGTCTTTCCTTGTCTGTTCTCTCAGTGCATTGTGTTAATTCTCTATCTGTACTATCAGTTCACTGTGCGGTTTCCTATTTGTACTGTCCATTTGTGTGTTATTCCTCTGTCTGTACTCTCATTGCAGTGTGCTTTTCTGTATCTGTACTCTCAGTCCAGTGTGCTGTTTCTCTATCTGTGCTGTCCAATCAGTTTGTTATTTCTCTGTCTGTTCTCTCAGTTCAGCACACTGTATCTTTATTTGTACTCTCTGTTCAGTGTGCTGTTTCTGTGTCTGTAAAATTAGTTCATTGTGTTATGTCTCTATCTTTACTCGCAGTTCAGTGTGCTTATTCTTTATCTATACGACCCTTCTTTTGTGCTGTTTTTGTATCTGTACTCTCAGTTCATTGCGTTCTTTCTCCATCTGTACTCTCAGTTCTGTGTGCTGTTAGTTTATCTGTACTGTCCATTCAGTGTTTTATTTCTCTCTGTGTAATCTCAGTTCGGTGTGTCATTTCTTCATCTGTGCTCTCAATTCAGTGTGCTGTTTCTCTACCTGTACTGTCTATTCAGTGTGTCTGTAATCTCAGGTCAGTGTTTTATTTCTCTATCTTTACTGTCAGTTCAGTCTGCTGTTTCTTTATCTGTACCCTCAATTCAGTGTGCTGTTTGTCTATCTGTACTGTCCATTCAGTGTGTTATTTCTCTGTCTGTAATCTCAGCTCAGTGTGTTGTTTCTTTTTTTTTGTGCTCAGTTCAGTGTGCTGTTTCTCTATCTGTACTGTCCGATCAATCTGTTATTTCTCTATGTGTACTGTCAGTTCAATGTTCTGTTTTTTTATGTATACTGTCCGTTCAGTAGGCTGTTGTTGTAACTATGCACTCAGTCCATGTCGCACTTCTCTTTCTCTACTCTCTGTTCAGTTTGCTCTTTCTGTGTCTGTACACTCAGAATCATTGGTGCTTTTTCTCTACCTGTTCTCTCAGTTCAGTGTGCTGTTTCTCTACCTGTACTGTCCATTCAGTCTGTTATTTCTCTATCAGTACTCTCAGTTCAGTCTGCTGTTTGTTTATCTATACTACCCTTTCAGTGTGCTGTTTTTGTCCACTCAGTTCATTGTGTTCTTTCTCTGTCTGTGCTCTCATTTCAGTGTGCTGTTTCTCTCTCTGTACTCTCAGTTCATTGTGCTGTTTCTGTGTCTCTACACTCAGTCCATGTGATATTTCTCCTTCTGTACTCTCTATTCAGTGTGCTCTTTCCTTGGCTCTACCGTCATTTCATTGTGTTAATTCTCTATCTGTACTCTCAGATCAGTGTGCTCTTTTTCTATCTTTCCTGTCCATTCAGTGTGTTGTTTCTCCATCTGTAATCTCAGATCAGTGTGTTGTTTCTCTATCTTTACTATCAGTTGAGTGTGTTGTTTCTATATCTGTACACTCAGTTCATTGTGTTATTTCTTTATCTGTACTCTCAGTTCAGTGTACTGTTTCTGTACCTGTACACTCATTTCATTGTTTTGTTTCTCTATCCGTACTCTCAATTCCATTCATCTGAGGACATGTATTAACCAGCAGAAAGTCTTGGTGTTTAGATTTTGTTTTTTTTTTAGATTAGACTTACAGTGTGGAAACAGGCCCTTCGGCCCAACAAGTCCACACCGACCCGCCGAAGCGAAACCCACCCATACCCCTACATTACCCCTTACCTAACACTACGGGCAATTTAGCATGGCCAATTCACCTGACCCGCACATCTTTGGACTGTGGGAGGAAACCGGAGCACCCGGAGGAAACCCACGCAGACACGGGGAGAACGTGCAAACTCCACACAGTCAGTCGCCTGAGTCGGGAATTGAACCCGGGTCTTCAGGCGCTGTGAGGCAGCAGTGCTAACCACTGTGCCACCGTGCCGCCCACTTTCTCCACCTGGAAGGAGAAAGTGAGTTTCAAAAACAAGTCTTCATAAACCCTCAGCATTGTAAAAGTCAAACAGAACAAATCAAGCAAACAAAACGCAAGGATAAAGATGATTTGTTTGTCTGAAATCTGACAGTTGCATTGCCAAACCTTGGACGTCCCAGTAACATGGCAAAGTTGGGCCTCGTTGAGGATCCCAATGAGATTCTCCAATATAGTCAGCTTGATACTCACTTCTGGTTAATATGAAGAGGCCACACGCTTTATATCACAAACGAAGCAATTTTTTTTAAAAACGAGATGATAACAGCTATTCAGAGAAGTGATCACAAAACAGAAAAGTAGCTTTGGAATAGAATAAGTACCCATGGCATTTCACAGCAGGTTAACCAGACACAGACTGGCATTAAGAAGATGGGATATTCAGGCAGGTAACCAAAAGCTTGGCCAGAGTGATTTTTCATCAGTTTCTTAAAACGTGAGAGATGGTGTTGTCTGGGGCAACTATCTATCTGCAGGAAGTACCACTCCTGGTGGTAGGGCTGACGTAGGAATCGAGAGATGTACAGCAAACTGGACTTGGCAGAACAAAAGAAAAAAATGCTCCAGGAAAAGTTTGGGAGCTCAAGTAATTCCAGACAGAGGGATGGCAAGAACATGAAGGGATGTGAACACAAGGTCTTTTTTTGTAAAATAACTCGAAGTCCATCAGTGGACCAGGAGTCAATGCCAGTCATCAAACATCAGTCTTGGTGGGAATGAGGAGACAGACCAGAGCTGGAGCTCAGTTGTAAATATATATAAAAAAAAACACTTACCTGGAAACTAAATTGTCGGGGGGCGTGTCCTCGGCACTCGGAGGTCACGTGGTCCTCTGATGCGCGCGCAGAGGATGATCACGTGATGCTCCGGGACGCGGGCGCGGTCACGTGGTCTCCGTGTTTCGCGCTCTGGGAGGTCACGTGATCAGCCATTTCGTGCCCCGGAAGTGGGCGAGACTGTCATTTCGCGCTCAAAAGGAGGCCGCATGGTGGTCCTTTGTCTCTGAAAAGGGAAGGTCACGTGAGATTGGACAGCCGGAAATGTGAGGAGGCGGGGAATGGAGTCGGAGCAACAGCCAATTAGAAGACTGTTTCACTTGAGTGATGGTATGATGTTTTCTATGGTATAAAAGACTGTGTCAGGGACAGCTGTACGTCTTTTGTTCTTTCTGAACTGACTGACTGAGTAGTTTGTCAGGGACAGAAAGGTTCACACCCAGGGCTCTGTATACTTTATCCACTTACTGATAGAATAAAACTAAAAGTGTAAGATTAGATATTTTTTCCTATTGCTTTATTTAAAGAGCACACAGGACTTGGCTCATACGTAAAAGAAAAATAAGTTTGTAGATTGAGCCTAAAGTCCGTCAGGTGGTGAGCCTGACGTGATTCCGACGTGATCCAGACTGAGCGACGTAAACGCGAGAAAAATAGAAACAACGGACACTGACGTCTGGTGATGACAACAAGCGGCGCCGCAAAACAAAAGGTGAGCAGACACCTGTTTATATCAAAGTTCTGTGATTGGAGATACTAAATTGATTGTTGTCACGAGACTGCAAGTGTCCTAGTAATAGTAAGTGGATAAAGTATTGATTTAATACGTACGGGTTTAAAGTCCCATGGGGTTAGAGTCCTCATAAAAGCACCAAGGTAAGTATGTGTGAGAAGGTTTAAAGTCCTTTGAGCAGGATCTCATAAAAGCACCACTCACGAATTTTGGTTGATAATTGATGTGTTGTAAGTTTTAAAATTACATTGGGAATGTACGGAGGGTAGTAGAAAAGCCAGTGATGTCTCTGAGACAAAGACGGTGGTGTCTCAGTGAGAAAGAGTAGGCAGTAGAAACTTAAAGGTGATAACGAAACTGCTGATAACTTTAACTGTAAGAGTAAGTTGTTTGGGTGTATTTTATACAGATTGATTCGCAACCGGATTTGTTTTAATTGGGTTGGGTGCTTGGCTAAATTAAATATAATCCGATTGGTTATTGGACAGGAGGATTTAAAAAACAACAGAAATACATAAAATGGTAGGGGAATTTGATAAAGAGTGTGAAGAAAACGGAGGATGTTCTCCTGATTTAGTGTTGTCCGTAAAACAGCAGTGGGGTAAAGCTAGAAGTCAGTTAATTAGTGGGCTTGCAAAGAACAAACAAAAAACCAGTGATACAGAAATATGGGAAGATTTACAAAAACAGGGCAAAGTCCCTAAAGAAGAGGAGAGGAAGAAATTGTCACCGTTTTTGGGAAAAGCAGAAGCGTAGGTTAGATTAGAAGTAGAAGAGCATGTGAAGGTCAATACTGGTTGGAAGAAAGTGGACAAAAGAAGCCGAAGAGAAAGAAGAGAGGAGGAGTCAAGGAGTAGCACAGATAGTGAAGACGAGGAGTCCCGCCCACGGGGGCGGTCCAAACACGTACCCTGTCACTTTAAAAGGCTCACTTACCATGCATACTGAACAGGGCTTCTCAGGGGTACAGCCTCCGTTTGAAAACAGTTATGATTTGTGACGGAGGGAGATATTGCGGCTGCCCATAAAATATCAGCACCAACTGCCTCTAGATTATGAAGGCTCTTTTATGGGGGAGGTGTATCAGCCCTTTACCTATACGGATATGAATTGTACTTTGGATAAAATGTCCCCGCCCATGGAGGGGGGTGGACCCTGGATGACTAAATTTTGCCAATACACACTCGGCTTCAAGTTGGCCAAGGGTGATTGGAGAGCATTATTGGGCAAACAACTGAGTATGTGGGAGGTACAGCAAATTGAAGTGTCTGCGGGGACTACCTCAGTACCTGACTCGGACCCGTTTGTGCAGCATGCCACCTGTGTGGGAAGGGCAATGAGGGATAGATTCCCGATTCCACCGGGAGCGATGCACTCGCTCACCTTCACAATGAAGGAGGGCGAGGAGATGCTTGCCTTTTTGGCTAGATGTAAAGGCACGGGGACAGATACTGCGGGGAGCCAACCAGGGTCGGGTCAGCTACAAACCACGTAGTTTGGGAATGCCGTTATGGCAGGGATGCCTAAGGAAGTAAAAGAGGTAATGGAGAGTAATCCTGATATCCCAGGATGTTCTTCAGAACAGTGGGTAAAACATT
The DNA here is from genome assembly GCF_020745735.1 of Hemiscyllium ocellatum. Lineage (NCBI taxonomy): Eukaryota > Metazoa > Chordata > Chondrichthyes > Orectolobiformes > Hemiscylliidae > Hemiscyllium > Hemiscyllium ocellatum. The sequence continues at coordinate 13,578,762 of NC_083405.1, read as the reverse complement.
TGATGCATCATATATAGCGATACAGGACAAAACAGAATGAAAATAAACAGAGCAATGAGTCAGCACAAGTGCAGTTGCTGAAGTTACAGCTGGTTGAGGCTAGACGGAAGGTTAATGAGACAAAGCAGGCCTCCCAAAAGACGACTAATCAGATGGTGCAGCAGCCGTTGACACAATATAACCGGCAGAGTCTAGACCCGGCACCTGGTTCGATGCCATACTACCCCCTTTTAGGAGGGCAGATAAAGGGGTGTTCCAGGAGGAATGCGTGGTAGAGGAAGGGACCGTGGAGGAGTCAGAGGTTAGCCACCGGACACTTGTTTTGAATGTGGCCAACCTGGGCATTGGAGAAGAAAATTGTCTCCTGCTATGGGGCCCCCAGGGACGCCAGGGATTGATCCGAGGACAGTATGTCCCCTTAAATCAGCCTCCTAATCTGCCTTTGACATCGCCACTGATCATATCAGTGGCCGGGCAGACTTTTTATCACCAATATATTTCATCACCTGCATGCCCTGTGAATTTGATGGGACGTGACTTGCTGGAGAGATGCGGGTTCCCGGTTCTGTGCCAACCAGACGGACTCGTAGTGACCTTTCCAATTGACTATTCTGTTAATTGTTCTATGTCAATGATTCACTCTGGACCCCAAGTGATATTAGCACCAGACGCATCACCAATGGCAGAAGGGCAGTGGGCAGATATATACTGGGGACTTCTTGAACCTGAGAAAGGGCAGAATGACGGCATACAATCTTTATATAACCAAGGGCGACCCTGGGTTCAGATGCTGCATCCCTATGCTCCTCCTGCAGATCCCTTTCATGTGACCCTATATTACAACAGAGGACAATAAAATCTATCAGCATGCATTCTATCAACACCTGGAAGGTGCAGTGGGTGTTGTGGAACTAACTCTGGAACAGTTGGAATGGTATGAGATTCACCCTCAGTTGAAGCTTATTGTCTTGTGCACAGAACAACTGACAAGGTGTTGCTGGAACATAGGCAGATTGAAAGGTGTCATGGCAGGGAAAAGACGGACCATCCACAGGCTGTAGCGATGCTTGATACACTACTGGGTGCCTTGTGGTCAGCAGGTTCGATGGATGTTGGTTACTGCAAACACGTCGCACCAATCACATTCGAGGTAATAGACTACACTCCGATTTGGCAGAGACAATACCCACACAAACCAGAGGCTGAAGCCGGCATCGCCGACACAATTAAAGGATTGGTAGCAGCAGGGGTGCTAGAACCCTCTCAGTCAGCCTGGAACACTCCTATTTTACCTGTAGAGAAGCAGAATACAGGCAAATATAGGATGGCACATGATCTTAGATGGATCAACAGTGTCGTTTCTACTCCAACAATTTCGGTCCCAAACCCCTACACTGCGATGTCTGTGCTGACCTCTGATCATAAGTGGTTCTCGTGCATTGATCTGGCTAACACGTTCTTCTGTTTGCCCCTAGCTGATCATTTCAGGACATTTTTCATTTACCTATAAAGGCCAACAACTTCGTTATACAAGGGTCCCTCAAGGGTTCATTTTGTCACCTGGGGTGTTTAATCAGCAGCTGAAAAATCTGATGCTCCCAATTGATCCGATATGTGGATGACATTCTTATGGCGGCACCCGACCATGTTTCTTGTTTGGCAGCTACAAACTCATTGCTGTTACTCTTGTATAACGTCGGTTTCAAAGTTTCAAGGGCTAAATTACAATGCTGCAGACGAACGGTGTCTTTTTTGGGTAGAGTTATTTCTGGTAAGGGAACAGGTGTGTCCCCACCTCATAGATCCTCCATTCTGCATCATGCCAAACCAGTCACTGTAAAAGACATGCTCTCATTTTCTTGGATTGGCAGGATATAGTAGACAATTTGTTCCCTCATATAGGGAGCTTACTTTCCCTCTAAGGGCCATGGTAAATGAGCAAGGCATGAGAAATTTGTCGGCACATTTGCAGTGGACCACGGAGGCAGACGACGGTTTATATCTCTTAAACAGGCCCTAACGCGGGCTGCTGATTTAGTGGTCCCAGATTACAAAGAGCCATTTTTCCTCGATATTTCTGAAAAAGAACACACAATAAATGGTGTTCTTTTTCAGAAAAAAGGGGGGGGCAGGCAGGTGCTGATGTATGTAAGTGCTACCCTTGACCCAGTAGAGGGCGGCAAAGAATCAGCCCAATTGGCTGAACTACAGGCAATGAGTGAAAATTATATCAGAGAATGTAAATCGTGTTCAGAATATAATGTAAAAGCAACAGTGAAACCACAAGAGGGAAAATTTCCTCCCCCAAGAATGCCAGGTCAGGAAATAATGATTGACTACACTGACATGGTAGAGAGAGTAAACGGGTGGAGGTACCTTTGGTACCAGTGGATGCATACACTGGTTGGCCGGAAGTGATACCTGCGAAAAAGGAAGATGCGAAGACAGTGATCAAATTTTTGATAAACCAATATATTCCAACGCATGGGTTTCCAAAGAAAGTCAGGTCAGATAATGGCACACATTTTAAGAATAAAGACCTGCAAGAAGTAGAAGCAGCTTTAGGACTGAAACATGTGTTTGGAACGGTGTACAGTCACAGGGAAAAGTGGAGAGAATGAACCAGTCCATAAAGGGAAATAGGAAAAGTGTGTGCACAAATGAAGTTAAGTTGGGTGGATGCCCTACCTTTAGCCTTAATGTCTATTAGAAGCTCAGTAAACTCTATTACAGGGTTTACCCCGTACGAGCTAACAACAGGGCAGCAGCTTCCGGGACCAGGAGCTGGAATACAGATGTTAGAGGGAGGAGTCTCAATAAGGTACAAACCTTATTATGATCAACTAACAGCTTTGGTCTCAGCTTTCCCTAAACAGGTTGGATCGGAAAAGGGTGACCTACAGAGCCAGGCGCCATCCACCACAGAGTGGGTCCTGCTGAAGGTGATCAAACGGAAGTGGTCGGAGCCATGGTAGACATGACCTTACAAGGTGGTGGAAAGGACATCTCATGTGGTTCGACTACAAGGGAAAGGAGACACTTGGTACCATTGGAGCCAGTCTGTGGCCACAGAACCGCCAACGAGAACTCTAGAACGAATAAGAACAGAAAAAGAGTAGAAGGGTCTTAAACTTTTAATTGTTGTATAACGAATATTATGTTTATTTTAGTAATCAGCCCGCGTTATTCTAAGCCATTAAGCTTGGGAGTTTTCACTATTTTATGTATAAGTGTTATGATATTATTAATAAGGGGATCAACCGCGAAGGACGAACACACACACAGGGTAGGGAGTCCCACGAATAAGAGATCAATAGGACAAGAGAGGGACAAATGTTTCAGGGAAGCAGAGAGCCGGATACACATCAGACATGATAAAAAGCGTGATACAATATACCAGTTTGACTTATGCCAAGTAATTGACTGTGGCCAAGATACAGGGAGCTGGATGTGGTATGATGTATATCTTTGCATCTACGCCATTAATTCTCATCCATGCCCTTCGTGGGATGATGTATTCAGCATGCACGAGTACGCAGGGATCTGTTTGACATTACCTCTGGCTCAACCACGTATATAGATGCAATAGGGGTTCCCCGCGGCGTACCTAATGAATATAAGTTGGTAGATCAGGTAGCAACAGAATTCGAGAATCTCCCAATTGTTAGTGCTCTATTCCCAATTACGCCGAATAAAAACGTTGATCGAATTAATTATGTACATTACAATGTACTCAGCTAGCCAATAGAACTAGAGACGCCGTGGCAGGACTCTCTGAACAATTGGCAGGAACCTCATTGATGGCAGTACAAAATAGAATGGCCTTAGATATGTTGTTGGCCGAAAAGGGGGGAGTGTGCTCTATGTTTGGAGATCAATGTTGTACGTTCATCCCCAACAATAGAGCACCCGATGGCTCGGTAACCAGAGCCCTGGAAGGATTAAGAACCTTGTCTGAAGAAATGCATGAACATTCAGGTATTGACAACCCTCTAGGAGGCATTTTCGATTCCTGGGTAGGGAAATGGAAAGGATTAATTGTGTCTGTGTTTATGTCCCTCGCTGGCATGACCATTGTGTTCGTGTTGTGTGGATGTTGTTGTATCCCCTGTATCAGATCTTTGTTGAACAGGGTAATTATTACAGCAATTGAAGGGAAGGCTCCACCGCCCTACCAGATGTCACAGATAACGGCAGAAAGCATGGCACTGGCAAGAGGGGAGGACTACGCGTCGGAGAGTGAATGTGATGCATAAAACTGGTTTGTTGGTCTCATTTTCATGAGACCAAAAGGGGGAGTTGTAAATATATATATAAAAAAACACTTACCTGGAAACTAAATTGTCGGGTCTGGGGGGCGTATCCTCGGCACTCGGAGGTCACGTGGTCCTCTGATGCTCGCGCAGAGGATGATCACATGATGCTCCGGGACGCGGGCGCGGTCACGTGGTCTCCCTGTTTCGCGCTCCGGGAGGTCACGTGATCAGCCATTTCGCGCCCCAGAAGTGGGCGAGACTGCCATTTCGCCCTCGAAAGGAGGCCGCATGGTGGTCCTTTGTCTCCGAAAAGGGAAGGTCACGTGAGGTCGGACAGCCGGAAATGTGAGGAGGCGGGGAATGGATTCGGAGCAACAGCCAATTAGAAGACAGTTTCACTTGAGTGATGGTATGATGTTTTCTATGGTATAAAAGACTGTGTCAGGGATAGATATACGTCTTTTGTTCTTTCTGAACTGACTGACTGAATAGTTTGTCAGGGACAGAAAGGTTTAGACCCAGAGCTCTGTATACTTTATCCACTTACTGACAGAATAAAACTAAAAGTGTAAGATTAGATATTTTTTCCTATTGCTTTATTTAAAGAGCACACACGACTTGGCTCATACATAAAAGAAAAATAAGTTTGTAGATTGAGCCTAAAGTCCGTCACAGTCTATGATGGGATACACAGGAGGAACCTTCAACTTTACAAAGTCTCCAAAAAGGTTTGTGTAATTAACATCCAACTTACGTGGAACAATTTCCGCTGAAAATGCTGTTCTAGTTTTTTACTCGGAATTTCCTTATCTACAGACCTATGCTGCATACTGCATTCAACTGGAACAGATGGCTGCACATTTAAAGCGGTCCATAATCTATCATAACGGCACAGAGATATATTGTATGAAATATTACAGAGACATTGAGAATCTACTGAGACTAACCAGTTCCATTCCTATTAGTATTTAGTATGGGAGGTGCTCGGCCACATTAGTGCACTGACAGCCTCATGCTGTTCGCAAAAAGATACACGGCTTCATCTTAGAAATAGTTTACACCGGAGAGATGTTTTTAGTTCATCTGCTTTCAGGTCAATGAGCAGAAGTCGTACTCTTCAGTATTGATACAAAAACACAATTGGCCCACTTTGTTAAGTCGAAAGATATTAACTCGTGAAAGTTAGACATTTTGAAATGAAGTAACTAATTCTTGGGCATGTCAAAAAGATTGCAATTCATTGAAAACAGTGCAATTACCAAAAACTTGATAAAAGGTAAAGATTTTAAAAGAGTTCTTAAGAGAAACAGATTGTACTTCAGAGTTGAGAGTCCAAACAGCTGGAGCCATGGCTGGCAAAGGCAGGACAAATATGTGTGAGGCAAAAACGTTCATTGGACAAAAAAAAGAGAAACATCTATACAGAATACAAAGGAGTTTCAGAGGTGGTGGGTGCAAGAAAATGTTGTTCCTTTTAAGAAAAAAAGGTCGTTACTTCAGCTTAAGGAAACAGTGAATTGAAGCTGAAACATACAGTGGAAACATGACCTGAGGAAGAAGCCTGGGTTCATTTGTTGCACCATAGAACATAAAACTGAAAAACATCTACATCTATAATAAAATCACTGACAGCTAATTTTGTGAAACAAAAGGTCACACTTAAGACATGACTCCGGTAGACAGCGATTTATTTCAATGGACGTGTGCAAATCAGACAGTGAAGCTGGAGTTTGGAAACAACGACAGGATGATAAGGAAGCAACAAATCAATTTCTTCAAAGGAGAAGGGCAACCAATTTTACAAATTCTCCAGTGATGAGCTTTGGGTACTGTATGTATACACAGCGATGAGTTTTCAATTGGTATCAGCTGAGCAATAGCATCCACTAATGGTGGAAAAGAAAAGGTTACCGCTCTCTCATCACTCTAATATCACTGGCAGCTCTTAGGATCTGACCATATCATTAATGGGATTTTGACCTGGCAGCAGCTTCTTGATTAACCATAGTCAGTACTAAGCCACCCCTGGTGGTCACACCTATCACAGCAGGATGGGCTCCAGCTCTCAGTCCAAGCAGCAGGACTTTGCCAGAATTCACAAAATTGTTACTGCAAACACCTTGTTAAAAAAAATCCAACCTCTCGGAAAAACACACAGTTTGGAGGTTGACAACAATTCTGTAATGTGCTAACTACAGCCGAGAATATTGATTGCTTCACATCGAAAGAAATATCAACATAATTGTTGTCCAGTGATTGATTTTATTTGAAATACAAGATTTACAAGGATGTTCAAAGTTTAAAAAATCACACAACAGCAGGTTATAGTGCTTCCAATCAAACCTGTTGGACAATAACCTGGTGTTGTGCGATTTTGTAAACTTTCTACACCCCAGTCCAACACTGGTATCTCCATACAAGGCTTGTATTAGAGGCTTGAGTTAGAAGGAGAAGCTGAACATGTTTTCCCTTGGAATGTCAGAAGTTGAGAGGATGACCTTAGTGAGGTTTACAAAATGATGAGGGGCATAGATAGGGTGAGTAGCCAAGGTCTTTTTCCAAAGATAGGGGAGTCAAAAACTATGTGGCACAGGCTTAAATTGAGAGGAGAAAGATTTAAAAAGGACCAGAGGGGTAACGTTTCCATGCAGCAGGTGGTGTGTGCATGGAACAGGCTGTCACAGGCGGTGGTGGAGACAGCTACAAGTGCAATATTTAAAAGGCATCAGGATGGGAACATGAATAGGAAGATTTTAGAGGGATATGGACCAAACGTTGGCAAATGACTTGAGGTCGGATGTCTGGTCGGTGCAGATGAGTTGAATCGGTCTGTTTTTGTTCTGTATACCTTGACAATATTAATGAAGAATGAAATCGTACTTCCGATCAAACTCACTTTATAATTACTCCAATTCTTCCTGAAGTACGATGATTTCCAAGTCCAGTTTGGACTGTCAGGATTTCCACATATTTAATTGGTCATGAAAGTTAAGTCAAGTATCTAAATTAGCATTCAATTTATCTACATTTGGGATTCCTACGAGGAGCGGTTGAGGACTATGGGTCTGCACTCAATTGAATTTAGAAGGATAAATGGAGAATCTGATGGAAACGTACAGAATACTGACAGGCTGGAATAGAGTGAACATGGCAAAGATGCTCCCTCTAGTAGGAGACATTAGGACCAAAGGGCACAGCTACAGAGTGAAGGGGTCATCTTTGAGAATTGAGAGGAGGTCCTAAGGGCTGAATGGCTTCATTCCTCTTCTACAATTTTATGGTCTGTCAGCTGTTTGAGTGGCTGAAGACTCTGGATTCAGTATTTCAGTTCCTGGTCAGCTGCTTTTGTTTAACTGGTCACATTCCAGATGTTGGGCATTACATAGTAGCATTTACTTCAAAACCTTTCAAAGGTTTGAAGGACACTGTAGCCGGGGATGAAGGCAAAAGGGGGTGAAGGGAAACTTATTTCTTGAATATATTCATATTCAGAATCTAGAAAAATCACAGATAACTCCAAGCTTCAATACCAAAAGATGATCAATTTTTCGTTTAAGTGTATTTTTGAGGAAATCCTGTCGGGCCATTGCATTCAGCCATTCGGCCCATTGCATCCATACTGAACTGTCTGAAGAGCAGCTCACCCAAACAAACTCCCTACTCTATAACCCTGCTTTTACCATTGCTAATCCATCTAGCTTGCACTTACCTGCACACTGTGGGCAATTTAACATGGCCAATCCCTCTAACCTACACATATTTTGGACTATGGGAGGAAACCGGAGCACCTGGAGGAAACCCACATGGAAACGGGGAGAATGTGCAAACACCATACAGACAGTTGCCCGAAGGTAGCAGTGATTCTGGGTTCCTGGTACTGTGAGGCAGCAGTGTTAACCAATGAGCCATCATACCGTAATCTTTCCTAAAACTCATTCTTTGCAAGAAAATTCTCAAACATTAAGAATAGAGCGAATATTAGAATGTGATTGATATGGTCTGGAATGGTGTTCAATGCATTACTGCGTGATGCCTTCATGAGTAATCTTTCCATTATCTTACAGTAACTGCTGTTCAACAGCAATTGCTTTTCACATTCTTAACTCTGAATGAGGCAAAACCTCGGTTGCATATTGTATCCAATTTACTTTTTGATGACTACCTTAGTTTCCAGAAAACCCACATCCCCATTTCTGTCACCGTTTCAATTGTCAATATTTTCAGAGCTGTAAATGGTCATAAAACGCTATTAAAGTTATTTTAAGCAAATATCCACATCCATAATAAAAACATTGTTATGAACTTGAAAGAAAAAGTGTCTGTATTTTGAGCCATTAACAGTTAATTAATGAAAAGTGTTCACACATAAGATGTCTGTTTCCTGTAGATGGTCATTTATTTCCCAAACCCTTCAGTGGTAGTTGCAGGAAAAGAGAGTGAGGCTGGAGCGTGGAAACACACAAAGAAAGAGAAAAGAATGTGACAAACCCATTTCCTCAATACTTGACACTTGCTGCGTAGTCACTTGCAATTTCTGAAGAACTCTAGATACAATATCGACATACAGGGCTGGATTTTCCTAGTCAGATAGCTATAGCCTGGGACATGAGATGATTTGCAAAGTTGAGAGGAGCCCAGGTGTAAAGCCTGACGTCCTGCTCTGTTGTTCCATTATATTGTCAGAGGTGGGCAAGTTAGCTGGCTTGACCAGCCACTGGGCAGCCAACTGAGGGTCGCTGGTGTCTGTGTATCTTGAAACTAGGATTGCCAGAATTCTTCAACATCCACAACAGATCTCATGCCAGCAAGATATTTTTAGGCTCAACAATAGCGATCACAAATGGCAGCACGAAAAGGTTGCTATTCTGTCATCACTCTGATTTCACTGTCAGCCTTGATGAGCCACCATCAGCACCATGCCCATGCTTGGTGCTGCCAACAATCACAGCAGCACTGGCTCCAGCTCTCAGTTCAAGGCAGCGAGATTCACACATTTGTTTCGGCAATGTCTGCAATTGTGAAGATATTTGTTTTCACGTTTGTTGACAGCTTGGAATATCACAGTTTCTTCATTAGTCATGAAGAAATATATTGTCAATAAACATTTGCATCCACAATGTCTGTTAACTGTTAGAAGATTCTGGAGACCGAGATTCAGTACCTTAACCTTGAAGAAAAGTGATAGATTAAACAGAACTCACTCCAGACACATGGCTCCAAAGGATGGTGATTTTTGGCTTCAAAATCTGTCATAGATTTGCAGAACACTGTCGCGAGTGAGAAGGGGCAGAGAGAAAAATAGGAAATTCATTCCTTGAATGTATTTATGTCCAGAGTTTAGAAAACATCACAGATAAATTATTTCAAATTCCAATACTGAAACCTGAGCAATTTCCCACTGAAGTGTCTTCATGTCCCAACACAATATTTTTTTGAAGGAAACTGTGAAGCCCAAGGAATAATGCAAATATGAGAGGGCAGTGATGTGACTGGTATAGTCTGCAGTGGTGCTCACTGCACTGCTGTCTGATGTTTTCATGAGGAATCCCGAACTGCCAGCTCACCAGACATTGCCTTTCGCTTCTTTGTATCTGAACAAAGCAAAACCTCCTCACATATTGTATCAAACTTACTTTCTGATGAGTCCCTTGATTTCTGGAGAACATAAATTACTATCTGTCTTGCAGTTTGGACTGTCAAAGATTTCCGAACTGTAAATACTCATAAAAGTGCTATTAAATCAATTTAAGATAACATCTACATTCACAATATAAGCATTGTTTATAAACTTGTAATAATGACAGTAGATACTGATTTATTTCAATGAAACAATCAGTGGTACTTTGCAGGACAAAAGTCATAGAGATGTAGAGCATGGAATCAGATCCTATGGTCCAACACATCCATGCTGACCAAATATTCTAAATTAATCTAGTCCCGTTTGCCAGCACTTGGCCCATATCCCTCTGAATCCTTTCTATTCGTGAACCCATCCAGATGCCTTTTAAATATTGTAGTTGGACCAGCCTCCAACACTTCCTCTGGCAGCTCATTCCATATCTGCACCATGTTTTGCGTAAAAAGGTTTCTCCAAAGGTCCCTTTTAAATCTCTGCCTTCTCATCTTAAACCTATCCCCTCTAGTTCTGGACTCCCCGACCCCAGGGAAAAGATTTTCTCTATTTATCCTACCCAAGCCTCTCATGATTTCATAAACCTCCATGAAGGTCACCCCTCAGCCTCCAACACTCCAGAGAAAACGGCTCCAGCCTATTCAGCCTCTCCCTTTGGCTCAAACCCTTCAACCCTGCCAAAATCCTTGTAAATCTTTTCTGAACCTTTTCAAGTTTCACAACATCTTTCTGATAGGAAGGAGACCAGAATTGCCCACAATATTCCAAAAATAGCCTAACCAATGTCCTGTACAACTACAAAATGGCCTTCAAACCCCTAAATGCAGTGCTCTGACCAATAAAGGAAAGCATTACCAAACACCTTCTTCACTATCTTATCGACCTAGGACTCAACTTTCAAGGAACTGTGACCCTGTACTCCAAGTCTTCAGAGTGAGACTGAAGTATGGAAGCAAAGAAAGGGAGATAAGGATGCAATAAATTCATTATATCAATACTTTCTACTGATTGTGCAATCTAGAAATATCTCAAATAAAGAACTCAAGGCTCAAATATAGAAGGGGAATGAAGTTTCCATTTTATCCTGTGCAGATCTTTGGATACGGTCTCTACATACAGGGCTGAATTTTCCCAGTCAACTGGCTGTGGTCTGGGACAAGAGTGATTTGGCAAAGTGGAGGGGAGCCCAGGTGTAAAGCCTGACTTACTTCTCTACAATGACATTACGTTGTCAGAGGAGGGCAAGCCAAGACCTCAACTCAGCAAATCCTTTTAGTACCGGCTCAGCAGCAGTAATCACTAATGGTAGAAAATAAAAGTTTGCTGCTCTGCCTTCTCTCTGATTTCACTGTCAGCTCTTGGGATTGGCCCATTTCATTCATTGCCCAGTGACCAGGCAGCACCTTCTTGGTTATCCACCATTCACACCAGGCCACCCATCACAGCAGCACTGGCTCCAGCTCGCAGTCCAAACAGCAGAGCTCCTCCACAATTCACAAAATTATTACTGCAAATGTCTTGTTTAAAAAAAATCACCACCCAAATTCTATGAAAAATACACAGTTGGAGGCAGAGTCTAACAGTTCCCATTATGTACTAACTATGGCCTGCAATGATATCTTCTACTTGTTTAGGATGTATACAGAAGGAACTCCTCACATAACATCACAGGAATTGCTGGTTATCCAGTGATTATTCCAAATACAATATTCATCAGCAATTAAATTGCATTTTAGGCAAAACTCACTTTGTAATGTCTTAGAGTTTTGAGAAGATTTGTCGTGTATCCAGATCGTCTTCCAGAACTATCACTTTTGTAGAAGTTTACTTTTGTTAGGACTTCAATATCTGCAATTGGTCACAAAAGATAAACTTTGTCACAAATTTGCATTTCAATTCATCTACATTTGGGATTCCTGCCCCGACCCAGTCTTTTATACAATAAAAAATAACGTGCAATTACTGAGGTAGAATTGTCTTCTGATTGGCTGTTGATCTGACTCCATTCTCCGCCTCCTCACATTCCCGGATGTCCGACCCCACGTGGCCTTACTTTGTTCGTGAAACAGAGCACCACGTGACCTCCTTCGGCCAGCGAAACGGAGCATCACGTGACCTCCTCTCACCCTTCCGGGGCACGAAACGACAGACCGCGTGACCTTCCCACAGTCTTCCGGGGCGCGAAACAGCAGACCACGTGTCCTCCCCACCCATGCAACGGAGCATCACGTGATCTCCGAACGCCGAGGAGATCCAGACTCGCAGCCAGCCATCTATTCAATAGTAAGCCATATATTTACAGAACACAAGGGCATACCCTCAGAGTGAAGGGATCACAGTTTCGAACTGAGATGAGGAGGAATTTGTTTGACCAGAGGTGGGTGACCCTGTGGAACGCATTCCGCAGAATGCTGTGGAAGCCAATTCATTGAGTATATTCAAGACAGAGGTTATTGATTAGTAAAGGGCTCAAGGCTCATTGGAAGAAGGCAGGAGAATGGAGATGCCAAATAAATCAGCCATGATCAATGGTGAAGTAGATATAATGGACTGAATGGCGTAAAGTTGCTGTTGCATCTCAAATGGTCTGTCAGCTGTTTTAATGGCTGAAGATTCTGGATTCAGTATTTTAATCCTTGGTCAGCTGCGTTTGTTAAACTGGTCACACTCCCGATGGATGACTGCAATAGATGGTGATTTTTTTTTCAAACACTTTAAGATGTTTGAAGGACACTGTAGCGAGTGATATGGATGAAAGAGAGAAATGGGAAATTCATTTCTTGAATATATTCACATACAGAGTTCAGGAAAGGTCACAGATAAATAACTCCAAACGTCAATACTGCAAAACGGGCAATTTTCCACTGAAGTGTCTTCAATGTCACAACCTAATGCAAGTTTTTGAAGGAAACTCAGAAACCCGAAGAATACTGCAAATAATCGAGAGGCAGTATGTGATTGCTATGGTCTGGAATGGTGGTCACTGCACTGCCGCCTGATGTTTTCATGAGGAGTCCCTGTGTTATCTTACAGGAACTACCTGTTCAGCAGCAAATTCCTTTCACTTTCTTGTACACTGAATGAAGCAAAATCTTTGTCACATCACGTATTCAAACTCACTTTTTCACGATCATCTCATAACTGGATAAGCACAGTTTTGCATCTTCATTATAGTTTGGACTGTGAAGTTTACCAGGCCTGCATCTGGTGAGACAAGATAAATTTAATCATTTAAATTTACTTGCCTCTGTCTGCAATTGTGTGCTAGCTATTGGGATGGCTGAAGGCTCTGGATTCAGTCTTGCAATCTGCATTTAGCACCTTTTATTAAACTGGTCACACCGCAGATGGATTACTGCAATACTTGGTGTTTTTTTTATCAAACTTACATAATTGCTTTGCACGAAAGCAGAGCACAGGTAAGGGGAGAGGCAGAGAATGTAGGGTAGAAAAGGAGTAACGCTTTAAGCCCTTTTGTTCAATTGATTTCTCCTTGCAGCAGAGCCCAGAAAGGTCAATGGGAGGTAAACAATTCAGGACTGGGCTGATGAAGGGGAAAAAACCTTTCACTGAAGAGAATTTGGAAGCTTCCAGCAACAGCTTTATCAACAACTCCTGTTTTTTCTTTCTGATTTACAGCTTCTGCAGTTCTTTCAGTTTTTATTTAGATGCTTTCTGTTGTTCCAGTTAAATAAGAGTTCTAATCTGAAGCAAGCATTAGAGAGGTAAATTTAATACAATTGGTATGGTCTGGTCTCCAAAGTATTTGTTGCACTGCTCTCGAATGCTTTCATGAGGAAGCCCCAAAACAACTTAAACAACAGCTCTCCAGCAAATTCCTTTCACATTTTTCATTCTGAATCGAGGACCATTGTTAGAAATGAAAATTCACTTCTAAATAATCGCTCTGGACAAATTCAAGAGAACAAAGATTTTATTAACAAATTCTGCAGAATCGGACGCCTTCCCAAAGAAGAGCGTACCCAAGCATTACAGCGATCTTTCTTATATAGCAATTTAGAGCCTCCCCATGGCCCCTAGAGGTCACGAGGGTCATTGCTTTACAATGATCTCATTTCTTACAGAGAAAGCATATGATCATGTCCTCATTGTCTCGAACTCCAGCTGCATAACCCACTTCCCTGTCTAATGATATTTTCAGCCCTTGAACTTAGCAACCGTCTCGCACCTTGTACTCTTATCTGGTTGTTTTTGCACCATATTAGCAGAAGTATTGTCTCGCTCAAGGTTTCGTTATTTTTCAAAGCTGACCCCTTGCCCCCAGCTAGCTTGTTTTTCTTACTAACTGCTTACATTGCAATACTGATCGTTAGAAGATCAATCTTTACGTAAATTAGCCCAAACGTTAACATTTCCTTAAAATAAAACAGCCAGTATATATAAAATAAAGTAGCAAGACATACCACATATTTAGTTTGGTTATATATTAAATGTCTAGGGTACCATGCACATCTTAATAGCTTCTTGTTGCATAATAAAGCAAATCTAAATCTCACAACTCCACCCTTTTTCTTTTTAAGATGTGCATGCGTAACAGAATAGGCTGAATTACGGCTCAGGGAGGTCCTTCTGTCTTTTCAATAGTAAAACTTTAAGTTCATGAGTACCATGTTGGGGTATGGCAATGGCTTGCATCTGGGCGATATGGCGTTGGATCAATACCCTAACACAAGGAACCAGACAGGGAATAACGAGGAACAGGGCCCCGACACCCACCATCATTATTAATGCCATGCGTGTTCCACCAACTAGCGTCCCCTATAGGTCGCCACGTCTGGACAAGTACATGGGCTATTTTACGGATGTCCCGGGTGATTTTTAGGACAGCCTCGTAGTTATCGTCTATCTCCAGACAACAATTTGTCGTGTTAAACTTCCCGCAGACACCCCCTTCAGAGGCAAGCAGGTAGTCTAAAGCAAGACGATTCTGATATATTGCAGCCCTCATTTGAGACTGCTGTCTAGCCAGTAATTCCAATGCGAAGGCGGTTTTGTTGGTGATTATTTCCATCACCGCCTGCAAGCGAATGATGCGATTAAGCATATAAATTGGAGTTCTGTAACCCCAAGAGCCATCCTGAGCCCAACTTGCCGGCCCATAATACTCAATGATACGGGACGGTGGCCAATCTGCGCCCCACTTGGCCAAGTGGATGTCTCCGTACTGGTGGACATTCCACTGACTAGCACTCCTACACTTCCGTGCTAGCTTTCCGGACCTCCGTTGCAGGGAGTCGAACAACTTAACCCCCAGGTCAGCCCCTTGATCACGTGAGAGGAGAAAGAACTCCAGTCTGACTATACCGAGGAAGCATAAGCCACCCCATTTCTCGGGCAACCTGGAATACGCCAGATCCCCACAAATCCAAAATAAACCATCGGGAGCCGGACCCCCTCCACTGTCCCTGGCAACACCGTCCCAGGCCTCCCTAATTCCCGGCATTCCCGCATAAGGGCCAGAACCACTGCAATTCCAGGAATCAGAGGTGGGATGCAACCGCCTGCAGGTGAGATCCCCTTGTTGGGTGATAGACAACCCAAGGGGTTGTTTGGTGAGAAACCAACCCAAGGGTCGGGGCCACCAAGTGTCCATGGTGAGATTCAAGACCCGCTGACAGGGGCTGTCACCAACTGGGCGGGACCCTTGTTTCCCAACGCAGAAGTGGCCCGCCGGGGTATTCTGCAATTTCCAGACTTGATAAATTCTGTTCGTGGAGTAAGTCCAATTGTATTCAAGGATTTCCTGAACGTCCAAACTCTCCCCTGTCCACGGCCATTGCTCGGTCATATGCGGACCGCCACAAACCCAACAGCTCGTCACATTTAAAATTTTGGCAATTTGAGACGTGAAGTCAATAAAGAGATTTTTAGCAACATCAGGAAGAGTAAGCCGTCTCTCAATGTCCTCATAGAGGGAGGAAACCTTGGCTGAGGCGGCTATTTTGGTATCGTAATTTGGAACAGATTTCTCTAAACCGGGATATATTTCCTTAACCCGGTCAAAGTGGTCCGTTGCCGAGCTAATAAAACTGATACAAAGCCATTGTGCCACAAGTGGACAATTTATATTTCCACTCGTATAATTACCCAGGCTGAATACCTGGTAGTATTCCCCATCCTCCCAACATGGTATCATTTTCTCCCGGTTGTAACAGGCATCACTTATTTTAGTGTGAAACACAAAAGGCCCCGGAAAGACATGGCCTTCCCATTTCACAATTTGGCGGCATTTGTCACACGGCCTGATAGCCATATCCCAGCTGTCTTTTTTTATGCAGACCCATTCATGTTCTTCCCAAATACATTCATGGACCCTCCCCTCAGGCCATCCAATATATCCCTTATTTAACATTTGATAATACAATTTCCCATCCTCCCAACATTCCTCCCGTGATTCCTCATCATGGCAAAGGGAGAAGAAGTTAGGATCTCCCAGTTGAACTATGGCGCCGCATTTGGCACATTCCCTTTTCCTGTTATCTCTCCCCAGCAATGCAGCATGTCCCTGTAAACTGTCTGCTGACATACACAACCATTCGTAATTTATAAAGGGGCAACGATAGACCCTAGTATTAGATAGACCGAGATATCCCCTGTTTTTTACTTGATAATATAGTTTCCCCCTTTCCCAGCACTTTTGGTGTGAGTTTATATCATAACAGCGAGTATTATTAGCATAAGAAGAGTAGGATACAAAAGATCCGCGTAAGTCTAACTCAGTGTCCCACACCCGAACCCTAGAGCGGCACTTATCACAGGTACCAGTCAATTCCCCCACTAAAAGGACGGCAAATAATACAATATGTAACAAAAGAGTCCCCAGAGAGTTCATTTTTGATGCTTCTTTAACTTCACCACCAACGGTCTGTCTCCGGCCTCACACGACCACGACTCCTCTTTGGGCGGCGACACCGGGCCCTTTAGTCTGGCTGCGTGAGTCCACCCTTTTTCTTTTGTGCGTACAGCTGCTTCCGTAGTCAATAAGACTTGGAATGGCCCTTCCCAATGCGGCTGGAGGTTCCCTGGCTTCCAAGTCTTCACCAGGACCCAGTTGCCAGGTTCCACCTTGTGGAGGTAGACGTCCAATGGAGGGGTTTGGGCAAGGAGCCCCTTCTGCCTGAGTTCTGCAAAAGATCGGGAAAGGCCAAGTAAATAGTCCCTGATCATCACGTCGCCCATCTGCAAGGACGGGCACTCATCAATTTTACTCCAGAAGGGGAGACCAAACAACATTTCGTAGGGGGAAATGCCAATGTCCTTTCTGGGAGCAGTACGAACTCTCAGTAGTGCAATCGGTAGGCACTTTGTCCAGGGTAGATTAGTTTCCATCATCAATTTAGTGAGCTGGGTCTTAAGAGTACTGTTCATGCGTTCTACACGCCCAGAACTTTGGGGATGCCACGGGGAATGGAATTTCCACTGTATTTGTAAAGCAGAACAGATGAGTCGATGTAATTTTGAGGAGAAATGGGTGCCACAGTCTGAGTCAATGGATTCCATCATCCCATAACGAGGAATAATGTTCTCCAAAAGCAGTTTAGCAACAGTTGGTGCATCAGCTTTTAAGGTAGGGAACGCCTCCACCCAATGGGTGAAATGGTCTACTACGACCAGCAGGTATTTGAAGCGCTGCACTTGAGGTAGGTCTGTGAAGTCTATCTGTATTCTTTGGAAGGGACGTAGTGCAGGTGGCTGGCCTCCCGTGGGAGGGGAGCGCATAACTTTCTTATTGATCTTTTGACACGTGGGACAACCCGTAACTTCCTGCTGTGCTAAGGTATGTATTCCTTGGCAGACATAGTCGCGAAGGACTGTGTCACATATGGCCTGCGCACCCCAATGGGTTTGATGATGTAACTGATGGAGGACCCCACGGGTCACTTGTTTGTTTAGGACCTGCCTGCCGTCTGGCAGGAGCCAACGCCCGTCAGCCTCCTGTCGTGCCCCTAACTGTTCCATCTTATCAATCTCAGCCTGTGTAAAGGCAGGGTGTATGACAAGACCCTCCCGCAAAGGGATCAATGTTAGTAGCCTAATCGGTTCCTCTGTGGCAGCTCTGCGTGCTTCCTCATCAGCTAGCCTATTGCCTAGGGCAGACTGGGTTGACCCCTTTTGATGGCCTGGGACATGAACTATCGCAATCTCGGCCGGGAGGAGCAAAGCATCCAGAACTAAGCTGATCATTTGTTCATGAGCCAGCTCCTTACCCCGAGAAGTTATCAGTCCCCGTTCTTTCCAAATTTTTCCAAAAGTGTGTACAACCCCATAGGCGTACTTGGAGTCAGTATAAATAGTTCCGATCTGCTTCTCAAGTAGGGTCAAGCCCCTAAGTAGAGCATACAGTTCACAAGACTGCGCAGACCACCTCCCTGGGAGACGGCCAGATTCAATAACCTGTTCTAAATCCCCATCTACCAATGCGTAGCCGCTGTATCGGGTGCCGTCTAGGTATCGGGACGAACCATCAATGTACAGGTTCTTTCCCAAATCTAGTGGAGTTTCCTGTAAATCCTCCCTAACTTTAGTTTGGAGATCCACTAATTCCACACAATCATGTTCAAGCGGGTTGGACGACGGACTCCCGTAGAGAAAGTGGGCGGGGTTACTACTTTTATCTCTGACAAACTTGAGGTCTTCCCCGCTCATCAAGATTGTTTCATATTTCAGGATGCGGGTATCAGTAAGCCACTTATTCGCTTTTTGCGCTAGGATTGTACTGACTGAGTGGGGGGAGTGAACAGTCATCTTACCACCAAAGGTCAGCTTACGGGCTACCTCCACTAACATTGCAGTCGCGGCAATGGCCTGTACGCATGTCGGCCAGCCTGACGAAACAGGGTCCAGTAATTTAGAAAGGGAGGCAATCGGTTGCCTAACCCCCCCTCGAATTTGTGTTAGAACCCCTTGTGCAGTATCGGCAGCACTGGTAACAAAGAGCTGGAAAGGCTCATTTAAATTTGGCAGGGCTAAAACCGGAGCCCGGATCAATTTGTCCTTAAGAAGTTGAAATTGTTGTTTCTCACTGGCTGTCCATTGAATAGACTGGCTATCCTGACTTAGTTTAGCAAGCAGAAATTTTGTAAGAGTGGTATAATCCTCAATCCAAATCCTGCAATACCCTACCAGACCAAGGAATTGTCTTATCTGTCTCTTTGTTTTTGGTAGGGGCATACTCACTATCCCAGATATTCTTTCAGGAGTTATTCGTCGGCTGCCTTTGCTGACTTGGTGTCCTAAGTAACGGACTTCTTGTTCTGCAAATTGCAATTTAGACTTCGAGACCCGTAAGCCTTGTTTACCCAGAAAGTTTAGTAGAGCGATCGTGTCATGTCTTAGAGTGTCTTTACTAGGGCTGGATAGTAATAGATCATCCACATACTGGAGCAGACTGCTTCCTGAATGACAATGAAAATTTTCCAAGACTTGTTCAAGAATTTGGCCAAATAAATTTGGGGACTCTGTAAAGCCTTGCGGTAAAACAGTCCACCGGTATTGTCGTTTTCTGCCTGAATAAGGGTCCTCCCATTCGAAAGCAAAGAGGTCCCTACTCTGTGCATCAAGAGGACAACTCCAAAATGCATCTTTCAGATCAATAACGCTAAACCAATCATGATCTGGCAGGATTCTACTCATCAGTGTATAAGGGTTGGGAACTACAGGATATCTAGTCTGAACCACTTCGTTCAATCCCCGCAAGTCTTGGACTAATCTATAGGTCCCATCTGGTTTTCTAACTGGTAGTATTGGTGTATTAAAAGGAGACATGCATTCTTCCAGAATGCCATCTGAGATCAGACGCGTCACTACAGGTTGCAATCCTTCTCTACCTTCCTTGGAAATGGGATATTGTTTCCGTCGGACGGGCCCTTTGTTGGGCAAGAGGGAAACTTTTAGAGGCGGGATGTTTAGACCACCCCTATTTCCTTCCTTGTACCAGACAGCGGGGTCTATCTCCTTGTCATCCTCGGGAGTGAGGACGAAGAGTTTTACAACCATTTCCCCGTTCACTGGGATTACTCCCATTCCTAATTTTGTCTGCAAGTCCCTCCCAAGCAAATTGAACCCTGCCGAAGGCAGTAGAAGGAAATCATGCATTATACTGGTGTCTTCATACTCCACCAGAATGTTCGGGACTATGGGGGCTTGCATGACGGTCCCCCCCACTCCGGAAACGTTAAGTGTCGAGTTTCCAATCCGTACACCCAAGGGCATTTCCATAAAACTAGAACGTTCAGCCCCAGAGTCTACCATAAAGGTGATTTCTGTCCCTTGGGGCCCGATTTTCACATTTACCAGGGGTTCCTGTCTATAATCCTTATGCCCCAAGGGTAGGAACCCCCGACCCCCCTAGTCTTCTTCTAAGAGGGCGAAGGAACGCACATCCCGCTAATAAAAAGGACACTCGCGTTTGTAATGACCAGCCGCATCGCAATAATAACATTTGCGAGTGGGGGCGTGGTCTCTGGAATGAGGACAGTATCTAGTGTCCCCCCTGGGCATCTGCTGGGGCTCTCTATCTCGCCTACCATTCCATGAACGGTTGGGGTGGGGTTTAGACAGATGATCATTTTTATCCTTAAAGTTCGCATGCAATCCCTGAATAGTCTGTAACATAGTCTTAGCAGACTTTTTCTGTTTTTCATCATCCCTGCGGACAAAAACCTTTTGAGCCTCTCGTAGCAAGTCACTTAAGGATTTACTGTCCCAATCTTCTAGTTTTTCCAGTTTCTTCCTAATATCTGGCCAGGCCTTAGAGATAAATTCCGTACGCAACAACTGTTGGCCCACAACTGAATCGGGGTCTACGCCAGCATACTGCTGGATACACCTCCTCAGTCTATCTAGAAACTCCGAAGGAGTTTCCTCCGGATTTTGGTGATTTCCAAAAGCTTTGGAAAAATTATTTCCCTTCGGGACTGACTGTCGAATTCCTTTTATCCAATATTTTCTCATATCATTTAATTTAAACCGACCTTCTACTGTTTGTTTGTCCCAGTCTGGGCAGGAAAGAGGAAACTTTTGGTCAATACTTTCATTACCTGGGTGGACGACCTCAGCCTGAAAGGCCAAAAAGGCCGCCTGCCTGATCATTTGGCGTTCCTGGCTAGAAAATAAAATTCCCATTATTGAGTTAAACTCCTCCCAAGTGTAAATGTTCGGGCCCAGAAACTGGTCTAATTGTTCAGCGACCCCAAGTGGGTCTTCAAGTAACCGCTTCATCCTGTCCTTAAAATTACGGACTTCAATACTTGATAGGGGCACGTCAACGTACCCTGTCCCTCCATTAGGTCCGCCCATAGGAACCTCCCGTAATGGGTTAGAAACAGCCGTGTTGAGTTTATTTACAGGGTTAGAAGGGTGTCCAACCGAAGGGTCCGCCAAAGCGGTCTCTTCTGTATGGGCTTCAAAAACAAGTTGTCTTGACCGTTTGGATGTTTTCTTGATATGTTTTTTATGCCTCCGTGTGGAGGGTGTCTTACTGGGGACGCTGTCGTCATCGTCCGACGACTCCGTACCCAAAGACCCAGCGGCACCCACCGCCAACGACTGACCCGCATCGCCGTCCGGACCGGTTAGCGGAGCCGTGGCGGGAGGTGGCACATAGGGAGGGGGCAAATTATCTAAAGGCTCCCATTTATCACGAGACGTAGTCTCTGCCCCTCGTTGTTGTAAATTCATCTTACAGGAATTTATGACAGGTAACCAACAGAGGGCATAGTCCTTCTCTTCCTCTGTGACATGCGGTTTAGAATTTACATATAAGACTAGGGCTTGTTGCACCCAGTCCTCATCGGATCCAAATTTGGGCCACCAAACAGAACCCCCTTGAATAGGTTGTTGTGACCATTGTTCGCAAAATTTAACCATTTTTCGTCTAGACTTCCCCTTTCTTTTCCCATGACCCCAGTTACGTAACATTCGTCCTAACGGGCTATCATCCGGCACCCCCTTGTATTCTTCATCAGGCAACGGTTCAGGCACTCTTGTGCCCCCGTTTCCCATACCGAAGATAAGTACAAGCAAATAAACCGCCCGTGCGAGAAACAAGAATATCCCACACTCACCGGATTTCCTTATGATCGACCAGGTAGCGGCAACAGGTAATCAACCCTTGGTAACTGACTGAACGCAGAGTCTCCGGTACGTAAACAACACCAAACAAGGCAAGGTGTCCTTGAGTTTCGCATCAGTCAGAGACCAAACCCTGGTAACTGATTGAGCGCAGAGACTCCGGTACGTAAACAACACCTGACAAGACAAGGTGTCCTTGAGTCCTGTGCATCAAGCAGAGACCAAAACCTGGTAACCGATTGAGCGCAGAGACTCCGGTACATAAACAACACCTGACAAGACAAGGTGTCCTTGAGTTTTGCGCATCAATCAGAGACCAAACCTGTCCGAACGCAACAGAAGAAATCTGTGCCTACCTGGCTTCGGTGCACCAAAATTACTCGATCCCCTGCCCGTTTTTCCCTTTATGACTGGCCAGTCTCCTCCCTCTTTGTTCTCCTGAGCCTCCCGGATACCACTCGCTCAAGCCGCGAAGCGGGATGGCGAGTAAGGAATCGGGGACTACCGAACTCGGTAGGGTGCACCGTCTCCGATGTCCTTCCTCGAGCCCACCGCAGCCGGAGTGTGGAGCCGGATGAGCCCCCAAGTTGTTAGAAATGAAAATTCACTTCTAAATAATCGCTCTGGACAAATTCAAGAGAACAAAGATTTTATTAACAAATTCTGCAGAATCGGACGCCTTCCCAAAGAAGAGCGTACCCAAGCATTACAGCGATCTTTCTTATATAGCAATTTAGAGCCTCCCCATGGCCCCTAGAGGTCACGAGGGTCATTGCTTTACAATGATCTCATTTCTTACAGAGAAAGCATATGATCATGTCCTCATTGTCTCGAACTCCAGCTGCATAACCCACTTCCCTGTCTAATGATATTTTCAGCCCTTGAACTTAGCAACCGTCTCGCACCTTGTACTCTTATCTGGTTGTTTTTGCACCATATTAGCAGAAGTATTGTCTCGCTCAAGGTTTCGTTATTTTTCAAAGCTGACCCCTTGCCCCCAGCTAGCTTGTTTTTCTTGCTAACTGCTTACATTGCAATACTGATCGTTAGAAGATCAATCTTTACGTAAATTAGCCCAAACGTTAACATTTCCTTAAAATAAAACAGCCAGTATATATAAAATAAAGTAGCAAGACATACCACATATTTAGTTTGGTTATATATTAAATGTCTAGGGTACCATGCACATCTTAATAGCTTCTTGTTGCATAATAAAGCAAATCTAAATCTCACAACCATTTACACGCGTACTGGAGTAAACTGGTTTTCTGATCACTGCAACTGTCTCCGGAGACATTACATTTCCAGATTCCTCACAGCAACCACAGCTGAAATTGGTCATGGAGAAAGACATTTTCAATTAGCTTTTGAATCCACAATTGGCTGATGGCTGTTGCAAAATTGCTGGATACTTCGGGATTCAGTATTGTATTCTTTAATAAACTGTTTTTATGAAATAGATCATCCTCCAGACATAGTGGGACAACGGAAAGCAGTCGGTTTTTCTTCAAAACACGATATTTGAAAAACACTACAGACAGACTGAGTGGTGTGGAGGAGATAGGGACCTCAATTCTTCAATATATTTATCCTTGCATCAGAGTTAAGCTATCCAAATGTGAGACTACAAATGGAGATCTGAATATTGAATGGACTAGCCATTTACCACTGGACACTTTTGATGTTTTGCATTGATGCAACTTTTTTTTAACAAAATCTCTCATCGGAAAAAAAAGATACATAATAGATACATTCAAGCAACTTTGTTAATGTCACTGCTGCAGTCTGTTGTCTGTTGCTTTGTTCTGGCATAAGCTCATCAAAAAGCCCCTCCATAGAATTTATAGGAAGTGGCAGCAATTTTCCTTCACATTGTTGTGTTCTGGATGAAACTTAATTAAGTCACACATTGGAGTAAATTTTACATTTTGCTCACTGCACTTGTTACTGGAATGACCTCTGCCTCTGAAGTTTCCAGTGTCAAAGTTTTCATATTTGCAATTGGTGAAACAGCATAAATGAAGTGATTTTAAACAAACACCTGAATCTATAGTTAGCATTCAGCCATTGAAAAAACTCAGATGAGACATAAACATATTAAATGTCTTAATATGTTTATGTCTATTTGAATGGGATGTGGCAGTTGTGATATAAAATGCCCGATTGGAGTTTCAATGAAAAGTTTTAACAAACTAAGTCATTGAGGCTTCTAATACTGAAACCTTGAATCTTCCGAGTTTTAGTTTAAATCCACATTCCTGCCTACCCTGACAACATTTCACCACAATCCCCCACCTCAGTAAGAATCTAACTATCTTTGCCTTTAAAATATTCCAGAGCTTAACTTTATCAACTTTTCAGGAAGAGTGTTCCAAACAATAACCATATTTTGAGAGTAAAAAAAACTCATTTGTTTTAACTGGACAACCACTGGCGTTTAGAAAATATCCTCTCCATATCTAACCAGTCAAAATTCCTCAGGATCTTCTATGTTTCAATCAAGTTGCCTTTTCCTCCACTAATTGCAAACTGATGCAAGCCGAACCCATCCAATTTTTCTTTGTAAGACAAGTCACTCAGTCTTGGTATTTTTCTGAACTACCTCCAATGTAAGTACTTCCTTCCTTAAATAATGTGACCAGTACGAATAAAAGCATTAGCTCACCATCACTCCCTACTTCTGTGGTCAAATTCTCCCATTGATAACATTTATTCACTTTCCTAATTACTTACTGTATCTGTATACTGGCATTTTGTGATTCATACACTAGGACACCCAGATCCCACTGCATCTCAGAGCTATGAAATCTCCCTCCATTAAAAACAAAATGGACAACTTCAAATTTACCTACGTAAATCTCTATTTGTCATTCCTTTAACTATTCACTTAACCTATATTTCTCTGTAGTATCCCAATGTCCTCTTAGGTGAATTTTTTAACCCATCTTTGTCTCATCAGCATATCGGTCAGTCACACATTCATTCCTTCGTAAGTCGGGGATTGTTTGTCAATTCTTGGAAAACTTGGGCAGGAACAGGTGTTTAAAATGGCTGCTCAAATTATATGATCCTAATCATTTTGAACGCCAGGTAATTCTTAAATAGGCCAAAGTGAATGTGAACATTCATGTAAAAAGGGAACAATTCCCTGGATCTAATTAGGGAACACCAAAATAGCTATAGCATTCCAGTAAGCCAGTCTCTCCCTTTCACCATGGATAAAGGAAAATCTTGAAATGTAAAGCAAACGGATGCTGTATTACACCTCCACTGTGTTATGATGATCTTTCACTAGCCAAACACTAAATTAAACACAGCACTACTCTCGTTGGAAAAAAGGACTTCACTTTTGAATCTCACAATGACAAGGAAGCCATTTTGTTGCTGACTTTTTAAAAATGCCAAGCTACTTACAGATGGAGAATTCCATCAAAAGCCAATTCCATAAAAAACAGTCAGTGATCCAAGCAGCCAAAGTAAGAAACAGTTTTATTATGAAAGGAGGTGACAGTAAATAGAATCCCTACATTATGGAAACAGGCCCTTCAGCCCAACAAGTTCACAATGACCCTGTGAAGAATAACCTATCTAGACCCATTCCCCTACCCTGTTATCCTAATTTACCCTTGACTAATGCAACTAACCAACACATCCCTAAAAAATATGTACCATGACCAATTCACCTCAGCTGCACATCTTTGGATCGTGGGAGGAAACCAGAGCACCCAGAGGAAACCCACGCAGACTCGGGGAGAATGCGCAAACTCCACACAGACAGTTGCCCAAGGCCGGAGTCAAACCTGGTCCCTGGTGCTGTGAGACAGCAGTGCTAACCACTGAGCCACTGTACCAGCCTATACTGACATTCCTTGGTTTTATCAGATTTTCATTTCACCTTTAAAAGAGTACCACCATCTAAGATAGCTACAGGCCGAACAAAAAGTGAATGAGAAAGTAATAGCCCACACTTTTTGTTGTTATCCACTACCTAACCATTGAGTGAGTGAGCTGTCATGCTTAAAATTCCAAGGCAAGCATGGGTCATCATTTTTTAAAACTCAAAAGCTAGTTGCTGGAATTATTTAGTTGGAGCATTTATTTATGTGGCAAAGAAAACAAAGAATATTTTGGCCATGGGCAAAAAGGAAAATCCAAATTCCCTTTTCAAAGTTACAATTGGATCAGTTTCTGCAACCCAGGCCATTTGCTTATTTTTTTGGAATAAAATCTAATTGCCTCTGGTTCTTTGCTGATCCTCTCAAATTTCAAAACCACAGCACATTTGGCAAACTCTTCATCCCCAATTGCACTTTGTCACTCTCATGCCCATGGCACATCCGAAGGTCAGCAGTGGTGAGAATTGCTGTGGACCCAACTAAGGTTTGATCAGTAACCGCAATAAACCACAAACTGAAGTGCACAAACTGTTAAACACTGCCCCAACATTCAGAAAACTGATGCATAAAAACTCAGGTGACAAGAGAAACTATCATTCTTTCCTGTTGTGAGCTTTCTGCTGAGATCAGGGTGATGTAGCTTCATAGAATATAGAATCCTCTTAGATATAGATTGGGTATCTCTATACAATACACTGATCAGTCTTACGGAGCCTAGCTTCCTAACATGAAGAAAGGGGGTTACCGTCGTTATAATACTCAGTCCTCAGGCCTCCCAGTAATATACACTGCTCACTGATGCGAACATTGTTAATTCACACCAACTTCTTTGCAGCAGTGAGGAGACCTATCAGACAGAAGCAGATTTCCTACTGTGAAAAGTCACTCGATTGCAGACTGCAAACAAAACATAAATCATGAAGAGTACTGTGTGGAAATGAATGCTTATAATAGGATATGATAAACTGCCTTGAGTTAATCAACCTATCTGTGCACAAACTTCAAAAGCCATTCATTTATATTATATGAATAGATCATATTGTATTTAAAATTGCATTTTCACACAGCATTTGCATGTGTTGAGTATGAATGCCCGTCCGTCAAAAGATATGTGTGTTCTACTAAAAAGAAGAAAGTGTTCATTTACATTATGTAAAATTTAATTTGGATATAGACAGCAAGTTTTATTAATTCCACAAAGGAATGAAGACTTTGTTTGAAAGAGAATTGCATCACCCATGGTGGTTTTGGTCCAGGTTAGTCTTCTACAAGCCCTCATCCACCTTTTGCACTTGTATGAAACCCTCACCACATTTCACCATGACTATCATTAGCATTCGCACTCAGTGTTATGCATTTCAAAACCAAGGTGATTTCCAAACACAATCAACATCTGGAACCATTCTTTTATTAAGTCCTTCCAGTCATTCCCCCAAACCTTCTATCACCCCCCCCCCCACCCCCCCCCACCCCACCCCCCACCAACAACTTAAACAGGTGCCATCAAATTCATTAAGAACAGAAAATGCTGGCAATACCCTGTGCTTTGAGGGGAGGGAACCGGACATCCTTACTTAGTGTGGCCTAAATATGACTCTAGACCATAGATCCATGAAAGCTGCCACCCAGGATGATAGTGCAGTTCAGAAGGCATAGGGTGTGTTTGGTTTTATTGGTAGAGGGATTGAGTTCTGGAGCTGTGATGTCATTCTGCAACGATACAAAATGCTAGTGCAGCCTCACTTGGAATATTGTGTACAGTTCTGGTCACCCCATGACAGGAAGGATGTGGAAGCATTAAGAAAGGAGCAGAGGAGAACAGCAGTGCATCTGTGTAAGAGAGAGAGAACCACAATGCCTGTGTACCTGAGAGAGAACACCATTGCCTGTGCATCTGAGAGAGAACAGCATTGCAGGTGTAGCTGACGGTGAATAGCAGTGCCTGTTTATCTGAAAGAGAACAGCAGTGGCTGTGTCTCTGGGAGAAAACAGCATTGCAGGTATAGCTGATGGAGAATAGCAGTGCCTCTGTGTCAGAAGGAGAACAGCAGTGCCTGTGTATATGAGAGAGAAAAACATTGCATTCGTATCTGAAATAGAACAGCAGTGCCTCTGTCCCTGAGAGAGTACAGCAGTGCCTGTGTATCTGAGAGACAACAGCAGTGCCTGTGTGTCTGAGAATGAATAGCCAGTGCCTGTGACTCTGAGACAGAACATTGCATGTGTATCTGACAGAAAAGCAGTGCTGTGTATCTGAGAGAGAAGAGCATTCCCTGTGTGTCTGAGAGAGAACAGCAATGCCTGTGTGCCAGAGAGAGAAAAACATTGTCTCTCTATCTGAGATTAAACAGCAATGCCTCTGTCCCTAAGAGAGTACAGCAGTGCCTGTGTATCTGAGAGTGAATAGCCAGTGCCTCCGAGTCTGAGATAGAACAGTGCATGTGTATATGACAGAACAGCAGTGCCTGTGTATCTGGGCGAAGAAGAGCATTCCCTGTGTGTCTGAGAGAGAACAGCAGTGCCTGGGTATTTGGGAGAGACCAGCAGTCAATCTGTATCATCGACAGAACAGCAGTGGCTGTGTATCTGAGAAAGAACAGCAATGCCCTTTGCACCTGAGAGAGAACACAATTTCCTGTGTATCTGAGAGAGAACAGCAGTGCTTCTGTATCAGACAGTGCAGTTCAGAAGGCATATGGTGTGTTTAGTTTTATTGGTAGAGGAATTAAGCTCTGGAGCTGTGATGTCATGCTGCAACTATACAAAATGCTAGTGCAGCCTCACTTGGAATATTGTGTACAGTTCTGGTCGCCCCATTACAGGAAGGATGTGGAAGCATTGGGAAAGGTGCAGAGGAGAACAGCAGTGCATCTGTGTAAGAGAGAGAACTGCAATGCCTGTGTATCTGAGAGAGAACACCATTGCCTGTGTATCTGAGAGAGAACAGTGCATCTGTATCTGAGAGAGAACAGCATTGCCTGGGCATCTGATGGAGAACAGCATTGCAGGTGTAGCTGACGGTGAACAGCAGTGCATGTCTATCTGAAAGTGAACAGCAGTGGCTGTGTCTCTGGGAGAGAACAGCCTTGCGGGTATAGCTGATTGAGAACAGCAGTGCCTCTGTGTCAGAGGGAGAACAGCAGTGCCTGTTTATCTGAAAGAGAACAGCAGTGGCTGTGTCTCTGGGAGAGAACAGCATTGCAGGTATAGCTGATGGAGAATAGCAGTACCACTGTGTCAGAGGGAGAACAGCAGTGCCTGTGTATCTGAGAGAGAAAAACATTGCATTTGTATCTGAAATAGAATAGCAATGCCTCTAACCCTGAGAGAGTACAGCAGTGCCTGTGTATCTGAGAGACAACGGCAGTGCCTGTGTGTCTGAGAATGAATAGCCAGTGCCTGTGACTCTGAGACAGAACATTGCATGTGTATCTGACAGAAAAGCAGTGCTGTGTATCTGAGAGAGAAGAGCATTCCCTGTGTGCCTGAGAGAGAACAGCAATGCCTGTGTGCCAGAGAGAGAAAAACATTGCCTCTCTATCTGAGATTAAACAGCAATGCCTCTGTCGCTAAGAGAGTACAGCAGTGCCTGTGTATCTGAGAGTGAATAGCCAGTGCCTCTGTGTCTGAGATAGAATGGTGCATGTGTGTATGACAGAACAGTGGTGCTGGTATATCTGGGAGAGAAGAGCATTTCCTATGTGTCTGAGAGAGAACAACAGTGCCTGGGTATTTGGGAGAGACCAGCAATGCCTTTGCACCTGAGAGAGAACACAATTTCCTGAGTATCTGAGAGAGAACAGCAGTGCTTCTGTATCAGACAAAGAACAGCAGTGCCTGAGCTGCTGTGTGAGGACAGCCATGCCTTTTATCTGAGAGAGAACAGCAGTGCCTTTGTATCTGAGAGAGAGAAAAAGTGCCTTTGCATCTAAGGGAGAACAGCAGTGCCTGTGTACCTAAGAGAAAACAGCAGTATCTGTGTATCTTTGACAGAACAGCAGTGCCTGTATATCTGAGGGAGTGCAGCAGTGCCTCTATATCAGACAGAGAAGAGCAGTGTCTGTGTATCTGAGAGAGAACGGCAGTGCCTGTGTAGCTGAAGGATAACAGCAGGCCTGTGCATCTGAGAGAGAAAAGCAATGCCTGTGTGTCTGAGAGAGAGAGCTGCAGTACTTGCAGAATGTTCTCATGGGGGAGGGGACCAGCAAGAGGTTATTGTCCGCAATGATATAGGAAGGGAAAAGGTTGAGATTCTGAAGGGAGATTACAGAGTGTTAGCCAGAAATTTAAAAAGGAGGTTCTAAAGGGTAGTAATATCTGGATTACTTCCAGTGCTACGAGCTAGTGAGGGCAGAAATAGGAGGATAGAGCAGATGAATGCATGGCTGAGGAGCTGGTGTATGGGAGAAGGATTCACATTTTTGGATCATTGGAATTTCTTTTGGGGTAGAAGTGACCTGTACAAGAAGGATGGATTGCACCTAAATTGGAAGGGGACTAATATACTGGCAGGGAAATTTGCTAGAATTGCTTGGGAGGATTTAAACTACTAAGGTGGGGTGGGTGGGGGAGGGGGGAGCGGGTGGGACCCAGGGAGATAGTGAGGGAAGATATCAATCTGAGACTGGTACTGCTGAGAACAGAAGTGAGTCAAACAGTCAGGCAGGCAGGGACAAGGTAGGACTAATAAATTAAACTGCATTTATTTCAATGCAAGGGGCCTAACAGGGAAGGCAGATGAACTCAGGGCATGGTTAGGAACATGGGACTGGGATACCATAGCAATTACGGAAACATGGCTCAGGGATGGGCTGGACTGGCAGCTTAATGTTCCAGGATACAAATGCTACAGGAAGGAAGGGTGGCATGAGAGGAGGGGGAGTGGCATTTTTGATAAGGAATAGCATTACAGCTGTGCTGAGGGAGGATATTCCAGGAAATACATCCAGGGACATTATTTGGGTGGAACTGAGAAATAAGAAAGGGATGACCACCTTATTGGGATTGTATTATAGACCGCCGAATAGTCAGATGGAAATTGAGAAACAAACTTGTAAGGAGATCTCAGCTATCTGTAAGAATAATAGGGTGGTTATGATTGGGGATTTTAACTTTCCAAACATCGACTGGGACTGCCATAGTGTTAAAGGTTTAGATGGAGAGGAATTTTTTTAGTGCGTACAAGACAATTTTCTGATTCGGTATGTGGACGTACCTACTAGAGAAGGTGCAAAACTTGACCTCAGGCATTATTTCAAAACTTGAAATAAGGCAAGGCAGGTGACTGAGGTGTCAGTGGGGGATCACTTTGGGGCCAGCAATCATAATTCTGTTCGATTTAAAATAGTGATAGAAAAGGATAAACCAGATCTAAAATTTGAAGTTCTAAATTGGAGAAAGGCCAATTTTGATGGTATTACGAAAGAACTTTCAAAAGTTGATTGAAGACAGATGTTCTCAGGTAAAGGGATGGCTGGAAAATGGGAAGCCTTCAGAAATGAGATAACAAGAATCCAGAGAAAGTATATTACTGTCAGGGTGAAAGGGAAGGCTGGTAGGTATAGGGAATGCTGGATGACTAAAGAAATTGAGGGTTTGGTTAAGAAAAAGAAGGAAGCATATGTCAGGTATAGACAGGATAGATGGAGTGAATCCTTAGAAGAGTAAAAAGGAAGTAGGAGTACACTTAAGAGGGAAATCAGGAGAGCAAAAACGGGACATGAGATAGCATTGGCAAATAGAATTATGGGGAATCCAAATGGTTTTTACAAATATATAAAGGACAAAAGGGTAACTAGGGAGAGAATAGGACCCCTCAAAGATCAGCAAGGTGGCCTTTATGTGGAGCCACAGAAAATGGGGCATATTATAAATTAATGTTTTGCATCAGTATTTACTGTGAAAAAGGATATGGAAGATATAGAGTGTAGGAAAATAGTTGGTGACATCTTGCAAAATGTCCAGATTACAGAGAAGGAAGTGCTGGATGTCTTGAAATGGTTAAAGGTGGATAAATCCCCAAGACCTGATCAGGTGTACTCGAGAACTCTATGGGAAGCTAGAGAAGTGATTGCTGGGCTTCTTCTGAGATATTTGTATCATCGATAGTCACAGGTAAGGTGCCAGAAGACTGGAAGTTGGGAAACGTGGTGCCACTCTTTAAGTAGGGCAGTAAAGACAAGCCAGGGAACTGTAGACCGGTGAGCCTGAACTCAGTGGTGGGTAGATTGTTGGAGGGAATCTTGAGGGACAGGATGTACATATATTTGGAAAGGCAAGGACTGATTAGGGATAGTCAACATGGCTTTGTGCGTGGGAAATCATGTCTCACAAACTTGATTGAGTTTTTTGAAGAACTAACAAAGAAGATTGATGAGGGCAGAGCAGTAGATGTGGTCTATATGGACTTCAGTAAGGAGTTCGACAAGGTTCCCCATGGGAGACTGATTAGCATGGAATAAAGGGCGAACTAGCCATTTGGATACAGAACTGGCTCAAAAGGTAGAAGACAGAGGGTGATGGTGGAAGGTTGTTTTTCAGACTGGAGGCCTACGACCAGTGGAGTGCCACAACGATTGGTGCTGGGTTCTCTACTTTTTGTCATTTCCATAAATGATTTGGATGCGAGCGTAAGAGGCACAGTTAATAAGTTTGCAGATGACACCAAATGACGAGGTAAATAAGTTTGCAGATGATGAGGTGCTGCATTTTGGGAAAGCAAATCTTAGCAGGACTTATACAATTATTGGTAAGGTCCTCGGGAGTGTTGCTGAACAAAGAGACCTTGGAATGTAGGTTCATAGCTCCTTGAAAGTGGAGTCACAGATAGATAGGATAGTGAAGAAGGCTTTAGATATGCTTTCATTTATTGGTCAGAGTATTGAGTACAGGAGTTTGGAGGTCATGTTGTGGCTCTACAGGACATTGGTTAGGCCACTGTTGGAATATTGCATGCAATTCTGGTCTCCTTCCTATTGGAAAGATGTTGTGAAACTTGAAAGGGTTGAGAAAAGATTGACAAGGATGTTGCCAGAGTTGGAGGATTTGAGCTATAGGGAGAGGCTGAACAGGCTGGGCTGTTTAACCTGGAGTGTCAGAGGCTGAGGAGTGAGCTTATAGAGATTTACAAAATTATGAGTGACATGGATAGGATAAATAGACAAAGTCTTTTCCCTGGGGTCGGGGAGTCCAGAACGAGAGGGCA
Organism: Hemiscyllium ocellatum; assembly: GCF_020745735.1. Classification (NCBI taxonomy): domain Eukaryota; kingdom Metazoa; phylum Chordata; class Chondrichthyes; order Orectolobiformes; family Hemiscylliidae; genus Hemiscyllium; species Hemiscyllium ocellatum. The sequence goes on along the minus strand of NC_083405.1, from coordinate 13,545,681 downwards.
TAGGTTTAGGGTGAGAGGGGAAAGCTATAAAAGAGACCTGAGGGGCAACATTTTCACGCAGAGAGTGGTACATGTAAGGAATGAGCTGCCAGAGGATGTAGTGGAGGCTGGTACAATTGCAACATTTAAGAGGAATTTGGATGGGTATATGAATAGGAAGGGTTTGGAGGGATATGGTCTGGATACTGGTAGGTGGGACTAGGTTGGGTTGGGATATCTGGTTGGCATGGACGGGTTGGACCGAAGGGTCTGTTTCCATGCTGTACATCTCTGTGACTCGATGACACTAAGATGAGACATTTCACTGTTAATTAATAAGAACAAACAGATTTAATGCTACAAAAATGATTCAAATCTATCAGAGTTGCATTCATAAAATTGTATCAGGATTGTTCTATTATGTGCATATTAAATTACAGCTATTAAATTACATGAATTCCTCCAATTAAGTATGAGTTTTGTTAAAACTAGAAATTTATTTATTCAAAACCCAATTTTATAATGTTAAAGGTGCAGTTTCCAACATTGAAATTCATTATAATTGCCTTGTTCTAGTCTGTGAATTTAAATCCCAAACTTGGTTCCTTTAGTGGTTCTGATCATTGCTCATTTACCATGTTACAGGCTGTGTTTACCATGTTACAGGCTGTGTTTACCATGTTACAGGCTGTGTTTACCATGTTATAGGCTGTGTTTACCATGTTACAGGCTGTGAGATGACTGCAGCTGCATTCATAAAGGTCTTGTCTACTCACATTAATTTGTTTAGAGGGTGTTAAGGTTAATGTGAACAAAACACGTCTTGTGAACAAATAATAATTATCCAAAAAGACACAAGTATGAACAATATCATCTTTTGTTACAAAAGATGTTAAATAATGTTAAAATGACACTTGAAGCCTCAGTGAGGAAGGGAGTCTGATGTTGAATAAAGCTACGACTGGCACTCCATACTCACTAATGAGATGCAGCGTCTGAAAAATATCTGGAAACAAACGAGTCCAAAAAACACTAAAAAAGTCTGCTTGTACCATTTTCTGAAAACAATACTGTTGTTTTGAGATACTTTAGATCCATCTTTACGCTTTCAGCTTTACATTTTTAATTAAATTATATAAAGTTCACTGCGATTCCTCCACTTAATGAGCAAATGTTAGAGTCTGAGGTGATTTTCAGTGCTGCTGCTTTTACTTCCTTTAGTCAATTATTTGACTAGTCCAACACTTGGGGGTAAAAGGAGTGAAGTTGATCTTTTGTAGTAGCATGAAATAATGGGGGAGTTGCAAGTAGGTTTATAGTCGTGTCAAATGGTGCAAGAATCTAAGGAAAAGACACTTGCTTTGCAAGATTGTAATGTCATTTTCCTCCATATTAAACTGATTTGAATTAAATAAGTTTGGATTTCATGAAAACATAGAAATTGACAGTATGGCAGTCACGGTCTGTAAGAAGAACAAGTAGGTGAATACTTTATTAGTTTTTTAAAAAGAATTTGCATTTCAGAATCACTGATGGTTCCTTCACCCTTAAAAGAAATCATCTTAAGTTCCCAAAATGCAAATCAAATTTAAAACAGTCCCAGATCTTGACCTCCAGGGAACAAAACACAAACAAGCCAATATACTTTCAAATCAGACCACAAAGAGTTAACCTGTCCACAAGCTGAGTCAGTTTCTGTCACTCTTCCTCTGTCTCACGTACACACTCAGTTTGCTTGAACCTTCCTAACAATGGACTCGTCCAGATGCCTTTTCAATCGTTTAATTGTACCAGCCTCCACCACTTCCTCTGGTAGATCATTTCATACATGCACCACCATCTGTGTGAAAAAAATTCCCCTTAGGTCACTTTTTGATTTCTCCCCATTGACTCTAAACCTATGCCCTGTAATTCTGAACTCCCCCACCCCAGAGCAAAGACCTTATCTCTTATCCTATCCATGCCCCTCATGATTTTATAAACCTCTACAAAGGTCACCCCTAAGCCTCCGACGCTCCAGGGAAAACAGCCCCAACCTATTCAGCCTCTCCCTACAGCTCTAATCCTCCTAACTGGCAACATCCTTGTAGATCTTTTCTGAACTCTTTCAAGTTTCATAGCATCCTTCTGATAAGGAGACCAGAATTGCATGCAATATTCTCAAAGTGGCTGAACCAATGTCCTGTACAGCAGCAACATGACCTCTCAACTCCATACTCAGTACTGAGACCAGTAAGGAAAAGCATACCAAATGCCTTCTTCACTATCCCATCTACCTGTGACTCTACTTTCAAGGAGCTATGAACCTGCACTCCATGGTCACTTTGTTCAGTAACACACCCCAGGACTGTACCATTAAGTGTGTATAAGTTGTGCTCTGTATTGCTTTTCCAAAATTTACCTAAATTATTCTTCACCTGTTGCTTCTCAGCCCATTGGTCCATCTGATCAAGATCCAGTTGTAATCTGAGGTAAGTTTCTTAGCTGTACACTGCACCTCCTGTTTTGGTGTCATCTACAAACTTACTAACTCTGCCTCCTATATTCACATCCAAATCATTTGTGGCACTCCACTGGTCACAGACCTCCAGTCTGAAAAGCAATCCCCTACCATGACCCTCTGTTTTCTACCTTCGGGTCAACTCTGTATCCAAATGTCTGGATATCCCTGTGTTCTATGAGGTCTAACCTTGTTAACCAGTCTCCCATGAGGAACCTCGTCGAATGCATGACTAAATCAATTGTCGTGAGACATGATTTTCCATGCACAACGCCATGCTGACTATCCCTAATCAGTCCTTGCCTTCCAAATACATGTAAATGTTGTCCCTCAGGATTTCCTCCAACAACTTCCCACCACCAATATCAGGCTCACCAGTCTATTATTGCCTGGCGTTTCCTTACACCTTTCTTAAATAGCGATATCATGTTAGACAATCTCCAGTCTTCAGGCGCCTCACCTGTGACCATCGATGATACAAATATCTCAGCATGGGGCCAGCAATCATTTGCCAAGCTTCCCACACAGTTTGAGAGTAGACCTGATCAGATCCTGGGGACTTATTCACTTTTATGTTTCAAGACGTCCAGCACCACCTCCTCTGTAAAATGGACATTTTCAAGATGTCACCATCTATTCCCCCCATTCTATATCTTAAAATCACGCATCAGAAAAATGCGTCAGAACATTCCATTGGCACAATGTATGGCAGTTTTTCCAAATGCATTATAGCTTTAAAAGTTATGATGTTTTATATATGGTCAATATTGGTTCTTAAAGATCAGAAAAATGTGAACAGCTGTAAATGCAATTGAATGAAACATAATAAAGAAATGTATTTAAAACATTGCTATTTCAGAGGCCAGCAATTCTTAAACCTAATTTGAAGGTTTAAATCCTCTGCTTATACTTATTTGTCTATGATATTATGAGCAAACTGAGAATTTTATTGGATTTTGTGTCAGGTTTTTGCAATCCACCAGACACTCATACCCTGAGAAATGCTAGCTTGTTTTTACAGTACCAGGTGAACCATGTGAATGTTTGCGCGTAATTTGCCATGCTAATGGCAGGATCGAAACAACAACACGTAGATTGCTGCATCAGGTGAAAGCAAAGAAATTTATTTTGTGTCAAGTACAGCAAGTCGTGCACTTACTGAACACTTACCAAGAGACTCTCATTATTATCACTGTACTTGCATAACCATAAAGAATCTGGCCATTCTGTCAGTGGGAGATGAACCTTTTTGTTTAGTTGTTGCCAATGACTGCTTCCCACAGTATTCCTCCAAGGAAGTCTGTTTACTCCAGTTAGTGTTCACCTAATTGATAGACTGCACTGATACTGATATCACCTTTCAGTCAGGCTGCCTCTGAGAATGGATGGCATAAACTCACTGCTGCACAGCTTACACTTTGAAGTGTAGTCGTAAAGATGATGTCTTCAGTTGTAAAATACAATCGACCATGTTCATATCATAAAATACTATTATATAAATACTAAATCCTTTCTCTATTTGAAAGGCAATGTTGGAGTGTTCCCACTGCCTTTTGAGGGTTATCCAGTAGCCTGCGAAAGCTGATTAACAACGGTTTAATGCAGCAAAATGTCCCAAGTGTTGCAGAGTTGTAAACAAAGGTGAGGATGAGAAGTTGTTTAGACTAAAAAGGCCTAGATCTGTTGAGTTAACCGCTGTCTACACAAATGACAATAAAAATATGAGAATTTCTGTTGATATCTCTTCGTATGAGAGTGGGATATTGGTCAGGAAACGCTGTTCAAGGTCACCTGGGCTATTTGATTGACACTAATGGCTGTTCCCAGCAGACCTGTGTTGTACAAAAGAAAAATGAAATAGGATTTAAATATTTTAACTGAATATGTTCCCTGATAGACTAAGTTACATACCTAATTGTCAATCCTATTTTTCTATTTCAAACAATGAAAAACATGGGTAATTTGTATGTTAAACTCAATTCATTGTCATGAAGCTTTCTGCTTTCCCAATTCCGTGTAATTTGATTTGCCTTTGTGGCTGCATTAAGATACTCGGACTAAATTACTAGAGTCACTTGAACTTTCCAGTTGAGGAGACAGGGGAGCCTTTCTGATCTGAATTGTTCATGACAAGCCACCAAATTGTTAAGAACACCCACAGAGCAACTTTTAAGCTGAATGCTTGTTTGGGGAGCAACTGTCACTGCTGCTTTGATATTCGATCCAACTCTGGAGAAATTCATGATGTTTGTTTAAGCATTTCAGGAGTGAGGTGTCCTACGTTTGCCTGCCTGTGTATCCTTAATAATGTTCAATATGCTTCATTGTCAATCATGCTGCGTAAGTAGATGGTATTGCTTGAGAGATACAAATTCAAATCCCAGCAAAGCAGCTTAGGGTAAGTTCAATTAATTAGTAAATTCAGAATAAAAATCTGGTCCCAAAAATGGTGACTGCAATGATATTCAATTGCTGTGAAAACCTATCTATTGCACAAATGTCCTTCAATTCAAGAAATATGCTGCCCTCATCCAATCTAATCTATAGTTGTCCAGAATCACTGCAATGTGGTTAACTCTGAGCTGCCCACTGAAATAACTAAGAATGCAGCTGTATGGAATCTGAACATAAATATCAATGAGGAATAAAATAGGACTGACCATCTGGAATTATCTGGGCATCAGATACCACGGTGGCGCATCATGCCCATTCCATCCTTCCAGTTCTCACTTACTATTATGCTGGACTTATCTCAACATTAGAGAAGCAATAGTCTGACATTGTCATATTCACTGAATCATACCGTACAGATGCCAGACTCCCACATCACTACCCTACTTATGTTCTTCCCCACCAACAGGACAGTTCCACAAGAGGTGGTGGTACATGGGTGTGCAGTCAAAAAGGAGTGGTCCCAGAGTTCCCAGCATTAATTCGGAACTCTATTCAGTTTCACGGCATCAAGTTAAATGTGGGAAAGGAAATCCTCTGCTGGTTCCCACCTATCAATCTCCCCCAGCTGGTAGCTCCAAAGCTCAGGAAACCCTTAAACAAACATGCAAATGTAAAACTTAGGAACAGAAAAGGGCTATTCCCCTCCCTGAATCTGCTCTAACAGTCAATAAGTTCATGGCTGATTGGTTTGCGTTCTGATTTCTAACTCTCCCTCCCCCTCTGTCCCCAATAACCATTGTTTCCATTAACTATCAGGAATCTACCTATCTACATCGTATTAAGTGTCAATGACTGCATATCTACCACTTTCTAAGAAAGAGGTCCCTCTGAGAAAAAGCAATTCTCCTTATTTCTCTGCCTTAAAAGGATGACCAATTTAAAATACTGACCAGCCTCCTGACCTACTATCCCAGTTCATTCAGCCAGCATAGTTGTCCTAATTTAAATTTATAATATTTGGCTTAGCGCCACTTCTTCCCTTCAAAATGAATGTAAAATTACATTTTAAGATTTTGCTGCGTGGAGATGACTTTACTCTGAAATCATTCATTAATCCTGTCATGTTATATAATGCCAATTCTACTATCATGCTCCCTGGTCAGTTCCAGAACATGCTGCTCTGAACAACTGCTTTGAAAGCATTTGATTAATTCCCCAACAAAGCTCTTGTTATCAACCCATTTTTTTAAGTTTATGTGTAGTTAAAATTATCCATGATTATCTCTGTCTCTTTATCACAAGCATTGAATATATTGTCTCATATAAGTGTGCCTGCATCATGGATACTGTTCAGGGAGCTGTAAATCACTCCCTTGTGAGTTCTTTAGGTCTGCCAGCCAGTAAGGTGTGATTAAGTGAACATGGCTATATCAGACTATTGCTCCTGTAATGTTGATATAACTCCAGGATAATAATAAGTCAGAACTGGAAGGATGGAAGGGGCATGATGTGTCATTGTGGTATCTGATGCCCAGATACATGCCAGATGGTCAGTCCAGTTTCATTCCTCATTGATATTTTTGTTCTTATTTATTACTGAGCAGGCAGTGATGATAACAAGCTGAACAGATCCATGGGAACACCTCCAAGTTATACCACCCTCTGTGAAGGACATTCCCATTCTTTCACTCTTGTCAAAATTCTGGAACTCGATCTCTCCCAACACTGTGGATGCACTTCTACCACAACATTAACTTTTGGCGTGCTCCACCGTACCCATCACTTAAGCTGCATGATGGAGGTTACATGCTGTTATTGCATACCATTCCAGTGTTGCTGTTTGGCCACTGAGCCTTGTAAATCCCCAGTTTTTACACCAATAAATTAGTTTTCTGTGTTTTCTGTTATGCCAAACAATATGGGGGAGGTGTCCTTCATGTATCTACAGACAGATGTATTTGTAATGTGTCAGCTGGTGCAGCTGACTTGACTGTTTTTTTTCTCTTGTTGACTCTCCTACCACCTGCCTCAGCTGAGTCTAGCAGCCAGGTCCTCCAGTCAGAGCCAACATGGTCAGTCACTTGGTGATGGATACTGAAGACCCCATCCAAAGTATATTCTATACCGTTGTCCCCTGAACGCTTCTTCCATGTAGTATTCAATATGGAGATACACTGATTTATCAGTTGAAACCAGGGTAGCAGGGAAGAATGGTGGCAACAAGGAGAAGGTTTCTGTGCCCATGTTTTACCTTATGACTAGAAATGTCAGGTGGTTCAATGTCAAAATAGAAGAATCTCAGGACTCTCACAACCTCCTAACTGTACATCTTTGTTCCTCCCCATCTCTATTGTGTCTATTCTGCCAGTGGAACAGGGATGTTGATGGAGGAGGCTGAAACATTGGCTGTAAGGCATGATTTATGACAGTGCTAGTCTTTTGCCTGACTTGTCTGTTGAACACCTCTCCAACTTTTGGTGCAATTCCCAGCTGATGTTGAGGAGGATATTGCAGGGTCAACTGAGCAAGATATACTTATGTTATTTCCAGTTCCCAGCTTGATTTTGGATGGTTCATCCAATTTTTTTTCCTTTTTTTTGGCAATGGCATACAAGGTCATTTCAGAAGGTAGTTAATAAAGAATTCATAATATTACACCAAGATCCCTCAGCATATCAATGGCTAAAAATCTTTTCATTGACCCAGTATTCTGCCTTCCTGTTACGCTTACCAAAGTGAAACACCTCATAATTATATGCATTGAACTCCATTTGCCACCTCTCAGCCCAATTCTGCAGTTTGTCCAAGTCCCCCTACAACCTGGAACATTCTTCCACACTGTCCACCACTCCACCGACTTTAGTGCTATCTCTAAACTTACTAACCCACCCATCTATGCCTGCCTCCAAGTCATGTGTAAAAATAACAAATAGCAATGGTCCCAAGACAGATCCATGTGGCACACCACTAGTAATCGGACTTCAGGCTGAATATTTTCTATCAATCACCATTCGTTGCCTTCATACAGAAAGCTAATTTCTAATCCAAACAGCTAAATCACCCTCAATCCCATGTCTCTGCATTTTCTCCAACAGCCTACCATGTGGAACCTTATCAAAGGCTTTACTGACGTCCATGTACACCACTTCAACTGCCCTACCCTTACCCACAAGCTTGATCATCTTCTCAAAAAACCCATGGTTGTGAGACATGACCTGCCCTTGACACAACCATGTTGACTGTGTCCAATCAAATTGTTGCTTGCTAGATGATTATAAATCCTATCTCTTACAAACTTTTCCCAAAACAGACACAATGCTCACTGGTCTGTCATTACCTGGATCACCTCTGCTGCCCTTCTTGTATAAGGATACAACATTTGCAATCCTACAGTCCTCTGATACAAAACGTGTCGACAATAACGACTCAAAGAACAAGGCTAAAGTCTCCACTACCCCGTCCCTCGCTTCCCAGAGTATCCTCGGATAAATCCTGTCCGGCAGAGGGGAATGATCTACTTTCACACATTCTAGAATTGATAACACCTCCTTCCTTACTAACCTCAATCCTTTCTTGTCTAATAGCCTGTATCTCAGTCTTCTCCTTGACAATATTCTCCTTTCCTTGATTGAAAGCAGTTGAGAAGTATTTGTTTCGCACCTCTACGATCTCCACAGGGTCCGTACAGAACTTCCCACTTCAGTCTTGGACTGGCCCTGTTCCTACCCTCATCATTCTTTTATTCCTCACATACCTAGAGAGTCTCACATCAGACAGTCTCACATTCATGTCAGCCTCAGTAACATACATCCCTATCAGTATACTGTCAGTGTTAACACTCTCACACTGAGTGTGGCCTTACATGCACACCTCCCAGTCAGTAGAAAGTCATTGTAAACAGTCTCACACTGGGCCTTTCAAAATTTACACACCTCCCCGCCTGTATAATATCACTGTAAACAGTCTCACACTGAATCTGGCCTCACTTACACACCTCCCAGTCAGTATAATGTCACACCAAAAACAGTCTCACAGTGAGCCTGGCCTCATTTACACACCTCCCAGTCAGTATTATGTCACACCAAAAGCAGTCCCACAGTGAGCATGGACTCATTTACATGTCACCCAGCCAGTATACTGTCACTATCAACAGTCTCACATTCAGATGTGACACATATACACACCACCCATTTAGTATAATGTCATTGTCAACAGTCCCACAGTGAGCATGGCCTCAATTACACACCCATCAGTCAGTATACTTTTAGTGTAAACCGTCTCACACTGAGCCTAGCTTCATTTACACATCTCCAAATCAATATAATGTCACTGTAAACAGTCTTACATTGAGTGTGGCTTAATTTACATACCTCCAAGTCAGTATAATGTCACACCAAAAAGTCTCATGGTGAGCCTGGCTTCACTTACACATCTCCCAGTCTCTAATATGTCACTGTGAACAGTCTTACACTGAGTGTGGCTTAATTTACACACCTCCCAGTCAGTATAATGTCACTGCAAACAGCCTCACACTGAACCTGGATTCATTCGCACACCTTTGAGTCACACTGTAAATAATCTCACAGCAAGCCTGGCCTCATTTAAACACCTCCAAATCAGTGTAATGTTTCTGGAAACAGTCTCAAAATAAGCAAGGCCTTATTTACACACCTCCCATCAGTATAATCATTCTCACACTGAGCCTGGCAAGATGGGGAATGGAAAAAAATTGTGATTGTAAGAGTTGCTCCTTCTTTTGTGGTATTTTAGGTATTGGAGGTGATTTGTTCAAATTCCAGGAGCAGCAATTAGAACATAGAACATAGAACAGTACAGCACAGAACAGGCCCTTCAGCCCACGATGTTGTGCCGACCACTGATCCTCATGTATACACCCTCAAATTTCTGTGACTACATGCATGTCCAGGCGTCTCTTAAATGTCCCCAATGACCCTGCCTCCACAACTGCTGCTGGCAACGCATTCCATGCTCTCACAACTCTCTGTGTAAAGAACCCGCCTCTGACATCCCCTCTATACTTTCCGCCAACCAGCTTAAAACTATGACCCCTCGTGTTAGTCATTTCTGCCCTGAGAAATAGTCTCTGGCTATTGACTCTATCTATGCCTCTCATTATCTTGTATACCTCAATTAGGTCCCCTCTTCTCCTCCTTTTCTCCAATGAAAAAAGTCCAAGCTCAGTCAACCTCTCCTCATAAGATAAGCCCTCCAGTCCAGGCAGCATCCTGGTAAACCTCCTCTGAACCTGCTCCAAAGCATCCACATCTTTCTTATAATAGGGTGACCAGAACTGGATGCAGTATTCCAAGTGCGGTCTAACCAAAGTTTTATAGAGCTGCAACAAGATCTCATGACTCTTAAACTCAATACCACTGTTAATGAAAGCCAAAACACCATATGCTTTCTTAACCCTGTCCAATTGGGTGGCCATTTTAAGGGATCTATGTACCTGCACCCCAAGATCCCTCTGTTCCTCAACACTGCCAAGAATCCTGTACTCAGCTTTCAAATTTGACCTTCCAAAATGCATCACCTTGCATTTATCCAGGTTGAACTCCATCTGCCACCTCTCAGCCCATCTCTGCATCCTGTAAATGTCCCGCTGCAGCCTACAACAGCCCTCTATACTGTCAACGACACCTCCAACCTTTGTGTCATCTGCAAACTTGCTGACCCATCCTTCAATCCCCTCATCCAAGTCATTAATAAAAATTACAAACAATAGAGGCCCAAGGACAGAGCCCTGTAGAACACCACTCACCACAGACTTCCAGGCAGAATATTTTCCTTCTACTACCACTCGCTGTCTTCTGTTGGCCAGACAATTCTGTATCCAGACAGCTAAGTTCCCCTGAATCCCATTCCTCCTGATCTTCTGAATGAGTCTACCTTATCAAATGCCTTGCTGAAGTCCATATACACCACATCCACAGCTCGACCCTCATCAACTTTTCTAGTCACATCCTCAAAGAACTTGATAAGGTTTGTGAGGCATGAACTGTCCCTCACAAAGCCGTGTTGACTGCATTTAATCAAGCCATGCTCTTCCAGATGGTCAAAAATCTAACATTTGGCCCCATTTGGAGTACTGTGTCCAGTTTTGGTCCTCACACCTCAGGAAGGACATACTGGCACTGTAGCATGTCCAGCGGAGATTCACACGGATGATCCTGCAATGGTAGGTCTAACATACGAGGAACGGCTGAGGATCCTGGGATTGTATTCATTGGAGTTTAGAAGATTAAGGGGAGATCTAATAGAAACTTACAAGATAATACATGGCTTGGAAAGGGTGGAGGCTCGGAAATTGTTTCTATTAGACGAGGAGACTAGGACCCATGGACACAGCCTTAGATTTAGAGGGGGTAAATTCAGAACAGAAATGCGGAGACATTTCTTCAGCCAGAGAGTGGTGGGCCTGTGGAATTCATTGCCGCAGAGAGCAGTGGAGGCCGGGACTCTGAATGTCTTCAAGGCAGAGATTGATAAATTCTTGATGTCACAAGGAATTAAGGGCTACGGGGAGAATGCGGGTAAGTGGAGTTGAAATGCCCATCAGCCATGATTGAATGGCAGAGTGGACTCAATGGGCCGAATGGCCTTACTTCCACTCCTATGTCTTATGGTCTTATGATCTTATCCAATCGGTCCTGGAGATTTGTGCACCTTAATAACCTCTAGCATACCCAACAAATCTTCCCTACATATGCCAATGTGATCCAGACTAATCAAACTTCTACATCTAATCTCAGGATTCATCATGTTCCTCTCCTCCGTGAACACTGATGCAAAATAATCATTCACAGTCTCACCCATTCTCTCAGGTTCGACACACAGCCTTCCTTCATTATCTTTTAGTGGACCAATCCTTTCTCTAGTTACCCATTTGCTTTTTATATAAGAATAAAATGCTTTGGGATTCTCCTTAATTCTGCTCGTGAAAGCTATTTCATGACCCTTTTTAGCCTGCTTGATTCCTTGTTTAAGACTGGTCCTACTCTTCCAATATTCCTCCAGGGCCCACTCTGTTCTATATGTGCTTCAATTTTCCCCTTGACTAGTCGTACAATTTCTCCTGTCATCCACGGTTCATGAATCTTGCCTTTCCAATCTTTTACCTTCAATGGGACATGCCTATCCTGCACATTCTTTAACCTATCTTTGAAAGCCTTCCACATATCAAATGTGGACTTGCCTTCAAGTAGTTGTTTCCAACATTTCCCCACTCCTGCCTAATTTTGATATAATTGGCCTATGATCCACTTTAACACTCTTCCCTTAGGACTACTCATCTTTGTCTACGAGTATACTAAAACTTACAGAATTGTGGTCAAAGCAATCCCTCACTGCAACTTTTACCACCTGGCCTGGCTCATTCCCCAAATCCAAAATGGCCCCTTCCCTTGTCGGACTATTGACAGACTGCTCTAGAAAACTCTACTGGACACTTCTTACAAATTCTATTCCATCCAGATCTCTGACATGAAGTGTATCCCAGTCAATGTTGGGAAAATTAAAATCTCACATCACTATTACCCTACTGTCTCTACATCTTGCCATAATCTGTTTACCTATTTGTTCTCCTCCCTGACGTTCACTGTTGGGAGGCCTGTAATACAGCCCCAACAATGTAACTGCACCCTTTTTATTTCTCAGCTCCACCCATAATTCCTCACTACTCAAGCTCTCCATCGTGTCATCCTTTGGCACAGCCGTGATATCCTCCCTGACCAGATATCCAACTGTAACCCCCCACCCTCGCACCTTTACTTCCCTCCTTGTCCCGTCTGAAGCGTCTATACCCTGGAACATTTAATTGCCAATCATGACCTTCCTTCATCCAAGTTTCTGCGATTGCAGTAACGTCATACTCCTAGGCACCAATCCAAGTTCTAAGTGCATTTGCCTTAAACTCCTTGCATTAAAGTAGATGCACTTCAGGCCACCTATTATTTTGTGTTCATCTGCTCTCTGCCTACTCTTCCCCTTACAGTCTCCAGTTTCAACCTTGCCATCTGCTAGTCACTGGATATTGAAAAGCCTTTGATAAGGTTCCACATGGTAGGCTGTTGGAGAAACTGCAGAGATATGGGATTGAGGGTGATTTAACAACTTGGATTAGAAATTGGCTTTCTGAAGGAAGGCAGTGAGTGGTGGTTGATGGAAAATATTCAGCCTGAAATCTGGTTACAACCACTGCTGGTTGTCATTTTAACAAATAACTTAGATGCAGGCATAGGTGGATGGATTAGTAAATTTGCAGATGACACTATAGTTGATGGAGTAACAGATAGTGTGGAAGAATGTTACAGGTAGCAGGGGACTTGGATAAACTGCAGAATTGGGCGGAGAGGTGGCAAATGGAGTTCAATGCATTTAAAAATGATATGATGCACTTTGAGAAGAATAACAGGAAGACAGAATACTGGGTCATTGAAAAGATTCTTGGTCGTGTGGATGTGCAGAGGGATCTTGGAGTCCATGGTACATAGATCCCTGAAAGTTGCCACCCAAGGTGATAGTGCCATTAAGTAGGCATACAGTGTGTGAGGTTTCATTGGTAGAGGGATTGAGTTCTGGAGTCGCAATATCATGCTGCAACAATACAAAACGCTGGTGCGGACACACTTGGAATATTGTGTACAGTTCTGGTCACCATATTTTGGGAAGGATGTGGAAGCATTGGATAAGGTAAGAGGAGATTTATCAGGATGTTGCCTGGTCTGGAGGAAAGGTCTAATGAGGAAAGGCTGAGAGAATTGGGTCTGTTCTCATTGGAAATAAGAAGGCTAAGAGGGGATTTGATCGAGACATACAAGGTGATCAGAGGATTAGGTAGACAATGAAAGTCTTTTTTCTAGGAGGATTACGTTGGCTTCTAGGAGGGGTGATAGATTTAAGACAGATATCAGAGGCAGATTCTTTACTCAGAGGGTGTTAAGGGCGTGGAATGCCGTACCTGCCATTGTAGTTAACTCAGCCACTTGAGGGAGATTTAAACAGTCCTTGGATAAACACATGGATGATGATGGGATAATGTAGGGGGATGAGCTGAGAATCGTTTACAGGTCGGCAAAATATTGAGGGCCGAAGGGCCTGTTCTGCGCTGTATTGTTCTATGTTCTATGGATTCACGAACAGGATTAATGAAGGCTCTGACAAGCTCCCTCATGATCGCCTGGTTATCAAGATTATGTCACATGGAATACAGGGAAATCTAGCTATTTGGATACACAACTGGTTTGAAAGTAGAAAGTAGGTGGTGGTGATGGAAGTTGCTTTTCAGACTGAAACCCTGTAAGCCGGTGCCACAAGGATCGGCGCTGGGCCCACTGCTTTTTGTCATTTATATGAATTATTTGGATGTGAACATAGGACATATAGTTACTAAGTTTCCGGGTGACACCAAAATTGGAGGTGGAGTGCACAGCGATGAAGGTTACCTCAGAGTATAATGGGATCTTGGTCAGATGGGCCAAGGGCTGAGGAGTGACAGATGAAGTTTAATTTTGGTAAATGAGAGATACTGCATTTTAGAAAGGAAAATCAGGGCAGGATTTATCCACTTAATAGTAAGGTCCTGGGAGTGTCCAATGAAACCTTGGAGTGCAGGTTCATAGTTCCTTGAAAGTGGAGTCGCAGATAGATAGGATAGTGAAGACCGCGTCTGGTTTGTTTTCCTTTCTGGGACAGAGCATTGAACATAGGAGTTGGGAGATCGTATTGCAGCTGTACAGGAGATTGGTTAAGCCACTTTTGGATTGTTGTGTGCAATTCTGGTTTTCTTCCTCTTTGAAGCATGTTGTAAAACTAGAAAGGGTTAGAAAATACACGAGAATTAATGTTCTCTGCAATATGCACAAGATCTGCTCTTCTCTATAAAACAGACAGAGACTGCTACTCTCTGTAATACACACAGGGACTTCTGTTCTGTTTCACATACTCAGAAATTACTGTTTAGCATAGAACACACAGGGACTACTATTCACTATTCATAGACAGTAAATGCTATTCTATATACTCTAACAAAGCAGGTCAGGCGATGACCCAGTGGTGTTATCGTTGGACTCTTAATCCAGAGAACCAGGTAATGTGCTAGGGATCCAGATTCAAATCCTGCCATGGCAGATAGTGGAATGTGAATTTTAGAAAAATCTGCAAGTATGAGAGTAATCATGGCCAACATTTGCTGATTGTTGGGAAAAGCCAACTTATTCACGAAAAACGTTTAGGGGAGGAATTGCCATCTTTACCTGCTCTGGTCTCCATGTTTCTCCAAACCCACAGCAATGTAGTGGAATCTTACCTGCTCTTTGCACCAATAAGGATGGGCAATAAACACTGGCCGAGACAACAACACCCTCATCCCACAAATGAACAAAAAAAGATAACATTTAACAAACTGGATCAGAAACAATGTGCCAAAATGCCTCCCTTGGTGTTGTAACACAACATTGATTACTATTTGAGGTCCTATGGGGTGTAAATTGTGGAATTTTTATGGAATGGTTTTGTTCAAAAAGTGTGGTGCTGGAAAAACACAGCCTGTCAGGCAGCATCCGAGGAGGAGGAGAGTCGCTGTTTCCATCATAAGCTCTTCCTCAAGAGCATCTGTGCTTTTCCAGCACCACATTTTTTGACACTGATCTCCAGCATCTGCACTCCTCACTTTCTCCCAGAATAATTTTGTTGTAGAGTAAGAAACTGATTGTTTTTTTTCTGTGTCTCTGAACTGAACAGTATTTTCTGTAATTGTGGTGATTTCTTTAAAGGACAGGTGACAAAGCTGGACTGCAGAATGGATGGGTTTTGTGCACTAATGAATGTTTATTAAAGCTATGTCTCAAAGTCAAACAAATTTAAACTTTTGGAAAGAGAATCACTTAACTCACTACATTCCTAGCTGTTCTGTTTAAGCTGAATTTCAAAGCAACAAAGGTGATCAACCTTATCCCAAACTGTAATCCCAGCATTTCAAGCAAATTATGTCAGTGATATTACTCACAAACCTGTTCTCTTGTTTTGAAAATATTGTAAAAGGAAGATGAAGCTGATTGGCTGGACCATCATTACCATGGAGATGCAGCAAAAACAGTTAGCTGTCAATCTTAATTCTCAGACCAGATAGGTGGACTCTGATTGGTCAGAGTATCACCATAGGGGTAGAACACAGTTTGGTTCTCTCCATGACACCTTTCTCTTCAAAGAATGTCTGTAAAAAATCTTTTTGCCTATATGAACCAGGGTCTTGGATTATATTTGTTGCTTCTAACTCATGCAGAGATACAGCCAGCTGTTGATCTTAAATTGGTTTCCAATTTAACTCTTGGCACAGTTCAGATTATTTAATCAATGATTTCCAAAGCAGAATCACTTCTAATGAGGCTTACAAGCATGGGCTGGTTGAGAACAGGCAGCTTGCTGCCAGCAGAGAATGATCAAATGGACATGTTTTCTGACACGGTCCGCCAGTTGTCAGGAAGCAGGGCCGACATGTCTGGCATCGCACCAGCACCAAAACCCATGTAATGTTATTCATTTGTGATTCACCTGTTGGACTTGTGTGTAAAGGTGGTAACCTGCCTTATGATGCATATGGTAGAATTTGTTCTCACGGTTCACTGCACCCACCAGGTACGGGATATCCGAGAGACACAAAATTGATGTCTTTTTCTGTCCTATCTGTGACAGAGTCTGCACAGCCTGAATTGGCTGAATGCTTTGTGAAACTGTTATAATAATGCCTAAATCTGTTTTCCATATGCACAGTGAAGGACTCCTTCACATTCACGAAGACTATATCAGAGCTACACTCTGAAAGTGATAGCATGCCCATGTGCTCTTTCAATATTGCCAGCTTATTTATCAGTATACAGATCAAATAAGCCATGGAAATCTAAACATATCACTTGTGTCTGATTCAGTGTTCATCAAACATCATCTCTTTTTCCCTTTCTGGTGGCACAGTAGCTTTGTGGTTAGCACTGCTGCCTCACAGGGCTAGGACCTGGGTTTAATTCCAGCCTTGGGTCACTGTCTGTGTGGATATTCTCCCCATGTCTGCATGAGCTTCCTCCCATAATCCAAAGATGTGCAGGTTAGGTGAATTGGTCAGGCTAAGTTGCGCACAGTGTTCTGGGATGTGTAGTTTAGGTGCATTAGTCTGGGAAAAATGTGCAGTAATAGGAGAATGGGTCTGGGTGGCTTACTCTCTGGAGGGTTAGTGTAGACTTGTTGGGCCGAAGGAAGTCTATGTAACACATGAGGAAAAAGTGAGGTCTGCAGATGCTGGAGATCAGAGCTGAAAATGTGTTGCTGGAAAAGCGCAGCAGGTCAGGCAGCATCCAAGGAACAGGAAATTCGACGTTTCGGGCATAAGCCCTTCACCGTTCCTGAAGACGGGCTTATGCCCAAAACGTCGAATTTCCTATTCCTTGGATGCTGCCTGACCTGCTGCGCTTTTCCAGCAACACATTTTCAGCTATGTAACACATGAACTTAGTACCTTGTGTCGTTGACTTCAGTTCCAATGACAATGTGTATGTCCAAATAGATGGTGTTACCATAGGATATTCTCAAGGATAAACTCTTCCTAACAACTTTATTGGTAATCATGCAAAACACATCTTTCATGGCATGATATCTAGCCTCTATCCGCTTGCATATATTCAACATGTAGGTGACATGTTTGCGAAATTTGAATCTGCATTAAAGAGTTTCTTTATAAAACTCGATGATCGCCACCTGATGCTAAAATTTACCACTGAAATGGAGTTCCCTTTCCTTGATACATTCATTGAGAAATCAGCCAAATTGGTTTTAAACTCCGATTACTGAAAGCCTACATTCACTGGTCGGCAGACATGTTAGGATTCCTATAGTCCCCCAAGATGGACCTTCATGAATACAGTCCTCACCATCCTCTCACTATGTGGACTTGACACTGAGATAGAGCTGATCAAAACTAGTTCTTGTGATAACAGATTCACAGATGAAATCACCACTCATTGTACATCATAAAAACACGTGAAAGGGCCTGTCTCCACCACTTTGACACTGTGCAGTGCCTTATCTAGTTCATTATCTGGGAAGGGAAATGTCATAGAATCATAAAGTCATCGAGTCCTACAGCAGAAAGACAGCACCTTCGGCCCATACTGGTCTAGGATGATCAGAAAATACCATCCACGCTAACCTAATTTCCTTGCACTTGGCTCATATCCTTCTACATCTTTGCTCTCCATGTATTTGTCCAAACGTCTTTTAAATTTTGTTAATGCCGCCTCAAACACTTTTACTGGTCACTTATTCCATACATGTACTACCCTCTGTGTAAAAATGTTTCCCCTCAGGTTCCCTTTTATTCTTTCCCCTGGAACCTTAAACTGATGCCCTCTACTCCTCATTTCCCCATCCCTGGGAAACAGACTGAGTTAATTTACTTTATCCATGCCTCTCATGGTCTTACACACTTCTCTAAGATCCCCCTCAGTCTCCTGCATTCGAAAGAAAACAGCCCTCATTTGTCCAATGTCTCCCCATAACTCCATCCCCTGAGTCCTGGCAACATCTTTGTAAATTTCCTCTGCACTCTTTCCAGTTTAACACCATCCTTCCTTGAGCAAGGCGATCAAAACTGAATACAATATTCCAAGTATGGCCTCACCAACATCCTGTAAAAATGCAAAATAACTTCCCAACTTCTCTCTTCAATGCTCTGACTAATGAAGGCCAGTGTGCCAAAGGCCTTCTTCATTGCCGTCTCAAACTGTATCTCCAATTTCAAAGAATCATGCACCTGAACTCCATGATCCCTCTGTTCTACTACAATTCTTAAGGCCCTACAATTCACCATGAAACTCTGACCTTGATTCGATTTTTCTCAAAATGCAAGACCTCACACTTATCTGTATTAAACTCCATTTGTGATTTCTCAGCCCACTTCCCCAGCTGATTGAGGTCCTGCTGCAGTTTTTGAGAACCATCCTCAATGTCTAGGATACTGCCTATTTCAGTATCATCTGCAAACTTACTAATCATGCTTTATACATTCTTATCCAAGTCATTGATATAGAGAGCAAATGGCAATGGGCTGAACACCGAACCCTGAGGCACTCCACAGGCCTCCAGTCTGACAAGCTTCCTTCCACTATTACCCTCTGCTTCCTACCATCAAGCCAATTGTGTATCCAATTTGACAGATTCCCCAGGATTCCATGTGATCTAACCTTCCAAAGCAGTCTAGCATGTGGAACCTTATCAAAGATCTTAGTGAAATCCATATAGACTATATTGACCGCCCTGCTATCATCAACCTTCCTGGTCACTTTATCAAAGATCTCGAACAAATTTCTGAGGCATATTCTCCCACACACAAAGCCATTCTGACTATTCCTAATCAAACCCTATCTTTCCAAAAGCCTCTCTGGATCTTCTCAAGTACCTTATCTGCCACAGATGTTTGGCTTACAGGTCTAAAGTTCCAAGGTTTCTCTTTGCAGGCGTTCATGAATAAGGGCAGAATATTCACTACCCACCAGTCATCTGGGACCTTACCCATGGTTAACGATAACGGAAACCTATCAGCCAGGGACCCTGCAATTTCTTCTCTAGCTCTTGCAGGAAGGTGTCTCAAACATTTGAGTAACAACTGAATGTAGCCATCACACACCGACATCATCCAGTAAATCAATGACTGTTTTTCTCCACTTTAAAGAATGCTGCCTACCCACTGCTGGCTATGACCGATGGGAATAAGGTATTAGTTGAGCATTAATCTTTCAAGGATCTCAATTTATGGTGGGTAGGAAGAGTGTCCACAGACCGGCCACATTGAAATTCATCTCATGGAGGGGGGAAGATGTCAGGTACTTCACCTGCTAATCTCCTGCGTGATGAATACTCAGTGTCCCATGGTGTATACCTCCGTTCCCCAAATCCAAACAAATCCAATGACAAATCAAAGGAATCATCTTTATTCAAAGGGTGGTGAGGATTTTCCTTCATTGAGGGCACTGAGGTCACTGTAATAGGGGAGGTTAAGGGCAATCAGTGGTTGCAGGAGAGTGGATGGAGATTGATACATGTCCGATGTGATATGTCATTCTTACCTTTGTACATTGTTCATGTTGCTGTTTGAAACTGGTCACTGATACGACAGATTGTTTGCTGGGATGCACCTGCCCCTTTGCCTTCTTTGTTCACTCCTCTACTATTTGGCATCCTTTAAGTAATACAGAAATTCAGTGTGATAAAACAAAGTTTTATGTTGAACAAAAGTTTGGCTACCCAAAAATCATAATATTCTCAGTTATTTTACTGCAGTATTATCGAAACTTAAAAATACAGAGGAGGACATTTAGCCTTTCATGTTTTGAAACAGCAGACATGCTGAGTCCCATATCTCTAATTTAAAGCTGCAAGTTTCTTATCCTCAATGAGCTCTCTGACTGTCTTCAATTTATTTCTGGAACCAGGTTCCATCAGCTTTTCTAGTCAAATAATCAAAGATCCTGACTACTCTCAGAATAAGAAAACTATCCTCCTCATCTGTCATCTTAGTGACATACCAATGATGTTGAACTTCTGCTTTTCCACTTCCAAGATTCCTCACATTGAGAATCACTTCCATTGTGTTGAGTGGCATTTTCACTGTGTTAAATAGAACAGACTTCAAACAGGCCGAGCAACTAAAGGCTGGGCATCCATGAGGCACTGTGGGCCATCAACAGCAACAGAACTGTACTTCAGCACAATCTATAATCTCATGGTCAGGCATATCCCCCACTCAATCATTTCATTCATGAAGTTACTGACCAGTGAATAGGAGTTGAGAAATAATTTGGCTGATTTCTCAAAGAATACATCAAGGAAAGTGCACTCCACTTCAGTGGTACATTTCAGCATAAGATGGAGATTATAGAGCATTATAAAGAAATTAGTTATTGCAGATTCAAATATCACAAATGTATTGTCTACATGTTGGAAATATGCAAGGGATAGAAGCTAATTATTATGTCATCAAAGATGTATTATGCATGGTCACCGAGAAACCATACTTGGTGGATGCGGTGAACTGCGAGAACAAATTCTATCATATACATCATTCAGCAGGTTGCCACCTTTACACAAGTTTAACAAGTGATTTACAAATGAATAACATGACATGTGTTTTGATGTTGGTGGGATGCCAGATATGTAGGCCCTACATCCTGACAACTGGTGGACCATGTCAGAAAACATGTCCATTTGACTATTCTCTGCTGGAAGCAAGCTGCCTGTTCTCAACCAGCCTCTAATGTAATCCTCATTAGAAGTGATTCTGCTTTGGAAATCATTTATTAAATAATCTGAACTATGCTAAGTATTAAACTGGAAACCAATTCAAGATCAACAGCTGGGATGATAGAGTGACGCATTGGTGCATGAGTTAGAAGCAACAAATATAATTACGCAAGACCTTGGTTCATGTTGGCAAAAGGAACTTTTACAGACATTACACTTCTTTGATGAGAAAGGCATCATGGAGTGAACCAAACCCTGCTGCATTCCCATAGTGACACCCTGACCAATCAGAGTCCACCTGTCTGGTCTGAGAATTAAGATTGACAGCTAACTGTTTTTGCTGCATCTCCATGGTAATGATGAGCTAGCCAATCAGCATTATCTGCCCATTCTGTATAAAAAAGCTTCAACTCCTTTTGTAATGTTTTCAACAATTTGGAATGGCTTTTTACCTGTGTGTGAGCAATATTGCTGACACAGTTTGTTTGAAATGCTGGGATTACTGTTTGGGATACGGTTGATTACCTTTATTTCATCAGAATTTCATCTTAACAGAATTTGGTGAGTTGGGTGAATCTCTTTTGAATAATTTAAATTTGTTTGACTTTAAGACAAAACAATTCAGATTTAACAGATTTCATTAGTACACAAAACCCATCCACTCTACAGCCAAATTTTGAAACCTGTCCTTTCAAGAAATCACCACAAGTACAGAAATATTGATAAGGTAGTTGTTAAGTTCAAATACACAGAGAAAGCAACCAGTTTCTTATTCAACAACAACATTATTCCATATAAATTCCACAATTTACACTATTCAGGACCTCAAGTAATAATCATTGTAGGTTACAGTGCAGAAAGAGGCATTTTGGCCCATCGCTTCTGTTCCAGCTTGTTAAATGTTACCTTTAATTCATTTGTGGGATGAAGGCATTGCTGGATAGGCCAGCATTGATTGCCCATCCCTAATGACCCAAAGAGCAGTTAAGAGTCCACCATGTTGCTGTAGGTTTGGAGAAACATGGAGGCCAGACCAGGTAAATATGCCAGTTTCCTTCCCTGAAAGATATTAGTGAACAAATTGTTTCTTCCAACAATCGGCAATGGATTCATGGCCATCTTTACTCTCATACTTGCAGATTTTGTTTGAATTCAAATTCCACCATCTGCCATGGCAGGATTTGAAATTGGGTCAAGAGTGTGGTGCCGGAAAAGCACAGCAGGTCAGGCAGCATCCGAGGAGCATCAGAATCAATGTTTCAAGCAAAAGCCCTTCATCAGGAATGAGGCTGTGAGCCAAAGGGGGTGGTGAGATAAAATTGGTAAAAAACTGATAAAATTTGAAATTCAGTCCCCACCACATTACCTGGGTCTCTGGATGAACAATCGCCTGCAATATTAGATTGTAGTGAATAGCATTTACTGTCTGTATGGGAGTGAACAGCAGTCCCTGTGCATGTCCTAGAGAACAGCAATCACTGTATATGTTATGGTTCACAACAATTTCTGAGTGGATGAAATAAAACAGAAGGCTTTGTGCATATCACCGAGAATAGCAGTCCTTGTGGGCGACAAGGTGGCACAGTGGTTAGCACTGTTGTCTCTCAGCGCCTGAGACCCAGGTTCAATTCCCGACTCAGGCGACTGACTGTGTGGAGTTTGCACGTTCTCCCCGTGTCTGCGTGGGTTTTCTCTGGGTGCTCCGGTTTCCTCCCACAGTCCAAAGATGTGCGGGTCAGGTGAATTGGCCATGCTAAATTGCCCGTAGTGTTAGGTAAGGGATAAATGTAGGGGTATGGGGGTTGCGCTTCGGTGGGGTCGGTGTGGACTTGTTGGGCCGAAGGGCCTGTTTCCACACTAAGTAATGTAATCTAATCTAATCTTGCCTGTATTATAGAGAATAGATGTGAGTGAGAAAGGTCATTCCAATCCAGGTATCAATCCACATGGGACCCATGTTCTTGGGCATATTGCAAACATTAGTTCCCGTGTATTTCCAGAGAACAACTGTTGCTCTGTATAATTACAGAGAAAGCTGTCACTATGTTTATTACTGAGTAACTCTATAAAAGAGTAGTTTCTTTTTGACTGAACATCTGACTCTTTATATGAAACCGAACTGCTGTCCCTATGTACATTACAGAGAAGAGTAGTTCCTGTGTTTCTTACAGAGAACAGCTGTCCTGGGAATGATATAGAGAATAGCAATTCCTGACGATAAACAGAACAGAGGTGCTTGTCTGCTTCACTTCGATCTGTAGTCCCTATCGATATGATAGAGAAGAACAGTGCCTTTCTATGTTGTAGTAAACAGCAGTACCCATGTATACCAAAGAGAACAGCAATCCCTGTGAATAGTATATTGAAGAGCATATGTGAACCTAACAGCAATCCCTGTGTATATGACAAAGAATGGCAGTCCCATATATTAAAAAGAATAGCAGTTGCCATGCGTATTGCAGACAACAGTAGTTCCTGTGTATATTGCAGACATAAGCAGCCTGTGTGCATATTGAGGAGACCAGCAGTCTCTGAATTTTACTGAACACGGAAGTCTCCCTGTCAATGGGAGTGAACATCACCCTAAACCGCTGAATTTTTGTTCTAGACCCCAGAGAAAAGACCTGGTGTTGGACTGGGGTGTACAAAGTTAAAAATCACACAACACCAAGTTATAGTCCAACAGGTTTAATTGGAAGCACACCAGCTTTCGGAGCGCTGCTCCTTCTTCACTTCCACCTGATGAAGAAGCGTCGCTCTGAAAGCTAGTGTGCTTCTAATTAAACCTGTTGGACTATAGCCTGGGGTTGTGTGATTTTTAACTTTGTCTATTTATCCTTTTCATGATTTGGAGCTGCCAGTGTTGAATTGGCGTGGACAAAGTTAAAAATCACACAACACCAGGTTTATTTGGAAGCACAAGCTTTTGAGACGCTGCCTCTTCATCAGGTGGTCAATTTTATAAACCTCTGTAAGGCCAGCCCTCTGAAACTGATGTTCCAGAGAAAACAACCCCCAACCTATTCAGCTTCTCTCTCGCACAAATCCTCCAACCCTGGCAACATCCTTGTAAAGCTTTTCTGAACCTTTTCAAGTTGCACAACATCCTACCAACAGGAAGGAGATCAGCATTGCATGAAATATTCCAAAAGTGGCCTAACCAATTCACTGTACAGCTGCAAGCTGACCCCGCAATTCCTATATTCAATGCTCTGACCAATAAAAGAAAATATACCATACACTTTCACTATCCTATCGACCTGCGACTTCACTTTCAAGGAACTATGAACCTGCACTCCAGGGTCTCTTTGTTCAGCAACACTCCCCAGGACCTTACCATAAGTGTATAAGTCCTTCTCAGGTTTGCTTTCCCTTGCATTTATCTGAATTAAGCTCCATTTGCCACATCTCAGCCCATTGGCCCACCTGATCAAGATCTCATTGTAATCTGAGGGAAACTTCTTTGCTGTCCACTACACTTCCAATTTTGGTGTCATCTGCAAACTTATTAACTGTACCTCTTATGCTCACATCCCTAAATTTCCATAAATGATGAAAAGAAGTGGACCCATCACCGATCCTTGTGGCACTCCACTGGTCACAGGTCTCCAGTGTGAAAAACAACCCTCCACCACCACCCTCTGTCTTCTACCTTCGAGCCAGTTCTGTATCCAAATGGCGAGTTCTTCCTGTATTCCATGAGATCTAACCTTACTAACAGTGTCCCATGGGGAACCTTGTCAAATGCCTTACTCAAATCCATACAGATCACATCTACCACTCTACCCTCATCAATCCTCTTGATGATTTGTTGAAGAAAGGTTGTGAGGAGAAATGTGGCATGATGGATCTGTGAATCTGACTTCGGTTGAGGGTATATTGTTGGAAGTGATAATAAAAAAAATAGGATTTATGGGTATTTAGAGAGACAAAATTGATTAGGAATAGTCAGCATGGTTTTGGATGAGGAAAATCATGTCTCACAAACCTGATTGAGTTTTTCGAGGATGTTACCAAAAAGGCTGATGACGGCAGAGCAATGGACCCTGTTTATTTGGATTTTAGTAAAGCCTTTGATAATGGTAGAACAATCAACAAAGTTCTGTTTCATGGGATTCAGGTTGAGCTTGCCAATTGGATATATCATTGGATTACCAGCAGGAGATGGGAGTAATGTTGGAGGGTTGCTTTTTGGACTGGAGGCCTGAGCACAGCAGTGTTCCACAGGGATTGGCGCTTGGGTCCTCTTTTGTTTGTCTTTTATATAAATGATTTGGATGAGAATATACTTGGTAACTTTACGGGTGATGCCAGAATTGGTGGCACAATAGGCAGTGAAGGAAGTTTTCAAAGCTTACAACAGGATCATGATCAAATGAGCCAATGTCAGATGGAGTTCAATCTGGATAAATGAGAGGTATTGCATTTTGGTACAACAACAAGGGTCGGGCTTGTACAATTAATGTTCGAGCCTTGTGGAGTGTTGTAGTGCAGAAGGGCCCAAGATTGCAGGGTCACAATTCTTTAAAGTTTGTGTCATCCTAACAGGCTGGTTAAAAAAGCATTTGGCTTATCTTCACTGCTCAGTCCTTTGAGTCTAGGAGTTGGGTAAAAACAATGATTGCAGATGCTGGAAACCAGATTTGGATTAGAGTGGTGCTGGAAAAGAATCCAGAATCTAGGAATTGGGGTGTTATGTGGAGGTTGTGCAGGACATTGATGAGGCGTCTTCTGGAATACTGTGTCCAGTACTGGGCGCCCAGTTATAAGAAGGATATTATCAAGTTGGAGGGAGTTCAGAAGAGATTTATGAGAATGTTTCTGGGGATGGAAGTTTGAGTTATAAACAAGAGACTGGATTGGCTGAGATATTTTTCACTGAAGTTGAGGATTTTGAGAGGTGATACGATAGAAGTTTATAAAATAAGGAGAGATGTCGATAGAGTTAGTGATAGTTGTCTCTTCCTCAAGATGGGGGACTTAAAGATGAGGGGGATGTTTTTCAGGTGAGAGGCAAGGGTTTCAAGAAAAGAAATCAGAGGTATGTTTTGACAGAGAAGGTGGTTCACGCCTGGAAGGAATTTTCTGAGGAAGTGGTCGATGTAGGTATAATACAACATTTCAAAGACATTTGGATGGATGCATGAATAGGAAAGGTTTGAAGGGCTATGGGCCAGCAGCAGCCTGGTGGGAATAGTTTAGTTTGGGATTATGTTTGGCATGGACTAGTTGGACTGAAGTGTCTGTTTCCATTAAGTTGGGTTAACCTGTTGGGTTTTTGGATAGGTCAAGTTATTCTATATTCTGTTCTTTTTTTTCTTAATGTTTCATTCAGTAATCTTGTAAATAAATTCTGTTTTGTTTAAAACTATGTGGTTTGACCAACTGCATCTCTCCTGGAATATCTGCATTATTCCTGCTGAAAAAAAATGATCAAAGTTAGGGTTTGGGCTACATTTCTGAAATGTTTTAAGGGTGTCTCTGGCCTGGTCCATACCACATCTGAGGTCAAATAATTAATTTGGGTTCCATACTTCCATGTTCCCAGCTTTCTCTCCCTCATTTCTCCTTCAATCCCAATCTCTCCCGTTCCTCATGTCTTCCTCAGAATCCCTAAAGTGTGGAGTCAGGCACTTCAACCCAACAAGTCCACACCAACCCTCCAAAGAGTAATTCACCTGCACCCATTCCCATTACTGTACATTTATCTCTGACTAATGCATCTAACCTCCCCATCCCTGAACATTATTAGCGATTTAGTTTGGCCAGTCTGGGGGTAGGGGCAAAATTTAGATTGGGGGAATATATAGGAAGGGGCAAATAGGAGGGGGATGTCAGATAAAGCCCCTTTCACAGTGATGGTGAATGGCTGGAGAGTGGGACCTTGCTGTGCATCCCTTCGGTCAGTGAAAAGGCCAGTAAGTCTCTGCACACTCTCACTGTGTGGAGCAGAGCGGGTTGTCAGTGAGGAGTGGCCTCCATAGGAAGTGGATTTAATGGCATCATTCAGGGGCAACTCCTGAGGAGGGTGGACAAAATTTGGTCAGGGTCAGGGTGAGCCTGACTTTTGGACTTCTCGAGGTGCAGTGTCATTCTGGAGGTGCTGTATCATTGTGAGTGAGAGAGTCCCATTAGTGGGTTGATAAATAAAATGTTTCCTTCGATTAGGTAAAACTTCATTCACTCTACCGAGTTCCTAGGTATAACTAATTTGAGTCACCAATGGCATTTTGGGTCGGACCTCTTTTAGCTCAGGACAAACTGGCTTCTGTCAGCAAAATGGTCTGTAAGCAAAATGGTTTCCCCTTCTCCCACACAAGTGCTTTCTCACATCTATCCTGAAAGCTGTGGCCCAAATTCTCAGACACTGCTACTGCATATTCCAGATTCTCCAAACAGTGAGAATCATTGAACTTGATCTGTCTCATTCTGGTAATTTCTTGAAGACTTGGAAGACTATGATCAGTGTTTGATTATCTCGATACTTTACTGGTAACATAAAAATTGAAATGCTATAACGCCAACACCAAGCACAACATCTCTTTCTCAACTGTTGAATATTTCTGCTGATGAATGTTCAACTTCCTGGAGAAATAGGTTTTTCTATCTTCTTGTTATCTTGCAGGAGCACAACACTGACACCACATCACTTGCATCGATAGCCACCTTGAATGGCTTTGTGTAATGAGGTGTGGCTAATACTAGGGCAGTGGTTAACAGAGCTTTCAGTTTGTCAAATGCCTCTGACTGTCCACTGTCCTCTAAAACATCTTGCCTTTCTTTAGCAATTCAGTGAGTGGAGCAGCCACACTGCTAAAATTCGGTACAAATTTTCGATAAAATCCACTTCATCCCAAGAGCCGTAGTACTGCTCGTTTTGTCAATATAATGGGAAACTCCCCAATTACCTTCGTTTTGCATCCCATGGGGCCATTTGTCTGTGTCCATGGACCCAGAAGGTGACTTGGGCTTTGGAAAATTCACTTTTCGTAACATTTATCACTAAATCTGCCTTTCAAAGTCAATCAAACAAGTCTGATAAATGCAGTAAATGTTCCTTCCATGTGTGACTAAAAACCACCAGGTCAGCGATATAAACAACACAGTTGGATAATCCAGCAATGACCTTATTGGTTAGTGTCTGAAATGTAGCTGGCACATGTTAATGCAAAATGATATGACTTTAAACTGATAAAATCCATTTAGCGCTAAAAAAGCTGAAATCACCGTTGATCTTTCTGACAAAGGTATCTGCCAATATTCTCTGAGCTAGTCACACTGAGGTGATGCATCAATCTTTGTAACTGCATTGGTCTTCAATGCGTGATGCCACCTTTCTGGCGCTCCTGTGACTCTGGATGGTGCACAGTAGTTTTGAATTGTTTTATTCCTAAGCTGTCCATAAATTCCTTGAATCATTTTGATGTAAAGTTGACCTTTGATCAGATTGCACCTCTGCCAGTATCCATTTCTCATTAAAAGTTAAATTAATTCCTCTCCAAACCCTTTCGCTGTGATACTGCGTAATGGAACAGCCTCTGGAAATCTAGTTGATACAGTCATTATTGTTAACACTGATTCCCACTTTTTGTTTGATATAGGGGACCTATACAATCAATTAAGACTCTTGTAAAAGGTTCCTCAAATGTATGAGTAGGTATTAAAGGTGCAGGTTTTATTATTGCCGATGGTAATCAACTACATCCTTGTGCAGTCCAAGTTAGTAAAAATGCTGTTTTGTATTTATTTTGTGTTTTGCTCACTCCTAAATGACCTCCAGGTGGTAGTTCATACACCACTCACAACACCTCCTTCCTATATCCCAATGGCAATATGATTAGATGCCTGAGTATATGATGGTCTCTATTCCCTCATGAACACATAATTTTTAATAACATTCAGGGATACTTTCGGATTCCTCTTTTCTGTTTGCCTTTTGATACGATTATTTTAAATTTTCATCTTTCTGCTGAAACTCAGTTAATCCACCTAAGCTAAAGATATCTGTTGTGTCCTCCGTCTGCTCCTGGAGTGTGTCAGCCATCTGATCAAACAGGGTCTCTGCTAATTCCACTTCAACTTTCTTATCTGGGCTCTTTGATCTCTCCTGTTCCAACTGGTGACATTGTGACCTCACTCCCACACTGTCAGGAAAAATCCCAGTTGTGTCTTCTACAATCGTTCAGTTGCCTGAGTTTCCACTGGCTTTTCAACCACAATAGACAGCACTCCGACTGGTGAATCGAGTGTATCATTAGCAAGGATTAATCATATTCCTGGAGCTGAGTGTTTGTCCAGCATTCGTATCACAAATTCTCCACTTTTCCCTGGACACTCTAACCTCACTTTACGTAATTGAGCACTTTTTGTCTCACCGTGAATTCCTGTTACTCGTATCTTTTCTGGCAATAGTCCCTCAAAAGTTCATTTGTTTAGCCACTTTTTCAAATGAGATGAGAAAGGTTTCCATATCCTTCTCATCAAATGTAGGCAATGATTGAATATATTTAACCAGATCCCCACCAGGACTTTGACTACCGTGGGTTTGCTCATCCTCACTCGCTTCCTCACTGAGCCTACCTTCAGCCTTCATCTCCAGCCTTTGAAGCTGACTTTTCTGTCTAAGTGGCAATTTCCAAAGTTCAAACTATCTTGCTTTTACTCTTTCTTCACTCTCTCTCTCTCCTTCTCTTTCCTCTGCTTTTAATCAAAAACCCTGTCTTTTGCCTCTAACTCAAGCTGCTTCATTTTCAATTGAATTTTAGCCATCTCTAAAGATTTGGATGGTGTTTCCAGTAAATGTTGATGCTGAGCTACTGCTGTAATTGTCTCTCCTTTCCTCACAGAAGGAGGCAGCATTAGCTCTAATTGTTTTGCTAATTCCAGCAGCTTGGCCTTAATCACCATTTGTAAAACCCCCAAGGTCACTTCTTCCACCCCCAGAAAACTCTTGATGATTGAAAGAGTCGTTGCTATCCCAAACACTGTTTAAATCAACTCAATTAAATCCCCAGAACAAAAGACACTCACACCTACCTTGCCTTCGAGTTCAACAACTCTAATCCCAGTTTGGAACTACAGAACAAGTCCCACAAAGAGCCCCCAAACTGTTATGGACCAGACTAGACCCCTCAAAACATTTCAAGAAGGTAGCTCAGACCCTAACCTTGTTGTTTTAAGCAGCTGCATAGTAAGTGTGGTAAAAACAAGGAGTGCAGATGTTGGAAATCAGAGTCTAGATTAGAGTGGTGCTGGAAAAACACAGCAGGTCAGGCAGCATCCAAAGAGCAGGAAAATCGACGTTTCAGGCAAAAGACCTTCATCACGATTAGAGGCAGGGTGCCTGCAGAGTGGAGAGATAAATGATAGGAGGGTGGGGTTGGGATGAAACTGGTATAGAGCACAATAGGTGAATGGGGGTAGGGATGGGGGGGGAATAGGTCAGAGAGGAGGGTGGAGTGGATAGGTGGAAAGGAAGATAGGACAGGTCATGGAGATAGTGCTGAGCTGGAAGGTTGGAACTGGGCTAAGGTGGGGGAAGGGGAAATGAAGAAACTGGTGAAGTGTACATTGATGCCCTGGGGTTAAAGTGCTCCAAGGCGGAAGATGAGGGTGTTCTTCCTTCAGGCATTGGGTGGTGAGGTAGCCACCATGGAGGAGGCCCAGGACCTGCATGTCCTTGCAGAGTGGGAGGGGGAGTTGAAATGTTGGGCCACAGGGTGGTGGGATTGATTGGCGAGGAAGTCCTGGAGATGTTCCCTAAAGCGCTCTGCTAGGAGGCATCCAGTCATCCCAATGTAGAGGAGACCACATCAGGAGCAATGGATACAATAAATGATATTGGTGGATGTGCAGGTAAAAGTTTGATGGATGTGGAAGGCTCCTTTGGGTCCTTGGATGGAGGTAAGGGAGGGGGTGTGGGCACAGGGTTTGCAACTCCTGCGGTGGCATGGGAAGGTGCCAGGAAGGGACGGTGGGTTGTTGAGGGGCGTGGACCTGTCCAGGAAGTCACGGAGGGAATGGTCTTTGTGGAAAGTGGAAAGGAGTGGGGAGGGAAATATATCCCTGGTGGTGGGGTCCGTTTGGAGGTGGTGGAAATGTCATCAGATGATGTGGTTTATGCAAAGGTTAATAGGGTAGAAGGTGAGCACCAGAGAGGTTCTGTCCTTGTTATGGTTGGAGGGGTGGGGTCTGAGGGCGGAAGTGCAGGATGTGGATGAGATGCATTGGAAGGCATCTTTAACCACATGAGAAGGGAAATTGCAGTCTCTACAGAAGGAGGCCATCTGGTGTGTTCTGTGGTAGAACTGATCCTCCTGAGAGCAGATATGGTGGAGGTGGAGGAATTGGAAGTACGGGATGGCATTTTTACAGGAGGTAGGGTCGGAAGAGGTGTAATACAGGGTGGCTTTGGGAGTCGGTGGGCTTGTAAAAAATGTCCGTGTCAAGTTGGTCGACATTAATGGAGATGGGGAGGGCGGTGTCAGAGATGGTCCAGGTGAATTTAAGGTCAGGGTGGAAAGTGAGTATTCCAGGAGAGATGCCCTGGTCAAACCACTTCGTTTTAAACCAAACAACATTTATTGACAAGATTACTGAATGAAACACAAACGATAGAAAACAGACTACTCAATAACTTAACCTCTCTGGTAACCCACTGATCATTCCAACTTAACGATGCTGTTCCAAATGTTTCCAACAATCCCCATAAACACCCCATGGCACAAAGGATAAAATCAAACACAGGTTCTTACAGGGTGGGAGTCAGAGAGAGAGAGAGAGAGAGAGAGAGAGTACCAGCCTGGACTCCTGCTTCTTTGAGTCCAGCAGCTTTCTCCACATTACTGCGAAACACCAACCTAAACCAGAGCAAAGCTGGGCTGGGAGAACTGCCCACTCTCCTTACATGATGCAAATGTTTTTTTTTACCTTGAAAGCCTTTTACTGAGGCAGTATCTGTTAGCTAGAAACAAATTGACCCTAAAACCCTTCAACCCCCAGACTTTTTGAACTCTGTCATTCACAACTCTCTGGAAAAAAAAGCCAAGAACTGCATCACCTTGTTAAAGGAGCAGCTTTGTCTCTCTCTCTCTCTCTCTCTAGTCCTTGTTCAATGTGTTGTCACGCTGCCTGTATCTCTATTTCCATTTCAATGTTTGTCACTCTCTCTCTCTCTCTCTCTGTGGTGTATCTCAGTCTCTCTCTCTCCCTCCCTCTCTCTACCTCCCTCTGCCTGTTCAGTACCCTGAGTCTCCATACCCAGTTCAATGTGTTGTCGCTATGTTTCTCTCTATCCCTATTTCAGTGTGTTCTCACTGTATCTCTGTATCTCTCTAAACCGAGTTCAGATTGCTGTTACTCTGTATCTCTGTGTTCACAGTTCAGAGTGCTGGCTGCCCTGGTATCTCTTTCTCTCTCGTCCCAACTCTGTGTGTTATCTGTCTTTCCCTCTCCTTACCCAATTCACTGTGTTGCTATTCTATCTCTTTCTATTCTCAAAATGCAGTGTGTTGGTTCTCTGTTGGTCTCCAGTACTAGGTAAGAATGTTGTCACACACTGTCCCTCTCGAACCATAGTTGATACTCTGATTTTCTCAGTTCCGAGTTCACTGTCTTGTCACATTGTCTCACTATTACCAGTTCAGAGTGTTATCACTCTGCCTTCCGCTGTGCCTATGTTCAGTGTGTTGTCTACTTGTCTGTCTCTATTCTCAGTTCAGCCTGTTGTCTCTCTGTTTCTATTCCCAGTTCATTGTGTTGCCATTGTGTCTCTCTCCACTCCTGGTTCATTCTGTTGTCTCTGTTTTACGCTATTTTCAGTTCAATGTGTTGATCCCCCTGTTTGTCTTACCTGTAGTTGAATGTGTTGGTCTGTCTAACCTATTTATTCACAGTTCAGTGTTTGTCACTCTGTCTCTCTCCATTCTCAATTTGATCTGTTGTGTCTCTGTCTGTCTCTATTCCATATACAGTGTGTTGTCACTCTGAATCCATTCCCAGTTCAGTGTGTTCTCTTACTGTCTCTCTATTCCCACTTCAGTGTGTTGCCTGTCTCTCTCTGTTACCCAGATCAGTGTCTTGTCACACTCTATGTCTCTCTCTGAACTGTTCCACATGTTATCACTGTGAGTCTTTCTATTCCCTCTTCAGTGTGTTGATTCCATCTCTCTCCATTCCCGGGTCAGGGATTCGTCACTCTGCCTTGCTCCATTCCCAGTTCGGTGTGTTGTCTAACTGTCTCATGTTCTATGTGTTCTCACTCTATCTCTGCCTCTCTCTATGCCTAGTTAATGCCTAGTTTAAGCTGTTCTCACTCTGGGATTCTGTATTTGTTCTTTCTATGCCCAGTTTTGTCTGTTGTTACACTCTGTGTGTGTGTCTCTCTCTCTCTCTCTCTCTCTGTTCTAAGGTTATTGTATTGTCTGTTTGTCTTTCTCCATTCCCACATCAATGAGTTGACAGTTTATCTCCCTCTATTTCTAGTTCAGTGGGTTGTCTCTCTGTCTCTCTATATCCAGTTCACTCTCTTGTCACACTGTCTACCTCTATTCCCAAGTCAGTGCGTTGTCTCTTTGTCTTTCTCTTTTCCCTATCCAATGGGATGTCTCTATATCTCTCTTTATGTGCAGTTCAGTGAATTGTCTATTCATCTCCCTCTATTCCCAGTTCAATGTGTTATGTGTCTGTTTTTCTCTGTTACCAGATCAGTGTGTTGTCACACTCTACCTCTCTTTCTTGGCTGTTCAGTGTTTGTCAATGTGACACTCTCTATTCCCGATTCTGTGTGTAGTCATATTTTGTCAATCTTCCCAGTTCAGAATATTGACTCTCTTTTTTCCAAGTTCAGTTTGTTGATACTCTGTTCCACTCTATTCCAGATTCAGTGTATGCGCAATCTATCTGTCTATCTATTAATGGACCTCAGTGTTGTCATTTTGTCTCTCACTATTTCTGGTTCGTCATGTTGTCTCTTTGTCTCATGCTGATCTCAGTTCAGTGTTGATTCTCTATCTGTACACACAGTTCATATTTCTCTATATGTACTCTAAGTTCACTGTATTGTTTCTCCATCTGTACTCTCAGTTCAGTGTGTTGTTTAAATATCTGTACTCTCAGTTTAGTGCATTTTTTTATATCCGTACTCTCATTTCAGTGGGTTGTTTCTGTATTCTCAGTTTAGTTTGTTGTCTCTCTACCTGCACTCGCCTATCAGTGTTTTTTTTCTGTATCTGTACTTGCAGTTCAATGTGTTGCTCCTCTCACTGTACACTCAGTTCAGTGTGTTATTTCTTAATCTGTACTCTCTGTTCAGTGTGTTGTTTCTCTTTCGGTACTCTGATTAAGGGAGCTGTTTCTCTCTCTGTTCTCACATTTCGGTGTGTTGCTCTCTGTGTGCTCTTTCTCTATCTGTACTCTGTTCAGTGTGTTGCTTCTCTGCCTGTACTCTCAGTTCATTGTGTTGTTTCACTATCTGTATTCTCATTTTACTGTGCTATTTCTCTGTGTACTCACAGTTCAGTGTGTTCCTTCTTTATCTGAACTTGCTCTACAGTGTGTTGCTTCTTGATCTGTGCTCTCAATTCAATGCATTGTTTGTCTGTATGTACTGGCAGTTCAGTGTGTTGTTTCTCCCTCAGCACCCTCACTTCAGTGTGTTTTTTAGATTACTTACATTGTGGAAACAGGCCCTTCGGCCCAACAAGTCCACACCGACCCACTGAAGCACAACCCACCCAGACCCATTCCCCTATATTTACCCCTTCACCTTTGTGGACGGCACGGTGGCACAGTGGTTAGCACTGCTGCCTCACAGCGCCTGAGACCCGGGTTCAATTACCGCCTTAGCCGACTGACTGTGTGGAGTTTGCACGTTCTCCCCGTGTCTGCGTGGTTTCCTCCGGGTGCTCCGGTTTCCTCCCACAGTCCAAAGATGTGCAGGTCAGGTGAATTGGCCATGCTAAATTGCCCGTAGTGTTAGGTAAGGGGTAAATGTAGGGGTATGGGTGGGTTGCGCTTCGGCGGGTCAGTGTGGACTTGTTGGGCCGAAGGGCCTCTTACCACACTGTAATCTAATCTAATCTAAACCTCACACTACAGGCAACTCAGCGTGGCCAATTCACCTAACCTGCACATTTTTGGATTGTGGGAGGAAACCGGAGCACCCGGAGGAAACCCACGCAGACACAGGGAGAATGTGCAAGCTCTACAGAGTTGCCAATTGAGTCCGGGTCTCAGGCGCTGTGAGGCAGCAGTGCTATCCACTGTGCCACGGTGCCGCCCATAAGTTGTTTCTCAATCTGTGCAATCGGTTCAGTGTGTTTTTTCTTTATCTGTTCTCACAGTTCAGTTTTGTTTCTTTATCTGAACTTGCAGTTCAGTGTGTTGTTTCTCTTTCTGTACTGTCCAATCAGTGTGTTATTTCTCTATCTGTTCTCTCAGTTCATTGTGTTTTTTCTGTATCTGTACTCTCAGTTCAGTGTGTTGTTTGCTTATCTGTACTGTCAGCTCGGTGTGCTGTTCTGTACCAGTACAGTCAGTTCATGGTTGTATTTCACTATCTGTACTTTCAGTTCATTGTTTTGTTTCTCTCGCTCAACTTACAGTTCATTGTGTAATTTCTCTATCCGTACTCTCACTTCAGTGTGTTGCTTCTCTATCTGTACTCATTTCCGTGTGTTATTTTGTTATAGAACATAGAACATAGAAGGATACAGCGCAGTACAGGCCCTTCGGCCCTCGATGTTGCGCCGACCGAATCCTACCTAACCTATACTAGCCCAATAACTTCCAAATGCCTATCCAATGCCCGCTTAAATGACCATAAAGAAGGAGAGTTCACCACTGATACGGGCAGGGCATTCCATGAACTCACAACCCGCTGTGTGAAGAATCTACCCCTAACATCTGTCCTATACCTACCACCCCTTAATTTAAAGCTATGTCCCCTAGTAACACCTGACTCCATTAGCGGTAAAAGGTTCTTAGTATCTACCCTATCTAAACCCCTAATCATCTTATACACTTCTATCAGATCGCCCCTAAACCTTCTCTTCTCCAATGAGAACAGCCCCAAGTGCCTCAGCCTTTCCTCATAAGATTTTCCTACCATTCCAGGCAACATCCTGGTAAACCTCCTCTGCACTCGTTCTAAAGCTTCCACATCCTTCCTATAGTATGGCGACCAAAACTGCACACAATACTCCAGATGAGGCCGCACCAGAGTCTTATACAACTGCAACATGACCTCAGGACTCCGGAACTCAATTCCTCTGCCAATAAAGCCCAGTACACCATATGCCTTCCTCACAGCACTATTTACCTGGGTGGCAACTTTCAGAGATCTGTGTACATGGACACCAAGATCCCTCTGCTCATCCACACTACCAAGTAGCCTACCATTAGCCCAGTAATCCATCATCTTGTTATTCCTACCAAAGTGAACGACTTCGCACTTAGCTACATTGAATTCCATTTGCCACATTTCCGCCCAGCTCTGCAACTTATCTATATCCCGCTGTAACCTACCACTTCCTTCCTCACTATCCACAACTCCACCGACTTTTGTGTCATCCGCAAACTTGCTTACCCAGCTTTCAAGTCCTTCCTCTAGATCATTTATAAAGATAACAAAAAGCAATGGTCCCAAAACAGATCCTTGTGGTACACCGCTAGTAACTGCGCTCCAAGATGAACATAATCCATCAACTACTACCCTCTGTCTCCTTCCAGCCAGCCAATTCCTAATCCAAACCTCTAATGTATCCTCAATGCCATACCTCCGAAGTTTTAGCATTAGCCTACCATGGGGAACCGTATCGAACGCCTTACTAAAATCCATATACACAACATCTACTGCTTTACCCTCATCCACTTCCTTGGTCACCTTCTCAAAGAACTCAATAAGGTTTGTGAGGCACGACCTGCCCTTCACAAAACCATGCTGGCTATCCCTGATCACGTTATTCCTACCCAGATGTTCATAAATCTTATCCCTTACCATTCTCTCTAAGGCTTTGCCCACCACTGAAGTCAGACTCACTGGCCTATAGTTGCTAGGGCTATCCCTACTCCCTTTCTTGAACAATGGGACCACATTCGCTATCCTCCAGTCCTCTGGTACTATTCCTGTTGACAACGACGACATAAAAATCCAGGCCAATGGCTCTGCTATCTCCTCCCTAGCTTCCCATAGGATCCTGGGGTAAATGCCATCAGGCCCAGGAGACTTATCTATATTCATCCTTTCCAATATTCCCAAAACCTCTTCCCTGCATATTTCCAGGGCATCCATTCTAATTATTTGTGATTCCATATTCACATCAGCATTATCTGTATCTCCTCAGATCAGGGTGATGTTTATGTGTCTGCACACTCAGTTTATTGTGTTAGTTCTCTATCTGTACTCACGGTTAATGTGCTGTTTCTCGATCTGTACACTCAGTTCAGTGTGCAGTTTCTGTATCTCAACATTCAGTTTGTTGTATTCTTTGACCATCTGTACACTCAGTTCAGTGTTTTATTTCTTTTTCTGTACTCACAGTTCACTGTAGTTTCGGTATCTGTACACTCAGTTCATTGTGTTCTTTCTGTATCTGTACACTCAGTTCAGTGTGCTGGTACTTTGCCTGTACTCTCAGCTCAGTGTGTTGTTTCTTTATCTTATCTCTCAGTACAGTGTACCTTTTTGTACCTGTACACTCAGTTTATTGTTTTATTGTTCTATACGTACTCACAGTTCAGTGTGCTGTTTCTCTACTGTACTCTCAGTTCAGTGTGTTGTATCTATATCTGTCCTCTCAGTTTAGTGTGCTGTTTCCATACCTGAACACTCAGTTCATTGTGATATTTCTCAATCTGTACTCTCAGTTCAGTGTGCCATTTCTGCATCAGTGCACTCAGTTCATTGTGTTAGAGATCTGTACTTTCACTTCATTGTGTTTTTCTCTATCTGTACTCTCTGTTCAGTGTGTTGTTTCCTTATCTGTTCTGTCTGTTCAGTGTGCTGTTTTGTAATTATACACTCAGTTCATTGATTTATTTCACTATCTGTACTCTCAGTTCAATGTGCTGTTTCTGTATCTGTACACTTGGTTCATTGTGTTCGTTCTCTAACTGTACTCTCAGTTCAGTGTTGGTTCTTTATCTGTGTTGTCATTTCCGTGTTCTGTTTCTTTACCAGTACTCTCAGTTAATTGTGTTATTTCTCTATCTGTACTACTCGCAGTTCAGTGTGCTGTTTCAGCATTTATACACTCAGTTTATTGTCTTAGTTCTTTATTGCTACTCTCTGTTCAGAGTTTTGTTTCCTTATCTGTACTCTCAGTTCAGTGTGTTGTTTCTTCATCTGTACTGTCAGTTGAGTGTGCTGTTCCTGTATCTGTACACTCAGTTCATTGTCTTAATAATTTGTCTGTACTCCCACTTTAGTGTGTTATTTCTCGATCTGTACTCTCTGTTCAGTGTGTTGTTTCTTTACCTGGTTTGTCTGTTCAGTGTGCTCTTTCTGTAAGTGTACCCTCAGTTCATTTAGTTATGTCTCTGTCTGTACTCTTTGTTCAGTGTGCTGTTTCTCTATCTGTACTCTCAGTTCAGTGTGTTTTTTTCCATATCTGTACTCAGTTCAATGTGCTGTTTCACTTTGCCTACTCTCAGTTCAGTGTGCTCTTTCACGTATCTGTACTCTCAGTTCACTGTGTAGTTTCTATATCTGTTCTCTGTAACTGTACACTCAGTTAATTGTGTTAGTTTCTCTACCTGTTCTCTCAGTTCAGTGTACTGTTTCTGTGTCTGTACTCTCAGTTCATTGTTTTGTTTCTCAATGTGTACTCCCAGTACAGTTTACTGTTTCTCTGTCTGTACTCTCAGTTCTGAGTGCTGTTTCTGTAACTGGACACTCAGTTCATTGTGTTATTACTCCATCTGTACTCTCAGTTCAGTGTGCTGTTTCTTTATGTGTACTCACAATTCTGTGTTCTGTTTCTGTATCTATAAACTCAATACATTGTGTTATTGGTCTATCTGTACTCTCAGGTCAGTGAGTTGTTTCTCTATCTATACTCTCAGTTCAATGTGCTGTTTCTGTATCTGTACACTTGTTTCATTTTTTTCCTTCTCTTTCTGTACGCTCAGTTCAGTGTGCTGTTTCTCTGTCTGTACTCTCAGTTCATTGTGCTAATTCTCTCACTCTCCACTCAGCTCAGTATGTTGTATCTGTATCTGTGCACTCAGTTCATTGTGTTATTTCTCTATCTGTACTCTCTTCAGCTTGTTGTTTCTTTATCTGTACTATCATTTCAGTGTGCTGTTTATTTATCTATACTCTCAGTTCAATGCATTATTTCTCTACCTGTATTCGCAGTTTAGTGTGCTGTTTCAGTATCTGTGCACTCAGTTCATTGTCTTATTTCTCTATTTATACTCTCAGTTCAGTGTTTTGTTTCTTTATCTGTATTCTCAGTTCAGTATGTTGTTTCTTTATCTGTACACTCAGTTGAGTGTGCTGTTCCTATATCTATACACTCAGTTCATTGTCTTAATAATCTGTCTGTACTCTCAGTTCAGTTAGTTGTTTCTCTGTCTGAACTTATAGTTAAGTGCGTTGTTTCTTTATCTGTACTCTCACTTCAGTGTGTTATTTCTTGATCTATACCCTCTGTTCAGTGTGTTGTTTCTTTATCTGTTTTGTCTGTTCAATGTGCTCTTTCTGTAAATGTACACTCAGTTTATCTAGTTATGTCTCTGTCTGTACTCTTAGTTCAGTGTGCTGTTTCTCTATCTGTACTCTCAGTTCAGTGTGTTTTTTCTATATCTGTACTGTCAGTTCAATGTGCTGTTTCACTTTGCCTAGTCTCAGTTCAGTGTGCTCTTTCACATATCAGTTCATTGTGGTATTTCTCCATCTGTACCCTCAGTTCAGTGTTTTTATTTCTCTTTCTGAACTCACTGTTCAGTTCGTTGTGTCTTTATCTGATCTCTCCGTTCAGTGTACTGTTTCTCTGTCTGTACTGTAAGTTCAGTATCTGTTTCTGCATCTGTACAGTCAATACATTGTCTTATTTCTCTAACTGTATTCTTCGTTCAGGGTGCTGTTTCTCTGTCTGCACACTCAGTTCATTGTGTTATTTCTCCATCTGTACTCTCAGTTCAGTGTGTTCTTTCTCTATCTGTAGTTTCAGTTCAGTGTGCTGTTTCTCTATCTGTACTCTCAGTTCAGTGAATTATTTCTGTATCTGAACACTCAGTTCATTGTTTTGTTCTTCAATATGTACCCAGTTCAGTGTATTGTTTCTTTATCTATACTCTCTGTTCAGTGTGCTGTTTCTCTATCTGTACTCTCATTTCAGTGTGCTGTTTCTGTATCTGTACTCTCAGTTCAGTTTTCTTTTTCTCTATATGTACTCTCAGTTCCTTGTGTTGTTTCTGTATCTTTACACACAGTTCATTGTGTCATTACTCTGTATTTACTCTCTGCTCAGTGTGCTGTTCCTTTATCATTACTCTCAGTTCAGTGTGTTATTTCTCTATCTATATTCTCAGTTCAGTGTGTTGTTTCACCTTGGGTACTCTCAATTCATTGTTTTGTTTCTCTATCTGTACTCTCAGTTCAGTGTACTGTTTCTGTATCTATACACTCAGTTCATTGTTTCGTTTCTCTATCTGTACTCTCAGTTCACTGTATTGTTTCTCAATCTGTTTTGTCAGTTCAGTGTGCTGTTTCTGTATCTGTACGCTCAGTTCATTGTGTTATTTCTCTCTCAGTACACTCAGTTCAGTGTACTGTTTCTGTATCTGTACACTCAGTTCATTGTTTTCTTTCTCTGTCTGTACTCTCAGTTCAGTATGTTGTTTATCTAACTGTACTCTCAGTTCAGTGTGGTGTTTCTTTATCTGTTCCCACAGTTCTGCGTGCTGTTTCTGTAACTGTACACTCAGTTCATTGTGTTATATCTCTCTCTGTACTCTCAGTTCAGTGTGCTGTTTCTCTATCTATACACTCAGTTCAGTGTGCCGTCTCTGTAACGGTACACTTAGCAAATTATGTTATCTCTCTGTGTGTACTGTCAGTTCAGTTTGCTGTTTCTCTATATGTACTCTTAGTTCAGTGTGTTCTTAATCTGCATGTAAATCATTCAGTGTATTATTTCTGTATCTGTACTCAGTTAATTCTGCTGTTCTGTACATCATTGTATTATTTCTCGATCTGCACTCTCAGTTCAGTGTTTTGTTCCTCTTTGTGACTGCACAGTTCAGTGCTTTGTTGCTCTGTCTATACTCTCAGTTCAGTGTGTTTTTACTACATCTGTACTCTGAGTTTAGTGTGCTGTTTCTGGATTTGTACACTCAGTTCATTGCATTATTTCTCTATGTGTACTCTCAGTTCAGTGTGTTGTTTCTCTGTGTGTATTCTCAGTTCAGTGTACTGTTTCTATATCTGTACACTC
Source organism: Hemiscyllium ocellatum (assembly GCF_020745735.1). Classification (NCBI taxonomy): domain Eukaryota; kingdom Metazoa; phylum Chordata; class Chondrichthyes; order Orectolobiformes; family Hemiscylliidae; genus Hemiscyllium; species Hemiscyllium ocellatum. Next base: position 13,504,062 of record NC_083405.1, on the reverse strand, counting down.
AGTTCATTGCTTTGTTTCTCTATCTGTACTCTCGTTCACTGTGTTGTTTCTCTATCTGTTCTCTCAGTTCAGTGTGTTGTTTCTCTGTGTGTACACTCAGTTCAGTGTACCGTTTCTGTAGCTGTTTACTTAGTAAATTATGTTATCTCTCTATCTGTATTCTCAGTCTAGTTTGCTGTTTTTCTATATGTTTTCTCAGTTCAGAGTGTTCTTATTCTGTGTGTACTCTCAGTTCAGTTTACTATTTCTGTATCTGTACTCAGTTCATTCTGCTGTTCTGTACACTCAGTTCATTGTGTTATTTCTCGAGCTGTACTTTCAGTTCAGTGTTTTGTTTCTCTTTGTGAATGCGCAGTCCAGTGCTTTGTTACTCTGTCTGTTTTTTTCTATATCTGCATTTTACTGTGCAGTTTCTGTATCTGTACACTCAGTTCTTTGCATTATTTCTCTATATGTACTCTTAGTTCAGTGTGTTGTTTCTGTGTGTACTCAGTTCTTGTGCTGTTTGTCTATCTGTTCTCTCAGTTCAGTGTACTGTTTCTGTATCTGCACTCTCAGTTAATTGTTTTGTTTCTCAATGTATACTCTCCTTTCAGTGTGCTGTTTCTCTATCTGTACTCTGGTGTGCTTTTTCTCTATCTGTAAACTCAGTCCATTGTGTTATTTGTCTATCTATGCTCCCAGTTCAGTGTACTGTTTCTCTATCTGTACTTTCAATTCAGTGTGCTGTTTCAGTATCTGTACACTCAGTTCATTGTTTTGTTACTCAATATGTACTCTCAAGTTCAGTGTGTTGCTTCTTTATCTGTATTCTCAGTTCAGTTTTTGTTTCTCTATCTGTACTCAGTTCAGTGTGCTGTTTCTGTATCTGTACCGTCAGTCCATTGTGTTATTTCTCTATCAGTACTCACAGTTCAGTGTGCTCTTTCAGTATCTGTACACTCAGTTAGTTGTGTTATTTCTCTATTTTTGCTCTCAGTTTAGTGCTTTGTTTCTTTAACTGTACTTTCAGTCCAGTGTGGTGTTTCTTTATCTGTACTGTCAGTTGAGCGTGCTGTTCCTGTACCTGTAGCTTAGTTCATTGTCTTAATAATCTTTCTGTAATCTCAGTTCAGTTAGTTGTTTCTCTACCTGAACTCATAGTTCAGTGTGTTGTTTCTCTATCTGTTCTCCCACTTCAGTGTGTTATTTCTCGATCGCTACTCTTTGTTCAGTGTGTTGTTTCTTTATCTGTTTTGTCTGTTCAGTGTGCTCTTTCTGTCAGTGTACACTCAGTTCATCTAGTTATGTCTCTATCTCTACTTTTAGTTCAGTGTGCTGTTTCTCTGTGTACTCTCAATTCAGTGTGTTTTCTCCATATCTGTACAGTTAGTTCATTGTCTTATTTCTGTATCTGTACTCTCAGTTCAGTGTGTTGTTTCTTGATCTGTACACTCAGTAACGTGTGCTGTTTTGGAATCTGTTCACTCAGTTCATTGTGTAACTTCTCAATCTGTACTCTCAGTTCACTGTGTTGTTCCTCTCTCTGAAATCATAATTCAGTTTGTCGTATCTCTATCTGTACACTCAGTTTAGTGTGTTATTTCTCTACCTACACTATCAGTTCGGTGTGTTCGTTCTTTATCTGTACTGTCAGTTCAGTGTGCTGTTTCTTTTTGTGTACTCTCAGTCCAGTGTGCTCTTTCATGTATCTGTGCATTCAGTTCATTGCATTTGTTTCTTTATCTTTACTCTGTTCAGTGTGCTGGTTTTCTCAATGTACTCTCAATACAGTGTGCTGTCTCTGTATCTGTACACTTAGTACAGTGTTTTGTTTCTCTAACTCGCATTTCAGTGTGCTGTGACTTTATCTGTACACTCAGTTCATTGTGTTATTTCTCCATCTGAACTCTCATTTCAGTGTTTCTTTTCTCTATCTAAACTCTCAGTTCAGTGTTTTGTTTCTCTATCTGTACTGTCAGTTCAATGTGCTGTTTCTGTGTCTGTGCACTCATTTCATATGTTATTTCTCACTCTGTACTCACTGTTCATTGTGTTGTTTCTCTATCTGTCCTCTGTTCAGTTTATGGTTTCTCTATCTGTACTCTCAGCTCAGTGTGCTACTTCTTTATCAGTACTCACAGTTCTGTGTGCTGTTTCTGTATCTGTCAACTCTGGACACTGTGTTATTTCTCCATCTATACTCTCAGTTCAGTGTGTTATTTATTTCTGTGTACTCTCAGATCACTGTGTTGTTTCTCTACCTGTAGTCTCTGTTCAGTATACTGTTTCTGTATCTGTACACTTAGTTCATTGTTGTGTTTCTCAATATGTGCTCTCAGTTCTGTGTTGTTTTTCTGTATCTGTGCTCTCAGTTTATTGTGTTATTTCTGTATCTGTACTCTCTGTTCAATGCGCTGATACTCCATCTGTACCCTTAGTTCATTACTGCTGTTTCTCTATCTTACTCTCAGTTCTTGGTGTTGTTTCTCTATCTGTACTGTCAGTTCATTCTGCTGTTTCTGTATCTGTACACTCAGTTCCTTGCATTATTTCTCCATATGTACTCTCAGTTCAGTGTGTTTTTTTTTCTGTGCGTACTCTGTTCTGTGTGCTGTTTCTCTCTCTGTACTCTCAGTTCAGTGTACTGTTTCTGTATCTGTACTCTCAGTTCCTTGTGCTCTTTCTGTATCTTTACACAGTTCATTGTGTTATTACTCTGTATTTACTGTCAGTTCTGTGTGCTGCCTCGATGTGTACTCTCATTTCAGTGTGCTGTTTCTCTATCTGTACTGTCAGTTCCTTGTGCTGTTTCTGTATCTTTACACACAGTTCATTGTGTCATTACTCAGTATTTACTCTCAGCTGAGTGTGCTGTTCCTTTATCATTACTCTCAGTTCAGTGTGTTGTTTCTCTATCTGTAAAATCAGTTCATTGTGTTATTTCTTTATCTGTACTCTCAGTTCTGTGTTGTTTCTCTATCTGTGCACTCGTTCAGTGTACTGTTTCTTTATCAGTACTCTCAGTTCAGTGTGTTATTTCTCTATCTGTACTCAGTTCAGTTTGCTCATTCTGTATCTTTACTCTTGGTGCATTGTGCTGATTCTGTAACTGTACACTCAGTTCATTGTGTTATTACTCTATATGTTCTCTCAGTTCAGTGTGCTGATACTTTATCTCTACTCACAGTTCTATATGCTGTTTCTGTATATGTAAACTCAGTATATTGAGTTATTGGTCTATCTATACTCACAGTTCCGTATGTTGTTTCTCAATGTGTAGTCTCATTTCAGTGTACTGTTTCTATATTTGTACACTCAGTTCATTGCTTTGTTTCCCAAAATGTACTCTCACTTCAATGTGTTATTTCTTTATCTGTATTCTCAGTTCAGTGTGTTATTTCTCTATCTATACTCTCAGTTCAGTGTGTTGGTTCTCCTTGGTTTCTTCAGTTCCTGTATTGTTTCTCTATCTGTACTCTCAGTTTAGTGTACTGTTTCTATATCTGTGATCTCAGTTCATTGTGTTATTTCTGTCTGTACTCTCAGTTCACTGTGTGTTGTTTCTGTATCTGTTGTCGCAGTTCGGTGTATTGTTTCTCTATCTGTACTCTCAATTCAGTGTGTTGTTTACTTATCTGAGCTCTCATTTCATTGTATTATTTCTCCATCGGTACCCTCAATTCACTGTGCTTGTTCTCAGTCTTTACTCTTGGTGCATTGTGCTATTTCTGTATCTGTATTCTCACTTTACTCTCTTCTTTCCCGAAATGCACCTCTGTTCAGTGTGCTGTTTCTTTATCTGCACTCTCCGTTCAGCATGCTATTTGCCAATCTGTACACTCAGTTCATTGTATTATTTCTCTAGCAGTACTATCTGTTCAATGTGATGTTTCTCTATCTGTACTCTCAGTTCAGTGTGTTGTTTCTCTGTATGTACCCTCAGTTCTGTGTGCAGTTTCTATATACGTACTCTCAGTTCACTGTTCTGTTTCTCAAAGTGTACTCTCATTTCAGTGTGGCATTTCTCTATCTGTACTCTCAGTTCAGTTTACTGTTTCTCGATCTTTACTCTCATTTCTGTGTGCTGTGTCTGTAACTGTACACTCAGTTCATTGTTTTGTTTTGCAATATGTACTCTCAGTTCAGTGTATTGCTTCTTTATTTGTACTCAGTTCAGTGTGCTGTTTCTTGATCTGCACTCTCTGTTTAGCGTGTTGTTTCTCTATCTGTACTCTGAGTTCCTTGTGGTATTTCTCTATATGTACTCTCAGTTCATTGTGCTTGTTCTGTATCTGTACTCTTGGTGCATTGTGCTGATTCTGTAACTGTACATTCAGTTCATTGTGTTAATTTCTCTATCTGTTTTCTCAGTTCAGTGGACTATTTCTGTATCTGTACTCTCATTTCATTGTTTTGTTTCTCAATGTGTACTCTCATTTCAGTGTGCTGTTTCTCTCTTTGTCCTCTCAGTTCTGTGTGTTGTTTCTGTAACTGTACACTCAGTTCATTGTATTATTACTCTATATGTACTCTCAGTTTAGTGTACTGTTTCTATATCTGTAATCGCTGTTCAGTGGATTGTTTCTCTATCTGTACTCTCAGTTCATTGTGTTGTTTCTCTATCTGTATTCTCAGTTCAGTGTACTGTTTCTGTATCTGTACTCTCAGTTCATTATTGTGTATCTCAATATGTACACTCAATTCAGTGTGTTGGTTCTTCACCTGTGCTCTCAGTTCATTGTGTTATCTCTCTATCTGTACTCTCAGTTCAGTGTGCTAGTTCTGTATCTGTGCTCTTGGTGCATTGTGCTGTTTCTGTATCTGTATTCTCAGTTCATTCTTTTATTTCTCTATATCTAGTCTCATTTCAACGTGCTTTATCTTTATCTGTACTCTCAATTCAGTGTGCTGTTTCTGTTACTGTGCACTCAGTTCATTGTGTTAGTTTCTCTGTCTGTACTCTCATTTCAGTGTGCGGTTTGTCAATCTGTACACTCAGTTCATTGTGTTATGTCTCTCTCCGTACTCTCAGTTCAGTGTGCTGTTTCCAATTCTGTGCACTCAGTTCATTTTGTTCATTCTGTATTTGTACTCTCTGTTCAGTGTGCTGGTTCTCTCACTGTACTCCCAATACAATGTGCTGTTTCTGTATCTGTACACTCAGTTCATTGTGTTATTTCTCCATCTGAATTCTCAGTTCTGCATTTTGTTTCTCTATCTGAACTCAGTTCAGTGTGTTGTTTCTGTTTCTGTACTGTTGTTCAACGTGTTGTCTCTGTATCTGTATACTCATTTCATGTGCTATTTCTCTCTCTGTACTCCCTGTTCAGTGTGCTGTTTATCTGTACTGTCCAATAAGTTTTTTTTATTCTCTATCTGTTCTCTCAGTTCAGAATGTTGTTTTTCTTTATCTGTACTCTCAGTTAAGTGTGCTCTTTCTGCATGTGTACACACAATTCATTGTGTTCTTTCTCTATCTGTACTCTCTGTTCAGTGTATTGATTCTTGATCTGTACTCTCAGTTCAGTATGCTGTTTTTCTCTCTCTGTACTGTCAGTTCATTGTGTTGTTTCCTCATCTGTACTGCCACTTCTGTGTGCTGTTTCTGTGTCTGTGCACTCAGTTCATTGTGTTATTTCTCTATCTGTACTCTCAGTTCTCAATGTTGTTTCTATATCTGTAATCGCTGTTCAGTGGATTGTTTCTCTATCTGTACTCTCAGTTCATTGTGTTATTTCTCTATCTGTACTTTCTGTTCAGTCTGCTGTTTCTCTATCCTTCCTCTCAGTTCTCCGTGTTGTTTCTCTATCTGTACTGTCAGTTCAGTCTGCTGTTTCTGTATCTGTACACTCAGTTCATTGCATTATTTCTCTATATGTATTCTCAGTTCTGTGTGCTGTTTCACTATCTGCACTCTCAGTTCAGTGTACTGTTTCTGTATCTGTACATTCAGTTCATTGTTTTGTTTCTCAATATGTACTCTCTGTTCAGTGTGTTGTTTCTTAATCTGTCCTCTCAGTTCAGTGTGTTGTTTCTCTCTCTGTGCACTCAGTTCAGTGTGCTTGTTCTGAATCTGCACTCTTGGTGCATTGTCCTGTCTCTGTATCAGTATTCTCAGTTCATTCTTTTATTTCTCTATTTGGTATGCTGTTTCTCTCAGTTTGGTGTGCTATTTCTGCAACTGTACACTCATTTCATTGTGTTAATTTCCCTATCTGTACTCTCAGTTCATTTTGTTATTTCTCGATCTCTACTCTCTGTTCAGTGTTCTATTTCTCTATATCCGCTCAGTTCAGTTTATCGTTTCTCCATCTGTACTCTCGGTTCAGTCTGCTTTTTTTTTATCTGTACACTCAGTTCATTGCATCATTTTTTCATTATGTACTCTCAGTTTAGTGTGTTGTTTGTCTGGAGGTACTCTCAATTCAGTGTCCTGTTTCTCTATCTGTACACTCAGTTCAGTGTACTGTTTTTGTATCTGTACACTCAGTTCATTGTTTTGATTCTTAATATGTACTCTCATTTCAGTGTGCTTTTTCTCTACCTCTTCTGTTCGTTCAGTTTGCTGTTTCTGTACCTTCTTTTCATTGTGTTATTTCTCGATCTGTACTCTCATTTCTGTGTGCTTTTGTCTATCTGTAGTCTCAGTTCAGTGTGCTATTTCTGTACCTGTACTCTCAGTTCATTGTCTTATTTCTCTATCTGTACTCTCAGTGCACTGTGTTAGTTCTCTATCTGTACTCTCAGTTCATTGTGTTAGTTTCTCTATCTTTACACTTCGTTCAGTGTGTTATTTACCTATCTGTACTCTCTGTTCAGTGTGGTGTTCCTTTATCTATTTCCACAGTTCAGCATGCTGTTTCTGTTACTGTATACTCAGTTCATTGTGTTATCTCTCTAGCCGTACTCTCAGTTCAGTGTGCTCATTCTGTATCTGTACTCTTGGTGCATTGTGCTGTTTCTCTATCTGTATTCTCAGTTCATTCTTTTATTTCTCTATATGTACTCTCAGTTCAGTGTGCTGTTTCTGTAACTGTACTCTCGGTTCTTTGTGTTAGTTTCTCCATCTGTACTCTCAGTTCAGTGTGCTGTTTGTCAATCTTTACACTCTGTTCATTGTGTTATTTCTTATCTCTACTCTCTGTTCAGTGTGCTGTTTTTCTATCTGTCCGCTCAGTTCAGTGTGTTGTTTCTACATCTGTACTCTCAGTTCAGTGTGCTGTTTCTGTATCTGTACCCTCGGTTCATTGTGTTATTTCTCTTTCTGTACTCTCAGTTCAGGGTGTTGTTTGTCTGTACTCTCAGTTCAGTGTCATGCTTCTTTCTGTTCCCACAGTTCAGCGTGCTGTTTCTATAACTGTACACTCAGTTCATTGTGTTAGATCTCTATCTGCACTCTCAGTACAGTGTGCTGTTTCTCTATCTGTTCATTCAGTTCATTGTGTATTTTTCTATCCATACTCTCTTTTCAGTGTTTTGTTTCTGTATCTGTACACTGAGTTTAGTGTGCAGTTTCTGTATCTATACTCTCAGTTCATTGTGTTATTTCTCTATTGTAGCCTCATTCAGTGTGTTATTTTTCTGTGTGTACTCTCAGTTCAGTGTACTATTTCTGTATCTGTACTCAGTTCATTGTGTTATTTCTCTTTCTGTACTTTCAGTTCCGTGTTTTGTTTCCCTTTCTGAACTCCGAGATCAGTGCTTTGTTTCTCTATCTGTACTCTCAGTTCATTGTGTTATTTCTCTGTCCATACTCACTTCTCTGTGCTGTTTCTATATCTGCTCCCTCAGTTAGGTGTACTGTTCCTGTATTGTACTCTCAGTTCATTGTTTTGTTTCTCAATATGTACTCTCATTTCAGTGTGCTGTTTCTCTATCTGTACTCTCAGTTCAGTGTCCTGTTTCTGTATCTGCACACACAGTTCATTGTGTTATTACTCTGTATGTACTCTGAGTTCAGTGTGCTGTATCTCTACCTGTACTCACAGTTCAGTGTTTTGTTTCTCTATCTGTAAACTCATTTCATTGTGTTATTTTATCTGTTCCCACAGTTCAGCGTGCTGTTTCTATAACTGTACACTCAATTCATTGTGTTAGACCTCTATCTGCACTCTCAGTACAGTGTGCTGTTTCTCTATCTGTACACTCAGTTCATTGTGTAATTTTTCTGTTCGTAACTCTCTGTTCAGTGTTTTGTTTCTATATCTGTACACTGAGTTTAGTGTGCAGTTTCTGTATCTATACTCTAAGTTCATTGTGTTATTTCTCTATCTGTACTTGCAGTTCAGTGTGTTGTTCCTTTATCTGTACTGTCAGTTCAGTGTGCTGTTTCTGTATCTGTATTCTTGGTTCATTATGTTCCTTCTCTGTTTGTGCTCTCAGTTCAGTGTGCTGTTTCTCTCACTCTCCACTCAGTTCAGTGTGCTGTTTCTGTATCTGTACACTTAGTTCATTGTGTAATTTTTCTATCTGCGCTCTCTGTTCAGTGTGTTGTTTCTTAACTGTACTCTCAGTTCAGTGTGTTTTTTCCATATCTGTACTCTCATTTCAGTGTGCTGTTTCTCTATCTGTACTCACTGCTGAGTGTGCTGTTCCTCTTTCTTTACTCTCAGTTTAGTGTGTTTTTTTTGTGTGTATTCTCAGTTCTATGTACTGTTTCTCTACCTGTACTCACTGCATAGTGTTGTTTTTGTATCTGTACACTCAGTTCTTTGTTTTGTTTCTCAATATGTACTCTCATTTCAGTGTGCTGTTTCTCTATCTGTACCCTCAGTTCAGTGTACTGTTTCTGTATCTGTGCACACAGTTCATTGTTTTATTTCTCTGTAGGTACCCTCAGTTCAGTGTGTTGTTTCTTTATCTGTACTCTCATTTCAGTGTGCTGTTTCTGTAACATTACACTCCATTCACTATGTTATTTCTTTATGTGTACTTTCAGTTTGGTGTGTTGTTTCTCTATCTGTCCTCTCAGTTCAGTGTGTTGTTTCTGTAATGATACACTAAGTTCATTGTTTTGTTTCTGTGTCTGAACTTGCCGTTCATTGTGTTGTTTTTCGTTCTGTACTCTCAGTTTAGTGCCTTGTTTCTTTATCTGTACTGTCAGTTCAATGCACTGTTTCTGTATCTGTACACTCTGTTCATTCTGTTATTTCTCTACCTGTACACTCTGTTCAGTATTTTGTTTCTCTATCTGAACTCGCAGTTCGGTGCGCTCTTACTGTGTCTGTACACTCAGATCATTGCGTTGTTTCTTTCTCTGTATTCTCAGTTCAGTGCTTTGTTTCTCTATCTGAACTCACAGTTCTGTGTGTTGTTTCTCTATCTCTACTCTCAGTTCAGTGAGTTGTTTCTTTATGTGGTCCCTCAATTCATTGTGTTACTTCTCTATCTGTACTCCCTTTTCAGTATAATGTTTCTCTTGCTGAACTCGCAGTTCAGTGTATTGTTTCTTTATCTGTACTCTAATTTCAGTGTGTTCTTTCTTAATCTGTGCTCTCAGTTCAATGTGTTGTTTCTCTCTCTGTACTCTCAATTCAGTGTGTTGTTTCTTTATCTGTACTCTTGGTTCAGTGTGCTGATTTTCTTTCTGTACTCTCAGTTCATTCTTTTATTTGTCTTTCTGTACTCTCATATCAGTGTACTGTTTCTCTACCTGTACACTGAGTTCATTGTGTTATATCTCTATCTGTACTCTCAGTTCATTGTTTTGTTTCTCTGTCTGAACTCTCAATTCTGTATCTGTCCACTCAGTTCATTGTATTATTTCTCTATCTGTACTGTCAGTTTAATGTGCTGTTTCTTTATGTGTATTCTCAGTTCAATGTGCTGTTTCTGTATCTGTACACTCAGTTCATTGTGTTCTTTCTGTACCTGTACTCAGTTCAGTGTGCTGTTTCCCTATCTGCATTGTTTGAAATGTATGTTATTTCTCTGTCTGTACTCTTAGTTCAGCATGTTGTTTATTCATCTGCACTCTCAGTATAGTGTACTCCGTCTGTCGTTGTACACTCAGGTCACTGTGTTATTACTGTATCTGTACTCTCAGCTCAGTGTGCTGTTTCTCTATCTGTACTCTCAGCTCAGTGTGTTGATTCTCTATGTTAACTTCCAGTTCAGTGTGCTGTTTCTGTTTCTGTACACTCAGTTCATTGTGTAATTTCTATATCTGTGCTCTCAGTTCAGTGCTCTCAGTTCTTTATCTGCACTCTCTGATCAGAATGTTATTTCTCTATCTGTTCGCTCAGTTCAGTGTGTTGTTACTTTGCCTGTACTCTCAGTTCTGTGTGCTGTTCCCCTATATGTACTGTTAGAACAGTGTTTTATTTCATTATCTGTACTTTCAGTTCAGTGTTTTGTTTCTCTGTCTGAAATCACACTTCTGTGTGTTGTTTCACTTTCTGTATTCTCAGTTAAGTGTACTGTTTCTGGATCTGTACACTCAGTACATTGTTTTATTTCTCTATCTGTACTCTCAGTTCAATGCGTTGTTTCTTGATCTGTACTCTCAGTTAGTTGTTTTAATTCTCTATCTGAAATTGTAAGCCAGTATGGTGTTTCTCTATTTGTACTCTCCATTCAGTGTGCTGTTTCTGTATCTGTACACTCAGACCATTTTGTTATTTCTCTTTCGGTACTCTCTGTTCAGTGTGTTGTTTCAATATCTGTACTGTCCAATCAGTCTGGTATTTCTCTATATGTACTCTCAGTTCAGTGTGTTCTTTCTCTATCCATACTCTCAGTTCAGTGTGCTGTTTCCCTATCTATACTGTCCGATCAGTGTGTTATTTCTCTATCTGTACTCTCAATTCAGTGTGCTGATTCTTTATCTGTACTCTCAGTTCAGTGTATTATTTCTCTGTCTGTACTCTATCTGTTCTGTACAGATAGTGTTTTTTTCTCTATCTGTACTCTCAAATCAGTTTGCTGTTTCTCTATCTGTTCTTTCAGTTCAGTGTGATGTTTCCCTGTCTGTACTATCCGATCAGTGTGGTCTTTCTCTGTCTGTATTCTCAGTTCAATGTGTTGTATCTATATCTGTACATTCAGTCCATGTGATAAATCTCTTTCTGTATACTCAGTTCAGTGTGCTGTTTCGCCATCTCTACTGTCCAAATAGTGTGTTATTTCTCTAATGTGTACACCCTCTTCAGTGTGCAGTTTATGTATCTGTACACTCATTCCATTGTGTTATTTCTCTTCCTGTACTCTCAGTTCAGTGTGCTTTTTCTCTATCTGTACTCTCAGTTCAGTGTGCTTGTTCCCTATCTGTAATGTCAGTTAGTGTTATTTCTCTATCTGTACTCTCATTTCAGTGTGCTGTTTCTGTATCCATACACTCAGCCAATTTGATATTTCTCTTTCTGTACTCTCTGTTTCGTGTGCTCTTTCAATGTCTGTGCTCTCAGTTCAGTGTGCTATTTCTCTATTTGTACTGTCCGATCAGTCTGTTATTTCTCTATCTGTACTCTCAGTTCAGTGTGCAGTTCCTTTGTGTGTACACTCATTTCCTTGTGCTGATTCTCTATTTCCACTCTCAGTTCAGTGTGTGATTTCTCTATCTGTAATCTCGTTTCATTGTGCTGTTTCTTCATCGGTACTCTCAGTTCTGTCTGCTGTTTGTCTATCTGTACTGTCCATTCAGTATGTTATTTCACTATCTGTAATCTCAGTTCATTGTGCTATTTCTCTATCTGTACACTCCATTCAGTACATTGTTTCTCTATCTGTACTGTCCGATCAGTCTATTATTTCTCTATCTGTACTCTCAGTTCAGTATGCTGTTTCTCTATCTGTCCTGTCCATGCAGTGTGTTATTTCTCTCTCTTTACTCTCAGCTCAGTGTGCTGTTTCCCGGTCTGTACTATCTATTCAGTCTATTATTTCTCTGTCTGTATTCTCAGTTCAGTGTGCTGTTTCACTATCTCCACTCTGGATTAGTGGTGCTGGAAGAGCTCAGCAGTTCAGGCAGCATCCAAAGTGAGGCGAAATCAACGTTTCGGGCAAAAGCACTTCATTCCTGATGAAGGGCTTTTGCCCGAAACGTCGATTTCGTTGCACTTTGAATGCTGCTTGAACTGCTGTGCTCTTCCAGCACCACTAATCCAGAATATGGTTTCCAGCATCTGCAGTCATTGTTTTTACCTCTCTATTTATACTGTCCATTCAGTGTTTTATATCTCTATCTGTACTCTGAGTACAGATCTATTTCCCTAACTATACTGTCTGATTATTGTGTAATTTCTCTATCTGCACTCTCAGTTCAGTGTGCTGTTTCTGTATCTGTACACTCAGTCCATGTGATATTTCTCTTTCAGTACGCTCAGTTCAGTGTGCTCCTTCCTTGTCTGTATACTCAGTTTGTTGTGCAAATTCTCTGTCTGTACTCTCAGTTCAGTACTCATTTTCTCTATCTGTACTGTCCATTCAGCGTGCTATTTCTCTGTCTGTAATCTCAGTTCAGTGTGCTGTTTCTTTATCTATACTGTCCATTCAATGTGCTGTTTTTGTGTCTGTACACTCAGTTCATTGTGTTCTTTCTCTATCTCTACTGTCAGGTCACTGTGCTGTTTCTTGATCTGTACTCTCAGTTCATTACCTTATTTCTTTATCTATACTATCAGTTTAATGTGTTGTTTCTCTATTTGAGTACTCTCAGTTAGTTGTTTTGTTTCTCTATCTGATCTTATAGTTCAGTGTGGTGTTTCTCTATTTGTACTCTCGGTTCTGAGTGCTGTTTCTCTACCTGTACTCTCCATTCGGTATGTTATTTCCCTATCTGTACTCTCTTTCAGTGTACTGTTTCTTCATCTGCACACTCAGTTCAGTGTGCTGTTTCCCTATCTGTACTGTCCGATCAGTGTGTTATTTTTCCATGTGTAATCTCAGTTCATTGTGTTGTTTCTTTATCAGTACTCTCAGTTCAGTATATTGTTTATCTATACAGTCCTTTCAGTGTGCTGCTGTTGTATCTGTACACTCAGTTCATTGTGTTCTTTATCTATCTGTACTCTCAGTTCAGAGTGCTATATCCCTATCTGTCCTGTCCGATCAGTCTATTATTCAACTATCTGTACTCTCAGTTCAGTGTGCTGATTCTCTATCTGTATTCTCAGTTCAGTGTGCAGTTTCTTTGTCTGTACACGCAGTTCAGTGTGCTGATTCTCTATCTGAACTCTCAGTTCAGTGTGATGTTTCGCTATCTGTACTGTCGAAATAGTGTGTTTTTTCTCTATCTATACTCTCAGGTCAGTTTGCTGTTTCTCTATCTGTACTCTCAGTTCAGCGTGATATTTCCCCGTCTCTATTGTCTGATCAGTGTGTTCTTTCCCTGTCTGTGCTCTCAGTTCAGTGTGTTGTATCTCTATCTGTACACTCAGTCCATGTGATATTTCTCTTTCTGTACTCTTTGTTCAGTATGCTCTTTCTATGTCTGTACACTCAGTTCAGTGTGCTGTTTCTCCATCTCGACTGTCCGAACAGTGTGTTATTTCTCGATGTGTACACTGTTCAGTGTGCTGTTTGTGTATCTGTACACTCATTTCATTGCGTTATTTCTCTTCCTGTACTCTCAGTTCAGTGTGTTCTTTCTCTATCTGTACTCTCATTTCAGTGTGCTGTTTCCCTTTCTATGCTCTCAGTTCAGTGTGCTGTTTCTGTATACGTACACTCAGCCTATTTGATATTTCTCTTTCTGTACTCTGTTTTGTGTGCTCTTTCTATGTCTGTATTCTCAGTTCATTGTGTATTTCTCTATCTTTCCTCTCAGTTCAGTGTGCTGTTTCTCCATCGGTACTCTCAGTTCAGTGTGCTGTTTATCTATCTGTACTGTCCATTCAGTGTGTTATTTCTCTATCTGTAATCTCAGTTCATTGTGCAATTTCTGTATCTATACTCTCGGTTCAGTGTATTGTTTCTCTATGTGTACTGTCCAATCAGTGTTTTATTTCTGTATCTGCACTCTCAGTTCAGTGTGCTATTTCTGTATCTGTACACTCAGTCCATGCGATATTTATCTTTCAGTACTTTCAGTTCATTGTGTAAATTCTGTCTGTGCTCTCATTTCAGTGTGCTTTTTCTCTTTCTGTACTGTCCATTCAGTGTGTTATTTCTCTATCTGTAATCTCAGGTCAGTGTGTTGTTTATCTATCTGTAGTCTATGTTCAGTGTACTGTTTCTTCATCTGTACTCTCAGTTCAGTGTGCTGTTTCTTTATCTATATTGTCCTTTCAGTGTGCTGTTTTTGTACCTGTACACTCAGTTCATTATGTTATTTCTTTATCTGTACTCTCAGTTCAGTGTGCTGTTTCTCTATCTGAACTTGTGTGGTGTTTCGCTTTCTGTACTCTCAGTTCATTGTATTGTTTCTCTTTCTGTAGTCTCAGTTCAGTGTCCCGTTTCTGGATCTGTACACTCAGATCATTGTTTTATTTCTTTATCTGTACTCTCAGTTCAGTGTGTTGTTTCTCGATCTGTGCTCTCAGAACATTGTTATTTATAGAGTCATAGATATGTACAGTATGGAAACAGACCCTTCGGTCCAACTCGCCCATGCTGACCAGATATCCCAACCCAATCCAGTTCCACCTGCCATACCCAGCCCCTATACCTCTTAACCCTTCCTATTCATATACCCATCCAAATGTCTCTTAAATTTTGCAATTGTACCAGCTTCCACCACTTCCTCTGGCAGCTCATTCCATACACATACCATTCTCTGCATGAAAAAGTTGCCCTTTAAGTCTCTTTTATATCTTTCCCCTCTCACCCTAGTTCTCTCGTTCTGGTCTCCCCAACCCCCGGGAAAAGACTTTGTCTATTTATTCTATCCATGCCCCTCATAATTTTGTAAACCTCTATAAGATCACCCCTCAGCTTCTGACACTCCAAGGAAAACAGCCCCAGCCTGTTCAGCCTCTCCCTGTAGCTCAGATCCTCCAATCCTGGCAACATCCTTGTAAATCTTTTCTGAACCCTTTCAAGTTTCACAACATCTTTCCGATAGGAAGGAGACCAGAATTGCACGCAATATTCCAACAGTGGCCTAACCAATGTCCTGTACAGCCGCAACATGACCTCCCAACTCCTGTACTCAATACTCTGACCAATAAAGGAAAGCATATCAAATGCCTTTTTCACTATCCTATCTACCTGCAACTCTACTTTCAAGGAGCTATGAACTTGCACTCCAAGATCTCTTTGTTTAGCAACACTCCCTCGGACCTTACCATAAAGTGTATAAAACCTGCAAAGTTTTGCTTTCCCAAAATGCAGCACCTTGCATTTATCTGAATTAAACTCCATCTGCCACTTTTCAGCCCATTGACCCATCTCATCCAGATCCTGCTGTAATCTGAGATAACCCTCTTTGCTGTCCACTGCACCTCCAATTTTGATGTCATCTGCAAACTTACTAACTGTACCTCTTATGCTTGCATCCAAATCAGTTATGTAAATGACAAAAAGTAAAGGGCCCAGCACCGATCCTTGTGGCACTCCACTGGTCACAGGCCTCTAGTCTGAAAAACAACCCTTCACCACCACCCTCTGTCTTCTACCTTTGAACCAGTTCTGTATTCAAATGGCTAATTCTTTCTGTATTCCATGAGATTTCTTTATCTGTACTCAGCTCAGTGTGCTGTTTCTCTCAGTTAGTTGTTTTGTTTTGTTGGAACTGACAACCGGAAGCGGCAGATTCAAACCACTACAAATGCCGGAGGAAAGATCACAGAAGCACTTCACAGGAGGTTCCCAAGCACTGATGATGTCACCTAGGCAGGGGACGAAACATCTGCAACAGAAATTCCCAGCTCGAACCACAACAGCGAGCACCCGAGCTACAAATCTCCTCCCAAAATTTGTTTTGTTTCTCTGTCTGAACTTGTAGTTCAGTGTGTTGTTCCTCTTTCTGTACTCTCAGTTCAGTGTATTGTTTCTCTATTTGTGCTCTTAGTTCAGTGTCTTTTTACTTTATCTCTACTCAGTTCAGTGTATTGTTTCTTTATCTCTATGGTCAGTTCAGTGTAATGTTTCTGTACCTGTACACTCAGTTCAGTGCGTTGTTTCTCTATCTGTACTCTCAGTTCAGTGTGCTGTTTCTCTGTCTGCACTCTCTGATCAGAATGTTATTTCTCTATCTGTACTCTCAGATCAGTGCGTTGTTACTTTGCCTGTACACTCAGTTCAGAGTGTTGTTTCTGTGTGTGTACACACAGTACATTGTGGTATTTCTCTGTCGGTACTCTCAGTTCAGTGTTCTGTTTCTCTATCTGTACACTCAGTTCATTGTGTTATTTCTTGATTTGTACTCTCTGTTCAGTATACTGTTTCTCTGCCTGCACTCTCAGTTCTGTGTGCTGTTTCCCTATCTGTACTGTTCAAACAGTGTATTATCTCATTATCTGTACTCTCAATTCAGAGTGCTGTTTCTGTTTCTGTACACTTAGTTCATTGTGTTATTTATATATATGTTCTCTCAGTTCAATGTGTATTTTTTTTATCCGTACTGTCAGTTTAGTGTGATGTTTCTATCTGTACACTCAGTTCAGTGTGATGTTTCTCTATCTGCACTGTCTGATCAGAATGCTATTTCTCTATCTATACTCTCAGTTCAGTGTGTTATTACTTTACCTGTACTCTCAGTTCAGTGTGCTGTTCTCTATCTGTACTCTCAGCTCAGTGTGCTCTTTCTCTATCTGCACACTCAGTTCTGGGTGCTGTTTCCCTTTCTGTACTGTTCGAACAGTGTGTTATTTCATTATCTATTTTCTCAGTTCAGTGTTATGTTTCTCCATCTGAGATTGCTCTACATTGTCTTGTTCCTCTTTCTGTACTCTCAATTCAGTGTACACCCAGTGTTTCTGGATCTGTACACTCAGTTCATTGTGTTATATCTTTATATGTGCTCTCAATTCAGTGTTTTGTTTCTTTATCTGTACACTCAGGTCAGTGTGCTGATTGTCTATCTGTACGCTCAGTTAGTTGTTTTGTCTCTGTATCTGAACTTGTTGTTCGTGTGGTGTTTCTCTTTCTTTACTGTCAGTACAGTGTATTGTTTCTCTATCTGTACTCTCAGTTCAGTGTGTTGTTAATTTGTCTGTACTCTCAACTCTGTGTGCTGTTTCTGTTTCTGTACACATAGTTCAGTGTGTTGTTTCTCTATCTGCACTCGGTTTTGTGTGCCATTTCCCTATCTGTACTGTCCGAATTTCATTATCTGTACTCTCAGTTCAGTGTTTTGTTTCACCATCTGAACTCTCACTTCAGTGCGTTGTTTCTGTTTCTGTACTCTCAATTCAGTGTACTGTTTCTGGATCTGTCCACTCAGTTCATCGTGCTATTTCTCTATATGTGCTCTCAATTCAGTGTGTTGTTTCTTTATCTGTACTCTCAGTTCAGTGTGCTGTTTCTGTACACTGAGTTCATTGTTTAATTTTCTGTTTGTTCTCTAAGTTCATTGTGTATTTTTTTATCTGTGCACTCAGTTGAGTGTGATGTTTCTCTATCTGTACTGTCTGATCAGAATGTTATTTCTCTAACTCTACTCTCAGTTCAGTGTATTATTACTTTACCTGTCTCTCAGGTCAGTGTGCTCTTTATCTGCACTCTCAGTACTGGGTGCTGTTTCCCTTTCTGTGCTGTTCGAACAGTGTGTTATTTCATTATCTGTATTCTAAGTTCAGTGTTTGTTTCTCTATCTTAGGTTGCAGTACAGTGTGTTGTTCCTCTTTCTGAACTCTCAATTCAGTGTGCTGTTTTTGGATCTGTACACTCAGTTCATTGTGTTATTTCTTTTTGTGTGTACTCAATTCAGTGTGTTGTTGCTCTATCTGTACTCTCAGTTCAGTGTGTTGTTTCTTTACCTGTACTCTCAGTTCCTTCTGTTATTTCTGAGCTGAAAATGTGTTGCTAGAAAAGCGCAGCAGATAAGGCAGCATCCAAGGAACAGGAAATTAGACGTTTCGGGTATAAGCCCTTCATCAGGATGAAGGGCTTATGCCCGAAATGTCGAATTTCCTGTTCCTTGGATGCTGCCAGATCTGCTGCGCTTTTCCAGCAACACATTTTCAGCTCCTTGTGTTATTTCTCTACAAGTACTCTCAGTTCAACTTCAACTCAGACTTCACAGTTTCCCACACTGTATTCCATTTGCCACTAATTTGCTCACTCTCCTAACCTGTCTAAATCCTTCTGCAGCCTTCCTACCTCCTCAATGCTACCTGACCCTCCACCTATCTTTGTATCATCAGCAAACCTATCCAGATTGCCCTCAGTTCCTTCACCCAGATCATTAATGCAGAAATTGAAACATTGTGGTCCCAACATTGACCCTTGCAGACCATTAATTTCCATCTCGTCACCAACTTCCATCCTTAAAAAGGACCCTTTTATCCCCATACTCTGCCTTCTGCCAGACAGCCAGTCTGCTATCCATGCTAGTTCCTGGCCACTAACACCATGTGCCCATATCTTTCTCAGCAGAATCCTGTGTGGCACCCTATCAAAGGCCTTCTGGAAGTCCAGACAGATAGCATCCATTAGCTCTCTTTAGACTAACCTGCTCATTTACTTTGCAAAGAATTCTAACAGATTTGTCAGGTATGACCTCCCCTTGATTAAAGCTTGCTGATGTTGCAATTTCAAGTATTAAGAAAACTCATTCTTCTGCAATTCCTGACTGAAGGGATGTCGAAACTGAGTCATTAAGTATACTTAAAACTGAGATGGTCAGGTTTTAATCAATCAGGGGAACTAGGGTAATATGGAAAAGACAGGAAAGGAGGAGTGAGGATTATCGGATCAGCCATGATCTCACAGAAAGACAGAACATAGTTGAAATCTACATTTAGGATTGAAGGAATTTGAGGCCTTCCTCCTCCAGGCGTTGGGTGGTAATAGTTTCGCAGCAGAGGAGGCCCAGGACCTGCATGTCCTTGACGGAGAGGGAGTGTGAGTTGAATTATTCAGCCACTGGTGGTGGGTTTAGTGGGTGTGGGTGTCCTAGACATGTTCTCAGAAACGGTCTGCAAGAAAGTATCCTGTTTCCCTGATGTAGAGGGGACCACACCGATTCAACGAATGTAGAAGATTATGCTGGTAGAGGTACAGGTGAATTTCTGAGGGATGACAAAGGATCCCTTGGGGCGTTAGATGGAGGTGAAGGGAGTGGTATGGGCGCAGGTTTTGCATTTCCTGCAGTGGCAGTGAACGGTGCCAGGAGTGGGGCTCATGGGGGTTGTAGATCTGACAAGGGAGTCACAGAGGGAATGGTTCAGAATGCTGATCGGGTCGGGGAGGGGAATATATGTCTGGTGGTGGGATCTGTTTGGAGGTGGTGGAAGTGGCGGAGGATGATGCGTTGTTGTGGAGATTGGGGGGGGGGTTCTGTCCTTGTTGCGTTGGGAGGGATGGGGTTCAGTGAAGTGGAGGAGATGCATTGGAGGGCATCAATCACATGGGAACGAAGTTGCGATCATGGAAGAAGGAGGCCATATGGGACTTTCTGAGGTGGAATTGGTCATCCTGCGAATAGATGTGGTGGAGGTGGAGGAACTGGGAATAAGGGATGGCATTTTTACAAGAGTAGGGTGGGAGTAGGTATAGACTGGGTAGCTGTGGGAGTTGATGGGCTTGTAATATATGTCTGCGGTTAGTCGGTCACCAGAGACAGTGATGGAGAGGTCCAGAAAGGGGAGGGAGGTTTCTGAGATGGTTCAGGTGAATTTGAAGTCACGGCAATGGTGTTGGTAAAGTTGATGAACTGCTCAAACTCCTCGTGTGAATATGAGGTGGCGCCGATACAGTCGTTGATGTAGTGGAAGAACTGGTGGGGGTGGTGCTGGTGCTGGTGTAACTGCGGAAGATGTTCCACATATCCGGCAAACAGGCAGGCATAGCTGGGTCCCATGCAGGTGCCCATGGTTTTGTGTGGAGGAAGTGGGAAGATTGGAAGAAGTTTTTGAGGGTGAAGATCAGTTCAGCCAGGCAGATAAGGGTGCCAGTTGAAGGGTAATGGGTGGGATGATGTGAGAGGATGAAACTGAGATGTTGGAGACCTTGGTCGTGGCAGATTGACATGTAAAGGGACTGGATGTCCAAGGTGAAGATGAGACGTTGGGGGCCAGGGAAATGAAAATCTTGGAGGAAGTGAAGAGCATGGATAGTGTCATGAACGTAGGTGGGGAGTTCCTGTACTAAGGGAGACAGGATAGTGTCGAAGTAGGAAGAGATGAGTTTGGTGGGACAGGCACAGGCTGAGACAATGGGTCAGCCGGGGTGAATCTTAAGAAGTAGGTAGAATTGGGCAGTGCGGGGTTCACAGACAATGAGGTTGGAGGCTGTGGGCCAAATGCAAGTAGTTACTCCCAGTGTCTGTTAGCCAGATCTTGTCTCATGATAGTGATAATGTGTAATGATGATGATAATCTAATAATATGGGTGTTCCCTAAATTTGGACATTCATTTCTGCACTATCCTCATCTCTTTCCATAATGACATTGAAACTTAGAGTTATGGCTACTATCCCCAAAAATCTACAAACACACTTATGTCCGTCATCCTGTACAGTACTTACAGCCCACTCTGTCTATAACATCCAACCCTTACCAACCTCCCCATCTGTATATGTTCCTCCAGTCTCTCCAACACATAGTATTACTGTAAACTACTCCCAGTCCTGACAGCGCTCCTCCATCCTGTCCTACACCACCTCACTCCCTCAAACCTTCGCCCATCCATACCCCCTCTCTAACTGTACAAATGCTTCCAGTTCCTACAGCCTTTCCTTCCAACCCACCCTTTGTGTAACATTCTGCAGTCACTTGAACCCTCGCTAGACCTGTAAACTCACCTACTCTCAACAGTCTTCACCATCTCTGTGACTTCCTTCTGTTACGACAAGGTTTCTTACCTCTGACCACCACTGCTTTCAGTCACTGCTAGAGTTTCCTTCTCACAGTCTATAAATGTGCATGTTTGGTACATTGGCCATCATGAATTGACCATAGATTTCAGGGATATGTAGATGGGTTAAACATGAGAAACGCAGGGTTAAATGGATTGGTATGGGAATAGGTCTGGGTGGAATTCTCTTCAAAGTGATTTTGTGGTGGGCCGAATTTCCTATTTCCACATTGTGGAGATTCCATTCAGATCTTCACTCAGTCCAATCAACCATCCCTGTCTCTTCAACCTTGACTTATCCCCAATTCTCTCCTTATCACTGTAATCTGCACAGCCTCCAAAACACTCCTTGCCTATATAAACTTCTCCAGATGGACGGTGGCTCAGTGTTTAGCATGGCTGCCTCACAACTCCAAACACTTGTGATTGATTCCAGTCTCTGGCGACTATCTATGTGAAGTTTGCACGTTCTCCCCGTGTCTGCCTGGGTTTCCTCCGGGTGCTCCGGTTTCCTCCCACAATCCAAAGAAGTGCAGGTTTGGTGAAATGGCCAAACAGAATTGCCCATAGTGTTCAGGGATGTGTTTGTTAGATGCATTAGTCAAGGGTAAATATAGGATAATAGCGAAGGGGAGTGGGTCTAGTTGGGTTACTCTTTGGATGGTCAGTGTGAGCTTTTTGGGCCAAAGGGCCTCAATGCACACTAGGGATTCTATTCTGAGTCCTTAGAAAGATCGATATGACTTTTCATCATTTATATACATAATTTGGATGTTGAGCGTAAGAGGTATAGTAAGTTTGCAGATGACACCAAAATTGGAGGTGTAATGGACAGCGAAGGAGGTTACCTCAGATAACAATGGTATAGAATATAGAACAGTACAGCACAGAACAGGCCCTTCAGCCCACGATGTTGTGCTAACCATTGATCCTCATGTATGCACCCTCAAATTTCTGTGACCATATGCATGTCCAGCAGTCTCTTAAATGTCCCCAGTTTTTTTCCCAAAAAGTGAAAAAAGTACGAGACGATGCTTCAGAAATAATGCCACTTATAATTTTTACTGTAATTTTATTTCACTGATTCTAGAGTATAAAACATTTGAATCTCTACTTATCCTGTACTGAAAATAGCTTGGTATCTTGATGAAATGGGCCAGTGGACTGAAAGGTGGCAGATGGAGTTTAGTTCAGATAAATGTGAGGTGCTACATTTTGGGAAAGCAAATCTTGGCAGGACTTAAACACTTAATGATAAAGTCCTAGGGAGTGTTGCTGAACTAAGAGACCTTGAAGTGCAAGTTCATAGCTCCTTGAAAGTGCTGTCGCAGGTAGATAGGATAGTGAAGAAGGCATTTGCTATTCTTTCTTTTATTGGTCAGAATACTGAGTACAGGAGCTGGGAGGTCATGTTGTGGTTGTATAGGATATTGGTTAGGCCACTGTTGGCATATTGCGTGTAGTTCTGGTTTCCTTCCTATCAATAGGATGTTGTGAAACTTGAAAGGGTTCGGAAAGGATTTACAAGGATGTTTCCAAGGTCGGAGGATTTGAGCTACAGGGAGAGGCTGAACAGGTTGGGGTTGTTTTTCCTGGAGTGTCAGAGGCTAAGGGGTGACCTTATAGAGGTTTACAAAATCATGAGGGGCATGGATAGGATAATCGGACAAGTTCTTTTCCTTGGGGTTGGGGAGTGCAGAACTGGAGGACACAGGTTTAGGGTGAGATGGGAAAGATATAAAAGAGACCTAAGGGGCAACGTTTTCATGCAGAAGGTGGTACGTGTATGGAATGAGGTAGTGGTGGAAGCCACTACAATTGCAACATGTAAAAGGCATTTGGATGGGTATGTGAATAGGAAGGGTTTGGAGAGATATGGATCGGGTGCTGGCAGGTGGGACTAGATTGGGTTGGGATATCTGTTCGGCATGGACGGGTTGGACTGAAGGGTCTGTTTGCATGCTGTACATTTCTATGACTATGACTCCATAACTGTCATATTTTCCTGGTCTGAGAATCCTCCCTATAACTATTGCCATTTGTTACGACACTCCTCATCACTGTTATGTTCTGCAACTCCTAGAAACAATTATATCTTTGTAAACTCATCTGGATTGACTAAACTTCCCTTTTATCAGTTACGTGTTGAGACATCCTTGATATCAATAAAGTAATGAAGTCTTGGCAACTCATTATTATAACCTCCCTCCAGCCTTACAGCACTGACTATCTGCATCAGCTATTTTTAACCTGACAGACTTCCCTGTGTCTGTAATCTACTCTACTTCCTATAAAACATTTTCTATGAGCTATGATAGTCCACTAAACACTCCATAAAACTGTTTGTATCAGTGTCACCGTCTCCAGTAAACACAGCTTTTCCTATCTATGTAAACCCTACTGCAATTGCAATTCCTGAACATTATTCTACTAATGCAACCATTCCTGCTGGTGAATTCACCTTCAGTATCTACATCCTTCCTATCTGTGTAACCTTCTCCATGATAACTGTTTCAGTCATTTCAACCATCCTGATCAGTGTACCCTGAACCATCCAGACCTGAAAACACTTCCTATCTTTAACTTTCTGAGGCCACACCATTCTCATTGTCTGTAAGATGTTCAAAGTTTGGGAGAAGATTTGTAGCTCGGGTGCCCGTTGTTGTGGTTCTGTTCGCCGAGCTATGTGTTTTTGTTGCAAACGTTTCGTCCCCTTTCTAGGTGACATCCTCAGTGCTTGGGAGCCTCCTGTGAAGCGCTTCTGTCATGTTTCCATCGGCATTTATAGTGGCTTGTCTCTGCCGCTTCCGGTTGTAATTTGCTGTCTGCTGCAGTGGCCGATATATTGGGTCCAGGTCGATGTGTTTGTTGATAGAATCAGTGGATGAGTGCTATGCCTCTAGGAATTCCCTGGCTGTTCTCTGTTTGGCTTGCGCTATAATAGTGTTGTCCCAGTCGAATTCATGTTGTTTGTCATCTGTGTATGTGGCTACTAACATAGCTGGTTGTGTCGTTTCGTGGCTAGTTGGTGTTCGTGGATACGGGTTGTTAGCTGTCTTCCTGTTTGTCCTGTGTAGTGTTTTGTGCAGTCCTTGCGT